>NC_059076.1:67958141-69345955 GCF_020497125.1 Mauremys mutica
CCACATTTCTGCTCCCCTGATCTTGGCGCCATCCCCTAAATTATGCCAGTTGGTAATAGCTACCAAAGTCCATTATGCTAGCCAGGAGTCATCTAGAGTCAATATTCCCCTTGCCTTATACCAGGCCCTCACTTTCCCTCTGTGCCAGTTTCTACAAAGGGAGATGATGTAGAGCAGTGTTTTTCAATCCATGGATGGTAACCCAGTACTGGGTTGCAGCATGTAAGGTGCTGGGTCACCTTGTTCTGGTCAGCACCACCAACCAGGACGTTGTAAGTCCTGTCAGTGGTGCTGCCAAGCTAAGACAGCCTAGTGCCTACCTGCTCCAACACTGCACTGTATCCCGTAAGTGGCCAGCCGTAGTCCGGCTTCTAGGCAGTGGGACCACGGGGCTCCATGAGCTCCCCCGTGCCCCAAGCACCAGCTCCGGACTCCCATTGGCTGGTTGCCAGCCAATGGGAACTGGAGGGGGCAGTGCCTACGGGTGAGAGTCGCACAGAACTGCTTGTGTGCCTCCGCCTAGGAGCCAGACCTGCTTCTGGCTACTTCCGCAGTGCAGCACGGTCCACAGTGCACCCCTGCTGTGCCCCTGAGCCGCTGGGGGTAAGTCCGTGCCCATGCCCCAATCCCTTGGCCCAAACCTGGAGCTCCTCCTTCACCCCAAACCCCTCAGCCCCAGCCCTGAGCCCCCCTCCAATCTGGAGCCCCTCCTGCACTCCAAGCCACTCATCCCCAGCTCCAGCCCAGAGTCCTGCCCTCCTCCCACACCCCAACCCCCTGCCCCAGCCCTGAGCCTCCCGCAACCCAGAACCTCTTCCTGCCCCCAAACCCTTCATCCCTGCCCCCACTCCAGAGCCTGCACCCCCAGCCCAAAGCCTTGATCCCCTTCCGCACCCCAACCCTCTGCCCCAGTCCTGAGCCCCACCCACACCCCAGGCCCCTCATCCCCGGCTCTGTTGGGTTGCAGGCATCAACAATTTTCTTCAACTGGGTCCCCAGTTTGAAAATCACTATGTAGAGACAACTATACTGTATCTATACTACCTGGGGATTCACCTTTGCCAGCTGCTCATTTAAGGCTGTTTTACATCCCCTTTGCACTATCAGAGTGGCACAATGGGCCATATCAGTCATTAGGTTATTTCAAAATTCTGATAAAATAAACAATTAATATATCATCTCAATGTAGCACATTTTCTTCTGACACATATATAGTTACATTTCTGCTCTTAGAAATGCAATAGCTAGATCATTCTCTAAACCAATAAATATTTTACAAGAAAATCTTGCGTATGTAACTCTTTTGTCAGGTAGGTAAAGGCATCAAAAAGGGCCAGGTTCAATATATAGTGTCCTTGACAGATAGCTAATCTGCCTTGATCCCCCCCCCAATCCCTTCCAAAACCTAAAAACTAAACACATCTCCCTATGCACCCATTACAGGAAGAATTTCCCCATTCTTGAGCATTCTGAGACTGTGTACAAACAAGGAAATTTTTATTATGGGAAAAGGAACATAGTCATAACGTTTGAAAACCCAGCAACAAGACTGTATATGCAAATAGAGTAAAATACATTCTCTCTTCTGGTAACTTTGGCAATAGTCCATCTAACTACTTTCCCACTCACTGGTGAGATGTCCCACAGGTAACAGTCTCTTGATGACACGATCTTACCCATCCACCAAGTCCCACTGACCAATCTGGATCAGTGCAGTAGTCCAAGTATGTTTCTTTTTTGTTTGTCTGGTCCTGCTTGGTGAAGCCACCACCTAATCCAATTTAGTAATTCAGTTTTATTAAGATGCTAGGTAGGAAGGGCATCGCTAGAGTCTACTCAGCTCTGCTGTTGTTGTCTGTAATGTTTTTCACAGCAAGGTCCTTAGTCATCTCACTATGGAGTTCTTGATCTATGTTGTCTCTTATTGTGAAGTCATCACAGGAAGGAAACCAAGAACACTTCAGATCTTTGAGCAGAGTCCTGGCTGTGTGGAAATGAGGTAAGAACTCTTTCCCCTCTCTGAGCTCACTATCTCCTGAAATCAAGCTCCTCTATAGTTATGGGGGCTCATCAAGTGTCACTAGAGGAACTGTGGGTAGGTAACCTATGCAAATAAAACTCTCTATGACAACAATTTTTCACCAACAGAGGGAAAACTTCTGGGAATAGTCTAGGCAGAATTCAATGTTTATTTTTCAATAATTTTGATGGATAGTACTGATGTTTCTTTTTAGCTTTTTAAATTTATATCTGTTTACTTTTCCAGAGTTGTGAGAAATTATGGGGGTTGGGCGATGTAATTTATTTAATGACCATAGATGTTGAGATTAAAAAAAAAATAAAGATTTTTAATTATTAAAATACAAGTTGTCAACTTCACGTCAAAATATACAAAGCAAATATCCTTAAATGAAACTCTACAGTCTCAAGCAGTATTTTGCTTACTTGTTTATCTGAAAATTGTTTTCAATGGAAATCTTTTTTTTGTCTATTTGTATGTGTAAGGTGAAATTAACATTTGTCAGCATTTACTGATAAAAATCTAATCCTTTCAAATATATATATAAATGAAAACTATTGAATTCCTCTGCATATATCACATTTAGTAATGTTGACAAATTTTGTAAAAAGAGCAGAAGAATATAAAGAATTCAAGCTGAATTACTATTTTTGAAGGAAAGTCTTTACTAAAAAACATCCTATTTTCAAAGGACAGTGTCAATATATAAATATATGTAAAAAATTCTACCGGATCTGTTTTTACCTAGTATTGGTACACCCAAGATAACTAGAACTGAAGAATTTATAGAGAAAATAGTAATCTATTATTTAGTTTGTTTACTTTGTCTCTTGACTGGATTTTCTTGTCGAGTCAGTTCCCCTTGTTGATTCTGTGGATCTTCATACAACAACAGGGAAAGGGGAATCATTTTAAAAAAAATATATTGTAAAACTAAGAAAATTGGAAGATGGTCAAATCTCATACATGAAACTGCTTACAAACTCCGCTTTTCAAATTAGCTGGATTTTAAATTGATGATGTCCCCTTAAAATAAATGTCTACAAGATGGATTCTCCTCTACACTATAGTCCCAATGATTCAAAGGAACTACAATGTCAGCTCAGCTAATTGTGTGGAGATTTCCCTGAGTGTCGGGAGAATCCCTAATTGGTGTCAATCTAAGGTAATCTCTTTATAGCACTTTCTTTACAGCTTTTGGCATAAGATGTGTGGTGATAATACATCTCTCTCTCTCTCTCTCTCTCCCATTGTCTCCTTGGGGGAATAGCTATTCTTCAGTAGCTGTCTTTGTGGACACTCTTATTCTGCATTAAAAGTACCTTTGTGTGGTTTAGCTTAATCTACTTCAAAGTTAAAGCGCAATAGCTATTCTGTGTTTCCAAAGTGGATTAAGCTAAACCTTGCAAAGGCACTTTTAGCGTGGAAAAAGAGTGTCCACATGGGTGGTTTAGGTTCTCATCTTAGCGAAGATCGCAATACCTTTCCCACATAGGTAAGCTCTTAGGTACTTATATGGCCCCCTATGACAAACCCTACACCAGGCAAGAAGGGGCTAAAAAGAGCAGCTTTGGGTTCAGCCAGCCCTACCACATCTGTGAGGCATGCTAATCTTGGAGGAAGACACTTAAAAAGGGAGAAGCTCTGTTCAACAGGCCCCAGTCTGGGGAGATGGGCAGACCTGTCATCCTCCTCTCCCAGAGAGGAGCATGACATTAGACCCAAGCTTAGGTTGACTATGGACACAGAGCAGTAAGAGATAGATGGAAGATCTGGGTAGGAGAGAGAAGCTGGAGCCAGTCTTTATTTCTGTTAATTTAGTTTCTTTTCTTTTGTTACCTTGAGAAGTAAGATGAGGGGCTAGGCCCCAGACAGGCTCCTGTGGAGAATTAAGAGGCCCCCCACCCCAAGGAGAAGGTGGATATAGGAAGTAGTCCTAGAAATAAGCAGGCAGTCTGACCAGACAGGCCCTAACCACTTGCCACAAGAGTTCCTGGGCTGGAACCCTGGGTAGAGGGCGGGACTTGGTTCCCCTATAGCCTCACTGGGAAGATTAGTTGGAAGACCACAGACACAAGGGACCAGAAGGACTATTGGCCCTGGGACTCTTGGGTGAAAACCCTGATTTACCCTGAAAGGGGCAAGACCAAAACTGACCCAACCAGTGGGCCAAGTCACAAGGCAATGGGGAGCAGTTGTGGACCTTGTCGGTGGGACTATAGAGTACAAAACACTGCAATGCTGCTCCTACTCACAAGGCAGCGCCTGGCTGGTGAATCACTTTTCCACATTGTAGTAATTACTGAGTGGCTCACTATCTTTAAAAGATTTATCCTCGCAACTCCCCTGTAAAGTAGAGAAGTGGCTGCAGAATGACCCTTTGGGACCATTGGTAGTTGGCCATAAATTAGAACAGTGCTGAAATTCCTCTAATTTATGCTGGGGGCTGAACCAGCACCTAGCTGGCCCCAGAGTTGAGGAATTACAAAGACGTTGTAAAGCCAACTTTCTCCTCACAAGTCCTATATTTAGTGCAGCTCAGCCAGGCTCAAGAATCAGGGCCTATGTTTTTGCTCAGCCTAACCCAGAAATATGAAAGTTCAAGTTCATTGAAATCACTGTGTATTTGAAAATGCAGGGTTTTAAAAACTAATTGGCACTTCTAAGCCAGCTTCTATTGGCAACTTTTTTGCTAAAAGTGACACAGGCTGCAGGAGACTTCTGTTTAGGAGTGAGTAAATAAATTCCCCTATTTGCTACAGTGTTGGTTCAGCATTCAGAAAAATAGTTTTACATTTTAAAAATTAAACAATTCCTGTAGTACTGCATAATAATCCCTTTCTTCTGCCTGCTAAAGCAATAGCACAGCACGCTAAAACTTTATTAGAGTCTATTAAAATGAGCTCCCATATTGCTGGTGCCACAAATGATACCATTTTTTAGCAAGATGACTGCCACCAGCAGCTGTCTCAGAAATACCAATTGCAATTTTTAAAACTTTCAGTTTATTCGTGGTGACGAGGGCCTCTGATCTTTTGAACTTTCAGGTGGTAGAACTGAGCCAAATCAGGAGAATGTGCTTTGACTCAATACTTATGCTGTGCATTCAACACACAGAAGTAAAAAAATATAATGTTCACTTATGTTCCATTCTTAACCCACTGTTTGGGGGCGGGGGAGGAGAGAATAGTCTGCAAGTTCGGTGTCAGCTTCTATTATGAATTTCCTGGCCTTTGTCAGTTTGTGTTGCACCAGTGATGATATTTACACCAAGCCCAGATTCAGCTGTCCTTGCACTCTGTGATGGAATGCAGAATTGAGCCTACAGACTGTACAGTTTCAGTAACAACTTCACCTTTAAATAGGATTTTAATCTGTTGCAGCCAAAGGAGATAGCAAGAGTATTTCATGTTAGTGGTAGAGGAAGATCCTGTATTTTATTCCACAAATCAGATACATGGTATTCTATCAAAGTGACAAGTTATCAAGTGTTCTCTATTAAACAGAAACTTAGGATTTGATCAAAAGACTGTTGAAATCAATTGGAGTTTTTCCATCAACTTCAAAAGGCTTTGGACAAGGTCCAAAATAGTATATGCAAAGAACTGGAATGAAATCTAAGTTTCAGTTTGGGGGAAGTGTTTGTGTGCCTCTTCCAGCTCGCTTGATCCCCATAAACTGAAAGTACTTCATCAGGAAGGGCCCAGCTTGGATTGGTCTCTAGTTTCCCTCTTTCCCTGAAGCCCAATCCTGCAAGATGCTGAACATCACTTGTGATGTGCTCCGCACCATACAAGATTAGATCCTTGGCATCATTTAATTCTCTATTATTTATTGTCATAAAAATACAAAAATCTTTAACTGAGATTAACAAGTACAAACATTCTATATTTACTTAAATGCCAAATAATTGTAAGACTCTTGTTCTGTCATCTGGTGTTGTCTTGCACATTTTGGGTCCTTATTCCGGTGTCACACATTTCCTGGAAAAAGCTATGAGGAAGGACATTAGACCATTCCTTTTTCAGAGAGTGAAATAACAAAAGTGGGAGCTAGTAGGGTAATGATACCACATAACAGAGGAGGAGAAGTAGTATCATCCCCATTTTGCAATTAGGGGAAAATGAGGTGGAGTGATTTGTTGAAAGTCAGATAACAGGTTAGTGGTAGACCAAGGAATAGAACCCAGGTTTCCTTACTTCTAGCTGAGTGTCCTAGCTCCTAGACCCCACCAAATAAGCTGTTATGGGTAGACAGTAGATGTCCTACCAGAAAAGCAGCTAAGCTACTGCAAAGCAGTGTAGTAAAAACTTATGTATGAAAATAGGCAATACAAAGAGTAGACAGTGTTACTATTAATTTATTATTTTTATAAAATCAGATGTATGCTAATAGGGGTACTACACAAAAACATGATACTCTTCCGTGAAGAGTTTAAACTCTAAATGGACAATATGTAGGTGAGGGAATTAATGCAACTGAAAGCAAACTGACCCTCTGATTTCATATCAGTCTCCTGGATATATATATTTATTGTATACAAAAATACATTAAAAGAACGTTAATAAGACTGCAAAGTCAAGCACTCAACAATGAGGAAATTCCACAATTAAATTTGCCTGTGCAACCTTGTTTGTATGCATTGCGATACAGTTTTTGATTACATGATCACATACTATATTGTCATGAAGTAATGTAAATATATCAGAATGAGAAACCCATACAAAAAAAAGAAACAAAAAATCCAAATTCAAAACCAAAATATTGTTTTAAAAAAATTCTTGCAGGAATTTTTCTCAAAATTGTCAAGTTTTTCAAAATATTTTGATTTTGGTGAAAATGGCATTTTTAATCAGAACACCATTTTGACAAAACAATTCTGTATTGACACCCAAATGATTAATCAGCAGGGTTTGAACCTTTAGATCCACCGCACAGACTTCTGTCTCTTGAACTAATGGAATAACTGATAGCAATAGTGGGATGCCATCCTCTCTGTGGTACGGCTCTAGTGGGGGGTGGCATACTTTGCCAGTGGGCTTTAACAAATATTTGCTGACTCAGTGAAATGCTAAGACTCAGTATTCTTGGGTTTCATTCTAGGCTCTGGAGGGGAATGTGTTATAGTGGGCACAGATTCTTCTGCCCATTCCCCCCTAAGCATGACCTCTTCTGGCCTCCAACCTGTCCCCATCCTGTTCCAGTGCTGTCTTTATCCCACCACTGGCTCCTCATTCCAGTCCCATTCTGCTCACCTACCTCGTCTCAATCTCCCTCCCATGCTAAGTCTCCTGGACCAGCCATTCCCAGTTACCCCCTCTTTATTCTCACTCTCCTTGCCCTGGCAGCCTCAGCTCTATCCCACCCAGCTCCCCAATCTATCACTCTCCCCACCTTGGTCTCCACTCACCAACTTCCATCCAGACACTCCATCCCCAATGGTTCCCAGTCCCAGACTCCCTCCCTGGGCTTCTCACCCTCTCTCAGTGTCTTTGCCCAGTCAGTCACAGTTTTTTCCCCTGTGCCCCAACTCCTTGTCAGAACTGTCACCCCTCCCCCCACATATATCTCCCATCTCACTGATTCCAAGATCCTTGCCCAGCTAGTCCCAGTCTCTCCCCAGCTCCTCATCTAATTTCAGCTCCCCCCATATTCCTCATTGTTTCCCCTACCTTGGCTTCTAATCCTAGTCTCCATGCCCAGTCCCAATCTCCACCCTCAGTGCCAGCCTCCATTTCCAGTTACTGCCCCCAGGCTCCTTGTTCCAATTTACTTTCCCCCAGCCTTCCCTTCTTCACCCTAGTTCTTGTCCCCTCTGCATTTGAATAAGATGACTTCCTCCTGCACACTGTCTGGGTGCCAGCTGGGGGACATTGATGGCACAGGATAGACAGGCTTCCTGCTTTCCATTGCAGTGCCCAGCCCTAAATCAGCCCAAGAACTGGGAGCAGCCATTATAGTTAAAGTCTGGCTTTGCTTCTATAGACCTAGGGTGAAGTGATCATAGTTTCTCTGTGGGGACAGTGCATGTGCACTCCTGTCACATGCAGGAACTATGAACAGATGGACCATGCTCAGTTGCTCTGTAGATATGGGGAACATGCAGCATGGTCACCACTAGGAGATATGAGAGTATTGAGCTTGCTCAATCTTTGGACAGTTTAGCTGTTAAAATCTAGCAAGTCTCTATTGAGCTTGTGTAAAATATTATTTTTTTCAAAAGCTTATAATTTGTCCAAATGTGAATAGATTTTCACAAGGATGCCAAAGATCCCATGCCAAATTTCAAGCCCCTGCTCCAAAGAATTGGGGCTCTACAGCTTTCCAAATTAAAGGTTGCCAGAATTTTTTAAACATTGAAATGCAACTTATTTGCATAGCTTCATTCTGAGAAAAGGCTGAAATGTTTTCTGTAAAATTTAAAAAAATCTGAAGCAGAAACTTGGCATGGGAAATGTCAGCCTGAATGATTAATGTTTGGTAAAGCTATCATAGAACCATAGCAATGTAGGATTGTAAGAGACCTGAGGCAGGAACAAGTTAACCTAGACCATCCCTGACAGGTGTTTTGTCTTGGTCTTAAAAACCTCCAATGATGGGTATTCCACAACCTCCCTTGGAAGCTTATTGCAGAGATGAACTACCCTTATAGTTAAAAAGATTTTCCCAATATCTAACCTAAACCTTCCTTTCTGCAGATTAAGCTCATTAGTCCTTGTCCTACCTTCAGTGGACCTGGAGTACAAGTGATCACCCACTCTTTACAAAAGTCCTTAACAGGTCCACCCTCAGTTGTCTTTTTTCAAGACTAAACCTGTCCAGTTTTTTTAAACCTTTCCTCATAGGTCAGGTATTCTAAACTTTCTATCATTATTTTTAGCTGACCTCTGGACTCTCTCCAGTTTTAGCCACATCTTTTCTAAAGACTTGTGCCCAGAATTGGACACAGTACTCAAGCTGAAGTCTCACCATTACATAATTAAGTAGGGGCAATTACCTCCCATTTCTTATATAAAACTCTCCTGTTAATATAGCTCCAAAATATTAGCCTTTTTTGCAATTGCATCACATTGTTAACTCATATTCAATTAGTGATCCACTATACCCCACAGATCTTTTTCAGAACTACTGCCACCCAACCTATTATTCCAATTTTGTATTTGTGCATTTGATGTTTTTCTTCCTAAGTGTAGAACTTGTGCTTGTCTTTATTGAATTTAATCTTGTTGATTTCAGACCAATTCTCCAATTTGTCAAGGTAATTTTTAACTCTAATCCTATCCTCCATACTACGTACGACCACTCCTGACTTCGAGCCATTCACAAATTTTATAAGCATACTCTCCACTCCATTATGCAAGTAATTAGTGAAAATGTTGAATTGTCTCAGACACAGAAAAGACCCCTATGGGATCCCACTAGATATTTTCTCCCAGTTTGACAGCAAACCATCAATAACTATTCTTTGAGTATAGTCTTTCAACCAGTTGTGCACCCACCTTATAGTATTTTCATCTAGACCACATTTCCCTAGTTTGCTTATGAGAGTGTCATGTGGGACTGTGTCATGTGGGACTGTTCCACTGTCCACTAGGTCAGTAACCCTGTCAAAGATGGAAATTAGGTTGGTCTGGCATGATTTGTACTTGACAAATTCATAATAATAACCCTGTGATCCTCTAGGCAGTCACAAATTAATTGTTTAATAATTGTTTAAAGTATCTTCCAGGTATTGAAGTTAGGCTGACTGGTCTATAATTCCCTGGGTCCTTCTCCCCCCCCCTTTAAAATAGGTACTATATTTGCCCTTCTGCAACCCTCTGGGACCTCACACATGCTACATGTGTTCTCAAAGATAATTGGTAATGGTTCTGAGATTGCTTCTGCTGGTTCCTTAAGTATCCTAGGATGAATTTTATCAGGTCCAGCTGACTTGAACACATCTAACTAATCTAAAGTTCTTTAATCTTTTATTTCCCTGTTTTGGCTTGCGTTTCTTCTTCATTGCTAATATAAATTGTTCTGTACCTGGTCACCACTGGCCTTTTTAGTGAAAACTGAAGCAAAATAGGCATTAAACACCTCAGCCTTCTTGATGTTACCTTCCCTGCTAAGTAGACCTACATTTCCCTTCCTCTTTCTCTTTCTTCTAATGTTTTTGAAGTTCTTTTTGATCTTATAAGCAACTGAAAATGAGGTGTTAGAATCAGAGGAGTCAGGCAATCTTACTAAGACATGATGTTACCAGCCCTGCCTGTAATAAACTGCATATGGGATGTTTGCTGGCAAATACTTGACAAATCCTCAGGAACCAGGATGCCAAGTATGTCACAGATAGTTAGGCTAATTCATGCCTTGCTTCTAGTGGTCACTTACTTGAGATGAGACCCATGTTTAACAGACCTTTTGGAAGGTGTGTGCTTTAAGGAAGGATTTAAAAGAAGAGAGAAGGTATATGGGGCAGTCAGTATCCGGTAAAGAGAATATATAATGAAAGCCAAAAGTCAGGAGCTCTGCAACCAAGGATGTTTATTCCTTTCCTTCTTGTAAATAACCTGAGCAGAATGGAGGAAGAAGCAGAATAACTCAATTTTTATTATTGGGAAAGGTTATGTGTTTCATACTACTCACATACATAAATGGGCATAAATGCTGGAACTAGGGGTGCGGGGGGTACTGTGCCCCCTGGCTTGAAGTGGTTTCCATCATATTCAGCGTTTACAGTTTGATTCAAGGGCTCTCAGCACCCACTCCAAAATATCATGTTGTATATTTTTTAGTAAGAGGACCTAGAAGAGATTCACTCAAAAAAGGTTAATTTTAAAACATTTTTCTATAACTTAAATATATAAATATAAGTTCCGGAAATTTAAAATAAAAAGACTCCCAGGATGAGTATATGTCAAGCCAAACACTGGAGTGAATTTTTATGGTCCAGTTATGAATCCATGAAAGTAGAGGTTTATAAGTACTGACAAAACCTTAAAGTAGTGTGAGCAGTGCTACTATTATACTTCTAGATTTCTGGTGTTTCTTTTAAAGCATTTGAAAATAAATAATACAGATTATGTTGAGAAACTACAAAGGAAAGAAGGTAGCTTTGACAATACATAATAGGTGTCAGTACTAAATATGGTTAGCATTCCAGCAACATATTGCAAATTGACCTTGTGCACTTCAAATAAAAACTTAGAAGTGAATTGTAGTAAAAACAACAAAACCCTTTTTCTTATAAAACCTAATAATTCAGTTACCTGAAATTATTCTGCTGACTACTGTTTTTTTGCCTTCATTTATAGTGTATCATCACAAATGTACAGCAAACTTATGATTTCATTTATAGTTTATAAATTATAGGGTTTTATAGTTATAGATTTGTAAAAATTAAGATTTACATGTAAAATAAAACTACATTGTTGTCATGAATCTGATTTGTTAGTTGCCTCTTAAAAAAATTGTCCTGGATGAGTGCTCTGCTTGTTACAGAACCAATGTTGTATATTTTATCTAGTGACACTATGAGATGGACTAACTCATAAGAATCAATAAGCAGGATGTATCTTTATGGACAGCATACAGACAGGGCTGTCCATAGCCATTTTGGTGCCCTATGCAGCCCCACCCCCCGCCCAAGCCCACTCCACTCTGCTCCCCTGGCTCCCAGCACTGCCCCCCAGCACTCACTGAGGGTGCAGCTGGGAGCCAGGGGAGCGGAGCAGGCTGGAGCCGGGTCGCTTCACTTACCATGCAGTGAGTGAAGGCCCAACCCCTGCAGCAGTCCTCAGGGAAATGGGAACTGGACTGGGGCGGAGCAGGGGCGGGAAGAGGTGGGCTATGGCAGAGCAGGGGACGGGGCTTGGGGAAGGGGTGGAGTAGAGCAGGGGCGGAGGCCATGAGGAAGAGGTGGAGCAGGGGATGGAGTAGCACGCACTTGCGCAGGGCACCAGGAAATGTGGTGCCCCAAATTGTCTGGTTCCCTACGGAGCTGCGTACTTTGCATATGGGTAGGGACAGCCTTGCATACAGATTATAGAATCATAAAAATATAGGTTTGGAAGGAACCTCGAGAGGTTATCTTGTCCAGCCTTCTGCGTGAGGCAGGACCAAGTATACTTAGACCATCTCTGACTGGTGTTTGTTTAACTTCTTAAAAAGCTCCAATGATGGGAATTCCACAATCTCCCTTGGAATCCTGTTACAGAACTTAAGTATCCTTATAAGTTTTTCCTAATAACTAACCTAAATCTCCCTTGCTGCAGATTAAGCCCATTTCTTCTTGTTCTACTTTCAGTGGACATGGAGAATAATTGATCACCATCCTTTTTAGAGCAGTTTAGTTTTCTTTTTTCAAAACTAAACATACCCAGGTTTTTTAACATTTCCTCATAGGTTGGGTTTTATAAATCTTTTATCATTTTTGTAGCTCTCTTCTGGACCCTGCCCAATTTATTCACATCTTTCTTAAAGTGTGGCACTCTGTATGTATATTCTGCCATGAATACTTTTACAAATATATTCACTTTAGTTTTCACGTATGCATGAACAACTGTGGCACTTTCTTTCCACAATTTTTTTCTGAATATACTTTTGCTCATGTAAATGTTTGCAAAAGACAACAAAAACGGGTTTCCAATATTATTCAGGGTATTTCATGTTTTTAATCAAACAAATGTTTGCAAATGCTTTTTAAATATTAATTGCCCAGCTCTAATGATGAAAACTTTACTCTTTACATTACACCTATAGTTTCGATTTAGGCTTCCATCTCCAAATCAGATATGTGGCAATGAGTATAAAATGCACTGCATTGAAATATCATTGCAATAAAATCTCCCTGGCTGGACAGTGTGATTTTTTTTTTAACTGATGTGATTACCTCAAAGAGAATAAAGATTGTGGGTGGCTAATTAAATGAAGGGCAGGCACAAACAGTGGTTTTAGCTTCTTATATAATGTATTGAACATTTTCTGAGGTATGAAGAAATAGCTGTGTGTTGCAGTTTCAGAGTATCTGCTCCGCTATTCTGTGGTCCACTAATAGCACTCACTTTAGGCTCCTGGCTCCCAGCTGTAACCTCTCTTGGGTGAAGATCCATGTTTCACTCCCTCCTGATGATGGGATATTTAAAGTTGCACAGTTCCCTGCCTACACTGTAATAGTCCCAGCAAGCCAAACTGCCTAAAGGCCAGTATATGTGCTTTGCTTTCTTTCCAGAAGTTTTGACCAGCATATTGCCTGCAGTTTTAAGTTACCACACAGCTGTTTCTAGGCAAGCACATTTATTCTTAATTTGAAAAGGTTACAGAGAAAACATATTAAAAAATTTAAAAAGGTGTTAGTCCTTCATATCTCACAGTTGGGTTTTCCCCGTGGTTACAAGTTCGTAACTATCTCAGACTAGACTAGACTCATAACTAGATTCAGACCCAGAACAGAGCCTGGGTAGATCACCCTGTTTCTTTTTACAGCTGGGATCTTTGATCTCCAGGATCAGGTAATCAGCAGACAATCACTTTCTCCACAGGTTGTAGCTTCAAAAAGCTGTTGGGTTTTTTTGCATGACCAGAGATGGAGTATTTACATTAATCTCTCCCTAGATAGTCCCCAGGAAATCCATTTAACATTTATTGTCCCAAAAGTCCATTCTTGTTTGGCATATTTTCAATATAATCCTTTGAACTTCCAGGCCTCATATCTGTCACATCTCCACCCTAGAGAGTTTACATATAATCCCAGCCCTCAATCCTATATAAACCATTCATTTAATAAAATGGACCAAAGATGCTTTAATTTAATTCAGTAAGGTCTTCAAAGGATGTGGCAGGATGTTGCCATATATGTCATACTATGAAATGAAAAAAGCAACACCAGCATTTCCTACAGTTTAATGATTAGCCCAAGATAAGTGACAGTTCATGAAAAGTTAGCCATAAAATAAGATGATCAGACATCTAAACAGACTTGGAACAAGAACAAATGCAATGTAGGCTGCCTCATGTACTCAAAATACACAGCATATCATTCACAAAATTCTTGGGCCCTGTTACCATGGTGCCTTTTTTACATTGTCTGGCTATGCCAAAAGAAGAACAGGAGACATTAGCCATGGGTTTAATCAGGATGCAACTTTATTATTAGATGTCTGGGACTACCTGGCAGAAAACAGTGTACAGTGCAGGTAAACATCATGTTTATTCCATAATTACTCATGAGGCTTTTAGCAGCTCCCCCTCTTTTTCCATCCCCGGGGAGAAGGGCTGCCACCAGCTCCACCTTTTTTTCTCTCCTGGTCCCTCCAGCAAATCCATTGCTGGGACCTTACCACCCACCGCTGCCTCCCAGGAGGGCTAAGGTGGGCTATAATGGGGGGTTGGCTCCCTGCCGTACCAATCATAGGAGTCCCCAACTTCCCCCCCATTCATTCCTTTAATGAACACCTCTTATTAAATCCTTTTCCAAGCCATTTATCCGGTCACTGTGTGCCTTTCCTATAGAATACCTGCACTGGACATCTGCTGTACACTTAAATAATGAGTTGCGACACATGGCCTACTGCCTGTCATGCCATGCATTAACAGAGCCCTTCCGCCAAAAAGAGACAGGTAGCGTAATTCCCACAGCAGGTGTTAACCAAACCTGGTATTTAACCACCTAAAAGGGATGGAGGGTGGGTCCTGCCTACCTTGGTCTGTGTAAAAGGAAGGCTCCTGGCACCATCCTGCTCCTTTTCAGACCCCGCATTCCTAGGGGATAAGTCAGTGACCACTCTGCCCCTTTTGCAGCAGTTTTCATCTCTCCCCACTCCCCAGCCATAAAGCACTGTTCCATTCACTCGTCCAGACCTGCCAAAAAAAACCTTGCTTGAAGGTGCAGGGCAATCATTCTTCACAAAAAGGGATTACTCTAAAGTTTTATGACATTATATAGAGAAGATTAATATGTAGCACAAAGGAAATTGTGGAAGTTATATCCCCATCAAATAGTTATTTATATTCAAGTCAGATCACACTGGATAATATTTCTGCTTGCATGCCCTGCTCTGCCAAATACCCTTCCAAATGGTTATAAGGGACTAGGCAACACTTAACATTAAAGATTATAGAAAGACTAAAGTACACTCAACTATGTAGAAAAAATGAAGTGTGAATTTGCCTTACTTCCCTGTTAATTCTTGGATTTGGTCCTTTAAGCAAAAATGTTTGTAGACTCAAGGTAAAGAATGATGGCTTTTACTCATGCCTTATATGTACATGTCACTCATTCCCGGGATAATAAGTATGCATCTGTCACTGAAGCCTTTTTTTCAGGCATAACTCCCATGAAGTCCTTTACTTCATGCAGCGTAACATCAGGCAAGTAGCAACCAAATAAGAGCCACCAAAAATAATAATCTTCGTCCAAAATTGTCAGATATTATTCAATCAAGTAGATTAACGTTTGGAGATACGTACTAAAGTGCTCATATGTTTAGGACATTAGAAGCTCAGTATATTATTTATATAAAGGTGTGGATGGAATTTGTTAGACAGTATGAATTGTAGCCACCATGTCAAAGTTTCCTTTGAGAACCAGATCATTAGGTTGTGTAAAGTAACCTAGCTTCACTGAAGTCTGATTCAGGGCTAGACCTATCACAATGTACACCAATTGAGAATCTGATCCTGAAACTGCACTGCCATCTGAAAGTTGCTGTACTCCAGCTCCCCAGGCTGATCTGTATTTTCACCATAACAAAAACCTAGTGAAGAAGGGTGACTGTTGTAACAAACATACTGTTTCTTCTTTGGTGTGAAATTATAAAGGAATACAGTATACTGCTCAGAAGTATCTTTTTCGTGTTGAGTTTATTCTCCAAGGATTTTCCTTCATCACCAAAAGCTTAAATGTCAGTAATTATTCTGATCACATCAGTCCTCCATATCTCCCTCTCAATACCAGTGGAGGTAGCCAAGCTATGTTACAGTTTGGTATAAATCTTGTAGCTGGCTGTGTAAGTAAGATGCCAAGAGTGAAGATGACACATAGAGAAGCAGAAATATAATGAAAATGTGCAATTCATGCTACTTTTAGCTACTGCTTGCTTGCTCTTGGTTTGAGAAATATGAACTAATACCCTAAGCCTATATGATTAAATGGTTTTAGCAATTTTAGGCAGCTGAAGATATTTCACTAACCCTGCTATCTAAAACCGGCAGCTACTTCGAAGACTTGTTCCATTTTGAAACATCTCTTGGATACCAATAGTGAAGTCATGCTGCAAATAGTGGCCAAGTTGGCAAATTAAAAGTAGCTCTTCATTTCATTATTGTTTCTTATATTTTTCTTATATTGATTTTCTTTTTTAACAGTTGGAAATGATTCAGTTTTTGTATTTTTCTCTCTCTTTTAACAGTTAGTTATAATCATGTAATAAGAACAGCTTGATTCAGATCTGAAGACTTTTCTTTCTTACTCAAATGAGTAAAATATCTTTTGGTATCTGACATGAGTGATGGTCAGATATGTATAGTATCCTGTCTACCTTTAGAAGAATGAGGGCCAAATTCAGCCATCATCTAAGCAGATGCAAATCTTGAAGTCAGATAACAGACTTGCATTAATTACTTGTGGGCTGAATTTGATCCTCAATGTCCCTATTTTTCTTTATAGTAATTGGACAAGTGAACTTAGGCGCTATGCTCAACTCAATGTCAAGCACAGTAGGCAATACACTTAAAATTATTTTCTTTACTCACAATACTAGTGATTATATTTGAGGTATTTGCCAAACACTCATACTGCTGATAATTATGGTGCTCTGAATAATATATTTTATTTGGTATGCATCCAATATTCAGAGGAAATCTACATTTAATAAAGCCAGTATAGAAGAGAAAAAGATAAGAGGATTTTCCCCCTCAGTTTTAGATTCTATGGGACAACTTTTGCTCTCAAAAAGTCTGGGTTTGTACAGATAGAAATAAGTGACAAATTTGGCCGTAAATCCTTTGCTAACATCTTTGAATGAGAACTGTTGAGACACAGGGAGTTAATTGGGACAAAGAAGTGAGTCTCAATCTGGCTTGAGGATCATTGAATAATTTCTCCATAGCATTCCTCTTGAAGTCATTTTAGATTCAATGTCTTTAACTAAGTTCCAGTTTTTGAGCAAGGAAGCCTTGAAAACATTTAAAAGCTTTATACATGAAACCATATAAATGTGGGCCTTTTGCATTTTTAATGGCTTGTTTTATCTCATCTTTTCCAATAGAAGACCCTAAAGCAGTAATTAAGTCTACAGGCCCAATTCTGTCCTCAGTTGCATGCAGGAGTCACATACACATCAAGAGTCAGAATTTAGCCCTTTTTCTGTTTCTTAAAGAGAAAAAGTCAAGAATCAAGATGCTGTATTACTGTAATATTCTGATGCTTGGTGGGGTTTTTTTTAATAGCATTGTGCAATTTGGGATTTCTGTAGGTCCAGTGTAACCCCAGAGTTAAATTGTTTAGTTGAGCAGTGGTAGCACCTGTGCTTCTGGAAAAACACGCTGCACACCCCTGACCAGAAGATATAGGGGCCTTCTCAGGCCTTGGAAGACACAGGATACTGAGTGGTTCGACTGTGAAGAGCCAGTAAGGGTAAGGGCCAGCTGGTTTTCCTCTGAAGATGATGGAAGGTCAGAGGCTGAAGGACAATGAGACACGGGGAAGAGGAGTTGAGAAAGGGGAGGGAACGTGCAGCTGCACAATGTAGAGTACTTGATTACGGGACAGTAACGGATAGGCTTGTTGCTCCTAATTCTGCTAATAATCTGCAAACCTCAATTTTTCAGAGACTATAAAAACAGATAGATGAGGTGTGGATAGGTGGAGTTATATATAAGCTGGCAGTATTATATAATTCCTTTATATCACTCATAATCACATTGGCCATGCTCTTTGGTAGTCCTGGTGCAGGAGAATTTAGTTTTGTTTGTTTGTTTGTTTTTTTACACTAGGCTGATTAAATCATAATGCTGCCAATTGAGCTGATTGTCTGTACCTGCCACTGCTTCTGAGAACAGGGCATGTGGAATAGGAGAGCCATTGCTTTGGTCACTGACTACTGACAATGGAAACAGTGGCATCTCTACGGGGGAGGGGGTGCTGGCTTAGGTGGGTTGATTTGTAGCATGGTGGCCAGGAATGTATTATTGTCACATTTCACTTCCAGAAATATCGGTTGAGCTCTTACTCTGATCTTTCCTCAGTCCTTTTTTGGTAAAATGGAAGAAATTCTCCATTAACCAAAAAGCTGGTTGTCTATGATATTGGCATGGAGAGACCTGTGTTCCCTACCTCCATTGAAACTTCCCAGTGTTTTTATATATACAGAGAGAGAGATCGAGAGAGAGATCGATCATGTAATCCAGAATCATTGTTTTAAACATTCTGAGGGAAAACTTGGCCAGGGACTCATCTTGTATGCTGAACAGATACTCCCATGAGTCTGGTTTTGTCATGAAGCAATCTGTTCTTCCCCGAATCAATTTCACAAGATGACAGGGTCCTGGGGTTCTACCCAAGACACAGAATGGAATCCCTACCTATATCCCTTACCAATAATCAAACAGAGGTTAGTGATGTGTGCTTTCCATGGCTTTTGAAGCATGCCAGGAACACTGCAGCCAGATGTACAGGGCAAAGGAGGACTGATGATAGGCATAAGGCTTTTTATTCAAAATGTGTCCATTTGGGGGCAACATATGTAGGAGCTGCCCACTGTCTCCTTCACATTCCTGTTTTGCAACAATTGAGTACAGAATTGAGACTTTACAGCATTTTTTTTCTAGCACTCTTGCAAATCTCAGTAAATTACAGATTTATTTAAGAACAGAAAACAGATGAGGTGTTTTTTCTTGCTTTCTTTGAATAACCTTCTCTCCAACTAGAACATAAAAATGAAAGAAAAGCCATGTGTTTTGATTGTATTTCCTTTTTTTTTCATATAGGTAATAGCTGAACAGAAAAGAAAGTGTCCAGCAGAGATATTCTCTGCCATCTGTATTGTATCCTATCGCATCCTACTAAAAAAAACAAAAGCAAAAAAACTCTATCGCTAGAAAACAAAAGCAAAAATCAAACAGAGGGAATGGAGACAAAATATCTCTCTACCCACTGTGCCTCCCCAGTTTATTCAACATCAAATGAAAAGGAAGGCATTCCTTTGATGGCTTCTTGTCAACAGCTTCCTTTCTTTGGTTGTATTCATTTAATTCTTTAGAAAGAAAAAAATGTATATCAAGAATAATAAAATGAAGATAATCACTTATCTGTCACTCCCCATTTATCTGCCATTCACAACTTGGGTTAGAAGGAGACAGCTATGAGTGTAAACTGTATCACAGAGTGAAAGTGGTAGGGCAAGAAGTGTTGTGTAGCAGTCTTACAACCCAAGTTGTGGATGACGGATAAATGGGAAGGGACAGATAAGTGTTTATCTGCCAAACATCCTTTCCCACCCCCCGTGTACTTCAAAAGCAAGAAATGCTCTGAAGCATTTTGTAATAATTGAAATATAGATGTCTTTATTAGTTTGCATTAATGGTAGTAAAATATACAGATGTTCATTTAAACTCTGATTAATAATAAAAAATTGCATTGCATACATTTAATTTTAAATATTCATTTATCTTTTATTATTTGTAAGGCTAAGATTTTGTCATGGTTATTTTTAGTAAAAGTCACGGACAGGTCATGGGCAATAAAGAAAGATTCACAGAAGCTGTGACCTGTCTGTGACTTTTGCTGCCGCGGCTCCATAGTTTCCCCCACCACTATTGTGGCTTGGAGCTGTGGGGTGACCATATTTCCCAAAGAGAAAACAGGATACCCCCAGCCGCTGGCCCGAGGTGTCCCCCTCCCCCAGCGAGAGGCTATCACCTGTTGCTGGAAGCCTGCGGAGGGCCCCCTCAGGAGTCTGTCACCCGTCACTGGAGCCTTGCAGGGGCCCCCTATTGCCTGTCACTGCTGCTTTCAGAACCCTTCTAGGGCCCTGCTGGCTGCCAGCTCCAGCGTTTGAGTCCCACAACCCCTGAGAATGTCATGGAGGTCTCTGGAAGTTACGGTTAACGTAAACTAAGGGAAGTTAACGTAGCCTTAGTTATTTGTAATACAGTAGCTCCCAAAAGCTCCAATCAGGGCCCTTTTTTGCTGGGTGCTGAACAAACACAAAGGCTGCTGTAGACTCTAGGGCTCTATAAGGATCTGATCCAAAGCCTCTTGAAGGTAATGGGAGTCTTTCCACTGGCTGAAAGGGCTTTGGATCAGGCCCTATGTTATGTTTTTTGTTATTTATTTTTAATTATGTGCTGGGGTTGTATTCTCAGAAGTACCAGCAATGTTCACAGACAGCTATGATGCAGGTATTTTACAGGTGCACACAGTTGCTGTAGCTGCAGATATTGGATACCATCTCAAACTGCTTTACAAAATTCTCCAACAAAATCTACAAATACATTGTTCATATCAGCTTACTCTACAGACAGTATAAGTGAACTGATACTTTCATGAGTCAAAAAGTCAAATAAGAACACAAACATTCCATTTCAAACTGCAGCAATCTCAGCTGGGAGAGAGCTCTACAACCATGAGACATCAGAGTTAAAAGCCTTGAAGATATAAAGTACAGTATGTTTGAAAATGGAAGGTAAGAACCACAAGAACACCAGTATCAGCAAATCCCATGAAACAAGGAGTTAGACTGCCTTTCAAGAATAGTTCTTTATGAAGTGCCTACCTGTTATATCACACATATAAAAAGTGTCATCTTCTACCCAATGTTTTGATTACCAGGCAGCAAATTCAGGAATAAAATCATATGCTCTGAAAATTCTTAGTGCTAACTTATTGTGTATAAATTCTAAAATGGTAAAAATATTTAACTGTTGGGTTCATAGAAGGCTGCAGCAGTGTTTTATCTCCTGTATGAATTATGTAAGAAATTATATAGGATAGAAGTTGTAAAAGGGATGAGTCTGAAATAGGCTGGACATAAACATAAGAATCCATTTTGGGATCCTGCTCTTCAGAGAACTCCAATGCTCTCATTTCATAGTTCATCTTCATTTGTCTCTGACAGAAGTTATGAGGGGAAAAGTAATTCTCTGTTCAGCAGCCTCTTTTAGTGGCTTGGGACCCTGGACTTGGGTGGAGATGTGCAAAGTATAAACTCACCCTTTATTATGACGGCAACTGCTTCTTGTGAGTGAAGGCTCATAACCAGTACAACTCTACCTTATTCCAGAAGCCCCAGCTGTGGCTTCTTCCCCAATCAGCCTAGCCTTTTCTCTCAGGAGCGGGGTAACTGCCCCACTACAGAAGCATGTTACCAGAAAAAGAACTGGTCCATTATGGATGGAGTTGCCTTGCCCATACAAGAAAATATTTTAATTACAGAACCAAGGGCACAGTGAATTTCTTGTCTAATTCTAAAACAAACTGGGGAGACTATACCATAGAGGTGAAATCTTTAGAGCATCATTTTGGCAAGGGATGATTAAGCATGGTATTGAGGGATCTGGGACAGGTGTCTTTGACAGTATTATAGTGCATATTGTAGTTATATATCATTCACAGAGCCTGTAATGTTTACTCATGTTGAGCACAACTCAACATCCTTAGTCAGCATAAATAATACTCTTTAGCTTTTTAATCATTTCTACTGCACAGTCATTTATAAAATGTTAACAGTTAAAATAACTAATAGTGAATACATAAGTGCATCCTCAAATGAAATGTGAATCATAGTAAATTGCAATAACAGTGGGGTCAGGGAGTGTTTTAGTTTTGACCAGAGCAAGAGGTTATACTGGTCTTGCCCTTACAGACTGTATATTTTAAAGATGATGTCACTCACATTGAAAATCTGCAGAACTGTCTATAATATGTCATCTTGCTTCTGTTATGTTACGTGATCCTTTAACAATTAAAGACAGTGAACTAACTTCTGCCAGCTTGTGAGTGAGAGAAATTCTTATTGAAACTATCATTTAGTTGCACATGCTTACACCTGAATTGAGTTGGATCCTACATCAAAAGAAATACATGTGTGGGGGAAGAGATAAGGTTTCTCTAGGAGCCTTAATTTATGAATTTCCCATCATTTTTGTGTTTACATTTTATATCAAACTTAGCATTTACATAATTTTATTATACTTGAATTGCATTTATTTTAAAAACATACTGGATGGCTCAGGATAACTTCACTAAGAAAGGATAAAGAAAAAGTATTTTCTGGAAATTAAATAAAGAATTCTTAGTATCACTTGCTTAGAAATAATAATCTACATTATAAGAGCAAGGAGCCTTATAAAAAAGCTCCTGGGAACTCTGTAATTGACAGGAACAGTATCAGAAGAACACATATCTAAGGTGACAAACTGTTACTGCTGAGATAAAGGAAAGAATTAAACTGTGACAAAGCAATGTGAGAGCTCCAACGTGAGAGCTACAGTAACCACACTAGCAACAAACCACTGAAATATTAAGAATAATTCAAATTATAGATGTGGCAAAATCAGTTGATAATTGAAAACCCTCCTCAAAGCTGCGTATTCTTTAGTTTGTTCTAATACTTGATTGAATTTTTAATGACCTATTATCTGAACGATAATATTGCTGATGAATATTTTGTAACACCCAAAAAAATAATAAATAAAGTGGTAGATAATGCTTCAGAGATGTGGACAAATTGAAGAGAGTGTAAAGAAGAACTACAAAAGATTTAAAAAACCTGATCCATAAAGAAAGGTTACAAAAAATGGTGTATGTTTAGCCTTGAGAAAAGACAACTGAGAGGGACCTGATAGTCTTCCAATATATTAAGGGCTGCTCTAAAGAGGATGGTGAGCAATTGCTCACAATGTGCACTGAAGGTAGGGCAAGAAGTAATGGGCTTAGTTTGCAGCAAGAGAGATTTAGATTAGGGCTGCTCTAAAGAGGATGGTGAGCAATTGCTCACAATGTGCACTGAAGGTAGGGCAAGAAGTAATGGGCTTAGTTTGCAGCAAGAGAGATTTAGATTAGATATCAGGGAAAACTTTCTAACTATTAGGACAGTTAACTACTACAGGTTACCAAGGGAGACTGTGGAATCTCCATCACTGGAAGCTTTTAAGAAAATTTGGACATACACCCATCAGAGATGGTCTAGGAATACTTGGCCCTGCCTCAGCATGGGGGAGCTGGACTAGATGATCTCTCAAGTCCTACATTTCTATGATCATTTCCTTAATTGTATAAAATTTCATATTTTTTGAGGTGCAGAACTGTGCTTTCTTTTTGAAATGTCATTTTTCCAGCATTTGACTTATTAAAACACAAAAATACATACAAAAACAGCCTTTCATTTATGGCAGAAACTTCCAAAGATGCATTTGTGAAAACCATCCATTTTTACCATACAAGTGGAAAGCCAAAATGAGTTAATTTGTAATACTAATGAAAGATTTCACACAGTTTTCATATAGACATAAATATGGTGCCAAATCTGATTTCAGTTTCAATATCTAGCTTTGTGCTATAGTATGTATTATAATTATAGCCCTGGTTTAGCAGTTATTATTTCTTCCCTGAGTGTAGTCAGCCATGCAACATACGTAGGGCTAAATTTTCAATGTATTTATAGCATTAACCAGGGCAATAATAATAATTAATAAATAAGAAATAAAATAAATAATAAAGGCTCTGGTTTAGCAGTTTATCACTGTTAAGCAAAGTGCATAAGCATGTGCTTAACTGCTTGGGTGAATAAGGACAGATTTAAGTGTGTGCTTAGATTTAAGTGTGTGCTTTACTGAATTGGGTCTAGAATTTACAAATTTTATTCATATTCAGTCAATAGACTTAATATGGTTTAACATCAGTGCAGCTGAGATCAGAATTTGTCCCATGATGCTAAATCCAATCCACTACCCATAGAGAACAGAGAGTTATGAACCCCTGAATTATTGCATTAATAATATTCTGGTTGTGTTGGCTAAAGAAATACAAAATATACAGTAACCTCTGAGATGGGAGTAAATTTTCATATGAAGTGTGTCTTTCTGGGCCAAGTGCTTCCATAAAGTGTAGTCACATTACATTAAGGAATTCATTCTCAAGTATTCAGAGTCACTGATCTGAGTGGTCCAGAATTAGATCAAAACAATTGTGTCTAATACCAGTTATTTGTAACCATAACTATATCATCTCTGTAATGTTTATAACAAACTGTGCTTTCATTTTTTGTCTGTATTATTCAAGCTCTGTTGAGGGAATATTCATTAAAGTTAAAAGTGGACAAAAGCTTTAATGAGCTCCCTCTAGTTATTGTTTTCTAAGCTCTGCAAGTCAGTCAGCCATGAAACGTATGTAGGGCTAAATTTTCAATGTATTTAGCACTAAGTTGGACAGTTACACCCATAGTAACAGACACAAACTGTGGGCCAGTTCTGCAGCTAGTGTAACATGGCATAACTCCATTGCTGAGGATATAGCCTGGTGCTTTTGCTTGCAGTGGGACACAAGTTGAATATAAGCACTAATAATTACAATGAGACAGGCGGGGTATTATTGGGGCATGATTTTAAAAATATGTATCTTCAGTGTAAGTTTGAAAGGAGAGCATGTGGGTGCAAGTAGTTATTTAGCAGCAAACATTTTGTGCCTTCAAATGCAATGGGAAGTCCTATGCCAAGGTGAGCAACCCATATATCAGTTGATCTACATTAGTTCATTAAAGCAGCCTCAGATTTGTGGCCAGTCTCAGGAAAGAAGGAAACATGTAGAAGGCACAGACAAGGATTTCTAGGCAATGCATCCTGAATTACTGTGAGAGGTTATAGAGGGCTCGCTGAGTCAAACACAAAGTGCTCATGGTGAAACGTCTAGTGATCAGAGTGACCACTGCCTCCAATGCCTGTCTACAAGTGCTTTTCAGAGAACTATTGGAGACACCACTGGTAAAGCAATCCATTCTGCTGCTTCTGTCTCCTCTAAATACCACTATCTGGCTGTTTTAATCATTACATTAATGTCTCTGAAGTCTAGCACCAGCAGCAGTAAGTAATGAGAGAGTCTGATGATATAACTAACTTGTCATCAGTCCTGGGTGCTGTTTGATGAAATGAACACTCATTCCTATTCCCATAGTCTTATTAATTATACAAGAGTGTCCTGTTAGGAATCAATCTATAGATCATTTGTGATGCAAAACACATTGTCACATATGCAGGAGTTGAAAACCCAGGCACCTGTTCCAAATCTTAATTCTCAGGTCTGGTCTTGCAGGAAAATTTGCCCCTGGAGAGCTGCATGGGGGCTGACTAATGGCTAAGCAGTAGTTGTAAATTACAATCTTATTAATTATTGTTTATTATTATAATCTGTGATGCTGTTGAAGATACTGTTTCATAATAAATATACTTTGTTATTGGAGACCGTGCTGAACCTTTTAACACCTATTTAATGATAATCCTTTTCCAAATCATCCGTCTCTGTCAGATTAATATGATGGCATCTTGCCATCAAATCCATCATAGGCACATTACAACACCTCACAGAAAGATCTGCGAGATAGTTCCAACATAGTACAACTAAGGTAGCCACGAGAGATGGACTGTAATGTTCCTGAGCAATTGAATATTGAACGATCAGACCAAAAGGAGCACAATGATCATGAGCTAAGGGAAATGATTGTAGGTTGCCCCTGCAGCTCAAGCTAAAATGCTGTAAGGAATCAGTAGACACTGATGGGACAACTGCTGAGCTAAATATACTACTATCATTTTGTTAGTTCCTAAGCGTAAGATGCTGAATGTATGTTTACAGGAAAAATAGCAAACTGAACTTTTAATCAGCACAGGATATTGGAATGAAGAAACTGGACTTCCTCTTGACCCGATTATCAATTTCCCTGCCTGAAGCTATGGCTGGCAGAAATCTTTGTAAAATATCTGAGGTTTCTAAAGATAACATTTTTGACCATTTTGAGGCTCGTTGTAATGCAGCCTTCTTTTGCTAACCCCTAACGCTTCCTGATGATGCTCTGCCTGCCAGGTGTTGGTGACCATAGCTAGCACCATTCTTAATTCTCTTGACAATATTTTTATACTAGCTCTTCAGAGATTGTTCGTTCCAGATAGGGAAAAAGGGGATAAAAACACATATGCCATGCTTAGATTAGGTGTTTAGCTATGTGTTTGCAGATATGATGCTTGAACTAAAAGTAGTATACAGCATTTTGTACCAGATGTTTATGTCAATGTAGCAGAATTTTTGTACTAACTGTTATTTTCTTGCATTTAGCATGTATCCTTTAGCACAGATAGTGAACACAATACACCCAGAGGAAAATACTGATAGCTCTTTCGAAAATATTTTAATATTGTGAAATTCAAAAAATTCACATTATTCATTTGAAGACTAAAATTAAGCATAGTAAATACCAGACATTCTGTAGCATTTAATCTACTAGTTCAGCTAAATCCCAAATTAATTTAAATTTAGAAAGGCCTCTTCATCTGTAGTGAAAGCATGTTCTCAATTATATACTGAATTAAATAAGAGAGAAGATTTTTTTAGCACTTGAAATTTATGGTTTCATTAGGCTGAAAAATTAAACCTAAAAATGTGTAAAAACCCACATTAATCATTTAATTTCAGAACATAAATGCAAATGGATTGGAACTCAGCTTCATTTCCGACTGTAAGTAATAATTGCCTAGCAACACTGCATGAACTTCATTAGATGCCATTTTTAATAAAAAGTGGGGTGCACCAGGGACCTGCACAAGAAGAGGATTATGGTATTTAAGCAGCACAAAGTGGTAGCCATAAAGCTTCATTAGGTAACATTTTCAAAAACTGAAATCAGGGAGGATGATCTGAAATAAGAGTGAGTGAACTATTCACAAATAGCAAGTTAAGCAATTAATCCTGTCCTTTTTTGATTCATGAATTATTCGTGAACAGCCTTCGATATATATGAATCAGTTTGTTGCTTGACATTATTCACCGGGGTATATAGGCATCTCTTTCAGCTAATCAATAGCTCGCACACTGCTCACTGTAACAGTTGTTTCACACCTTTGCTAATCACAATTTGGGATTTGTGGTGTGTTATAGTTACCTATATCAAAATGTTGTTTCTGCTTCCTGGCTAGATGACCCACAACCAGCTTTCAAGATGGCCTTGGAAATACGTTCAGCGTGAATATGCATACAAATATTTGTATAAGTATTCACAACATTTTTCCTTTCTTCAAATATTATCACTAACAATATCCCACATTCATTAATATTTGTGAAAAACAAATAAAAGAGGTAGCAAACATTAAGCAGATTCTGTGGACTTTTTTCTAAATGAATCCTTGCAAATATGTTTTTTGCATTATTTTCTCAGCCCTGATCTTGAAAATGAAATCAGTTTCCAAGTGAATGTTAACTCAGGAAAATTTAACTAATTTCAGACAGATGTATTTTAATTCTTTTATAATAAAAAGTCATGGGGGAAAGATTCAGATTTACCAGAGTGAGATTTGTGGATCTATTTTCTTTGTTTAGAATATTTTTGTAATGTATATATAAGGCTATTGGATGGTATATTCTAAGAAAGATATTGAGGCAAATACTTCGAGTGCATGAGGAATAAGAAGCACTGCTCCTGTGATTGTAATTAGGAAAAGTTGTGCTGAAAAGTTGCATGCTGCTATATTTAATACCAAACTGAAACTGCAGCTTTCTTAGTACTGGTCCCTCACTGTATGTTGATATGAAATTGAGCTGGGGAGCTTATGTACAGTAATGCAGTGAACTGAGAAGGATGTTTTCATCTCAGGGTTTCTAGGTGAGCTGGTGCCATATACAAGGAATTTAGATGAGGTATATGTCATTGCCTTCTCACAATTCTTTATTTAGGATGATGAAAAAAACTGAATTTGGGATGCAACTCTCTGATTAGTTTTAAATTGTTTTTGTCCTTGACAAATTATGCATAGTTTAGTACATGAGAAACATGTGTGTATTGTTCTCTTGCCATAAAACAGGAAATATATTATAATTGTACATTGGTAGATGATAGTAAAAAGGTCTTGAAATATACCCTGATGTAGACTTTTTACAGTATCTTCTAATAATGTTTTCAAAGTTTAAGGACATAAAAGTAGTGCATTCATTTACCCTTATATTAAACACGAAACAAGAAGGAATATAAATGTAAATATTTTATTATATACTGTATTAATAATTATCTGAAAAAAATAGAAATGCAAATAAGTATACAAACCAACAACTAAAAGGTACAAGTCTACTTTTCATTCCACAGAACAGATATCTATTGAAAGGGTATGATATCTCCACTCTGTTCAGGCCTTTCCCCTTCATTCCAGTAAATAAAAAGCTCTACAACCATTAATTTGTCCTTCCCTTATTTCAGAGTCATGCACTCAATTTCCTGAGTTTGTTTTATTTTTAAGAATCTCTAATTGCATTTCCAGATACTCAAAACTCTTTAAAGCATAATCATTTTGACACTGTTTTTGTGTATTTGTGGCTAATAAATGAGTAGTCTTTAAGAATTGAGCAGTAGCTGACATAGGGTTTTGGCCATTAGGATTTATTTTATTGAGCATGACAGAATTTTAGGTAGAAACCCAGAGTTACTTTCTAGTCTTCTGAACAAAGCTGTGAGATCTTCAGCTTCCTACCTGGTCAATAATCAGAGAAGGGCAGAAGGGACTTCTGTTTAATATCTTTGTTAAGGGGGCATGCCAATTCTGGTTAAAGTTTAATTCTGACAGATGACATCTCTACCAGTTCTGCACTACAAAAGTCCTATACTGCATGTACTCAAGACCTTGCATAGGACTTCAGTTCATGATGTTCTGAACCAAAGGTAAGCATATTGCAGTGGATCTTACTGACGTATACAATGGCCTTATTCCTCTTTGTCTTTCCTATTATAAATATATTGGTCTCATCCTACCAGTTTAATATTTACCCTGAAGCTCATTAATTTGTTTTGGCTGTTGGCTATGTCGCATCCTACAATATCTTCACCTCAGCACTTTTATCATCTGTGCTGTTTAAAACTAGGCCAAGTGCTACATCTCTAGACGTCTCTGCCATCTGTTTATTTACAGAGGCAAATATCAGAACCTTTCTTAAGGCATGCAAAACTAATGTTTGTAGAAGTTTGCATGTTCATCCAGGTATTTCAGAACACCAGATGTGAACCTCTTCAATCACAGAGGAAGTTGGGATTTATATCTCTGTCCAAATGATCTCTACAATATGGATCTGAACTGCAAATCAGATCTGAAGTTCAAGGTTTTGGGAAGTCGCTTTCTAATTAGAATGAGTATTGCTTAGGTAGCTGAAATGCCCTATGATTTCCTATCTTTTCTCACAAAAATCTCTCCATTTTGAATCATTTTATCATCTCCTACAATATATAATGTTGTCTAGATGTTAGCAATAATCCTCTGATCATGATTTTGATGATCTTTAAGTTCTTCTAGGCGGTTTTGAATTGTTTTCTCCTCCCCACCATAGCTATTTTTACCACTCTATCATTTTATCCCCAAATTTTCTCCTTCCCCTCTCCAGCTTCTACTCCCTCCCTACACCTTCTCCTAACCCTCTCTCGTCTGCCATGTTTTGCTACACGTTCCCCAAGAATGTTCCTCACCTCTCTGCATTTGAGTCAAGTTTCTCTCTGCTTTCATTTCTAGTGTCTGGCACCATGTCAGCAGCTGGAAACAGCAATTGCAGGGAAAGCACTGATGAGTCTGCGCAGTCCTGGAAAGGAGCATGCTCAGTTGCTCTGTAGGGTTGACACATATGCTATCTTGTTTGTACATAAGAGGGGATGGACCACGCTTAGAGCAGATGGAATCTTCAGAGAATTTAGTTGCCAAACTCTAACATGTCTCTACTGAGCACATGGAAATTGAGATTTGTCAGAGGTTTATAGCTTGGGCAGATTGTACAAGGATGTCAAAATGTCCATCCCTGACACTAGGGCAACTTCTTGCCAAATGTCAAGTCTCTGATCCAAAGCACAGAAATGTTAGTTTCTTAGGATAGCAGTTGTAAGATATTTTTAACTCATCATCATACAGCCTCTTACATGAATACAGATGCTTCCTTTCAAAGTAGCTACTAGGGTTGTGTAGTGGATGTGTTGCTGCCTTATTTTGCTGCTATAATCACCATTATGTAGTGTGTTTGGATAACTCCTGTTTCAGAAGAAATCATTCCTCTCTTCCTCCCAGCATTGAAATGACCTGGAGCTGGGGGAGAGGGGAAGAATCTAAAAATATTAACAGAAGGTTAATAGAGCAAACAGCCATTACGCAGATAGTGTACTTCAGTTTTCAAATATGAGAATCTCTTAGAACGATCTTGCTGTAATACAAAATGCAATGCTTTCATACCTGGAGCTGGAGAGGAAAATAAGTACTAAGAGCAGATATAACATAATTCCACACTGTCTTGCTGGAAAATGAGCACAAACAATAAGAATTTTTAAGATAGCTTAACTCCTACATGGCATTAAGACATTCTGGAAGAGCACATGTCGCAAAAGTCAGCACATAGCTTTGGAAAGAGAAGGAATCACAGTTCACTGAAACCTTCCTCTTCAAGTTTAAACTTCACCCCAAAACTCCAATCTCAGTTAGTGATCATTTTTGTAAAAGCAGCAAAGAGTTCTGTGGCACCTTATAGACTAACAGATGTATTGGAGCATGAGCTTTCGTGGGTGAATACCCATTTCGTCAGACGCATGTGATCATTTTTGATCACTTTGAAACATTTTCTAATTTAACAATTGTTTACAGCCATTATGCATACAAAGAGAAAAGTTAATGGGGCTGATCCCGCATTCAGTTACTTCCATGCACACTGTCATTGAGTTCAATGGGACTATGTGTGAAAGCAAACTTGTGTATGGTGATAAATGCACATATGACTAAGCCCCAAAAGAACCTGATCACCCTAGAAGCAGCAAAGAATCCTGTGGCACCTTATAGACTAACAGACTTGCATCTGAAGAAGTGGGTATTCACCCACGAAAGCTCATGCTGCAAAACGTCTGTTAGTCTATAAGGTGCCACAGGATTCTTTGCTGCTTCTACAGAACCAGACTAACACGGCTACCCCTCTGATACTGATCACCCTAAGAATTTTTGATACCGCTCCCAACATGCCAGAAACAAATCTAGCTATTAACTTTTTTAACTGTAAGTCCAAGCAGAAACACACACATAATACACATCTTACAATAATATAATATGTAACATTTAATACAAATGGTAATAGCAGAGCAGGTCAAACACAGTGCACATGGACTTTCACTGTATTTCTGAATGGTTATTCAGTTTGAATCAAGACCTTTACTGTTAGCACTGATGAACACTCTCCGGAAGTAGTTTATATTCACATGAATGTTTCAGAAACAGCTGTTCCCCTCATAGGTTAAACTTGTCCACATAACTATTCTGAAAATATGTTAGGAGTAAACAAGGTCGGCTCATGAGCACTCTGTAAACAAAATGCTGAATTCATGGAATAATTTATTCCCAATTAGCTCTAGGTAACTAGCTATATATGCAGTGACTGAAATGTATGTTCTTTACAATGAAAACTTCTGATTTTTTTCTATACAATTTCTGGATATGGCCACCAGCTGTCCTCAACCTCACCCACACACACGTCCAAATTTCATAGCTAGATTGAAGGTCCAATTATAGATTATTTTAGACATGAGATTAAATTGAAAAGAACTTTCACACGTCCTGCAATAACAAATCTTCTGCAACAGTATTCTAGAAGGCACTTTATGGGAGGGGAGATGGAATGTCTGAGATCACTATTAAAACACAAAGTCACATCAGTGTTAACAGTATTTGGAATGGACGTGGCATGTAAAAAGACTCCAAAGTTAAACCTCCTAAGACAATTCTGGGCTGAGTTACACACATGAATCAGGTTTTTTAACTCATTTACCACAGTGATGCCACTGATTTCACTGGAGTAACTTCTGATATGCACTAGTATATGTGAATTCAAAATCCCATGTATTCTGAATGAAATGAATAGGATTATGCGAGGTGTAATCTAGTGCAGAATTATGCCATTTTCTTTTGGAAGTACCAAATTTGGTCTAAAGGTATTTTACCAGTGCTTAGGAATCGTTTTGAGAAGCATTTATATATGTCTACAAACATTCAGTTAAATTTATACCTGGTGTAACTCTGACTTCACTAGAATTACATCAGGAATGAGTTTTGCCCATTTTTTAAAAAATGAATTACTTGTGGATGTGAAATACCATTTAATTTAGCAATTGAATTCTAACAGCTGTGGCAAGATTTTAAGTAGTAGCATAGGTGAAAGTGTTCATGATTGTTTCTAGAAACTCCTTGAACATATGCAAATGTAAATAATGAATAGTTTTTCATTTTGCCTGCTTTTATTTATTATTTCAGTGTGTTACTAAAATATAATGCTGAAGTAAATAATATCATTTTAAACATATATTAATAGAAAACAAGCTTGGTGTAATATTTTAATTTGTAGAAGGCAGTGAAATTAAAAACATCTGTTGTGCAAAACAGAAGCGAAACCTGTAGGTTTAATAGAGAAGCAGTATAGCATAATTTATAGTGACAGAATGAGATTTCCTGAAATTAATCAGCCCTGAATTAAAACAGCACTGAAAGTACATTAGTCAAAATTTCAAACTACCGGTAGCTTTGTATGTACTTCAAAATATCTTTATGGTTACCATTTCAGATATGATTTGTAACTTCCTCTGAAAAAATGGATGTAAAACTAAAGAGAGTGTAAAACCTGAATACCTACTACCAATCAGTACCATCAATGTTTCCCCCCCAGTAATTTGCCAAAGCCCCTCACAGTCCCAGTTTCTACAACAGTCCTGTTGTGATACCAGTATCTGACCTCTTATGTTGTCACTGAAAGGCAGTATTTCAAGGAAAAGCTTTGTGGTACCAGTCAATAAGAGAGTCTCATGAAGCAATATTATTCTAGGGATGATCACTTTGAGGGTATATATGTGGAGAAAGGTATTTGCTCCTCAGTAACATAAAAAAGGCAGGAATTCACTCCTGTTCATAGGAGACAGAGGTAGCAAACCAAATATTATCATATAGCATAACCAACAGTTACAAGCAAACTAATGGTCCACTCTACTACTCTGAAAGACAAAAAAGTATCTTGAAAAGAATTTGTGATCTAGTCCGTAGTAACAGGTAGCCTGTTGCACTGTCCCAGGAGAAGCCCAGGACAATCTTGAGAGTCACCATCTCCCTCCTAGTCTCTCCATTGCTCTGCAGAAGGGATAAACAATAGCAAGTCAATATCTGACACTGCGTAGGCTCCATGAAATGCTGGCCACATTATGTCATTAACACGTCCCCAGCCCTCTGTGCTCGTCTGCATGAGGAGGATACATAGTTAATCTGTGGAGACTGCTTCTTTCCTATATATGCAGGAAGTGGTGGTATGGGCCACTAGCACAAGAGATTGTGCCAGTAGGCAGGACAAGCCATAATCTATCCCACAATGAAAAAGCTCATCTGGCCTATGTAAACAATAAGTCAAAAACAAAATTCTGAAAGAAATATTGCTGAACTAGAGCGTTCAGCATCGACCATGCTAAGTGCCCATATTAAACTACATCTGAACACAATTACTGTTGGGTATAGTACTGTGTTAATAACCCAGCTTTAGTGCCGGAACATGCATCTAGTGAGCACAGTGCTGATGGGTGCAGTCATCCTCTGAGTGTTGTTATTGTTTTGGGAACTAATAGAGAATTTTTTTAAAAAGTGTTTTATTCCAATATATGTAAAGGACTCTCTCATCCTGAGCATTATTTAAAAAATCAGGAGCCAAATCCTGAAGTCATTGTCAAATCTTTACCTTGTTATTTTAGTCCTTTAAGACATTCAAGTCAATGGGACTTTTCCTGAGTGAGGGCTGATTATGAACAAATGGCCTGATCCTGCAAGGTGCTGAGCATCTCTTGATATCTGCTCAGTACCTTCAGATCCCAAGAATTCAATGAGCTGAGGGCTCTGAGTGCTTTGCTAAGAGCATTCAGCAGCTTGTAGGTTCATGGCTGACCTAGAGAGGAGGGCCCCAATCCTCAAAGGCTTTTAGGTGCCTGTCATAAATAAACAGATCAGGGTTAAGGTCTCTTTTCCCGGGAAAGGGTTAACATGTAGTACCTGGTGACCACCTGACCAAAGGACCAATCAGAGACGAGATAATTTCAAATCTCTGTGGAGGGAAGCCTTTGTCTGTGTGAGAACTGTTCTTGAATCTAACAGAGGACAGTCATGTCTCCAAGTTCTCCTGGAGTAGTTTCTACTAATTAATAGTGAGTATTAATTAGAAAGGCAAATTAGTCTTATGATTTGATTTCTATATTTGCAATTGTGTGTTTGCTAAAGGAAATGCTTTATTCCTGTTTGCTGATATTGCTTTTACTGAGAAAAGGGGGAGAGGGGATTCTCTCCAGAGCTTGATAAGGTTATACCCTATGAGTGTCCAGCTTGGGCTCATAGAGATTCTGTATTTTCTTTTTATTCTTTAATAAATTCTTTTCTTTTCTTTGGACTTGGTTAATTCCTTCCCTTGGGGAAATTCAGGGGAAGGGGAGGGGGAAGTGGGCTGCTTCCCTGTGTGTAGAGATTCAAGGCGTTTGAATCCAGGCATCTCTGTCTTCAGAGCAAGCTGGAGAGAGGGGGGAGGGGGAAGGTTCCTCCTCTGTGAATTGATCTGTGTTCCCAAGGGGGGAAACAGGGGTGTCCCGGCCCACGGAATTGACCGGGTGGTGGCAGCCGAAGGGAAGACCTACCCTAGGATTTTGGGGTGGGGGGAAGACATGCGGGTCCTCACTTTGAAACCGCCCAGTTCAAGTGAGGGTAGACTCTGACAGTGCCAAATATCCTTTGATGAAGAAAGGAAGAAAGAAGAGCAGCAGAATATGGACCCTGGACTTCAGAAAAGGAGACTTTGACACACTCAGGGAACTGATGGACAGGATCCCCTGGGAGAATAACATGAAGGGGAAAGAAGTCCAGGAGAGCTGGCTGTATTTTAAAGAATCCTTATTGAGGTTGCAGGAACAAAACATCCTGATGTGTAGAAAGAATAGTAAATATGGCAGGCGACCAGCTTGGCTTGACATTGAAATACTTACTGATCTTAAACACAAAAAAGAAGCTTACAAGAAGTGGAAGACTGGACAAATGACCAGGGAGGAGTATAAAAATATAGCTCAGGCATGCAGGAGTGAAATCAGGAAGGCCAAATCACACTTGGAGTTGCAGCAAGCAAGGGATGTTAAAAGTAACAAGAAGTGTTTCTACAGGTATGTTAGCAACAGAATAAGGGCAGGGAAAGTGTGGGCCCCTTACTGAATGGGGGAGGCAACCTAGTGACAGAGGATGTGGAAAAAGCTAATGTACTCAATGCTTTTTTTGCTTCTGTCTTCATGAACAAGGTCAGCTCCTAGACTACTGCACTGGGCAGCACAGCATGGGGAGGAGGTGACCAGCCCTCTGTGGAGAAAGAAGTGGTTCGGGACTATTTAGAAAAGCTGGATGAGCACAAGTCCATGGGGCCGGATGCACTGCATCTGAGGGTGCTAAAGGAGTTGGCAGATGTGATTGCAGAGCCATTGGCCATTATCTTTGAAAACTCATGGTGATTGTGGGAGGTCCTGGATGACTGGAAAAAGGCTAATGTTGTGCCCATCTTTAAAAAAGGGAAGGAGGAGGAGCCGGAGAACTACAGGCCAGTCATCCTCACCTCAGTCCCTGGAAAAATCATGGAGCAGGTCCTCAAGGAATCAATTCTGATGCACTTAGAGGAGAGGAAAGTGATCAGGAACAGTCAGCATGGATTCACCAAGGGCAAGTCATGCCTGACTAACCTAATTGCCTTCTATGACGAGATAACTCTCTCTGTAGATGAGGGGAAAGCAGTGGATTCCTTGACTTTAGCAAAGCTTTTGTTACGGTCTCCCCAAGGGCGGCTCCAGGCCCCAGCACGCCAAGCGCGTGCTTGGGGCGGCACGCCGCGGGGGGCGCTCTGCCGGGAGGGCGGCAGGCAGGCAGCCTTCGACGGCATGCCTGCGAAGGGTCCGCTGGTCCTGCGGCTCCGGTGGACCTCCCGCGGCTTCGGTGGAGCCGCGGGACCAGCGGACCCTCCGCAGGCACACCTGCGGGAGGTCCACCGGAGCCGCAGGACCAGCGACTGGCAGAATGCCCCCTGCGGCATGCCGCCGTGCTTGGGGCGGCGAAATGTCTAGAGCCGCCCCTGGGTCTCCCACAGTATTTTTGCCAGCAAGTTAAAGAAGTATAGGCTGGATGAATAGACTATAAGGAGGATAGAAAGCTGGCTAGATCATTGGGCTCAACGGATAGTGATCAATGGCTCCATGTCTAGGTGGCATCTGGTATCAAGCGGAGTGCCCCAAGAGTCGGTCCTGGGGCCAGTTTTGTTCAATATCTTTATTAATGATCTGGAGGATGGCATGGATTTCACCCTCAGCAAGTTTGCAGATGACACTAAGCTGGGAGGAGTGGTAGATATGCTGAAAGGTAGGGATAGGATACAGAAGGACCTAGACAAATTAGAGGATTGGGACAAAAGAAATCTGATGAGGTTCAACAAGGACAAGTTCAGAGTCCTGCACTTAGGATGGAAGAATCCCATGCACTGCTACAGACTAGGGACCAAGTGGCTAGGCAGCAGTTCTGCAGAAAAGGACCTAGGGGTTACAGTAGACAAGAAGTGGATATGAATCATCAAGGGTCATGATCATTCCCCTCTATTTGACATTAGTGAGGCCTCATCTGGAATACTGTGTCCAGTTTTGGGCCCCACACTACGAGAAAGATGTGGAAAAACTGGAAAGAGTCCAGCAGAGGGCAACAAAAATGATTAGGGGGCTGGAGTACATGACTTATGAGGAGAGGCTGAGGGAACTGGGATTGTTTAGTCTGCAGAAGAGAAGAATGAGGGCGGATTTGAAAGCTGCTTTCAACTACCTGAAAGGGGATTCCAAAGAGGATGGATCTAGACTGTTCTAAGTGATAGCAGATGACAGAACAAGGAGTAATGGTCTCAAATTGTAGTGGGGGAGGTTTAGGTTGAATATAAGGAAAAACTTTTTCACTAGGAGGATGGTGAAGCACTGGAATGGGTTACCTAGGGAGGTGGTGGAATCTCCTTCCTTAGAGGTTTTTAAGGTCAGGCTTGACAAAGCCCTGGCTGAGATGATTTATTTGAGGATTGGTCCAGCAGGGGGTTGGACTAGATGACCTCCTGAGGTCCCTTCCAACCCTGATATTCTATGATTCTTTGATTTGGGCTGAGGTGCCTTAGAACAGGGTGTTTTACTGCCATCTGGTCTCACTCATATTATCCTGTCTAATCTGATTATAAACTGATGTGGTGAGAACTACATTCATACACAGACTCCAAACCTGCAATGGGTTCTGTGTGGATGAACCCCCTCTGCCTACATAGAGCATCTTCCAAGACAAAGGCCAGAATCCATAAGCACAACCATGAGGCTAGTATAGATGAGCTATTACTGAATGATGGTTACTCATTACGGAGATGCACAAGGGCCTTCCACGCCTTGAAATTCAGATGAAATTTATGCTCATTAAGCTCTCTATCATGGACATTCAATTAGATATCCTGAAAACATATGCAGAACATAAAGAAAGCCACGGAGACAATGGAAAGAAAGACTAAACTATTGAAAACTATAGAAAAAGCATGGAGTGAATGATGATATTTGCACAGAATAACTGGTAAACTAAATAAGTGTCAAACCTCCAGAGTTCTTGGGTCCCATATGTAAAAATAATTATTTGCTACAAGACCCACTAGTTGCAAAAAAATTCCTGATTTGCTGCATCTGGATGTTAAGGAAAATCCTGTAAATGTGGAAAAATGTGTATTCTACATAAAACTGCTGGAGGATCTCAATCAGTGAAAGCACTGTGATTATCAATGTCTGAGATAGGCAGAGAATCCTTGCTTCAGTATCTCCCTCTTCTCTCCCACTGCCCCCCCCCCACAAAAAAAGAAGGGAGACACTGAAGTTAGAATAGAAACACAGCTATTTTTTTGAGGCTCAAGTCCAGTAACCCAATAATTTCTGCATCTACCTTAATGTTACAGATAGAGTGTATATTTGATCAGATCTTTCTTTGTAATCTCCCAGTCCTGTAAGTGGGGTAATGACAGAGGGTGATGAGATGCTACCTAACCCCAGAGGAGGGGGAATAAGGGTTGGGAGGGAGCGGTCATCAAAGTTGGCTCTATGCCATTAGTGATTCCTATACACCAGGGGAATTATGAGCTGCCTTTTACAATGGCTTTCTAGTCTCCTTGTGCCAGAGAAGTGGTGGATAGGGAATGGAGTGAGGCAGAGGATCTGGGCCTGAAATTTTTATTTTAAATAATAAAAATAAAAATTAACAAATATACATGGAACAAACAATTCTCTTTCTGTGCATTCAAAAAAATCCAATTTTCATCCTGTCAGATTTCTTGCTGCTGCTGAGTCTCTATGTAGTCATGAACAAAATCTCTCTCTCTTCTTTCCACTTAAGACTCCTTTGTTCCCATTGGGCTGGATTGTAACTGAGCCTGGGCACAAACCAGATTATGATTCTGACTCTCATCATTTGGTCTTTTTCCCAGGGTGGGTGGAAGTCTTCACCAGCCCTTCTGTTGGCACATTAAATCCCCATGTCCCCTCCCCATCTCTGGTGCATAGACCCGCACATTGGAAGGGGGTGCTTTGCTAACTTCTTTCACCCACTCTGTGCCCACCTGGATGGGAAAGAGGATACTAGCTTAGCAGACACCAGTGATGTGGGTAAGCTACACTAGGGCGAAGGGGGCTCCTTATTCCTGTTTATTGCCCGGCATGGGAATGCAGCAGGGCTTACAACTGATATAACTGTTTAGTAATCTATCCCAATTAAAGTTGTGCTTTGTCTAATTTGAGAGGATGACACCTCTCAGCACTCTCAGATGTTGGTTACTAATTAAATGGCACAATCTAAAATCCTGCCTACTGCATTAACCTTTAATCAACCTTTGTCTCTGCCTATAACACAAAGTAGTTTTCTTCCTCTGAATTCCTTAGCAATGGTAATGCATAATGGCACAGAAGAAATGTCATTACAAACATTAGCTGCAGGTGATGGAAAAAATCAGGCAACTCCTTCAATCACCTGGTTGAAATCTTGCTTTTTGTTTTTTGTATGCTATTATTTCTTTCATAAAGGAGGTCCCAATCCAACATTGATTAAAGAGAGAATGGATTTTGTAGCCAGAAAATGCCATTTTTCAAAATGATCACTTTCAAGAGCTGAGTTGCAATTAAATAATTACTTGAACTCCGACATTCTAGCAGCCTTTCAAAATAGTATTACAAACATAAATTATTTATGACCCTACAATTGTAATATATAATACTCATTCTGGTCTGGCAGACATTTAATCTTCACTAACTGTAAGATACAGTACCCCTCTCTGCTTGAAAATTCTTCAGTTACATTACATATTTCCTACCATTAGCAGTGTAGCCAGAGGCCTAATCACATTCACTTTAACACAGAAGTCTGCTCTCCTATTTCACCTTTGCTGTGTTTTTTTTGTTTTGTTTTTTTAAATCATCTGGAGGTTAGTCAGCACACACTGTATAATGTAAAGATTAGTAATCACTCAGCAGTGGCATGTCAGCAATAGCAACAAAAGGACTCTGTGCTGGACCTTTATTCACCAGGAAGACAATCGTGTTGCAGCAACATAATTCAAAAGATTCACTTGTATATACGTAGTTTTAGAGGAGATAGCTAAGAAGCTGTTCTGCTGCAATGCAGAATGTTGGTGGTGGGGGGGGGGTAGAATAAACTTTAGGAAAAGAGACAGATGTGGCAGGTATCAGCAAAGAGCTATCCAGCTTCTATCTAGGGACAAAAGCATGATTTGGACAAAGGTCATAAAGCAAACAAAGGTGCAGCAAAAAGCAATCACAGAGGAAAGCCAAAGTAGGAGTGAAATGTGAACAGAGAGCTTTGTGTACTGTATGGACTGGACAAAACAAATTAAACACCACTACTAGGCTAGCTCATTCTTTTAAGGAAATATAAAAAACTGTCAATAACAAGAGAAAATGTCACCAAATGCCAGCAGCAGAACCACAAAATAAAGCCAAACATTTTCCTACTGATAAAAGTTGTACAAACTTCACTAAACTCTCCAAATCAAATTCCAGACAGAGAATAAAGCGATAGGAGAGACTGTCAATGCTAATAATGAGTGAAACAGAAACCTACCTATTGAGGTCACAGCCATGAGAACCTCCACAGAAATATCAAGTACAGATGGACCTGAATCAATAAGCTGGTTGAGGCCATCCCTGAACCTAGGGCGGGGCAGAGGTTTTAAAATCTGAATTCAATCCAAATCTGCATTTTGCAAATGGCCCCTATACATTATAAGTAGAAGAAAAAGAATTGGAGCCAAATCCCCCTGAAATCTGGTGTGCTCTAAAGCTATGTCTGACTTTTGTAGCTTGAGCACATATATTTTAATAGCTAATGATAAATGGATACGTTTGCTGAAAAAGTATAGTAACGAAATACATGTAACCAGTATTTATATTTCCTTTTCACATCTATAGGAACGGTGGGTCCAATACATGATGGTGGGCAATTCATAAATCATTTGGGACTGTGGTCTAGCATTCCTAATAAATTGTTTACATTTGTGTTCAAGGTGTAAAAATTTCTGGTTTGTTCATGTTGCTCGTTTGCATCTCTGTTCTGATTTCATATTTGTTTTACTGTAAAATGAGGAACTGAAAAACAACAAAACCCAACAAATTCTTTCTCTCCAAAAATATCTACTGCACCTACACACCATTTGTACTTAATCTACAGCTTCCAAAATAAATTCATTTAAATCATTTTGAACAGCCAAATTCATATCTAGAGATCATGGACCCAATTCTTAGACTTGTTTCAGGTCAGAGAGAGAGGAGGAATTTTGGCTGAAGAGGTGTACCCACTAAAACGCCACACTGCAGATTTCCTATCTATCAAAAAGGCATGAAATAGCTCAGCCAGAAAAGATTAAATCTAATGTTATTGCCATAGAAATGATGGCAGTAACACCAAACCCGCAGGCTTTAAGTCTACTGTGACTTTAGTGGCATGTTTGCAGCAGCATCCAAACAATCCATTATGTGCCTCTATTGGCTTCTGATGCAAAACTAGGTTTTGAGGGTATGAGAATAAAAGGAGAGAAAAGAAGTGCAAAGAAGCCTCAAGTCAATGCAGTAAAAGAAATGATTGTAGGAGAAAACATCTGCAGTGCAAAGCATAGCTGACTTTGCAATTAGCATTCCATGGTTGATGAGTCCCAGGATTTGGGTTATGGTTACCTTTGTACATGAATTAGTTTTCTAATATTTCCAGTTGTTAGTATCCCTTTTTCCAGATTATCAAACAATGAGGCTTCACAGCCTTTAACATAAATCCCTGCAATAATTTGGCTACAACAGCTTTTGGCAAGTTGAAATACTTCTAATATATATATATATTTTACAGATATGTATAAACTTACTTACATTTGGTGTGCTGTTCCCATTGATTTCAATGCAAAATAACTGTCTTCCTGCCCTTGGTTGTCACTTTCTCCCTGTTAGCAAGCAATATCAATAGTCACAGAAAAAACTCAGAAATATTCATACCCATAAGTAAGCTGAAATTTCTAGTCTATTTCTTAAACAATAGTTTTTCTTGGGGAGTAGAGAACAAGTTAGTTATTTATCTAACTATAAAATATGTAATAGGAAAACACTGAAATTTTTCCTTAACACCTGTTCTTATTTCCCTATTCAGACTCATGTATATATCTTGCTTTATAGCATGCACAGACACAGGAGATGTGTATCTATATATACTGCCCTTTCTGTATATATGGTATTAGTAAGGCTATTTAACAGTGTACAGGAAATGAACATTTTGAATCAATATTTTATCACTTATTTCACCTACTTTTGATAGCTTAAGGATCCAATCCCACAAAGACTTATGCACATGGTTAACTTTATGTATCTTAATAGTCCCACCGATTTCAACAGAACTACTGCTATGTGTCAAAAGGCATGTCCTTAAATCTTTACAGAGTCGGACACTAAAAGTGCAACTACATGAATGCTATTTAAATATTGTCTTTCCTCTCCCAGGCTCTCTGAATTCCTGTTGGTCAGGCTTCCCAAACACGAGCACAAACAGCAAAATAAAACCATTCGAAACTATGTAGATCTTATTCTGCATGTTAGATTTCAATAGCCTCCATTCATTCCAGCATTCCAAAAAGCTATTTTTTTTCTGGCATTATAGTGTAATTTCAAAGATCTTTTTATAGGCTTGTTCTTCAATGCTGGATTAATGGGGGCTGTAGTGGGGCAGATTGGCTGCCTACAGACCCGGAGGGGGTGGAGCCACTCATTGAACCCTGGTGGGCAGAGCCATGCTTCCCTCAACAATCCTGCCGGAAGTTAGTGGGCGGGACCGGAAGTACAAAATGCAGGCTGGACAACTTAGTTGGGAGGCAGCTGCCGGAAGAGCCAGATGTCCCCTGTGAGCTGAGAAGCCACTGCAGCCCTCAAGGGAGCTAAGGACTGGCCCAGGAGAACAAGGGCCATTTACAGACCCAAGCATGGAGGAGCTGCAAGCCTTTTTCTCCAGTGACCCTCTATAGTGCCAGGTACACTCTGAGGGGGAGTTGGGAAGTGGCCCAGAGTAGCTCACCCCAGCCTGGCTGCAATGCTGACAGCGAGGGAGTCAGACTGCTCTGCTACTGCTAGGGCCCTGGGTCAGGATGCAGAGGAGTGGGTGGTCCTGCGCCCCCCCCGCCACCTCAATCCATGGGTGTCAGTCTCCCCAATTCTTAGGCAAGAAGCCTGCACGTATCAGCCCCCTGCCAGAGCTAGGAGGCCCGACTGTTTGCTGCTCAGCCTTAGTGCAGGCCTGAGCCCCTTAGACTCTCTACTGCCCCACCCTGCTCAAAGGCCTGGGCTAACTGACTGGTTGCTGCCCAGCCTGAGTACGGGTCTGAGCATGAGACTTTTTGCTGCCCCACCCCGACCAGGCTCCATAACTGTGTGTGTTATTCGGCCCTGATCACAGGCCTGAGCTCCTGTCGCCCCGCTGATTCCCCATTTCAGGTGCCCCTGGAGACGTAGTGGGCATATTGGCCACCCACAGACAGGAGGAGCCATGCCCCCCAACAGACTACACTTGGTGGAGAATGTGGGCATCAGCTTGACCCCTGCAATAAGGGGCCCTGCCATTGGGAACCCTTAAAAATTTTAAAAAAGAGAAAAAAAAATGGAGCTTGAGAAGCTCATCAAATATTTGAGAGGCAACTGATGCACCCTCTGGTGGCACAGCAGCAACAGTTACTCTGGGAGTTGGGGGCCCAGCACCAACAGCAACAGCAACAATGTCTCCAGCAACTCGCAACACTGCTGTCCCGACTTAGTTTGGCCCCAGGTGGGGCCACAGGGAAACCCCCCACTCCCTCAGTGCCCATAAGGATCTCCAAGATGGGACCCAAGGATGACCCAGAAGCCTTCCTTGTCATCTTTGAGCAGGTCACCATAGCTGCAGGGTGGCCCCAGGAGCAGTGGGCCACTCTCACGGCCCCCTACTTGACAGGAACTGCGCAGACCACCTACCAGGGGCTTCCTCTGGAGGAGGCATGAGACTCTGGGAGAGTGAAGTTGGCCATCTTAGATGCCTTCGACATCACGTCAGAAACCTTGTGTCAGCAGTTCCGGACGATGACCTACCTGCTGGGGGCCTGGCCCCACATCATAGCCCAGGCAATTAAAGACCTCTGCTGGCACTGGCTTCTTCCAGAGTGACGCTCGATGAGCGAACTCGCTAAACAGGTCACCCTAGAACAGTTCATCCAGGTGCTCTCACCCTGTGGTTGGGCTTGGTATTCCGCTACTGTCTGATGACCTTGAGTATGGTGGTCACCTTGATGGAAGGCTCCCTGGCCGCAGATACCCCCATCAGGCCAGGAACAGCCCACCCGGAGACCCGAACCCAAGACCGAACACTGACTGGGGCTCTGCAACCCAGACAACCAGCTCCAGAACATCCCTCAGCAATCTGGAACCATGTTTTGTGGAAACCCAGAGCAAGGCGGGCTGGGCCTCTCACTGAAGCCCTCCAGCAAAGATGCCACCTTGGCCAGGATGTCCAGAAGCGGGATCCTGTTTCTCCTGCAGCCGTTTTGTGCATTTACAATGGAAATGTCCTGAGATGGACTGCAGCTTCAGGCAGGTCTGTACCAGAAAGTCCCGTGCCTGCAAGCAGTCCACCCTGAAGCTGACGACGTCCGTGGGGGTGGGACCTTGACAAGGCATGGCCCTCCTGGACTCGGAGTGTTGGCAGACCCTCATCCATCAGGGGGTCATCCCCAACCCTAGAGTGACAGGGGGGAGATCAGACTCCAGTATATACATGGGGATGTGAGAGTGTACCCCCACGTCAGGGTACTCCTGACAATAAATGGTGTGACTGAGGAAATGACAGTGGGTTGGCCCCCACTCTCACCTTTCCCATCATCCTCAGCCAAGACTGGCTGGGCTTTAATGACTTGCTGCAGGAGGCAGCCTCAGGGTACCTCCTACCCAGCTGGCCCTAGAGGGAGACCCCGTTGGATATGGGGACACTGAGGCCAAAGAAAATGCAGAGAGGAGGCTGGAAGGAGAGGATCCTGATGAATCTGGGATCCCAACCCACCGGGGGAAGGCCCCTCGACAACCCCCCTAGCCAACTTCCCTCAAGACCATCGGGATGATCCCACACTCAGTCATGCCTATGACCAGGTGAGTACAGGCCTGAGCCAGAGACTCTTTGCTGCCTCACCCCAACCAGGGCTGGAGCTCCATAACTGTGTTTGTTGTATGGCCTTGATCACAGGCCCGAGTTCACATCTCCCATCACTCTGCTGATTCCCCATGTCAGGCGACCCCCGCAGGAGGAGGAGCCACTCCACCCAGTGGACTACAATGGCATTCAGACTTGTACTCAAGAAAGTGCCCACTGAGTGAATGAAAGTAAGCTTGTGTATTTAGAGGGTCTTGTTCATTAGAGAGGGAGAAAAGTTAGCTGCTGCTCTAGTAATTAATGGTTAAATTACCCTTGGGTAGCAGGTAGCAGGTAGCATAACTTTACAATCTGGTAGCTCTAAATTTCACATCTAATTGCAGCTGTGGGAGTTTGAACACAGGTTGAAGACATAATGAAAGTACCACAGGGAGGAACAGGCTAATGAGATGAAGTCCAGCAAAAGTTATAGCTAGGTTGCTGTCATCCTGAGAGTCTGTAAATAACAACTTTGAAAACCATGGAGGGCACTAGACAATAGATTTTATGTACACGTAAGCATGAATTGTGGATTGGGAAGGATAATAGAGTTTGCTATATTGTCAGGTATGTACTTGGAAAAAAATCACTGGGTCATCACTTTAATCTCCATCACACACCATTTTCATTTTATTTGCACTTTTAATGCAGAAGACTGCAGAACCACTCTTAAGTCATACAGCATTGGGTTGTGTTAAACGGTGAGTATACAACTTTTATAAGTCTATTAATTCCTCAGTAAAATGCTTAGGGGAAAATATAGTAAGAAGGCAAAACATTATCACTCCACTCCAGGCTTTAGGTATCTCAATGTTCAATGTCGTAATTTGGCCTGTTAGAAATACTCAGAATCTTCAGTCTACCCACAGCAGCTGTATGGAATGTTAATTTTGAAATAGCCTTTAAATGACTGCAGCCTGCATTTAATAAAGTCATCTGCCATTAATAAACTACAAATGGGTGAATCCGGTGCTGTAGCCAGTATTAGCTAAAAATTGGATTTCTGTAGTTGTCTCCTCCTCAAGAAAAACTATATTGTCTATATCAAAGCACTTGTATTTACACTTTTATAAAGTTCTGTGCTGTAGAGGCATCATATGTAGATATTAGATCTGACCATTGCCCTTCTAAATATGGTTGGTGAAACCTGAGTTGATAGTATTTGCCATGTTTCTCGCTCTCTCTCTCTCTTTTATTTTTATTTATTTATATATATTCATTGTCAGCATACAATGAAACCCCATGAATCTGTGAGTCACTTCTTTATACAGGCTGAGCTTCTGATCTTGTCCTCCGGTAACAGGTGACCAGCAGTCAGTGGGGCCCTTTCGCAAAGTGAAGCTTCAAAAGGCTGAGTTCTTACATAACTGGAGCAGGTATATTTGCATACACCTTCCCCTAGATATTTCCTGGGAAACCCAACTAAACTTTGTTTGTCCCACAAGCTCATTGTTGTTTGGACCATTGTTTAAGTAGTCTTTTGAAGCTCATAACACTTCCCAGGGTTTACATTAGTCACGATTTCCCCTTGAAGATATTACATACAGTCCCACAATCATACATACATAGTTTCATTTTTAGTACAATGAACTCCTAAAATACTTAAACTGAATTCAATACCGTTTGACCAGGATATTGAAGGAAATTCCTACATCTGTCACAATAACATCCAGTCTCTCATCCAAGGTGACTGTGTAGGCAGCATTAGTATGTATTTTAACTTTGACATTGGTTAGGCTGCTGATGCGCTAAGACCACAGCCTACCATATTGACAATATTGTCTCATTTTTTTCTTGTACTCCCCTGTCAATCTATCTGTCTCCATTTGTTGTCTGTCTTATACTTATATTGTAGTCTCTGGAGGGTAGGGCAGAAACTGTCTTTTTGTTCTATGTTTACACAGCACCTAGCACAATGCAGCCCTGGTCCATGATGGGGGCTCATAGGCAGTATGATGATACAAATAAATAATAAGGAGGGTTATGCAGGAGAGATTTGATTGTGAGGGTAATCATTCAAGGGTTTGGTTTAGAGCTCCTGTTGGCTTACAGATCCATGGTAGGAGGATAAGGGGAATGAGTGAGATAAAGGAGATGTGAGTGGGGGCTGAAAAGGAGGCTAGAAAGTGTACCTCTGCCTTTCTTCTGGGCATCTACCTGGTGTGGTTCCAGCTATTTGGCCAAACAGCGGAATAGGGGATTTTAGCTTAAATGTGAGGTAACTGTTGAAAGAATCTTGGTTTTAGGTTTAATCATAGGTTTAAAGCACCACATTACTTGAGCTAGAGACTTTTGTGTGTGCATGGGAGTTGGGTTAGATGCAGTGCTCAAGTTATACCTTGTACTAATACTGCAGTAAAGACAAACCTATAGAAAATCCAAGAGCAGTCACTCACTTCTGTCACTTGTATTCCCTCAGCCCCTCAATTTTTATTTTATATTACTCCTCTATCAAGCTTCCTCATACAATAAAACACATAATCAAAGCAAGGAGGCAAGATGAAAATGGAAAAAAAGCACTAGAATCGTCACTTTGTGGGGTTTGTTTTCTAACAAGCTTAGTCTTTGATCATTTCTCATTTGATCAAAGAGTACTTTGATGCTCTTTGAAGAAGTACTGAATTATTGGAGTAAAGCTATAAAATTTGATTCACAATTTCATCATAACAAACTAAGCAAGAGATGGATAGATAGCTTACAGGAGGTATGCCTAGGACATGTGTTTTTCTTTCCACTTGTTTATAAGTATAAAATAGAGAATAATCTAATGCTAGTTATAAAAGAAAGTGGAAATGGGGAAAATAAAGCCACAGGTATAGTATAGTATGCTTCAATGGCAGTGGTTCTTACCTGGGATGCACGCACCCACTGGGGGTACGAGATGTGCCCTTTTTGTGGGTGCGAGATGTGCCACAAATGAAGCACAGGCATGTAAGTACAACTACTTTGTTTAATCAAACCTATGTATTTATTAACATTATACATTTTTTAACAATTACTGTAATATACAAAAAAATATATCTAGGTTTAAAGAACTGACCTACTTCAACAATTTTTGATAAGAGGTGCGAGAACATATTTTGAGAACCAAAGGGGTGCAGGCTGCAGTAAAGGTTAGCAACCACTGTTCTACGGGAACTATGTCACTAATAGTCAAACAAATGATGATAAATGCCTTCAATTTGGAAACCAATGCATGCTTTAGAATATTATATGGCACATGTTTAGTACAGAACAATGCCTAAACCACTATGCACCATGTCTGGAATTATTTCAGTTTTGTCTGTTGTTGTAAGAAAAACAGGGAGGACAAGTTTTGAAAAATAGGTGTATTTTTAGTATTCTGTGATTTTGGTTTGTGTTCAGAGAATATTTTGGATGTAAACAAAAAATATTGTAAGTAGGAAGTTGTTTGGCATTCCTGAAAACCCTATGTTATGCAGTTTCAGAAAGTGTATATGTGAAAGGATGTTTCATTGTTAGCTGGATTGTTTATCATGTATATGGGGATAATGTAAATGCAAATTTTGATCCACTTCCCCATGCTACTGATGTGAAGAGAAAAATACATCTTTTACAATGTCTTTCATCTGCAAATATCAAATATTTACAAACATAATTAAACCTCAGAACAACAAGGCGAGGTAGGTAGACACTGACTATTCCCATTTTGGAGTTGGGAAGGCTAAGGCAAAGTGGCTTTATCTACAGTAGAGAAATGTGGAATGGTAATCACCATTTGGTTCCCCATGACTCTCCTGGGGTGGTGTCAGTAGGAGTCTCCTGGGAGACCTCGACCCACATTCCATATGGCACTCAATCTCCCCATTCTATATCCCACTGTTTTCATGATATAATCCATATGAACATTACTTAATTGATCTGTTATTCTTGCAACATTTATTATCTGTTAGTATCTCCTTCAGGTAACAATATGATCAGTTCTCATCAGACAACCCACTTCTACCCAAATTAACATATATTGCTGGAAGGGTAGAAAATTAATTTCCTCATTTATTCCCCTCAGTGCCCCAGCTTGCTCCATTAGAGGTGATGTAGGGAGTGCCTCATGGTGATCAAAGATGTGCAATTTGAGTCAAAATAGGAGTGGTGCTAAGCTTTCCCTGAGCATAGTGATGTGTGTGCTTCCTTGTATGGCAGCAGTATTCCTAGGGCATGCAGTAGCTTGAAGAGAGACACAGACACCTGGGCAACAAGCCACCCTGTATGTTCTCCTTCCAAGTGGGCATAATAATAGAGAACATAAAGGAAGCCTGGAGATTAGCAGTACAAGAATGGCAGATTCATAGATTAGAGGCATTATGGAACACACTCTCCAGAGAAGGGCAAAGAGAGGACAACAGGCATTTAACCAGGGTTATAATTTCTAAGTGTGAGTCAGGGCAAACGAGTAACACCTGTACATTATGAGCTGGAATGGCTCATGGAATGTGGCAATAAGGCCAATGCCTGACTTGCATCCCTGTTGCCAGAACAATACAAATTGCTGGGTTTAAAGTTAACTGTAAATCTACATCTCATTGTGGATAGTAAGCTGGCTAGATCATCAGGCTCAACGGGTAGTGATCAATGGCTCCATGTCTAGTTGACAGCCAGTATCAAGCGGAGTGCCCCAAGGGTCAGTCCTGGGGCTGATTTTGTTCATTATCTTCATTAATGATCTGGAGGATGGCGTGGACTGCACCCTCAGCAAGTTTGCAGATGACACTAAACTGGGAGGAATGGTAGATATGCTGGAGGGTAGGGATAGGATACAGAGGGACTGAGACAAATTAGAGGATTGGGCCAAAAGAAATCTGATAAGGTTCAACAAAGACAAGTGCAGAGTCCCGCACTTAGGATGGAAGAATCCTATGCACTGCTACAGACTAGGGACCGAGTGGCTAGGCAGCAGTTCTGCAGAAAAGGACATAGGAGTTACAGTGGATGAGAAACTGGATATGAGTCAACAGTATGCCCCTTTTGTCAGGAAGGCTAATGGCATTTTGGGCTGTATAAGTAGGAGCATTTCAAGCAGATCGAGGGAAGTGATCATTCCTGTCTATTCGACATTGGTGAGGCCTCATTTGGAGTACTGTGTCCAGTTTTGGGCCCCACACTACAAGAAGGATGTGGAAAAATTGGAAAGAGTCCAGCAGAGGGCAACAAAAATGATTAGGGGGCTGGAGCACATGACTTATGAGGAGAGGCTGAGGGAACTGGGATTATTTAGTCTGCAGAAGAGAAGAATGAGGGGGGATTTGATAGCTGCTTTCAACTACCTGAAAAGGGATTCCAAAGAGGATGGATCTAGACTGTTCTCAGTGATAGCAGATGACAGCACAAGGAGTAATGGTCTCAAGTTGCAGTGGGGGAGGTTTAGGTTGAATATTAGGAAAAACTTTTTCACTAGGAGGGTGGTGAAGCACTGGACTGGATTACCTAGGGAGGTGGTGGAATCTCCTTCCTTAGAGGTTTTTAAGGTCAGTCTTGACAAAGCCTGGGGTGAAAGATTCCAAAGGGGGATTCACGCATTGCAATGCCAATGTTTTCATCCTGCTGCTGCCTAATGGAATTCACAGCCCCAGGTTAGACATCCAGGCTCTCTATATAGTGTATGGAGAGAGTTAAGCACCTAAAATAATAACGTGCAAAAACCAACAGGTTGAGTGTGGAGCCACCTAAGCCAGCCAGTAGGAAATAATGAGGAAAAGGTGGTCTAAGCACTTCTCTCAAAGGGAGTTAGATACCTAAATCTGGACAGGAGGGAGGTGTCTCCCTTCACTTGGGATTCACAGCCATGAATCCTCTCTTGGTGTTTTGTGGTGAGAAAATGAGGTGGTGGCATGTTCTCAAAAGAGCAGAGGCTAGAACACAGCTGGCATATGGAAGGTCTAGGTTCAAATCCTCACTCTGCCTGATTTAGAGCAAGGACTTGAACCCAGGTGTGTGTCCTAACCACTGGGTTATTAAGTATTTGGGAGTGGATTGCTCTCACTCTCTACTATTCAAGTTGTTCTACTTTGTATAAAGTTTATGAATAGTTGTTGGGCCAGAAAAGGTAATGGCTCTATAGCCAGGTGGTTAGGCCCTCTTGTCAATGCAACACTGGGAATGCTGAATTTAGAGAGGAAATAAGTAAGGAAAACTCTCCCCAAGTGTGGACTTGTAGTTTGTCATTTAGATGTTCAGAATAATAGATGCAGTGTAAGAATCTGAAAGTCTCTGGGAGATAACATGTAAATTGTACTAACACATCTGTTGTGCAGTCTTTTAAGGGAAATGAGCTGATTCTTTAATTAAAAATAGTGGTAGTAATAAATACGGTAATAAATTATCATAATAAATTTCAGGGTTTGCATGCATTAATGATTTTCAATAAAATTGATTACTACTGTATAATATAGATCTGTCATTCTGCTTTTTCTAATTCAATCTATTTCCCACTGATAATATGCTCAAAATTCAGCCTTTTCCCCTCATTTTCATTCTATACTAATATATCCCCAGTTAGGATATTTCAGTAATCCCCTCCCCCACATTTGGAATGTTGGGAAGACTACTAACATTAGAACAAGCAACCAATCAAAATTGGAATTAGTCTTCTTTTTCTATCTACCAATTTCAATGTTTTATGATATCCCCTCCCCCGCAAAAAAAAAATTCCAGTCACTCTGTTCAATACCAATCTTTATTAATTATTATCATTGTATGTCCATCCATACAATTCAACAAATGGAATAGAAAGTCTAATTACTTTTCCAATAAAGTTTAGCAGAGCTGACCAAGCTGTGTTGGGGAGGGAGTGGGGTGTTACCAGGATAGTTTGGAAGCATTTTATGCCCATTTTGCACAGTCGTAACACCAAGTACAAGGTAGCAGTGAATCAGGCCCTGAGTCCGTTAGTATTTTTTTCTGTTACACTTACACAGCTGTAATACACAGTTAAATGCATCATGGTCTCCTGCTCTCTTAGAAGTCAATGGGTATTTTGACATTGACTTTAATATAAGCAATATTGGACCCTAGGTGCTTTAAATATCTCTGAAACCTTCACTTAGAAGCATGAATATTGCCCAAGAGTAGATGGCTTTGATAACATTTTTACTCAGTAGACACTGTATTGACTTTGCAGTAAAATCAGTTGATGATAGCAAGTCTAGCTGTGTTTGGTACAGCGCAGCTCTAACATTATAGTTTCTGACAGGTTCAGTATTCATGCCACTGACAAAGTAATGAAAAGTGAGCCTCCAGACTTAGATGTTCACCTGAGCACAGTATATATGTATGACCTAGAGCTGACCCTCATAATGTAAGAATGCACTGATTTTATAGATCTCATGACCTTTAAGTTAGTTGGCTTTATCTGAAGTTTTTGCTTTGCACTGATTTTTTTTTTCCCTCACCAAATTTTCACAGCTACAAGGCATTGGATCAGTTCACCTTGTCCCTTAACAAAAGAAGGACTTCAAGGAAAAGAAAGTATAAAATAGTACTAAAGTGCAAGAGACTAGCATTCACTGCAAATATTAAAAAAGATATAGAGGAGACATTTTAGTGTATTGCAACTTTGTTTTACAAGGCCATCTATTCTGAATATGTGAAGGGATATGTTTTCCTTTAGATGACAGTGGTCATAGCAGATATAATGTTTATTTTCTTCATTGCAAAGATCTAGACTCAGTATTAATTCAAGTGGTCGAAAACCAGACCCCAGTTCAAATTCATACTGTAGTCAGATGCTGAATTACATATATACACTAAATAGGGTTGATTGAATATGCCAAGTTTAAATTTGAGGTGGTTTTTTAGTGTGTTGGCAAGTAAGGCTTTAATCATTGATCTTCAGATGTTGCTAAAAAATGCCTAAGTGGATGTGGATTGATGTTCTTGCTGGATACACTTTTCTCCAAGTGGAAATTGATTGATTTTACCTCATTCTGCAAACAGTAAAGATCATGGATATGTGTTTCTGTGATAAATGGGTGGTGGCAAGGGAATTTTTTTATGTTCTCTGCATATATTAGTTGAATGTGGTGTCTAAGGTTCCTGAAGAGGAGTGAGGGAAAATTGTAAATTAATTTTCTCCTCTGATTTAACTACAAATAAATGTTGTGGTAACTGTTATAAAAGGCATAAATAGTCATTCAACTAATCTTTAATTATCTGACCATGACAATCTAAAATCCAGCTAGGGTTATTGGTTACATATAATTAGATATAGTCCATAGTAAGAGGAGATGCAGAGTTTCAGAGCTTAGGATGGAATTCTGGAGCTCCTAGCAGTACAGGAGGAATATGATTTCTCTAAACCACTTCACAGCTGCAGCTTACTATACACTTTCAGAACTAGCATGGGAAGAGGCAGAAAATGGCCTCAACTGCCTTGGACCTTCCTGCCACTTTTAAGGTTCTTCAACTCCCCAAGATATAGAAATGGAGCAACTGGATGTCCTCCCTCTGTGCTGGAGGCACTTTGGTTCACAGTGCAAGCCATGTACCTAGGGAAGGAGAATCCCATCAGGCCTTAAACTTTCAGTTCTCTTTCAGACATACATGGAACACTCAGATAGAATACCAGTGCTTTTATCTGGGCAAGGACAAAATCTCAATTAGTAAAAGGGGACCCTGTGGAAAGTCGTGCACAACACTGCATGGATATCACAGTGTACTATAGCTACAAAAGATACAAAGTAATACTATCTAATCCAGTGAAAAATCGAAACTATCTGCCAGTCTGAATCCTTTAGTCTCTAAATAGGGTACCTCCTTCCCTTTGCAGTGATTGCTCATGCTTGGAAGTAGTGTCAGGTCAGAGTGGTGATTCCTGGTCTCTGCTGCATCACCAGTGTCTGTCCTAGAGCTGGTTAAAACTAGAAATCCCCCACTCCCTTTATACACATAAACACAGAAGGTTTTTAATTTTTTCAAAAAAAATTTAGAAGTGGTTTTCAAACCAAAAATCAAAAATCTTCGTTTACTGGCCAATTTTTTTTTGGGTCAGATTTTGGCTGATTTTTTTTTTCTGAAAAAAAAAATCTTGCAGATATTTTGAAGTTAATCAAGTGTTCTTGTGAGAGTGATGAACTCTGTAAATCTGTGTATTGTGGATGTAACCGTACCAAAGTGCCATGTACCATATTCTGTGCATACCAAGGAGGTGTGATGTGTTGCAATGACCTGACAAAATTAGCTGTTACTGGACCAACTTCAATTGGTGAGAGAGACATCCGAAGTTGGTCCAATAAAATATATTATCTCACCCACTTTGTCTCTCTAATATCCTGGGATCAACCCATCTACAACAACACTGCATAAAATCAACTTTAGCGTTTCCCAATGAAAATGGGATGACAAGTAGTGACCTGTATTACTTATATTAGGATGCTCAACTGCAATTTGAATGAGAGAGAATATATATCTGTAATAATTTATAATGATTCCAAAATTAAGTATTTGGTTAACATTATTGTTGTTGTTGTATTATGATTTTGTTGAATATATAGTTATGATTTGTTAAATATTTTTCACATTAAAAAGTGGTCACTATCTCAAATGAAAATTGAGGTTCACCCTATGCCCCCAACCCTCCTCCTCATATATTCCTTCTTTTCAAATATGTATTGTTATTGATTGATATTACAAATTTTAAATACAAGCATTTCATGTACTAGAACTCTTCTGCCTTGATTTTTATGCCCCAAATCATGCAAACTCTTACTGATTATGGGGCATAGGAGCGGCGAAGGTGGACTGAAATGCTGCTATTTCAAAATGCTCAACAGTGATAGTGTCTTCAGGGAGCTTGTTAAATGTATGCTCTCGAAATACAGACTCTACACACAAAAAAAAGAAAGTATATAGATTCAAGGCAAGGTTGACTAGAGTGGCTTTGAGCTTCTGGGTGACAAATCCTTTCTCCTCCCCCAACCTTTCTATAGGTTCTGTCTCTCCAGCTCTGGGCCCTGCAGAAAACTCAGGGTCTCAGGCACTGGGCCAGGCAGCTGCTGCGGGTCCTGTCCGGGTTCCATGTGGACACTGGGAGTTCAGTCAGTGGTTGCAGTTGATGGTCTCCACCTAATGCACTGCTGTGTGCCACCAAAGATAGGGACTTAAAAGAAGGGTTGTGGGCTGGAGGAAAGCAGAAGCTTGAAGAGGCTTCACTGCAATCAGCAGAGGGACCATTTCAGATTTCAGTGTGGGGAGCAAATTTTGGCAGGAGTCCAGGGACAGAGGAGCAGCCAGATAGAATTTGAGTGGTGTTGCAACCCTGTAAGGATAAGGCTTTTTCCTGTAGTCATATTGTAAGGTCTGAGGTCTTTTTCTGCAGCCTTATTAGGAGAGTAGCAACCATAAGCTAAGAAGCAGAAATTCACATGCTCACATTCTATCTAAATTATATTAAAACAATGTAATATCTGGCTGTTAAGAAGGTGATCCTGTCCTAATAGTACCCACCGTCACCAGATAAAGAAACAGATCTTAAGATGGTCAAAGAAAACTTTGTTTGATAGCATCTTGTCAGGCAAAAAATTACATATCAACAGTTGTGCCTGAAAAATCTGTACTTCTGTTGTTTTGCCTTTTTGGTTCCCACTTCTCTATGGTTTATCTGTATGGTCTTTGTCTGTTTTTTTTTAATTGTTTCTGTCTGTTGCAGAACTAATTTTGCTAGGTGTAAATCAACCCCGGTGATGGGATAGGATTGGTTAAAGGATTGTTTTACAATGTTAGGATTGGTTAGAAAATTGTTTATTAATATTTTAGTAAAATGGTTGGTTAAGGTACAGCTAAGCAAGACTCAAGTTTCACTATATAAACTGGGGTCCAAAAGGAAGTTCTTTGGAATCAACTTCATGACACAGCCCCAAGATCAGAGCTGCCAGGTCTCAACATCCTGCCAATCACACTGAGCAGAAGTTGGAGTTCCCCAGATGACCTGATCCTTACTGGGCAACAAAAAAAGTTCATCTGCCTTATTGGAAGCGGTGAGCACTGTATGCTTAACAAGTGCATTCTGTTTTGGTGATTGTTAATAAATAGAGATTAAGTAGGATATTACTGTGTAAGACTCTTTCACTGGTAAAAGACCCCGTAAACCCACAAAAGATTGAGTCCACAGGAATGGCTGTTTGCTCTGAGTCCACAGGGAATGGGTGTTTACCTGGAGCCCATGGAGGGGTAAAGTTAGGTGCATTTTACCTGGAGTCCTAAGAATTGGGAAAGGGTGGGGATGCCTAGATCCTCCAGGTTATGCCTTGAGCCCTAGGAACTAGGTAAAGGTGTGATGTCCTAGAGTGTGCGGGCAAAAAATTTAGGTTAAAGTTGGGTGCCTTATACCTGGAGCCCTAAGAACTGGGAAAGGGTGGGGATGACTAAATTAACAGGGTTATGCCTTGAGCCCATGAAAGGGTAAAGGTGGGTGTAATAGTGTGTGTATAACAGAGCATTTTGTGCGGGTAACAACCCTGTGTGGCAGGTCACAATGCCACTCACATTTGGCCCAGCTGCCTCTCTGTCCTGCATGATGGAGAGACATCCAGGCCAAATTTTGCAAAGTGTAGCCCGAGTGCCATTCCATCCGAGGTTTCACATGCCAGAGCGATGCCTTGGGCTGTTGTGGCAGCCCTACACCCTGGTTGAAATATGGGATAAATGGTGTCCTTTACTGATCAAATATGGGACAGGCAATTATTTCTTTAAATAAGAGAGATCCCTTATAACATGGGACTGTTGGCAATCCTACCTTCAACCAATCCCTTGTTTAAAAATGGGTAGGCCTGCTCTGAGTGCTATTCATCTACTCCAATGAGAGGCAGGCTGGCAGCAGAAGTCAGAAATGGGATAGACTCCCAATCTTCTAGGCATTAATAGTTCTGGAGTGGAGGGGCCAGCTCCCCTCTCTCTGTCTGCTCCTTATTAGTCAAGTTTTATGGTTGATAGGACAGGCCCTTCCACACAATTCAAATAGGCATGGGGAGGGATAAGCTTTAATGAAGAGAGAGCTATTGGTCCTGGACATATTTGAGATGGGTTCCTCATGACCTCCTCACTAAGCACTCCATAAATGGCTACACACAATCAGAGCTATAGTAATGCTATAACTGAACAATTGCTCTATATTTTTAAGAAGTGTGAATGCATAAAAGCCCCCCAGGTACCATACAGTGGGTATTCTGTATAACATTGAAACTGTTAACACAGCTCAAAGAAATAAAATTAAGCAACAGTGGGTTTGATGTGAATTTGAGAATAATTCAGATGTATTTCTCACTAGTCTGAGTTGTTCATTAGCATGAAAAATAAGTCTTTATCACATTTACATTCATCTTAGAAGTATGTAATGAGGGGAAAATAACAAGAAAACATATAAAAGCTGTCTGTGTAGAAAGGAAATAGCCATTAAGAAACATAATAAAATGAATACATCCACCTAGAACTACATGTTAATTAGGATGATTTATTGTACTCAAACAAATGAAATTAGATGTAAACTGTGTTTTTCTGATGAACCCAGAAAGTTGTTTGATTTTTTCCAAAGGGAAGATTAATTTCTAACTGGCAACTTGGGTCCCATTCCTGGCACTAACTCTGTATAACTTGCACAAGTCGGTGAGACCAAAATTTTCAATTATAATTGATATTTAGGCACTTAAATATATGGCCTGATTTTTCAAAGTTGCTGAACATCTCAGCTGCAATTACAGCTTATAGAGGTGTTATCATTTTCCTTTATTACATACTTCCTAAATTAACATGAATGTGATAAACATTTATTTTTCATTCCAAAGTTCAGATAAGCTTATCCAAAGCTTTATCCAAATCTTCAGCATTTTAACCATCTCATTAAAAAGGTGTTTCTTTCATAATTTTAGTACTTCTAGTTACTGTCAAGACAGGAAATAAATTGCATGCAACTGAGAAACAGTTGAAACCCTTTACAACAAATTTTAGTTTTGGGTCTCCAAAATGGGAAAAAGTGTGGGGAGGGTAAAAGAGAAGTTTTAATTTTCAGAATAACTGTAAATCTCCCATCTCCTAAAAAAATCAATATTTTAATGTCAAAGGTTCAGAAAGCCCTGGGCCATCTTTTCCTTAGTTCAACTATTGACAATCTGGAGTAACTTTATTGACTAGAGGGATTGGTGGAATTTATATTGGTATAGCACAGTGCATAGTTAAGACCACTGTTGAGAGCACATTTTAACTTAATTGTATGCATTTCAGTAAATAGACAGTGTATCCACAATGAATATTATTATAGAATCATTTCAGCACATTTATGACATACTCACACTTATAGTTTTAGGGGAAAAAGAAAAACTATGGGGCACAAGTCTAAAAAGAACCTTTCATGTTTTAAGTGGTATTGCTCAGTAACATCTGGCATCCCTTTTCCCTGAAAACTTCATTAAAGTGCTTTGCTATCTACAGAAGGATCTTTCAGTTTTATCTGATAGTTAACTAAAGTATACAAGTTTTCCCTATCCACTTTCGTGGCCAATTAATTAATTATAAACCTACTCTGTTTTGCAAGCACAACTTGTACAATGTCAGTCCATCAGGCCAAGAGTTAAAGAACATTCTCCACCAGCCTTTCTTTGATCTTGGCTGATAGGGTTCTTTGCTTAATGCTGCTGGAGCCTGAACTCTCTAGAATCAAGAACTACTGGTGAGTTAAAGAAAAGCAAAGTTATGTAAGTTTTCACACATTAGATGGAGCAAGGAAACCATTCACTTACTCAAATATAAGAGTCAGACCTTTGAGTCTATCAGCTCTTTGGTACCTGGTGCAGCTTGGGACATGGAGGCCACCAGCTGCTGGGTTGCCTCCAAGGAGCAACTTAAAGCAACCTCACGAACACTGTTAATTGGACTGCCTGTAACAGCTAGCAAGGTGCTACTGAATTCCTATCTATTCATAATGACTCTTGCTCAAATTCTGCTCAGCTACAAAAGCTGTGAGAGCTTCAACAATCATGGAGACTTATTTGTGCTTCGCTAGTTGTGCTGTCATGTGCTTCAGAGGAATTTCAGGAAAATTGTTCACTGATGACATGATGCATATTTGTGTTTTGTTGCTATGCATCACTAAAGAAAAGTCATTTCGGTGTAAATGTTGTCAACAATCCTCCATCATAAATGCTTTGAAGATATTTGAACTTTTTGCTACTGGAGACTTTTTCTCACCTTTTATGGATGTTATTTTGTTAAATGTATACATTCTATGTATCTTAGTTACTTTTACCAATACAATATTGCAGCAATAGGATAACATGTTTATTATTTACAATGTGTACATTTTTTACACAGGAGTTTAATTTGGTATTAATAAAAATGTGTACTTGCTATAGATCTTAATAAATTACTGTAATGAGGTGGCCTGACCCTTTAAGGCCTGGGGCTAGCCTAGCCAGGCCTGTTCAATCATCTCACCTGTGCCATAATTAACTTTATCTTAGGCAGAGGGGGCAGGGTTTATTGGCATCAGCTGACAGCTTGAAAACTTGAGCCTCATAAAGGGCCCCTAAAGAGATTTCAAGAGGGCGATAGAACAACAGGGAGCAAGCTGTGTTCTTGCATAACGCTCTGGAGTAGGGTCTGGAAGAGGGATTGAGATTGAGACTGAGACTGTGAGGGGAAGGAACCTGTGAGCGAGGGCTCTATTCCAGAGCTGGAGAGACTTAAAAGGTAACTCAGAAGGGGCTGGGAGTGAGTCCTGGAGGGCAGACTGAAGAGGAGCCCAAGCAGGGTGGAAAAACCCTTTGTTTGTATTAACATTTGTTGGACTTCTCTTTGGGACTCTTGTTACCCCTGAAAGGGGATCCAGGCTAGACATGACTTAGCTAGAAGGCTAAGGTGACAGGGAATACTAAGGACAAAGACCCTTGCTAGGGGGTGCTATGGTAGTGAGCAGGACTTCTTACATCACACAGAATATATTCAACCTGAGAATTGTTACTCCCCCCCTTTTTTTAAACTACCCTTTTTAATGTGCCTTCAGAAAAAGATGTAAAATTAAAATTACAACATGTAAAGAAGCTAAAACTCAAAATAAAAATTATAGTGTGGCACGAGCACAGATCAAGCCTACTTCTCTCTTTAAAACACAGTCATAAAAATGCCTGGTGTCATGGTGAACTCCTACAATACCAGCATGCGTACAAATATTCAGTTGTAGCCAAAGAGGGATGGGATGCATCAAATGACCACTGTGACATTAATGCTTAAGTATTATGGCTGCTGCATCTGGGCACACACTATGACTATGATACTCTCTATCAGCATGGTTGTAATGGTACAGCAATAACTATTAAAAATATTTGCCAAAACACTGCATTGAACACAGATGCAGTGACAAATGAATTTATATCTTCACTTCTTGGTATGGCTTTAGTCCTTTCTATACCAGTTTTCTGTAACACTGAAGAATATCATTGTTTGCCATAAACTAATTCTTCAAAGGAAGCACATTCTTTGATTCTCTAAGTATGCATTTTCAGCAAAGCATTTACATTTACCATCTGCACTGTGTATTTTCTACTTAAGCATTTAAGCTTATTGAGGACTGAACCTGTGTCACATGTAATTAATTATTAGACTCTGAAGGTTTTTCTTGAAAGTGAATAATAGAAAATCTCACTTGCACCTGTCAAAACTTCCATGATATTCTGATGCTGCTCCACTTCGTCCATGTTGCAAAATGAATAATGGATGGATCTACATTTTCCTCATATTCCTCACATGCAGGTCAGGGTCATGCAAATATTGTGACAATGTAGGACACTTCAGCAACTTCCCACAAGCCCCAGGCAGCACCTAATTTAAATAATTTACATAATTTGTAGCAAAAATTATTTCAAAGCAACATAACACTGCTTTGTGATCTTACACTTATCTGCTGCTAAAGCCAAAGTTTTGACAGGAGTTCAACAGGGTTCAGCAGGTGTCAGCAGAGAGAATGAGGTGAGCTGAGACTGCAGGGGAAGCAGGGTGGTCAGAGTCAGCAGGCAGAATGAGGAAATCTGAGCCAGCAGGAAAATAGCCTGGCAAGATTCAGTAAGCAGTCACATACACTGCTGTCACTGGTCAGCAGTCAGCCAAAGCACAACTGAGCCAGTAAGCAGCATCAGAAGCCACAGAAGGAGAAGAATAATCAGGCACAGGAAGCAAAGTCTTCTTGACCTAAACAAAATGGTTGAGTGCTCAGATGAACTCTGAGGTAGAGTGACCATAGCTGTGCTGTCTACATAGTTAAAGGAGCAAGATGACCTGGGAAAAGACTTCCTCGGAAGGTACTCATAATGTGACATGCCATCAACATGTAATACACATTCTTCTCACAATCACTCATGGTGTTGCCAGACACTAATGGGGAAGGCTGCTCGGACATCTCAGTGTTTCTGCCAATATGCCAAAGTTGTATGCAGTGTTGTTGTAGCTGTGTTGGTCCCAGCTATTAGGGAGACAAAGTGGGTGAGGTCCACCAGAAGTTGGGCCAATAAGACATTACCTCACCTACCTTCTCTCTGTAACATGATATTGGTAATATTTGATTTTTATGTTATCTTTTAAATATATATTTCCTAATATTATCTAATGAAAGATCAGGAAGAAAATAGGTGGTCGGGATGAAGGGCTGAAAGAGATCTTTCCTTTATGTTCTTGCTTACTTTTGTTATGGAAAAGTGGACCAGCCTTAAAGTAACCTCCTCAAATCTTTGTCAGTAACAGAGTTTACCTTAAACAACAAAATACTCTAACCTTTCTTGTGAATTCATCTGTTGATTTCTCTAGCATTTTCTTTGTCACAAACCATAGGCAGCAGACTGGAGTTCCTGCTGAGGAAATAGAATTAAAATGGCAGCCCTTCCCGAGAGACGTCAGAACAGTTCACAGTTGGGTAGATATTGAAACTGTGATAGGTATAATACAGCATTGCTAAAGAGCTTCATGGAAATTCATTCATGGATTCTGTCTTGGTAACTACAAAATGTATTTTATACTGGAGAATTCACTGCATTTTTTGTTTAAATAATTAAACTAGTTAGGCATGAGATCAGTTCTAATGATACAATATTCTTTGTGAACAATGCTTGACGGGAGAGCACTAGATTTAAAAGCAACATTCTTAGAGGTAAAATACCATCTCCTTTGTCCTCAGACTTAATGGTTTAGTATAAAATTGGACTCATATTTTAAAAAACCTTGTTTGGGATTTGCAAAACAAAACTTTACAAACTTGCAAAACTAGAACCAGCCCTTTTCTTCTCCATTTCTCTGGAATAGTTAAGAGCCCAAACCTGAAATATTTATGTGACTTACCCCTGAAGTTTGGAGATTCAGATTCACTGAGATATCCTATAGTTTCAAGCCACCTCAGAGATCTGATTTCCACATTCACACCTAGCCCCACAATACTGCTATCTCCTGAGGCTGTTCCCTCTTTGCTGGGGTTTTGTAGGGCTGTCAGATTGCTGTTTTTCCATCTTTCTTTGAAGAAGATGTGTATCACTATCCACTTATCTGTAATGTGGAAGTTGGTGGGATCAATAAACTGCCTGGATACACTAGTTCGCTAAAGTCTAAGCAGTGAGTAAGGGAGAAATTCCCTTTATTTTGAAGTCACTGTTTTAGTAAGAAATAGGGGCAGCTGCTGTCTAATAAGACTTAGCACATAGTCGTCAGGGGATCACTAGGAACCATAAGCTAAACTGTGAGGGGGCACTTAACCTAAGTTGCGTGGGGAAAGCTAACATGAAGAGCTACACTGAGACCAGCTCCATGAACATTATAGTGTGTTGGTTGTAGGGGTTCTCCCTTGTGGTCCCCCTCTCATAGACAGAAGATAAAGAAGCAATTACTTGATGTCCTTAGAAAACCCTAGAGGAGAAGCTCTAGTGGGCCTCAGATAGAATGGGAACAGATGCATTTGGGCCAATAATTTCCAACCTCAAGACCACCATTGTAAGGAGGGAGGATTTAAGCAGTGGTGCTGGAACAATTTTGATTGTGGGGGTGCTGAGAGCAATTGAACGAAATTGTAAATAGAAACCACTTCAAGCTAGGGGGCGCTGCACCCCTAGTACCAGAACCTATGCATTTAAGGGAAGAAAATAGCTGAGGAGCTGGCTGTCTGGGGAAGACAAATAAATTATATTTCTCCTCCATTTTTCCCACCTCCAAATTTTATTTGTGTGCGTGCAAGTGTGTGAAAGATTTATTTAACAAGCTGTAATGCTCGTGCAATATTTATCTCTTTTTGATGAAAATAAAATAAAAGTAAGGTTTAAGAAAACATATTAATTTGCAGAAACAATATTTGCAAAAAATCAGTTACAAGCTTCTTACTGGCAGGAACCCCTTAGCTGTCTATATAGCTTAATATGGGTTTCAAAAAATCTCTAAACAAAAATGCAAGCAGATCTGTTTGTTCAGATCAACACAATAGCACTCTTCCCCCCTTAAAGATGTGGTTTAATGTAAAGCTTGTTTGCTGTCAGAAACAAGAGCCATATCTTCTTGTCATAAAGAAACTCGCTAAATCATTTATAACATTTTTTATTACTTATTGGTATTAGCGAGTGGTTCCATGTGAGAACGGGAGTTAGACAAGGATGTGTTATTTCGCCCATCCTATTTCTTGTGGTTATAGACTGGGTGATGCGGAAAGCCACCGAAGATAGGCCAAGAGGGATCACATGGGGACCCTCTGGTCATATTGAAGATTGTGACTTTGCGGATGACATCGCCCTGATTTCAAGCTCTCAGATGGACCTCTAAGAGAAGACTGATAGAGTAGGTATAGCAGCAAGGTGCGTGGGACTTAATATCCACGCCGGTAAGAGCAAAACAATGAAAGTAAAAACAGCCAGCTCGACGACGACAGTAGTATGTGACGTAGAATTGGAGGAGGTGAACGATTTTAAATATCTTGGTAGTTACATATCGGCTGATGGTAATATTCAGAAGGAGATATCTACCAGAATCGGTCTTGCAGCAACTGCATTCTATAGACTTCAGAATATTTGGAGGTCAGCCATCTTGCAAATGAAAACCAAGGTAGAGATCTACAGGTCGAACGTCCGCTCTGTGTTGCTTTATGCGGCGGAAACATGGAGGACCAACAAGAAGATAGAAAGTCGGCTTCGGGGTTTTGAAGGAAGGTGTCTTAGGCGAATTCTTAACATACACTGGTCGCAGCGTATCACCAATGTTGAAGTGAGCCGATTAATGGGCATTAACAACATAGTGGATGAAGCCAAACAACGAAGATGGAGATGGTTGGGGCATGTGTTGAGAATGGGTGCTGATAGACACCCTCATATTGCCCTACGATGGACACCACAAGGAAGGAGGAGGAGAGGTAGACCATTGGGGACGTGGCGAAGGACCATTGAAGAGGAAATGAAAGGCATGGGAATGAAGTGGGATGAAATTTGCTGCCTCGCTCAAGAACGAAATGAATGGAGGAGAATGGTTGACGCCTTATGCTCCACTGGGAGTGAATAAGAGGAAGAAGAAGAAGAAGAATTGGTATTAGGGTACAATTTAGGATTTCAGTAAGGGCTGGGACTCTGTACCAGGTAATGTACCAGTATATGCAGTGGTTGCACCCACACCCCAAGCTTTTATTGTATTAAGGAATATTAACAGTTTCAGTGGTAATGTCCCCATTTTAAGTACAGAAAAACTCTCTAAATGACAGAACCTTTCAATCTAGAAGAAACCTGTTGAGAGGACTGTACGAAACCATTGTGCCTGACTTGTAGTGCCTCCAATGGAGGTTGAAATAAAGTATCACAAATGAGTGTGACAAAGGAGGAGGGTAACAGGGTGATGTAGGCTAATGATGGTGCACAAATTCTATCATGTAAGTGTTGTGGTTTTTAAAATAAACACATATTGACTTATACTGATGTCCCTCCCTCTACCTGTCTATCATTAATTAGTTGATGCTTTCTAAATAAGTGCCTACCTCAAGAGGAGTGGCTAAGTGGCCTTATGGGCTGCTTCATGGTAGGCATCATGAAAGTGGTGAGCACTCCTGCCTTGTGCTGAACACCTAAGTCCCACTGAAATTAAAGGGAAATTGGGGAACTGAGCATCCGAGCAACTGTTAATATCTCACAGGTGTGCTCAACATTTGGCAGGATTGAGTTTTTATTCACAAAGGCCACAGACAAAAAAGTATGAAAGCTGTTAATTGGAGAATCAGAGGTTCTGACTGTCAGTATTGTCAGAGTGCTTGAAGATTTAATAACAAAACAAAAGTAGATGAGAATCTCTAATAAACAATAAAATCAAATAATAAATATTACTGTGCAACTAACCTATAATATTGACTAACAAGGAGAAAAACAACTATTGAGCATGATTCTCCTCTGCTTTACATCAGTTTTTGGCTCATGTAGTTCTGTTGAAATCAATGGAGTTAAAGTGATGTGAAACTGGTATATCCCAGTAGGGATATGGGCAAGTAATGGCAAGGCTGGTAAACATAAAGGGACAAAAGCTAATACAAAACTCTACAATAATCATTAGGAGTTTTAGGGATGGAAACTACTTAGATTTACACAGAGAATAAGGATTCACATCGACATGGAAAGTGTAACTATTGTCCAGCAATTTAATATAATACAACTATATAAAGTCAATATAAATAATGCAATCAACAGGCATATCAGAATTTTGCCGTATGTGAAGTTAACCCTATCCTGTGTAAATCCATTTACATACTGCTAGGTTTGTTCACGTAGACTAAATTCATTTAATCTGATTGTTGTCTTCCCAAATTTGTTATCTCTAAGCAATTAGGATTATACAAAATCCATTAGATCTTGGGGCAGTGATACTTAAAAGATGCTGGGTAGCAGAGTGGGTTCTGGTGGATAGCACTGTTGGCAATGCTAGTGTTCCCAATTAAGCTATGTCTGAAAGGGCATGGCCCCCTCACCCATTTGCCTTCAACTCTACATTAAGAGGAGTGGGAGTGACATTTTTTTGTCCGAGCTATTTTCCAGCACACAAAACCCATCCCCATTAGAAATTCACTCTAATATTAAAAAGCTAAATAATTTTCAATTATTTAAAAGAATATATTTTAACTGTTTAAATTATAGTAAAAATTCTGCTTATACTCATGCTTAAATAATCAGTATCAACCAGCTAATGTTCACAATTAAGCTCCAATCATGCAAACACATTTATTTTGTGACTTTTGTTTAAATACTTTTAAATACATTTTTATTTAATTACATTTTTTAATACTGTGATTGGTTTTTGTTAACCTTTTCCATACTATACTATACCTTTTCCATAAATACTTAATGGTCAGCTTTTTTTAAAGTATTGTTATGCTGGAAGGTATTAGTGGACTGACATCAAGCATGTCTTTTATATACAGAAAAATCATAGACCTCATTAAAGCTGTGGGCACTCTTCATTCAGACTAAATGCAAGAAGCAATTAATCTCTTTTTTGGAGTAAGATAGCTGGAGCAATGGAAGCCACTGCCCAAGGCATTAAGCCACATGCCCATCACATGCAAGACCCACCTGGGTATGTTTGTCCTATACTATAAGCCCAGGGTTCAATTCAGGCTGAAGCTTAACCCTCCCCGCCCCTTCTATCTCCACACAAATTGTTCTAACTCAGGTTTGGACCCAGAGACCCAGGACCCTATGGGATTGGAGAGTCCGAGCCTGAGTCAAGCCAGGGCTCACGGTTCAAGCCCTATTTCTTTGCAGTGTAGAAGCAGCCTCAGTGGACTCATACTCTGGGAGTCCATCAAAATTATTCCACAATCCCATGGGCCAACTTTCTTTGTCCTCTCGACAGTCAAGTTTTCCCACTCTGTACCCTGAACAAAGAGCTAGAGCTAGGAAGTCTGGGGTATGGGTTTAGATGCTGGAGTCCCAGGTTGGGACCCAGGGTTCAACAATTTCTAACTTAGGGTTAAACATGAGTGTAGACACTCAAACCCTTGGTTAGCAAACCCAGGGCCTGTTAACTTGGAGTATATCTACACTGTAATTAAAAACCTGCAGCTAACCCATGCCAGCTGATTTAGGCTCATTGGGCTTGGGCTGTGGAGCTGTTTAACTGTAGTGTAGATGTTTGCACTTGGGCTGCAACCCGAACTCTGGGACCTCCCATCTCTCAGGGCTCTAGAGCCTGGGATCTAACCTGAGCCCAAACATCTATACTGCAATTAAACAGTCTCCAAATACCTCTTTTTAAAATCTGCTTGAAGTGGTGGGAGGATATTCTTTATTTTCAGGGTTCAGAATTAACCAAGATAAATCTACAAAGATCTGATTGTGATGGGTTCCCCCCCCTCCCGGGATGCCACCTGGAACTGAGGTATCACTGAGCCCTCTGATCCACTAGCCTGGGCTCCCTCTCACACTGTGTTGCCATGACAAGTTGCAAAGTCCTGCAAGCTTGCACTTTCACCAGCATTCATACAGGTAGAGACACACACACCTGCAGTCATATGCAGGCTGTCTAACCACCAGCCTCCCAGCCTAGGACCCCTGAGCAGTACCATGCTGCCCTGGTCAAATTCGGCCAGTATATGGGATTAATAGTCTGCCTCTTCCTCAATTTGAAGAGGACCATGCACACTTGTAGTAACGAACCTGAGATTTTCCCCAGACACCTTAGTCAAATGCACACTTGTTTGGATTAAAATATAGAACAAGTTTATTAGATATGAAAGGATAGATTTTAAGTGATTATAAGTGATAGAAAACAGATGAAAGCAGATTACCTAGTAAATAAACAAAACCACAAACTGATCTTAAAATACTAGATAGGTAGGATATGAATTAGCAAATTCTCACCGTGAGTGATAAACAGGCTGGCAGATTATTAAGGCACAAGCTGCCCTGACTTTGCAGCTTGAGTTTCCCATGTTTTCATACACAGGCTAGAAATCACTTTAGCCTGGGACACTTCCCCCAGTTCAGTCTTTTTCCTCAGGTGTCTCCAGCTGTGTTGTTGTAGGGAGAGTGAGGTTCCCCTGTGATGTCACTTCCCCCCTTTTATAGCTTCTTCCCACTTGCTGGAAAGCTCTTTTGCTGTGACCTGGGTCAAACAGTTACCATTGTATAGTGCTATCTCGGAGAAGGTTCTTTTGTACACAGTTCCTGGGGTAATCTTTGTGCTTGTGTGAATTTCCTCAATAAGCCATTAACATTGTTTGGCCTTTTTACACTTTTACCTGAAAGGCTGCTTGTGTGTGTTTTCAACCTCACAACATGTTTCAGTAACACATACATAGCCAAACTTCATAACTTCACATACGACAATAGCATGTACAATCCAATGAGATATTAATGTCTAGCAGATCAAGACTTTTAGAATGAAACTTCACAAGGCATACTTTGTGCAAAACATATCCTATTTACATGACAGTGGTGAACATTGCGGTGCCAGGGTGTCACGCTAATCATGTACTTTTCCTAAATAACAGTTTTTTCATGGAGTTTCTTGTAATACCAAGATAACATGAAATATGTCAGCAGCTGGTCTGATTAGATTTAAGAGCTGAAAAAGATGCACCGATTTTACCCTTGGAAAATTTCCATCATTCTGTAAAAAAGCCACAATTATGGTATCCATGGAGTATGCCTTGTTGATGGATTTCAGAAGCTGTTTTGTTTTGCTAGCTGGTTTCCTGTTAACAGTTTGGTCCCTTTGAGATGGGTAAGGTTAGGATACTTCCAAGGAAATTTTTCCTGCTTCAGTCCTGCTAGGGTAATGGTGCGTATCTGTCTTTGTGACCAGAATTTTATTCATCATGCTAGTCAAAGGTGGGACTGATGTCTCATAGTTATGTGGCAGTGGTGGGAGAATATTGCTGTTATTTCCAGCAGTAGTAGAGTTTGCTTGGTAACGTGCAGACAGCAACATATTTACTAGCTAGCTAGCTGGGGGCTGATCATGCCCCTCTTTCTGCAGTTCATGCCTTCTTGGGGATATGTTGGCTCGGTTGGTTCATTAGCTGGGCATTCCTCCCAGTACGTGCTATGGATGTATCTTGTCTTTGTTGAATGGGTGGGAAGAAGTAGTTTCTTCAATATGTTGTTACAAATTTGCACACCAACACAGCAGATGGCAGAAATTGGCACTAATTGTTTATGAGCCTGATTTATTACGAGAAGAGATGTGTAGTTTTTGCAGTAAATAGTGACTGGGAGGAGGGGTAACCATAATGAGTACAGGTCATACTGATTTCAGGAGGCTGCTTTTTTTGCTCATCAGTGAGTGGATTTAAGAGTAGAGCTAATTCTACCTCCCAACTCTTGGCCCTTATACTTTACTCTTGTGGCATCCATAACCTGGAAACAAGCCACATTTAGTGCAGATGACACTAAACTGGGAGGAGTGGTTGATACGCTGGAGGGTAGGGCTAGGATACAGAGGGACCTAGACAAATTAGAGGATTGGGCCAAAAGAAATATGATGAGGTTCAACAAGGACAAGTGCAGAGTCCTGCACTTAGGACGGAAGAATCCCATGCACGCTACAGACTAGGGACCGAATGGCTGGGCAGCAGTTCTGCAGAAAAGGACCTAGGGGTTACGGTGGACGAAAAGCTGAATATGAGTCAACAGTGTGCCCTTGTTGCCAAGAAGGCTAATGGCATTTTGGGTTGTATAAGTAGGGGCATTTCCAGCAGATCAAGGGATGTGATCATTCCCCTCTACTCAGCACTGGTGAGGCCTCATTTGGAGTACTGTGTGCAGTTTTGGGCCCCACACTACAAGAAGGATGTGGATAAATTGGAGAGAGTCCAGCGGAGGGCAACAAAAATGATTAGGGGGCTGGAGCACATGACTTATGAGGAGAGGCTGAGGGAACTGGGATTGTTTAGTCTGCAGAAGAGAAGAATGAGGGGGGAATTGATAGCTGCTTTCAACTACCTGAAAGGGGGTTCCAAAGAGGATGATCTAGACTGTTCTCAGTGGTAGAAGATGACAGAACAAGGAGTAATGGTCTCAAGTTGCAGAGGGGGAGGTTTAGGTTGGATATTAGAAAAAACTTTTTCACTAGTAGGGTGGTGAAGAACTGGAATGGGTTACCTAGGGAGGTAGTGGAATCTCCTTCCTTAGAGGTTTTTAAGGTCAGGCTTGACAAAGCCCTGGCTGGGATGATTTAGTTGGGTTTGGTCCTGCTTTGAGCAGGGGGTTGGACTAGATGACCTCCTGAGGTCCCTTCCAACCCTGAGATTCTATGATTCACACTTTGTGAGGGGAGAATTCTCTCACACCTCTGCCTACAGCTTCACCCCCTTCCAAGTGGGGGGCATGGGTAAGGCTATAAGTGGGAGGGAGTGGATCAGGGACAGAAGGACACATACCTGTAGTGCTGAGTGCTTCAGGGACTCTGAGCTGCCGTGGATCCTAATCCCATACACAGCCTCAGGGGAGATGCTGTAAATTAAAACCTGCCCAAGTATTTTTAATACTTCACCAGGCTAAGCTCCATAAAACTCATCAGATAAGCTGTCAAGACATTAATTGGGAACCAGGAGCACAGGTATGTGGAATAATTCTTTTCTTCTTGATTATAGTCTCAATGCATTCATTTATTCCTAACTACTATCCCATGCATCAACACTGTGAGTAAAATACATTATTCAGTCCTTTTTTTTTTTAATTTCTTGTTCCACCAGTGGCCTCTAATAGTCTATATAAATCATAAATATATAATCAAAGTTAACATCTCCTGTATCTACAATTTGTAATTCACATATAATTTATTGATGTTTAGCGTGCATACATCTGCTTTCACTAACTTGATAAGTATACTTGTTTTAACTTATTACTATTTTATAAGTTCCACATTCAGATACATTTACTCATAGGGCCAGATTAACCGTAAATCCAACCCTTTAGGCATGTTAAATCCAATATTTAGGCAGCACAAAACCATTGCTCAGCTGCCCCCTAATCCTGTAGGCACCTAAATTTCCACCAGTAAAGTCCCATAAGCACATACATTGCTGCTGGTGGACATGAGCAAAGATGTCTAATTGCAGAGCTGCTTGGTGCCTAACTCCCACAAAAGCCCTGGCAGGACTCACAAACAAGGGGACACCTGCACAGAGAAGGAGGTGACAGTGGTCCCCTTATAGCAAGTAGCTCAGTGGTTATAGAGTTCTTCCACAATGTGAGTTACCCAATTTCAAATCCCTCTTCTGCCTGACTCACAGCTCTAGATCTCCTTGAGAGACTGGTCTGAGACTGCACTTCTCACCTCAGAATTTCATACTGGCTAGCTTTAGCAGCTCTCCTCTCAGTGTGCTGGCTTCTGTGAATCCCTTCTTTTTTTAGGTGCCTAACTTTCCCTATGCATTGTATAGGGAGCCTGGGCATCTAACTCTGGTCTGTGATTTCTACTAGGTGACAGGGTGCCTAAAATTTAAAGTCCCCCTTCTGAGTCTAGGCTATGGTGAATAATACTTTCCTCCACCAGTCAACGGGACTACTTGTGAAGTAAAATGCTACTTTAATGGAATAAGAATCTGGTCCTAGTTTATTATAGTTAATTCTATTTTAATGTATAATTCCACACTTATAGAAATATTTTATTTGCATAGTTTATAACAGAAATCCAATCAATATTTACTTCTGAATTGTTCTATTATTTAATCTATATTGGATTCACAAATGGGAAATTAATCGATCAGTTTACATATCTCACTTTCAATCTGCTTTCTTAATTCCTTTTTCCTTACATACTCATTTCTTTAATAAATTACCAAATGTAACTTTTAATATATATGGCCATTTCATGTCTGGTGAAAACTAGGGGGGATGTTTTAGATCCATTATTTAGGGGATTTTTAATTCCTGGCTTTCTTCTTCATGTTTTCTTTTCTTTCTTTCTTTCTTTATTTATTCTCATCATAGAAGATGAAGTCTTTGTAGTTTCATCTTGTCCTGTCCTCTGTGTTACCTGTTACTGTGGGATGTTTAGGTGGGTGTACTTTAAATTAAATGGCATAGAATTAATATTATTAATACAAGGTACCACCAGACACTAATTCAACCCTAAATTCATCTATTAAATCCAATGGCCAAATTATGTTTATACAGGTGTTCTAAACATATTTTAAAAGCCTAAATAATAAGCAATTTATATGTCCATCCAGTAACAAACATTCATAAGTATTGATCAAAATGCTCACAAAAGGGCTAGACCCAGAGGTGCTTAAACCCATGTTGTCTGACTCCAACTGGACAGGCAGATATTAGCAATGAACCCTTCAAAAATTCACCCTTTTATACCCTTTAACAAACAAGAGACGTCATTGCCAATTTCTAACTTTAGCTAAGAGCTAGTTTGGGCACTTTAGGGTTGGAGTCTTTTCTTAGGTCCTCCAGGCCTAAGATAAGAATTGCAACTTGTCGTTCTCTCTCCAGGGCATTTTCCTTCTCTCTGATCAGATACATGCAAGGTCCTAACCCTATAATAAAGCACATTGTACTAATTTAACCCTTTATATACCTCTTTAAACTACAAAGGGATATGTTGTGAGTGTTGGCCCCTTGTAATATTATCTACTCACTGTCACCAGTGACACAGGGGTCAAATTGGGAACTACTTCATTCAGGTGAGAAGTGTCCTGATCTGAAGGATGAGTGTGTGGATGCGATGAGACTAATCTTATTTCTTAAGGGTTCTAAGTGATAGGAATTCAGTTGTGGATAATAAAATCCCTCCTATTCACTGCCACATAATATGTATATGGCAATTACACAATTGCCTATATGGGAAAGTATATATAGTGTGTTTTTAGATGTCTTTTAATTAAACTTATCAGCTGGGTATAAGGAGAATGCAGCTGCAGAATGTCATCAGCCAGCTCTAGCTGGACCACAAGTAAGTGGTCCATGGATCACTGTTCAAGAACCCCTGCCTTTGGTGATGCAATATCAGGATCTTCCACATGGAAGTTTAATCTACAAGTATTTGAAAGGCATAAATATCAGGAAGGGAGCATAATTATTTAGAATAGTCTAAGGGGATAACAAAATAATAATGCGATGAAAATACGTACAGAAAAATGTCGACTTCTCTAATGGTAACAGAGTGACTCTCAGGAATGCTTTCCTAATGGTGGTGTGTAATAGTATGATTTATTTGCTTAAAAATGGACCTGGAGAATGCAATAAAACATTACCATGAGGAAAAATTCTGCACTGACACAGGGAGATCTTTTCAATCTATAATGTCTATTAGTCTAGATTTGTTAAATAAGCACATTTTATTATCATTTCTTACTTATACTGTAGTGTCCAAAGACACCAATTAGGGTTGGAGCCCCATAGAGCTAGACAGTACAGAATAGATCCATAAAGAGATTGCCTAACTTTAAGCTCCCCAAAGCAGAGAGCTGCCTAAGATAGCTGATAGGAAATGATGAGGAGAGAGATGTGGCCTAAGCCTCAACCCCTTGAAGGGAGTTAGGGGCTGCACTCAGGGCCACAGAGAGGTGCCTCCTTCCATTTGGGATTCACAGCTATGCACCCTCTCCTGGAATTAGTCATCTAAGCCAGATCACTCATTACTTGCAAAAAAACAAGAAGGAGGAGCAGATCTTATATCCTGGTGCACAGTGGGAATCCCAGGTTTAAATTCCCACTTTGCCTGATGTGGAGCAGTAATTTTTACCCAGATCTTTCACCTTCCAGGTGACTGTGCTAACAATCAGATTATTGGGTATTCTGAGGATAAGAATTGCCCTGTTGAAGTTGCTTCACTTTGCAAATACCATTGCTGGCACCTACAGGGTTAGGCAAGAGCTGAACAGGGGTTTTGAGGGTCTAAATTTTGATCTTAGGTGCTTAAAATGCCAGTTAGCCACCTAAATCCCTTTGTCAATCTAGCCATGTACAAAGAGATGTGGTGAGTGCCTAAAAGAGGAGAGTTACTTTTCCAATTTCACCTGAGAAGAAACATTCTTTTGTTTTACTGCAGTCCCTCAGACACTTAGTTTATATGTTGGGAGACATCTAAGAGTGACTGAGTGGAACAATCATTTGCCTTTCCTCATTCTGTAAAAATCAACAAATTCCACAACATTCCCTTAGAATTAAGACTCAAAGACATTTTCAGTAGGGACAGCTCTACAGCAAATTGAACATAAATTGATTCAAGATACATTTGACCCTGACAGCTTGTTAACCAAGACGGATGTAATATGCTCTTTTTAGATGGAGACTGAACCACTTTGAATCTAGCAGGCAGCAAACTCCTGACTTAAAGGTTGAGGAAAAGCTGGCACTTAAACTATGATCTCTGCCACGAAGAATAGACACAATTCAATTATTACCAATAACAAAAGAGATCAGCCATGAATTTTAAAAGAAATCTGAAGGAATTTTATAGCTTTAACATAGAAAATGAGGAAGATAATATGAAATTTGTGAATAAACTGATACTGGAAAAACCTACAGTATATACCTTCAAAGGTTAAAAGAGTATAGTCTGGAATGAATTCAACCTTTTAAAAAAACTAAATTTTGTATTTTCGTGTGTGCTTTGGGGAAGAAGTTATATGTTCTGTAAAAATATCCCAATATAATACATATGCATTTAGCTCATGAGGCTTTTGTCTGCTGTCTTGCTCCTCTGCATTTTGTCTAAAACAAACAAACAAACAAAAAGCACCTTTTAATAGACTTTCTCAACAACAACAAAAAAAGAAGTTGTTTTGCTATGTTCAGTTACTGTTATCCAAGGCCCCACACCTGAAATTATTCTATTTTGGCTGTCTCTGTAACCATGTGGAACCCTGACTTAAAGGTTGAGGAAAAGCTGGCACTTAAGCTATGACTTTCCTGAGGGTGATGTGTAGATGTAGGGGTCTACCTGCTCTGAGTCAGCTCCAGGATAGGGACTAGTTTTTGTACCACAGTTTTAATGAAATGAGATCTTTAATGCAAATAAATAGAAAAGACAACTACTATGATCAGAGGATTTAGAAAAATCACCTTTCATATCTGAAAAACAAAAAGTTCTCAGCTAAACAGAATCCATGGCAGTAGTGTCTGGGTAAATAACATAAAATAATTCTGCAACTATTTGAACTTTTATAGTTAAATAGCTATTTAATTTCTTATACCATGGCATCAGAGGCCTTTAATGAATTTGTAACAGTCTGTTCAAGCTCCTTTCGTGTTATCTTCCATGAACATCTGAACAATTGAGTTTCATTGGAATTAATTTTCATGGCAAATGAATTTCAAAGCACATACAGAAATATTAATTGAAACTGAATATTAAATTTTCTCATGTAAGCATTTGTGCTGGAAATAATTTTACACACACCCAAGTCTACAGAAGCGTATGTGACTTATCTGACCAATCATAATCTCAATGAACTCAACAGCCATATTTAGAAAGTTGATTGTGAGAAGTTTTCTGAGTAATCTGTAGAGTTAAAAACCTTACCCAGATTCATCTAATAATAGTGAAGAAATTATTTTGTGAGTAGAAAAAGAAGCTAAACTTATTGGATAAATTAATTGCTTCATCTTCTTTTCTTACCTTTTAATGACAATATGTAAATAAAGGGCTACCAAGCCTTGTGGGAGGCTTGGGGAAGGAGTGTCCCAATCCCTATCCAGGTTACCTTGTGTACGGGGAACATCAGTCTGTAATTTGTAGCTGCCTGTAGCAGAGTGATCACCCGTTCCTGCCTTAAAAGGCTTAAATCAAACCTGGGAGAGGGCTGAGGCTGTGAGATGGTTGCTGCTAGGAAAAGCAGCAAGCCTCCACTGATTGGGGAACCAGCCACAGATGTGGCCATGCCCCAATCAGGGCCCAGCTGGCCCTTATAAGAGGGCAGTGGCTGGAAGCACACAGACATTCTCTCTCTAGATGTGGAGAGGGATGGGCCTGGCTGTTAGGAGCTAAGCAGGGTATTGAGACTGGAGCAGGGCTGGGGGAAGGCCAGAAGAGCTGGGGAGCTCCTGCCTAGAAACTCCACGACTACAGGCCTTTTTAAAGGCCAAAGAAAGATATTGGGGTTGCAGAAGGCAGCGCAAGGGTATGCAAAGGCAGCAGGTCCCAACCCCCCCTTGCCGGTGATGAGTGGCACTTACACTGCAGTCTGCCCCAAGGAATGGGGGCTAGATGAGGACTGGCAGTGGCCATAGACTGAGGCGAGGTGGGGATAGAGGGTGGGGGTTCCCTGGGAAGGGGAGACCCAGATCTGTGGGGGTGCTGCCAGAGGGCAGCAGCCTGGCCTGAAAGAGACACTGGGGTCCAGGACAGACTCGAGCCCAGTGGCAAGCGGGACACTGGCCTGCAGAGGGTGCTCTGGAGGCTGGAGAGCTAATTCCTGAGACAACCAGCAGGAGGTGCTGCGCCAGTGAGTCATCACCCCGCCACACTGCTCATCAGTTTGATCAGTGTAGAGGGAGGTGTGGCTATGGTTCTATCTTCTTTCTGCCCCTTGATACTCCCTTGATGCAAAGACTGTAGTTGTGACAGGCGCTTGTGTGGGCAGTATAAGTGTGTGTGTTGTCTTCCCCTTTTCCATTTCCCCATGCACCCATATTAAAAGCTGTCACAATCTGGCCCACGGACTGAGTTTTAGTCTCCAACGAGTGGCACCAAGAGATCAGATTAGTGCCATTGCAAATTTTCATCTCCAGGGCAGTGTATTTCTACTGTTTGCTTCTCAGACAAAATTGATTTTAAAATATTATCATTTTTTTGGGTAGACTGTAATGGCATGGTGTGTGTGTGAGGAAGAAGGTTTCAAACGCACACTCTGCACCAAGTAGAAATCTCTAGCAAAATGTCTTATTCATTATCATTATAGATATAAAGTAAAAGCATGGAAAAATGTGAAATGGGAAAGTGAAATGGAAAAAAATACAGTTAACATTTTTTGTCACTTGCTCTTGGATTTTGCTGAAAGGTTTAAGATCATATATACACTTTTTGCAGATAGCTCCATAAAGGGCCTGTTCCTCAAACGGTGTAAATCAGTGTAGCTCCATTAAAGATTGTGGAGGTACCTCAATTTACTTCAGCTAAAGATCTGATCCAAAATCTGAGGCTGCCCTCAGACTTTTCATGTAATATCACAGTATGGCATAAGGAATTGAATAATGATTCCTGACTTTAAACTTTGGTTTTACGTTTTTTAAATAGTAAATGGATTTCTTTAGATTTCCAGTAAGGTTGTATTAGGTGCCAGGATAAAAAACAGGGTATTAGATTTTTCTGAGGCTTTTTCTTTCATATTTTCACTTGATCTCACTGAAACCCTAATATAAAAAATGTATTACCGTATGATTAGAGAAGATTCAGTGCTTGTTTTCCCTCTTGCCTGGGTTCTGGACAAATGATTGTATCTCCACTATGATTGTTTTATTGACTTCCTGCTCAGTCAGCTGTTTTCTTGGACTTTGATTTGGGACAGCAAGTCTTAAGAAGTTTCTCCGTCCAGGACAGCACCAAAAGGGAAGGATGAGCTTCCTTGGAAATAGATGATGAATGCCATAGGGTGTGGTGAAACATTTGGTGACCCAGAAGTGTCCCAGAACCTGAGGCATTTCCATTGGCTTTTCAGAATGAAGAATGGAATTGGAGTGTGTATTACTGGTGGATTATTGGAGCCATGGTACAAGACTGAAGAGAACATGAAGGTCCTTGAATTGAATACAAGTAGCTTATACTTGATATGATGGAGAAGGGGAAAATACTCCTTTGCAGGATGCTTTTCTGTTTGAGAGCCAGGCTCTGGTGTTGGATCAGGAAGACAGGAGAGCCCCCTCTGGATGATTTTTGTGTTGAGCATATGGTGCTCTCTCAAGAGAATAAGAGGCACAAATCCATGTATTGGTGTATGGAAAGTGGTCACCTTACTGAACTCCATTGCCTTTACTTTAGTGTTCAGTGCTTCTGTGTTTTCCCCAGTGCTGTGCTGCAGAAAGAAAAGATAACTGAAGTGTCTCTCTCATTGTTGGGGAATTAACCCAACCAAACAAAAGAACAGATTCCTTCAGCAATTTAGAGGCTCCAGATCCCATAATAGAAAAGAACCTAGAGAGAAATCAATTTATACTGAATGGAAAGGATATTTTTAATTTCTTAAAGATTTGGGCTGAGACTTTCAAAAAGTCCTAATTCCCATTAAAATGCAATGGCAGTTGAGCACCTAAGGGACTTAGGCCCCTATGAAAATCCCAGCCTTGGAGAATTCATGCTCTTTAAAGATATTTCTGGTTCTGGGATACAGTACAGTAGGTGTAACAGAACTGGTAGGCTCATTAGGGGCCAGATTTTAGCACCAAGCCCATGATTGATAAATCTGATTCCTTAAGCTACAGCAGCCTAGAGATCCTCCACAGCATCTGTGGACCTGGATGTGAAAAATTCCTTTTTTTCATGTGCGCGTATGGATGTTACTTGCATTATTCTGAGTGAATACTTTAATGACATAAAGAAAATGAGGACCTTTTTCCAACACTGATAAACAGATTTTCCATAAGTAGTTTATCTTTAAGAGCTAAAAGAATAATTCACACAATAATTTGTCCAAGGAATATAACTTCTTTTCTGCTATCTCCAAGATAGATTCTGCTTTCCTCACATTTATTTATTATTTGAAATTATTTTACAATTTTGGGATGAAATTTCTAATTCCATGGACTAAATCTGAACAAGTCTCTCTGGATATTTTTTGGTTTGCTATTTAAGAGCAACATCACTGCTTGCCTTACACATGAGTGCAGGGAGATAAAGTGACCAAAAGCACCCCATATTCTTCTAAATGGTCTATGCATTCTATAGCACGCAGTATGCATGGTAGAGCAGCCTCTACAGAGTTACTACTCCCATGCAGTACAGGTGAGTTGTAAGTGGACAGGCAGGACAGGGAGAGGATGAAGACTTACTCCACTCCTTTCCCCCGCCACCTAAGTGTCAGCCAGCCGAGTTGCACCTGCCCAGAGGAGGAGGCAATTTGCTATTTGTTTAGAGTACCTCCTCTTCCCCAAAGCTCTTCCAGCATGAAATCATGCATGAGAGAATTTAAAATTTAACTTCCACAAATTCACATGCAGCTTTGCAATAAATTTTCTGTGAACATTTGTGCTAGTAAAACTCAATCATATAAATGTTCACAGGAATCAAACACAAAACGGGGGGAAGGAGTTTAGAATGGCCCATGGGAATACACTAATCAAGTAATATTCAGAGAGAGTTCTGTAATACTTGCTTAAACCCTAGTATTTATAATCCCTTTTTGGCCTTGCTATGTAGTTCACAACCACTTACAAACCTTTAGGTTTTTAAAAACACCTGTCTCCCTTTCCAAATAGGAGGACACATGTCTACAAAATGTAGTCTGGAGCTAGTCAGAAAAGGGAGGAAAAGTGTGATTTTTTTTCTAAGTTCATATTCCTTAGGTTTCAAAAAGTAATGAGTTTTCATTATTAAATATTTGTGCAAATATTTTATTGAACATTTTTCATTTTCAAAAATGTTTTGGCTATTTTGGGATTTCTTTCTCTATGCCTCTAAAAAAAAAGAGGTGGGGGGGGGAGAAGGAAAAAAATAAAAAAGCACTTTTCTGACTTTATCAATAAAATATATACATTTTAAAAAACCTAACAATTTTTGCCAAAATTAATTCAGTTTTGACAAAAGGTTACTTTTTCACAGAAAAAAATTGTTTGAAAAATTTCAGCCAGCTGTAGTGTGTGGTCTCTTATGTATTTCTAAAGCAGCCATGACGAGCTCTTCTTTATGGTGAGTGTTTCATTTACAGAACAAGTACAACAATGTTACACCACTAAAGGCAGTGTTTGTATTAACTGACTATAGACCATTGTTTTATGCTTCTGTACTGATCAGCGCAGTGTGACACATTTCCAGTTTTCCTGTACTTGATAAGTGCATATTGTATTTTTTGTGCTTTCCTGTGGTAGCAATTTTTTTCCTTTCATTTTGCATTCAGTAAGACTCTTTTTGGCCTAGCATGGGCAGCTGGGAGTACTGCCAAAGCATTTTGCATCACTCATTGACCTCCCTCCAGCTGACCATAAAGCAAATTGATGGGATTCAAAAAGCTCACACTCTGGCCAGTAGAATGGGTCTGGCTAATGCAGATTCTTTGAAGGAGAAAAGGGAGGTTATAGAGGGTATTTCTACAAAATACTTTGTACATTCTGTAGTTCTCTAAATTTTCTTTTTAATTAAATGCACACAGCTTCCGTAAGGTGAGGACCTAGTTTTTCTCTGGCAACTTTTACAATTATACTTTAAAAATGATTAGCAACTGAGAGTGGCAAGAATTTTTTGGCTGGTTCAGAGCTGCCTAACATAAATATTGAGCAAAATCAACTTCCAGTGCTGGCATGTACCTCACATTTCACCATACATTGAACAATGACATTTGAATGTGGCTGCAGGAAACCATCTACTTCTGCAAATAGGCTGCAGTGGAAGCTAGATGTGAACAGATTAAGAAGATAACAAAGAAGGTGTTAAAAGTGACCAAGCATAGACGCTTAAAAAATACAGCTCTTGGGGCCAAACTCAGGCTATATCAATTCTGGGGGATTGGGGGACAGATGGAAAGGAAGGCATACACTAATGCTACAAAAGGAGCTAAGGAGCTAGCTTTTCTTTACCAGAAGCAAAAGCAGCATTAATATAGACTTGACAGTGGCCTCATGTACATCCCCTGGCAGATTAATCTTGGTAAGACTAGGTCAGGGGCATGCAAACGAGAATTGACTATGGGTTTCAAGGGATTGAGGTTCTGTACTTCCTGAGTGCCTCTTTATAAGCTTATACATATGCAGAAGAGGCAGCCTAACCTTGGCCTTTATTGTTACCATAATGCCATTTTTGGTGGCTTGGGAACCTAAAGCCTGAATTTCTGTATTTTATTTCTCATTATAAAGTTGCAGGCATGGAAATAATAAAAATAATTGATTAAGGTTAGAAAATTGTTATGGGTTTTTAAGCCCCAAATGAGGGTGGCCTCTGCCGACAGTGAAAGCTGACTGCTATTTCAGGACATTTATTAACTGGTCTGGTAGTGCTGGAGCAAGGTAAAAAGCTGCTCTCAGGTAAGCTGGACTGTGCAGTGCTTGTAGGTTCCCATCTGATCATCACTGTCCTGGCTGGTACACACAAAACATGGAAACTGAGAACCAAAACTTGTGTGCAAAGCAGCAGTTATCAAACTGTGGGTCGGGACCCCAAAGTGGGTTGGCACCCCATTGTAATGGGGTTGCCAGGGCTAGCTTAGACTTGCTGGGGTCCAGGGCTGAAGCCCAGGCCTTGAGGCTTTAGCCCTGGGTGGTGGGGCTCAGGTTATAGGCAGCGATGCACTGTCAGAATCTTAGGAACCAGTTCCCTACCAGTTCTTCGGCGGTGAGTCCTTCACTCGCTCCGGGTCTTCGTCGGCATGTCGGCGGTGGGTACTTCAGTGCAGCCGAAGACCCGGAGCAAGTGAAAGACCCGCCACCAAAGTGCCATTGCAGAACCTGTGGGGAACTGCTCAGTGAGTACAAGCCCCACATGCCTCCCAAAACAGCCCCATCTGACCCCCACCCATGTTCTGCCTCTGACTGCCCCCCTCAGAACCCGCAACCCATCAACCCCCCCAGCTCTTTGTCTCCTGACCACCCCCTCCCGAGACTCCCCCACCCTAACTTCCCCCCAAGACCCCACCCTGTACCCAACTCACCCTGCTCCCTGTCCCTTGACTGCCCCAACCCCATCCACCACCACCCCGACAGACCTCCAGAACTCCCACGCCTACCCCAACCCTTCCCCGTTCCCCATCCCCTGACCACTCCCCCAGACCTCTGCCCCCTCCAACCACTCTCTGCCCCTTATCCAACTCCTCCTCCCGGCCCGGCCCCCTTACCATGCTGCTCAGAGCAGCGTGTATGGATGCTGTGTGGCCCACTGGAGCTCGCAGCCCCACCCCCTTACCATGCCGCTCAAAGCGGCAGAAACTGCAGAGCTGTCCAGGAGTGGTCCAGAGTGCTGCGAGAGGGGGGAAGGCAGGGGACGGGCTAAGGAAGCCTCCCCAGCTGGAAGCTCAGGTGGGCCAGATGTGGCCCGCGGGCCAGTGTAATGACAGAAAAACTTCCCTCTCCCAATTCCCCTCCCCTTTAACAACTGGTTCTAAACCAGCTTCTAAATTTAACAACCGGTTCACGTGAACCATTGTGAACTGGCTCCAGCTCATCACTGGTTATAGGCCCCCTGCTTGGGGCTGAAGCCCTTAGGCTTTGGCTTTGGCACCCCCCGGGAGGCAGAGCTCTAGTTGGCTCAGGCTTTTCTCCCCGCCCCCCCTGGAGTCTTGTAATAATATTTGTTGTCAGAAGGCGGTTGTGGTGCAATGAAGTTTGAGAACCCCTGGTGTAAAGTACAGATCCTAATTTAGCTTAGTTTTGAAGGTTTGACGCTCCCTGGGGAAGTGTATGCTTCTCTCATTGACGGCCTGACCCAAAGCCCAGTGAAGTAAAGGGAATGACTCCTACTAGTTCTAACAAGGTTTTGGATTAGGCCAGGAACACTAATAGTCACATTTTCAAAAGTGGCTGCACAAATGTATATGCCAGATTTTCAGAAGTGCCGAGCACTCAGTTTCCATGGATTTTAATTGGACGTGTGGGTGCTCAGCATCTCAGAAAATCACGCCAAAGATGTGTTAAACTCAGGGGCTGCTTTTGAAAAATTTGGCTTTTGGGGGGAGAAACTGCTTTCTGACATTTTAAAACATACAAATGATACATTGCCTGTGGGTGGAAAATTACAACTGGCAAGCCCAAACAAGATTAAAAGTGACTAAGTCATAAAGTCTATAAGCTATTGGAAAAATAGAAAAGATAAAGCAAACAGCTAACTCAATTTGATGCTACAGCTGAGAGTCTCTGTGTTTGCAGAGAAGCTCCTTCTGCTGCTTTCATGCAGACTCTTTATTTCCATCAGGTGATGAGCAGGGGATGAACAGCTTAGGGGGCTTAGGTTATAGACATAATAAACGTTCAAAACAACATTTCCAAAGAACATGCAAATGACAAATGTAAGAGTACATGTCTAAAGAATAACTTACAATCCCTGCATCAGTCAGAACAATATAGCAAGAGCAGCAGCTCATTATGCACAGGAACATACCAACATTTGACAGCTTTCGGCTACATTTTGCTGGAAAAGAAATGTTATCTTGATTTCTCATAGTAAATGCTTTTAATGATGCCCCTGTGGGCAAGCTGTCGGGTAGTACATGTATCATTTTTCCTAGAAAGATGAAAACTGTCAACAGTGTTTTCATGGTGTTGCTCAAACACAAATCCTCTGCATCTTTTAATGACCATATCCATAATACCTTAATAATAACACAATTTCCTGCTGAATATCCCCATTGTTGTTCTTGGAAGAGCATGACAACACTGACATATTGAAACTGTTTTATTGTTATAGTTTTGATTTCCTACCTGCTGAGCATATTTATAAGAATCAGAATTAAAAAATACCATGTCGAGTATTTGGAAACAAGTGCAAAGAGTCAGTGCTTCAGTTCTGGCTGAAACTGCATAAAGCAGTTTGCTTGAGAATTTTTACACAGGCAGCAATTCTCATGAATCCCTCTTGATGAATTGTAAAATACAATAAAGCTATGGTTTTCAGAAAGGAAAGATGTTTTAGGGGGCACAAATACCCTACTGATTATTCTGTATTATATGCAATATATAATCTCAGGCACTGCTCAAAAGGCATTAGGAAAAAAATACATTAAAATAATTTGTTCCAGAGACTCCTAGACTCATGGTTGCTTGCTTACTGAAAAGCCAAATAGAACTTTATCCTGAATGTAATTTCTAAAAATGTGATAGTGCAGGAATTCTGTTATTGACAATGGAAGTATAAATAAATTGACCTAGAATAAATTAGAAACTAAATAATAAAAAAAGCATTAACCATCCTCCATCCAAAAATAAGTTATTTAGGAAGCATTTGAAAGTTTGGAGCTGTCAGACTTGTGGTTGCCCATACAACTTTAGTTCCCTGTGCACTGAATGAGATGGGCTCAGTGGGGAAAAATATTATGTGATCATATAGTTAAAGACTGCATCAGAATGCATACGCACAACAGCACAGAACTAAGGTGGCATGAGCAATTGTAAATCTATCATTTCCTAACTTTTGTGGTTGTAACTTAAATAACCTTCATTTATCACAGTTTTTTTTTTGTATGTCATTTCTTGGTGGTTTTTTTTTTAAGAAAATAGTTTTTTAAAAAAATCTATTTTAGACAAGTGTAATAACCCCCTATCCTGTGTTATTAGCAGGGGTAGAACTCTGAATCTTCAATGTTATGCTAGAAGACTTCTACTTGAGCTACAGGACTAAACTATAATAGCTGGAAAAATCTATTATTCAAAAAGGGGGGATGGGTTGCTGGTATGCTGCGTTGGGCCCAGAATTTGGCTGGGGGAAGCCCAACCCAGCTCTTTCATTTCCACCCCTTGGGCAACTGCTGCTTTATCTGGTGCCCCAGGTGGGCATATGAGCCATGGGGGCAAAGGGCTAAGCTGCTGTGGGAAGGGACTTCACTTGGCACAGTCCAGTCCTCCTCTTCCCCCCCCCCCCCAATTCTCATGGGTCTGGCTTTTCCAGGAGTTCCTGGGTGTTACTAGTTAGAGCTGGTTGGGAATTTTCAGCAAAACACTTTTCCATCAGAAAATTCTGATTTGTCCAAACCAAAACATATCAGTTTCAGCAACACTGTTCAGAAAGGTTTCTCAGGCCCAGGATAGAATTTATGCTTAAAACATAGGAGTCTGACCTAACCCAGTGGTTGGGACCCTCATCTGAGATGTGAGAGATTCAGATTCAGGTCTCTGCTCTGTCTGATTTTGAGTAAGGACTAGGGTATGGAAGACCAGTTTCCAGATGAGTGTCCCAACCAGCAGGATACAGAGCCAATCTCTCTGATTAGTATTTAATTATTTTTACAAAGTGGAATTTTCTTACAACAGAGATTGTGAGAGAGAAAGAGAGAGAGAGACTTAGACTTTATAGCCTGGTGTTTAGGACACACTCCTGGGAAGTAGAAGACCCACATTCAAGTCCCTTCACTGGATCAGGCAGAGCCCAGCCCAGAGTTCAATTGCAGGAAAAGTCCTGCTCACTGCTGGTGGAATCTTTGAGGAATTTAGCTGCTCAAATCTAGGAAGTTTCTACTGAGCATGTGCAAACTGATGTTTTCAAAGTCTTATAATTTCACCAAATCTGGGCAGATTTTCACAGAGAAGGCACATCCCTGTGAATTTAAAGTCCCTATTCCAAAGTATAGGGTTGCTACAGCTTTTCAAATAAAATGTGTTCAGAATTTTTTAATGTGGGTGTGATGCGGTGTACTCCACACACTGGTGCTGCAAGAGCTGAATTAGGCCAAGAGGGTCCAGTCAGCCAATTAGGCTGCAAAGGCTGGAGACGTAGGCTGTTTGGTGGAAGCTAATTAAAAGGAAGCTCACCAGTGAGAGAACAGGCAGGGCTTCTCTAAACCAGGAGGCTGGAATTAGTGTGGAGAAAGCAGTACGGAGGAAGTCAATAGTCCCTTTCCCTGAGCTAAGAGAGAACAAGCCTGGTAGGAAGGCATCCTGGGGTAAAAGCAGTAAGGTTGGTGGTGATGCAGACATTCACTGTTCACTACAGGGCCCTGGACCCAAAGTAGAGGGTGGACCTGGGTTTCCTTACCAATCACTGCAGTGTGGTGGTGTTACGGGCAGTGAACAGGAAGACTGCCAGAGTCACTGCTGGAGTGATAGGGCCAGGGCAGCAGGATTGAGGGCTGCCTGATGCTGCTTGGGGACAGGGACTCTGAAAGACTACCCTGGAAGGGGAAATGGCTGAGTCATGAAGAAGTTGCATCAGCTCTTGGAATGAAAGAGGGGCTGCAGAGTGAGAGAGAGGTGGAGTGCACCTGCAGAAGGGGTGTCTGACGTGCAGAACTAATCCGCAAAACTGCCAGGAGGAAGTGCTGTCTAGTGGTGAGTAGAGCACCATCACAGTGGGCAAAACAATGTATTTTTCCCTAGCCTAATTTCTGGAAACAACTGAATTTTTTTGGCTACAAATTAAAAAAATAAATTACCTAGAGGCAGACACCCTGTGTGAAAAATTCAGCCTAAATAGTTAAAATCTGGTACAGTTATAAGCAACTGAAAACAGGGTCTTATAATAGGAAGTGATGGGCAAGCTGAGTAATATCAGTGTTGCCAGTCCTACCTATAGTTAATGATATGCAACCTTCTGATTCAGAGATTATCATCAGATATGAAATTGAGTGTAAATCTAGATCCAGGTCTGAATTTGAACTTTCTCAGGTGTGTGTTTGTTTTGGGAGGGGATGGTCATTAAAAATGTTGGTTCAGTTCATAATCACTTGTGGAAACAGATGTGAACTGGAAAGCTCCAAAACAGATCTGAACTTCCTTTATCTTTATCTATGTAGGTTTCAGAGTAGGGTTATCTTGTAGTGTTTTTAGGTGGTCTGTAATCCAGTGTTATGACCCAGGACCTTCTCTGATTCAGATTTCAATTCTTATCTGAACAACCAGAGCCAAAAATGGCCAGGAAATCTTTCAACAAGAGGTGCTTTTGTGAGTTCCTGATCTTTCCCAGGGGTCAGAGAATACAGCCAACACCTGTTTGGCCAGTTTTTTTGGGCTATAGTCCTGGTTTTGTTTTTAATTCATACAAAATAATTTTGCCATCCTTAATGTGTCTATGCTTGTTCCTTATGGGCCTGTGTCAATGCCCACTGAAATCAGCCGCAGTCTGTCCATTGAATTCACTGGATTGGGGATCAGGTGTGTTATTAACAAGGAATTGACACTTTTATTTGGCAAAAAGGTTTGCCAGCAGGTTGTGAAGTTTGCTCTTAGGATAGATCCTTTGGTTCAGCTAGATCATGTACTTGGGCCACTTGTTTCTTCTCCATTATTATTGGTTTATTACAAAACAAAGTTAACATAGGTCCCAAGGAGGATTTGAAACAAAACCACATTTAACAATAAAATACATTTTTACTGTGGCAGCACTGCAATATCCTAGCCTTGAATATAATAGTAGACAGACTTGTCTTGCCAACCAGTCATCCTTAAAAGAGAAACCAAAAAATGAAACATTTGGCGGTTTGTGTATTAGGAAAGCAACAAAAAGAGTAATTGGAGAATGTCCTTGATATGCTTGAATGCTGAGGGAAACTGAAATTGCCTAATATCTTGAATAGCAAAAGGCGAGCTTCTCCAGGGGTTTCACCTCTGCACCCAGATGTGGTTGCTAGGAGGAGAAGATGGTTGTTAAAGTGACTATACTGCCATAAGTGCTGGAAGTAGGGGTGCTGGCTTGAAGTAGTTTCTATTATATACAGGGCTAACAGTTTTGGTTAAATGGCTCTCAGCACCACCAGTATAAAAATTGTTCCAGCACCCCTGCAGGCAGTTGTTTTTTCTGGAAGACCTCCTGCTTTGTATGGTGGTGTGATTCAAATATATGCTACATATTTTTCTGTGATTTACAGTTTTCAGTAAATACATTCATTTTTTCTAAAGAATGAGATTCTCACCATCATAGTGCATTAGACTCAAACCATGGTGGGTGGGTGTGTGTGTGTGTGTGTGAGAGAGAGAATACATGATGCTGCTTTATTGCACACTTGTGCACTCACAACTCCTTCATTGCTATCTCTATTAAAACTATGGGATTCAGGTACTTTGTTCCTGGCTGGGTCATAATTTGCCCCTTCTATATGCCAGTCACCTAAAAGCTGAATTTATCCCCCTTTCAGTTCATTTGTTCAACTCAACTTTTTCCCGGATTGTTAATTCAGTTATTTCCAACCTGTATTGATTGCTGTCAGCTGGCAGTTTCTGATGGAATAGTGAAAATTTGAGCTAATGTTCTGTTCTTTGTATTATCTGAAATATGATTATGATGTAGCTATGTTCAGTTTTCCATTACAAATAATCAAGTGATCTCGTTTTGTGGTCATGGTGTGTAGACCTCTGCAATCAGTTAAGTCATCAATATGGAGAAAAAATATCAGTGCCTGGAATTTTGACTCCATGTGCTATTTTCATTTATTTTCCCTCTTGCACCTGCTGTTGAATGGAAATATTTAATAAGCTTTTTAATTAATTATTGTTTATAATTTTACTATTACTATTTACCAGGGCCAGATTAAGGTTACTAGGGGCCTAAGGCTAATGGGAGGGAAGGGCCTAAGTATGAGTTGCATATTGCAAAAAAACTTTATCTACATACATATTTATTTATGTAAAATTAGCAAGTTTATTCTACTTTCACTACACTCAATTCTTCAAACAGATACTTCTGAGAAAGAGGTATCATGAGGGATGCTATGCTGTCCTTCTCTTAGGCCTCTTTCCTCCTAGGTATCGGAGTGCTCATATGTATGAGGATGAACACTGCAACATTCCCCATCCTGCTTACCTCTTTCAACCTTGAGCTTCAGCTCTCCACATGGCACTGTGCAAAGCCAAGCCCTGCAGGTCTTTTCCCCCAAGCTATGGACTCTACACCACATACCCTGTCTCACTCTGACTGCAGTCTGGGAAGCAGCCAGCTTTTATTATGTACAAGAAAACCACTCAGGTGTAAAATCCACTGAAGTAGAGGAAGTAGTAGTGGTAAAATTACATTGGGTGGCATTGTGTTTTAAGCTGTCTTGCTCTGAAAGATGCCTCCCAGTGTTGCACTGGTTGAGGACAATGAATCATTGTTTTCACATTGAACCCAAATATTATTTGTGGGATGATACCCAGTTTGTGTAGTTAGTCTCCAGTGATTCACCAAGATCTTCCACAATTAGAATAATAGAATAGAATCATAGGACTGGAAGGGACCTCGAGAGGTCATCTAGTCTGGTCCCCTGCACTCATGGCAGGACTAAGTATTATCTATTCTAGAATGTATGATCAGGAACCCTGACATGAGGTGTCTTAAGCATGAGTTCTGTGTGCACTAGTCCTCTATGGTTTGCATTTTTGTTTTAATCTTTCTGTAAGATATAGGTAACAGCTAGAAGTGATGTAGATCTTTAGATGGTTGCCCAGTCATAATATTTAGCACTTCTGTACTATATTATCTCTTCAAAATCACTGTACAAACATTACACAAACTTAATCTAAAGCCTTTCAGCTTTTGAATGACTAGGAGTTGACAAAACAGAGCCATTCCCTCTCTGTGTTCTCTGTCCCCCTGAACAAAAAGACTTCATTGGAAATCAGCATCTTAAAAGAACCATTAAGGATCTTTCAAAAGAATAGCCCAAGCAAGGCTACTGTAGAGACACCCTTGTTACATCAAGTCTGGTGTCTGTTTAAGGCTGGTGTAGAACAAAGGGAGATTTTCCTTTTTCATTTGCATGTGTAAATCAAGCAGCTCTTGCTTATTTTTTTTCCCTTAAAGTGCTCAGAGTTTAGGGGAGGAAAGTGGATGAGATTCTGCTTATACCAGGTATGAAAAAGCAGAAGGGACCAAAATCAATTCTTGTGCAATCAATTCTTCTGTTCTCCCTGAAGACAATAAGGCTACACACGTATAACCGTCAGCAGGAACTGACCTGTGTTCTCATTCCATTCTCGAATCACACACATTCCATTCTTCCCAACATTTTCCACTCGGGAAAGAAATTAGTCTGAGGCCATGGCTACACTTGCAAATTTGCAGCGCTGCAGCAGGGTGTGAAAACACACCCTCTCCAGCGCTGCAAATTGCGGCGCTGCAAAGCGCCAGTGTGGTCAAAGCCCGAGCGCTGGGAGCGCGGCTCCCAGCGCTGCACGTTATTCCCCACGGGGAGGTGGAGTACGGACAGCGCTGGGAGAGCTCTCTCCCAGCGCTGGCGCTTTGACTACACTTAGCGCTTCAAAGCGCTGCCACGGCAGCGCTTTGAAGTGCAAGTGTAGCCATAGCCTGAGTTGGGGCAGAAAAATGAGGACTAACTTCAGGTTTATTTAGCTTTAAGTTTTTGGAATGACACTCAAAAGAAATCAAATATGAGGTACTTTTTTGATGGATTGAACTGCTAGAGAACCAGAAAATGGAAATAATTTGCCTGTAGCCTATTTATCCAGTCTTTCTATCATAGCCTGCTAAGAAGTGGATTTAAAATCCTTGATGGAGAGGGGAGGGAGAAACCTAAAACATTGTGTGTTGAGCTTCTTCCAGTGCTTTTGCAACCCGTCAAAAGTACAAAGATGTGTTGGCCTTTGGAACTAGGCTGAACATAAGGAAAGAACTTGGTTGCCTGTGTATCCTAGTACAGAAAAATACATCAAAGGAAAAAACGGATTTCTTTGATTTTTAGTACAGTTCAATACACTATTGAACATAGTGCATCATAAATCTGAAGCCCCTCGATGGAGGGTACTGTAAAATTTAAAGTACTGGTATCCAGAGTGGGCTGTTTTGTTTTTCCTACAAATGTGTGGGAATGTGTTCCTTACACATGGGAGGGCAATAGTTCTGGCTGGAGCTGGATATAGTGTATGCAGGTTCTCTGCAAGCTTCCCACCCTACCACTCTGGTACAGCCTCTTCCCCACCACCGCCTCCTTGCCCTGCTCCCTCACCAGTTATCCAGAAATGAGGCCCAGCACACAGAGAAGATAACAATGATGGGCACTATGACCCAGGAGGCAGCATCATGGAGCTGCCTGCCAGCCACAACCCAGGAAAGGGACAGAGGGAGCTTCTTCCCTCTCTGACAGCTAAGCAAAGCTCTGGCGAAATCCAGGGTGGAGGGAGCAGGGGGATGACAATGCCTGCTCAAACTACAATTTACATGGAGAATAATGACATGGTCTCTGCCCAGAGGTGACTGATTTCTATGTGGCTACTGAAACAAAATCATTAATGACCCATGGGATCAATGCTACTGAAAATATCTGCGGATTTCCAGGCTGCCCAAGTCTGAGAAGACTACTTGCTTGTACAGAATAAATCAGTTCCAGAAGATGCTGATTCTGCACACGGCTGATGTGTTCTGAAGAAAGTTTTTGTTCATCATGGAAGCCAATGAAAATGAAACACTCTGTACCTGAGAGTTGTATATCTGCCCAGGAAGAGTGAGTTTCATACTCAGTGAACGCTTCCCCCCTCCCTTACCCCAACCGTTTTCCCCTCTGTTTGCTCCCAGAGTGTGCAAGTTGTGAGAAGTATTCCAGCACCCAAGAGTTGAGCTACAAGCAGATGGATAAGCCCCAAACATAACATGTGTACCATCTTGTTGGGGAAGGGGTGTGTTTGTGTGGGGTGGGGTTTTTTTACTTTTTTATTTTGATAAAGAACTAGATAGTGAAAAGGTAAATGTCTTGCAGCTTGTATACGTTTCCAAATACCATATGCTTCATTGGATTTCCAGTGGACTTATGTAATTATGCAGTTTTACAACTTGTTAAAGCTTCAAGATCAGACTTGTTTGGGTTTTTAAAAAGAAATAAAAGAAACAATACCCCCTTCAAGCAAAACACCTAACATATTTAAAATAGGGAGCACTAAAATAGGGAGAACAGTAGTGATAGAGACTCTATGAGCAATGATAGAGAGAAGAGTAAAGTGAAGGCAGCCATCCTTCCACACCTCAGTTGAAAATCTCTGGGGTGGAGAAAATGTCTTCTTCTGACTGGCTAATCTGGGGAATGGGGCATAGGTCAGATGTCAGTCAGTGAAGTTCACTTAATCAGGAAGAATTTGCTCCCATATTCAAGCATTCTCCTGTATCATTTCTCTTTAGCCCAGTTCTTATAGATATCAGGTTGTAAGGAAGTTATGACAGCTGACATTCTATGGCTGTTGAAAAGAAGATCCTTTCTCCTCTGAATAAAGAACAGACTTTCCTGGCTGAAGAGCATTAGTCAGAGCATCCCAGGGCCATGGAGATAGCTTATAGCTAGAATGTTTTGCTGTCTTACTGTAGAGCCCTATTAAAAGCTAACATGTATGTATTGTATATTTTTCATGCATTGTAGCATACTGCTCATGCCTTTTTAGACTGGGAGTTCTTAGGTAATTGTACCCTGCTACTGAATGGCCAGTCTACCTGTTGTAAGGACAGTGTGTATATTTTCAGCACTTTGTGTATATTAAAAAACTTACAATAATTAAAATGCACACATCTTTACAGAGCAACTGTGATCTATCATTGTAAACTTTCTTTTCCTGTAGTTTTGTTTTTCCTAACCTCAGTAGTAATGTCATTTCTAAATTTTGAGTAAGATCATTGTTGATTCCTTCTTGTACACAGGAAGACAAGGATGTGTAAGGTGCCCACTCTAGTCCCCTACAGATGTCACCCATATCAAGGGTCACAGAACAAACTCCATGGGGCTGCTGCTCCCTCTTCTGAGCAGGTAGGCAGGAAGTGTGTGGGCAGGGAAAGAGAATGACCAGAGCCTTGAGATAGAGAATGAAGAGAATCTGCTGCTCCCCAGTACTATTTCCCAGTAGAGGATTAACTGCTCCTGGAGAGATGAGGCATCCAGGGAGGAAACAATGGCTCCGTCATAATTCTCTCCCTGGTTCACTCCTGGAGTTGTGAAGCTGTATGAGCCCCTTGGTAAGTTCTGAGAGAGGTCTCATTTTAGCCCTTTGCTTGTAAGAACTTAAGGGCAGGGAACGTGTATTTACTTATTACTGTGGAGTCCAACACATTTTTGAATACTAAAAATATTGTATGCTGTAGTTTGCTGTTAAATGCACTTGTATGGTAACCTGACTTTTGAAAGACACAATCAATTTTATCAAAACTTTACTGCAAACTGCATTCTCAAATGACACAATTGTGGCTTACAGACACACTTGTTGTATATGCAAGTCCTTACATTCTTCAATGAATAACTGGAACAGATGTAAATCCTGTTCAACTTGCCCTTAACAATAAGTAATATTTCCATTAAGAAACAAAATGTAAACTTTATCTTCAAAGAATAAACAAAACCTAACAGTTCCACAACCATACCAGACTCACTGGCATCTGAATACATTCCATGTATCACTGGATTTCCACTTGTTTCTCAGACTGTATTCTCCATGCTCCTTTTCACTCTTTCACTCATTAAGTGGTGTTAGAAATTCTTTTCATGGAGTGGAGGCAAATGAACACTTGAGCTCATCAGCTTTAGCAGAAGTACTCTTGGGGAATTCCAGAATTTATTTAATACTTTTACTGCATCTGTGAAATGTCATGAAATGTAAGTTCAATCTTTCAAATAATTCATGGCTGCATCTTCTTTGGAGAGTGGTGAGGGTTTAAGTTTCCCCATAGCATTCCATAGATTACTGTTCTATAAAACCTAAATTGTATGTAATTATATGGATCTGGGTAACAGCTGAAGAAAACTTCTGCGATATTTTGAAAGGTGAATACTTCCATTCTGCCATTGACTTACATTATGGAAGAGGTCATGGGACCGAATCCTTTGACCTGGCCTTGGTGTGCCTGTTTTTGTACCATCTTTGAAGCTACTTGATTCTGAGACTAGCCAGTGACAAATGGAGGTCCTAGTGCAAATGAAGAAAGCCTTAAGTTCTCTTCCTTCTCCTGATATCCTCTCTGCCTATGCTCTCCATACCAGCTATGATTGGATGTGTGGTGTCAGGAATTGAGTGATCCAGGTGGGGAGTTACCTGTCTCTTTTTTTGTGTGTGGTATATTCAGGAGCAGCTCAGAGATGCAGGAAGAGAAGGTTAGAGAAATGTATTAGTGATTCTATTTCCATTTCTATCACATGAACCTCCTTTGGTTTGCAATGAAAACCCTTTATGAACCACCAGAGGTTCATAGGGTGGAGAAGGCAGGGCAGCAATCGTGCATCCTTGGTTCTTTCTGACCCCCATGAGCTGCTCAGAGTACCCACTCCACACTTTGAAATCCCTTGTGTAGGGCCCCCTAGGGAGTAAAGACTCTCTCAATCCCTGGTCTACTTGACCTTCTACCCACCCTCTCTCTCAAGCTTTAGGAGGCTCATGGCTTCCATTCCCCATGATTGTTAATGCTTTCACCAATGCCATTTCAGATGCTGTAGTTAAGATATTACATTGCTTTTCCATTGTGGGGGGAAATGAATAGGATTTTTCTCTGTACCACTATTTCAATGTCTGTTTCAAACTTTTGTAGCCAGGTCTTTCCTTGAAGTATCTAACACCCTCTTGTCCATCTATATCATTGTTATAAAAGCTCCTGCTGGTAATACTTTCACATCACAGGATGCCCAGGAGTTCACAAGCCTTCAGTTAAGGGTTTAATGAATGCATGATGGTAAATCACTTGTTGCAGCACTGAATTCCAAGGCCATAAATTTCCCTCTGAAAAAATAGGTTTATTTTTAATTCACATAAAATACAATGCTAAGATACGTCCTACAATGCCATTTGAATCCAAAATGATCCAGATCTTGAAGGAAAATGCATATGTAAGATGATGATGACTATTATGGCTCAGTAAAGAGGAGACTGAAGGGGATTTCAAAGATGTAAGTTTACATTATGTATATGATCCATAAAGGAAAGGACTGATAAGCTGATAGTTACTCATTTAAAAACATGAGATCATGGACTTAGATTGAGGAAAGTCTCCTGTACAAGCAATTTAGGTAGAAATTTCTTTATAGAAAAGATGGTTGGAATATGTACTGTGCTGCTAATTCAGCAATAGAAGCACAGTTCCTCAGTTTAAAAATGAGCTTGATGACTTTTTTCCAAAAATGCAAATTGAAGATGCAGCTATTAGAGGAGGAAATGTACAGTCAGTATAATTGAAACCTGGAGGTGCTCTGGCCCCTTTATGTTCAATACAAGGGCCAGAGAGGCTCAAAGTCCTGATTACATCTGGGGGAATATTTCCTTGACACAGGCACTGCAAGTGTCAGCCATAAAGCTGCCTTCCAATAACCCCTTGGAAGCCCTGGCATGTTGGGGAGGTGTGTAGGAGGCAGCGATGCCTCCTGTCCAGGGCCACAGAGTATCCAGGCAGTGGTGTGGCCTTTAAGGCAGCCCAGAGAGGATGCCATAATTTAGACACCCCCGACCTCAGGTCTGTCTAAATTATGCTGGGGTAGAGGGGCAATTCAGCTCTGGAGAACACCAAGATGACACAAAGGTATCTTAGTCACTTGAGCCAAACCCTCCCCACCCTTCTGGACTGTCAAGCGCAGCACAGAATCCACCATGCGTATTTTACCACAGGAGAAAAGTTTACGGTCATATTGTGGTGGGGAGAATACCACAGTTAACACAAATGTGTTAACCATCACTTTTAACGTCATACTGTAGGTTCAGAAGACTTGCATTTCCTGTGTTGTAGATCAAATTGTCTTATTCCCAATTCTTATGTTCATTAATAAAAGGAATACATTGTGCATGTTAAAAGAATACATCACGCTTCTTCAACAGCTTTTCACACATAATAAGTTTTATTTGTTCTAACGGAAAATATTGCATTCCTGTTGCCCAATATGTGCCTCTGGGTACAACTATGAGATTGTTGGAAGAATGTTTTCATTTCCTGTAACTATTTTCTCCCCCAGAGGTAGGGAGATTAGCCTGTGGAAATTCTTTCTTGTAAATCTGAGGCATAAGTCCAATTTTTTTAAAAAAGAAGGAAAAAATCAGGATTTTTATTTTCTCAAACAAATCTAACTTCTGCTGATAGGAGGATTCAAAAACTGTGCAAAATGACTTTTTAGTTTTCTATTTTGCCTCATTTTCTCAAGTCAATATTGCTAAAAATATTTTCTACTTTTTTAAAATCAATAGAACAGTTACAATCAGGCATGAGTCACTCACAGTCAATGGAGTTTTTCTGGGTATAGAACTGTTCTGAGATCAAAATTAAGACACTTACTGAAGTGTTTAGTATTTAGTTATTTCAACAAATTTAATAATAAAACATGGAAAACTAGGAATCCAAAAATACTGAACTGTGCAAATTTTCTATGAATAATAATTCAAAATATCACAGTTCAGCAATTAGCACTGGACCTGTTTCATTATTCATCTACTGTGCTTACAAAGTTAACAGGCACTTTTAATATAAAAAAAGCAACAACAGAAAACTTTGTAATGATCTGGAATCATCAATTTATGCAATAGGAAACATATATAACTGATCTTATTAATGTTATCCTCTGCTTCTTCCCCCTCCCCCCTTTTTTCCCTAATAATTGGTTGCACCTTGTGCCAATTAAAATTAAGGAACATGTCTTCATAAATTTTTGCTTTTAAACTGATTGGAGCCTCTGAGCACTACTGAAATATATTTCTATTTATTTATCCTGGCATCTAGGAGTCCAAGTCCTGGAACAGGACACCTTTGTAATCGGTGTTGTTCAAAGAAAGAACAAATAGACAGTCCCAGCCCCACAGAGCATACAATCTAATTTGAATAATCACCTCTGAGTTACTACTATGTGGTAGCTTTCAGAAAATGCTGACTTCTGATGATTAGGTAGAGATACCTTTTTAAATCAATTAAAAAAAAACAAATAATTTAGTGGAATTTTAGTGCTGATAACTTTACATCATGTCAGCCTAAACACTGCAAACATTTAAAAAACTTGCTAACTCCCTGATATGGCAATTCTTTAATGCTTTAATTTACAGTGTAAAAATATGCAGGAAATTACATTCTAGTACCTGAGAGTTTACTAATGTGTTGTAACTAGCTTTTCTTGGAACAAATAGATTATCTCAGAATACATTACATTTAAAACTGCTAAGAAATCTCTATCCCTAAATCCAAACAGTTACAGTAAATAAATCTCCCTGTGGTGCCTGGATTAATGCAAAGTAATCACATGACTCCTTTGTGTTTGTTTGGTAAAATGTTAACAGGTCTGATTGGGATTTAAATATTTAGAGTAGAAATTAAATTTTTATGGTTACCATGGGGAAACAAGCTGTAGCAACCTTACAGTAAAAACAGCTTTAAAAGGAACGTGACATTTAGTACATAAGTACCAGCATATGTTTTTGTCTACTTTCTTCAGCCATAGAAATGACCAAACTTTGGCTCCATTCCTACATGATGCTGAGTGCCCTCAACTGTCCCCTTAGGTCAAGTTCTGCTGTAAATCTGAGACAAAATGACTTACTAGTTTGTTTATTTGTTACTTCAATGCAGTTGCTCCTTATTATCTGTGGCTTAACAGAGCAGAATTTGGCTGACTTTAATGAGAATGGGGAGTGCTCAGCACCTTGCAGGATTAGGCCCTTAATTTGCAGTGTCTTTGAAATAATAATAAATCCATATAAGGGAAATGAGCACAAACATATACAGTCTGTTTCTCAGGACATTAGCTGAACCCATCTTTTTTTCTGCTTTTGCCATAATGTGCCCCTTCAGATAAAAGGGCTTGTGAAATGTGAAGAGCGTGCACATGAACATTCAAGTCAGAAACCATGGAGATATACTGCTGTGTAGTTCACTCAGACTGAGACTATACCATCTGGGAAGGAATTCCTCAAAGTTCACCAGTGCAGATGGCAATGCACAAAAAGTGAAGCATCTTCTCCCTGCACAGCTAGTCAGCTGAGCCACAGCTCCACATATTCTCTGCCCCACTCCATCCACTTTGGGGCATCACCAGGGAGTAATTTAGTGCAGGGGGTGCAACTCTGTGTGGTCCTCATGCAGTCCATGCAAGGCCAGAAAGAGAGGAAGGTGGTTCCTTGCTCCCCATTCCAGACCTGTTATGGTCAGCCAGTTCTTAGGGACATGTTACATTTCCACTGTGTGTACATACATGTGTATACACAAACTGTCATTTTTAGTTTCATACTCTTTTTATATATAATTTTTTTTGTCTTACTGAAGTATAAAACCTAATTTAGGTATTAACTTAATTATAAGAAGTCATTAGGTGCAGCTAGTTAAATTGTAGTAATATTATGGAATACTTCATTGGGTTTTAAAGTTCAAGATAAAAGCAACTTAGGAAGTTGAAAGGAAGTCATCGGTTTTGTTAAACTCCCTCTATTTTTAATTAATGGAGTTATTTTCCACATAAATGTAATGCATTTGTATTGTTACTTTCCATTACATGAGTTATATCACCAGGTAAAGATCACTGGAATCCTAGGTAGAACTTCTTGCTTTCTAATTAAATATCATGGGCCAGATCCTCAGCAGTGGGTGAAGTCCTGTGTGGAGTGGGGAACAAAGGGATCTTTGATCCATAAGGAAGCATTTATGTCCTAACAGTGTTTCCCAAACTTGGGACGCCGCTTGGGAAAGCCCCTGGTGGGCCAGGCCAGTTTGTGTACCTGCCGCGTCCACAGGTCTGGTTGATCGCGGCTCCCACTGGCCGCGGTTCGCTGCTCCAGGCCAATGGAAGCTGCTGGAAGCAGCGGCCGGCACCTCCCTCGGCCCGCACTGCTTTCAGCAGCTCCCATTGGCCTGGAGCAGCGAACCGTGACCAGTGGGAGCTGCGATCAGCCGGACCTGTGGATGCGGCAGGTACATAAACTGGCCCGGCCCACCAGGGGCTTTCCCTACACAAGCAGCATCCCAAATTTGGGAAACACTGTCCTAACAGATAAAGCACAAGATGGGGTATTAGTTTATATCTGCTACAAACCACCAAATCACACTAGGGAACCTATCAATGTGTAATATATAACCCCCGCCCCCTGGAAAAAAAAGCTGCACGATCATGAGAGACTTCAATTTGAGTGACATGCTGAAGGTCTCATGCTGCCAGTACTAAAACATTGTTGGAACTTCTAAATATTCTTAAGATGACAATTTCCTAAATCAGAAAGTATTGCATCCAATATGACAAAATTCTATATTAGAACTAATCTTGACAGATAAAGAACTGCATAGTGTGATGGGTTTGGTCACAGTGACTCCCTTGAGACTGTCAAGTGATGTCCTGAAGTTACCTCTGAGCCCGTTTTCCCTGCCAGCTTGGGACTTCCAGAACCCTGTCTGGTTGAACCAGACACGCTAGCCTGCTGCAACACAGACCCAGGTCTGGTTCATGCCCCCAAAGCTCCAGACTTTACCAAAAACTGCTCAGGAGGTCACCTATCTCTAGCACCCAGACACCCAGTTCCCAGTGGGATCCAAACCTCAAATAAATCAGTTTTACTCTTTATAAAGCTTATAGAGGATAAACACATAAATTGTCCGTGCTCTGTAACACTGATATAGAAGGAGATGCACAGCTGTTTGCTCATTCAGATATTAATCATTTCCTCTGGGTTAATTAATAAACAAAAGTGATTTTATTAAGTATAAAAAGTAGGATTTTAGTGGTTTCAAGTAATATCAGACAGAACAAAGTAAGTTACCAAGCACAATAAAGCAAAACACGCAAGTCTAAACCTAATACATTAAGAAACTGTTTACAGGTAAAATCTCACCCGCAGAGATGTTCCAATAAGCTTCTTCACAGACTAGACTCCTTCCTAGTCTGGGCCCAATCCTTTCCCCAGGTACAGTCCATGTGAGTTCCAGCAGACATCTTAGGTGGAAACTAGGGGTGTTCTCATGACTGGCAGCCTCCTTTTATAGCATTGGCACAAGATAGGAATCTTTTGTCTCTCTGGATTCCCCCCACCCCCTTCTAAATGGAAAAGCACCAGGTTTAAGATCAGAGGGGTAGCCGTGTTAGTCTGGATCTGTAAAAGCAGCAAAGAGTCTTGTGGCACCTTATAGACTAACAGACGTTTGGGAGCATGAGCTTTCATGGGTGAATACCCACTTCGTCGGATGCATCTTCGTAGTATTCACCCACGAAAGCTCATGCTCCCAAACGTCTGTTAGTCTATAAGGTGCCACAAGACTCTTTGCTGCTTTTACAGGTTTAAGATGGATTCCACCATTCTTCCTGGGCTGGCTTACACAAACACAGGAAGGCTTGCAAATAAACAGAGCCATTTATCTCCTGATAAACTGAGGGCAAGCAAACTGTTTCAATATGGGTAAATATAAATGTATGCATCTAGGACCAAAATGTAGACCATACTTAGATGAGGGAGGGGGGCTCTATCCTGGGAAGCAGTGACTCTAAAAGTGATTTGGGGTTGTAGGTGAATAATCAGCTGAATATGAGCTCCCAGTGCAATGATGTGGCCAAAAGGGCTAATGTGATCCTTGGATGCATAAATGGGGGAAATCTCAAATAGCAGTAGACCATGTGTGGTTTTTTTTTTTTTAATGGGTGTATTTGGCACTAGTGTGACTATTGCTAGAACACTGTGTCCAGTTCTGGTGCCAACAATTCATGAAGGAGGATATTAAATTGGAGCAGGTTCAGAGAAGAGCCACAAGAATGATTAAAGGATTAGAAAACATGCCTTATAGTGATGGACTCAAGGAGCTCAGTCAATTTAGCTTAACAAAGAGAAGGTTAAGGGATGACTTGATTAGTCTGTAACTTCCTATATGGGGAACTAATATTTGATGGACACCTCAATATATATGGAGAAACATGAACCAATGGCTATAAATTGAAATGAAACAAATTCAGATTGGAAATAAGGCATACATTTTAACAGTGAGGTTAATTAACAACTTACCAAGGAGGTCAGACTGGATGATTACAATGGTCTCTTCTGGCTTGGAATCTATGAGAGATGTCCTTTGTGCTCCTACAATCCTGAGTCTGCTTGGCTGAGAACTGCCCCCCCCCACCCTCCCAAGACTGTGGTAATCTGTGCCACCTACCAACAGCCCCAATGCATGTTGCAGCTATGTCTGACATGGAGCCGGTACATTATTTATTAATACTGTGTTTGAATTTGAGACTTTAGTTACATTGGATAAGTGGAATTCTTTTACATGTTTATCTTGAGGGAGGGGGAAAGGACAGTAGCTCCCAGATAAAACATACCAGCACATCCTTGAAAGACAATAGGAAAGCTATTTGTTTTGAGAATCATACATCATGTCTGCATTTAAGTGAAAAAAGAACAGGAGAACTTGTGGCACCTTAGAGACTAACAAATTTATCTGAGCATAAGCTTTCGTGGGCTACAGCCCACTTCTTCGGCTGCTACTCTGAAACCTGCATTTAAGTGGCAAACCTTCTTTTGCCAGTTTGGGAAGCTAACAAATCAAAGGGCTCAGATTATACTGGAATGCTGTTCTGGCAGTGTTTTGGGAGCTGGGACACCATTACAATATTTCCTTTCTTTAGGAAATTGAGTACTGGGCTATTAACAGTTTAAAAAGTGACTTGGCATCAGCAAAGAGGGGTAATGAAAAGAATGAGGAGGGTTTAAAGACACACTGCCTTAAGCAGAGAGTGAACTGGTTTGCAAGTTAAGGGAAAAGATTCTCACCCAGACCCCACACATCGTTCTGTAGAAAGCTTAAACCTTTCAGCTCCCCATGTGGAAGATGGGTAGACACCTAGTAAGCTGGACAAGTGTGTATTTGTGTGTTTAAGATATTGTTCTCTGAACTCCTTTGGCTCTAAATACATCCTTTTTGCTTTAAGAAGGTTGGCTGGACACTGTCATTGCTCCCAGGATGTTGCTGGGGCTGAATCTAGTCAGACCAAGTGAGATAATCCCGGTTAGTACCAGGGGACAGCAGTCCAAAGCCTGCTCTGAGAATGGGAAAATTATGTGACAAGAGGTGTACTCAAGGGAGACTAGAGGTGCGGTGAGCCTGGTAACTGACAAGAGCAACTAGGAATAGTTAGGGCACAGAGAAGTTGAGCCATACTTATTTTTCCCCTCGACCAGCCATCCTCTGCTGGCAGGAAGGGTGGCATAGAAGCTATTATGATGAACACTATGTGAGGATTTTGTGTCTTGCCCTACCCCACCCCCCACCTTCATGGTGATTCTCCAGGATGTGGATCATTTGAGTTTAGGACTGCTTTGTGCTTGTGGCGCATCACAAAGTGAATGGAACCAGGTACAGAGTTGAAGCCCATATGTGTTCCTTCCTCTCTCCAATATATATTTTATCTTATGATGTGCACAAGCTGCAAAAAGATCTGATATTCTGAAATGTTGAGGTTTTGGCTCTGCTCATTAGCAAAAGAAGCCAGTTCTGACATTCAGATCTGGATTTTTTACTAGGATTCAAAACCCACCCAAAGTTTGGTGTTTGGATCTGGGGTTTTGGTTTAGGACCATCTCTATGTTGTCTCCTCAGAGCCAGTAAGATAATTATGCCTTTCAATTTAACTACTTTTCAAACTTCAATGGAGTGACCCCAATATAAACCTGTCAAGGATGTGGCCCAATTACTCTAACTTCATCAAAACAACGAGCAAATGAAGTAACAGAAATAATCAAGTAAGCCTAATGAGAAGGGCCTTTCTTTACAAACTACATCCAGTGCCGCTGTTTCCTTAGGTTCGATCTCCATCTGCAGCTGCTTCCAACTGGGAAGATTGTGTTCTCAGTTCAGAATGTTCCTGGTCTTAAAGATGCTGAAAACCACACACAGGCACCACCATTCTTAAAACTTGGTTCGCCCTAATTATAGCATGAAACTTTACACCTTTTCCTATCTATGGCTGATCATCATAGAGGTCAACATTTATTAATCTCCAGTTATTTAAAAAATCCATGCTCCAGTGAATATACGGACTTATGATGTGATGATGTGATTGACAAATGCAGCTGAGTGAAGCCCACAGGGGCACTAGATCACCGGAGATAAACAGGGTCCTGACCCAAATGTGAGAGTGAAAATTTCATGTCTTTGAAAAAAAGATTTCTATCTACAAGACCTGAACTGTGAACTAACTTTTGGCAGCAGAGTAAGGTTAAGAATCAAGCCAATTTGGCTGGGCTGAATAATCTTAAACTTCTCCGGGATTTATCTAACAGCAGCTAAATATTTTATTTTTTGTGTACAATATAATGACATTGGGAGATGAAGTAATTTTAGTGGATACTAATTTGAGTTAATTATGCTTAATGTCTCTGCCAACTGGAGTATAATCAACAGGTTTTGTCTGGTTGGCTGGTCAACATTTTTTGAGTACTACCAGAAAACTATTTCATGTCAGATGATCCCATCTAATCCAACTAATTCAGTCCAAAGATTGAAGCATATAATCTGTTAAATATTTCTGAATTCATTCATAGCTGATAAATACTACTCCATTGTTTTGGCTGAAGTATATGTAGATAAATATTTCGTTGACTAGGGAAATGTTAGGGCTATTAATGTCAATCGTCTGTGGAAAAATGCTACAGAATATATGGATATTCTCTAATGTAGATACAATAGGGCCAAGGCTGATTTGATCAGCCTATGTCCACTGTTTGTAGTCCTTGTATTCTTGCACATTGTGTGGGTTTCCACTCTTTGGAAACTAGGTGACATTTTACGAAATTGGGCCCACAGTGTATAGCAGTATGACTAACAGCAATGAAACACACATTTATCTTCCAGGTCTCTCTCCCATACACCATCCAAAACCATTTGAAAATAATTTGAAGCAAGAAGTAGTCCACTTTTGCTAAAAATCTGAATAGTGTCCTTATGGGTATTGGTGATAATATAAAATGTACATTTAAAAAATAAAAACTTGGGACCACAGAGGATGAATAGTGTAAAATATAAATCCAAACATTTCATATTTCTCTGTGGAAGAAAGAGCAATTCATCTAGACAGTCTAGCCTATAATTGTGGAAAGATGAACTTCATAGCAATTTTTAGGATATTTCTGACTACAGTTACCTTGACATATTTTAAATATTTTAATTGTCTATATTTTTCTTGTATTTAATCTGAACAATTAGCTACGCTGAAGTAGATGCACCCACGCTAAAGGAGTTTGATTTGAAGTCTGCTGTGGAAAGGGCTAGATTTCAGAGAGGCAATGACAATAGAAAACTGAAGTTTAAGGGGTATTTTTGTTTAATTACTATTTCATTGCTAAAAGCTTAAGTTAACAATTTTAGTTCCATTTTTAATACTCAAGAAACTGACAAATGGTCAATTCTATTTCCTTGGAGACTGCGCTTCTGTGTGAGAAATCTGGTGAAATGGTTTACAATAAATGGTAATGTCCCTTTATTGTCACTGAACTTCTCATGTGTCCAGTAATTTTGGGCATCCCTTTGAAAAGCCAACAGCCTAACTTTTGAACACTGTAATATTTTCATAACCCTTTCTGTACGGAATGTAGAGGTCTCAATGATTTCAGTTGTTGTGGTGAATGCTCAGCAAATCTGGCATCAGGTTTCTTATATTAGGTATCCAGAAAACGAGGAAAACAGGGTGGCTAACTGTAAACATCTGTTTCACTTTCCCATTATCAAATAGGAACATTCAAGCAGAGGCAGAGATAGAATCCAGGTTTCCAGGGGGACATTCAGTTTCCTTAACCATGAGCCCAATTCTTTTCTTTCTACAGTCCCATTGCCTCGTTCACTACGCATCTTCCAACACCTTCAACAAATGAGGCAGGGGGCCTGACACATCAGTCTCCTTCACTACACAACCCTGATTCCTTCCCAGAGCACGTCCATATTACATACTGAATGAGATGTGGGGCCTGGGAAAACACAGTATGTGATCATGTAATTAAAGATTGTAACAAACATTTCTCAACTGAATTTTTGGTTCAACTCTTGGATGTAAGGTTCTTTGCACAAATAAGTGCAAAACATAATTACATCCCAGACAAAAAACTATTAAACTGTAGGTATAGCTGGGAATATAATTCTATAACTTTGGGAGGGGGGAATTGAATGAAGTTTTATAAAAAGGAACATTAAGAAGCTAGGATAGGCCAAGTTAAGATAAAACATAAAAAACCCACCATCGTGTTGAAGTATTGGGATGGAAATGGGTACCTTGAATTTACTCCAATTCATTACCATCCTGTTTCTGATCTGGTAGCATATGAAGTGATGTTAAAACAGATATTATTCTTTCTACTGGAAAAATATACCCGTATTTGTGCTAAAGTCTAACATCATAATATGTATATCATCAATTTATATTCAGGCAGCTTGACTCTGTGGTATAGATTAGAGCTAGCTGAATATCATACAAAAATTAGTTGAATAAATGATTTGAATAATACTGACACTATCAAATTATTTGACAAATGGTATTTGAACAGTTATAGAACTGGCTGAATACCATGAAAAAGCATTTGTTGACTACATTCATTCATTTTTTAATTTTTCATTAAATAATTTATTCAATATATAATATTTGAATAACTCTACTGTAGATGTCACTTTTTTCTTGAATCCTGTAATAAACCATTTCCTAGAAATAACCCTCCTGGAAATTCCAGTTGAATTTCTTCAAATGGTTCTCTTTAGCCAGATAAGAATTAGAAACAGAGCTATGGATGGTTTTCTAGTACTTGGGCTACTAGTCTTCTAATTGAAATTGCCGGTGTTGGAGCTGAATGATAAAAATTGTCATTAGAAAAAGTACATTTGACAAACAAAGATCACAACTCCATAAAAATAACACAAGTTTTGGATCTGGCATGGCACACTGAAAAAATAATTCCAGTTTTAGAGGTATTACAGGTTTCTACAGTATTCCTCATTTTAACAAAAGTTCCTTATAACTAAATTCATCGTACTATAATTTTGTGATAAGGCTTTGCTTTCAGACTCAGTAACATCTTTAACCTGACTGGTTCTTCTAAGGACCTTAAGCTTATCAGCTCTTCCTATAGAATCTGAAGATATTCCCAAAGCCACTATGTGGGAATAAGAAATGTCACTGATGGAAATATATTGGCCTGGGTGTGGTGGTGGCTGGGGGGTTGGCAGCATAGTGTCTGCTTACATGGTGGTAGGGAATTTTAGTACCAGAAATCCGAGGGGCAAATAAATCTTGTTTATGCAGTATCGATACTTGAACAAGTACTCTGACATATTTTACAGTATTTAGTAGACCCTTGGCAAATCTTTCAAACTCTTCCTGGAGTCTCAGTCTGCAGTAGCCTGACCAAATGTTCTGATGTGCAAAATTCAGTAGTACATAGAGCTGGGTGGGAAATGGTTTTCCCATTTCCCAAATATTTTTGGGAATTCAGACACTACCATCTCAGATCAGGACTAAAAGTGAAAATATCAACTATTTTCAGAGACTGAAAAATGGGTCAGGCTAGTTGAGACTGCATTTTGGAAACTTTGACATTTCTTCAGGCTGATTAGCCAAAATTTTGAAACAGTCATTTCCATTTGGAAGACAAACTTTTTGTATTGAAAATTTCCCAACTCTCTCGCCAGACAGTTATAAGTCAAGAAATTTGTCAAAACCAAACCTGTTCAGTGAACAATTTGAACAGTTTTGACAAATTCTCATTTTTTTTAAATGAGAAAATATTTTCAAAAAATTCCTGTCCTGCTCTAGTGAATGACTTCCAAAATATTCAGATATTGATGGCTGTCTGAGGACAGGATACTGGGCTTGACAGAGCATTGGCTTGACCAAGTATGGCCATTCTTCTATACAAGAATGAACCCTCTCTTCAAAATAGCATTCTCTCCCCCCATTAAGCAATGTTGATACTGTATATCTTTTTTTTTCCCCAATTAGTTTTGCTTGTGATATTGTTGGGAACTGATAGCCTCGTCCAATAGACTTTCTACTATTGAAGCCCAACTTTCTTTCCTAGTTTGCTTATGGATACACACATTTTCTAGCCATTGATGTAGCTTGTGATGCTGTAGATTAATGACAGTAAAATTTGTAACCAATCATGTACCTCTGGAAGTGCAGACAAGATTAATGCTTTCCCTTTTTTGTGTGCCAAAGATACAATATGTTCTGACTGTGTAGAATCACTAAAGCAAGTACTGAATGATGCATGAAATAAATAATAAAACCCCCACTGCCTTAGTGCACAGGGAGAATACAGACAGTGTTCTGCAATCATGCTGACAGTGCTGTACATATGAGTTGCTGTGGGCTATATCCTTCTCAATGGCAATATTCAGCTCAAACAGTCACACAATGTTCAAAAGTCTCCACAGTGAAAACAAATTGAAAAATGCCTGTTTTAAAGATTCTGTTGCTTTCCTTTTCTCCAATTTCTCCACTGGAATCTAGTTAGTTGGAGCCAGTGTTAGACAGAATCCTGCTCCTCACACAGAATTTAAATCTTCTTTCTGGCTTTTCATAAAAAGCTGAAATCTAGGTTTACAGCTTCACAGAGCTGAATTTGTATAAACATTTCAGTTCTTCTTTTCTTATGTTTGAGTGTTTCTTGCTGTCTAAACTTAGGTGGTTTTGATAGGAAAAATAAACTGAAGTGGATGGGAATTTAGAAAGATCAGAAGACAAAGAAAGCATCTTCCCAGTGAAGGGGAAACTTTTGCTTATCCTGATGAGCAGCACAGCTGGTATACTTTTGAGGCAGAGAACTTTCATGCTGGAAATTCAGTTTAGAAAATCTATAGTGTTATAAAGACCACACTTTTATCACTCTAATGGTCATACGCAAACATCCATGCAGTAGGAAAGAGCTTAAAATGTAAAGTTAGTTCTAAATAGTTCCAGCTGCCAAAGGATGTAAGCGGGCTACACCATGAACCAGACTTCAGATGCCATGCTCACTGTACTAGCTGCAGAGAGGATGCATATCATAGGTGGAGAGCTCCTTTAGTGTGATCTTTTACTGTAGCTTTGTAGCAGTGGAGAAAACTGCAAAGCTGCTGTCTTGCACAGTAAAAGATGGCCTGTGTGTTCTGGGATGCATCTTTCTTCTTGTATATAAGAAACATAAATTTAGAGAAAATGAGAACTCTTGTTTTAACAAGAGGTTTTCATGGTACCTGTTCATAATCACCCCTACAGAATATATGCAAATCCCTTTTATGAAAAGAAATACTTAGTTTTGATCTGCCTCAGGTGGATGTAAATGGCTAATAAGGTAGTGGTGGAATTTCTGACAACTCCAGTTTTTCATTCAGTGGTAGGTATTACAAGTTTTTTGTGGCCAAAAACACTGCACATATACTCTTTTTTTATGCTCTTGGAAGCAATATGATTGTCTCTGGCACCTCTCTCGCTGTTTTGTGTTCTGATTCACAGTAGCATAAGAGCAATCAGTCCCAGGAGCTGCTGAAGGTGTAACGTTTACCTAAATCACTCCCCCTGCCCTGCCCCTTAGTATATGCAAAGGCAAAGTCACAAGCTAATCCTTAGGTTTTCATTTTACTACTGGCTAGCATGATGATCATGCGAGGAGGAGGGAGGAGTTGTTTTAAGGTAAGTGTCAGTGTTGACACAAGAACAAATGGATATTTGGACAAATTGGCCATCAACAAGTTTAGACTCAGGATTAGGTGAAGATGTCTAACCATCAGAGGAGTAAAGTTCTGGAACAGCTTTCCAAGGGGAGCAGTGGCGCAAAACATCAAGCTCAGCCCCGAAGCCAGGCAAGTAAGTTTGCCTACATTGGCATGTGGGCTGTCTGTGGCTGCTAGTAGCAAATATCCCCAATGGCCAGAGATGGGGTAGTAGATGGGAAGGGCTCTGAGTTATTGCAGAGAATTATTTCCCAGATCTCTATCTATTGAATCTTGTTGACATGCTCAGGGTCTGACTGCCATATTTGGGGTAGGGAAGAAATTCTCCTCAGGTAAGATTAGCAGGGCCGGAGGGGTTCACTTTCCTCTGCAGCATGGGTCACAATAAATCATGGATTCTCTAACTGAAATTGGTTTTTTTTTAAAATCATGATTTGAGGGCTTTAGTAACTCAGCCAGAGGTTATGGGTCTGTTACAGGAGGAGTGGGTGGGTGAGGTTCTGTGGCCTCCAATGTGATGTGCAGGAGATCGAAGTAAATTATCACAATCCCTTCTGACCTTTAATCTGAGTCTAAAATTTAGAACTGGTCAATAGGAAACAAATTCACAGCTAACTAAATTCATTTTGGAATTAAAAACATGAAATCTTGAAGATTATGGTGAGGGAAAACCTTTCAAGAGCAACCAGAGATGGTCCAATCTGGAACCTGTTATTGGAACCTCTCAAGCTAATGTGGGTCCAAGTAGAATGTGGTCTTAACCATCCCTCATTTTTTATTCCCCCCCCAAAAAAACCCCCTATGGATGAAATGTTACAAAAATGTAAACTAAAACATGACCCTTCATAGTCTTATATTTAATATAAGCTATAGAGGAAAAAGCATATGTGACTTCTGCATAGAGCAAAAATCCTAACCAATAATATCTGTGATAGAAATGACACACAGGCCTTGTAGATGCAAGAACCCTTAAAATGCGTATCCTTTAGAGGAAACAGCTGCTGCTGTATGAGAAGAGCAGAAAAGTGATTGGGTGAGATCAGATGTCAACTTCTCCTTGACTAGTAAAAATGAAATGGTGCTTATGAGTAGGGATACTGAGGATGGCAGTTTGAAAAACAGAACAGCACAGGCATGTGTCAAGAGTAGTACTGTTATAATGGAAAATGAAGGCTAATATAAAAATCTTCCTGTAAAGAGAAGAGGGATATAAATGAAAGTTGGTAACAGGAAATTATTTTTAGAAATACTTAAATGAGACTGAAGCAGAGAGATACAATGAAAGACATATTGTAGCTCATATCTTGGAAACTTTTTGCTTCCTTTTTAAAATCCTTTTTAAGAATGGGAAATGTCACTTCAGTAGAAATGATAGCCATATGAGTCTCCATATACAGTAACGTATTACACTTAACAGAAATTTTCATCAAATCCAGATTTGGACAATACTTCAAACCAGCTTCCATATCAGACTAACAGATGCTCCCTCTGAATCTTCTGCAATACCCACAAGATCTTATTTTCAAAATGAATCTGAGTTGGATACAAATGTTAGGATTGAAAATTCATTGAAGGATCCCTAAAAATAGATGACAAATCAGTACATTAAACTGGTAGGAGGTATCTAGCTTGATTCCATGGAGACATTTAAAGGCCACATTATTTAACATCTTAGTAATGCTCTGAAAATGAAGGTAACAGGACAAGATGGTAGAGTATTCATAGACAACAGTATGCCTATCCAAACTTTAGTAGATCTGAAAAATAATAGTTTAGTGCTTGCTTTGCACCATGTACAGGGATAGCACTATGCAGGAAGTTGCCATCTTTAGTCTTAGGATCTGACGTCAGGAGTAGGAGCACAACCTTAGCAAACTGCACTTTTTTGTTTGTTTGTTTAAAGCAATGTATGCAATAAGCTATGAGGATTTGAGACTATGACCCTGGAAAGTATTCTATTCAGCTAAAGACTTAAAAAGCTGTTGATAATTAAAAAACGTGGATCAAATTTTTCATCCAAAAATAATTAAGCACTAAGACCTTCAGAATATCGAATACTTTAGTTCCTGCCATTAGCCTCAAGGACAAGCCATTATTAAACTATTGTACACTCCTTAGGGCCTTAGAAGTAATATTTTATAATTTCTAAAGAAAGACTCTAAGAAGGACAAATACTTATGATGTAGAAATATTTTTTTAAAATAGTACATGCCTTATATTTCAGGCAAATATTATCCCAAATAGTATAAATATTTAATGAAAGCCATTTTTAAGTGAGCTTTTATTAACCACATAAATGAGTCATTCTTCCAAACTGAAATTGAAAATGCTAATTTTTTAAGCTTTGGAGACCATTTTATGAAATTAAATTGATTTCAGTTTAAGTAATGCTTATTTGCTGAATAGAGACTATTTAATGAAAGAAATCAACTTTAAAAATGAATCATTTAGTTAAGATCTTCATGGAAGATTAGGGTCAAATGAGGAGCCCCTGATGAGTAATTTTAGAGAATATTTTAAACAGTCACTATTCTATTGGTCTGTGCAAATGTCAAGCACAGCTGAAAAGTTAGATTGATGTCTCATGTGATAATGTAAATCTACCTGTTATTGCTTTCACTAACTACACTGTCTTAGGGCTGACCTTTGGATCCATTGTTGTAAAAATTTACACATGCTAAGTAATTGTACCCCACACATTCACAGGGACAAAATTTACTCATGTAAATTTGCAGCATTGAACACTGAGCCAACAACACATGATTATTTAATCTCATTGCATTGGCATTGCCAACTCCAAGCATTCCAAAATTATCTGTGAACCCCCCACCCCCAATTAAGGAGATTGGCTTTAAAATCACAATATTTTTAAAAGAAACATTTCGGGTTCCTTTTAGTAACCTTCTAGTTTTTTAACTTTAAGGCACACTCATCACTTTTAAACATTTCTCCATAAACATGAGGGCTAGAAACTTAATTTAAAAAAATGAATGCTGAAATTCTCATTCACATGACTCCAGGAGTTGGAGCTTTCAGGGATACGCTAAATACTGTGAGTCTCATGGTAAAATCTCAAGATATGGCAACACTGTTTAGGACTCAAGGCAGCTAAGCCTGAGTGCCTCTTAGATAATATCATTTACCCTCATCTTCTATGGAAGTTGATAGGAATCTCTCTGGAGAAATTCACAACTTTGCAGTTTTGGGTCCCCATTGGTTTAATAACTTCTAGATGAACCAGAACCAGTTTATTAATTCAGAAATGTCTTGATAAACTCTACAGAACCATGAACAAAAGAATCATACTGATGTTAGAAAACTTGCTTTTGTCTGAGATAGAGAAAATCCAGTGGTTTTTATATTTGTTGACAGAACCCAAGCAAATATAAAAATACACAGAGGGAAATGAGCTTTCCATGTAGGCAAAACTTACCTCTGAACAGAGTGAGTCTAAATTGGATTGATGTAATTTAAGTGGTGACATCTAAGAGTCCTGTATTGGCCTTCTGTGCTGAGATAAATTTCATTTTCTGTGTCTAAATTGAAGATAGGTGCAGGTGCTAGATATTGTAGAACCAGACAACCAAATCTTGCCCAGATTTCTCTAATACAAACTCCACTGAAGTCCTCTAGTATGTAAAACAGGACACAATTTGGCCCAGAGAGTTGAATACCATTTTCTATATGGAATTCCTTGTACCTAGTTATTGGTAGCAAGATAGTACTTAAAAGCCCCCCACAAAAAAATGAACAAACAAACAAAAAGCCAAAGTTAATTCATAATTGCTGGTTTTGATAAATCATTCACTAAATCTCTGTAGTTTGTTTTTTAGGAAGGCTTGACATGTACACTCTCTAGCAAAATGCTGAAAATCTTTGCTTCAAAAATGATTAAGGTTTCTGAATGACAAGATACATATCAGCACATCATTTACAAAACACAGCACTTAAGAGCAAAAACGAATAATTATGGATATCAAATCTTACACTGCCCACTGTGATGGGTCAAGGCCAAATGGCTACAGTAAAGTAGTGAGGAACAGATATATTAGCCCCAGGCTAAACAAATACCTGGTACCACGGTAACCAAATGGCAGTTGCTCCAGGTTAATCAAGACACCTGGGGCCAATTAAGATCCTTCTAGAAGGCAGTGGAGATAGCTAGATTGATTGGGACACCTGAAGCCAATCAATGGCTGGCTCACTCCCAGTTAGTCAGTGAGGCGTGGGTCTCAGGAGCTATAGGAGGGAGCTGTGCTGTTGGAGGAATGAAGCAGTACAAATCCATATCAGGTGCAAGGAAGGAGACCTTGAGATAATGGTGAAGGAGATATTGAGTGGGGGCTACTGTGGGGAAGTGGCCCAGGGAATTCTACATGTCCTATTTCCAAAAAAGGCAGCTACCGTAGCTGCTAATTTTAGGGTCCCTGGGTTGGAGCCCAGAGTAGAGGGTGGGCCCTGGTCCCCCCTACCCCCCTGATTAATCACTGAGTCTGGGAGACAACAGAGACTGTGTGAGGGAGGATTGCTTCTCCTCACCTCCGTTGTTGGCTTATGATGAAAATGGCTCAGTAAGTTGTGACCCTTGCCTCTAGAGAGAGAAGGGCTATGCGGAGGGTCACAGTGAGCCTCTGAGGCTAGCAAAATCCGCCAGGAAATTCAGGACCCACAGAGTCAAGGACAGAACTTTGTCACACCACATAAAATACATGTAGTGAAATACTGCTCCCTTTGAAATCCAATGGTCATTTTGCCATTGATTTCAATAACTGCGATTTCACCCAAAGTTCTTATCAAGTAATGGATATTTCATCACTCCAACACAACCTTGGATTTTGTGATGTGTAAGTGCCATAAATAAGTACATTGTAGATGTAGAAGGTGTTGGCAATTGGTCTGAATCTGTAATGACCCTATGACACACCCTGGATGATTTATTTTTTTAATAAATCCCTGATATCTGCTAGCTTACTTGTCTTTTGTCTTGTCCCTGCCTGCAGGTATATGGGATCTTGGGGAGCAATTACCACACGGGTGGGGTGCAAATTAATTTCTTTATTAAAGGAAAAAGGGAGTGGTGAGAATTTAACAATGAAATACGATGGGATGGGGTGTATAGGGTGTTTACAATAGACAATGATGGTGGGGGGGGTTTCTTATTGAACAGTGTAGGGAGTTCTAACAGTGGGGTACAGTAAGTGGGGTTTAGCACAATGGGATACAGTACAGTTAATAAGCAACTCAACTTTATATAGGAACAGCTCTAGATACAATGTGGAATGTAAAACATACCAAAAGGAAATGCAAAATAAAATAGTAGCTTCTATATAGAATGGTCAACAATCTTAGATAGAATGTATTAAGTGGTAGGTGGCCTTATACACAATGTAACACAATAGCATTAATGCAAATACAAAGTATATCAGAAAGGTGGAAGTAATATGTGAATCACAGTGCAATAATACAATATGGGTGATAAGTGAAATTACTCAGTGTAGACTTAATTTGTGAGGCTGTGATAGCAAGAGTGTACCCAAAGGCTGGGTCAAGAAACAGGAGGGGGGGGGGAATGATAGTGGCAACTGATGAGAGATGCAGCTGCAAGCAGCGAGAGACTCTGAAGCCCTGCGAGGTAAGGACAACAGAGCAGTGTGTGTGTGTGGGGGGGGGGGTTGGGAAGTTCAGATGGTGATGCAGACGTGGGGGAGAAAGCAGCAAGGAGTTTGGGAAGTGCAGAGGGTGATGCAGACACAGGGGAAAAAAAGCAGCAAGGGATTTGGGAAGTTCAGAGGTTGATGCAGACACGGGAAAAAAAGCAGCAAGGGGTTTGGGAAGTTCAGAGGGGGAGATTGGAACAGCAAGAACCTTATCTATCCTCTAACTTAATCAAACTTATATAAAATGACAAGCAGCTTCTACAAAGTAACAAAACAGGTACAGAATACAATCAGGCAATGACTTTTTAAATCTATCTTAACCAATGACCAGGCAAAACAACAAATATCACAATTCTAAGCAAACTGCAACAAGCAGCTATATGGAGCCACAAAACAACGAACTATAGCAAGGCAGGTGAGACTTACAAGCTTTACAATCTTAACAAACTATGACTTATCAAACTAAAGAAACAAAATCTATGGTGCACCTTATGCTATGGGGAAGTTACAGAGGGTAGAGTGGTATGTGCCCCAGAATACAGCTCCCAAGGCAGCCCCCAAGGAAGCCAAGGGAGGTGGCTGCAGCAGTGGATACAGCTGAAAACCGTGAGTCCAGGGCAAAGCCCACAGGAGCAGAGCTTAGCAGCAGCACCAACTTACTTTTAGTGGCAGAGTGCCACAGAGTTTAAGAGAGAGGTTTTAAAACACAGACCAAGGTTTAGCTTGAGTCTGTGTGCTGGGGAGACAGAGCCAGCAGCTAAAATAATAAAAATAAAAGTATAGAAAGTTTCACAGAGGGATTCTTACCATCCCACAAGGCAGCAGCAGAGGCAGAAGCAGCAAGAACATCAGAAGGCTCGGTACAGTCTTGATAGGCGATCTCTCAGACAGCAATTCATTCTTCGTGGGGAGGGGGGGTTTAAAAAACGGGGGTACGCTCATAAATAAAACGAGAGTGGAGAAAGGACCCCCAGAACCCCTGGTTGATCAGACCAGGCAGCAATGCAAGAACCTTTCTGAAGTCTGTTCAAAAAATGTCTGTTTATAAAGGCAAACCCTGGCAGCTTCCCGCCAGTAACTCTGATTGGTTCCCCTTCTCACAGGGAGGAGAGCAGGCAGGGAAAAACTGCAGGTAGCCACAGAGGCATGTTTGGACTAGCCCTGAGCCCAGAGGTATGACTCATGCCCAGGATCCTAAAAACACAATAGGTCTTGCAGCTCTGGACAGAGCCTACCCTACACCAAGCCCAGGTTTTAACAAGGTGATAACAGGACTAACCCTTTGAACAGGGCAGTGGTCCCACTTAGCACAAGTGGCCATCCCTTTGAGAAGGGCAATGGCTTTTGTTAAACAACTTAAGGGGCCCTCCCTTTGAGAAGGGTAGAGGCCCTGGTAAACAACTTAACAGCCAGGGAGGGGTGGCCACAGAGGAAAACAAGAACAAAATGGAGTAAGGGGACAGCTTTAAGAAACAAAATGGAGCTGTAACAGATATGTCTCTTTTGCATAAAAGTAGAGTGCAGAATGTGAAATTTCATGACTTCCTGGGCAATATACTAGTCCCGGTTACTAGATCGAAGATTTGTATTGGGAGATATCAGAAATGCCAGTTAATATATCTTTTCCCACTGCTCTTAGACTAAGCCAGTTTTTGACAGTACAGTAAACCAAATTTTTTAATAAAGGATTCATACCTTCAATGTACAGCAATTTTTAGTGTAGTAAAAACTCATGATCTTTAGCTCCTGTCAGCAAACAAATTTTCTAAATAAAGGGTCAGGATTCAGAATATAGATATTCCACTAATCTTGTCAGTTTCCATTTTCTATTAGTTTATTGCTCCATATTGCTGATAAACTGATATAACAAGGTTAACCATTTGTAATTCTTAAGCAGGTCCAGAGAGGTCTTTCATTTTTTCCAGACATTTCCAGTACAGTTTTTCTAGTGTCCTTTTCACCATAGGCATAACCAACTGTTTCATTGTAACTGCACCACTGGCACAGAGACTTTATTAGCATTTGCAGGAGGACCAGTGAGGATCTCTTAAGAAACTGCCAAACACAACTCACAAATGTTGGCCTCAATCCTGCAAATCCTCACATAGTGAGCATCAGGGAATACAAGGCATAGTCATCTGCATCAACAGAAGTAAATATCAAACTTTCTTGTATGGCTACTCCATTAATATGCATTATGCTACAGTTGGTCATTACATGATCATATTTTAGTTTTCCACAGCACCTGAGACTTGTTTAATGCAAAGATGAACACACCAAGAGAGAGAATTAGAGTTGCATGAGAAACCATAAATCCATCATTCAGTGACTTTTGAATGTTTGAGTTTCCATAATGTTCTTCAAATGTAGCTCGTTGCATGTTCCAGAAAGTATATTAATTTAACAGCTCTACATTTCCATCTGTTCAATTTTCAAATGCATCTTACCAATTAGCACAAAGGAGCTACATTATTTTATTCATTAAATATATTAGGGGTGTAGTTTTCTCGGCCTTATGGCTAAGAGAGGTGAAAACATTATCTACTTTCTGAGTAGAGAGCCAAATACTGTGCTCTGTGCACAGATGTTTTTCAGAATAGAGCCCATGATTTGGGTTAGAACTCTGAAAATATTCCAGACACCTGTATTCCTTTATCAAGAAAGCATGTAAGTATGCACTCCTATACAATTTTAGATTCAGGTTATTTCTGAGTGATCTTTGAGTGGACTTTTATAATCGTTATCTGGTTGGTGGATAGAAAGCTGGCTAGATCATCGGGCTCAATGGCTTCATGTCTAGTTGGCAGCCGGTATCAAGTGGAGTGCCCCAAAGGTTGGTCCTTGGGCCAGTTTTGTTCAATATCTTCATAAATGATCTGGAGGATGGCGTGGATTGCACCCTCAGCAAGTTTGCAATTTCGTTAAACTGGGAGGAGTGGTAGATATGCTGGAGGGTAGGGATAGGATACAGAAGGACCTAGACAAATTAGAGGATTGGGTCAAAAGAAATATGATGAGGTTCAGCAAGGACAAGTGCAGAGTCCTGCATTTAGGATGGAAGAATCCCATTCACTGCTACAGACTAGGGATCGAATGGCTAGGCAGCAATTCTGCAGAAAAGGACCTAGGGGTTACAGTGGATGAGAAGCTGGATATGAGTCAACAGTGTGCCCTTGTTGCCAAGAAGGCTAACGGCATTTTGGACTGTATAAGTAGGGGCATTACCAGCAGATCGAGGGATGTGATCATTCCCCTCTATTCGACATTGGTGAGGCTCATCTGGAGTACTGCGTCCAGTTTTGGGCCCCACACTACAAGAAGGATGTGGAAAAATTGGAAAGAGTCCAGCGGAGGGCAACAAAAATGATTAGGGGGCTGGAGTACATGACTTATGAGGAGAGACTGAGGGAACTGGGATTGTATAGTCTGCAGAAGAGAAGAATGAGGGGGGATTTGATAGCTGCTTTCAACTATCTGAAAGGGAGTTCCAAAGAGGATGGATCTAGGTTGTTCTCAGTGGTACCAGATGACAGAACAAGGAGACATGGTCTAAAGTTGCAGTGGGGGAGGTTTAGGTTGGATATTAGGAAAAACGTTTTCACTAGGAGGGTGGTGAAGCATTGGAATGGGAGGTGTGGATCTCCTTTCTTAGAGGTTTTTAAGGTCAGGCTTGACAAAGGCCCAGTTCGGATGATTTAGTTAGGCATTGGTCCTGTTTTGAGCAGGGGGTTGGACTAGATCATCTCCTAAGGTCCCTTCCAACCCTGATATTCTATGATGAATATGACCAATATACACTTTCCAAAGAAATGTTTTGTCTTAAATATCATAAAGAAGTTGGACTAATAAAAGAGTTTGCCTAGAATGTGTCATGTGCTTCATTAATACTCCTCACAACCTCTGTTACAGCAGAGTTCATGATGAAATTAACTGAAATCTACACATTTTTTGTTAAGTATCAGAGGGGTAGTGCCGTGTTAGTCTGGATCTGTAAAAGCAGCAAAGAGTCCTGTGGCACCTTATAGACTAACAGACGAATTGGAGCATGAGCTTTCGTGGGTGAATACCCACTTCGTCGGACATGCATCCGATGAAGTGGGTATTCACCCACGAAAGCCCATGCTCCAAAATGTCTGTTAGTCTATAAGGTGCCGCAGGACTCTTTGCTGCTTTTACAGATCCAGACTAACACGGCTACCCCTCTGATACTTACTATATGCCTTATTTACAGTCTGAAAGTTGAAGCTAGACACATCCAGCCATTGGATCGTGTTATCTTTTCTCTGCCAGGTTGAAGAGCCCATTATCAAATATTTATTCCCCATGTAGGTACTTATAAACTGTGATCACGTGCGCCCCTTACCTTCTCCCTGTTAAACTAAAGAGATTGAGCTCTTTGATGCTATCGTGTATCCTAATCCTTTAATAATGTTCATGGTTCTTCTCTGAACCCTTTCTAATCTATCAACATCCTTCTTTAATTGTGGAAACCAGAACTGGGTGCAGCATTTTAGCAGTAGTTGTATCAGTGTCGATAGAGGTTATTTTACCTCAGAATTCCTACCTGAGATTCTTCTTTTTATGTATCTGAGAATCACATTAGCCCTTTTGGCTATAAGATCAAACTGGGATAGAGTCCCCCATTCTTTAAATATAGGTGACATTCTTTGTTCCTAGATATATATATATATTTACATTTAAACATATTAAAATACATTATTTGCTTGTGCTCAGCTTATTGTAAGCGGGAGACAAGTAAACCAAGTTATTCAGATCAATCTATATTTGTCTTCTCCATTATTTACCACTCTCCCAATTTTTTTTTCCATCTGCAAACTTTATCAGTGGCATTTTCCGCTCCTCTTTTTTCAGGGCATTGATAAAAATGCTAAGTAGCATAGAGCCAAGAACCAATCCCTGTAGGATCCTACTGGACTCATTTGATGAATTGCCATTTACAATTACATTTTGAATCTCATCAGCTGGTTTTCAATCCATTTAATGTATGCCATGTTAATTTTATATCCTCATTTTAGGGTTGTTGTTTTTTTTTTTAAACAATCAAACATGTGACAAGTAATTTACGTTAACGCTACTATCTTTTTTGATGAGATTACAAATTTGATTGATAAAAGAGATCAAGGTAGTTTTACAAGATTTAGTTTCCTTAAACCACTGTTGATTGGCATTTATTATATTACCCTCTTAATTCTTTATCAGTAAGGTCCATTATAAACCACTCCTTTTTCTTTCCTGGGACTGATAGGACTATAATTTCTCTTCTGAATATTTCGCCTACCTGTCAGACATTGCTCGCAACAGTACCAGTGGTAAGTGAGTCATCCTGTGGGGTTGGTTATCACATACTTCCTCTATGGTTCTTGAGGTCAGTGGGTCTTTTCATTACTACTGGCAGGTAGTGTGGGGATCAAGGTAGAGAAATGAGTCTCCCTTTGGTGGTGGTCAGGAGAACAACACTCCAGATTCCTTTCTGGCAGGGGTTTAGGCTAGGCAGATGGGCACTAGTGGGAAGAAAAATGTGACTCAGCTGCTGCAGGACTCCCACACAATGCAGTAGCACCTTGGCTTCACTTCTCTTATTCCTCCTCATGCTCTGCTGGAATTGTGTGTGTGTGTGCACGTGCACACAAGGACTATATGGTGAATTCTCCATGCGCTCCTCGCAGTGCTGTTGAGTGTTGTATGAGGGGAGTTCCTTTTGTGGAATCTGCTGTTGCTAAAACAACAATAGTGATGATGATACATCTACCTGAGTGTACAGTAGGGTACTTAGTCCCAGTGCCAGAGATGGCTGAAATTTTTAACAGACAGATCAGGCCCTAACAGTTTTGGACAAGCTGGTGAAAATTTTGTCACCTCCCCTTTCCAAAAACAAGCAGTTTCTGACCACATGCTATATCAAATTTGACTCTCTCCCCTTTCCATCATTCTTCCTTTGTATTATCCTCGTATCTTGAACAACTTATCTTTTTCTAAAAGATGAAAAACAGAGGAGAGAAATAATGGGAAGGTTGGGATATTTAGCTCTACCTTAATTGACAGCTTTTTTCCTCCCTTTCTTCCATAATACATAAGGGGGAAAAGGAGAGGGAAAAGGAGACTCTGACAAACACAATTTCTAATAATGTAAGTAATTTTCCCAGTCCATTAGCACCAAAGCACATTAAGACAGATTCTAATTGCAGCATTGTTTAGAAAAGGAATGAAAAACAACCATGCTGCCAATAATGTTTCCCACTGTTCTGAACATTGCTGAGGGCAACTACATGCTCTGATGCCTCAGAGTAAATGTAGAATAAATATCTGAAGTGCCTTCTTCTGCATCATGGAACTGCCTTAAATATACTGCTTTAAAATAAAATTAATTCAATTCTTCAGGATCAGCAGCTAATAGTTGCATGAGCACAAGTAGAGTCCCTGCTGCTAAGTGCTGTGTCAAATAAATTCCATATATCTTTTTCCAGAGTTAAGATTAGAATAAATGCTGGGTTTCATCTCTTAATTGTATCCATGTGTGGTTTATTACTAAAATCTGACAAGAGAAATTTAAGTAGTGATGTTTAGGCCTGAAAAGTAAGGTGGTTGTTCACTGCACTGAAATGAATGCTGTTCACAAAGACTTGGTATCCATAGACACAAAAGCTCCTCTATTAGTTATTTGGAAGTGTGTAGATTACCTATAGTGGATTTTTTTTTCTATTTGGTGGCTCACTGAGAATTAAAAATGGGTCTCAGAAATAATCAGGTTTCTCCGAACACTTGATGTTCCAAGGTCAGGTTATGCTTATGACTAATAGATTTAATCTCTCATTGGATGTAAAGTGCTATTTCAATGTAATTGCTGCTATAAGGAATGTTGATTAGCAATACAGTGATATTTCTCAGTGATACTCTTCAGATAACTGACAGTGGAAGCTGGTGGCTCTTGGAACATGACATACAAATAGATAGAGGCAACACCAGTTTCCATCATTTTCTACTAAAACTTATGTGAACAAAATTAATATTTTCAAATGATGCCAGCTTGATTTCAATCTGATAACTATGTATAGCCTAATAAGGCTTTGGAAAATATTGAGGCTGTTTTATATTTTGGTGCAACTTATTGACATGATTATTTTGAGCTGTTAAAATTGAGATGGTCCGAAATCTAAGCTCCACAATCTGATTTACATTTGCCTCCTATCTCTATATGGGAATGACCCAAAACACCATAAGAATTGCCATATTGGTTTAGACCAGTGGTCTATCTAGCTCCGTGGCCAGTGCCAGGTGCTGCCGAGGAAATGAACAGAACAGGGCAAGTATCAAGTGACATCCATTCCCAGCTTCTGGCAGTCAGAGGCTTAGGGACACCCAGAACATGGGGTTGTATCTCTGACCATCTGAGCTAATTGCCATTGATGGACCTCCATGAATTTACCTGATTATATTTTGAACCTTGTTATAGTTTTGGCCTTTACAACATCCCCTAGCAATGAGTTTTCCAGGTTGACTGACTATGCATTGTGTGAAGAAGTATTTCTTTGTTTTAATGCTGCTTTCTATTAGCTTCGCTGGGTGACTTCTGGTTCTTGTCCTATGTGAAGGGGTAAATATAATTATTTTTTTTTCTCCGCAGCATTCATGATTATAGACCTCTATAGTAATCATGACATCTAGTATCTAGTATTTAGTCATCTTGCTACCATTGAACTTTGGGATGTTCAAAATTCAAATCTAGATCCAAATTGTATTAGCTCACTCTCATCTCTAGTTAAAGAAAGTTAGCTTTTCAGTCTGGTGCTTATTACTACTACATGCTTGCAATACAGTGATGGCTGGCAGTAAAAACCCTAAAACAGATTACTGGACAGCAGCATCTGCTAGTACTGCTACAGTTTTTATTGCTCATGCTTTCTCATAAACTCTATTCTGCAAAGCTTACAATTCATGAATAGAAATTTAGTAAGAAATGTGCCTTAGGGAAATATTTTTCAACACAAAATTTAAGAAAATAGTTTTGCACTTTATAGTCAGGCAGTGGGCACTCTTTTCCTATCCCTGCCCACATTTCCCTTATTAGAGGGAGCATTTTATTAGGGGCTGAAAGATGGCATAAGTGTGGCATAACACTTCCCAAGATGCCAAGAGCTGCTCTGGTGCACAGTGGGTCGAGCTCTGCTATCAGGTAGCCATAAACACAGTCCACGTGCCTAGCGTCTGCACGGGAGTATGAGTAGGGGAAGTGGCTCATTGCATCTTCCAGTACACCCATGCTGAGCAAGCATAATTCATCATTCAGCATATCATAGAATCATAGAATCTCAGGGTTGGAAGGGACCTCAGGATCTGCTGGAAATGCCCCTACTTATACAACCCAAAATGCCATTAGCCTTCTTGGCAACAAGGGCACACTGTAGTCTCATATCCAGCTTTTCGTCCACCGTAACCCCTAGGTCCTTTTCTGCAGAACTGCTGCCCAGCCATTCGGTCCCTAGTCTGTAGCAGTGCATGGGATTCTTCCGTCCTAAGTGCAGGACTCTGCATTTGTCCTTGTTGAACCTCATCATATTTCTTTTGGCCCAATCCTCTAATTTGTCTAGGTCCCTCTGTATCCTATCCCTACCCTCCAGCGTATCAACCACTCCTCCCAGTTTAGTGTCATCTGCAAACTTGCTAAGGGTGCAGTCCACACCATCCTCCAGATCATTAATGAAGATATTGAATAAAACCGGCCCCAGCACCGACCCTTGGGGCACTCCACTTGATACCGGCTGCCAACTAGACATGGAACCATTGATCACTACCCGTTGAGCCCGACCATCTAGCCAGTTTTCTATCCACCTTACCGTCCATTCATCCAGCCCAGACTTCTTTAACTTGCTGGCAAGAATACTGTGGGAGACTGTATCAAAAGCTTTGCTAAAGTCCAGAAATAGCACATCCACTGCTTTCCCCCCCATTATAATGGAAGCATTATAATGATCTGAGTTGCAATAATGCATGATACTGCACAGCATAGTCTGTAACATTGCAATGCCCCCAATTAGAAGTGAACTCAAGCTGTGAAATTTTGGCTCTGGATCCAGATCTGAACTTTTCCAAATTTCAGAAGGGTTCAGTCCATTTTTGCTCATATCTTGATATGCAGCATTCCCTTCCATATAAAAACATGGAAAAACTCCCTTCACTTGAAATTTCATGGATGTGGAATTTTGAGCAGAAGCAGAAACGGCTATAGAAGTGCTTTTTTTAACCTTATTTTTTGAAACCCATTTAATTTAAGCTGCTGGATGCTGATGTTAAAATTGTATTATCAAGCAAGACAAAAGCTGCTTGCAAACTACCCTAACATTAGAAAATGAGCTTTCTGATGAATCCTGCAGATAAAGAATATATATTGGAGTTTTCTTGGCCTGTCCAAATCCAAATATCAAACAAACTGCTTCTTCATTTTAGGGACCATAGTAGCTCCAGTACTCCTGGAGATTTTTTTTTCTATTATGTTATCAGGAAGAGCCATTCTTCAAAAGAATCTCCCACACAATGGACTTTATTGTAATAATGCAGATCTCCGAGATCCTGACAAGGGCCTTCCTGAAGGAAATTCTACTTTTCCATGTACTCCCCAATGTAAATGTCTTTCTAGTCATTCAATTAAAATGCAAACCCCTATTTACCACCTCTCAAAAGCATGATCTATATATGACAAAGGCAAACAAAGCAAACTGTTCGCAAATAGGGTCTTGCCAAGCATACTCTATATCACCCACTGTGGCATAAGTTTCCTCTTTGAAACTTGTAACCAAGCATTTCTTACAAGAAATCATTCCTAAGAATTATCTTCCTTTTTTTCTTGTTTTCCATATCTTTACAGACCCTACTGCTAATTCATTTTATCTTTCCCTTCACCCCACAACCCCATCAAAGGATAAATGAAGACACTTGTTGAACTGGAAAACTTGTGTTTTATGGAACTTTAATCTTGGAGCTATGTTTATTAAGCATATGAAATAAATGTTAAAAAGAAGAGATCAATCATGAGACTTTGACAATGACTTTGATAGAGGAAGTGATTTTTAGCTTTATCACCAGGGTGTGTGGGAACAACATAATGGGAGGTAATGTACAAATTTAAAAATGCTAACTACACCACTGAAGAGAGGCCCTGACAAAGATTGAGGTTAAGTTGAATCCATTAGTCTGTGACAGTTGGAACTGTGTTAGCACTCATTTGCATTTCTCAAATGTTGATTCAAGATGACTAAAGGCAATGCCTTCTAGGTACAAGAATGCTGATTAGTTGGTTCTTATACAACAAATGTTCCTTGAGGCCCATCCACTGATTCCATTAGAATGGACAGTGACACTGATGCATTTTTATCAGTAACACTGATGCTGTTCATCTTTTATGCTCTCACAGTTCACTCTGTTTTTTGGTTGGCCTTCTAAAATGGAATTTTCATACTTTATTTTAATTGGGTCTCTGTTTTGTTTCATGCAAAAGTCCTTTGCATTCTTGGCTATGTCTTTTAATTAAAACCTCAAGACTTGGGGCTTAAATGTGATATTCTTCATTACATCAAATGAAGAGGTATGTCAACACTAATACCAGTAGATTAGTAGAAAATATTTTCTGGGACTCCTCATCACGGATCCAATCATGTGAGTTGCTGAGTACCTTCTGTCATGTGCTCTGCACTCTCTACTTCCCTGGATCCTGAGGGGAGTTGTGAGTTCTTGACACCTAACAAGTGGTTCCCTGTATCTCCCCAATCAGTTCAGAGGCTGTGTGGCCTGATCCTGGGGGTTGAGGGAACTCAGCACTTCCTGGGGGTGTCAGCAGCTTTCAAGAGTAAGCTCTTGGTTGCTAAAACAGTCTATTACATGTATTGATTCCAATCATATTTTACCATCTCAGGATATGTTGTACCAGAATATTAATAATCTCATGTTTTTATATTCCTTTTCACATTCTAATATTAAATGTTACCTGTATTAATGTAATACAACTTATTACACACGAATAGGACTGTTGTTCTGATGGGTCCTATGTTTAATGAATTCTGTAGAGACAGAGGCATCTCTTCAGCTGGTGTAAATTGGTAATGAAGCACTGACCTCAGTGGTGCTACAGTGACCTACATCTGGTACATTTTTAGGTTTAGCCGGTCATCCACTATTGTTGACAAATCCAGCAAACTTGGTTTTAAACTTTTCGATTAAAATATACGTTAATTATATTTTGGCATGAACACAGTTCAAGAAACAAATATGATTTTATTTCTGATTCTTTAAGTCTTCATTATATTTGCAACAAAGTGTAATATCTGAAGGATTGTTAATTTTTTTTTGTAGTCTTACAAGTGTAAAACAATGTCATAGCTTGTTTATTTCAAATCGCTAAAACAAGTATCAGTTAAATTCATAAAAAGGGCTTTGGATAAACCCTTTTCTATTCTAGTGGGTGACAAGAAATAGATGCCAAAATATTTTTAACATACTTGTCAGAAAAAAAAAACCCTCTTTAACGCTGGCAAACATAATATGCTAAATTAATCCTGGTGAAACTCCAGTGACTTCAATGGAGTTATATTAGGGATGAATCTGGCTCTTTGTATTTAGATTTGAAATTCAGCTCTGTGGATTACAACTCAATAGTCAGAGTTTGCACTAGCAGCAAAGAATCCTGTGGCACCTTATAGACTAACAGACGTTTTGCAGCATGAGCTTTCGTGGGTGAATACCCACTTCTTCGGATGCACTGCTACTCTATACTTTCCTATAACTATGTAACTACATTTGACTTTATTGAATGATTTGCAGCACTGGTCTCACAACTGCAGACTGACTATACTATGTACTTTGACTATGATGAATATCGTTAGCTTTGCTTTATTAACTTAAAACAAGCATTTCTTATAAATGGATAAGCTTAAATCCTCCTTTAGTTGGCTTTACGTTTTTAGGACTGCACTCTACATTCCATAACTTCCCCATTTGACAAACTTGTTTATAAATGGCTACATGTAAACAATTTTCAGCAAACAATCTTGGGGAATCAATATCAGATTTCCACATTCTAGAAAACCTGTACAAAAACGTAGAGGCAAAACCATTGCTTTTAACTTGAAACACCTCTTGTTCCTCCCATACCATGCAGAAAACAATAACAAATACGTTGAATTTCTTGGAGGGTTAGCAAATATTCAGGCAGTGCAAGTTAAAGTCTAGCCAGCAATAATGAGTCAGGTTGCAGCTGGCCTGAGATAAGAGATCAAGGGAGGGAGAAAAGATGTTGAAAGGAGCCTTTTCCCAAGTTATGCCTTTGTCACATTCTAGCATTCTGTCTGAGGATGTTATACTGCCACCCATCACTGTGGTATCTGAGTGGGAGTTCTCAGCAGGGAATTCATGGCCTATGCTAAGGGTGTCCTTAGCCACCTTAATAAGAGCCCGGTAATGGCTGACCCATAGTCTTGGTGAGTCCTGTTCTCCTCCCTCACCCAGTTATGAACATGCCAGGCCAACATAGCTGCCTTGGTGCCAAAGAATGCACAACACAGCCTTTCAAAAGGCCCTTATGTTGGGGCAACAACATCTCTTCAACAAGTGGTTAAGGCATAGGAGATCTAATCAATGGCTCTTCCAGAAGCCTCCTATATGACCTACTTGATCCCTCTCTGCCTCAGTTCATGATGTGTAAAATGGGGACAATAGTACTATTTTCCTCAGTTATCTATTTATATAGGCAGGGACAGTCCTTGTTCCAGACTTTACAATGTTTCTACAATGCCTAGCATAAACTTCAGTGGGTCTGCTAGATGCTAGTGTAATACAAACAATGTTTTCCTCCTTGTTCCTAAAGCCCTCTAGAAGGAATTTTCCCTGAGTCAGAACTCTTAATGAATTTAAGTGGCTCGCAAGCCTGATGTGGCCCATACAGTGCACGTATACAGAGACACACACACAGTTTTGTACATCTCTTTAGTCTTCCCCCTTTACCCTTGGCCAAGAATTTGCCACTTAATTATTTATGCATTATTTTACTAGGGGAAGTCCTTTGAGATATAATTATTTAATTTCCTGAGAGCAGCATGGCTTTTGGCAATAGTACAACAAATTATCAAATGCACCTCCAATTTACTGAGTGAGCATTTACCAGAAACTGTAAATTTCTCTCAGCATACCAAAGACGTGCACATGAATGAATGATTGCATGTGCCCAATACTTGCTTACCTGCACGATTACTGGTTTTGTGCATGTAACTTTCCATTCAATTTGTTCTAGAAGCAATTACAGACCCATCCATTTCCTTTTCTGTTAGGAAGTCAATACAGTTGTCGACTGTTTTCACTCCTAGATATAGACCCCACGTGAGAGAATTATTTGATATGAATACTCTAATTCAGGTTTCTTATCTTGGATCTTCAATCTCTACCCCTCCCTGTTATTGTAGTCCATATATTCTATATCATGTCTTTATTTACTGGTTTGATTTTATTTTGTATTGATTAGCTACAGCAAGCTAGCATGAGTATTTGTAACCTTTGGATAGATAAATGGTCTACCGCTTACCCTTTCAGTTTCCCACAGTCTAAATGTGTTTACCAAAATTCTGATATATACTGGTGACCACAAGGTACACAGCAAGAACATGAAAGTAACAGTTCAGGCCAAACATAACTGGTTTTGAGAATGAAATAATTGATATTAAATGTATAGATATGCTATTAATATGTATGAATATGCTATCCTATAGAGTAAGTGTACCTGAAGATTTTTGTGGGTGAGGAAATAAAATTTGGGCATGGAAGGTTGGGCACTGACATGAACATTCAGGATAGTGCCAAGACCCTCTAAGAGGGCAAACCACCCTGTGGAGACCGTTCTTTTAGTCCTCTTTTGTTTAACTACCAGCTTAGCTTTTGTAGTATAACTTAGCTACTCAACATTGACTCTTCTCTCCACCACCTGGACCATTGATCTCATTTGGTATACCAGAGATGAGGCTGGTCCTTTGTTTCCCATCACCAGGTCCCCAGAGAACGGTGTGAGTATCCTAGTCTAAGTAGCTTTTATAAGGAATGATATCACAGGTACCTATAGAAATTTCTTTTTGATTCTGTGATTTGGAGCTGTCTTTTTCCCCCTTTATTTTAATAAAAATCTCTAAAGCTTGGCTTTGTCTTCAATGTGAGTGTTCTTGGACACTATGAGAGTCCCTACAAAGTATTGAACACTCTACATTTTCTAATTCTGTGGCTTGATTTCAGGACAAGAATCTGATTATCTTATAGTCAGATCACTGGTGAGCCTATAATAAAGCAGCCCTCTATAAATCATGTCAACATTGTCTCTTATCGTGTTGCACTCTGACCCCTCTGCTTTGATAGTCTTGATTGCCTGGTTTCTCCCTCAAACATCTCTGTACTTTCTTCCATGTTTCCTCTTACATATGGAATATCATCCCTTGCCCCCATAAACCCAGTTTTGTTTCTTCTTTCTTCAAAACCCATTTTTGCTGGGATGGCTATAAGTCAAGCAGCAAATAATGCCTATGTGCAGTGAAAGTTTGGGATGGTTAATATTTATAAAAGAAAAAGGAAAAAACATTTCAAATGACCCCGAATCATCAAGTTGTGCACCTGGCTAACCTCATGGACTTACAGATGTTGTCCTTATTTTCCCTCCACCTCTAATCCTTTTATTGTTAGCGCTTGTTGCACTTGCTGTATCTTGTTCAAATGAATTTGTAAGCTCTTAAGGGTAGGGATGGCATCTTCCTATGTGTGGTTGTACAGGACAATAGATTGCCTGATCCTGCCTGTTACCTTGGGGCACTAACAAAATACAACTAACAGAGGGCCAGGAAAGCTCAAATGACTGACTGAAATAGCAATGCAAGAGAATATGAAGAATCCCCAGATTATTCTAGGAGTGCTGAAAGAAAGTAAGCCCATCTTTGAGGCTGAAGAGAAGTTTTAGCTATTTCTGGATATCTGGGATTCTTAACACAATCTTCCCTGGAATAATATTTATCAGGAAAAATTAAGACGGAACAGACTTTTTTTCAGCAGAGAAACTGGTTGCAAGAAGAAATGTGATACTATGTTCGTCAGATGAACTGGAAATTAATCTATAAAATAGAGTGAACATACTCCCTTCCACATTCGCATGGACTCCATTACTTTCCAGGCTTGCAGCGTTGGAAGAGGGTATGGGGACAGAGCTAACTGGGCTTCTCCTAGAATCTACCCTGTAAAACCCCAGAAGCAAGCATTGGAGGCAGCTATAGTAGGGGATACCCTAAAAGCATAGCTCCCACAGGAGATATGAAGGCCAGTGGGCCAGATTTTTTAAAAAGTATTTAGGTAACTAAAGATGCAGACAGATGCCTATTGAGATTTTTAAGAGTTCCTATGGTTCCTAACTGCTCTTGAAATCAAGGAAATTGAAAAAGTAAATCTGAAGTGAAGCAGTTACCACATTGTAAATGTGACATCTACAGTAAGTATGGAAGGAATCAATTGAGTCACTATATTTAGTGAAATTCAAGAGGTTTTCCTTTGAATTTTAGAACAGAGTAAAATGACTTTGGTAACTGACTGCCTCATGGTTGTATCAACTTTACCTCTCAGATTCAAAGCTGAATTAGAATGTGTGTGCTTATTTCAGTTCTGTGGTTTATTTTAAAATGCATGGATCAGAGTACTCTTGAAAGAGAGGTTTATTTCTTTTGTAAGCTAGGCAGAGGGAGGACAAATGCAAATCAAACCCACAGTAAAATGTCTTCAGAGTTTGATCCTGCTCCCAATGAAGTCAATATCAACACTCCCATTGATTTTGTTGAAAACTGGAGAGAGTCTTTAGTTTGCATAGCATTTTCATACAAACCCAAATTGCTTACCTATGCAGTGGGTTGAATTCTTTGTTGCAAATAATATTAACCGCAAATGTAGCCCATTTTCTGATTGACAATTCATTCATTAACCAGTCTTGATTTCTGCAAATGCATTTATCCATACAGTATTTGCTTATTTTATTTTAAAGCTTACAGGTTTTCTGTACTGGTGATTCCAAGTCTTTACTCTTTGTGATTAATTGCTTCCCTGAATCACAGTATTGTTTCTCTTTGGATGAAAACTTCCTAAAATCAGGACAATAAAAACAGCAAACAATGACTAATGTACTTCATCTATGAATTTTCAAACAAATGGTGACATTAAAATTCATCAGACTTACAAGATTTGCAAACATGTTTTCAAATATCAATCAAATGTCAAAATACTGATTTTTTAAAAAAGCAAATAACCCAGAAATAATTGTAAACCAAACTCACTTTTCTTATTCACAAATCACTTTTGTATTATTCAGATGAAACTAAGAAACTGATTCATTAGCCTAACTTTGTAATAGCAGAAGGAGATAGAAATTGTAAAGTGTACAGCATGACTTTGAGAAGGTCACTTAGCCTCTCTGGCTCAGTTCCCTATCTGTAAAATGTGGAGGTAGGGAAGCATTGTTATTCCCAGGTGTATTGTGAGGATAAAAGATTATAAAGCACTTTGATATCAACTTTGAAAAGCTATAAGAGCTATATATAAGCTATATACCTTTTCTCCATTCTAGGCAATGGAGAAAAGGTATATATTCATATGAGATTGAAAAGTAAGACTAGATTCAAGTGTATCTTGTTTGTATTGTGTTGGCCAACCATTACTGAGTAGTTCTGCAACCCTGTGCACCAGGTCGCAATGACTAGAGCAGGGAGGCAGGCCAAGTTCTGCAGGAGAGGAGCCATTGCAGTGGGTTGGGCTTGTACTCCAGCCAACCCCTCTGGAGCCTCGCCCAGCCCAGGGCAATGGGTTAGGGTTGCTGTGCTAAGGCAGAAGGTAATGCTGTAGGTGGTCGGTGACCCCTCAGTGGGATGAGGAGGAAGTGGCAGTGATGGAGAAGGATGCAGGCCTATGATTTTGCCACCTGCTCCCAAATTTGGATTCTGGATTGGTCACAAAAGTCAAAATGCAGTTCATGGTTCACCTTAGTAAAAAGTTGGGAATCACTGGTTTAGATGCAGCATTTTAGTGTCTTTATTTTTTCCTGACTACATCTGAGAGCCATTCTTCCTGTCTATCATATTTTCAAATAGATTATATTCTTTGAAATATCAATGAATATGCCCTTCATTGCAGCTCCCATTTCTTTTCCCTTCTCCCTTGCTTTTATTTTAGCACTTGAAATGTTTTCTGATTTTTTTTCCATTTTGTAACATGCTTCCAAGCATGATAGTGCTCTATTTCTAGCTGAATGGTCACATTAGTGAATAGTTCAAAGTTCCTCTCAAAATATAAAACTAAGTTGATAAACTCAGCATGTAACTGGGTTTTACAGTTAAGAAGGCTAGTTTCCAACTTCTCTGTACAATGATGTAATTAATTTGACTCCTTTGGAGAGCTTCAAGTGGTTTTTCCTCCTTCCGTGATGTCAAAATAATGTGTTGTATGATTGAGTGATGAGTGAGTGATCTTATTCTGTGCATCTCCCAGCCACTGAATTGTCATCCTTTTCGGAATGCCAATCTTTAACCTTCTCATTAACATTAAACTCCCATATAATCAACATGTTGTGTTTTATCACACTATTAGTGTTTCTGTAATTGGCTCATAGTCTCTTCGATTTCATCATCATCTGATGCTCTGTCTAGTTAATGCCTAGGCTGAAAGGATTGGCAAACTTATTGCTGTTCTCTGGTGGCAGATTGGAATATGTTTGCTTCCCCCCCACACAACCTCTTCCTCCCCCCATCTGTGGCATGCTCTCCCCCACATTCACTATTGATTTAGCTTAAGAGATAACATTGACTAGTCCATTAACTTTTATTAAATGAATACCAGTGCATTATCAGTGTTTACTTAATATTGCATATTCCTCTTGGGAAGTTACATTTGGTCATCCTAGATAGCAATAGGCAGAAGTTCCTAATGTCATAATCTACCATTTTCCTTCCTGACATTATTAGGATGGATATCTTCTAAAAGTCTGGTCAATCTATCATTCCAGCATCCCAGATAAGAAGGTGCCTTGATAGTTAGGGAGCTCCTATCTAACCAACCTATGTTGCCTTAACGTGGGATTGTACACTTTCAGAGGAAAAATATTTTCTTTTTACTTCCACTTATTCAGTTTTGTTTTATGGGCAACACTTTCAAAGTATGGCCTCTGCATGCAATTTTGAATCTGTTTGCAGTGTTCATGCACTGTTTCTTTTCTAAACTTATATTTTTACATGGGAAATTTGATTTTGTATGGGCAAATCAAGCACAAATGGCTTTTGCACAAGTATATTCCATCGTGTGTGCTCAAGCATTTATGTGCAAAGATTAGCTTTTGCATACCATTTGTGCAGGTAAAAATACAGGGCCTAATCCTCAACAGATATAAACGGGTGTAACTCCACTGACATTTACATTGGTTTACAAGAGCTGAGGATTTGGCCTAGAGACTGGCCCTCTTGAAATTTAGCCTGATGTACTGATGCACCTTTCATGCTGAACAAATATTGCACAGATCCCACAAGACATGGCAGGCATATCCACGTTCAGGCACCAGCGCAGAAACCTGAACATTTTTTTTGTATTGTACTTAAAACCAAACAAACCTACTTTTGAGCATTAAGACCAATTATACCAAACTCAGAAAATTAGGAGATACAGTTGACTCAGTCTTTTTTCTGTCACAGTCTTAATTTTATTTAAGGACCGTCTGAGTCAGCTCTGACCGTCTGAGTCAGCTCTGACTTGTGTAGTTTTACACCAATGCCATTCCATTGTCTTCAGTGACGTTATTCCTGATTAGTACAAAAACACAAATTTATTATTATTGAAACCTCATTTTCAGATTATAGGATTTCAAAATTCTCTTGTCAATCTGAATAAATGAAAGCATTTCCTACCTTCTGGCCAGACTACACATGGCCCTTATGCAGATACATAATGGGGACAAGAGGACACTAGGAACCCTGGACTCAGAGTAATGCAAGGACTATGCCTTCCACTCTCCACTGCAGGTACACATAGTCTCAAATACAGTGGGGAGGGGATGGGACTATATATGGGTGCAACACTAGGTACTCTTTCCCCCCCCCTTCCCCGTTCAGCTGTTTAGTTCTGAGTCATCCTGCCCCCAATGCAAAACTGTGCCTTAAAATGACAACTGAGCCTTTAATCATTCTGACTAAAATTTTCTCCAAATAATATTACTTGTGGATTGAGGCTGATCGATGTCATTCTGAGATGCTAGGTGCTGATCTAGAATGCAGTTGCTTCAAATCAAACTCTCTCACCAAAAAAATAGTGACAGAAAAAAGCAACTATAAATCTTCAGCACAAGATCTTCCATCAATATTTTGTTCACTTGACGAGTTACATGACTAGAAAGGCAAGGTGCTGTAAATAAATTTAATGGGTAATCTTAAACTTTGCATCATCATTAGAGCTGACATTATTTGTCAGTTTTTTGGAGGAAATGATTTGTTCTGTCTCACCGTAGGACATCATGTGGATATATTTATGAGAGGTTTGTGAAATCTGCTAAACTCACCTGCTGGCAAATTCAAAAAGCTTCTCTTTGGTTTGTGTCAAACAGATTTATCAGGTCCCTTCTTTTTTAACAAAAGGAAAAAGAGGCCAGAAACCTGTGATACAATCGGAAGATTTATTTGGAAATGTACCACTGGAAGACACAAGTAGACATGCAGGAGGAGAAAAAGATGTTCTAAATTGACTGGATAAGTCTCTTCTGTAATGTACCAATGCCCTGATGGTTTCTGATCTCTGTTTTTCTCATGGTTTTTCGTAAGCAGGTTTTCTAAATATGAATGTTTTTAATCTTGTTTGAAAGGACTGAAGTGAAAGGTTGATTTCAGCTTCCCTGTGAAGGACTGGCTTCGTGACGTCAGTCATATCATCATATGGTCCAGCATTGTTTGCTTTTGATACCCTGCCTAGGCCTGATGAGGAAGTGGTGCAAGAGACAGATGTACAGCTTTGATAGCGATATTCCACTGCTGGGTGGAATCTGTCATGAGTTCTCCTGACTATTGGCTCTATCTTCTGAAAATGAACAAGGCATTGAAAATAAATCCAAATCTTGCAGTAAGGTAATGATTAGAAAGGAGTTCCCACTGTCCCTATGTTAGCAGCAAAGAATCCTGTGGCACCTTATAGACTAACAGACGTTTTGCAGCATGAGCTTTCGTGGGTGAATACCCACTTCTTCAGATGCAAGAAGTGGGTATTCACCCACGAAAGCTCATGCTGCAAAACGTCTGTTAGTCTATAAGGTGCCACAGGATTCTTTGCTGCTTCTACAGAACCAGACTAACACGGCTACCCCTCTGATACTTGTCCCTATGTTATTCAAGTAAAATGGTTGATGTTCCACCAATAGTTAACCCCTTAGATTACACCTAAGCACAAATTCGCGCTTATAGTGTCTTATCTTAGTTGCCAAACATAGAGCAAGTTCTTTAGTAATGTTCTAACTCTTGGGATGTAAAACTGTGGTCCGTGGTCCTTTGGTGCTCTGCAGAACAGTTTTATGTGGAAAGTCACTTAACTCACAGAATGATCTGTAGGTCTTCGAACAGTGATGCTGATTGTAACTTAATCCATCATTGAAGACTTATGGAGGTTTTTTATCATCTTTTCCTAAGCAAGCCCATTCTATATCCTTCATGGCTGTTCCTTGTCTATCATCATCTGGAGTTTCTTTTGTACAAGTTCAAATATGGTACTGTTTGAGGATAATCACAAAGTGGTGGTAAATACACAGGACAAAACCACAGCGCAAAGTGACTAATTAGTAAGATATAAGCCCCTGACCCTCCCTATGCAACTAATTTCCATCATACGGTCTTGACATTTTTCCTACACACTCTCACGATCGGTTCATACTTTTTCATTCCCATCTTGGCTCTACTCTACTGTCCTTCAGATATGCTGCCTTAAAATAGAATTGTTTTAGGGTGATATGGAATCTAAATGGGCTCAAAATGTCCCCTTTTGGCCAGAGGTTAGCCCTTTTTAAAGGATATATTTCCTGTAATGTAGAGCTAAATAGCATAAAACCCAGTTTAATACAATATTTAAATCCTGTATTGGTGGACTAAAACTAAACAAGGCCAGATCCAATCCAGCTAGAAGTTCTCATGGCATTCCTGGCAGTCTGCCCTGCCAAAGCCACCTCTTACTCCACAGTTCTCATAGCAGACTCAAGGGATTCTGGCAAGGGGCCCACCCTTCAGTTCCATGTGTTGATTCCACAGTCCCCATTCCAATCCAGGCCTAGGATCTATGGATCCAGTGTCTTTCCTTAATCCATCCAAATATTTATAGCCAAATACGCAAATTATATTTCACTTGAAGCATACATCTAGATAAGAAAGTGGTTCCAATGGAAGGATTTGGCCCACAGAGTGGAGAATTGTACCCATTTAAGTAGGGGTTGGGATCACAATTAATGTTTGTCTTGTGTCTGTCCTGCATATGGGTGCAGCATTAGAATGGATTGAATAATTTAATTTTTCAATTCCCTGCCCAAACTGAAAAATTAATAGTAATAAAATAATTGGATCAACCTGCAACTTTTTTTTTTTTTTAGTTTTTCTTACCAAAATGAAAAACCAGAAAAAATTCATCATGGGTCGAATTTTATGTTTCATTTGACTCAAAACAATGTTTCATTTCATATTTGGTTCACCAAAATGTCTCTCTGAAAACCCCAATTTTTTCCCTGTCTTGTTTTTTAAAGTTTTCAGGTGTTTATATCCTTTATTAAAAAAACAAATCTAGCTAAAATTCAAAGAAAGTATTGTTTCAAAATGAAAAGTTGAAATGTTTTATTTTGAAAATATTGAAATGAACTGATTTGATTCTTTATTTTTTTTTCTTTTCTGAAACTAGTCACTGAACCCTAGCCAGATTCACAAATAGTTTTGATTGACCCACAGCTACATTTTTCTATGTTTAAACTATTCATCTGAAAAAAAAATCACCCAGCCCTAGGCAGCATTACTTACTGCAAGGGTATGGTGTGTGACACACTCCCTACCAGTGCAGTATGTGCCATGCTCTCTGCTGCCTTTATGTAGTCATAGTCCCTGCTCTGTGTGGTACGTTTTCGTCTTTGCAACGGAGGAGCAGCACCAACAGCTTTTATTTTACGCAAGAGTCTTGCATCTTTTTTCATATCCTTAAACTTAAAATGTAAAACAACTACAGGATATGAGTGTGGGAAAAGGAATGTGAGATGTTTGGGCTTCTGGGACGAGTTGATTGTGTTGGGAAAGTTAGACAGGTGTGTAGGATGATAATTATCCTATGAGGTCACAGCTGTGCCTGTGTAGATCTAATTAACCTGTTAGTTGTTGCCTGATTGCCTAATATAATTGTGTATATAAGAGCCTGCTGGAGTGGAATAAAGACTTCTCTCTGCTTGTGACCACACTTGACTGTTAGACTTCGTTCCTGCTCCTATGATGCAACAAATGGTGACCCCGATGTGATGCAACAAATGGCGGAGAAGCTGCGGGCTATAGTATCGGTTGCCTGAAAAGAAAGAAAGAAAGAGAGAGAGAGAAAAAAAAAAAAAAGGGGGGAGGCGCACCTGAGTCTCAGTGTTGAGCGGCTGGGACGTACCTGAGTCTCAGTGTTAAGTGGTGGCCGCAGGGCGCCCAAAAAGGGAGGCGCAGGATGCCCGAAAAGGGAGGCGCAGGACGCCCGAAAAGAGGGGCGCATTTGAGCATAGTATTAAGCGGCTGGGAGCCGCAGGACGCCCGAAAAGGGAGGCATACCCGAATCTAGAGGTGAGCAGCTATATGGGAACCATTGTGTCAGCGGAGCAGGAGACTGTCAAGATGGCGAGCGTGCTGTCCAGGCGCCTGGGGAAATGCTCCATGTTGGGCGCCCGCGTTTCTACGCCCAGCTCCTTGGCAGACAGGATGCTGGGGACAGCCCGGATCCCCGTGTTGCAGGTAGAGCTCAGCAGAGTGTTTTTCCACCTGGCTTTGTATGAGGGCGGTCGGTGCAGGGAGCAGGGAGAGGAGAATAGCACGATGCCCAGCTTCCCAGACCTGAACCGCTCACAGCTCCATCCAGGACAGAGAGTTTGCATCGCCTATGGCGGGCGGGAGTGCGCTGGCTTGATAGAGCAGCACAATCAGCTGAACGATGAGGTGCAAGTGTTGTTCCTGGAGCAGGGAGTGCACACCTGCTGGGAGCTTTATTATGTACATCTGACTTGTTTCCTCTGCATTAATGTCTCGTTTGTGCTGATTGTGTGACACAGAGGATGTGAGACTGGTTGAGATGCAAGGATCGCCGTGGAACCAGAGCCCCCGGAGGAGAACTATTTGCTAGCTCTGTCAGGACTTTTCTTGTTTGAAATGATTTTTGCTGTGCCTGAAAGAGATTTTGTGTTGGCTGTATAGCATTCAGTGTACCATGCAATTATTATTTAGAGTGTAAAAAAAAAAAAAAAAAAAAAAAGTGTTGTTGTGTTTTGTGTTGTCTGTTTTCTGGCCAGAATTGTTGTTGTGTTGTTATGTGGTTTGATGTGTTTTCTTTAGAATCCCCCCCACCCTCAGTGTCAGTTTGATCACCTGACACTTGAGGGATATTTTGGTAACAGCATAAGTTGGTGTTTAATAGAGAGGGGGGAATCCTGCAGAATTTACATCATTTGTTTGTTGTGTTTTGTTTTTGTTTGTTTGGTGTTTTTACCTTTGCTAATATGAAAATTAAATCCTTTTTTCATGTTAAGGATTTAAGAAAGGTTTTGGAAGTTGTCTTCTGTGATAAATGTTATAATTTGTAGCTAATTAATTTGTGATATGTTAAGGATTGCATGGTCATAGGTTGGTTGTATAAAGTTTAATTTCGGTTCGTGATAGATTATAGTGTTATGCTGTCATGAGTTGGAAATATTTTGCTAACACCTTTATTCTTCTCTTTTCTTTTTTCCTTTTTCCTTTCCTTTTGATTTTGAATACAGGGGGGAGATGTGGGAAAAGGAATGTGAGATGTTTGGGCTTCTGGGACGAGTTGATTGTGTTGGGAAAGTTAGACAGGTGTGTAGGATGATAATTATCCTATGAGGTCACAGCTGTGCCTGTGTAGATCTAATTAACCTGTTAGTTGTTGCCTGATTGCCTAATATAATTGTGTATATAAGAGCCTGCTGGAGTGGAATAAAGACTTCTCTCTGCTTGTGACCACACTTGACTGTTAGACTTCGTTCCTGCTCCTATGATGCAACATATGAGTGTGTGTTACAGGTAATAAATGTGCTTTGCATTCTGTTAAAGAATTTTTTAAACATTTTAAAATTATTAATGCCATCTCCATCCAGATTAAAAAAATAAAATAAAAAATCCTCCTACTTTCGCTTTCCAGTCTTCTCGCTGCCCTTTTTCCTTAATTTTTGTGTCTTTAGCTTTTAACACACAACTATTGTTTCATAATTGGACTTCTTCCAAGACTAAAAATCTTTTTCTTTTAAGACACTTATTTTTTAAATATATACATGGTATATATTGTCATGGAGATATGAAGCATATCTCTGATACTCAGAGTAGCCAAACCATGACAGAAAACAGTGGCCATATATAGGTAAATCAAGATCACTTACTTGTACAGAAAAACAAAGAAAACTTCCATTTGGTTACTGACTTTGCTTCAGTGATCCATGTCTGTCACCTCAAGAGTGAGGTATTGCACTGCAACCTGTTTTGGGTTATAACAACAATAAATTCAGAAACTGAGCCTGGTGCAGGAAATGGCATCCCGTTCCAATGGACAGATACACAGATAGGCACACACCTTCATGTTTAGAACACCTAGAGGGGCTCTTCAAATCATCCTTCCCCCCACCCCGCATAAAATGCCCCATACTGTAATCAGTGATGAAGAGAACAAATGGTTTCATACTAGATTAAAACAGAAAGCAAGGAGAGAGAAGTTCCACATATAAAATGTTAAAATATAACCGTGAAGGTATATTCATTCCAGCTATTCATTCATGAATATTTTCACTTCACATGTTGCAGGAGTGATTCAAAATCATCACAAACAAATTTAAGTATAAGTACTAAAAAGGTATTTATTCATTGAACTGAACTGCATATTTAATGTAGGAGTTTGCATTTCAAAATGTTAGACTTGAGGGCTGACTAACATTTGAGCCTTATGACCAATTCAGCAAAGCATTTACACACACGCTTAAAATTAGGCATGATCTGAAGTGCTTGATGAATCGGGCCTAAATCTTTGTGTCAGACTATTAGCATACATTAGATTATTTTAGTAAATCTTCTGGCATAATCCTTTATAGTAAAATATTTGTTTTTTGGGAAAGGCTTGTTTTCCAAGATTTCCTTCTCTGGTATAATTGGAGAAAGCATAAGAGGGCTCAGGACTGAGAAGTTAACCAACTTGAAACAGAATACAATGAATGTGGTGTAAGCAGGGCTTTGAGATTGCTTCATTTTGGTGCACTTTGTCACTTTTGCAGTGCTTCAAGCAATCTACAGAAACCTTAGTATCTCTTGAGAAGAAGTAAGATCACAGAAGAATGATGAAAGAAGTGAAGTTGCTACAAGGATGGTGTTTGGAAGTAAGCACACTTTTTTTTTTTTAAAGATTCTCTCATCCAGACCTCTCAACTGCCATTAATAAATCACAATGTAGGCTCTGGAGTTTTTAGTTTTGGCATTTCCCCAGGTTTCTCCCTTTTCAGCCATTAGCTTTTTTAGTGCAAGTGCACGATATGGCCCACATTCTGCAGAGAACCATGATTCAAAATCTAGTTGAAAACAAAACAATCTAGTTCATACTATGAGAACTTTGCAATCCCCAAGTTCTGCAAGTTATAGCAATACTGTAACTAGCTAATTTTGGGTGTTTGAAATTATTACCATATTGGTGCTTCCTTTTCCCTGGCAATAACATGTCAGCATTGTATATTTCTTTTTGTTTTTTACAATGCTTTTAGCTTATGAATTCTCTTACACATTCTGCATACATGCAAGCATGAACTCAGTATACTTCACAAACTCTCATTTTGGCTAATTTAAAAATGCAGAAAAATATATTTTGGGTATACAAGGATAGTTTTTTAAATGCTAGTGAAATACTGCAAATTGACTAGTCAATTATTGTATGGCAGGCAGCCTTTTGGAGATCAAATTGTTTAGCTACTTCAGTATCATTGATCACAAACCAGTGCTAGCTGTATGATAGTTCTAAATGATGTACATTTGAATATCTCAGGAGAAACATATGAGTTCAGTTTCAAAGGAATACTGAATAGGTGTCCATTATTGTTCCTGGGGACTTTGGAAACTGTGTCCTCTAAATATTTTCACATCTTTATGATAATATATTGTATTTTATTTATAAAAATGTCACCCCCTCCACCCAGAAGTGCCAGAATATTGTAAAATGGTTAAAATACAATACACTTAAAACAGAATGGCCTCGGAATGAGCATTTTGTGGCCAGCTCTCATCCATCACCTGTAGATAATTAGGTCCAACTAATTTATAAGAGTACAGAAACAAGAGTATTTGAGTGTGGGAATGGTTCCTAAATCACATTAATTCCTTTTGGAGACAGGAATGGATGCTAGGAGTCGATCTAAAAATTCATTCTCATGCATCGGGGGAGCAATGGAGTTTGGGGTTTTTCACCAGGGAAGGTGGTGTGCTCAGAAATGTCCTGTGGATTGGGGACAGTAAAGTAGAATTCTTTCCCATCTTGGTGGCAGTGTCTCTTTGGGGACAGATTAAGGGTTAGAGGCACATAGGTAATAAGGTGTTGACATCTAAATGCATATAGGGCATATATGAGGCCTCCAGTTTGCAATCAGTCCAATGGTGTGAACTGCTAATTTTACAATTTATCAGATATTTAGGAACAAACCAGGTGAGCTAGTGTGTGGACCTGCAGACACAATGGGTATGTGTTCACTGCATTTGAAAACCTGGAGCTGGCCTGTGCCAGCCAACTTGGGCTTGGGTTAAGGGGCTCTTTAATTGTGGGGTAGACATTTAGGCTTGGGCTGAAACCTTCTGGAACCTCACAGACCTCTAGAGATCCAGGCTTCAACCTGAGCCCAAACATCTGCACTGCAATTAAACTGCCTCTTAACCCAAGCCCTCTCAAGCCTGAGTCAGCTGGCAGGGACAAGCTGCTGGTGTCTAATTTCAGTGTACACATATCCAGCTAATATGGGGGGAGGGACAGCTCAGTGGTTTGAGCATTGGCTCGCTAAACCCAGGCCAATGGGTTCAGGCCTTGAGGGGGCCACTTAGGGATCTGGGGCAAAATCAGTACTTTGTCCTGCTAGTGAAGGCAGGGGGCTGGACTCAATGACCTTTCAAGGTTCCTTCCAGCTCTGTGAGACAACTATGCCTATTGGGAAAACATTTGGGCAGAGAGTTCACCTAGAGGTTTGAAGCTGGACCAAAATAGTAAGTTGATCTTGAGTTGGCTTGGGATCAGCTGATGCCCCACTGACAGACTTTGGCAGCCACTGGAAATGATAGTTTTTACCCAGGTGAACAATTTGGGATTCTGTAAAAGGGCTGACTTAGTCATCGGGGCACAGAGATTTTGGACAGATCCAGGACCTTTCCCTTGGGTGACTGTGTGAACTAGTCTGAAATGCTCCAGCAGATGGCATGGCAGGGAGCCACCAGGCTTCCAGAGGTTGAAAAGTCCTGAAGATATGTGAATCAGAAGGTGGCAAAATGAATATGAGAATGAGGAGGACTGGTAGTTATCCATCAAAAATATCATTTGGATGCCCAAGTTATTTAAGGATGAGGAGGTGCATCTCTCCAACTGTGGAGTGGATATGTTTTTGGCTGATGTTAGTTATCAGTTCCCTCCTGATCTGGAAATCTGATTAGGAGTGTAGGGAGGCAGCCTAGCTCATTGCTGGTGCTTCCTGGTGTCTGGTGTCCTGTGTAGTACTTGTACTATAAGGAGTCTGGTTCCCTGAAAAACTGTAATTCGGGAAAACATCCCTTAAAGAAACTGAGGAATGCACTGGGGCACCTAAGAACTGGTACAGCAAGGACACAACCCGCATTCTTTAGCCCCTTTCCCTTCATATGGGGGCAATGGGCTGAGACCAGGGTGAGAGTGGGGGAGGGCTGTTGGTAGCCCTCCCAAATAGGTGGAAATAATGAAGGAAGGAAGGATGACCTGCAATGTACAAGTTATTACTGGGTATTCTCAAATGAGCTAAGTGAATAAAGTTGTGGCCTATTTAAATCACAGCCCTCAAATCTTGTCATTCCTCCTGCATGTCTGGGACAATGGAATTGGACTGGCTTACAGCAGGTATAAACATGACCCAGAATCTTTTCATTGAAGAGAGATGGATATTTTAAACAAGCAGTGGTTCTTTCTAAATGCAGTTTACAACAATTGATAGAAGTTTCATATAAATTGTCAAATTGAAACAAGGTTTAAAGAAACATTTTCTCAACACTTTAAACAACTGCAGGGATGTGATTCTAGAGCACATAAAAAGAAGTTACTTTCAGTTGAGTCCTAAGATGTCTGCTTGGAAGCTCTTTGAGAAAAGTCTTTGTTGAAAACGGAAGACACAAAGTCTGCATAGTATCAACTCAAAGGCAAGACTTGAGGTCAAGAAAGAGCAAGAGGAAAAACTACATTGGTATTTATTTCTGTCCAATGGTTCTGTATATTTTTTTATATAAATATTCAGTATAAACCAAGAACAGACAATAACCCAACTATTTCCTTTTGTTGAAACAGCATAGGAAAAATACAAAGACAGAGTATGTCTGCTAGTGAGCCAATATTACATATTCCCAGGATGTAATGTTTCTATTACTTTAATATTTTTATATGTTAAAAAATTTCCACTGCTCAAATATTTTGGCATTTTCCCCCTCTGGTTTAAATCAATGGGGTTCAATCTGGGATGAATTTGATGGGATGAACTTTTTCATTTTTAAAGATGTCATGTTTTTTGTTAGTTTCTTTTCTCATATATGAGATGTATTTTGTTTGCTAGTAGTGTCATTTTAAACATATAATTCTCCTTGTTTGCTTTCAGGCTATCTAGGTATTTTCTGTTAGCTAGCCTGTATTTTTTTCACTGAAGTGACAATACAAAATAATAGGTATTATGGGCTTTAATCTTAGGCAATTTATACCTAGAGCTCTGAAAACTGTGGTTTCAGCTTGCAGTGGTTCATGTGAACTTTTTTGCACTTTGGGTTTTTCAGGTTCAACACTTCTCTCAACCTCCTATCACTCTGGTTTCATTTTGAGTTTTGGCTTCAAACAAACCCATCAATTTAAAAACATCAAATTTTGATCATTTTCAGGTTGAAACAATGTGAAAATCATTTTCTTTGGGTTTAAATGGAAACCCTTACTTTTGCCTAGATTCATCCAACATTCAGCATGAGTTCTCTTGAAGCTTAACTTTGATTCTCCAAAAACTTGCAAAGAAAAATAAAAATCACAAATCTGGGGAAACTTTTCCATATCCTCTCTGTTTGAGCCAGGTTTTAAATCTTTATCTCCATTGACGTTTTGCCATTGACTTCAATGGACACAGGATTGCACCCAGAATTTGCAAAATCAGAAATCAGGCAAATTTCACCTGGTTGTAGGTTCTGCTGTGAAAGTTTCATATAACTTTGCTTCCTCTTCTCATACACAGCTCACATACCGATATTGCTGAGTAGAAATTTTCCAACAAAATAGATTTGTTAATGCTGGTTCATCAAACCTGTAATTTCTTGCAAAAATGAGTGGGATTAGACCAATTTTGCTGAATCGCAGGCCGGGTTCTGATGGACTGCCCTGGGGAGTTCTATTTCAATATAATTGAAATGGGAGAAGATCAGAACATGACTTTTATTTAACTTATTCAAAGTAGGTATTCTTTCATAGTTGTCTTGCTCAGCCTTGGAATAGCTGTAGTAATTAGTAACAAAGAATAGATTCTTGCTGATATCTATCATTCTATCCTCTGAATGTTTGGCATATTAAGCTATGTGTATTTAATTGGGAATAAGTTGACCGGGTGCCTTGTTAGTGTTCATGTGGAATGATTTTGAAATTATTAAATCCTTTTTATCTCAGAGGTGCTATGAAAACATTATGGTGATATATGAAAACAGTGTAAAGGAGCAGAGTATTGTTACTTTCAATAGTTTTGTGAGTGCCACTAGAGAACTCTTAAATGACTTTGAGACACCGTCCTATTCCTATAGACTGCAAGGAATAGACAATACCAATAATTCAGTCATGCGATGTTACAATCATCAGGTCTTAAAATGTGAACACACATTCATATTCTTTACTTGTTGTCCCTGTTGAAGGGCACTGGTTGGCCTTTTGTCTCCTCATATGACTAAATATATAAGAACAACAGAGTGGACAACATGTGATCTTCTGTTTCTCCTACCCTACATCTTGGTTCCTTTAGTACTGTTAAAATGTAGCCTGTATTAGCTTTGGGGGATATTACGGCTTGATTATTTCTTTTGAACTCTTAACAGAGTCTTAGAGAACTCATTGTACTTCTAAACTGCTGCCAAATCTGCTAAACTGCTGCCCCAATTAAAATTAGTCTGTTCTTTTGGACTTTTTGTTAAATAATTGCTTCTAATCTTTTTCTAAAAAACATATCTATATATCAAAACACTAGCAACATTTTATTCGAATTACAAATAATAGCGATTTTGAGCAAAACAGTTTGTGGATACAAACTATCTTTCATGATTTATTGTATTTATCAAAACAAACAGTTTTGAATATCTGGACTGAATTGTTTTTCAGGTTAATAAAATCCCTACACAATAATACTACATTAAGTTTAGATTTGTTGCTCTTGCAGTGAAGCTTACTCTCAATAAGGAAAAAGTAGAACGAAGCCTGTTCTGTAAAAACAAGAAAGAGGGAATTCAAAGTAAGTGATAGGGCAAGGTGAAACAGTGTGAAGAGACTGAGTTGGCAAGAGGAAAGTTTGAATGTGAATGGCTCAGGTTGCATACAAGTCATCAAAAATTTAATTTGAATACAACAGTGTTATTAACGGTTTTATAAATACAAAAAGTTATGAAACAATGTGGTGATTGCAAGCAATTTGTGAGAAGAGAAGAAAAAGGTGATTAACAGCAATTGGGAAAGGAGATTGTCCAGCTATACCGAAAGAAGGACAGGAGACACCTGATTGGATTTAATCAGGCCCTAACTTTATTATTAGATGTCTGGGACTACCTGGCAGATAACAGTGTACAGTGCAGATAAACCCTGTTTATTTTGTAATTACCCAGGTGAGGGGCTTTCACTAGTTCCTCCTCTTTTTCCATCCAGGTCCATCTGGAAAATCCATTGCTGGGATCTTATCTACTCCTCTCCCTCCCCCCCCCCCCCGTAGGAGGAGTAAGGTGGGCTATAAGAAAGGGGGGTTGGTTCCCTGCCGTTCCAACCATAGGAGCCCCAAACCCCACACCGTTCTATTTGTTTAACCAGCACCTCCTTTTTAAGCCCTTTACCTGGCCATTTATCTGGTCTCTGGATGCCTTCCCTGTGGAGTACTTGCGCTGGACATCCGCCACAAGGAGGTGCCAGCAATTAGCTCGGCTGCTTCCTCCCCCACACCTAGTCAGGGTCCCAGACATCTTCCAGTGGCCTTTGGTATAGCAGCCCAAAAACATGTTACCCCCCAAGTTTGATCGGTGAACTCCCCTTCCCCCCGCCAATGAACTTGGTTGCCATTTGCACTACACAGGGATCATCAAGGACTCCCGCAGCTGGATTGCCAATGTCACCTACTGCAACACCCTTCCCTTCCTGATGGGCCATATAGGTGACCAGCCTCCCAGATCCTCATATGCCATAGCTCCATAGCACCAGCAGCATCTATGTGAAAATCATTCTGGCTTCTGCATTTTCACCAGTAATAAAAATTCTAGAATTGGAACTAGTTAGAAATTCTCATCTATGTGAGTGATGCCATCTTCCAACGGCAGGTATGTGCTTGGAAGGAAAAGAGATGTTAAGGCTTACACGCTGTGACACAAATTCACTCACTAACTTCGTAACCCTGCGTGCAGTGGAAGTTTGGCCTGCCGTGTTGTCATACTAGACAAACATACTTTTATTGAGAGGGAGCTGTAATATGCCAGCCTTTGTGTTCATTCAATACCCAGGTATGCTAATGTAGTGGAAGGGCCCTCTGTTTTGTCATCTGCATGGTGTACCCCAAAATGTTTTGCCAGGCCACCTGGTTGATTGTAGTGTGAATGGAGCTACCTTGTGGATATGAAAGGTGATGTATTACTCGATATTCCCTTGGAGTGCTGTTGGGAATTGAACCCTGGGGGGACCCCTAGGTTCCCTATAGGCAATTGATTCATTTTTTTAACTTACATTGGTGCTATTCCTTGAAAAGGGGATCCAACAGGAAGAATGTGGCCTCCTTTGAAGACACCATACTTAAAAAGTCAGGGCTAATTCTCCTTCCCCATTACTTCTGTGCCTGGTGTATGTAAAGTGACATCAGTGAAGTAATCCCTGTTTTATACCAGTGCAAGTGAATCTGTTTCTCAGACTGAAGTGGGTATGTTTGCATCTTCTATTGAGCTGCTATCCCTTTCCTTCACTTTAGTGCAGTGCTTTTTCCTTCCGAACAAGGAACAATGAGTGAGGCTTTTTGGGGGTTTGTTTTTTAAGTAGCTTTCTTATTGTGTCTGGCATATTAAGGCTAAATTATATTTCCTTGTTGGCATGACGTGACTAGGAGCCTTAAGGGAAATTAAAGAGAAATTGTAGTAATTCCTTTGGACATGTAAAGGCCTGTTCCCATTGAAGTGAGTGACAAAATTCCCATTGACTTTAATGAGAGCGGGATCAAGTCGCTATTCAGATAAATATTTACCAAAAAAGGCTTAAATATTTAAAAATGCAATTTCAGAACATTTTTCTGAAATACCTGCCAGTTTTTCAGTATCTTTGTAATTGAGAGTACTTCCGATGTTTCAGTGACAGCTGTTGTTTTACTGATATTTCCCAGAAGGAAGTTGTTTAATGCTATAATTTGATACATAGGAAGTGCTACTTAGCACATTACTGATTCAGGAAGCCAGGAGATCTTCAGAGTTATTAGGTAAGGGTAGTTATTATTTTTTAAATTGAATAATGAAACTGGGGTTTGTACCAAATTCTCATGCAATTTGGACCATAACTAAGCAATTTGTCAATAACTAAGAATTTCCTGCTTTTATAATACTTTTATATGTGGAACAACATTTCCTGTGTCCTAAACTGCATTAGACTTCAAGATGGCAGCTTCTAGGTTAATTGTTCGCTCATTTAAAATATATAAAATATTCTTCACAAATAGATGTATTTTATTTCACATTGAAGTTTTTCCTCTAGGCTGGGAAAATTGTAACTTGAATGAATAAGTTAGAGAAATTGACAAAAGCTGCATTGCAGTAAAGGGGCATTGACCGGAAAGATTTCTTTTTCCTAAGCTGCTTGGACTGCACAAATGCATGTCATTTAATATATTCCTATAGAGTGATGTGCACTATTACTTACGTTTGGCTTTGACTGTTGTCTTGCATCCTCCAGGTCAATTCAGTTTGTAATACTTGTGCCACTAAAATCCCCTTTTAAGACTATGGGCTGAGGCTTACTGAGACTGACAGAAGCTGATCAATATGACTCCCCTAAGTAAGCTGAAGAGATAGTAAGTCAATAACGACTTGATGAATGATAATGGTGACCATGACCTTTCTGTCTTTTGCTCCATATGGAAGCATAGCTATCTGTATGCTTTTCTGTCAGAAAATGACACATGAGTTCGGATGGAAGACTGAAGCAAGCCATCTAATTTATTCAAAGTTGTTCATCTATATTATATATTTGAAAATTTCTGCTGTTACTAATTTAACTTCTGTTTTTATTTATATTCTGTAGTTTATTTTAGAGTTACAACTGCTGTACAACTTCATGACATGATAAGCAGTTTTCAGGTATCTAAAAGGGAGGAGGGAGAAAACTTGTTAATTTTAGCCTCTAAGGATAGAACAAGAAGCATGGGCTTAACTGCAGCAGGGGAGGTTTAGGTTGGACATTAGGAAAAAGTTTCTAACTGTGAGGGTGGTTAAACACTGGAATAAACTGCCTAGGTTAAACTGCCTATGGAGGTTGTGGAATCTCCATCTCTGGAGATATTTAAGAGTAAGTTAGATAAATGGCTATCAGGGATGGTCTAGAGAGTATTTGGTCCTGCCATGAGGTTAGGGGACTGTACTCGATGACCTCTCGAGGTCCCTTCCAGCCCTAGAATCTATGAATCTGAGTTACAACATAGCACACTTGGGTAACAGACAAATGTTTATATAATCCTGTGTACAGCTGGTGGGAAGACATTTTTCTATGGAATTTTAGGATTTGAGAATTCTTGATGATCACATGCTTTTGAAGTCAATGGGAAATCATTTTCGTTACTGGACAAAACCAGATACCACTATGTAAACTCTAGTCTAAACCTTTCCAATAAGAACAGTCAGATGTTACTTTTCCTGGTTGAAAACAAAATAAAATCCAGACAAACCAGGAATTCTAATGCCCAAATCAGAAAATTTGTTTTTATTTTGCAAGGTGTAATCAGGTGCAGACTCACCCAACAGCGCCTCCTGCTGGTCATCTCGGGAATTAGCTCACCAGTCATCAGAGCACCCTCTGCAGGCGAGGTGTCCCACCTGTCATTGGCCCCCGTGTCCCTCCCAGAACCCGGTGCCCTTGTCTTGCATGTTGTACCCCCTGGCAGTACCCCACTCTCTCTCGGTCTCCCCACCCAGGGGAGATCCCACCTCCTATCCCCATGTCACCTCAGTTATGGCTACTGCCAGTCACCGTCTAGCCCCCACGCCTTGAGGTGGACTGCAGTCTATCAGCCAATCATCACAGGCAACAAGGGGTTTGGACTGGCTGCCTTTACCCACCCTCAAGCTGCCCCTCTGCAACCCCAGTATCTATGTGGGCCTAGGACCAGGCCCTGCAGCCTGGGGAGTTGCTGGCCTAGGGCTTCCCCACCCCCAATGTCTTTCCCCAGCCCTGCCTCACTCTAGGTACCCAGGTGAATTCCCCAGCAGCCAGGCCTGTCTCTCTCTCCAGTCAGAGTGAGACTGCTGAGCTTCTGGCTGCCCTGGCCTTCTTATAATGCCTAGTTGCTCAGTTTGGGGCGCGGCCCTAGCTGCAGCCACTTCTGCCAGTCAACCGGGGTTTTGCTCCCTTCCACGGCCCCAGCCCTCTGCAGGGCTTTTTCAACCCCTTCAGGCCTGGAGCGGGTGTTCACCCCGCTACACAAGGGTTTATGAACACTGGTGTTCTAGCATACTCTCTCAGTTGATCCTTGCCAAATAGATTACTGACAGTTCACTTTTTGTTGTAACATTTAGTAGGGTTATGTGTGCAGTGTATTTCAAGAAGTTAGGCAAAGAGTCTGCAAAGGTGAATCATTAGTACTGCAGAGTCCCACTGACTTTAAAAGAATTCAGCATGCAAATAAGTATCTACACAGAGACCTTTTTGCTAGAGATGACAAAGTATCAAAATGTTCAGAAAAATTAGATCTTGTCTATATTTATTTGTATGTTCAGTCCTATAGATCAGATTTAATTTTATTTGCATAACCTACAAAAAAACACTTACTAGTAATATGTATCTCTGCCTGTAGACTATGTAGAATATTATTCATTTTTCATGAGGAGCAGCAGAAAACATGAATAAATTATGAATTACAGATTCATCCCTAAGAGTCCCTGAAGATAGCAATACTGTTTCTCAAAAGTTACAAACACCTCTTTTACTTAGCCACTGGGTTAAAGATTGCAGCACTTGTGTTTTACATATTTAATAACATCCCCATCTGGCTATGTAAGTAAAATAGTTTTCTTGTATTAGACTTTTTTTGGACCATTTAATTATATTGTCAATTCATCCTGTACGCTTAACATTAAACAGAATCCAGTAGTTTTTCTTAGGTACGGGGAATAGGCAGGATTCTGAAAATCATACAAACAAATGTATTTTTGTTTGACCTTCAAGAACTTTTTTGCTTGCATATTGATAATCATTAGCTCATTCAATACTCTTTAGTTTTTACATATTGGACTTTTATATAAGAGCCACTCTCCATTTTTAAAATGACACCATACCAGCCATCTTTTTTTCCTGTTTATATGCTTTTATTACATTTTAAAGCATTTTGTATTTTAAATTATTGTGCAGACCCCTGAGCAGCTTCACAAGAAAGAGACATTTAATAAGTAAACTCACAATTCCTGATCAAGCACAGTAGCAAATCCTTTGAAGACATCACAGGTAGCAAAAGGGAGTTTACAGCTCACCTCTTTAGGGGTGGAAATGTGTTCTTTTAAGCCACTTACCCTAGAATGCTAGGGTTCACTCGTTTCATTCTAAGTATTTGTATTGCATCATGATTTCCAAGTGCCAAATATAAATATAGCTGTGGTTATCTGGAGACCGAGATGGTGGGTAGGGGTGAGGTAGAAAGACACCAAAGGGTGGCTGAGGGGCAAGAGAATTCAAGGGAGAGAAGTTTAACAGGCATGGCTGAAGATAGCATGGTGCTACACACATTGAAGAGCCTTTCTGGTGGGAGGGAGCAGGATGGTGGATTTGGGAATAATGATTTTTAACCACCTCTCATCCAATGCCACATTTGGGAATCTAAGAGGGAGGAGTGGCATGACACAGGGATATGACCTACGGGTAGGATCGTTGTTCCGGGAGTATCCAAGGGGCCTCAGTATGTTCCGGGTTCCATGCAGATTAGCCAGGAATATGGCTAAGCAGAAGTCTCAGACCCAGTGGGAGGTCACCTTCTCTCCAATACTAAAGATAAGATATTGAGAGGTGAATAAATAGACATTTTGTGATGGCTCCACAGGGAAGCTATGACAGATAGTGGGTAGAGCAATTCCTGAAAAGAAGCAAGGTGTTCAAGTATATGAATATAATCAGGCAAGCATATAGTACATTTGGGGGTCGTGGCTTGGTTAAACTAAGTTGAGCTGGAGGTGCAACACAGGCTGGGATAATAAGAACATAAGAACATAAGAAAGGCCGTACCGGGTCAGACCAAAGGTCCATCTAGCCCAGTATCTGTCTACTGACAGTGGCCAATGCCAGGTGCCCCAGAGGGAGTGAACCTAACAGGCAATGATCAAGTGATCTCTCTCCTGCCATCCATCCCCATTCTCTGACAAACAGAGGCTAGGGACACCATTCTTACCCATCCTGGCTAATAGCCATTTATGGACTTAGCCTCCATGAATTTATCCAGTCCCCTTTTAAACATTGTTATAGCCCTAGCCTTCACAACCTCCTCGGGTAAGGAGTTCCACAAGTTGACTGTGCGCTGCGTGAAGAAGAACTTCCTTTTATTTGTTTTAAACCTGCTGCCAGGGATTTAGTGGGACAGTCACGTCCCGCATCAGATGCCCTGGATGGAGTGGATGACACCAGGGGAGCCAAGTGTTCACACTGAAAGCAGCTTATTTATCGTCGGCAAACTCACCACACTGATGCGCTGGATAAAATTTACTGGGCTTTTAATGAGATTGGGTCTTTTTTCAGAGCATCTGGAAATTTAAACATGCCTACAAGATGTACTTTGGATTTACAACTGGAAGAATAGTTGTCTTAACCCAGTATCAGAGGGATAATTGTGTTAGTCTGTATCCACAAAAACAATGAGGAGTCCGGTGGCACCTTCAAGACTAATAGATTTGAGCATAAGCTTTCGTCAGTAAAAAAAAAACACTTCAGATGCATCCGAAGAAGTGGGTTTTTTACCGATGAAAACTTATGCCCAAATAAATCTGTTAGTCCTGAAGGTGCCACCAAACTCCTCGTTGTTTTTGTATTAACCCTGAGGATCTCGAAAACCAATTTGGGTGGGGTGGGGAAACGGTGAGTCCTTAATGATACAGAAGAGGGATGAGGCAAGGATTTGCACCGTAAGGGCAAGGACTTATACAGTAAACAGGCTAAGCAAGTGGTGGTGTGGACTTGCAGGCACAGTATTGTATACTGGGCACACAGATGGAACCTCCAAGTCATTGGGCAGTTCAGATCTGGGCCTAGGGAGTGAGGCAATCCTGAGCTAGCATGGAATGAGGGGCTGATGCACCTTGCAAACTTTTTGGCAGAGCAAATATGGGTCACCTTGGTGTTTTTTATCCCCCCCCCTTTTTTTTTAAAGGGAGGAATCTGTGTATAACTGGGAGGCCAGCAGGGTTGTAAGGAGTCAGCCAAGCATTCTACTGGTGCCTCCTTGAGGCAGATGTCCAATGCAGGTTCCCTATATGGAAGGGTACAGTTATCTCACAAAATGAGTTGGAGAAGGATTTGAAGTAAAGCATCTCTTATGGAAACTGAGTAAGGAGGGTTTGAGGCTCCTATGTCTCATCAGCAAGGAGCTGACCCCCTTCTCACATCACTGTACAATTTGTGGCGGGGTATTCCCAGATATAAGTGAATAAAGTTGTGGACTAATTAAACTTCATCTGTCTTTCAGAGTGGGCAGATAATAGTATCTTGCTAAAAGGGTAACATGCAAACATGCATGTCTCTGCAATCCCCTCTCCCTTCTGATACTGAATTTTAAAATAACTTATAAGGATATATATATAGAAATAGAAACACTCGTTTTTTCCCCAAAATATTATTTTCATCAAAGTTTGGAGCCTAAAAAAAAAACAAAAAAAACTTTTTGAAGTGATAATTAGATAATTAGGTTTTTGGTTTTTTTTTCTCCTGCTGACGATAGCTCATCTCAATTGATTAGACTCTTTCTGTTGGTATGCATACTTCCACCTTTTCATGTTCTCTGTATGTATAAATATCTCCTGTCTGTGTGTTCCATTCTATGCATCCGAAGAAGTGAGCTGCAGCTCACGAAAGCTCATGCTAAAATAAATTTGTTAGTCTTTAAGGTGCCACAAGTACTCCTGTTCTTTTTGCGGATACAACACGGCTGCTACTCTGAAACCTGTTCTTAGTACATAGTACACCTTTTCAGACAGATGCACACTTAGACACCTGATTCTGCTATTGATGGAAGTAATGCGGTTGATTTCATTAGCAGCATGTGGGAAACCTAACCTTTAGGTCACTAGTGGTGTGTTCTACATTTGAACTTTAGGTACTCAACTATTCCCATCACTTAAGCAGCTGTAGTCAAATTCTGAAAGGCTGATGCCTAATTTGCACCTGCACAAAATGAACAGGTGCATAAATTCCTTTTCCACACTCAGGTTTTATACAATTTGCAGGCAGGATTGGTGTCTGCATGTTTTGTTGCAGGTCTAGTATAGGCTCCAACCTTTCAAAATGCAGCCCCAGCATGTCAAAATTGTACTTAGCTTGCACAATGATAGAGAAACAGAGAGAGCCAAATTCACAGGTAGCATAGTTGAAGGGGTATAAGGTGAATGTCAGCATTGACATTAGTTATATGTTCTGTGGGGGAGGAAGGAGGGTGATGTAGCATGAAAAGCAAACAAGAGTATACTACTGCCCTTTGCTAAATGGTGGCAGAGTTAGTTTCCTATTAAAGAGAAATTGGTGACAGTCTCTGGATATTTTTTAGTATACTTATCTTACTCAAAAATATACCATGTCCAGTACACCTTCAATAGAAATGGCTAAAATCCCAAGCCCACTCCTTTTTGAGTGCCCAACCAGGTAAAAGAGTAGTAAGTGAGAGAGAGAAGTGAAATTTTTCATCTGAAACATTTTTAGTTGAAAAATGCATATTTGATACTGAAATGTCAAATTTGTTTGTCAATTTTGATTTCAAAATTTTGAGTTTTCAATTTTAAACTGTTTAGACATTTTCTTTTGATTTAAAAAATAAAATTAAACATTAAAGGCTCAAAATGGGAGGAAAGCATTTCATTTTAGTTTGAATGAAACATTGTGTGCAATACAAAACAATGGTTTATTCAATGTTTTGGAGTTGCCAGTGAACTGAGAAATCCATTGTCTGTAAGCAGCAGATCAGGCGAATAATGTGCTGAATGACCAGCTGCATGTGATTATATGTGGGTCCGATGGACCTGGCCCTATATATTACATGTTTTCTATGGAGAATTTGTAGCCTTGAGACCACGTGCGCGCACGCACACACACACAAAATCAGCCATGGGTGAAACTCAGGGAGTTTACCACTAAAATGGGGAGGAGGAGAGGGAGAAGAATGTTCTGCTGCTGGCAAAGCATCCCCACCTCAGGAATGTCCCTAACGAGAGTTATAACCGCCAAGGTTTTAAAGGTGCTGGGAAATTAGGGAGGATACAGAAGGAGACTTAACAAATGGTATGCTAAGCTCTGACCAGCATTTTATACTGACCATCTGCACAAATAGAGAGAGTCACAACTATGTTACAGTTTAGACATGAAAGATAAAATGTAAAAAAAAAAACCTTGGACAGGAAAGAGGACACATAGGTGCCAGTGTGCAATTGGTTAAATGTTTTGTTATTTAGGAATGTGGGATAAAGTGATAAATTTACTAAATTTGAAGGAGGGAGCTAGTTTTACCTATATCATGTAAATGAAAAACAATGCTCTTTGGGAGCCATTTCCAGACTGCAGTTCAACATCAAGCTGTTGTAATTCTGACCCCTGCAGGACCATGACATTCAGAGGCATCTCTGGGAACCCCCAGATGATTGGATCCTGACTGGTCATCGGGTGAAATTTGTATATAGGGAGTGGTGAGCATAAGAGATTTGCTTGGTGTATATGTTCTATTTATCAGAGGGGTAGCCGTGTTAGTCTGGTTCTGTAGAAGCAGCAAAGAATCCTGTGGCACCTTATAGACTAACAGACGTTTTGCAGCATGAGCTTTCGTGGGTGAATACCCACTTCTTCGGATCACCCACGAAAGCTCATGCTGCAAAACGTCTGTTAGTCTATAAGGTGCCACAGGATTCTTTGCTGCTTCTATGTTCTATTTGTTTCCAATAAATAGATGTTTAGAGCACAGCTGTATAAGGCTCTTTCACTGGGAAAAGGACACACAGATCTGTAGAGCCCCGAGCCCTGTGGGTAAGAGATGGTATTTAAATTGACCAGGTTTCTCCCTGAGTCCTGTGGGAAAGGGTAAGATGCCTTACCCCCTGAGTCCTCAGTAAGGAAAAGAGCGGAGGGTTCCTAAATTGACTGGGCCAAGCCTTGAGCCCTCAGTTGGGTATAGACGGGGTGCCCTAAATTGAGTGGGTAACTTCACATTACATGCTGTCACACTGAGAATTCATGACATTCTTTGTAATAACAATAGCTGTAATGTAGCCCTTTTTATGCCTTTTTATTGGTTACTTTTCCTGCTTTTCTCTGTTTATTATTCACAGTATATGATTCTTTCTAGATACTTAAATGCCCCTTTCCCAATTAAAATACTATTTGAACTCCCTTTTGGTCAACTAAGTCACAAATCATGATTTCTATTCTCTGAATGGACGACTGACTTTTTTTTCAGATATGCAGTGTAATTAACAGCCCACAAGTTTGAGTCTTCAAATGAATACTCATTCATACTAAAATTTGATTATTTCAGGCTTTTCCTTTATTAAAAATAGTTAGTGGTAATACAAATACTCCTTTAATAGAAAATTATATGACTAAATGAATCCTAACCAGCCTCAATGATGGGATCTAAATTAGCTATTACCACTCAAGAAAGAGATCTTGGAGTCATTGTGGATAGTTCTCTGAAAACATTTGCTCAGAGTGCAATTATCAGAGGCGTAGCCATGTTGGTCTGTATCCACAAAAACAATGAGGAGTCCAGTGGCATCTGAAGAAGTGGGTTTTTTACCCACAAAAGCTTATGACCAAATAAATCTGTTAGTCTTTAAGGTGCCACCGGACTCCTCGTTGTTCCGGTGTGGAATGGCAGTCAAAAACACTATCAGAATGTTTGGAACTGTTAGAAAAGGGATAGATAATAAGACAATGTGGCAAACCCAGGACAAATGGCTACAAAGGGAGGGGTAGTAATTAGTCCCAGAGGGGTTAAAAGGCCTCTCCCTATCCATTGAGGAGAGAGAGCCATGGAGAAATAAGGTTCAGCTGGAACAGGGGTTACCAGGGAACTAATTAGGTTCAGCTGGCCCCAGTTGCTGGAGACCTTTTTAAACCCTCCCTGGCATGGAAGCGGGGGAGGGGGAGCAAGCAAGCAAGCAAGCAGCCAGCCAGCCAGCCAGCCAGCCAGCCGAGAAGCTGCCAGCAAGTAGGTGCAGCAGGACTCTGAACTCTTCCAACAAGGAAGACTGCACTCTGTCCCCAGAAGGGGAGAAAACCAGCACAAGGGACTGACTGAGGGAAGGATCAGCCAGACCCTGTGTGACCTGGAAGGACTTTGCTTTGCTTTGCTCTGCTCAAGCCTGTGTCTCCAAGGCAAAAAGTGACTGAGCCAGCTGAGGAGAAGCAGGTACTTTGCAACAACAGTAAATATCATGCCACTATATAAACCCATGATACAGCCACACAGTGAATACTGCATGCAGTTTTGGTCACCCTCCTTCCTGCCCCCCCCCCCATATTAGCATTGGATACAGAGAAGGGCAACAAAAATGATTAAGGGTATGGAACAGCTGCTGTATGAAGAGAGATTAAAAAGACTGGGACTTGTCAGCTTGGAAAAGAGACCATTAAGAGGGGATATGATAGAGGTCTATAAAATCATTGGTGTAGAAAGTGAATAAAGAAGTGTTTACTTCTTCACGTGACATAAGAATCAGGGGTCACCCAATAAAATTAATAGCTAGCAGGTTTAAAAGAAATGAAAGGCAGTACTTCTCCACACAATGCAGTCAACCTGTGGAAATCATTGCCAGGGATGTTGTGAAGGCCAGCACTATAACAAGGTTCAACAAATAATTAGATAAATTAATGGAAAATAAGGCCATCAATGGCCATTAGACAAGATGGTCAGGGATGCAACCCCATGCTCTGGGTATCCCTAGCCTCTGATTGCCAGAAGCTGGGAGTGGGTGACAGGATGGATTATTCAATGATTGTCTGACTGTTCTATTCATTCTCTCTGAAGCACCTGACATTGGCCATTGTTGGAAGATTGGATACTGGGCTAGATGGACCTAGTATGGCCATTCATATGTTCTTAAGTAAATTCTGCTTTTTTTAAGACTCTGATCCAGCAAACTACTTACGTAGTTAATACTTAACTTTTGGCATATGATTAGTCCCATTGACATATGCTAAGCTTATCCTTAAGTGCTTGTGCTTTGTTCTATTAGGGCCTAATCTGTGAATATGTATGAATATGTGGGTTATTTTAATTATCCTAATCTCTTTAATAATTAGGAGGGATACTTATTACCCTCTGAATAACTACTACAATTGTTTAAAATATCATTCTCAAAATTTGGTTTTAAGCACACAGTACACCCTAGCTACATATTCGTTATTCCTATTGTGGTAAAATGTAAATAAAAAACATAAATTTTCATTCGTAAATTTCAAAAAAAGATAAATACAAGCTAGTAATGAGTTTAGTCTTATGTACCTGATGCTGTATTACTTCTGCTGAATCCATCACACTCAGTTGGCTCTCACTGACACATATCTCTAGTCAGTTACCTGGCAACGTTGACACATTAGGTATTAGCTGCCATTTGTGTCATTTTCTCACCTTTTAAAAAAAACCTTAGAAAATTATCACAATCCTAAATTGGGCTTTCAATACATTGACACACATTCTTTTTCAGTTGACTAATTCTGTCAAGGCCTACACAATTAGCAAATGTTCAGAACAGATAAATATACACCTGATAAGTTTATAAATGAGTGTATTTGGGGCATTATAGTCTAGAAGGAAAAAGAAAATTACACTAACAATGTTCCCAGTGTCCAATACTGTTGTTGTTCATTTTAGGATGGCCTTTGATATAAGTTTTCACCTCCACCACACTCTCTTGTGTGCTCATACTGGACGAGAGGGAAAGGGGGGAATCTACAAGTGATTCCTCATCACGTATGCCTGAAATACGGAAAATGTATTCAAACAAATTTGAAGGCCCTCCTTATGAGTTACATTTTTTTCTTCAAATATGCAACCAAGCTGGATATTGAACAAGGGTAGATATTTTTGTTTTTGTTTGTGTGTGTGTGTCGGGATTGAGGATGAGGGGTTGAAGATACTATGAATGCAGTGCTCATGAAACACGAGTAGATTCACATTAAGGGTGTTCTAAGTCCTCTGTCTGTCCACAGGACAGATAAAACACAGTCAGCCTTTTCTGGATGGTCTACCTCTATGTGAGAGAGGATACATCATTCTCTTTGCCATAGTGGTAAGTGGCAAACCTGACCATCCCGTGACCCATACAGTCCCCCAAAAGGTGTCTATTAAGAAAAGCAGAAGTCATCTACCAAATCAAAATAAGAGATGTCTATTCAGTTCAGTAACAAAACACATTTTGGAAATGTTCTGATATGCAGCAATGCACACTTGGCTTTCATTACAGCCTCTTGTTCCACCACAATGCATTTCATATCCATATGCAGTTATATTCTCGCACAATGTAATACAGTGTTCCTTTCCCCACCTCTGTAGAATGTGAAGCACACTTTGCAAAAAGTGATACAAATGACATCATAACTGTAGTTTGTTTAACTATGCTGTCATTTTTACAGTGCTGATATAGGTAAAGCTGTGAACATCCTCCATAGTAATTCTAACCTATTGTATTTAACACCTCTTGAATGAGACTCTGTGCTGTTCCTCAGAGGGTATGTCTACACTGCATGGCTGGTCTGTGCCAACTGACTTGGGCTCATGGGACTTGGTCTAAGAGGCTGTTTAATTGTGGTGTGAACTTTTAGGGCCCAGGTTCTAGGACTCAGCAAGGTAGGAGGGTCCCAGATCTCAGGCTGCAGCCGTGGCCTGAATGTCTATACCACAATTAAAAACCCTCTTTAGCCTTAGCAGCTGGAATGGGCCAGCAATGAGTTTTTATCTGCAGTGTAGACATATCCTAAGAGGCCTTCAGGCTAAAGCATTATATGAAATCTCCGCAGTGCGGAATGGTCCAGCCTTGCCTCCTAAATGCCCCTACCACTCCCTATACCAGGGCTTGTGAAGGGTTCCTCAGAAGGCAGACTTCCAGCGTCTTCCAGACTTCCATTTAGCGTCCCTTTATGCCATTCTGGCCCTTTTTAACTGGCATGCCGGGTAGGAGCAGTGGTGTGACTTTTAACCTTTATTTCTTCAGGTTTGTTCTTCCTAATCCCATGGAATCTGCAGAAGATAGTGTTTCCTGACTGGAAATACTGTTTGAACTGAGGTAGCTACTGCTAGAACATAAATACTCTTTAGTTACTTCTTAATACTTTCCCCATCTAATTATCTCATGAGGTTAGTAGAATATATTGTGATTGCCTACTGCCTCCCCTGTGACAATGTCGTCATTCCTTTCAAGCTGAACAAAACCTATTGATTTTTCAATAGTGTTACTCCAGATTACCCAAACTGGTAAGAGAAGAGTCAAACCCAAAGCAAACTGATTTGAGGGAGGATCTGGGTGAGTGCAGGGAGCGAGGGTAAGAGTAGCTGTGTTGTCAACTCTAATGGTTTTATAGAAAGTTTCAAGATACTTGTTTTAGCTTTTACAGTCATATGATTTTGTGAGACTCTCTACTTTCATCAATAATAATAATAAATTAATTAAATGTTTCTAGTCCTCATGGTTGTGGAGAAAAGCCTGAACATATGAGCTGAATTTACAATAAGGGCTCAAAATCAGAAGAGAAATAAATACATTTGTTTTTTTAAATTTATTTTATTTTACATATCTCAAGATATTTAAGCCAACCTCTTGATTTTTTTTTTTGAATGCCCAGATTGGCAATACTGGGGCAGAAATATATGACAACCGAGATGTATGCAAGGCCTGGAAGGTGAGTATGAGCCTTACTTTGAAGCCAAAGGGAGGCCAGTCAATAGATACAAAAAGGGGAATAATGTGACTTGCATGGATATGGTTTTGAAAGGTAGGGATGGAGGGGAAAAGATAGATTTCGAAGATGTTACAGAGGAAGAACTAGTAGGATTTGATGATAGCATGGGTGAAGTATGAAGAAGGGAAGAGAGTCAGCACAACAGAGCACAAAGCTGTGAGCCTGGGTGGCAGAGAGGATAGCTAAATTGCCAAAAATCAAGAGAGGAAGAGGGGAAAGAGGACTTCATTTTTTCCCCATTTTTGAGGTTTGTTCTGGCAGTGGGGCTTATGGAAAAATGTCTGGATGGTTGGTTGGTTTAATTATGTGCTGAGTTTTTATTTTCATTTATCTCAGGTAGCACCAAATAATCAGATGAATGATCAGATAAACTATAAAGGTTCTGATTCTGCCACTGTCACACATGTTAAATAATACTTGATGCTGGGAGCAGTCTCATCTCTGAAATCAGTGGAACTATTTGGAGAATAAGGCACTATTCAGTGTGAGCAAGCGTTGGTAGAATCATGTCTCAAAGTCCCAAATTTCTCATTTATTTAAATAAATCAGACTCTTAGATTCCTCTAGGATTTACGAAAGTCCCTAAGTATCTTCCAGAGTTTTTTTCTCCTGATAAGAAGTGCTATCAATGTGTAGAACAGAATGATATAGTAATCAGATATTTTTTGCTTTTAGTTTTAATGGGTTGTTTTCATCTTGTTTTGTAACATAAAATGTCACTGTATATAAATTATAAGTTTAAATTAAAACATCAGTCAACATCCTTGCAAATATCTCTTCCTAATTACATCTCTAAATATTTTAAATGGAGTAACAATTTTTAAATCCATATTTTAGAATAAATTAAATTTAGCTTTGACCAGATGGATGATAGATACAGTATGCTTTGCACATTGCTTTTGTTTTATTTAACTAAACCATTCACAGGAAACAATCAAATCTGTCGATTTTCTTCCAAATTAAGCCATCTGCCATATCTTTACACTGATGAAATAGAAATACAGAATTTCAAATGTAGTAATAAATAATCAGAGGTGGCTGCATTTCCATGATAGTTTAAATAATTCTATGCATAAAGAGACAAGGTAGCTGAGGCAACATCTTCTATTGGACCCACTTCTGTGAAAGAGACAAGTTTTTGAGCTGCAGAGAGCTCTTCTTCAGGTCCTCTGTGCATAGACAAGACAAAGGAGGTACTTTGGTTTTGGCAAAATCTCAGTAGCCATGGCTTGGTTTTTTGCAATCTTTGGATCTGGATTCATGGTGTATGCCAATATGGAGCACCTTATGCTTTTCAAGCTCACACAGTGTATTTTAAACTCAAACTAAAATCATTTCCTTTAAAGGAACTCTTCATCTTCTCATTTTCTAACCAACCGTCTAAAACATTCAATAAAACACAAATATGATAAGAAATAGAAGTCTTTACTTCTCACTATGGGTCTGATCCAACTCCCATTTCGTGGTAAGTGGATTGGGCATCATATATGGGAATTAATGGAACTTTTTAATGTCATTGCTTACTTGGCAACAGGGACAGAATGCTCTCTTTAGTGCTCAGTCTTTTGCTACTGAGGTGTAGGTGCTCACATCTGATCAGCCATGATACCAGCCTCCGTTGCCTCCTTGTTAAATTTTCAGACACCTTCATCTTTCTTCCATGCTGCCACACATACTTAAGAGCACAGTTGCCAACTTTCACACAGTAAATTAGCACCCCAACTTTTACAATAAGCCAATAATTAAGCTAATTCCATTTCAGAACAAGGCCAAAACAAGCCAATCCCTAAGAACCCCAACACTATATGTGACTAGATCCCCCCCCAGCGTGCAGTCTGGGACAGTGGTGGGGCTGCTGTGCACCCTTGACTCTCCCCCCCTTGCCCCTGCTTGCTACAACAAGCTACAAGCCAAACAAGCAACAAGTTACAAGCCAAAAACTAGCCAACAAGCAACTCACAAGCCAATTAAGCCCAAAACAAGCCCAATTTCTGCATTTTTTCCACGGGTTTGGCATGTCTGCTTAGGAGGTGTTGGCTGTTAGACGTTTGCAAAGCCACCTAATTATCTACCTTCAGATCCCTCCTCGGAATTGTCTTTTGCTCTGACGACTAAAAGAAAAACACTTCACAGTGGCTAAACTGGTAGTGTGCAGAGATCCCTGCCTACTTGGCTGACTAATAATTGTCTCATTGTTTACTTATCTTCCCCCCTTCCATCTATATCCGTCTGTTGTCTCTTGTCTTATACTTTATTGTGAAATCCTTGGGGCAGAGAATGCCTTCTTTTCCTGTGTCTGTACAGCACCTAGCATAATGGGGTCCTGGTCCATGACTGAGGCTCTTAGGTGCTACAATAATCCAAATAATTAGTAATAAGTGAACAAAGTGTTGCTGTATGGATTAATAAAAAATTACCTCTGGTTTATGCATTTTCTGGCAGTTTATGTTCATCCAGAATGGCTGAGCATCATGAAGGGTGTTGGTGAATAGGCAGGTGGAGGGTATTCACATTGACTGGCATCCAAACTGATTTATTTATTACAAAGTTGAAAATTAGTTTTCCTATTGATTAGTTCCCTTTGATTCCATTGTGGTGGTATTGCAGTTGATGGAGATGTCCTCCTCTTAAAAAGCACTATGTACACACATGTCCTATGCAAAGAGACTCATTATGGCTATTCAAGAATATTGTTTTAAAAACCTGCATCTACGTAAGGAGTAAGCATCTTCCACTTCCAACTGATGAGGATGGAAGTTATTAATCCAAATATGTAGATGAATAGGAAAAGAAACAAACTCAGTTTTATGAGAGTTGCTGACTCCAGTGAGAATTCTTTGGCCAGTTGTCTGGCTGATGGGACTCTCCTACATCCTCAGGGTCTAACTGATTGCCATATTTGGGGTCAAGAAGAAATTTCCCCCAGGTCATATTGGCAGAAACCCTGGGGCAGCATGGGGCATAGGTTGTTTGCTGGTGTGAACTAAAGTAAATGGTGGATTATCTGTAATATAATCCTTTAAATCCAGATTCTAGGATTTCTGTAACTCAGCCAGAGGCTATGGCCTATTACAGGAGTGTGTGGGTGAAGTTCTGTGGCCTGCGATGTGCAAGAGGTCTGACGAGGTGTTCATGATGATCCCTTCTGACCTTAAAGTCTGAGTAACTATTCTCAGGCTGATGCTTTATGTGATGTTGGTTTCTCGGTCAACCTTGCCACTACAATATGTTTGTTCAATTACTGAGCAGTGTTTTGTGGTCTCAAAAATAACAAAGCATACTATTTTAACGTTAAAAGAAAGGAAGAACGCATTTATAATATATGTTAATCAGGGCCAGCTCCAGCTTTTTTGCCGCCCCAAGCAGCGAGGAAAAAAAAAGAGGAAAAAGGAAAACCCAACTGAGCTGCCGCTAAAGAGGACGAGAGGGAGTGAAGGACTTGCTGCCGAATTGCCGCCGAAGACTGAAGTGGAGTTAAGGTGCTGCTGAATTCTCACCGCAGACCAGACGTGCTGCCCCAATAATAAATGGACTGCCATCCCTATCTATTGTCCACCCCAGGCACCTGCTTCCTTCACTGATGCCTGGAGCCGGTCCTGATGTTAATAATTTTATTGTCTTATAAAGTGGTTAATGATTCAAGAATGGTTTTTCTCCTTTGAGTAAACTGCCAATGCAAAGAAGGTGTTTGTCTAATGTTAACAACTCTAAAAGGTGTTAGGTCACAAATCTTTCAAAGATTTATATGGAGTGGAAGGAGATGGTATGTTTGGTTTTTTTACTTGGACATTCAAAGGAAGTCTAGAAAACACTTTGGAGACAAAGTTGTAAATTGGATGGAAGTTTACATCCTTTTAGAGTCAAATTATGCTTGTGGATATTCACACAAATCCCATGAACTTCAATGAGGAGTATGCAAATGTATACATTGATTTTTAAACTATAGCATTATCCTGCAAAGATCTATGAACATGTCATTGTACTCATGTAACTAATCCCATTGAAGTTTACACTATAACATGCTGTGATGGGGTGTACAAGCCCCACAGTGGGCAACAAGCGGGGCAAGGAATCATTTTGGGCCCAGTCAGCCCTGCCCCACCATACCTGCAGCAAATGCTCCACCAGATGGAAGAATTATAAAAGACAGAAAAACAGGTCATTTGGCAGCAGACCTGGAGGAGAGCAGACCTGCAGCTCATGCTTCCAGCAGTGCAGAGGGAAGGCTGGAATCTCCAAGGTGCCTATTTTCGTCAGGGAAGACCCTTTGGGACAAATGGAAATATTCCCCTCTCCCCCACATATGGACCCTGGACATTGGTAATCTCTTTTTACTTTCTTGATTTGGACTGCCCCAGTGGGGAAAAGCCTTGGACTAAGCTAGGGTAGGGATGGAGATAGGAAGTGTCCCAGGAAGGGCCAGATCACTGGTAGCTCCAAAAGGCCTTCTGTCTGAGCCCGGTGAAGTGGGAAGGGCCCAGGATCCCCTACCACCAACCCCCTGTGGGTGACTGGTTGCGGTCCTGAGCAGTAGGCCACTCTTTCCAACCAACCTCCGAGTGTGGACCATTACACATGCATATTAATAATTGCAGGATTGGTGCCTAAATCTCAGATTCTTTAAATTACCATATATACTCATTCATAAACCGAATATTTTTGGTAAAAAAGTGACGCATCAAAGAGCGGGGGTCAGCTTATAAATGGGTCTACACCAAAATCTGATTATTTTAAACTCTAAGAAATCATTGAATTGAATATTTAATACATTGTCATTTTGTTTACCTGGAGCATCTGCAAGCACGGAGCCCCTCAGCTCCCATTGGCTGGGAACGGCAAACCACGGACACTGGGAGCTGAGGGGCTCCGTGCCTGTGAACGCTCCTGCTAGTGGCTTACCCTAATGAGCCAGGAGCCAAAGTTTGCCAACCCCTGAAATATAGGGTCGGCTTATGAAAGGGTCATACAGTTTTTGCTATTTTTACCTAACCATCTTGGGGGGGGTCAGCTTATAAACAAACAAGCTAATGAATGAGTATATACGGTACCTTGTCTCGGTGGGGAATTTACATGAATCAACAGAAATCCTTTTTTACTACTTGCTTAAAAATGTTTTAATATAGCTTAACAACATTAATTTCTACACATTAGAATCATATTGAAAGAACCTTATATGGACTCAACTGCAATTGATTTTAATCATATTAATTATATAAAGCATTCTATATATCTGAATTGGGACTGGCATACAATTCATGGAAGACTAATAAGCTTACATGTTTAAAAAAAGATTGGTTGCTTGAATGATACTGTGTACATAGCTTGCAAAATATTTGTAATTCGTAGTATATCCAAGAATTGATCTTAAACTGTTTTTGGGAACTAAGACCCAGATTTGTAAAAGTATTTAGGTGTTACTCAACTCAGGCTTGCAAGGGCTAACTGACTTGCAATGCTGAGGGGAGAAATGCCTAAATATCTCTAAAAATCTGCCCCTACCTCGCCAAATCCCAGGATGCTGTCGGACTCGGCAGGCCTCTTCCTAGGGTGGAGTGTGGCTACAGAGAGGTAAAGGAAGATTTGTACATCTCATCACAGTGCTCTACGCCCTACCTGTCATTTGATTAAGAGGATTCCATTAAACTTTCTGTCAACCTGCATAACTCCCCTGTGCAAAGCCTGCTTAAATACTGAGAGTTTAAAATTCTATCTAACTCAAGTGTAAAAAAGCCATTCAAAAACATGTCTCCCTTTTTCTTTTGTATTTAGAGTCTTCTCATTTCAAGGAACAATACACCAACTTGGTTTTGGTCTTCTTTAATAATGAGACTCCTAGGATGCAAAGCTAAAGCGGCCCTTGGGTTGCACTAATTTACACCTAAACAGAAATTTGCACAGCCAGAGAATACAAGGAGCAGAAAAGGTAGCTTAAAGCCCTTGCCCTCTCCTCCATCAGTGCCTCAGGAATTAAGTAAATGAGAATTATGTCCCTAATCCTGTAGTGGATTTTAATGGGATTTGTTATGCAATATCAGACCCGCGATTTGTAGGGCAGCATGCGGCATGCTTCTGCTTCAAATATCCATTCTTGGAGGAGGAGCAGGCAAAGACCACAAAACAATGAATAATGCCGCAGTGATATCAATAAACAAGATTTTTAAAATTCTAATCAGATATTAATAGTTCATGATGTAAGGAAATGTTTTGAATTATCACATCCCAAAACCTTGTGGGCATGAAAGGTTGCTACATTTCAGTTACCGCACATTAAAAAACTGTTACAGATTTTCCTTTCTAGCAAATCTGAGTCCTGCATAAGAATTGCTAAATTCCTGCAGAGTATTGACCCTCTTGGTACTTTCATAATTTTTACCACTTCTACTTTGGAACAGAAGTCCTCCTGTGGAAATCTGTGAAGCTAATTATTTAATGATTTACTATTAGAAATAAAGACATGCAGTGTAATAATGGGTATTTTGGAATTTATTTTAAGGCAGTAATTTTAGCTCCAAAGAGAAAATTATAAAATGAAAAATATGATAATCAGCTTACTCCAATAACCATCTCTAAGCTCTGCCAAAGATCTGCTCCCTTCAGAATATTAAAGAGAACTTGGAATTAATAGAAAATAGTCATGGTTCATACAAACCACTTTTTTTTTTTTTTGAAGGTCAGTGACTGCAATTCAAACAATAATGAACTCCAGGGGTGGTTTTATCAATATAACTTGTGATGAATGACTTCAGCAAAACAAAACGGAGTTTGGATTATAATATTCCTGTTGTGCCTTATGGCCACTGAAACATTTACAAGTATTTAGTTTTAAAGTTGGCTATATTAAATATATTTAGATTTTTTTCAATCCTGAGTTTCATAATGGAAATCAGTTATTATTCCCTGTCATCACACTAATAGACTGAGTCAGCTGCAAGACAAATGATCTGATAGGCAGTGGCAAGAAGAGAAATGGAAGAAGGTAAAGATGCAAATGGGGGTACAGGGAATCCTAAATATCCAAAATGGTTTCCACCCCCAAGTAGAAAATTTTACCTATTCTAGTTACTGAGGGTGGCAGTGACAAAGGAGGACTTAGGCTGAGCACTGCAATGCTTAAACTTTTAGGACCCTGCCATCAAGTGGAATTCATCCATCTCTCTATAAATATGTGGGGATAGAAATGGGATTCACAAGAGCCAGCACTCTGAGTGGGGACTCACCTAATAACTCTATTTTAGGTTCAAGCCCTATAAGTTGTCAAGTTTCAGTTGTTTGTTGTGTGTCTCTCCGTTGCTTTATTGTCTTCATCAAGCTTTCTAAAGCTTTTTTTCAAACGTTAAAACTTATTTTGAATTCATTCTTTGTGAAATCTTTCTGCTGCGTTGTTCTCGATAGATCAGTATGTTTTAATAAAGCCTCTTTTTGTGTTTTTCCCCTTTTCTTTTTTGGCAAATATTTGGAATATGCTAACTTATTTTTCCTTTTGCTGCCCCCTCCCCTCCAATGCAATGCTGCAAAAAGCAAAAATTCACCATTTGGCTAAAAAAAAAAAGGTAATAAAACTAATCACTTTTACATTTACTAAACTATCAAAATCAATACAGCAGACAGAGTTCACACAGAATAAATGACATAAAAAACAGCCCTACGATGTCAGACGATTGGTCCATCTAGTCCAGTATCCTGTTTTCTGAGAGTGGCCAATGTTGGATGCTTCAAAGGGAATAAATAGAACTGGGCAATGTCAAGTGATCCATCTTCTGTTGTCCAGTTCCAACATCTGGCAATCAGAGGCTTAGGGACACCCAGAGCTGGTGGTTGCATATAGTAATTGATGGACCTATCCTCCATGAGCATATCTAATTTGTTTGTGAACCCAGTTATGTTTTTGGCCTTCACACCATCTCCTGACAACAAGTTCTACTGATTGACTGTGAATTGTATGAAGAAGTACTTCCTTTCTGTTTTAAACCTGCTACCTATTCATTTCACCATGTGACTCCCATTCTTATGTTCAGTGAAGGGGTAAAAAAAGAGTCCTACAAAAAGTGGAAACTAGGTCAAATTACAAAGGATGAATATAAACAATGAAACCATGTAGAGACAAAATTAGAAAGGCCAAGGCACAAAAAGAGATTAAACTAACTAGAGACGTAAAAAGTTACAAGAAAACATTCTACAAATACAGTAGAAGCAAGAGCAAGACCAAAGACAGGGTAGGTCTATTACTCAATAAGGAGGGGAAAACAATAACTGACAATGTGGAAATGACAGAAGTGCTAAATGACTTTTTGTTTGTTTTCACCAAAAAGTTTAGCAGCAATTGACATCTAACTTAATGAACACCAATGAAAATGAGACAGGATCAGAAGCTAAAATAGGGAAAGAACAAGTTAAAAGATACTTAGACAAGTTAGATGTTTTCTAGTCAAGAAGGCCTGATGAAATACACCCTAGAGTACTCAAGGAGCTGACTGAGGAGGTATCTGAGCCACTAGTAATTATCTTTGAAAAGTCATGAAAAATGGGAGAGATTCCAGAGAATTGGAAAAATGTCATTATATTTGCCCATCTATAAAAAGGGGAAATAAGGACAACCTAGGGAATTACAGACCAGTCAGCTTAACTTCAGTACCCAGAAAGACAGTGGAGTAAATAATTAAGCAATCAGTTTGCAGACACCTAGAAAATAATAAGGAGATAAGTAATAGCGTGCATTTGTCAAGAACAAATCATGTCAAACCAACCTAATAGATTTATTTGACAAGGTAAGAAGCCTTGTGGATAGAGGGAAACTGGTATATGTGGTATATCTTGACTGTCTCAAATGATCTTCTCATAAACAAATGGGAAATACCGTTACCCGGAGTTCTTTCAACCCAAAGCTCTTGGTAACTTTTACTCTGTTCGAGGTGGTGTCAGGAAATAAGTAAGGGGAGACACAGGCCATCTGACTGATAGATGGGTGGCACAAACAGGACAACACAAGAGTGCTTTCATTTAAAGCTAAACTTTACTTAGTCTCAAGCACTTATACATGTCCGCAACAAGTTAGTAAAACACCCCCAACCCTTAATAATTACCAAAGCTGAGTGTGGCTCTCGAGTGACACAGCAGCAGGCTTCTGGTGGCCAAATCTTCCATCTGCCGGTGGGGACATCAAGATGTATCCAGAGGGAGAGTCCATAAAGAGTTCAACTAACTTTTTCCCCTTATTTATACATTAGTAATAGAATGACATGCCCCTTAAAGAAAACTGGTTAACTAATCAGTTTCAATGGTCAAGCAAGAGGTTCCTTCTGATTATTGATTAACCAGGTGTGGTTTTTTGCAGAATTTACAGCCTTGAGACCCCAATAGACATTCCTCGGGCACATCCTGCTCTTTTAAAATGCATGTATCAGCAACTTCGACACAATTCTTATCAGGAAAGATGCAGGGTCAAGCTGCCCTTTCTGTGGCACCTCAAACCCTCCTCCCCTCCTGCCTTGATCAAGCTGAGACTGCTGAATAGGCTGCTTTTAACAATAAGCCATAGTAGTTTCAGGCACTTTACTGGTTTGCCAGAATCTCCCCGTACAATACAACCTAGATGTAGCTACTATAAGGTGAGTGCATAACTGATTGGAAAACCTTTCCTAAAGAGTAGTTATCAGTGGTTCACAGCAAGGTGGAAGAGCATATCAAGTGGGGCCCAGCAGGACTTCATGGTCCAGTTCTGTTCAATATCTTCATTAATGATTTAGATAATGGCATAAAGTACACTCGTAAAGTTTGTGGATGATACCAAGCTGGAAGGGGTTGCAAGTGCTTTGGAGGATAGGTTTAAAATTCAAAATGATCAGGACAAACTGGAGAAATGGTCTGAAGTAAATAGGATAAAATTCAATAAGGAGAAATGGAACAAAGAGTTGCTCACAAACAGAATGGGAAATGACTGCATAGGAAGGACTACTGCAGGAAGGGATATGGAGGTCATAGTGGATCACAAACTAAATATAAGTCAACAATGTAACACTTGCAAAAAGCAAACATCTTTCTGGGCTGAATTAGCAGGGGTTTTGTAAGCAAGACTCCAGAAGTAATTATTCAGCTCTACTCCATGCTGATTAGGCCTCAACTTGAGTATTGTGTCTAGTTATGGGTGCCACATTTCAGGAAAGATGTGGACAAATTGGAAAAAGTCCCAGACAAGAGCAACAATAATGCTGCAAGGTCTAGAAAATATGGCCTAGGAGTGAAGATTTGAAAGAAAAAAATGGGTTTGATTAGTCGGGGGGGATGGGACGGGGGGGACTTATTAGTTTTCAAGTGGATAAAATGTTACAAGCATGTTCTTAAACTCTGAGGATAGGACAAGAAGCAATGGTCTTAAATTGCAACAAGGACAGTTTAGGTTGGACATTAGGAAAAACTTCCTGTCAGGGTGGTTAAGCACTGGAATAAATTGCTTATGGAGGTTGTAGAATCTCCGTCACTGGAGATTTTTAAGAGCAGGTTAAACAAACACCTGTCAGGGATGGTCTAGAAAATACCTAGTTCTTCCTTCAGTGCAAGGGACTGGACTAGAAGACCTCTGGACGTCCATTCCAGTCCTATGATTCTATAGTTCTCTATCCCTTCCCTAATGGTTCCTAACATTCTGTACATTTTGGCTTTGTTGTGGGGTTTGGTTTTTTTTGACTACCACTGCATTATTGAGCAGATGTTTTCAGAGAACTGTCCGAAATGACTTCAAGATATTTCTTGAGTGATAATAGCAAATTTAGATGCCATCACTTTGTATGTATGGTTGGGAGTATATATTCCAATGTGCCTTACTTTGCATTTATCAACATTGAATTTCACCTGCCATCTTGCTGCCTAGTCACCCAGTTTTGTGAGATCCCTTTTTAACTTTTCACAGTCCGCTTTGGACTTAACTATCTTGAATTATTTTGTATCATCTGCAAACTTTGCCACCTCACTGTTTACCCCCTTTTCCAGATCATTAATGAATATGTTGAACAGCACTGGTCCCAGAACAGATCCTTGGGGGACCCTGCTATTTACCTCTCTCTATTCTGAAAACTGGCCATTTATTCCTACCTTTTCCCTGTCTTTTAATCAAGTATTAATCCATGAGAGGACCTTCCCTCTTATTCCATGACTGATTAGTTTGCTGAAGAGCCTTTTACTGAGGGACCTTGTCAAAAGCTTTCTGAAAGTCCAAGTACATTATATCCAGCGGATCATCCTTGTCCACGTTTGTTGACCTCCCTCGAAATATTCTATTAGATTGGTGAGGTCTGATTTCCCTTTACAAAAGTCATATTGATTCTTCCGCCGCAACAAATCTTGCCTCTGATAATTCTGTTCTTTACTATATTTTCAATCAATTTTCCTGGTACTGAAGTTAGGCTTACCAGCCTGTAATTGGCAGGATCACCTCTGGAATTTTTTTTTAAAAATCTGGCATATTAGCTATCCTCCAGCCATCTGGTACAAAACTGATTTCATGGTTTCATGGATGGGTTACATATTACAGTTAGTAGTTCTGCAATTTCTTATTTGAGTTCCTTCAGAACTCTTGGTTCAATACCATCTGGTCCTGGTGACTTATTACTGTTTAATTTTTCAGTTTGTTCCAAAACCTCCTTATTGTCACCTCAATCTGGGACAGTTTCTCAGATTCTTCACCTAAAAGATTGGCTCCGGTGTGGGTACTTCCTTCATAGCTTCTTCAGTGAAGACCAATGCAAAGAATTTATTTAGCTCCTCCGCAGTGACCTTGTCTTCCTTGAGTGCTCCATTAGCACCTTGATTGTCCAGTGGTCCCACAGATCATTTGTTTGTAGGCTTCCTTGCTTTTTATGTACTTAATTTTTTGTTGTTGCTGTTTTAGATTTTGAGTCTTCTGCTAATTGCTCTTCAACTTATTTTTTGGCCTGCCAAATTATACTTTTACTCTTGACTTGCCGAGTTTATGCTCATTTCTATTTTCTTCAGTAGGATCTGACCGCCAATTTTTAAAGGAGGACTTTTTGCCTCTAACCATCTCTGTTTAGACAGGATGGCATTTTTTGGTCCTTTTACTATTTTTTTTTAATGTGGGGATATACATTTAATTTGAGCCTCTACTATGGTGTTTTAAACAAGTTTCCATGCATTCTACAGGCATTTCACTCTGGTGACTACTCCTTTTAATTTCCATTTAAATAGCTTCTTCATGTTTATGTTGTTCCCCTTTCTGAAGTTAAATGCTACTGTGGCGGGCTTCTTTGGTATTCTCTCCCACCTCACACACAGTTAAATTTAATTATATTTTGGTTGCTATTACCAAGAGGTTCAGCTATCTACTGGTAGCTACAGTAGCCTTGACAATTCGCAAGATAACCTTGTCCCCAACACTTATCTTTTTTAAAAAAAAGGTTTAATTCAAAACATGGAGGAGATAGAAATGGATATTTTTTATGGAGGCTATATTAAGGCCTGGTTTAGATCTATGTCAACATGTCCCTTTCACAGTAACATTTGCTTGGGAAGAAAAATGTCAGCACACAGATACTTCAGCTGAAACTTGGTCAGGGAAGGATCCAGTTTTGGATTAAATTTATCTAACACATTAAATATCTTTTAATTTACAATTGACCTGATATTCTCCAATCACACTGATGAATTAGAGATTTCAAGATCTAGTCTGTGTATTTCCAAGTTCATCGGGTAGTCCAAACTTTTGCACTTCAAAAATCAGAGAAATAGATCACTTTGTGAACCAATACTGTTCCTGTGTCTGCTGACAGAGTGATTCAGTGCATTAATATATCCATTCTACTCTTAAATTCACTTTGAATGTCAGCAATGTCATTTTTGGGTAGACTCTTCTATCTAAATAATGTCCCACTGAGTGAAAAAAGCTTGATATCTAATCTCTCTCTGATCTGCAAATATTTTTCAAAAATAAACTGAAAGGGTGTGCTCTGAGTGCTAGATAGTTATTCAGCTCTACACTGATTTTATGTTTGTTCTAGATTTGCTGTTGCAGGACTCTAAATTTGCAGTCTGCCAGCTCCTGCTCTTCAAAAAAAGGTTTGTTTGTTCTGATTAATTCACTGAAGCCATAGTGAAATTTTTGTGACATCACACTTGCTTACTTGGTAGTGAATGGTGATATCATGTCAATCCTATCTTGTGCCTTCTGTCCGATTCATTTACTGAGAAACAAACTAATTATAAATGGAAATAATCTTATGTTAAGCAATAGTGAAAACATTAAAATACAAAATCTCTCACAATTTCATTATATTGTAGGTAGAATATCACATTTTTTAAAGTTTGTTGAAGTGTGATTATGGTTCTTTAACAGGATACCGCCTAGGACTAAACATCCATTTAAGTGAAGAAGATATTAGTATGTATTTTAAATTAATTCTTTAATTCTAACTTTGATATAAATTGAATGAAGTTCTGCAGATGGAATGCATAGCAGGTGAAAACCCTGGAGCCAAAGAAAGTGAAAATAAAGGAACAGTTAACCACTGATCAGATAAGAAGAATTTAATCTTCATAAGACACAAGGCACAAACAAATAAACAATACAGAATAAGCTAAGCAACGTGCGTCATTGCTCTTCTATATAAACACAAAACAAATTAAATATCATGGCCTTTCCTGGGTCACTATTACAATGTGGGAAACCTTTGTCCACAGATTTATTACTATTGAATCTATTGTACTATTGAATAATTATGTAAAACATTAATGGCAATGGAAGACCTATTTACCCATAGAACTGGCAAACAAGGACTGTCAAAGTCCAGGCTTCCTACACTGTTCCATCTATATGATCTAGTGTATTCAGGCTCATACTCCACATCCATCAACATGGTATCTGAGTGCCTATTCTTCAGCTACATTTAAAGAGAATATAGTAATCTGGTCTCTATAAGTATTCACTTGAATGAGAAAGTCAACAAGAGTATACAGTCAGTGCCAATTGACTTTTGGTATCTGGTTTACTTAAAAATGGACCAAGACCATCAATTTCTTTCATATAGTCCACCAGAAATCATTGGTAAAACACTGAGTTATTACTAGCCTGAGATGAATTGAATTGGTTTTCTGGACATGAAAGGCTCTTTAATTCTATTGCCATTATGTTTGATTGTCAGATATTTGACACAGGGACCATCTCTTGTACATTTTTACAGCTCCCCAGCTCCTTCTATATTCTACCACAATACAAGCAGATAATATAGAAATGATCCCTACTTCTGAATATGCTAGTTATTGGTTATCATATACATTGTAGATTTTACTACATCACCACTGATGAGTGGAGTATTTCAGATTATAGAATTGTCCAAACTGACCCTGGAGAAGCTAAGTACATGGTGGCTGGTGAAGAGATCAGCAGGCTGAGAAACTACTTCACAAATCACGAGATCCCAATGACTTTAGGCTTCATTTTGTGTTTGACTAAGTCATGGAACAGCAAATCAGTGTTGGTGTGCAGAAACATGAAGTATGCAGCTCCTCTCATCTGCATGGCACTGAGAAAAAGAAATGGCTGGAGCCTTGAAATTGACAAGAAAGCTGGCTCTCCAGCTGGGCTGCTGCCGGTCTCCACTCCAAGCTGTGGGGAGCCATGCTGCAGCATGGGCCCTCAGCTTCCTACTCCCCTCCAGGAGAACAGCAGCTAACCAGACTCTAGGCTTGGATCTCTCCGGAGGAGCCCAGCTGCCCCTCCAGGCTTCTTGGCTCCTGATGTCCAGTTGGCTGCCCCATTCCTGGTGGGGATCAGGGAGTGGAGCAGGGGGGAGCTGGGCTACCAACAGGGAGCTGTGCACGGAGCTAAGAGCCCTGGCTCTCAGCCCACCCCTCCCCCCACTGACTCTCTTAAGTGAGTGGAAGTGTTCCTAGTGAGGATGCAAACCACCAACAGGAGGGTAGCGTGGACATGAAACCACCTCAGTAATCACTGTAGTGGCTGTAAGTCAACCTAACATAGGTCGACCTAAGTTTATACTGTAGACATGCCCTCAGTACTTCTACACACAAGCTAGCTGACTGCCAGGTGTCTGTGTAGGTGAAAGGCATCCAAGTAAGGTGGTATGAGCAGCACCTGAGTTTAGTAGGGAAGTATGAAACTGGAAAGTAGTTGATAGAGTCATCAGGCTGTATCTCAGTTGATACTGGAGAAAATAGCTTCACTTTGATAAATCACTGCCTTTAATCTGCATGTGTTCTGAGCAAATATTTTTCACCTGCTACAGTGATCCCACAAATCCTTAACCCAAAGTGAAGTAAATGCAAAATATAGTTGGGAAGGTCTGACCCTGACAACAAAGACACACAATACCTCTGAGTTAGTAAATAAAAACAATTTTTTAAGTGGACAGTTATAGGCACGTTTAGCACTCCTGTTGATTTAATTGTTATTGCATTCCTCCAACAGCAACATTACTATACATATTTGCAGTTAGCACAGAAAGTAAGTGTTATTGCCCCAAAGGGTCCGAGGTACTCTGCAAGAACGAGACCGACTCCACACTGAGAGTAATTGGTTTTAATGAAGGTAATGTGACACATCTGCAACGGGGACCCCAAGCGTTGCTGTCACTGAGACGGGGACCCAGCACCCTGTAGCTCGGCCTGGGGTGAAGTCCGAAAACAAACACAAAGCATGCTCATTTTATACAAACAGCAGCATATCAGCTCATACATAATGCAATAGAAACTCTCCACCCTCCGGGGCTGCCCCCCTGGCCAACAGCCAGGGGCTTGCCAAGCAGCAGTCCCAGCCGGTTGCAACAGGTTAAAACTAGCATGCTGTGTCCTACAATAACCGGAGGCTGAGAAAGCGGAACTGCCTAAGCTAAGCCGTAACAGAATCTTCCGTGGTTCCCTAGCCTCCTACAGTAAGAGAGAGAAGATAATTTCAAATAAGAGTCTATATGTAATACATAACATCCCATGTTATGCTGCTTGATGTTATGGTAATCTAGCAGTTGTACCCTCACTGGTTTTAATAATCTCTCTTTCTACTATATCTATCCATAGTTGTTCAAATGTAGCTTTGAACTCCTACTCATCTTGCAACTGATTTTTCTGTTATGGAGATTTTTACCATAGCTCTGGAAATGAACTGAGAGAATACTGCAAAACACTTTCAGTAGATATTTGTTCCATGTTAATTAATTGGTTCACTTAGTTTGTGTTCAGATCCCATTTGTGGCTGTTTTCCATTAATAGTGTAGCAAAATAATTTACTAGCAGAAAGAAAAAAATTAAATGAAAAATGTAGAAAGTGAATTTTGAATTCTTAACCATGAGTATAACTTCCTGAAATATGATTATCAGTGTTAACTTACCCAATCAGGGAATACAAGAAAGTGTGACATCTCCATTCAGAACAATTCATATTTTAAATATTAAACACAATTAACTATTTGTAAGTCAGCGTCAGCCCGAGAATTGTTCATACAAGATAGTTAAGCCATAAATTTGAAGAATATGGGGAAAAAAATGACAATCCACTGCAGGATACTTCATGATGAAAACACAAAATTCAGCACAAATTACTCATAAATTATTAATCCATTAGACAACCTCATCCAGTTGAACTGGAATGTTTTTCAGTTAACCCTACAAAATCTTCATTTGTTTCTGAGCTATAGCTGACATTTTGTGAGCCTGGATATGTTTTATTTCCACTTTCTCTTTCAGGGTCTTATCTTGGTTCCTGATCGCAGCCTTCAGCAGGGTTTCCAGAATATCTACCATATGGTGAAAAATCCTTTTGGCTTTCTTTATCCTCTCATCCTCTTTCCTTCCTAATCTCAATCTGAGTGAAGAACAGCTGAACTCTGAAACCCTTAACCACCTTTTACTTATGGTAGGCTTCGGCCATAGCAGATGAAACTCTATTCTTACAGAAGAACAAACTTAACTTTCAACTGAGGGGTGTTTTTCATAATATTGGGAGAGTAATTATTTCTCTAGTACATGGACTATCAAATATTTTCATCGCAAGGACCACATCTTGGTAGAGACCCTCTTGTGAATCATTAGTCTTTCTATACATGACTGTGTAAGTGGAAGGAGAAATGGTCCACATAACATTCCTGTGGCAAGTACATCAATTGCATATAAAAAATACTAGGAAAAGATAGCAACCCCATTATTAATGGCTTTTCATTCAATAAGGGGTTTGAACCTGTTGAAAAAGGTATTAGACCCGTGTCGTCATCCTCCCCATACCACCAATTCTATTCCTGCCTTCCTCCTACTTCCATCTCCCTATCCCTGCATCTGGCACCTGACCTTCCTAGTTGCCTCATTCCCTTCTCTCACCAGTAGCTCTGGTCTTGTTGATATTTCCTGGCTCCTGTCCTGCTGCAAGCTCCAGTACTGGTGATGCTTCCATTTCTCCTTTACTTACATAGCAGCTGTGCTTTGAGGAGGAAGGCACCTGAGTTCTGCCTCCTTGTTTCTAGCTTTTAGGGGCATCAAGGCTCTTCTCTGCAATGAAGACCTTTGACTCAAAGAACTAGCTGACAGTACAGAGAAACCAGTGGTATGTCTGTTCGTTCTTTACAGACTACTAGCAGGTGATCAGAGGACTAGCAGAGGTATTGGTCTCATACAAGAAATACATCATGACATTTAAGTACACCCTATGACAGTAACTCAAGTTTTCTGTCACATCTATCAGCAGCAGCATTGAAATAGCACTTCATATTTTCAAAAGGCTGCACAAGCATTGCATAACTAATCCTCACAACATGCCTGAGGTAGATAAATATCTCTTTAAAAGGGGAAATGTAGACTGTCTGTTCAACTTTGTTCAGTGTGCTTATCCCAGGACCTCAGTACTTTATTATGTCTGTAACCCAAAAAACCCAGAAAGTTGTAGTAACTTCCAGTAATGTTACATGTTGAGTAGAATGAGTGATAATTTATACTACTATAATAAATAATCTGTGGCCACTGACCTGCACCACCACTCTTCCCATGATATCACCTTTCATAGATTGTTATATTTTTGAACAAGCACTTTCTCCCATGCCACCCCCTATGCATGGGAGAAGTTGTCCATAAACCTGTGGAAAGCCACCTCATTGTCCTTCCCGTCCCCACCCCACCTCTATAAGAATCACCTCTATATTGTGAGGCCTACTAAAATCGTGAGAGTGACTAGGCAGCTGGTGTGCTGTGACTGCTACTTTGTGCTGATCAGCCTCGTTGTTTCCTTATTATCTTCTACCTGTTTCTTGTATTCACCTGTTGTCGTTTCTTTTATACTTCAAGAGTAAGCTCTTTGAAACAGGGAGAATATTTTTGTTCTGTGTTTGTACAGTGCCTAGCTCATGTAGTGCTGATCCATGACTACCACAATAAAAATAAGATCAAACATATGTTACTTGTTGTTTATGCAAATCCTCAATGTCCTAAGTCAATAATGAAGTCAAGGGGACATGGTCTCTGAATGGAAGAGCTTATCTATTTTTAAAAATATATTTAAACAATATGGGGCTGAAGATGGGGTGGGAACAAGGACCACACTACTGTTAAGTATTTATTGTGGATTAATACCATAAATAGAAAGTGAGTGATGTTATTTGCAACATTAAAACAAAAGGCACCTGCAAACAGACATTTCTATTTCTCTGTTGTGGTTTTTTTAATGTTCTGCTGTATATCTTGAAGTGTCATCTCAACTCCCTGCCACAGGCTATAGTTAGTTACTAAATTCAGTTTCAGACATGTCAAATGTACAGAGAAATGAGAAAATAATTTGAGAATATTGGCCACAGCCACAGGAATACAATTACCAAGTTGTATAAGGTCTCATGTTTTATGAATCTTCATCCTGAGTTTAAAAAACAAACCCCACAAAACCACACCATGCTACTACCACAGTGTGGCATACCAGGATACAATCTGACTGAGTAGCTATCACCTCTGCCCTCTAACCTGGGGTGCCCCTTACAATGGTTCACTGCTGTAGCCTCTGGCCTGGACTGTTCACAAACAGCCAGCAGGAAAGTCACTCCCAGCTATGTCTGTTGCAGCCAGTCAGCCATGCCTTGGCTCTTACCAACCTTGGCTATACTGCAGACACTTCAATATAAACAAACTTGTTTCATCTAATCCAGTGTATTAACTCAAGTGAGTATAAGTAATAAAGCATAAAAGTCAGAAATGGTTACAAGAAAATTAAGATAGGCACCAGTAGTGTTGTAACTTAAACTATATCAGATTCAAGGAAAGTTTCTCATCATATGCTTTCAGCAGTCTTACTGACCAAATTACTTAGGTCAGGACCCGTTCTCCAGTCCAATGAATGCTTCCTTTGTAGCTTCTGGTGCGGTGCATGCAATTGAGGGTGTGTGTTGTTAGAGGGCTTTCCCTCCCCCCATCTCCCCCCACCCTCTTTCCCTGGTTCTTGTCACGAAGACAGCAAAAGACCAGAAGTCCGAAGTGCAGACAATGCAAAGTTTATTGAGGTTAATTTCCAGCAAGCATGATTCCAATTTTCCCTCCTACTTCCTGTTTGACCCCAGTTTATATAGTAAGATTTTCAGCTATACCTTAACCAATCATTTTACTGAAATCTAGCTAACTAATCCTAATATATTTGTAACATAATTCTCTAACCAATTATATCCCACTATCCTAGTTAACTTGCACCTAGCAAAATTAATTATACAGCAGACAAACAATTAGAGAACCAGACAGATTAATAATGGAAAAGTGGGGGCCATAAAGATAAAACAATACAGAAATGAGGGTTTCACAACCACAATCGTTGATACGTGATTTCTTGCCAGACAGGATGCTATCAAACTAAGTTTTCTTTAATCATCTTAAGATCTGTTTCTTTATCTGGTGGTGATGGGCACTATCAGGACAGGATTGTATTCCTAACAGCCCAATACCAACTTATTTCAATGTGACTGGTTTGGGATATGAGAATGTGTCTATAGGCTTCCCAGCTGCCCCTGCTGCTTAGCCAAAGGCCTTAGCTTAAGAACAAGGCCTCAGACTATCCTAGTGAGAGAAGGCCCAAACCCAGGCAGACTTGTGATTTTGATTCTTTGTTTTATACCTCTATAACTAGCTAAGTGATAAAAATACACCTACGTTCTTAAAGTATAGGTCTTTACAGGCAGGCCTGCATATCTATATTCTAACATGTGTCTTAACCCTCCTTTTTAGAGTTAGTCCCCCTTTTGGGGAAAAAAAAATTCCAGCTGAGATTCAGGAGACAGAGTCTATATAGAAGGATGTTCCCTGCTGCTTTTCATCACCTGTTTGATAACTATTTACTGCTTGAATGAAAATTAAGTAGAGCACACATTCCTTTGTTTGAGACAGACCTGTTTGCCAAGCTCCATTGTAGCATGTGGTAAGAACACAGTACAGTGGAATAGCATAACTTCACATACAATGTTGCCATACACATTTTATCAAGACAATAATGACCAGCAAATTATGAGTTTTCAAATGATACCTCACAAGGCATACTTTTTGCAAAGATTATTACAATAGTATGTAGGATGTGGACATGAGTACATTCTGTCACACACATATATTGATATTGTTGTTTAGGGTTGTCCACAGAGCGGCATATAACCTGTAGAACATCTTCTGTGCTATTAATGACATTTCTGCAATCAAATGGATTCTGTCTCAAAGAAAATAAGGAATACAGCCAAAACATTGATCATTAACAATACTTTCTAAATATCTAAGATGAGGGAAAGTAATTCTGCATAACAAAATAACTGCCTAAAGCAGTATTAACTCTTTTAGTGTTACATTGTTGCTACTATGTAAATCTGAGGTTTCCTTCCCTGTGGATCTTCTAGATGTAAAGGTTTGAAAGGCTATGCCTCCTCCTTATGCTGCAGCCCTCAAACAAGAGGACATTGCATCCTGAAAACTCGACTAGATTTTAGCTTGTAGAGTTTGCTGTGTTTTCCAGCCTCTTCCCCCCAAGTTTCCCTAAGTGAGGGGATGACCTGATCCTAGGTCATTTTTCCATTGATTTAGTCTGTTTTATTAATTTAGATGAATAAAGGACCCAAAGAGTCACCGGTGTTAACATGACTCTTTTTTATAACAGTAAACAGTTATAAATATAGTTTGGTATAGAAAGCCAACATGTTTTGTATCATGGCAACCACACTGTAGTGAGGCGGCATGGCCCCCCTCAGAGATTGACAAGAAGGGATCAGAACCTGCCCCTTGATTTGTAGAGCCAGGAAGGTCATGCCCACCTCACTGGAAGCTATAGGACGGGACAGGAAGCGGCAGTATAAAAGGCGCTTCCTGTATACAGTATACTGCAGCTCAGTTGGACTGAAGCCACTAAGGGAAACAGATGTAGCCTGCTTGTTGCTGGAGCCCAAAGAGGACTCCAGCTGTACCGAGGACTTCCCAGAGCTGCAGGTCAACTGAGACACCGAGAAGCTAATGGAGCTACCACTGGCCAACTACCACAGGGAGACAGAGGACACCCACAAAATGGAGGTATTACATAAAGGAAACATGAGAAGTAGCTGAGGGAAATGAAACTACAGTCTGGTTGGGTCTTGGCAAGGTTCTAGGTCAGCATGTTGTGAGCGAATCCCCGCTGACCCAGTGGCAGAACACTCCACCACCACTAAGGGCCTGGGTTGGGACCTGGTGGAGTTGGGGTGACAGCCTATCCCTGGGTTGGCAGTCTCCCCAATATAGGCCAAGAGGCCTGCATTTGTCAGCTGTCTGGACCCAGGATGTCTGATGCTTTGTTGTTCTGCCCTGACTACAGGCCAGAACCCCCTACCTCTTTGGTGCCCCACCCAGCCTGAGGGCCTGGGACCATAGTCTCATTACTGCACAGCCCAGCTCGAATTGCCTCAGCTTTAAGGAGCGCTAATTCCCCCTTGATTGAGTGCCATGACAAGGGCACGACTGCAAAGAGGCCTGGCCTCCCTCAGAGATTGACAAGGAGGGATGGCCGTGCATATTTACACACATTATTAAACATTTTTTAACCCTTTTTCATAATGAAAACACTCTTGTTTGACAGCCTTTCAAAAGGTATAAAAATGGTGGTAATGTTCTTTTTTGGGAAAAAGAGAAGAAGTTACTGTAGGAGGGCTGGGGATGTTGCTTTTAAAATCTGATTTCTTTTTCCTAAAAGACAAACTACACATGAGAGGGGAAGAAAAGAACAGCAAAGATAGAAAATGCAGCTTCTGTGTCTGATGCTAACTTTTACTTGCATCCTCACTGCTGGAAAAAATGTAAGCACAGCACATGGTCTTATCATCCAAACAGCATCCAGGCTGTTTAGGGCTTTGCATTTAGCTGCCTTTCTGGTCACAGGCTTACAGCAGTGATGCAAAAAAGACAGTTTTGACCAGCTAAGCCAGACACTTACTAGATAGAAGGAAAAAGGAGAGAGGTAGGAAAGAGAAGAAATAAGGTGATGAGGGAAAAGAATGCACAGGGTTGAGATGACACAATCTCACATCCCAGCTTGACCCAATATCAACAATGAAAAATTCCCAGTAATGCCCAAAAGTAGACTCCTTGGGGAGCACCTGGATAAATACCTACATTTTGCAGTGTGCTCACAGTCAACTCAGGCTCTGTGAGACCAAGGACAAGAGAAGTAACTTCCAGCATGCAAGCCCCTGTCTTAGGTTGTACCTCTAAGGTGCCCCTGTAGGTTAAGGGTGGCTGTCGTTCTCACTCCAAATATCCCTCTCTGGCTGTAGATGTGTCTGTATTGAAATGCAGGGCATGGTCTCTGGATGTAAATTGGGGACTCGGCTCCCCAATTCATAGAATAGAATCATAGAATATCAGGGTTGGAAGGAACCTCAGAAGGTCATCTAGTCCAACCCTCTGCTCAAAGCAGGACCAATCCCCCACTAAATCATCTCACCCAGGACTTTATCAAGCCTGACTTTAAATACCTCTAACAAAGGAGATTCCACCATCTCCCTAGGTAGCCCATTCCAGTGCTTCACTACCCTCTTAGTGAAAAAGCTTTTCCTAATGTCCAACCTAAACCTCCGCCACTGTAACTTGAGACCATTACTCCTTCTTCTGTTATCTGCTACCACTGAGAACAGTCTAGATCAATCCTCTTTGGAACCCCCTTTCAGGTAGTTGAAAGCAGCTATCAAATCCCCCCTCATTCTTCTCTTCTGCAGACTAAACAATGCCAGTTCCCCCAGCCTCTCCTCATAAGTCATGTGCTCCAGACCCCTAAACATTTTTGTTCCTCCAGTGGACTCTTTCCAATTTTTCCACACCCTTCTTGTAGTGTGAGGCCCAAAACTGGACACAGTACTCCAGACTAGGCCTCACCAAATGTCGAATAGACAGGAATGATCACGTCCCTCGATCTGCTGGAAATTCCCCTACTTATACAGCCCAAAATGCCGTTAGCCTTCTTGGCAACAAGGGCACACTGTTGACTCATATCCAGCTTCTCGTCCACTGTAACCCATAGGTCCTTTGAACTGCTGTCTAGCCATTCAGTCCCTAGTCTGTAGCAGTGCATGGGATTCTTCCATCCTAAGTGCAGGACTGTGCACTTGTCCTTGTTGAACCTCATCAGATTTCTTTTGGCCCAATCCTCTAATTTGTCTACGTCCCTCTGTATCCTATCCCTACCCTCCAGCGTATCTACCACTCCTCCCAGCTTAGTGTCATCTGCAAACTTGCTGAGGGTGCAATCCATGCCATCCTCCAGATCATTAATGAAGATATTGAACAAAACTGGCCCCAGGAATGACCCTTGGGGCACTCCGCTTGATACCGGCTGCCAACTATACATGGAGCCATTGATCACTACCCGTTGAGCCCGACGATCTAGTCAGCTTTCTATCCACCTTATAGTCCATTCATCCAGCCTATGCTTCAACTTGGCGGCAAGAATACTGTGGAAGACCATATCAAAAGCTTTGCTAAAGTCAAGGAATAACACATCCACTGTTTCAGGGTGTGACTGCAGCCCCAATGAAAAAAAAAAGCAGCAAACAAAATACTCCTCTGGCCCACAGAACACTATGGACTCACCCCCACTGTTCTTTGCATGGCACAAGGTAAAGCCCCTCTGTGAAGGGGATCTGGGTCTTCTTTTCCTGAGTGACTGAGAGGCCCAGGCAGCATACCCTGGGCTCTAGTGAAAAGCAAAGTAAAGATGATTCCTCTACTTCCCGGAGTGTCCAGGCAGCAGAGGCTCTTCAGCCACTTTTTGGGTTAGGGTTTGTTTTGTGGGTTAGAAAGCTCTAGGGTCTGTGTCCCTTTGAGTGTCATCCTCCACTGGGCTTGGAGCCTCCCTTTGGGACCTGCCCCTCTAAGTACAACAGACCTCACTTGTGCACCAGGCTCTGGTCGAATGTGGCTAGAGGAGCTCTTTAATCCTTCCCTGCCTGGAGTGGGAACCACAGCCACCTCACCCCTCACTGAGGACACTTTCCACCACCAGCCCAGACAAACCAATTCAGGGACTAATGGGTGCTAAGAGCCAACATGGACTATATGGCTAGGGTTGGCTGCCAACGAGCCCCCTTCAAACTAAAAAATTATGGAAGGTCTGAACCTGAGAGGTGGGACTGTAGACTAGTGGTTCAAACAGAAAAGTGGAAATCAGGATTTCTTATTTCTGGGATAAACTGTGCCAAATACAACTATGATAAGTATGTACAGAATTATGGGTGACAGAGATGGAATAAGTCTGGTAATAACTATAAAACATTTTTTGTAGAGAAATAATAATTAGCATATTGGGATAGAAATTATGTGGACTCACCTGATCTATTTTCATACACTTCACTTTAGCAAAATAATTCTCTGTAATGTTCTTGACTTAATTTTACATCTTTTCCAATCTTTCAACCGCTAAAGAATATCGCCTTTAGGTGACACAAGAAAGACTTGTTGTGAGAGTTTTGACTGAGTACCTAGGCTTTTAAGAGTTCACCTGGCTTTGAGTATCCTTGCTTCTTTGGGAACTAAATGGAACATTCTATCATAGTCATAGTCATATAAGATTTCTCTCAAAAGCTGAACACTGGAAATAACAAAACACATTTATCTAGATTTTATGGATTCAGGCATTTCATTAACAACTGATCATGTGTTTGCAACAACAAAATATATATTTGTCATTTGAAAAAGAATGCGCAAAAAAAAGTGAGGAAATCTCATTTTGAATGCTTCAGCCACATCTGACTGTTGAAAACTTGCTCTCCTTCTATACTTGCCCTCCACATATCCCTAGAAAATTAAGAGTCTTGCCCTTTAAAATCAGTTTCCCATTATATTTATAATCAGAAATGTTTCTGGATTCCTCTTTATAGATCAAGTGCATTTTTTTTAGACTCCTAGGGCTTTATTCTAAGTCACCTAATAAATTACATTCTGCTAGCCTTGGGTGTAGATGAGGACTTGTACCTTAATCTTCCTTAGTGAACAGCATGAAGAGGTTCATATTTTAGCATATATACCTTGCAAGTGCTAGTATTTAGACTTTTCATTTCATTTCTTTCTGGACCTATTTTTTGTCTTTCAAATTTTGACAATATCTAGGTTTTTTCCATTTTTTAACACCCTTGACCTTTTCTTAATTCCTGCTAACGTTTCTTCCCTTTTTCTTTCCTTGATGGCTGTCTCTTGTAGCTCTCCAAATCTCTAACACTAAGAGTTCTTGAACTATGTCAGTATTTGATTCCTTATTAATATCTTTTTATTTATTCTCTTACTGTGATATGTTTAAAACTTTGCACCCACTGTAGAACTTCTGTTTCTTTACAAAAGATTTACTGTAAGATTTGTTTTAGGCAGAAAACATCCATTTGAAGTTCATATCCTGTAAGTAAAATTTTAGTTTGCTAAGTGTGATGGAAATGTTACACACTGGCCAGTAGCCAGTGAAATCAAGCAGTATCTTCTTCAGCATGTAATTTCAGGCATCAGAAGAGAGGTTTCTCTTTTTTTGAATATTTCAGTCCTCCAGAATCTAAAAGAAAAAGTATTCAGAAGGTCTGGCTCTGCCCCAAATGCAGAATTGGAAGGACAATACCCTCTGGCTATTTTGGGTAATTATAGTTGGGTCTTGTAAGTCATACAGTAGACTAATTTGTCTATAAATTATTTCTTGGAACAAGGCTGAGGTGGCCCAAAGAGGAAGTCTCTGAATATTCTTCTACTGAGGTGAATTACCTCTCAGCTTTGGCTTTAGCCATGGCTTTAGTTTCCTCGCTGGTAGACAGTTCTCTCTCTGTCTCTGAGACAGTGTGTCACTCTGATCAAATTAAAAAGTGCTCCCTTCCTGAACAACATAAAGTTAAAAAACAAACCAACCCAATAAAAATTTTAAACAGTTCTTTGCCTCTTTCTGGGCCACAGTCCTCTCATTAGGGTATATCTGACTGTTTCTCCTCGCATATAGGGGTTCCTAGGAGTCTTTTGCTTACCCTTGGACACAATCAACTTTGTAAGTTCTGAATAGTTTTGCTTCTTAGATGATGCCAGGGAGAAAAGGGAGGGCTTCCTCTGACCCTCTCTTGGAAGCATTGTGCAGTGGTCTGAAACAGGAAACTCGTATGCCTTTCTTATTCCTATAACATTTTATTCCCTTTTTCAACATCCTCTTCCTTCATTCTGTTAGTCCATTGCCATTGTGACCATAACTTTCTAGGTTTCTTTACAGACCTTCTTTACCTCTCCTAGGCTTCTTATCCTACCCTAGGATCCTTACAGGGCCCCTCAGCAAGGGGATCACTTCCAGTCTGATCTTCTACCTAATCTCTCTTGAGCTCTTCCACAGCAACATCCTGAATGTTTTGATCAGAGAAACCTAACAGCCAGTCCTCCACCTTCTAAGTCTCTCACTTTACTGAGCAAAACAAGAAACATTTATACTATATAGCTTGGAGCTCCTCTTCTCAGCATGCTTTGCTACCAGCCTACTGTTCTCAGGTCCCTCTGGGAATGACAACTCCCTGACAACAGTTGGCTTGGCTGCTCTGGGCGAGAACTTGAAACAGGGAAAATTGGATCTGGGGCTTCTCCTTAAGTGGTTACATGTTACACCTCATTCTCTGCTACCTTTCCCTAGGAGATTCAATGCTCAGTGGTTTCTTCAAACCTTTATGAAAATCTACTGGTCACATTATACTCATCTAGTTAAATAACAGAAATAATACCTGTGGTTTATGTGAACAATCACAAGTAATCAATACACCCTACATTTCTTTTCTCAAAATTGAATACTCACATTGGACAGTTGGTGAGCAAACCTAGATTTAACAAACAAACAAACAAAAACAAACAAACAAAACTATCACCAAAATATTAATTGAAAAATTTCTTATTTTCATAGTTTGAATTTAATCTTAGAAAACTACCACCTGCTTGTGGTCAATCCATGAAAAGGCTAAAACTAAAAATTATTTGCATAAAATTATATGCTCAGCTTATAGTCATGTGGGAAAGAGGCTGCTGTTGCAGTATGCTATAGGACTGTCACACATTGTGATACAGATTATATTAATTTACAGCCTGAAGAAATCACCTGATAGACTTCACTGTGCATAACAGATGTGCATGTGCACTGTCCTTGAGCTGTATAATGGACAAACACATCATGCAACTCATTCTTGTCAGGTACATGTACAATGTAACCCTGAAGGTTGTTCCAGGCGAGAAAATTCCCAGGTTCAAAGTAAATCTTATATCTCTGTTCCTTCGTTTGAGTTTATTATTGTGTACTTATCCCAAGTTCTATGTGAATTTTATAACCTCTTAGAATTCAGTGGATAGTATCTTTAACATACATTTTTGTCACCTTTAAAAATTATCTTATTTTCCTACCATAGTATCTTCATAATTCTGAAATCCAGATATTATTACCAGAAATTTCTTTCTCTCTTTCAATAGGATTTTTACAGGTATTTAATTTAGAAACTGAACCTCTTGTCTTAGTTATGCTTGGGTATTTGGAAGATTATTTTAGTACCTAGTGGTATTGCCAACCATAGAGTTTTGTTGTATTTTTTTTGTTTTTTTAAAGTCAGGTTCCAAAAATACATGATTGGTTTAAAAATCATGAGGTTTTTTTTAAATACTAATAAATGTTATTTTTATTTGCCTTTTGGGTTTTGACACTTCAGGGTTCACTGAGGTCACATTTAAAGATTTATACTGCAATGTGAAGTCTAGAAAATTACCATTAAAACAAGAGAGAGATATTAAGAGCTCAGATTCTCACAATTACATGAATCTTGAATCTGGGGTTTTTAAGAACACTACCACATATTATAAGACTCACACTATGGCAGATATGTGTACAAATATAGTGTTATAATAAATCATCAGATGGCACCTAAGCATGAGCAGCCAAATCTTAGAAGCTCAATGGCTGAGAGGAGAAGCTAGAGGAGTCCACGAAAGTTGGCAGGAGCTGGAGGGTGAGTGTGCCATCCTGGCTGCAGTATATGGGGGATTTGGCAGAAGGAAGGAGGACTGTGGTGCTCTTTGTGTGGCTGTATTAGCCTGGGGAAAGGATTGTGACTGGGGCTGGTGTTGAATACTTCGGACTTTCTCGCATATGTCCCAAGGGATGATGAAGGCTGAAGGAGGGTCCCAAGGAGGAGCTGCAACACTCCTCCTTTAGGCTGGGGGTGCAGACCGAACAGCCACCAGAGGAGAAGCTACCTCACCAGGTTAGTGCACCTTAGCTCTATGTGAACCATTGGTGGGATTAGAAGTCTAAGGTTTTGGGCATCTCCTGAGGTGGGGGAAGGGACTGTGTGATTGTTTTGCTGTGGAAGTTGAATTCCCTTAGTTTCCAATCCCTTTCAGTCTGTACTATTCCCTTGCCTAATATTCTTTTGTATAAACGGTTACAAAACTTCTATGTGTGTTAACTGGCTTTGTGTCAGTAATTACCAAACCCATGTAAGTAAAGGGGGCCAATGCCTGGCCTAGAGAGGAATAGGTGAAGGCTTGCTACCTTAGGACATCTACCAGCACCTGAGTCCTGCACGGAGGTGAGTCCAGCATGGAGGGGTGTGTGGGGGTGGGGGGGGGTACCAGCAAGTGTTTTCCATACACAGAAAAATAAGCAGCAATAGTACATTGAGTTCCAAACTCAACTTCTGTGTTGATTAACCATAGGGCAAAACAGAAAATCAATTCATATGACACGTTCAAGTCAAATTTTTGGATAGCATAAAAACAGAGAAATACATTAACATAGCACTTGAAGTTTTTTTTCTTCATTCCCTGTCTGAATCTCTAGTGTATTCATAGAATAGGTGTTTTAATATTTCAGAATCTTTTTCTACTTAAAATATTTGTTCCTGTCTTCAGTCACAAACCCCAAACACAGTCTCCATTTTTGACCTTTATTTTGTTCACATACAGCTCTGCATTACAGACATACCATTGTTTTTTTTAAAAATGTACCCTGAATTCTAGCGGTTGCAGACTGAAGAGGCACTTACTAGATCAAAGGGAGTGATTTGGTTTGCTGTGTGGGCAACTAACATGTTCCAATAGATACCTCATACATGCTCTATGTAACCCCCTGGATCCCCGTGCTGGACTGCTCTTGAGGGACTTTTAAGTAATGCTAGTGGGTGTCAAAACAACACCAGTGGCATGTAGATGCAAAACAAAGCTTCAGCTTTATGCACCATTCTGTTTTCTAATAGTCGTAATATACAGCTTGAATCATGCTCCAAACACCATAAGAACTTTCCAGAAGCTGAGTTCTGAAATTCCTGAAGCCCTTTTTAATGGCAAAACTTGTTTTTATGAGATTAATTAGGCCATCATTTGGGGGAATGCCATATGGCACCAATAAATAATTTTTCAGTGAGTTACTGCTATCCCCTAAAATAGATAAACATATGCCAGGTACTCAATTAAATTCATATCATTTTACTTTGAAATATAACCACCCCAATTATCCACCTCTTGCTGACTGACAATGGCCTTGTCAGTTGACTGATTGTGGACACCTCAAGGCTATATGTATCATGAGAAATGTGGGATATTTTGCTCACATTTTCCAGGAAATGTTCCCAGCAGCATCACAGAATGGCTGCATCTCTTTCAGACTATGAAAACACTTCACTTTTCTATACACCTCCTTCTTCTCTGTAGGTACCCATGACTGCTGAGTGAAATAGCTATGAAATGAGATCATTTTCAATCTCTGCTGCTGCTGAAACTTAAACTCAGGGAAAGTCTGAACATGTTGCAGCCTGGCAGTCAAAGACTGGGTATAGCACAAGGATAGGAAAGGTTGATTTATCTTTGTTCTCGCTTTTTCCTCTGCTGAAACTTTGGGATTTGTTTGGATTGTCCGTAGAGTATTTTTAACAGCACAAAAAGAGAATTACTTTCCTTTGTCGATCTTTCAACTAGCCAGAGAAGGGACCGTGGAGTTCAAAGATGGCTTTTATCTTTGATGTATCAAGACTTTGACACGGTTGTGTGATATCTTCAATTTGAGCTATGTAAGTACTCCAAATTATCCTTGTTTCAAATCTGAACTGTATTTGTGAACCTTAGCCCTTGCTCATGAGAATTCAGCAAAACATGGTTTGAGGTGGTTATCATGGGTGGGAGGTCAGTGAACCTTCTTTCCCTCAGCTAAAGGAAGGATTATCCAGTGGTTACAGCATTATCTTAGGACATGGGAGACCTGGCTTCAAGTCCCTGCTCTGTCATAAACTTCCTGTCTGACATGGACATCATTTAGCCTTTCTATGCCTCAGTTCCCCATCTGTAAGATAGAGATAACAGCTTTTCCTGACCTCACAGGTATTGTACCGACAAATACATTTAAACATTGTGAGGTGCTCTGATATTCTGGTAATGGGGGGCATATAAATCCCTAAAATTGCTAGCTACTCTCCCTCACACCTCCCTGCTACCATAATTAACAGGAAGTCCTTGATATCAAAAATAAAAAAAGGTGGTGAGTTTGAATATGAAATTCCTTGTGAAGCTTGCGAGTTTAGTTCACTGCAAATCAAACCTTTGTCTCCTTCAGAGTTCTTAAAACCATATGGCTTAGACACCATCTCTTGCTGCTCTACTATTTCCTCAATATTACTAAAAATTATAAGGTGTAAACGAACTATTCTCTGCTTCAAATTATCAGTCCAAACAAACATTTTACATATAATTAAGGGTTCATAATCAATCAAAATGCTTTATATAATGGGTAAGTGTTTGTACAAATAATACTGGGTTTTGAATTTGTTTCTTCCTTTAAGTGTTCTGCAAGTGTATATGGTGACACCTCTGGATGACGCTGCTTCTCGGTGGCATTTCAGTGGATGCTCGTCCACCGGCCAGTATGCGGGCATACTTAGATGCCCCGGCGGGCGCCATGGCACCCGTGGGCACCACGTTGGGGACCCCTGCTATAATTTATACATTTTATATGTAATACACAGACTCTGGCTCTTAAGTGCTTTTTTTTTTTTAAAGCTGGCTGCATGGTTTATATAGTGGCCTGCTGATCTCATACTGTACAGATAATATCCTCTTTAACTTCATATTGTGATCTTGACTCATCATTATATGTCTTTTTAATTGGCTTTGTTAGTTTAATATTAATTATGTCTTGGTGTTTAATATGAATACGTTTTTATACTATTTCACAGGTTAGGTCTTTGTAATCCCAGCTAACACTTTCAAAAATGGGTTCTGTCTCAGGCTGCTCGATGCCCAGTGCTTTCAAATCAGGCCACTTGTTTAGGTGCCTAAATATGGACTTAATTGTCTAATTTGAGGCACTTGTTTTGGAAAATCATGGCCTCTATGTCTAAAGGGAGATGCATAAATTAGTTAAAGTTCCAGGAACACCAGGATTGAGTAGGTAGCACTTTGGTGTAGGACTTGATAATCTTCTCATACTTTGTACATGTATCTAGCAAAGCCTCCACAGCTGAGTAGAAGTTATTTAAGGGCCAAATTCAAAGCCCTAAAACTTAGAATGGCATGCTGATGGAGTAGGAACTCCTTTTCGCAAATCACAGTATGTCTTGCCTGCATTCCAGTTGCAGGCAACGTTCTTGAGTCATTAAACTTACTGTCTCAATCCTGTTAACTGGAGTCACACAGCCAGATCTTTGTGACTATATTTGTGTCTGTCCCTACATTTCTTCTCTCTCTCCAACTACTTGCAGCAGCCCAGACCCAATCTTTGCTTGTAAAGAATACATAGACTTTTAAAATCTAATCTCTTACACATCTTCAGTTCTCAGAGCTTGCTTTAGGTTCAGTAATTTTCTAACATTCTTGTTATTGATTTCTAGGACTGGAAAATCATCAGTTCTTTTTTTCAGGATTTGCGGGAACATTGCTTTCTATCATTTACATTCTATCCCATACAAGTGTAGTTGATGCTTTTCTGTAGGGAATTACTTTCTGCTCTGAGGAGAGGAGGCACGGCAGAGGCACACGAGATAGACAAGAGCCCAGAAAAAAAGACATGCTGTAGAGTCTGAGATGAAAGCATGTAGCTGTACCTCTGACCTGAACAAACTATTTGCCTGAATCTAACAGAATCTCCACCTCCTATAGTATTTATTGCCAGCATCATTTTTGTATTAGTTTAATTATTATCAGGCCTGTTTTATAAAAGGTTTTATGAGGTGCATTTTAATAGTTTAATTATGTAGTTCATATGTGTTTTGCAGTGCTTCAAAGCTGTAAAACACTGCATCAGTGAAAAGTATTATGAATAATGTAAAAAAACATGTTTTCACTCATCATGGAACTCTGGATCAACAGGATAGAAAATAGTATGAAAGAAGTGTGGGAGCTGTATCATAAAAATTTATTCAGAGGTTATTTTTATGGGGAGAATCCCTTCAGACCTGCTGCTGAAACTGCAGGTGCAGAGAGCTCCTATCTCATGTCGTTCTAGGCACAAAACACAGTCTGAAGTGCTAATGTGATAACTACTGCTCATGTTCCAGTGCTGATACCCATCTAGATCAGTGCAGAGTTTGAACTACTTTTGGCTGGCAGAGCTCCATGGTAATAACTTGTGCCACCTTGAGAACCATGGTGTTGTCCCTGGCTGATTTCTTGTCTTCTGTTTAACACCCATTCCCTAGCACCACCACAGATTCTCACACTAATTCCAGGCATGTTGCTCATTCTACTCCAAAAAGAATTGAACAGTCCCAGTTGATTAGGAGCAATGGAGTAGTGGTGAGAAGGAAAAGATTATATATTAAATATATGTGTAGGACTATGTGTTAGGTCCCAATCAAATGATTTCACAGGGAGGCAGGTTTGCTTCAATTGGTCCTGTGTATAGATTATAAAACACCTTGAAATACCGTGTGTATGCCAGACAGTATCATATATGAGCAGATTATATTGTTGTATAAGAATAGTGTTACCCCTTTTGACTTGAGCTTTTAGTCAAAATTTGGGGTCTTGGGTCTTTTTCTCAGGATCATGCTACAAGTCCTTCTCCTCTTGTCCTTGGTTTTCTGTCCCTTCTCTATTCCATAAAGAAGCTTGATTGCTTTTATCTTTGTCCTGAATGAAGGATGGCTGCTATACCCACCAGCTTCAATGAAGCTTCACCCAAACCCAAGCATACCAAAGGCTTTTGTTGGTGAAGATACTAGAGGTTTTGAATTTGGATTTTGTTTACAAAGGGTTTAGCTACTTACTGAGACAAATCCACCTTATTTTTTCAGCTACTCCCATTAAGCAATATGACAGTTAATACACTGCATGCAGACTTACACCCCAGCATGCTGCACAATAAGGCCAGCGATATACTATAAACTTACATCATTATAAATACATCGCTCAGAGATGTGAAAAATCAGCACCCCCTAGGGACACAGTTATATCGACCCAACCAAGGGCTTCTCCCTTCAACATAGCTATAGTCAGGACCACTTCTAAATACATTTGAAAACCAGCATTTGTCATGTCATAAAATATACATAGTAGCTGTATCTTGAACTACCATGTAGAAGCACTTAATGGCACTGATTAAGGCGCTTCTATACTCTTCACTAACATTAAACTGCTTTTAGAGAATGTTCTGATGTCCAAGCAGCTATATTAATAGAACATCATTCAAATGAATGGAGGGCCAGGACACATCAGCTATATTTGTCTTCATGAACATTAAATGTCTTTTGATTAAGTTGAGTACAGGTATACCTGTGTTAGTGTGCATCTTTACTTGCTATTATATATGTTTCATTCTGCATCAATATTTAGCACTCTTAGAAGGTAAAAATAGGTTTTAAAGCTGTCATTGCTATGCTAATTTTATGAGCAAACAGAAAGCCCAGTGTGTGGCTGAAGATGTGCATTAGGAGTAGCCAAATGTGGCTCATTGGTTCTACAACATGGCCAGAGGCCACCCTAATCTGTTATTCAAAAGTGCAGCACACAAAGACCAAAGACCACAGCATGTAATGCAACCAGGCAGCTTGAATGAAACATGCTGGAACCTGCAGTCCACAGTAATTGTGGCCCTTTAGCTCCTGGCCAAGTTGCTGAAGTAGTTTGCAATGGCAAAAATCAGATAGGACACTTTTGGCACAGTGGCCACCACTAAAATATCCAAGAGATATCAAAGTTATTTCATTTCCAAGCGTAAGGAAAAACTGCTTTCAGAAACCATTGTGTTAGTAATAGTTGACAAATGTTTTTTTATTGTGATCTCTTGCATTTTGATAAGGTACATGAAATATACCCCTTCACCTCCTTCCTGTGGTGTGATGAGGGTTTTTTTTTTGGGTGGGGGTGTTGGGGGAGGAGTGGGGGTTGGGCAAAAAGCATGCCCCCTTTGTGGCAATCAAATGCATTGACTTGCTGGGGAAAAGAGTTAAATTACACAGCTCTATTCTAATCTTTCAGTTTGCATCAATTGGTTTTTTGAGGTATAGTAGTTGCCATGGTGAAGCTTTTGGCTGAATCCTTGATGAAACCTATACTTTACAAAAATGTCATATCTCTGACTTGAAGATTTCTACCTTTTGAAGAAGGAAAAAACAGTTCTCCTCCAAAGTCCTGTGCCAGCTGTCACACTTAGACTCCCAATACTATTGCTGCTGTTGTCTCTCACAGACAGACACAAAACAATATGACTCTTTACTTATATTCTTAGTTATTACTGGGCTTTTGGCAGGTTTATCTGCTTCTCACATGTATGTGAGGACTTCTATAGTGACATGAGGCCTGTCATAGAAAGCAGCTATGTGGGGAGTCTTAATACAGAAGTTAACAGTCATGCGGACAGTCGGGGCGGCTCTAGGGATTTTGCCGCCCCAAGCACGGCAGGCAGGCTGCCTCCAGCGGTCTGCCTACGGAGGGTCCGCCGGTCCCGTGGCTTCAGCGGACCTCCCACAGGCATGCCTGCGGAAGGTCCGCCGAAGCCACGGGACCAGCGGACCCTCCGCAGGCAAGCCGCTGAGGGCAGCCTGCCTGCCGCCCTCACGGCGCCGGCAGAGCACCCCCCGCGGCTTGCTGCTCCAAGCATGCACGTGGCGTGCTGGGGCCTGGAGCCGCCCCTGCGGACGATGTTCAAACTGGTACAAGAAAGTTGATTCATTTAGTTACTTACTTGAAAAACAAAGTAACATCAGTTTCTTTAGTCCCAAACAGTGATTATATTGTTTTTGGTATCTGATTAACTTGTGTAAATCAGTGTCATCAGCAACTTTGCTCCAAAACTATGAATCATCACATTGATGGAAAACACCTATCCCATGCTCTAGCCACTTCTACACTATTTATAAATAAAATTCATCCATATTCTAGTGGATTGATGTCCATTAAATGTCAAAAACATTATAAATAAGATCTCTACTTCCCAACCCATTAACACATCAGTCAGTCCACCCCCATCAGATGTACCCTGAGAAACTAAACAGCCTTGCAGCATTTCTGAAGATCACTGAGTCTGCATGCAGATGGATGAAGGAACAATAATAGGAATGACCACCTTTATCCTCATCATTATTGTTAACATTAGTTTAACTAGCATCCTTCATAAGCATAGAGTCATAAACAAAGAGACATAGACTTTAAGGTCAGAAGGGACCATTATGATCGTCTAGTCTGACCTCCTGCACAATGCAGATCACAGAATCTCACCCACCCACTCCTCTAATAAACCCCTAGCCTATGTCTGAGCTACTGAAGTCCTCAAATCATGGTTTAAAGACTTCAAGATGCACAGAATCCTTCAGCAAGTGACCCGTGCCCCAACGCTGCAGAGGAAGGTGAAAAAGCCCTAGGGCCTCTGCCAATCTGCCCTGGAGGAAAATTTCTTCCTGACCCCCAATATGGCGATCAGCTAAACCCTGAGTATGTGGGCAAGATTCACCAGCCAGACATCCAGGAAAGAATTTTCTGTAGTAACTCAGATCCCACCCATCTAACATTCCATCACAGGCTACTGGACATATTTACTGCCTCAAAGAGCTTCACAGAATGACAAACTATGGCTCCCAATCCTACAGCTGGCTTTGTGCAGGTGGACTGCTGCAGCTGGGTGGAGTCCCACTGACTCCAAAGGGGTTCCACATTTAGGTAACAGCCCACCTGCATACATAGATTTTCAAGCTCAGGACTCAAATATTGTACCTATAGATGTAAGGATCACATCACTTCACTCACCATCAAAATGCCATCACCTCAGGGGAGGCATCATTAAAATAATGCTAGCATCCATACTGTGGCTGGGAGTGAGCCAAATGAATATATCCAATTAAAGAAATAAGAGAATTTTAGATTAGCAGAATGAAATAACCCAGTGGTTCTGGGTACATCTTGATATCTGTAGGATGGGATTTAAATTTGGAGCAACCCATATTGATTTGGCATACATTTTGGGATGCATGCCCCTAATCAAATCTCGGACGAACCCTCAAACTGAAGGAACATAAATACACACCGTGTACAGTCAAGCACAGGAGTTTATTACGCACAGCACTGTGGAGTGTCACCTTGCTTATTAGGCTCGGAGACACTGCAGAACAATTAATTACAATAGATTATATAGGGTGCTCATTGAGTGGAGAGAAGCAATGGGGATGGGTTTTCCCAAGCCCCTGCATAGGTTCAAGCAGCAAGACACAATCAGCACAATAAGCCAATGGTCTAAAAGATTACATAATGGCTCCGCACAAGGCTCAAATTAACATATTGCTGGCACACAGATAATTACCCCCAAACTATGTCTATTAAAGTGTATAGGTCAAATCCTAATTTGGGGCTCCAGGGAAATGAGGTAGCAGCTCTCCCAGTTGACCAACAGGTTCATTACTGGAGATTTAAAGCAAAAATCAGTAATTAGTACACAATAGTTTATAAGTTTACCTTGGCATTTCTGTGGGCTAGGATTGGCATACATCTGTGAGGGGACGGTGTCATAACTCATGTCAATCATATTAGGCCTCTCTGTGAACTCTGTCTGGGATCTGAGGGGTATTGTACCACTATCTCCTCCCTGCATTAGGGAATAACCATGAGGCCTTTCTCAGCGCATGTGTCTATAACTCATGATAAGGATGCCCAATTACATTCGGAGTTATGCTGACTCCACTCACTGACTTGAAACACACAAGGTTATCTGTTTACCCCAGCTTTCTCTTAGCTATGTATTGTTCTCTGTTTGCCAGCCCCCATGGCCCAGACCAAGCTGTGGACTCCAGGCCTATATGAAAAGCTCTTAGCAGAAACAGCAGTTAAGATCTTACATCCACATTAAATGGATTATGGCCCTTCAGTAAGTGGTCAGGACTTTGGTTTTATGTCTAATTTTTAAGATGACCATGCCAAAAAGCTATATCATGCAATCATAAAGATGGCAAGCTAATGCTTAAAAAAATGAAGTAGTGACTAATGGCTTTATATTTAAAAGCAACTAGCCTAGAGTGACTTTCTGGATTACTTAAATCCTAAAAAGAACAGGAGTACTTGCGGCACCTTAGAGACTAACAAATTTATTTGAGCATAAGCTTTCGTGGGCTACAGCTCACTTCTTCGGATGCACTAAATCCTAAAATTTCTCCAGATTCAGAGTTATTATGAGCCTTGGGGATACAACCACACAGGGAATTTAGGCTCTGTGCTGCAATGCTTAATTGTAGGTACCCTGCCATCTTGTGAAATCCACAGCCTAGGTAGGTGTGCAGGCTCCCTTTGCAGTGCACATGGTGACATAAGTGTCCAAGAATAGGATCCAGCAAGCTGAGCAGGGAGTTGCCTAAAATAACCAATAGGAAATACCTGGGAAAGGTCTGACCTAAGCTTCATTCCAGTCTCAGACTTAGGCACATATCTTCACTAGAGATTCACAGACATGAACCCTTTCCTGGAGATGGGTTCCTAACCTAGGTCAGTCCTTTCTCACCAAGAACTGAGGAGGAGTTCCCCTTTATACGTAGTAGCTCAGTAATTCGACACTCACACCAATTAAAAGCCCCACTCTGCCTGAAAGAAGGAAGGAATTGACCCAGGTCTTTCACTGCTCTGAAGAGTGCCCTCACAACTGGTCTATAGTGTCTTCTGCAATATGGGTCTCTCAATCTTTCCTGGTGGAGCCATTCCACAGTGTATAAAATACTTAAATAGTGATTTGAGCAGCAACTTGAACTTGGTTCCCATCACCTGTTCCAAGTAAGTGTCCTACCACTAGGCTACAGAATGAGTTGCTTCCCTGCCACAATGAATAACAATTCAGTACAAATCTCGGACAATTCAGTACAAAGTACAATATTTAAGTATTCAGGCCAAAGCTTTGACAGGAAAGATAAAGACCCACCTCAGAATACCCCATAGCCTAGTGGTTATGCCATTGCTAGGTGTTCCCTTGGCTGAGGGCCTGGATCCTGCTCTAAGGCAGCTTCTGAGCTTGCCCACTGGATTGGACTCTAGAGGTGAGACGAGCAGAGAAATGCCTAATTTGAGAGTTTAAGCATGAAGTACATACTGGGCATCAGGACTTAGGTGGCTGTTCACATGCCCAATGGTAAATTTTTAGGTGCCATTAGGACTCTATCACCAGAAGCTTAGATCCCTAGGGAATTTAGGTGCCTACAGCTTGAGGCAGCAGCTGAACGGGGGTTTTGATTATCTAAATTTTAGGCTTAGGCATTTTAAATGGCAGTTAGACACCTAAAGTCCTTTAGTCTACTCAGGTTTCATTCAAAGAATTCTTATTATTGAAATGAATGTGGCCACTGTCCACAAAAACCCGCCTAAAAAGCCAGGTTATAATGTGTTTAATATAGTAATCAATATACAATTATTTTTATTGTCTATAGTATCTAAGTAGAGCTCTACTAAAAGCTTGTGAAGTATATTGGATAGGGAAGAAGAACACATAGTTGGTCTAACTTATGGTATAAGAATGAACTGCCTTCTATGCATGACCATTTGTGTCAGCAAAAAACATGAGCAAATTCTGTTTGTTCCCATCTCAGTAACTTTTTTTTTTATTTGTTGGTATCCTGTATAAATCGTTGGCATTTCTCCTATTCCATCTGCATTCTTTCTACTTAAAACTCATTTTTCTTTGTTATATTTTTCCCTTGGCTTAGTCTTGAAGGGTTGAGACTTGAATTCATTTCAATCACTTAAAATATATGCTGTTCCAGGTATTGTAGCAGCACAGAGAGAAATATAACACTTGAATTAGCATGGGGAGACGCTATTAAACTCAGCAAACTACTTATAATAATGTAATAAAAAAAATTTCCAGGCAGGGGTCTAGAGGAAAATGCTGTTTCATTCCTTAATTTGTAATTTTACCCAGAAACCTTTAATCGTTATTAGAAGGCTCTAATGCTCCTTTTGTAGGTAGTGGTGGTGGTGTGTGGGTGTAATCGTTTTAGAACTAAGTGGCATATTTGTTTAAGACATTATCACCTTTAAAAAAATATTCTTTCTGTTCTCTCAATATTTTTTATTTTCTTGTTCTCATAGCATACATTTCACAGTGTTTACCTTTATTCCAATCTGCAAGGAAAATACAGTAGATATTAGGTTCTGGATACTGCAGAAGTGGTAGATAGGACAACAGGGTAATCAATAGACATTAAGTAATGAAGGACTAACTTCAAAAATGTCAGAGGTCCAGTTTGCTTTAGATAAGCACCGCCAAAGTACAGGTTGTTATCTGAATCTGAAATGATCCTGGTGAAGCTGAAAAATTGGGATGGGACCCCTGTGAGAACAAGTTTCCCATGAAACTTCCAGTACTACTTTTTTTTCCTCCTCTTCCATTCATGTTGGAAATACCTTGAGGATAGCTTTTCTTCTGGTAGTTCAGAACCTCTATGCTCCTGTACTGATTGAAACCAAAGAAAGAATAAGGATGTTGAAAAGAAAAATAATAGAAAATGTTCGCTTAACTCTTTTCTTATCTTTAATAATAAAAAAAAAGTTTCGATTCAGTTTAAGCTTGGAATGAAAGTTCATTTCTAGGACTTATAATTTACTTTCACACGCATAAAACTCACTGTCAAAGAACAGGCCTGTAAGAAAAAAAATACGTATATTTAAGTTATTTAAAAATATTATTTGTGTAACAAACCAGAAAGACTCACTCAAGAATTATTTTTCTCTCTTGGATCAGTACATAAAATGGTATAGTTTCTTATGTGTATTATACACCCATTAAATGATACATCTCCCTTTCTTTGGGTGGCCACACATTCTCTGCACCCCTCTTGCTCCGAGTCAGAGCTCTGACCACTCCTTGTCCCTCTCCAACTTCCCCCCTACCCCTACTAGCAAGTGGGTAAGGAATGTTATCTGGAGGGCAGATGTTGTGCTATACAGTAGATAAAGACCCAAGAAAGAAAGGGAGAGTGAGAGACCCTTTTCTCTGTTACTGCACTCTTGGCCAAGTAACATAAAGATAGCTTGAACTTAGCTTGAACTTTTGGCTGTACTTAGACATATGGTACACAGAATGAAGTAAAAAAGCTGTATAACCATTCTACAAAATGTATTGTGCAGATACAGCAGCCAAATACATAAACTTTAGGTTACTTTTTTCTTTTTAAAAATACCCAAAGTTATTGCAGTGTTCACTGATCCCTTGCCAATTCATTTCATATCAGAACTCTTATTTAATCGATACAAGGGCACCATATTGGCAAAGTAATCTTTTCCCTCGGAGTGGGAGCTTGTGTGGCTATCTCATTTGTATATCCACTAAAAACCAGGTTTTCATGCTGGAAAACTAGTCATTCCTAGGGAAGAAGTAGGAACAAATTGGGGCTTTATAAAGGAATAGAGGAACAAATGGTCATCAAGAATGGACAAATAAGGACTGTTTTTTTGGGGGGGGAGGGGAGAGAGAGAAAAAATAAAAAGAAGGGAATATTGGGGTTTCTGAGGGAACAAAAAGGATAAGTAGAGGAGGAACTGGAGCTGCAGGTGGAGGAAAGGTGATCTGTAACTGCTCAGGGAAGGAGGATGAACAAGAGAGCAAAATGAGAGCAATTTGTAAAACTGGAGGAAGAAGTGAAGAGGCATAAAACTGATCAATGTCATGGTTTTTTTAAGAGGCAGGGACTGAGAAACTTTCCCTTGCATTATACATTTCTTCAGGACCCTTTTAAACAATATTTTTACCTGCTGTGAATCATTAGAGGTGTGTTTTCATGCTTCTGAGCTAATACCTGCTCTCTCCTCTGCTTTAAAGTGCCTCCAGATGATGAACATATTTAGTAACTGTCACCTGACCATTACAAGAGGAGTTATCTCTAGGATACACAAGAAAGGATCCAAATCATGATGAGCTTTGAGTGCAATTCAAGGTGCTGATTTTGATTATAAACAAATTGAAAAATGTGTAGCAATTTTCAATGGCTTCCAAAGTGATTGTAGATTGGTTCTGCTCATACTGCAGGTAACAACTGGCACTGTAAGGGGGTTGGACTACATAAACCTAAGTCCCCTTGTCTATCTCTAATTTCCCTGAGTCTAGCGGCTAGCAGTTTTATGTACTGTAAAAGGGTCTTTAAAATTAAACCAAAAAGCTCAAATTTGCTACCAAATTTGTATGAAATTAAGTCTAGTGGTTGCAGTAAGCTATGCTCAAGAGCCTTGATTTCTGACAAACAGCATTTTGAGCATAACAACATGAGGATTAATGTATGCTCTAGCCAAGATTAGCAACGTATTGTCCCATGGAAACCTTCTTTGAAGGTTTCTGCTTTCTAACAGGAATAACTACCAGGATCGCCATATAAATTGCATACATGTTCCAAGAGTACTTGTTTGTTCCCCTGTAGAAGAATTGAATGCCCATTATTGGTAGGTACTAGGTACAGTCCCTGCAGACCTACACAGATTGACCAATCGAGAAATCTACAGTGCCAGTAAACGAGCATTGATAATTCATGGAAGTATCTTCTTCCAGAGGAGTACTTCTGAAAGTGATGCCTGAAAACACGTACAAAATGGTAAAGCAATTATCAATATCAATGTACTCATTCTCTGTCTGTATTACCAAGTATGTCTAGGCTCAAACCTACCCTAAAGTTTCACAGCTATATTTCAAGTGCAGCATCCCATACATTGTTTTTGGAGACCATAAAAATTGTTGCTTAAAACCATATATTACCATGCACTCATCCTCAATGTAACGTTTCTAAATGGTATGTATAAAACACAGTGAGTGGATAAAGAAATGATAGATCTAAACATGGAGCAGTTCAGTTCTACAAATAGTCATATTACTAAGTAAGACACACTATTATCACAGAGGAATTGCATATCTTTTTGATGGAAACAGGATATCTCCTTTAAAAATATAAAAAAATAAAGCAACTCCATATCAGTAAAGAAGTGAACATTTCAAATGCAAATACGAGCACAAAAAAATCCCTAGCATGAAGAACAAACAAACAAACAAAAACCCAAACAAAAACAACAAAAACCAAACCTGTAAGACAAAAATAAAATGAAAGTGAAATGTATGTCATAGGATGAGAGGTTCTGTGTAATTGTAGTTAGAGCAGAATGTGTTTAAGCCTGGGGAAATACTGAAATGCAGATGTGCCACTCTTTGAATAAAAACAAACTAATACTTTTGCTATAGTATCATAGCTACAAGGTTTCTGGAAGCTGGTAGAATTACATCAATTTTTATGTGCCATCCAAGGTGTGCTAGATTTTTTTCTAAGTCTGTAGCTCATCCTTTCTTCAACTTGAAAAGCTTTTCTTTATTTTTGCAAATGCTCTTAAGCATTCAAAATGTTAATTTTACTTTGCCAATAAAGAACAATAATTTGTGAAGGATTTGTGTGTGTGTGTGTGGTGGTGGTGGTTTTTTTGGTAAACACATGGAATCGGCAGCTGTTACACCGCAACATGTGATGGCAGCTATTTTACCTTCTATAACATTTCTTCTTCCTGGATGACACCCATACCGTACCACTTTTGTACTAACACTCTCCCTACATCTGTATTCTGCATTGTATTGAACTGTATTGCAACAATTTCAATAAGGATCACTGTTCAGCAATGAGCGCTTGCAAACAGGAAGGATATTCTTGTGATTAAGTTCCCTGGACTTATTGAGAAGATCTGGGTTTAATACTTGTCTCTGTCCCAAACTTCCTATGTTGCCTGGAACACTTGATTGGGGTTACATTGAGTTTAGGCAGTCAATGAGCACTGGGTTGCTACGCCAACCCTAAAGCTACAGCTGACTGGCTTTGAATTACATTTTTGTTCAGAGTCAGAATCTAGCTGTGAATCTCCAAGTGTCTTTTACCTTTCTTTAAGCGAATAGAAGCAGGAGGTACTTGCAGAGAAAGTTACCCACGTAAGCAAACAGCTTGGACATACTTTCTGTTTCCTGGGAGAGGTAGTCATCCTCATACTTTTCCTAGACATCCATCTACTTATCCATTTATCTTTTCTATGGTGAGTAGACTTTTTTCTTTTAAATCAACTTTTGTTAATTAACCTCTCCTTGTTTCTATTTCTAAAAAATAAAGTTTAGTAAAACAGGATTGTGTATGTCGCTGAATGGAGTATTATTTTTTGCTATATGTATTTATAAAACATTCACTGCCTGATCCAGCCATTATTTACTATGTGGAAACTGACATCAATGCATGATTTTTGCACTCATTGATGTCAGGAATAGTTTATGATCAATTTCAGTGCACCATCAAGTGAAGGAGTTTGATGCTATTGAACAGGGCTCTGTATTTTGTGGCCAAGGTACCTCAGTCTTAGGCTGCAGAAGTTAGTATTCATGCTGAGCCCTCATTCAGTGGAGAAGTGTTTACTATAGAAAAATGTGTTGGCTGTGAAATCAACAATACTCGGAGAGATGCATGAGTAAGTGTTGAAGTAAGGAAAGATGAAAAGGATATGTGACTTCCAGGTGAAAGCATATTATATTGATTTTTACCCTTCATAATGATGCTTATTCTCATCTGTTTCTTTCTGTGATAGCAGCAGAAAAGAAAAACATTGCAGCCTGGTAATTAGCATGAGAGAGAAGCACAATGTAAATGTTTGTTATAAATAATATCAGAGAAAACTGAAAAACAATCAGTGTTCTCACCTTACCACGGTACACAGCATTTAAAAGTCAGATTTTTTAGTTAAAAAAGGCAGATTATTATAATATGCCAGTATGATTTAACACGAAAAGTCCAGGTTATACATTGACAATCTATTTATCAATGTCCCATTGTCTCTGCTTGGGGGACAACAAAGTATGCTGTTTGTACAGTGGTGCAACAAATGGTTTTCCAAGTCATATTGTAAATGTATATTATAAGATTCCTCTTAGTAACTTTGGGTAAAATAGAATTACAGTACTATATAAAATCTCCTGATATATTTATGTTCTAATTTATAACACAACTTGGGTCTTCATTTTATACAGAATCTCACTTTATTTCACTGAATAATAGTAATGAAAGTCCTGATCCTGCAATCTTTATTTAGGTAAGCTCCCCCGTTCAATTTTTGTTTGCATAGTTATACTGTAAACAAGTGTTTTAATGGGAGTACTGTCTCAATAAGTAATAAGGACTACTAGAATCTATTAGCTGTGTAGATATTAAATAGCTTTACTTTTTATTTTATTTTATTATTCTTCTGTGGTAGTGCCTTGAGGTCCTGACTGGGATCACCCCATTGCGTTGGCCACATACATACATATAACAAAAAGACTGTTTCTCCAGATACCAGCACAGAACATCTCAAGAACGTGCACTGATCCACTAGGGAGACTAATTTTTGAGCAAAGATTGCAATATTAAATGGTCTTTTTAAGAGGACAAAGACATCTGAAAGTATTTAGCAGGTACAGTACTGTAACATCACCTTTGAATATGCAACCTCTCAGATTGTTTGCCCCAGAGATTAGACACAACAGCAGTCCCTGTACTTGGGGGAACACAGGGACTGCTTCCTTTTACAGCCCCGATGATGCAAATCACCGAAAGGTGCAGGGTAAGACTATGAAGCTGGCCTGCACTCTGGGAGGACTGGGGTCCTGAAGTACAATCCCTTTGCAAAGGTCCCCCTCCTCATGGGTTCTCTCTCAGTGGCACACTCTGGCCCAAAGCTGCATAGAACTGATGTAGGCCACTAGCCCACTAAGTGGGGAACATTTTGAAAGAACTCCATATCCTTTTTGTAAATGTTTAAGCTTTTAAAACTTTTTCTTACTGAAGAAAACAAAACCATAAGCAGGCTATAAGCCCACACACAATGTTGAATCAGCTAGGTAGGTGAAAATATATTTATTACAGCTTCCATGGCCTTAAGCCAACTGAGCGAAGCCACAAGATTCCTTTTGCTGAATCAGGTCCTAAGAAGTTAACATATCCTGTTTTTAAATTTCATTAAATCTTCCAAATGTTCAGGGCACATCATTTCCAGAGATGTGCAGAAAATGCCTAAGGCATAACCAACCAGCCCTTTTTCACTGCCTGACCTGGGAGTTTTATCTTCTCCATATAGACAGAGCAACTGTTTTAAATATTAAGTATCAGAGGGGTAGCCATGTTAGTCTGGATCTGTAAAAGCGGCAAAGAGTCCTGTGGTACCTTATAGACTAACAAACACATTGGAGCATGAGCTTTCGTGGGTGAATACCCATTTCATTCACCCACGAAAGCTCATGCTCCAATATGTTTGTCTATAAGGTGCCACAGAACTCTTTGCCATGCTGATGTCTTGTTTTTTTTTGAGACTGCATAATTTATTTTTTATGTTTAAATATGTTTGTGGAAAATAAGTACTGCTTATGGTCAAAATTGTGTCCCAAGTCGCACATCCATGCAGGGGCATAAAAGGAAATCAGAATCTCCTTGCTCGGCCTTCCTGTGCATTGGTCCAAGTGGAAAGGGTAAGGAGTGTTACTTACCTGCTGCTCTCTCAGGCATGTGAATGGAGAGTAGTCCAAAGATGGGCAGAGCCTTGACTTTACCTCTCCCTACTTCCCATTGCAGCAATTTACACAAGAGAGCCAATGCAGAGGGGAAGTCATTTACCACTTTTCCCTTACTCCAAGAGGAACCAGGGAAGGATTTGTGACTCCCAGCTAATCACCATACCTTATTCAGGGCTACAAGAAAAGTGATGATCTAACCCTATATTGTAGTTTCATTCTCTCCCTCATTCCTTTCCTTTTATTTGGTAATGTATAGCTTATTTTATACTTAAATTGTCCAACCATATGATATTTTCATATATTCAAGAGATAAATCATATTGTTTTGGTAAATTTATAATTTCTACCACTTTTTACAATATTATTCATCCTTCAAAATAGAAAATGTAATGCATGTTTCTGAGACCTTTTATTGTATCATTGATCTCTAGCTAACTTATAGTGAAATATGATCATATGAAAAGTTCTGATTGTTAAAATAAATGTTCTCTGTGATTGTCTTAAGACTAGTAATGCAACTCAAGACAGTTTTTTCTTCCTCCATTACTTGACTTATATAAACAGAACCTTATTGTCCATTTTGGAGAGGTTGTTTTGGACATCAGCTGAAAAATTCAAGCTTTCACCATTCCGCTTTTTCCATTATATTGCATCTGACAAGAGGTACAGGTGCTGATTTTCTGATTTCCCCCAGGGGTGCTTGACCCCTTCTTTGCTCCAGGCCCTGCTCCCACTCTGCCTCTTCTCGCCCCATTCCGGCCCTGTCCCCCAAATGTGCCCCGCCTTCTTTCTGTCCCCGCTTCTCTCCCCCCTCCACCTCCCTCCCACCCAACATCTCCTGTCCACTGCTGAAGAGCTGATCAGCGGTGGGCGGGAGGCACTGGGGAGGAGCTGATTGGCGGGGTTCACCGGTGGGTGCTGAGCACCCACTGTTTTTTTTTCTGTGTGCACTTCAGCCCCAGAGCACCCACAAGGTTGGTGCCGATGTCAAGGGGTAATTCACTACAAGTCCCACTATTCAGTTGTTTTCTGCAGGGAAGTGATTTATGGGGGTCAGCGAACGTTAAAGGAAACATATATAGAATATAGTTGGTGTATCTCTGGCAGTTAATGTAAAGTGAGCTCTCTAACTTAGCTTTAGAAAATGCAATTTTTCTGAGAGCTTCCAAAACTAATATTAACTTATTATTGACTATGCACAAATGGTTTAGGATTAAGGACACAAGCCAGAACAGTACAAAACAAACAGAACAGTCTAAACTAGAAGCGATGTACTCAAGAGAGATTGCCCAAATTATGTTTGAGAGACAAAATAGGCAGCATGAAAAAAGGGGTATAAAGGTAGGAATGAGCACAGGAGACAGGGAATGTATACAAGTAAAACTCAGTTTAAAAAGAAGCAGGTTCAACCTGTCCAGTTTTTAATTTTGTCTCCTCTCTATAATTTCTGTAGAATAGTCCTCATTCATTGCTGGTGAAAGCAATGAATAAAGTCAAGCCTACTTTTGCCAGTGGTGAATTTGGAGTGGTATATTTTAATTTTTACTAGTACATAACCTGCAAAACTTCTAGCTTTTGACCAAGTAACAATAATTTTAAAGCAACAAAAGAATGACAAAACCATAGGAAATAAATGAATGGTACACCAGTGATGCTTAATTGAGGAATGCGTATAAGGTAGTGGTGGAAGTGGGTACTCAGAGAATACTGCCTAATATTTGTGTTACTCTAGGGCACTAGCAAGCATTAGTTTGATGAAACTGATATTCAGACAAAAAAGATTTGTTTCTTATTCTTAAAAAAGGAGATCGCACATCAAAGGTCTGGGTAAAGGCAGTAAACGTCCATTGGAAAGTAGAAATGTTTTATAATATATAGTGGAGACTTGTGTACACACAGAGAGAGAGAGAGAGAATGCTATGGCTGGAGCAAAGATCTTACAGGTGGATAGCTTTAGTCTTCACATAAGAGAGAAGAAAGAATCCTCAGATTGGTTCTACATTAGCCCAGTTACCTAGGGATGCCTCTAAACTACAGCCAGGGCCGGCTCTGGCTTTTTTGCCGCCCCAAGCAAAAAAACACCTGTGGGCTGGCTGGAGCAGTGAAGGGCGGGAGGAACAAACAAACCTGCGGGCCGGCCAAAGCAGCGAAGGTGGGGGGGACAAACAAACCTGTGGGCTGGCTGGAGCAGTGAAGTGGAGGGACGACAAACAAACCTGCGGGCCAGCCAGAGCAGGTTTGGGAGGGAGGGATAGCTCAGTGGCTTGAGCATTGGCCTGCTAATCCCAGGGTTGTGAGTTCAATCCTTAAGGCGGCCACTTAGGGATCTGGGGCAAAAAAAATTGGTCCTGCTAGTGAAGGCAGGGGGCTGGACTCAATGACCTTTCAAGGTCTTTCCAGTTTTAGGAGATTGGTATATCTCCAATTATTACCTTTAGCAAAGGGGGTAGAACAAACAAACTTGCGGGCTGGCCGTAGCAATGAAGGGGGGGAACAAACCACGCTGCCTGCCAGGAGGGCTCCGCGCCACTCCGGTGGGCAGGCAGGGAAGGACGCCGGCTGCCCTGCTGCACTTCCTACAGACCTGGCACCGCTCCCAGCAGGGCGCTCCTCTCCTCTGCACTGCTGCCCCCTACAGGGCAGCCGGAGCAGCAAACCAAAAAGAAAAAAAACCAAAAACCTGCAGGGGCGGCCGAAGCAATGAATGCCGCGCGGCCCTTGGAATCTGCCGCCCCAAGCACAAGCTTGCTTGGCTGGTGCCTGGAGCCGGCCCTGACTACAGCAGTTGGTATCAGCTACCAAGGAGACATCTGCCTGCTGGAGATAGCTTGAGTGCATTGCTCTCATTCCATATCTCCTTGATATGGCTCAGAGGGAAGTGATGTATGAGCTGGGTACTCCATCTCTGCACTTGCTGGTGAGATTAAGTTGTTTTTTCTCTCAATACTGCCTGAGCAGCACACATGGAAGAGAGAAGAGGTCATGATCTGGACCGACCAAAAAGTGTAACTGTTTACAGAAGACTATTTTTTCTGAAGGAGTGGGAGCCATCATCTAGTTTTCTGAAATATTAAGATAATCAGAGGGGAAATAAAACAAATCATCAGCTTTAACAGTTACAGTCCTATCAGGGACAGTACAGAGAGGAAATACACAAGCTGCAGTGGCTGGAGAAATTCTGCATATGAAGCACAGATAATAGCAGAATGCAGGTGATGGGTAAGCTCATGCAAGAGTGGTCATAAAGAAATTAGATCTCCCTGATTCTCAGTCTGGAGCAGAGGAACAGGGTCATAGTCAAATGTCTACCACATATGGGTATGCCTCTTTGGGATGTTTAACACACTGCTCCAAATCACTACCCTCCTAGTTCTTACCAGATTAACTGAAATTAATGCATATTGCAGCATATCCCAGAGAAAAAAATCTTTTGGCGTTTTCCTAGTACTAATACTGGAAATAGTACTTAAAATTCTTTCATTAGCTTGAAAGTGAAATTACTTTAAAACCTACAATATTGGCCTCACTAATATCATACTAATGGATTTCAGCTTCTGGAACAGACACATCTCCTTTATATTTTTATACTTTTGATGCTATTTTCCAGCTTGTTAACCTCACTAGCTTTATCTCCTACTTTCTATTATTTTCTTTTTGATTCTCATCTAACAACTCCATTTTACGTTCAGTGAAATTGTTAGCCCTGATCACACCTGTTCAATGTTCATTGTTTTCCTCCACAGTAAAAGCCATTTTTAGTCTTTGAATTTCTGTTGTATTTTCCCCTTCCTCACCCTCCAAACACACCATATTGGCTTGTCATATATGTACGTATGTAATACAAATTCACCTGAGCCTCCTTTCTCAACACAGATATAGCAATTACAGATTTAGTTTAATGTCTTGTTGAAAGGTATATATACAGAAGAGATTTTAGAAAGAGAAAGGCCACCCAAATCAATGCACTTTATTGCTCTTGATTTCAGTATGATATTCCTACTTTCATATCATCCATCTCCAAAATCATTTTCTCCCAAAACTTTGTTTAAAAACACATTTGTACATCAGCTGAGATCTCTGACAACTTATCTGAGATGTTTGTTAGCTTTTTGTTTAAAAGTCACCAAAATTCTATTCCCATTTTTCTCATTTTTAGAGGAAGACCCTCTGCTCCTGAACTCTTGGCCAATGAAGAGTTGTTTACTTTATTATTTCCTTTATAATTTTTCAAAATTATCATGTGCAATCTCAGATTTGAGTCTTCTCCAATTAGATGACAAGACTTGGTACCATTTTGTTGATGCACATTGCACCCAGGAAATGAAGACCTTCTGGAATCTGGTAATTAGGCTTTTCCAGATCACCTTTAATAAGTGACCTATAATACTTGCTTTCATTTGGTTTTTCTGCTAATATGACCTACTGTCTATTTCATCTTTTTTCCTGCAGCTGTGGACTACCTTGATATTTTCAGTGATTCTTCCACAACAACTCCCAATGCAGAAAAAATGTTAGACTACTCCATTTAGAACATCACTATTATTTATTTTATTACTGTAGTGCCTAGGAGCTCCAGACATGAACCAGGACCCATTGTGTGAAGTGTTGTACAAACACAGAATATAAAGACAAAGAGCTTACTGTCTAATGGACATATTCCCTTGGTTGATTCTTTTCTCCAGGAATGTATTTTTGTCTTCAGTTACATGAATTCATGATCATGTTGACCTGATCATCTAATCTAATCTAATCCTTTGATTCTGGTGACACTTTGCCTTATTTGTTCTGCTTCCATGTTTAGAATTATCTGCAAATGTGTTTTGTCTGGTTTTATCCAATTATGAATGATATATTGTCATTTCTAGGTTGGGCACAAGCTTTTGATTGCTCCAGGTTTTGATCTTGATTACAGTGATGTAAAATCCAGAGTAACTCTGTTGAATTATAATGAAGATATTTTGCATTTGCATTAATTTAATTGGGAAGAAAATATTGCTCAAGACATTGATGATTTCTTTTTGCGGAGATACATGAGTGAATACATTAAATAAATTAACTTAGTCTATCTTATTTGCAATAGTTCAATGCTATAATTTTGTTGTCTAATATTATATATTTCTAAAAGGCTTTTGCACTTATGCTGACTACGAAATAGACTTCCAGAATGCTGTTCACTTTTGCAGAGCTCCACTGCAGAAACTTACTAGCAGGAAAACTCTATGCAACTTCTCACTGCCACAAATTAACAAATCAGAGAACAAGGGAAATTAGTTTTCAGTTCTTACTTAAAAAATGGAAACAGACCAAAAGCTTCTCTGAGTGTAGAGTTCTAGGGAGAGAGAAATAAATTACTCTAACAAAGGACATTCTGTATGGTGTGTTTGGACTGGTGTAAAAAAGCATTAAAGAACTTCAGTTAGCACCTCGACATCTGAAAGGAGTGACGAGAGCCAGAGAGACATAAAAATCCCATGGGGCTTGGTAGCATAGGTTAAAAACAGTGCATTGACTCTAATATGGAATCTGACTGGTACCTGGTACAACTGAGCTGGAGCTGGATTTTAGCTATTATGCTGTTTGCTGCCTGTGAGATCTAGAGCAAGAGGATTATTAATAGTCTCCTATCTGATAACTTGAATGGAGGGAGGACAGCACAGTGGTACTTTGATAGTCTAAATGAAATATAGCAAAGTCAGGCATAAGGATTTCTACATTAAATCCAATTAAATACTTGACACCATGCAAGGCACTGCATTTAGTCATATGGAGTGGAAATCCATCAACCTCATGAAGAAACTTGCACAAATACAGACAGATATCATCTTCCTTTCCAAATGCAAATGGATGGACATCATACCAAATGGACTAAAGGTAAAAAATCCACTGCTATCTACATACTACACATACCACAGTGAGAGACTATGCCATACTCTATCAAAGAAACTGAGGAACCACCTGATCAGCATCCTATACAGCAAACAGGAAAACATCAAAAAAGAGCTCTCCAACCTGGAGACTCTCATAAGTAACCAAACTTCCATACAAACGGACTTCACTAAAATAAGACAGGAGATCTACATTACTCACTTCACCTCTCTACAAAGGAAAAAAGACTGTAAGCTGTCTAAACTCCTACCTGCCACATGGGGCCACAACCGTGGTACCCCTAACCCACCCAGCAATATCGTCAATCTATCCAACCACACACTCAGCCCAGAAGAAAAGTCTGTCCTATCTCGGGGACTCTCTTTCTGCCCTGCCACCCCCACTAACATGATACAGTTCTGCGGTGATCTGGAAGCCTACTTTTGCCATCTCCGACTCAAAGAATACTTTCAGGATAACACTGAACAGCCCACTGATACACAGTTACCCTCCCACCAACAGCACAAGAAGAACTCCCCATGGACTCCTGAGGGTCGAAATGACAATCTGGACCTATACATAGAATGCTTCCGCCGACGTGCACAGGCAGAAATTGTGGAAAAACAACATCGCTTGCCTCATAACCTAAGTTGTGCAGAATGCAATGCCATCCACAGCCTCAGAAACCACTCTGACATTATAATCAAAGAGGCTGATAAAGGAGGTGCTGTTGTCATCATGAACAGGTCTGACTACCAAAAGGAGGCCGCCAGACAACTCTCCAATACCAAATTCTACAGGCCACTTCCCTCAGATCCCACTGAGGAATACACTAAGAAACTGCACCATCTACTCAGGACACTCCCTACACTAACACTGGAACAAATCAACATACCCTTAGACCCCCGACCAGGGTTATTCTATCGACTACCCAAGATCCACAAACCCGGAAATCCTGGATGCCCCATCATCTCAGGCATTGGCACTCTCACTGAAGGACTGTCTGGATATGTGGTCTCTACTCAGACCCTATGCCACCAGCACTCCCAGCTATCTCCGTGATACCACTGATTTCCTGAGGAAACTACAATGCATTGGTGACCTTCCAGAAAACACCATCCTAGCCACCATGGATGTAGAGGCTTTCTACACAAACATCCCACACACTGATGGAATACAAGCTGTCCGGAACAGTATCCCTGATGATGCCACAGCACAACTGGTTGCTGAGCTCTGTGCCTTTATCCTCACACACAACTATTTCAAATTTGATGTCAATATATATCTCCAGATCAGTGGCAACGCTATGGGCACCCGCATGGCCCCACAATATGCCAACATTTTTATGGCTGACCTGGAACAACGCTTCCTCAGCTCTCGTCCACTCACGCCTCTTCTCTACCTACGCTACATTGATGACATTTTCGTCATCTGGACCCATAGGAAGGAGACTCTGGAAAAATTCCACCACGATTTCAACAGCTTCCACCCCACCATCAACCTCAGCCTGGATCAATCTACATGGGAGGTCCACTTCCTAGACACCACGGTGCAAATAAGTGATGGGCACATTAACACCACCCTATACCAAAAACCTACCGACCGCTATGCCTACCTTCATGCCTCCAGCTTCCATCCTGGGCACACCACACGATCCATTGTCTACAGCCAAGCACTGAGGTACAACTGTCTGCTCTAACCCCTCAGACAGAGACCAACACGTACAAAATCTCCATCAAGCATTCTCAAAACTATAATACCCGCATGAGGAAATAAGGAAACAGCTCAACAAAGCCAGACGTGTACCCAGAAGCCTCCTACTGCAAGACAAACCCAAGAAAGAAACCAACAGGACTCCACTGGCCATCACATACAGTCCCCAGCTAAAACCCCTCCAGTGCATCATCAGGGATCTACAACCCATCCTGGACAATGATCCCACACTTTCACAGGCCTTGGGTGGCAGGCCAGTCCTCGCCCACAGACAACCTGCCAACCTGAAGCATATTCTCACCAGTAACTGCACACTGCACCATAGTAACTCTAACTCAGGAACCAATCCATGCAACAAACCTCAATGCCAACTCTGCCCACATATCTACACCAGCAACACCATCACAGGACCTAACCAGATCAGCCACACCATCACCGGTTCATTCACCTCCACGTCCACCAATGTAATATACGCCATCATATGCCAGCAATGCCCCTCTGCTATGTACATCGGCCAAATTGGACAGTCTCTAAGGAAAAGGATAAATGGACACAAGTCAGTTATTAGGAATGACAATATACAAAAACCTGTAGGAGAACACTTCAACCTCCCTGGCCAACCAATAGCAGATCTTAAGGTGGCCATCCTGCAGCAAAAAATCTTCAGGACCAGACTTCAGAGAGAAACTGCCGAGCTTCAGTTCATCTGCAAATTTGACCCCATCGGCTCAGGATTAAACAAAGACTGTGAATGGCTTGCCAACTACAAAACCAGTTTCTCCTCTCTTGGTTTTCACACCTCAGCTGCTAGAAGAGGGCCTCATCCTCCCTGTTTGAACTAACCTCGTTATCTCTAGCCTGCTTCTTGCTTGCTAAAGGTAATAATTGGAGAAAAACCAATCTCCTAGAACTGGAAGGGACCTCAAAAGGTCATTGAGTCCAGCCCCCTGCCTTCACTAGCAGGACCAATTTTTTTCCCCAGATTCCTAAGTGGTCTCCTCAAGGATTGAACTCACAACCCTGGGTTTAGCAGGCCAATGCTCAAACCGCTGAGCTATCCCTCCCCCCTTACTTATATATACCTGCCCCTGGAAATTTCCACTACTTGCATCCGACGAAGTGGGTATTCACCCACGAAAGCTCATGCTCCAAAACGTCTGTTAGTCTATAAGGTGCCACAAGACTCTTTGCTGCTTTTACATTAAATCCATCTAACTTCTCTGCCATGCAATCCATAGAAAGTCCACTTCCACACTCGTTTAGATGCATTGGAAAGCAATATTTGGATGTATGTTTTGATGGTGATCCCTATAATATGTATTCACACGTATAGCAGAGATGGCTATTGTTTGCTCAAACAACTATTTATCCCAAAATTAATTAATACAATTGCTGCAACAGAAAATAGGGTTCTATGAGCTGATTGAACTGAAAAATGAAGACATTTAACCAATGTCAGAACTGACAGTGAACCAAAAAAGGCTTATTTCCAGTTGAAGAATGCTTCAGTATAAATTCAGCTTTTTCTCTAAAAACTGGCTTTAAGATACATAGTAAAACTTCTTAGAGTAAGTACTTGATTGACTGATGATCACTGGAAGAGGGAGAGTTCATGAACCAAAGAGTTTCTATCTAACAGTTTAAAATGGCAACTTCATTATCTTGCAGCACAAAAAATCTTCCTCCTCCAGAGCAATAAAAACTTTTCACAAAAAGTCATCTGTATAAGGGTGTGTGTGAGTATCATAACACTTCCACATCCCTGAAGGATTAGAGATATTTCACTGAACCTCTAATCTCTCCACCTTGCAATTTGCCAGTGGTGTGATTATCTGATATCCTCCATAATCAGGTTTTATGTCTAATACAACTGAAATGTTTAAGACATAACTTTTTCTACAAACAAACTTGTTTCCACTCCCCACTGACTCCTTGTTCTTTAAACTACAGAAGCAACAGGTAAATGCTGATAAGCCTTTTGTAGACAGAGTGTATGTATGCAGCATATCTGAGATCTTCTTTGTATAAATCTTCTGCCAATGTAGTTTTTCTTCATCCTCCATTTATTTTTTAAATCTTCCCACTGAGTTTAAGAACCCCTGTTATTCTTGTATTGGTTTTTTTTAATCTCAACTGGTACAATGATGAAATGATTCAAACTCATCTGTTGAGTGCAAAATGTTTTTTCATGTAAGTCTGTGTATGAAAAATGGAAAGAAAAAGTTGAAATGATTGCTTAACACACTAATGCTTTCTGCCTTAGTTCACTGATCCTCTACTCTCTGTTGCCACAACTTTAAATCCCATTGGGGGTTCAAGCTCAGAGACTATAGTGACTTTCTGAATTTATATTGTGCTATCATAGAGGTCATTTTTCTTAGTGATAAGGAGCATGATTGCTTCTGGAGTGAAAAGGAAAAAAAGAATTGGTAACATTTTACAGTCTTTGAGTACAGCAACCCATTACTGACTGAAGAGCAGATATGAGCAGAGTTTGCTCCTTGGTGAATGTGAAATTATTCCATTTCCACCTTTCACAGCAGGTGTATCAGCAACTGTGTATTGGCAGAAGACAATAGGAATAATGGAAATGTGACAGACAGGAGTGATGGTAAGACTCAGAAATAAAGTTCTGCCCTTTCATATTACCTGGGTCAGAGTTTCGAAAGGTTAATACACTTGTCATATGACATGAGCCAGTATCCACTGCCTCCAATGCTACTCTGTCAATAAGGACAAATAAGGAATATCATAACAAATAACACATAGGGATGATTTTGTTCTTATAACAATCTTGCACTGATGTACTGCCATTACTTTCAATGGACTTACTCTTACACTGCTGAAATCAGAATAATTTCCATTGATTGGTAAATGAATTCATTGTAACTGAATTCATCATGAACAAAATAATACAAAAGCCTTGATTTTAGTTGGTAATGAATAGAGATGAGATCCCAAAAAGTTTCAGATCTTTATTTCAAAAATCTGGAATTCAATTTGCTTTAAGGGCCTGATCTGGTGACCAGTGAAGTCAATGGAAAAAAAATCTTAATTTACATTAATGGCCGCTGGAACAGGCTCTAACTATTAGATTCATTCTTATTTACAATATTATATATTGACTTAAGTAAAGAATCATTATTTAAAAACAACCTTGTACTAGAAAATCATTCAAAAAGCTATGTCTGAAATGAAAATTAACTGTGAGATGATCTAGCAGAAAGAAATGGAGATTGCATATGACTCAGGAAAAGTGTCTGTGGGAACAGGCACAATTATATTGTTTGCTGTAGGTTTGCATTTTAAAGAATTAAACTTATTGGAAAAAACTGCATTAGCTTCAGATTAGAGGTTAGAGAGACATTTTTAGCAAGCTGCACGCTCTGGAAGATGATTAACCATTTTGCATTGTTCCATTAAAATTTTGTAGATGCTTTTAAAAAGAGAGAAAATTGCTGCCCTATTAGGGTTGCCAACTTTCTAACTGCACAAAACCGAACACCCTTGCCCTGCTCCTTCCTGAGGCCTCGCCCCTACCCTGCCCCTTCTCTGAAGCCCCACTCCATCTCACCCTGCCGCTTGGTCTCCCGCACCTTCACTCACTTTCACTGGGCTGGGGAGGGGCTTGGACAGCGGGAGGGGGTGAGGGCTCCGGTTGGGGGTGCAGGCTCTGGAGTGGGGAGAAGGGTTTGGGGTGCAGGAGGGGGCTCCGGGCTGGGGCCAAGGGCTTTGGGGAGCAAGCTCAGGGCTCGGGCAGAGGGTTGGGGTGCAGGAGGGGTGCAGGCTCTGGCTGGGGGTGCGGGCTCTGGTGTGGGGCCAGGGATGAGGGGTTTGGGGTACAGGAGGGGGCTCCGGGCTGGGGCTGAGGGGTTTGAAGTGCAGCAAATAAAGTAACTGATGGACCTAGAGGCCATTATTTCAGGAAAGGGCTGGAGAATCAGAGAGGTACAAAAAAGACTGTCACATTTGTGTTTTTTTTCGGAGTCCTAAGTCCTGAATCAACAAAGTACTTTAGCATTTGCCTAACTTCGAGCACAAGTGAAACTCCTAATCAAGTCATTGGACATACTGATGCTTAAAGTGGAGCAAAATGTGTAAGATCCTTGCTGAATCAACATCATGACGTGTTCAAAAACCCTGAATACTGAAAATAATCATCTAATATAAGCCCTTCATTAAATAATGGAACAAATATCTGGATTTCTAAAGCGTATTGTAACCACAAACATGAATAATACAAGTCTTAATCAGCGTTTAGAATGAATTGTAGCCATAGATGATGGAGAGAATGTACGTGTGTATGTATATTGTATTGGGAAAATAAAGCATTTGATTCCGTACTGCATATTTTTTATTTGAAAACTTAATTCCCAGGTGTGTATATGAGCATTTATATGGATGGTAAACTATCATAAAGTAAAGTCTACAATAAATGAGACTAATCCGATGTGGAACCTTGCAAGGTTTAGAGCTAAACTTCCTTAATGATTTGTCAATAGTATGTGCATTAAGAAACACATTCTTTTGCACAGACTGAATAAATGGCTACTTCTTTAGTCGTTACTGTAGAATGGCAAAACAATTGATCCATGCATTTAAAGCTAATAAACACAGAGAAATAGAACCTGAAATTAGATATTAATTTGGAGAGAGGCTTGGAAAGATATACAATGAAACCGGTATAATGGAGATGAACGTCTAACGTGCTATATGGTAGCCAAAAAAATTCCAGGCCCTATGCTAGACTTGAATATGTAGAGGTATCAGACAAGAGTCATTCTGGATATGGCACTGGTGAGATAACACCTAGAACACTACACATAGTTTTGGGGTTCTTCACACCAGTAAGATGTCAGCAAATCAGAGGGAATTCAGAGAACAAAAAAAATGGATTAAGCAGCTAGATATTGATATATGGGGGAGAGGGGGAAGACTATAAGTGATAAATATGTATAGCTTGACTAAATGGCAGCTGAGTGGGGGAGAGCAGAAGGGCAGGGACATGCTAACCAAGTATGTGAAGGGTGTAAACAGCAATTAAGTAGAAGGATTGTTTAACGGGGGCCAAGGGAGTAGGGATAATACATTAAAAATTAGCCAAGGAAAATCTAAACTGAAAATAAGAACAAAATTCCAAATAGTGAAACCTATTAGACTGAAATAATCTCCCAATGGAATTGGTGGAAATCATATCACTAGAGCCATTTAAAACAAAGTGTTTAAATCAAAACACTAGAAATATACTCTAGGGGCAGTCCTAAAGGGGCCACACTTGAATAGTTAGAGAAGCTGATCTAATAGGCCTATTTCCTTTTCCAAAATCTATGATTCTGTAATAGAAAAAAAAATCCTCCATCCCCCCGTCCAAATAAATCCCAACACAGCAGCTAGAATGACTCCAGTATGGAGTAATTAGATGGAAGAAAAAATACTCATATATAAAAATAAACCTCAGAGTTACTCATTCTACTAGTTAGTGCACCCAGCAGCAAGTTTAAAGAAATGACAAAATTTTTCCACTATTACAATTCAGACTAAAAGGGAAATTCCCTATAAAAAGTTATTTGCAGTGATCGAAAGGTAATAGAGGCCTTGGAAAGAGAGAGAGGGAATTCCTTCAATATATTTTATTACCTTTCCCGTGGATAGTATATTGGATACTAAGAACTATGAATGGATGCTGATTGCCTAGATATATTTTTTCCCTCTTTGAAAGTCAAATCACTACAGCCATACTGTACTGCAGCCTGTGTACTAAAACTGAACAAAAATGAGTCAACATTGAATGTTCAATATATTGATCAAACCCAAAAGGAAAAATTGCAAGTGGAGACCCTCGTCTCTTTAGAGGAATCAGCACACCACAAGGACAATTAAGCTCTAAGAGCAGGAACAGGTGTACTTAGAAGTGAGGTAAATTATCTGCTAAATAGAAAATTCTGATTCTCATTTTGAAGATGTTGCCTTAAAGCAGGAATATTCAAACATTTTCATTATGTGGACCACATTTTAATAGAGTTTCTCATTGACTTTTCCCTCTCATTCACAATTACACAACATCCCTTAACAATTATAGTGTGACGCTCCTCAAGTGTACACAAGGTTGTGAGGCACCTCACAACTATTTGTCTTTAGTGTGAAACAGTCTGCTGCATCTCTGAATTCTGGTAACAAAAGCCTGCCATCCAGGTCTCCTCAGACCTCACTCTCTCAGTTCAGGCTAGCTTTTCTGCAGAGCTAGCTGATTTTTCAGTCAATCAAGGATCAAGAACATTCACAAATCACTCCCCTCTACCAAGGGTGTTCCTCAGTGAAATGAATAACAATATGTCCTTTTGCTTCTCCTTATATTTCCCAATGTTCAGTCTCTTTGTTCCTGGAATCAGGATGACCCCTGGGGTTCAGACTCCAGTGTGCTTCTCTCTGTTGGTTTTATAGCCCCCATCAACCTGTTTTTCCTGTTAACTTCACATGCAAAAGGAGTTTCCTTTGTGTTGGCTTTACATTGCTTAATTTAGATAGGGATAGTTGAACAGTTGATAGCAATATGTTAGGTGTAGTGAGTATGTCAGGCCTGGTAGGAGTTGCTGTTACAGAACTTTGAACCCTTTGCCAGTTATCACTGAGGAATTCTTAGGAACACATATAGCAATTGTTTACATGGAAAATATTAGAAAATTATTTTTAGCTGCCTTTAATGTGGTGCAGCAGCTGGAAACAACTCTCACCATAGGCCTACCAGCTAGCGCTGTGCACTAGACCACAGTTTGAGAATCATGGCCAGAAAGGATAGTTTTGCTTGTTCAGCCAAAATTACTTTCTATTGCTTATTTATTTTATTTTGTTTCTCAAATATATTTACAACTGCAAACCATATGGCCAAAACATGCTTAGCATAGAGAACAAGGAAGGCTATATATGATGATGAGAAGGGGTGGTTTACCACTATGAATTTTAACAACTAAGAAGAGTATTTGAACAGACAAGAGCTGGAGAGGGCTGATTTTTGGCATTCTGTTGATATATTGGCTTAACAACTGGTCCTCTAATTCTTTGGAAAAGATTATCCTGTACAAGTCAGTTGTGCCTATATGATTTTGACCCTGAATGATCTAACTCATGCTGAACTCCTTTAAAGAGGCTCTTGAGGAAGATGAAATGATAATCCAGACCAGAGGAATTCCACATGGACAGCAAGGAAGAAAACAAACCAAGCCTCGTCCCCCCATTAGTTACATTCTGAAAATGCAGGTGTTTAAAGCAAAGATTTACAGACATGGTAGGAGAGGAAATAGATACAGTGGTCAGAGAGAAATCAGAAAGTATGTGCTATAGTTAGTGCTCTGTCTAGAAAAAGGAAGAGAAGCATGGGAATTACAATAAGTAAGAGCAGAGACCGAACGTCTGTCAGACTAATATTTGTGAGCTTGGGTGCCGAAAGTTTGGCATATTTCAGCACCTATGTAAAAATGGTTTGATTTTTTTTTTAAACGTGGTGAGCCCCAAGTGGGTTCCACTCCTTGTGAAAGGCAGACAGCATATACACCACTATTCTTCCTCAAGTGCTCCAGGAAGCCAGTTAAACATTGTTGCTCTGGCTTCATAGGAAGATACCCAGCTACACAGTTAAACAGACTCAATCGACTTTTGAATTTTATTAAGGACCACTGAATTGAGCTCCCCATCTAGCATCCTGAAACTATACATTTTATATATTTATTTTCTTGCTTTATATTTCATATATTTATAGATGAATCACTTATTTTAATACTAGGAATAAGATTATAATTATCAGATCTTTGGCTAATGCCTACTCTGTATCAGTAACATACTTACAGACAATGTATCTATTTATTTATGCATCCATTCAACCATCCATCTAGATTCGTATACCATGCCCATCTTGGCAGTACTTAGTATGCATAATGAGCTTTCTGTACTTCCACTATAATAATAAATCCTAAGTAGTAGTAATAATAATCTTCCAAAGAAACAAAAAATTATAAAAAAAGTTGAGTTTTATTTCATTAATAGAAAAGGGCTAGGAGTTCAAGGTTATTCTCAGCTCAAATATTGCCCTAAAATTAGTGTTTATAAAACAAGCTTTTATAAAGCTAAAACCCAATGGAAAAGTGTCCATGTTTAAAAAAATATTGCAAAAGAAACAATCATTTTTAATTATTCACGCTGTGTTGCAAGCCATGAGAACTTAAAAAGTAAAACTATCAACATTACTATTGACACTCATTCATTCATCATCCAAAAGAGAAACAATTAACAGCAAAGTAATCAAATGGCATAAATAAATAAATAAATAATACCAGTACAGTATAAGCAGGATTGTTAAAATTCTTTACATTTAGTTGTTACTAGTGGCACTTATGCATATATCAATTCATTTACACTATATTTTCAATTTTTTATGTTGTCCCTTTAAATCTAAATCACTAATAAAAAACAAAATAGGGGTTTTTATACTCCATTGTTTTGTTCTAGTACACGTTCCGTGATAACCCCAATGGACTCAAAGATTGAATGTGCTGTCCTTCAGGTGATGCTACCTATTAGTCCATTTTCTTCACAAAAGATTTTTTTTCCTACACATAAAGGCAAAACCCAAAGCTATCTCTCTAACTTCCCTTAATCCCTTCACTACCTTGATAACCTGCCCTGCAGTGTTTCTTCTTTATCATACTTGGAAAGAAAGCTTTTCATCTGCGACTTTACATGACACCAAAATTGCAACTCAAGCCCATGCTATAAAACTGACACTATAATACATGAAACATCAGTTATTGAATAGTAAAGGATCTGTGAAGCAGAATCTGTTATTGAAGGATTCTGCCACGGTGCCCAAGAAGACCAGCCCTGACCCCATAGTGGGTAGCATTACCTGATAAGGGGCATAGACAGGGCATCTTTGTGATTATATGATTCATTGTATCTCATGACAGCTTTTGTCAGCAGGGCTCATATGAACGCAACTTTATACAAGCACTGCTGCTCTCCCCTTTAAGTTACTCTACCTCCACTGCTGCAGGAGCATGTAATTTACCCACCCCATGACACCAGTGAGTTAGATGAAGACCTATGAGTATATGTTTATGATTGACATGTAAGTAACTGCATGCATCTGTATAACCACTAATTTAGTTCCCTATTCTGCAGCCTTTGCTCACATACTCACAGTCTTATTGAAGGGATACTGTTTCTTCAGTGCTTACAGGTGAAAATTGAAGAGAGGTGTTTTCCCTAAAGGTTCCAGTTGTTACAAGAAGTTTATAGTTCAACTTTTTAAAACAGCAAACAAGTGCAACTATTGATACAGTTTGTCATCTTAAAATTATGATTTAAAGATGCAAGGGAATGGTAAATTCACTTGGGTTTTTGTTTGTTTAGCTTGTTTTGTTTTTTTGTTTTAATTTTGATTATATTTTAATATTAGTTTTGTACAAAGTTCCTTAGGTGTTTTTTAAACAATAGACTTTTTTAAAAAAATGCATTTCAATAGTGGCTGAATCAGACATTCCTATAATCTGTAAATCGGTGATTCAATAGGTCACATTATCTCCAATAAAAAGTTTTGAACAAGAAAGAAAGAAAAAGAAAGAAAGAAAGAACCATCATACCACAATTGATCTATCCCAGACATCTACCACTCTTCAATTCCTTGTCATGTAGTCCCTTCTTTTTCATTTTATTTACTTGTTTTATAAAAGAAGAGCTTGTCAACAGCAGCACTTTAGGAGCAGTGGGAGTTATGTAAACAAAATATTATGCAAATAGAGGAGGCATACGAGACTTCTACAAGTTGTACAGCTCCGCTGAAAGCTTTTATCAGTATTAGTGGGAGTAAGCTGGTGAGCCCAATGGAACATTTTTACAGAACACAAGATTTTTCATGAAACTCACAGAAAGTAAAACTATAATTTGACCTACCTCTAAATTTAAATATCTCTGTCCTACCAACGGCTAAGAAGTTTGGCACTTGTTCTGAAATTTAGATGGCAGAGCGTGCGTGCATTTTTCTTTCAGCAGAGTTGGTTTTTTGCCTCATGCAGTATAGCTTTTAACATCTTTCTGACTTTGCATGTCACACTTCTCTATGGGAAAATATGATCTTCAGTTTTATTATGACAGGAAAATATTTTGCATTGGAATATGCTTTGTTACTAATTATAAATAAGTGTCCTCATACAGGAACTTAAGGAAACCCATTTACACTGATGCTAGTTAATACCAAACCTATTGAAAGAATAAGTGTGGATACAATAGTCCAAACGAGGTATATTTTATACATTAAGGATTGAAGTTCAGGGCATATTGTAGTAGGTAAGATGAAAAAGAAAATGGTTGTAAAGCGAAATCAAAACTACACTTTGAAACCTTTTTCTTTGGTCTTTCTTTCCTCTTTTTTATGATTTTTTTCCAATAACTGTTCTTATCTAACCATGAAGAACTTGAAATATTTCAGTTATGTTGCTGATCAAAATGGACAATTAACCCTTGCTTTCCAACAAAGAGAAGTGGAAAATTCCTGCAAACTTAGTATTTACTCCTGTGTATTTATTCACTAACATAATCATTCAAAAACATTTGTTTTATTAACAGGAGCAAATAAACAATCCTCTTTTCAAGCACATTTCATAACTTTGTTTGTTTTTTTTGTTTGACCATGACATTTCTTTTATCTTACTTCTAGTAATGGACCAAATCTTGCAAGCCCTCAGAGGGCTTCATCCTGAAATTGCTAAATGCACTCTACTCCTATAGATTTGAATATAATGGATGTGGATGTTGCTTAGCAATTAATAGGAATGACCTCAAATCACTTTTTATTATAGTGACTCTCATAATTTAGGTTCCAATTCAGGAAAACATCCCTATTCAGGAGAGCAGGTAGAATGATCAATAATTACACAGAAAATCAATATTTCTGTTCTGCATTTGAGGGATAAAAAATTATATAGTCTCATCATATGATGATGATAACACTCTTTCCATTGCACTGGTATTTCTGGTGGATGTTAAATAGAAGCTACTAAAATTAGACATTTTTAAATGATCAGGTCCAAATAACTTGCATCCAAGAATTTTTAAAGAGCTGGCTGAGGAGCTCGCTGGATCATTAATGTTGATTTTCAATAAGTCTTGGAATACTGTGGAAGTTCCATAAGGCAGGAAGAAAGCTAAATTTGTGCCAATTTTTAAAAAGCATAAACAGGATGACTCAGGTAATAATAGTCCTATCAGCCTCACACTAATTCTGGGCAAGATAAGAGAGCAGCTGACACAGGAATTAAAGAATTATAGAGGGTATTGTAATTAATGGAAATCAACATGGCTTTCTGGAAAATAGATCAAATGAAACTAACCTGATATATTGTTGATGAATTATAAGTTTGGTTGATAAATGTAATAATGGTGACATAATATACTTCTGGTACTACACAACATTTTGATTAAAAAGCTATAATGATATAAAATTAACATGGCACACATTAAATGGATTAAAAACTAGCAAAATGTAGTTATAAATGGGAAATTGTCATTGAGCAGCTGTTTCCAGTGGAGCCCAGTAGGGATAATGCTATATAACATTTTATCAATGACTTGGAAGAAAACATAAAATCATCACTGATAAAGTTTGCAGATGACACAAAATAATTGGAGGAGTGGTAAATAATGAAGATCAAGGTCACTAATTCAAGGCAATCTGGATTCTTGGTAAACTGGACTCAAACCAACAATTTGCATTTTAATATGGGTAAATGTAAACATCTAGGAACAGAGACTGTAGGCCACCCTTGAATGACGGGGGAAGCAGTGACTCTGGAAAAGATTTTGGGAGGGATAATCAGCTGAATATGAACTCCCAATGTGACACTGTGGCTAAAAGAGCTAATGCAACCCTGGGATGCATAAACAGCGGTATTTTGAGTAGTAGAGAGGTTATTGTATTTCTATATTTGGCACTGTTGCAACCTTTGTTGGAATATTGTATTCAGTCCACAATCCAAGAAGGATGTAGATAAATTGGAGCAGGTATATGTCCCTGCCAGCAGGTAGGGGATCTTGGGGGACAATTACTGCACTGGTGGGGTGCAAAATAAACTTTATTAAGAAAATGCAAAAACAGGGAAAATTCAATAGTGAGGGGTATGGAGTTTGTTAAGGTAGACAATTGGGGAGGGGTTTCTTTTGGTGAACAGTATAGGGGGTTTCAATAGTGGGGTACAATACAGTTGGTAAACAATTAACACTGAAGTATAAAAGTAACAGGTAGCTAACAATTTCTATGTAAAAAGGTGTGTCACAGCAGCATATAACCAACTAACGGTTATGGAAAAATATGTTAAATAGCAAACAATTTTAGGTAAAATGTGTCACAGTGGTGTAAATGTAGAATGTGAGGTGTATCAGAGAGGAAAAAGTAACCAATGGGGTTTTGTGCTAGACTTCAGCAATACAATTGAGGTTTGGCAGTAGGAGCACAGACACACAGAGAACAAGCAGGCTAGGAAGACACAGAGAACAAACAGGCTGTAAGTTTAAGCAGCAAGGACTTCTGGGAAGTTCAGAGGGTGATGCAGACGTGGGGGAAAAAGCAGCAAGGGGTTTGGGAAGTTCAGAGGGTGATGCAGACGTAGGGGAAAAAGCAGCAAAAACCTTATCTATCTTCTAACTTAATCAAACTTATATAAAATGACAAGCAGATTATACAAAGTAACAAAACAGATACAGAATACAACCAGGCAATGGCTTTTAAAATCTATCTTAACCAATGACTAGGCAAAACAACAAATATCACAATTCTAAGCAAACTATAACAAGCAGCTGTATGGAGCAACAAAACAACGAACTATAGCAAGGCAGGTGAGTCTTACAAGCTTTACAATCTTAACAAACTATGATTTATCAAACTAAGAAAGAAAAAACAAAACCTATGGTGCACCTTATGCTATGGGGAAGTTACAGAGGGCAGAGTGGTATGTGCCCAGAATACAGCTCCCAAGGCAGCCCCCAAGGAAGCTAAGGGATGGTGGCTGCAGCAGTGGATACAGCTGAAAGCAGTGAGCCCGAGGCAAAGCCCACAGGAGCAGAGCTTAGCAGCGGCACAAACTTATTTTTTAGAGTTTAAGAGAGGTTTTAAGACACAGACCAAGGTTTAGCTTGAGTCTGTGTGCTGGGGAGACAGAGCCAGCAGCTAAAATAATAAAATAAAAGTATAGAAAGTTTCACAGAGGGATTCTTACCAGCCCCCAAGGCAGCAGCAGAGGCAGAAGCAGGCACAGCAGCATCATCAGAGGATGCAGAGAGGACTCAATTCGTTCACAATAATCAGGAAATCTCCAGGCAAAATTCGTTGTTCGTGGGAGGGGAGTTTAAAAATGGGGGGGTACGCTCAAAAATAAAATGAGAGCAGAGAAAGGAACCCCCAGAACCCCTGGCTGATCAGAGCAGGTAGCAATGCAGGAATCTTTCTGCAGTTTGATCAGAAAATGTCTGGTTAGAAAGACAGACTCAGGCAGCTTCCCGCCAGTAACTCTGATTGGTTCCCCTTCTTACAGGCAGGGAAAAAACTGCAGGTAACCACAGAGGCAAGTCTGGGCAGAGTCCTGTGCAATAGGTGACTCAAAAGCACATGAGGTCTATGACTCATGCCCAGGATCTTAAAAAACGCAATAGGTCTTGCAGCTCTGAACATTGCCTACCCTACACCAAGCCCAGGTTTAACAAGGTGATAACAGGATTAACCCTTTGAACAGGGCAGTGGTTCCACTTAGCACAAGTGGCCATCCCTTTGAGAAGGGCAATGACTCTTGTTAAACAACTTAACAGCCAGGGAGGGGCGGCCACAGGAGGAGAACAAAAACAAAATGGAGTAGGGGGACAGCTGTAAGAAACAAAATGGAGCTGTAACAGACAATATAGACAAGAGCCATGATAATGAGTAAAGGATTAGATAGCATGCCATACAGTGATAAACTCAAAGAGCTCAATCTATTTAGCTTAACAAAGAAAAGGTAAAGGGGTGATTTGACTAGTCTGTAAGCATCTACATGGGGAACAAATATTTAATAATGGGCTCTTCAATGTATCACAGAAAAGTATAACATGATCCAATGACTGGAAGCTGAAGCTATACAAATTCAGTCTGGAAGTAAGGTATAATTTTTTAACAGTGAGAGTAAGTAACCATTGGAACAATTTACCCAGGGTTGTGGCAGATTCTTTATCACCGACAAATTTTAAATCGAGAGTGGATGTTTTTCTAAAAAATCTGCTCTAGGAGTAATTTTCAGGAAGTTTTGTGGTCTCTGTTATACAAGAGGCCAGACTTGAAACTTCTTGATCACAATGGTCCCTTCTGGCCTTGGAATCTATGAATCCATGAATCACATGCTTAAGTCCTGTTGACTTCACTGGAACTTCAGTACATGGTTAAAGTTAAACGTGTTTAAATGCTATCCTAAATAAGAATGGATTTACAGATGTGCTGTACTATTTGTGCTCTCCAAGCAGGATGCCTCCAAGGTTATATATATATATATAATGTTTTTCAAATGAACTACAGGTATTTCTGACATGTTTAAAGAGGACATTTAATTAAAAAATAAAAAACTCACAAAGAACCCCCCATATTTTTAAGTTATACTTCGAAAACAGTTTCTTAGATCATTGTTTTCAGACTTGGGTTCTGAGTAACCATACCACCCATTGAGTTGAATACCTAACACAGAGCCTCCGACAGTCAGGAACGTAAATATAGCTTTTAATGCCTAACATTAGGCACTGAAATTAAGCAAGCAACAGTTTGGTCACAAAGGATGACATGAAGAGAGTGGGGGGTGGAGGTGAAGGGCGAAGGGGAAGAATCTTGATACGAAAGCATAGAACTAAGAATCAGCAGATCTAGGATCTGTTTTTGACTCTGTGACAAACAGCTTGTGTTATCCTGGACAAGTCTCTTAAACTCTCTATATTATAATTGCCTCATCTCTGAAATAAGGGTAATGATATTTATCTACCTACCTCACAGGGATGTTGGGAAGCTTTATTCAATGTTTGCAGAGCATTTTGACAGCCTCAGAAAACATGTAAATGACTATTATTGTGAATATATTTAAAAAAACCTGAAAAAGTATTTTCTATAATTAAAATGTGTGTAAGTAGGAAGTACATAGGAAAGGCAGTGATAAAATGATATGTACACGTGTTTCATTTCCAGAACGTTTTATCAGTTATCACTTTTAATTGTACAAATGCGGCCCTTCTTTTTCAGATATCTCAGTTGGTATGATCCAGATTAAAAAAAAACACTTTTATGCATGTTCAGTCTGACTAAGAAAAGCACCAGAGCAATCCTCTGGTTTTGATAAATTAAACCAATTTTTATCTTCTTTAAAAATCTCTTCACTTTTTGGTCATTCCATTGTTATGCCCCAGCTGACAAGATACTTCTGTACAATGTGGCTCATTGATCTTTTCCCCTATGTTTCATTTTAGCTCTCTGAAACCTGCTGTACAGCTAATAGCAATGTAGGATTCGCTCTGTTTTCAGAGATTATTGCCTTCTCTCTTCCACTTATGTTAGCGTTTGCAACTTTTCCAGCTTTGAGCTACACCAGTGATTGGAGTTAATTTCATTCCCATTAAAAGATATTGAAATTGTGATAGCATGAATTACCATGAGTTACTGGAGCTTTGACTCATTGTTTCCAATAAAATGTACTAAATACAGTAACTTTGGTTATATTTCCAGGATTTAAATTTTACTAATCTTCTTGCATTCAAAACATAAACAGACCAATTAAAGGCTTTGTTTTGTGTAGAAAATGGCAGTGTTACATGTATAAATGTAATATGTCCTTGGTATTTGTTTGATAGTAACTTGCCTGAGTGCCAGGAGTTAGATCTAAGGAAGCTGTTAAGGGAGAAACCAACAGAAAATGAAACGATGCATAAAAGTCCTGGAGGAAACAATGGAAAAGTTGTTTATTGGGGAATACCCTGGATCTGGCTTCTTCCAGGCTAGAATGGTTTACTATTCCTCTTCCTTTTTTATGCTGAATGTGATGATTACAGGTCTTAGACCCCTTTAAGGACCTCTTGAGATCCTCTCTCAGGTGCTAGGCTTCCTGCACCTCACTCTGAGAATTCACTCTGGATCTCTGAACCACAGCCTTCTGAGAAGTTCTTTCACCTTGTTGGCTTCTCTGATCCCTTGGTCTGCTCCTTCATTCCCATTCTTCAGTTTCAGGTCCAGTGTTTCTCTATTTGGGGCCCATGTTCACTTAGGGCTTTTATACATTTTTCTACATTTCAGATTACTTAATTTGTATCCAATTGGCTTTTAGAATATCAGACCTTTGGATTCTTGGTAACCCATACATTATGCAAGCACAAACTTCAATGATCCAATATCTGCATTTTTCCTGCTAGGTTTGCAGTTTTGGGGTCCTGTTGTTTTTGTGTCATCCTGCCCTAGGTATTCTCAGAAAAGAGGTGTGGGGTTTTTTATCATTGCATCTTCCAAGACAGCATGTTACCTTTGTTCTGTTAGCAGTAACATTTAAAGAAGATTAGCAACTCTATGTAAAAGGAGAATTGGCAAAACCATGCTCATGCCAGCAAGGACTTAGTTTAAGTGTTAACTCGTCTGTTTTCATTCACTATACGTAATTACAAACCATTAAAATAGAGCTTACAATGCTTTTAATCTAACCATTTAACAATTGTTCATTTTATATTTCAATGTTATAGTCAGTATATGTTATTCTGTGTTACCCTTAGTCTATTGGAAAGGAGAGGGGCAGTTATGGAAAATATGATGATTAGTCAATGCCATCATTTCTTTTCTTCTTTAAACATCTTTTGTCATTAAAAGTCAGTTTTGCTTGTGAATCATTACAAAAAAAATTCTATTCAGGTTTTCTGTGAATGCATTTTGAGAATTGTCTCAATTTTAGGGCCTTGATATGTATTTGCTTTTAATGGTGCCCCAACAGTTGTACATTAATAGAAGGTGATAAAATTAGAAATTCAACTTAGGTACAGGCATATTGGTGCTTATAATAACTTCCTACAATCTCAGACTTGTTCCCCCTTAGCTTGCTGCTGCTAGGCCCGTTGTTTCATACTCCCCAGCCCCAAGCATTTATCCTCTGTTCTACCCTTCTCCCCCCATCATCCCATTTTAGTTGTATAGCAAGATACTATATGTCTCGTTAGGTATTTATATGGCTTTTATCAGTCTAGTACTTGAGCACTAGGTTCAGCAGCTTCTGTGGTAGGAACTATGAGTTCTCAGGCCCTGTGGCATATGATTTAGCCTGGGCCATGAAGTCTGAGAGTAAACAAAAAGAAATAAGGATTGAAAGTGGATGTGCCTGGGCCCAGCAGAGAAGCAGCCAGACACTACAGAAGCTTACATACAAGCAGAGGACAAGAGGGGCTTTCAGAGAAAGAGCTTGCAGGGAAATTATATAACTTTTGTAATTAGTCTAATATCTTGCCATAGTTAATACAAATTCTTGTTCTTTAATAAAAAACTTTCTTACTCTTGGACAGGAATCTGGTGTGGTTTTTTTACTTAAATTTTTAAGTTAACACTTTATCTGAAATAAAATAATACTGGGTAGGATAATGGTTGATTGGTTAAAGTCCATGAGTTAGCATTAGCTTCACAATCTCTGACAATGGTAGTTACTGGAATCTTACACCACTTTTGCAATGTCATTCCATTGACATAAATGTAATTTCTAATCCAGGACATAAAAGTGCTTTATAAACACCAAAGCCTCACAAAATGCTGATCAAATAGATATTGTTACTGGGGCCTTCTGATGGGATGTACTTCCCACAGTGGCCTGGCCTGCAGGAACTGAATTAGGTCAAGTTGGCTCAATCAGACAATTAAGATGCAAATTGGGGGAGGGTCAGGCTTTGTAAAAGGAGTGAATTAGAAGGAAGTTCACCTGTATGGGAACAGGCAGGGCTTTTGAAAAGCCAGAAGACAAGAAACAGTGTAAGGTATAGTAGGGAGGAATTTTTCCTGAGGTAAGGGAAAAGAAAGGGCAGAAGTAGTACAGTAGGAAGGAATCCAGGGGTGTGTGTAATAAGGCTGGTGTAGATGCAAATTTTAAATGCTTACTATAGGGCCCTGGACTTTAATCCAGAGTAGAGGGGGGACCTAGGTTCCTTTGCTAACCACTGCAGAGTGGTATTGCTAATGGCAGTGAATAGGAAGACTGCAGGAGTGATGTAGTTAGAGTAGAAGGCATAAGGACTGCCTGGCACTACTGATGCAGAAGGACATTGAAAGAGCCCCCTTCCTCCTTCCCTTTCTTTATTCCTTTCCTTCCCCCCTGCCTCAGGGGAAATCACAAAGTGACCTGGCTGGAGGGCTGAGTCATGAAGCAGCTGTACTGTAACTCTGTGAGTGGGAGGAGAGTTGCAATGGGGAAAGAGAAGAAAGGAGTTGCTGAACCTGGCAGAGCTAATCCCCAGAATCATTTGAAGGAGATACCACCTGCTGGTGAGTAGAGCACACAGTGACAGGCCTATATATTATTATAGTGTTTGGCACTATAGATTGGATAGGTCGTCCAAAGTCACGTATGCATGTGCAACTTTCCTCATGTGATTAGCCTAACTGACTTAAAAGTTAGTCACATGCATGAGTCTTTACAGGATTGAGCCCTAGTTTATAAACTTGTCAAGGTCAGACCCTTGTTCTTTTATTTCTAAAGCAGCTGGTATTCTTTATAAATATGTAATACATGATAACCACCATTTTATAAATGGGGAAACTGAGACTACTACAAAACTGGATATGCCCTCTCTCTCCAATGATTGGATGACGCCCTCACAGGGTTCCTAGCCCTGGTCACTAGGAAGAACAAGAACCAAATTTATGAATCCAAATTGTCATGCCAGCACATAATGCTGTGAAAGTAGGCCTTCCAGGAAACCCAAAATTGGGCTGGAACTTTGATCTTTTTTTAATTATTATTTATTTATTTATTTTTAAAGATCAAAGTGCAGTGGTATACTAGCAGTATATAGCTTCCCCTTGAAATATTTATTTCATCAGCAGTTTCATCCCAATAAACATTTAATGTGATTTTCATTTTGTATTACTGAAACAGCAATTTACAGATTTAGTCCTTTAATATAAGAGAGTTCAAGTGAATGTATTTCATGTTTTAGTACTCCAAAAGATAATCACTGGGCAGTTCATTTGTTAAGATTCCATTACAAATACATTGTATTTGCTTTTCTATGGTTTGATGCACAAAAAAATCCTTTTAACAGTTCTATTACTTCAATGTTCATCTTAAATGTCTCATTGTCATGTTATATTACATTAACAGCATTTTTATTGTGGGCTGGAATGTACTTATAGAATATGAAGAATGAGTAGCAATGTTGTAATGCAATCCTTCCTTCCTTCCCCCTCCCCTCCCCACCCCAAATAAACAATGGGACAAAGAAAAACAACACGTGTTTTGAATAGAACACAATAATTGTGACTCTATGGGACAAATTTTCAAAAGGGTGGCTTCCTTTGCAAGCTTATGGTTTTGTACCTGCGCTTGAATGGAATATGCCACTCTGGATATTTAACTAAAGACTGTGGGCACAATTTCATTTTGTGAATCAAAGGTGAAAGTGCAAATTAAATAGGTTAAAGGGAGGCCAGTCTGAAACATTTAGAAAATGTTCCTCTATTTTTGCCCATAGTATCTGAATGTATACTCTGCATACCTAAACTACAGAAGCTTCACTAATTCCACTTTGAGGCTTTATGTCAATAAGTATGTCACAAATGTTTTCTTATTAAGCTTGAATTACTTTAATTGAGTTGACATTTGACTCTGTTAATCAACTCATCTCATCTCAGTTTGAAGTAATTTAACCTGAGTTCAACTAAATTAATTCTCAGCCTCACTCTTCAGGGAACTGCTTATATGATGATCATCTGCACAAGACACTGTTTGGATTCTCCACAACAAAAGCAGAGAAGTGTCAGTGGAGGTGTGTGTATCCTAGAGCCCTCAGCTGAAACTTCTGTCTAAGTTCAACAGTTCCTTCTACCAACTGAGCTAGTGGAGCTGCTTCTCTAATTTGCCATCTTTTATTGTCCTTTATAACTGACTACACTGCCGCTGTTCACATGCAATAAGCTTTATATGATGTAGCTGTCTGGAATCAGTGTACTGCATTGATCAATGATCTCCCACCTTTACACCAGTGTCACTCCAGTGATATTCCTGATTTACACCAATGTAAGTGACAGGAGAATGATGCCCCAAATATCCACATTAATATTGTTCACTGGGCTGCACTGTCAGGGATAGACATGAGTAGGAAGGTGAAGAGTTGTGGACAGCTGTTTCTCCCAGCCAGTTGCCTCTGTGGCCTCTCCTCCTCACTGCTCCCAATCTTTCTTGGAGTGGTTTACACTAAGGGGATAAGGAGTTGGAGGGAGCAGCCATCGCTTTTAGGGGAGCACAAAAAATGTAGTTGAGGCTGGCAATGGCATATGTAGTCCAAGGTTGTAGAGAAGATTTCTTGCAGGATTTCTTGAATATTGTTCCCATGGGGGTAGAGCTGGCACTTAGCTTTGGTGGATTGAGCAAATCATGGATATCCCAAAATGTATAGGGAAAAAGCCTGTAGATTTTAGGACAGCTGCAGAAAGCCGGCAGAGACACAGCAGGAGCAGGTGTGTTGGTCCACTGTCTCTTCATATTGATCCCAAATCTCAGTTCCTGCTCCACCCCAGGCCAGCACAATGCTCTAAGATGCAACCTAAATCCGCATTTTCTCCAGCAAGAAAATTCCCATGCAGTTGTCAGAGAACAATGACACAGAACATAGTCCTCTCTTTGCCCTGCCACAGGAGATGCCTTCCCTAACTATGCATCCGCAACTCTTGTGGAATGGATTACCTTAGATGATTTGGCTCCCCTCTGTTCACACAAAAAAGGGAAACATATTGCCCTTCATCCATTTTTGAATTCACGGTAAAAGTAGATCTGTTGTGTCTTGTATCTTTGTGCTGTGTGTATTTTGTTTTAAACTACACCCGCAGCTCACATAGAGGCCCCTTTGACCAGTCTCTAATGGAACTTACTAAAACACCTGTTCAAAGTTTTTATTGTATGTTCCAGATTTATCAGAGAATATATTATGACTCAATTGTCCAAATTTACATATTTGTACAATGACATTATGGGCACTGTTGTTTCAGATGACTTAATAGACTAGTGCATTGATTCTTTATACTTTACTGCCTGGGGATATTACTTTCTTGAACTGTGGATGTTAACATGACAGATATTTAAAATGAGTCTCTACTTGTGGCCCCTGGAGTGGTGTATATGCTATATAGTTATTCTAGCTCTTCCCTGTCCCCAGTACTTTATCTTTAAATCTCAAAGGATTCTTATATCCTCAGACAGGGCTGGCTCCAGATCCCAGCGGGGCAAGCACCCGCGTGGGGCGGCCCTTTCCCGGGGGGGGCAGGCTGGGCCGGCGGACCTGCCGCAGTTGTGTCTGCGGGAGGTCCACCGGAACCCCGGGAGCAGCGGACCTGCCGCAGGCATGACTGCGGAGGGGACGCTCGGCCGGCAGCTCCAGTGGACCTCCCGCAGGCATGACTGCGGACGGTTCGCTGGTCCCGTGGCTCGGCTGGACCTCCCGCAGGCATGCCTGCGGCAGCTCAAGCAGAGCCGCCGGACCAGTGAACCGCCCGCAGCTGCGGGAGGTCCAGCCAAGCCGCGTGACCAGCGGACCCTCCGCAGTCATACCCGCGGGAGGTCCGCTGCTCCCGCGGCTCGGGGGCGCCTCCCGGGCATGACTGCTTGGGGCGGCCAAATTTGTAGAGCCGCCCCTGTCCTCAGAGATAGACATTGTGTGATCTATTCAATGCAGACTGTCACAGATAGGTGCTGGACCTAGGAACGTGGGCGGTGCTGCTGCACCCCTTGGCTTGAAGTGGTTTCCATCATATACAAGATTTGCAGTTTGGTTCAATGGCTCTCAGCACCCCTGCTATACAAATTGTTCCAGCCCCACGCTGTCAAAGAAGCAGCACAGATGGTCTTTTGCTGTTGTTGTTACTAATCTAAAATAAAGGTCACTTTTATTTTTATGTAGGGATAAATAAAAACTAAAAACAACTAAATTTGAACAGTAGCCTTTAGATAAGGGCATTGTAGAATGGAAAGAATCTATAGAAAGAGTTTTCACTCATATTGGGTGATGGACTAATGTTTGCTCTTGCTGCCCAACTTCCCTCTGAGTACAGTTCTGCTCAGTATTTCATGGAAAAATATAAACTAAAACAGTCAGGTAGCTAAATAGAGCTAAAATAGTCTTGACTTGCTGTGATTAAACAGTTCTGAAGGTTGCAATAGTGAGCAGCTGAAGAAACTGTTGGAAGAATAGAGCAAAGCTTTGTGTTATCTCACAGGCTGCCATCTTGGGCTATGCATGAGCAGGGGTGAAATACAAAAATGTGTGCTGCATCTCTGTACACAATCCAGCCCTGCCTGTTAGTATCTCCTAATATACAAAACACTTAGTGATTACAGAGAGCCCCAAGCTGTTGTTTCAGATATAATCACCACTAAAATCTGACTGTTCAAAATTCACTTCAGGATGTTTTGACATAAGCCCTCCTCTTTCTATGATCCCTTTAGCTTGTAAGGTGCTGTGGTAGTTTATAGTGAACCACTCTGTACCACACTGACTGAACATATTCTGTTGTGAGCCTTGTAATAGAGCCCCTGGAAGGCCAGGTGGTTTAGTGAGTAGGACACCCAGTATTACCAGTCATCAGAAAGGCCCTTCAGTTTAGTTCCTCACTTGATGGTGGATTTGTCTTAATCTCAGATGGCAATGTCCTTGCCCCTCTTCATACCAGAGGGAAAGTGGGGTCATAACATGGCTTATGCCCTTCCTGCATCAGGGGCAGTTGGTAGGGGAGCCTGGGACCTTCCCACTCCAGCAGGCTCCAACCCAGCAGTTAGCAGCATTTGGAACCCCAGATTCCTCTTGGAGTTACCAGGGCCGGCTCTAGGTTTTTTGCCGCCCCAAGCAAAACATTTTTTGGCTGCCCCCCCACCCCGCCCCCAGACATGAGCCCCCCCCGCCCACCAGTGCCCCCCACTCACACCCCCTGTTGCCCCAGCACTGGGCTCCTCCCCAAATGTGGGACCCGCTACCAGCACACTGCAGCCAAGCCCTGGCCCAGCTGCGACTCTGTCCCCATGCGGGTGGAGCTGCTGGGCAGCACGGAGCGGGAGTACTTCCAGGTGGCGGCATGGCTACGGGGTGGCGCAAAGAACACGGCCCCCTCCCTGGGCTTCGCAGCACTGCTGGTGGCCAAGGTGGATCAGTTCGCGCTCACCACCCTCACCCCCGACATGCTGGCGGCCGAGGACCTGGAGAGCCCCCTGGACCTGCTGCTCTTCAGCCTCACGGTGCCCTGGCCCAGCCCCGGCAGGAGGGAAGGCAAGGATCTCCAGCCGTGGGGCTACCTGCTCAGCACCAACGAACCCAGCCGGCCGCTCACCTCCTCACACACTCCAGGAGCCCCTCGCCGCCATCGCAGCCAGGGCTTGGCTCCAGGAGACCCCGTTTCCCTCCCTCCCCGGCTCCTCACACACACTGGGTAGGGCCGCCCAGAGGATTCAGGGGGCCTGGGGCAAAGCAATTTTGGGGGCCCCTTCCATAAAAAAAAGTTGCAATACTATAGTAACATGTATTTGGAAATGTAAAAAAAACTAGTGAAAATTAATTTGTAATAATTTGAAAATACACCAAATACATTATTTAAAAACATTAAATGCTTTACTGGTCTGTATACATTTGCAATTACATAATGGGCTGTTGCTGGGTGATGGTGATGGTTGGTGCCAATGGGCTGTCACTGCCTGGAGGTGATGCTGCTGTTGCCCAGGGCTGGGTGGGGAGCTGGGCTCTGGGGGGTGCCCGGCTCACAGGGGCTGGGCTCAGGACTGTGGGGAAATGGGGTCGGAGGTTGTCTGGCTCAGAGGGGCTCGCCTCAGAGGTGGGGGTCTGGGGTGGGGGGGGATGGGGTCAGAGGGTGCCCAGCTCAAAGGGGCTGGGCTTGGAGATGAGGGTCAGGGCTCTGGGGGATGGGGTCGGGGGGTGCCCGGCTCAACGGGGGCTGGGCTCGGAGCTGGAGGTCAGGGCTGTGGGAGGAATGGGTACAGGGGGGTGTCCGGATCAGAGGGGCTGGGCTCGGAGCTGGGGGTCAGGGCTGTGAGGGGGATGGGGCCGGGGGGGTGCCCAGCTCAGAGGGGCTGGGCTCAGAGCTGGAGGTCAGGGCTGTGGGGGGAATGGGTACAGGGGGGTGTCCGGCTCAGAGGGGCTGGTCTCAGAGCTGGGGGTCAGGGCTGTGGGGGGAATGGGGTCGGGGTGCCCAGCTCAGAGGGGCTGGGCTTGGAGCTGGGGATCAGGGCTGGTCCTGGGGGGGTAATGGGGTCGGGGGGTGCCTGAGAACCACCTCCCTGAGACCCCCCAATCCAACCCCCCCTTCCCTGGCCCCTGACCGCCCCCCCCACAGAACCTGTGCCCCCTGAGTGTCCCCGGGACTCCCTGCCCCTTAGCCAACCCCCCGGCCCCGGCTGCTTACCCCCGGCTCACTGCGCGCCTCGAGAAGTGGCCCTGCCCAGCGAGGCAGCCGCATGGCTCCAGAGGGGGCTGAGCTCTTCCCCGCTCAGAGCCGCGTGGGGAGCGGGCAGGGCTGCGAGCTCCGGGCTGAGCTCAGCTGCCTCCGCTTGGCCCGGAGCTCGCAGCCCCGCCCCGAGCTAAGCTGCTGCTGCGCTGTTTAGGACCCGGGCGCGAAAAAGTGGAGGAGGAGCGGTCCGTCTTCTGCAGCCAGGCGGGGCCGCGCTACCGGTAAGGGGCCATCCCTCTCTCCCAAGCGGAGCCGGTAGCGCGGCCCTGTCCCGGCTGCAGGGGACGGGCCGCTCCTCGGCTCGCAGCGGCAGGATGAGCTGGGGCCCCAGCCCCAGCCTTTTGCCGCCCCCTATATTTTGCCGCCCTAGGCACCAGCTTGTTTTGCTGGTGCCTAGAGCCGCCCCTGGGAGTTACACCCCTGGGTCACCATCTGTCTCTTCTCTATTTCTCCAAGTCAGGGGTAGCAGAAGGTCTCAAACCATAGCCCCACCCTGCACTCGCTCCTCTTTGCCCCCCTCCTCTTGTTGCTTGTCCTTATGGCCAGTAAAAAGTGGGAGGGCCAAGGTCCCCTTGGTCCCTGCATTTTGGTGCCCCTGGTCCAAGTAAAGTACAAAGTTTTTTTTGTTAAAACTAAACCTTCAGCCCCACTGCTGGGTTCAGCATGCAGTCCTGTTGCTCACAGGGAGGCTTCTTCAATACCTAGGGCCCTACCAAATTCCTGGCCATTAAAAATGCATCATGTACCATGAAATCTGGTCTTTTGTGTGCTTTTACCCTATACAATATAGATTTCATGAGGAAAACCAGCATTTCTCAAACTGGGAGTCTTGACTCCAAGAGGGAGTTTCAGGGGTGTCACAAGGCTATTTTATGGGGGTTGCGGTATTACCACCCTTACCTCTGCACTGCTGCCTTCAGAGTTGAGGAGGGTGGGTGGGCAGGCAGAGAGTGGAGGCTGCTGACTGAGGACCCAGCTCTGCAGGCAGCAGCGCAGAAGTATGATTTTACCATACCATCCTTACTTCTGTGCTGCTACTGGCAGTGGCTCTGCCTTCAAAGCTGGGATCCCAGCCAGCAACCACCACTCTCCAGCTGCCCAACTCTGAAGGCAGTGCCATCGCCAGTGTTATGTCCTAGGGGCAGCCGGTGTAGGAAGCAATCACTTGAGGCCAGAGAGCAGACAGCTAACCAAAACCTCCATTTTATTTACAGAAACAGAGAGCTCACTCAGCCGGTTGAAACCGGCTGAGCTATCCCTTAATAGTCTAACTCAGTTGCCCATAGTAACAAAACCCATGACAACCAAATACACAACAGCCAGCAGCAGTGCAGGAGTAATGGTAGCAGTACTACAACCTTCCCTACAATAACCTTGCAACCCGCCTCCCCACAACTCCTTTTGGGGTCAGGACCCCTACAATTACAACACCATCACATTTCAGATTTAAATAGCTGAAATAATGAAATTTATTATTTTAAAAAATCCTCTGTCCATGAAATTGACCAAAATGGACCATGAATTTGGCCCTATAACCTTGTCCAGGAGCCCTTGGGGTAGGGGGTCAGTCTTCCTTCCCTGACTGAGCTGGGTTGCTCCCTTTTAAGCTTCCTGTACAGTTGGAATACTTTGCAGATCTGGAGGGGTGGGGCTACCTGGGCCCAGTATTGTCCTTTCACCCCTTCAGGCCCAGTTTGGGATTTCTGCCCCCCAGGACAAGCCTAATTAGTGAATGAAAACCTGTTTGGGATTAGAGTTTAGAGTTTAATATTGCAAAGTGAGTGCTTGAATTATTCAGGACCCAGTTCTGTGGGCAAAACTCTGACTACTAATTACAACACAATATTTTAAGGACAAGAATGTCTATTCTTCTCCTTTCATCTCCTGCCTTTCTATCTTTCCTTAATGAGTCCATTCAGTCTCTTACAAACACATTTTTCAAACAGACAAAATCATTTCTTATTGCCAGAAATGAGTGCCTAAATACAAGGAAACAAATTTTGCTGACACAATGTCTAGCTGATGAACTCTACCATATATTCATATAGTTAATGTTCCTAATAAGAGAGATTCTAACGTAGTTTCAGCTTTAAAGGACTTTACCATGCCTAAAGTACATGGAGCAGAAGAAAAATGTTTCTCTAAGAGACACAGAAGATGAGTGAATCTATTGGCTGATTCATTGCTACGTTACACAAACATTTTGTAACATCAATAAGGGCTTTTGTTCAATGAGATGGGTCTACACCAGCTTTTAAATATGCATGGCATAGCTCTATGCTATTACTACTTAAGTTTATGTTGATGTGTTTGCACTTTCACCCATTCAGCTGCCTGCATACATACTTATGGACAGTTCCCCTTACTTGAAGCTTATTGACTTCATATGTGAAGCATTAGTACCAGCAATATTTTGTATTGACACCCTAACCTTGTAATTAACCATTTTAGGACTTTAAAAATGCAAATATTTAATAAATGGGGTTTATCTACAACTGCACAAAATGACTTCTGAACATGATTGCACTGATAAGCTAGGCCTAGTCCAACACACTGAACAACATAACCATTTGCGCATAAAATAATACACTCAAAGTGATATCGCTCCATATATCAGGCACTCGTTTCCCTCACAGACAGAGATAAATGTGTCTCAGGAGCTACAAAAGAATGGCATCTTCAATTGAACTAACTGTTCACAGTGGGTGTCTCCAATTTTTATAAAGAAAAAGACACAAAGGGCTAAATTTTGTCCTGACTTACAGGCATCCATTCAGATTCAACTCCTTTATATCTGAGTTTTCTATAATCTCCCAAAGTATTGTATCCAAGCTCTACATGTATTTGCTTATTCTGCCTGAGTAAGATTGCTTTTATACTATTACTGTAATTGATTATTTCAGTAAAAGACCAGCAGTAGCCTTTACTAGCCAAATTATTTCCACAACAGTAATCAAATTCAATCATGAAGAAAATCTAAGAGAACTAGTGTCTGAAAATGGACCCCAATTCAGAAATTCTTCATTTCTACATTACTAAGTAGAAACATTTTAAGCAGAAATATTCATGTTTACTGACTCTGCCAATAGGGAACTAGAACATTTTTAAAAACAAGTTATGAACTATTGTCTGTAAACTACTGTTCCAGAAGAAAAACTGTGGATTTTTTTTTCCAGAACTACTGAATGACTTGATGTTCAACAATACAAATGCTTCTCAGGATTGGAGCATGCAGGTTAAGTTATTTTTCTCCAAAACAATCAGTCTTATTAAGCAGATACAAAAACAATTGAGCCTGACATCAATCCTAGGCAAAATAACGGAAGGCTGATTTGGGATAGAAATATGTCAGGCAACATAGTTTTATGGAAAATAGGTCTATCATGGTAGTTGTCTATCTGTGCTGTTGAGGAGGATGAAAGTCCCAGGAAAGGAGAGCATTTAACTGGAGCAGAGGGAAACCATTCCATAGTTGGGACCATCCTTCCAGATGATGATGTAGTATCCTCTCGCACTGAGGATACCTTTCCAAGGGAGGGAACTCTAGCTATTAGAAAAAAAACGGTATTAGTAATGGGTGATTCGATCATTAGAAACATAGATAGCTGGGTTTGCGATGACAGGGGGAACCAGATGGTGACTTGTCTGCCTGGTATGAATGTTGTGGATCTCTTGAGACATTTAGATAGACTTATGTGTAGTGCTGGGGAGAAGCTGTTGATTGTGGTACCAATGACATAGGGAAGGATAGGAGTGAGGTCCTGGGGGCCAAATTTAGGTTGCTAGGTAAGAGATTGATATCCAGTACCTCCATGGTAGCATTCTCTGAGATGCTCCCAGTTCCACGTGCAGGGCCAGTTAGACAGGCAAAACTGAAGAGTCTCAATGGGAGGATGAGATGATTGTGTAGGTTGGAGAAGTTTAGATTTATTAGGAACTGGGGAAACTTTTGGGAAAGGGGGAGTCTATACAGGAAGGATGGGCTCCACCTAAACCAAAATGGAACCAGATTGCTGGCACTTAACATTAAAAAGGTCATAGAGCATTTTTTAAACTAAGGGCTGGGGGAAAGATGACAGATACAGAGGGGCACATGGTTCAGACATCCCCCAATGGAGGATCTATTAATAGGGAATCTCTATGTCCTAGTTAGGACAAGAGGATGGAAAATGATAAAATACAGGCAGGGTCTGATCAGAAACAGCCAAATAAAAGAGTCTCATTCAATTACATAGTGTAATGGCAGACAGCTAAAAGGCAACAAGTTTTTTAAAGTGCTTATATACCAATACTAGAAGTCTAAATAATAAGATGGGTGAACTAGAGTGCCTCATATTTAAATGAGGATATTGATATAATAGGTATCACAGAAACTTGGTGGAATGAGGATAATCAATGAGATACAGTAGCACCAGGAAAAATAACAGGAGTACTTGTGGCACCTTAAAGACTAACAAATTTATTTTAGCATGAGCTTTCGTGAGCTATAGCTCACTTCTTTGGATGCATAGAATGGAACACACAGACAGGAGACATTTATACATACAGAGAACATGAAAAGGTGGAAGTATGCATAACAACAGGAAAAGTCTAATCAATTGAGATGAGCTATCATCAGCAGGAGGAAAAAATCTAAACTAAAATCCTAGTTTAGATCTGGTTCTCGCTGCCACCAGTCAAGTTTTAAGTGTCTGACACACTCCCTGTTCCCCCAAAAACTTCCCCTGGGGAACACAGATCCAAACACCTTGAATCTCAACACAAAGGGAAATAATCCATTTCCCTCCTCCCCTCTCCTAGTACTTAGGAGAGATACCTGGATTCAAATTCCTTGAATCAAACAAAGAGGGATTCACTTTTTAGCACCAGGGTACAAAATATATCGGAAGGACAGAACAGGTCATGTTAGTGGGGGAGTGGTATTTGTGGTATGTGAAAAAGTGTAGAATCAAATGAAGTAAAAATTATAAATGAATCAAACTGTACCATATAATCTCTATGGATAGAACTTCCATGCTCTAATAATAAGAATATAGCGGTAAGGATATATTACTGACCACCTGACCAGAATGGTGATAGTGACTGTGAAATGCTCAGAGAGATTAGAGAGGCTATTAAAATAAACTGGATAATAATAATAGGAAATTTCAATTATCCCCATATTGACTGGGTACATGTCACCTCAGAATGGGATGCAGAGATAAAGTTTCTTGACACCTTAAATGACTCCTTAAATAGAGCAGCTGGTCCTGGAACCCACCGAAGGAGAGGGAGTTCTTCGTTTAGTCCTAAGTGGAGCACAGGATCTGGTCCAAAAGGTGAATGTAGCTGGGCCGCTTGGTAATAGTGACAATAATATAATTAAATTTAATATCCCTGTGGCAGGAAAAACACCACAGCGGCCCAACACTGTCGCATTTAATTTCAGAAATGACACAAAAATGAAGAGGTTAGTTAAACAGAAATTAAAAGGTACAGTGCCAAAAGTGAAATCTCTGCAAGCTGCATGGAAACTTTTTAAAGACACCAAAATAGAGGCTCAACTTAAATGTATACCCCAAATTAAAAAACATAATAAGAGAACCAAAAAAAAGCCACCATGGCTAAACAACAAAGTCAAAGAAGCAGTGAGATGCAAAAAGGCATCCTTTAAAAAGTGGAAGTTAAATCCAAGTGAGGAAAATAAAAAAGGAGCATAAACACTGGCAAATGATGTCTAAAAATACAATTAGGAAGGCCAAAAAAGAATTTGAGGAACAGTTAGCCAAGGACTCAAAGTAATAGCAATTTTTTAAAGTACATCAGAAGCTCAAAGACTGCTAAACAACCAGTGGGGCCACTGGACAATCAAGGTGCTAAAGGAGTACTCAAGGATGATAAGGCCATTGCAGAGAAATTCTTTGCATCGTTCTTCATAGCTGAGGAAGTGAGGGAGATTCCCAAACCTGAGCTAGTCTTTTTAGGTGACGGATCTGAGGAACTGTCCCAGATTGAGGTATCATTAGAGGAGGTTTTGGAACAAACTGATAAATTAAATAGTAATAAGTCACCAGGACAGGATGGTATTCACCCAAGAGTTCTGAAGGGACTCAAATGTGAAATTGCAAAACTACTAACTGTAGTCTGTAATCTATCATTTAAATCAGCTTCTGTACCAGATGACTGGAGGATAGCTAATGTGATGCCAATTTTTAAAAAGGGCTCCAGAGGTGATCCCGGCAATTACAGGCCTGTAACCCTGACTTCAGTATCAGGCAAATTGGTCGAAACTATAATAAAGAACAATATTGTCAGACACATAGATGAACATAATTTGTTGAGGAAGAGTCAACATGCTTTTAATAACGGGAAATCATGCCTCACCAATCTACTAGAATTCTTTGAAGGAGTCAACAAGCATGTGGACCAAGGGGATCCAGTGGATCTAGTGTACTTAAATTTTCAGAAAGCCTTTGACAAGGTCCCTCACCAAAGGCTCTTATGCAAAGTAAACTGCCATGGGATAAGAGGGAATGTGCTCTCATGAAATGGTAACTGGTTAAAAGACAGGAAACAAAGGGTAGGAATAAATGGTCAGTTTTCAGAATGAAGAGAGGTAAATAATGGTGTCCCCCAGGGCTCTGTTCAGGGATCAGTTCCATTCAACATATTCATAAATGATCTGAAAAAAGGGGTAAACAGTGAGGTGGCAAAATGTGCAGATGGTACAAAATTACTAAAGACAGTTAAGACCCAGGCAGACTGCAAAGAGCTACAAAAGGACCTCTCAAAACTGGGTGATTGGGCAACAAAATGGCAGATGAAATTTAATGTTGATAAATGCAAAGTAATGCACATTGTATAGTTGGGATTATGCTTTCCATATAAAATGATGGGGTCTAAATTAGCTGTTACCACTCAAGAAAGAGATCTTGGAGTCATTGTGGATAGTTCTCTGAAAACATCCACTCAATGTGCAGCGGCAGTCAAAAAGTGAACAGAATGCTGGGAATAATTAGGAAAGGGATAGATAGGACAGAAAATATCATATATAAATATCTCTATATAAATCCATGGTACGCCCACATCTTGAATACTGTGTGCAGATGTGGTAGCCCCATCTCAAAAATGATATATTGGAACTGGAAAAGGTTCAGAAAAGGGAAACAAAAATGATTAGGGGTATGGAACAGCTTCAGTATGAGGAGAGATTAATAAGACAGGGACTTTTCAGCTTGGAAAAGAGATGGCTAAGGGGAGATATGATTGAGGTCTATTAAAATTATGACTGGTATAGAGAAAGTAAAAAAGGAAGTGTTATTTACGCATCCTCATAACAAAAGGACTAGGGGTCACCAAATGAAATCAATAGGCAGCAGGTTTAAAACAAACAAAAGGAAGTATTTCTTCACACAACACACAGTCAACCGTCTGTTGCCAGAGGATGTTGTGAAGGCCAAGACCATAACAGGGTTCAAAAAAGAACTAGATAAATTCATGGAGGATAGGTCCATCAATGACTATTAGCCAGGGTGGGCAGGAATGGTGTCCCTAGCCTCTGTTTGCCAGAAGCTGGGAATGAGTGACAGGGGATGGATCACTTGATGATTACCTGTTCTGTTCATTCCCTCTGAGGCACCTGGCACTGGCCACTGTTGGAAGACAGGATACTGGGCTAGATGGACCTTTGGTCTGACCCAGTAGAGCCATTCTTATGTTCTTATGGTAATCATTGCTGAATGAGGATATTCCTAGTGGGGTTCCACAGTCTGTCTTCTTGTATAACACAAGCCATAGACTCTCAAGTATTTCCTGCATCAACTTTATCCTTCTAGTTAAGCCAAACTCTTTTTAGAAGGCTTCAACTGATGGAGAATTCACCACATTTGTTAAGTTGTTCTACTAATTATCTTCACTAAAACTTTGTACTTTATTTCTAGTTTGAATTTATCTAGCTTCAGTTTCCAAGCAATGGATCATGTTATGCCTTTGTCTGCTAGGTTAAAAAGTCCTCCCCTATCAGAAATCTTCTCTCCACATAGCTACATATAGAAGATGATCATGTCACATCCTTACTTTCTCCTAGATAAGCTACAGAGCTTTTTAAGTCTCTCACTTAAATAAACATGGATGAACTTAAACATTGAGGCTAATAACTCTCAGTGATGTATCACTTTTCATTACGTATATACTATAAACCATAGTTAAAAATAAACAGAAATAAATCCTCTGAGGGGAAAAGTTATTTCTGCCCTGGAGTAGCTGTGTACTTAATTAAGGAGATGTAAAATATGTTTGTGTTTGTTTTGTTTTTGTTTTTTTACCCAAAAGGTCCACTTAACATTCTAAGCACTCCTTCCAATTTATAGCTTGCAAACTTTGAAAGCAAGCAGTTTCTAATCCAGGGAAGAAAATCAAAGAATGATTATTCCTCTGAACCCTCATAAAAAAACATAGGACACTAATGGTTTTATTTTCTGAAATTGAACAGATACTCTGAGGAGCAGCAAAAACATATAACTCTGACCTCTGACACACACGTTTAACTGCTTTAGCATTGAATGAAATTTCTACATTGTTTGGATGTGACTTACATCTTAATTTTAGTGCTGATTTATATCTTGTACTGGGCATTCAATCTGGAGAATTTGACCCCCCCCCCCGTTTCTCTCCCCCACCCTCCTGGAAAATGTTACCATTCAAGTGTATTTGGGCCAGAAACTAGCTAGGACTTCTTCAGTTTTCAGTTTTTCTGCTTTATTTACTTAACTAGTTCTGTTTTTTGCTTTATTTAAACTTTTTCCAGGATCACATTTCAAGTTAAATTAATTTTGCTTTTGAAATCCCTGAAGGCTCTGTTTTTAGAACTGTTCTGTTTTGTTTGCATCTGCACTCTTCCTTTTGGTGTCATTATTCACTTGAATGATTTGTAGTGCCCACAGTACATATGGTGCATTATACATAGATCTCTTTTGTTTGGTCTAGAAAGACTTTGATGTTCTACACATTTGCATTTAGCTATTCCATTCTTTGAATCCAGAGAGATTATTTTTAATGTTCCAATCAGGCTGTGACCCATGAAAGCGTTCCAGGCCAAGAACCTTTCTTTCTTTGGAAGAAAAAAAAATCCTTTAGTATTTCATGAGGGAAAGAACAATTCTCAAGACTAAAGAAATAGAGACTCCAGGAAAAATGCGAGAGAGCTGGTGTACAAGTGAAGTTTAGATGATATGTGAATATGAGGGGGATTCAGTACGTGGGGTACTATCCAAATATCATTATGTCCCTACACAACCATTTGAAATGTTAGAATATACCCTGCAACAATGGATTAGTAGGGAGAGTGCAGATGGAGTCAAAGGTGCCAAAAAACCCAAACTCAAACCCCAAATGTAATTTAACTCAATGATTTCACAATGTATTCATGGTTGCAAAAATCTAAAAAACTCCCTGTGGACATCATGAATACATATAACACATTTTATTAGGGATACTATGGCAACGGAAACACTAGATATCCAAGATTAATAGAAATTGAATGCATCTTGTAAAGATGTATTATCAGACTGACTGCAGTGTTTCCCAAACTGTGGGTCTTGACCCCAGGGGTGTGGGGGTGGATTTATGAAAGGGTGCCAGGGAGTTGCAAGCTGTTGAAGGAGAGGAAACAACCCTATCTAGCAAAACCTGCTGTCCTTGTTGTAGCAGCTCCCGCCCTATGGGTGTCAATGCGTTCAGCTCCCCACTCTGGGAATTGTGAACTGGCTCCTGGTGCATGGGATTGTAGAACCACTCCGGTTTGGCCTGGCCCCCCTGATTGGGGCATCTGGGCCAAATGTGAGTGATGTTAAGCAGAACAACTTACTCAAATTTGGCTTGGCCACCATGCCCATCAGGCCCACATGCTTGTATGACCTGGCCCCTGGCGCACCACCTGAACTAGGGAGCCAAGCCCAGTGAGGGGAGAAGCTGCAGGAGCTGCCACTGTGGTTGGGAAGACTGTGGGGTGGGCTCACTCTGTGGGTTCCCCCTGACTTCCCACTCCCTGCAGGCAGCACCTGACATGCCCCCCACCTCCACAACCTGGTGGCAGCACCTGCCACACACCCCAGGATCACATTAGGATTATATTAATGCCATGTCTGGAGTAGCAGAGGTAGACTAAAAATATGGTTGTATGTGCCTTTAATTTTTAGGCACCCCATCTCTGAGATCCCTGGGGGTCATGTTAACAAAGGTGAACCCAAAGGATACTTGCAACAAAAAAAGGCTTGGGAACCACTGGCCTGGTGTATGGCCATGACTGCAAAATAAATGTGCATTCTGTTCAGACTGTACTGTTTACTTGAGCCCAATCCTGCAAGCCTCTATGTGTGGGACTCCCACATATGCTTAAGTGTTTATAGGATCAGAGCTCAAGTTAGTAATTGTTTTAGTTCACAGATCTTGTTTTCTTCTTGACTCTTATATAGCACTTATCTGTGGCTGATGACTAATCTATATAAAAAGTTTCCAGGATTGTCACCGATGTGTCATTCAGAAGCCTAAGTGTGTGTTTAAGTCACGGTGAAGCAACTGAAATACTTACAATCTTTTTGTTCAGAATATCACCAGTTTCAGTCATCATTACAAGTCAGTCTGTAACTGTCCAAATAAGTTTACAATTTTAAAAATTACACCTGTGCAGCAGCAAGGGATGTATTTATGCCTTGCCAAGAATCCTAGGTCATTGTGATATCACAGGTAATGCAACCAATCAGCACTCCTTTATTTTACAGTTAATTTGCATGCACTAATTTAAGTGATTGTACGAGCGAGACTGCACAGATGGTCGATTACTTGGCAGAACTGACACAGTTCTTCAAAGCCACCCACACAGCAACACAGCCAAAACCACACAATAACCCCAGACAACCCCACACATGATAGCACACGCTTTATTTGCCACCTGCACAAATCCACGCAACTCTCCCAGCACAACACAAGCTGTACACAGTAAGTCCAACCATCACTCTGAAGCTGTGAAGTGATGGAAACAGCTCCAAGAATAATAGTGATCATTTTTTTGTTCAGAATATCACCAGGTGACTGGGATTCATAGTCTTCTACCTACAATTTTTAAAATTCTCAGTCATTTTCAGCCTTTTTTTCTTTACACATACGACTTTAGAGATGACATCTATGCAACAGCATGGGCTTTCAGCTAAATATGAAAGTAAATGCCTAAATGCACAAGATACTTTTAATATGCCACTTTAAGTGATTTAACTGATTTTTACCTTTCTGTTGTTCTAATAAAGGGGATTTTATATATTTCTCACCCTTCCCTACCCCCCCCCCAATAAAATAACATCTTTGAAAATGAGGGCCTCGTTCCTCAGAGATTCAAAGTTCTTGTGGACGAAATGCAGGTTTCCAAGGCCTGGTTGCTGCTGGAGCTGCTGCTATTTTATGGCATCTTAAATAGTCAGAAACATTGGTCTAAGGCTAAAAGCTGTTTTCACATTTCAAAATAGTACCAAAAAAATAAAAATAATAATTACTTAGACTGTAAGTTCTTGTGAGGCAAGGATCATTTTTATTCTGTGTCTGTAAAGTACCCAGCAGAATAGTGTCCTGGTCTGACTGAGGTTCCTAGTCAGTGCAATGCAAATAATTAATAAACTTACCACACGCACGTGTGTGCACGCACGCACACACACTTTATATATCTATATAGATATAAATATCTATATAGATATATACACACTACTAAATATCAACACAGTTGCTGCTGCAAGACAATTCTGCAGCTATCCCATGACATCAACTTTTGATTTAGAAGATTGTAATTCTAGCTTTAGTCCCATATATATGGGGTCAGCTCTTTTGAGTCCTTCTCTATTCCAGTCGCTCTTGAAGCAATTTCTAAGAAACTCCTCAGCTAACCAAATCCTTTTGTATAACCGCTATCCATCTAATTCTGGGTTTTCCAGCCCTTCTCTTACCCTCCACTTCTACATTTTTTTTTCTAACATCCTGTTTCCTATATATTCTTGCAATCTTCTTTCCATGTTGCCCAAAAATCTATGCCTAGATTTCCTCAGCTTTTCTATAATTGGGATCACCTTCTCACACGCACACGGTAAAGGTGATTCTAATTACACTCTCAATAAAATTGCCAATGTTTCAAGTGGCAATATGTATAAACATAATGTAGATTAAGGAAATAATGTTATTGCACCTAATCAGAGAACAGATCTTGGATGCTTGCTTTTGACTATAGCCACTCCTATGCCTATTAAGGATACTTTTTGGCCTTGTTCCAGAAGTGCAGGCTAAGAGAAAAGTGATGTCCAGATAGAAAGGAAAATTGCAGACAGCTGCCAGTGATAAATGCCCTGCAGATTATGACACTCAAAACACAGGTGTTGTACAGTTTTTAAAATGCAGTCTCCAAGCACTGGGTCATAATGGACATGAAATATGCTCTAGCCAGATTGTTTCTCAGATTTTTCTGAGTGGCTAAAACACAATGATCTAAATAGTTTGTTCTACAGAACAATAGCGAGTCTCATACATAAAATTATATTTTTTTACTTCTTTCATATGAATGGGTTGCCTGCACGGATTTTATGTCAATAGAACATCTTTACACAATTAGATTAAGTACAGATGAGAGTGTGTTGGGGTGGATGGGTGTTACATGCATTATTCCTGCTGTGTATATTCAGTCACTTGTAAAAATTTTGCTCCCTGTTGCTATTGACTGAAATGGCATTTCATACTCAGAGGAAACTAACTTTTTGCATGCAGAGCAATGCACTCAAAAAGAAAGAGGAAAAAGCGAATGCAGTGGAGGATTTAACAAACTGAATTCTATATTAAAAATTAGGGCTGTCGATTTAATCACAGTTAACTCGTGATTAATTTTGAGTTAATCATGATTAATCTGTTTTAATCGCACTGTTAATAGAATACCAATTTAAATTTATTAAATATTTTAGATGTTTTCCTACATTTTCATATATATTGTATTCTTTGTTGTAACTGAAATCAAAATGTGTATATTTTTATTATAAATGTTTTCACTGTAAAACTAAACAAAATAAATAGTATTTTTCAGTTCACCTCATACAAGTACTCTATTGCAATCTTTGTTGTGAAAGTGCAATTTACAAATGTAGATTTTTTTTTGTTATATAACTGCACTCAAAAATAAAACCTATGTAAAATTTCAGAGCCTCCAAGTCCACTCAGCGATTCTCTGAACAAGAAGTAGGACTAAGACAAACAAGTTTGTTTACATTGTTGTTCTCTTCTTATTTACAATATCACCAGAAAGGGAGAACAGGCGTTTGCATGGCACTTTTGTAGCTGGCATTGCAAGGTATTTATGTGCCAGATATGCTATACATTCGTATGCCCCTTCATGCTTCAACTACCATTCCAGAGGACATGCTTCCATGCTGATGATGCTCGTTAAAAAAATAATGCGTCAATTAAATTTGTGACTGAACGCCTTAGGGGAGAATTGTATGTCCCTTGCTCTGTTTTACCTGCATTCTGCCATATATTTCATGTTATAGAAGTCTTGGATGATGACCCAGCACATGGTGGTCATTTTAAGAACACTTTCACTGCAGATCTCACATTGGTACCTTCTTTGCATTTTGTTAAATTTCAAAAGATAGCTACGCACTCAAGCCAAGGTTTAAGAATCTGAAGTGCCTTCCAAAATCTGTGAGGGATGAGGTGTGGTGCATGCTTTCAGAAGTCTTAAAAGAGCAAGACGCTCAGATGCAGAAACTACAGAACCAAAAAAGAAAATCAACCTGCTGGTGGCATCTGACTCAGATAATGATGCGTGGGTTCACACTGCTTTGGATTGTTATCAAGCAGAACCCGTCATCACCATGGATACATGTCCCTGGGAATGGTGTTTCAGGCATACAGGGACATATGAATCTTTAGCGCATCTGGCACATAAATATCTTGTGATGCTGATGTGCCACGAGAACACCTGTTGTCACTTTCAGGTTACATTGTAAACAAGAAGTGGGCCGCATAATCTCCTGCAAATGTAAAGAAACTTGTTTGTGTGAGTGATTGGCTGAACAAGAAGTAGGACTGAATGGACTTGCAGGCTCTAAAATTGTGCATTTTGTTTTTGTTCCTAATTCTACATTTGTAAGTTCAACTTTAATTACAACTACAACTGCAACTACAGTACTTGTATTAGGTGAATTGAAAACTACTATTCTGGCTTTTTTATATTTATTACAAGTATTTGCACTGTAAAGTGAGCACTGTACATTTGGCATTCTGTTTAGTAATTGAAATCAATATATTTGATGTAGAAAGCATCAAAAATATTTAAATGAATAGTATTCTATTATTTAACAGTGTGATTAATTGCAATTAATTTTTTTAATTGCTTGACAGCCTTATTAAAAAAACTAGATTATTTCTCAATATCAAACACAGGCATTCATCAGTAACTCTTTAATGAGAGAAGTTAAAACTCAAACACTATTCCAAACAGGCAAGACCCCCGAATCAGTCAGTGGAGAATGTCCCTACATAGGCAAGAACTAGTCTTATGCTAACTTAATGACAAAAGAAGTAGAACAAAGAAAAGTAATGCCCTGCAACTATATAAAACACCATTAGTGCTGTGTTACAACTGAATCTAATATGTTTAGGTGGTTAAGTATTATGATTATTTTACAAATAGGCAAACTGCAGAAAAAATGACTTTCTCTAGGCTACAGGGAGATTGTCAGAAGTGTAATTAAAACTTGAGGTTTACACCGCCCAGTCCTGTATGCACATATCACTAGATTATACCTAATTGTAAGATATCAAGGGAAAGATGCTCCTATGGACTTGTATTAGTGTAAAAGCCTGCTGACGTTGTGCATTCATTTTGTAATATCGATATGTATCAAAGTAACCTAAAACCACACTACAATACTCTGATCTAAAGAGGATCACTAATGCTATCAGGAGTCAAGTTTTCACACCTCTGCAGCTTCATTAATAATCTATGATAAACGGGAATAAGTCAAAGAATTACACAAGTGCTGATTCACTAGTCATAACCATCAATCTAAAAAGATGATGTGGCTGATTGTGAAATAGTAATTGTAAATTGAATTGAGAAGCAATTTAAAACAAGGAATAAGTAATAGAAAGAACCTCCATGGCTAATAACAGGGACTAAAAGCTAAATTAAAAAATGGACCAGAAATAAATTGCAGGCAAGGTAACCAGATGTTAGTCTTGCTGTTTTCTGAAATCATATGTGCAGCTTATAAAGATAAATTGAACAACTTTCTAATTTTGATAGAAAATAGAAAATCCTGTTCTGTTCAGATAGAGGAAGCCCAATTTCAACAGCACATATTCTAGGTACACTAATATTTGGTTCTGATGACAAGTTGCACCTTGTTGTGCTATGCTTGCGTAGAACTCTCAAGATGGAGAAATGGGTTGATGAGCCTGATCGCCCCACACTTACCATGAATAAATAAACCAATACATTCAAAGTGTGAGGTTTCTTTAATTTGAAAAATAGCTCTGTAAAAGTATCTACTATAATGCTCAGCCTACGCTTAGACAGCTAATCACATATCTTGTCATCTATCTCTATGTTCAGGCTTGGATCTGTGTACCACATTACTCCAGCATTCTATCTAAAGTCTGAAATGGGAAATGCAATCTCTATGTAGGATTGTGTAAAAAGAATGAATATACTAGTGAGTATCTGCTGCTCCATCAGTCGTAATAGGCTTTCCACCTGCACATCACACATCAGAAGAGATTAATCTTATGTTTTGTTTTGGTTTTTTTTGGCTCATACTGATTGTTGCCTCCCTCTACAAGCAAGCACAATGTACTGCACACACTTTGAAAACTGAAGTATGTGTCCAGAGCTGAAGAGATGTGAAGACTAAGGGTACATCTACGCTTCATGCTGGGCGTGTAATTTCCAGTTCAAGGAGACATACCTAGTTAGCTCTGATCCAGCTAGCACACTAAAAAGTAGCAATGTACCTGTGTTGGCATAAGTAGCAGAAGGTGCTAGCCACTTAAGTACATGCCCTAGGGGCTTGGTGAGGTATGTAGTTGGGGCAGCTACACTCTGTTTTTAGCCTGATGAGCACTAGTGCAGGTATGTAGACTTAAGCCAGGAATCCCTCCTCCAGTTCTAAGCATGCATGTACCCTGTAAGCGAAGTTAATGAAAAGTAGGTCAGGATAGATGATCACAATGGTCACGCTATAGCTAAAAATGTTTGCTTTTCTAAAAACTCTCTCAACAGGGCGTGGAAATCTTTCAAGAATAATTAAAAGGACAGAAAGAAGGCAATGACTGTTCTAAGTATTTTTTTTCCTATTAGAAATAAGTTCTAAAACTAACCTAGGTTGGTCTTAACAAAAATAAAATAGCAACAATGACTTTTTTTGATGATAGGTCCCTAGTTCACTGACCTTTCTGGCTGAAGTGATTAGGTTTTAGAAAAATGCCCTCTGGATGGTTATGAAGTAAAGGCCTAGCTCTCTCACATGCAGAAAGGGTGGCTCAGGGAGGGCCTGTAGACCCAAATCAAAACTCCTCTGCTTCACCAAAGGCTCTTGCCTGGTGCAGATGGTCTTGCATAAGCTTTACCAACTGTGTGCACTATGTTACATTAGTAGGGCGGGAGGGGAAAAATTGTGGTGGAGAGGGAGGGTTAGCATAATAAGCTACATTTTCCTTGGCAATAATCTGTTCTTCTCTGCTTCACCATTCATCACTTGGTACTGGCTTATCACCATATTAATACACTTGGAGGGCTGCTCCATTTATATCTTAATTGATCTGTAGCACTTAAATTCTATACAAATCTCAGACACATTCCCCTCACAAGACCTTTTTAAAAAAATATTGAAAACTAGCCTTCTCTGGTCCCTAGACTACATTAATCAGGATTCTGGTTCACCTAGCACCTTATCATGGAGCTGCTTTGATAGATCTACCCATTTTGAGAACTGAGAGAGAACAGAAAATACGATCACCTCTAATGAACACAACCATGGAAGAGGCCTTTTTTTCTCATCCTGAACATTTCTTTCTCAGCCATTCATATACCTTTTCCTTCTTTACTGCACGAGGCCAGAATAATTGTAGTCCCCCTCCTCCACCCTGTTGCTCTTGCTCTTTTTATAGAACAAAAGTTTTTACTAGTGGTGTAATTTCTCCAGTAAAATCAGGATTTGTATGCTTCTGTTGACAGAGATGACCCACTTTTAGTGAAGAGATGCCTTCCTTGTGAATGACAGCTCATTCAGCTGTTGAAGATTATTGTTAATGGAATTCTCATTACTATCAAAGTTGATTAATCTTGGAGCTCCTGAGTCTGAACACATTGAGGCAAATGTTTAATAAAATGTGATATTTTATCTGTTTCCTAAGAAACTGTCCTGTATTTCCTTTCCTAGACTTACTTATTATCAGGATATTATAATTACATGTAACAAGAAGTTTCCTCACTTTATAACTGGCATGGTATTCCTGGTAGATTTATGACAACATTATAGTTCACAAATATAGAAGTGTTTTTGATTAAGCCTTGCTTCTTCCATAAGATCACAAATGCTCATCAAGGTCAGTAGAAGCTGTCTCTGCATTAAAATGAAATAGCATCAAGTTTGCACCAGAGAACGTCTCTTCAAAATTGTCCGTTACATTTTTGTTCTCTAGAATCTCTTCCTGTGCCATGCACAATGCTGAGCACATTGTTGCATAGTTAAACAACGATAACTGTATTATGCACAAAGCAAGCTTCTGTGCAGGGTGTGTGAGAGAGATTTTTGCACAACACTTGAGACAGTGCCCAAAGCTCCTCCTGTATGGGAAAGACCATGTCTCAGGAAATAATTCTGAGAGGAATCAGAAATGTCAGCTGTCCTGCACTACTGGTATCTATATTCAAAATTAGTACTGTCTGAGGATCAGAGAAGGTTAATACTGGGACAGTTGTCAACTGTGATTTGAGTTCCTGAAAGCTTTTTGACAAGAATCAATAAAAACAAATTTCAGTTGTCAACTAACAAATAGAGTTGATAGCTATATCCACAAAGCCAGAACAAACTGCTAGTAGTAAGAGGGTAAGCCTAAAACATTATGGGCTAGCTTCTCTCCTGTGCCAAGATCCACTAGCTGTAGGAGTGTAGCACTCCCTAATTCAGCTGCTGCAACTGCTCCAGCCCCACCCTTAGAGTAAATTATAGTATCTTTAAGATAAAGAAATCTAAATTTACAGCAGCTATCTATTGTTCCTAAGAGACCATATGCTAGCTGAGAGGTGGTGGAACATTAGCACAGGAACTGCCTTCATACACTTTATGTCAGCCGAAAGCTTCCCCCTACTAGGGAGATTTTCATGTGATTAGCCAGTTGCAGTCAGATTCTAGTCCCTTAACGTTGTCTGAATGGCACGGAGGAGCCAAACTGTAAGAGAATCTGGCCCTATGTACCTTCCTCACATTTTCAGAGTTTGGTCAAGACTATTGTGCTTCCATAGTCCTTACACTTATTGCTATTTCCTGTGAGGAAATTATATGGCCTAAAAATTAGACTCGAGATTTAAACAATTGAAATTTGAATGGCTTTATGAATAAGCCAGCATTCTGTCATCATTAGGACCACTCCCAGATGGCTGTCTTCTGGCAAACAGTGGCCAAATCCACTTATATCCTCTAGACACCCCATGTATCACACTGAACAATTCTTCTCCCTTTTGGGTGTTTATGCATTTCAAATGTTTGTAGAATATTATGTTCTTAATGCCAAGAGATGATTTTTATTACCAATAGCAAAAATTATTAACATAAATAAAGCCAATTATAAATAGGTCCAACTGGCAGACCTACCCATCTCTCATTGAAAGAGAAGCTATAGTTCCAGTAATTTTCAGCTTTTGTTTGCCATTGCATTCTGACCGTACCTACATTACTGTTGCAAAAGGCGGGGGGGAACCTTCTGCAATTGGGATTGGTACCATTGTCTGATGTGTTAATTAAGAAATACTTATTGTGAAGGTCAGAATTATGAATATTTCATACTGAGTGTAACCGCTAATCGTGCTCAAGTGTTTGAGAAACGCAGAGCTGGCTGATGATCTTATGCACTGCCATTATGGGAATTTAGAATAGTACAGTAATTGGGCAGTGATGAGTGTCAGGAAGGAGGAAACTTGTAGAAAGGTGCCAGTTAATTAATTTTACCAGATGTGGGGAAAAATAGAAATAAGTGCAGTACATATGTTTAGAAGACTACACATTTTCTATGCTACATCATTTTTTCTATCGCATAACTGTGACAGCTCAGTGGCCCTCAACTTCTGTCCATACTATTACTCCCTATTACACTAGAAAAAAGTTAAATATGAGCACTCCCTCACTTCTAGTTAGAAAGAAGGGAATGGTGGTTGGCACCCTGAAACCTGTCTGCAGCTTTGTGAGGGTCATGATCCCCGGCGTGAGACTGCATATATTTTATTTAAACAGACAACACCTGTGACCAATGACCCTAGCACAGTGTTTGAGTTACCACAGCTGCAGAGAAATGCTGTAGCGTCCCAGTATGATAACCAGTAATAAATATTAAGGACCTCATTTATCTTGATACCACTCCAGTTTTATACTACGGTAACTCTTGAAGTCAGTGGAGTTACTGGTGTAAAATTGGAGAAATTCCATGATGAATAGGACCTGACTTTCCAAATTCTGGCCACTGATTTAAATTACCATATCCTGCTACATCTGTCTTAGGGTAGTGATGACCTTAAAAATGGCCATTTCATTATCAAATTCCCTCTTAGTAATAACAACCATTCTTATAACTTATCTCTGTGATCAGTTCACTTTAGTTTCACTCACTGGGACATGCATTACTTATATCAAAGCTGTCTTAAGTTAAAAATATCCACTAATGGCTACTGTTTGAACAGCTACCTTGCCTCTACAGTCCTCTGAAGTGATGCTTTGGTCCAGTTTTTTAGGAAGTGGCACTTTTGATGATTTTTGTCACAACAGCCAATCCATGTGTTCTGATTTTGAGACATTCTTTGATGCAATTTACAGGGAAATGTAACAGAGAGCAACAACAACATCTAAATAAAAGCACACTCCTCCTTTCCCACCAAAACCAGTTAAGTGAGAATGGTCATATGAAAAGACAAAATATCTACCTTGTCCAAATAAACATCTTAATTCTTGGTTGCATAAAATCATTTCAATGTCAGAGATTGCAATCCAATTCAATGCGCCCCCTCCCGGATTATTTTCTTAAGTAAATTAAATCACTAATATGTGCAACTTGTACTTCACTTGTCCAAATCTACGAAGAGACAGGACATTGGTACTTCTCTCACATATGATGAAGGATAAAAGCAAAAAAGTAGTAATCTCTTGAACAAACTACATTTGCCATAGGATTATAGTTTTAATAACTTGGCATTTCCAATCCATTATGAGCAAGAATTTAGGCAGTCATCTTTTTGGGACTGATCTGATCCCTATAATTAAGTATAGTAGTTATTACTTTAGCTTGGTGTCAGTATTTGCTGAGTGATCTAGTATATCTGGGTCAGTACTATAAATGATTATTTTGAGTGTCTATATTATTGCTTCACATGGCACGCATGTGTTTTCTGGATTCTGAACAACACTGAGTGCTGGCTGCCTGAGAAAAGAATGACTTTGCCACTTGATTCAAAGGAAAAGCTAGCTAGCAGGCAGCAACTGTGATAGGATAAATGAGTGGAATATATCATTACCCCTTTTTCCTCAGATTCTTTAAGGTATCTGTGTGTCCTAGTCACAATAATTTACCCATACTATTATTTATTTTTATATCTTCAACATGGGATAGCCTTTATGTGTGTGTTGGGCTGCTTGAGAGTGTGTGGAAAATAAAATGTGTGCTCTATTGAAGGATTTTTTTCCTTCTTCTACATATTTAAAAAGACACCGTCAACTTGACATCTACTGATTTTTTTTATTTTATTTAAAAAAAAATACAGTCCCCTTGCCCATTTTGCAATCACATTTTCTCACATAGGTGTCTCTCTCTAGATATCGATATCGAGACAGTGAGATCGAGAGATCGAGATATGAGAGAGAGAGTTTTCTCACACCTGTTGCTGTGTGGAAGACCCAGAGAAAACTGACTACATAAATAATTTACCATATTGGAGAACCAAGGAAAAATTACTTTACAAAATCTTTATCAAAAGCACAAACTGAAGAAATAGAAAGAAATAACTTTGCTCTCTAATATCTTCCAGTTCTTGTAGCAGTTGTAAGGGGAAAAAAATTCAGATAATTGTGATTTTTAAGTTAAGTCTTTCAGTTCCTCTCAAACCATCTGTTTTCCTTTTCCTTTCTATTCATGCTCTCTTATTCTAGGTGTTTAAAAAAAATTTAAAAACAAGCCAATTCTTTTAAAACAAACAAAAAAGACAACCTCAGTGTGTGTGTTTAATAGGAATATTTACAAGTAAGTATATCAGTATCCGACAATGACATTGTGGCATCATGTGTGTTTTCTTGTGGTGGTATAGTCTGATTCATGAGGATCAAGATCATGAATGGATATTGCACAGGAATGTGCACACTCACACTGAAGACTTAGTACGATGCTTGACCTTTTTTTCATTCAGTTTTTTGCATCTCTCTGCCTCAAAGCATTTATACTTTCCATTCTGATCCATCTGTAGCTATGTCTTCAAAGTTGTCAATATTTATTCTACTTGAGAGGAGATTCTGTTTCACGGTGTCTTTGACCACCATTCCTATGCTTTCCAAGTTTGAGCTCACTATAGAAAATTTTATTTTGGAATCTGTCATCGCCATTCTGATAACATGACCCGTCCATCTAAGCAGAGCATTGATGATCATTGTCTCAGTGCTTGTAGTTTTTGCTCTTTCAAGGATGTTAATGTTTGAGACTTTCTCCCCAGTGGACCTTCGTATTAGAATGGACAACACGTGATTTTTTTTTTAAGTTGCTTTAGTGTTTCTGAGGTAAACTGTCCATGTTATCTCTGCTGCATTGTATATAATCAATTTTGTTGACAGTTTGTTGGTTGACCATCCTATTGCAAAGTCTCCTGAAGGCTTGGCTTGCTTTTTGTATTCTGTTTGACATTTTTTGATCCAGGGAAATGTCATCTTAGATGGAACTGCCAATATATGTCCAGTGATTGATGCTTGTTCAGTCTAGATCATCGATGGTGATGTTTGGCTCAGTGGTAATGGTTGATGGAGCTGGTTGTTATTACTAAAAGGGAGTTTGATAATAAGCTGGTGAATTTACCATTATTTTACCTATCTTAAAGTCCACAGATTAATTAAATAGATTCAAAATAGTTATTTCTTCAGTTCCCAGTAGAAGTTTGTGTGTAGCATCTTGAAGAACTATACACTCAATAATTAAGTTACAGCATAATAATTAGAACTTAAACTGTTATTTTTGGACAAGTTCTTCAGAATTTAATAAGAGTAAATCAATAAGGTGCTATAGAATTATTACAGGATAACTTCCATAAAATATTGGGAAAAATAGCATTTAATAGAGGATTATGCTCTTTATATAGGCTTAATGAACGACTCTGCAGAAGGGAATATAATTCTCTCTTAAATTCTATAGAATGGCTTAAAATATTCTTTAGGATTTTTCCATAAGAAATTTAATTTTAAGGATCATACTTTGAGTGGCAAGTGTGGAAAATAAGCTCAGTGATTATTGCAAGAGAAAATGGGAGCTGCATGACTGATACTTAGTATATATAAGTAAGTTTTCAGCTGCTAATATGGGTTGGTGTATATCAACCTTCACAACTGTTTAAGAGAAAGTTGCCACAGAACAGATCATATACATTCCTCTGAAGCTGCAGAGATCCCAAGATGGAGGAGAACTGTTAGGGAAAGGATGAGGGAACTTGCATGGAATGCCTGATTCTTTTCTTTTCTTGCACCAGTGTGAATCAGGGGCTGCTCAGATGAAATCCGCTAAGTCAGATTAATACAGCAGTGGTGTAAATGAAAAGAAAATGTGACTTGGATGTTCTCCATTCTCTGTTTACAATGAAATCTAGCTCTGGGGTTATATGTGAGTGTGCCAGAGGAGAGGGGAGTGCAGTTTGTTGCAGTTCTCCAAGAAATTGGACTTGGGAGCATGGAGGGGGAGGGGTTAGGGCTGGTAGCTCAGCCACAATATGAACTTGCTGGTCATTGACACCTATGGAGCAGGAGCACAATATTAGTAGAGAATACTATCAGCAGCCAGAGGCGGGGATAAGGAGGTTTTCTCTTCTCTCAGTCCATAGGAAACATACCCTGTGCCAAACTGTGTTATGTAGGCCTTATGCAAAAGATAAGATTTGGCCCCAAGTAAGGGTCACCTAGTTACATTAGATAAACTGAACTTTCAACTGCACTGGAAATACACATTTTGTTTGTTATAAAGAATAAATGTATTGAGAAAAATAGTTATTCACAAGAAACAAACTATGTATTAAATTACATGTTTATTTCATATACATTACTGCGGGAAGAGTAGATAGTGCTGCTTGTTTAGTTTTGTGCATCATCACTCAAAACACATTGTAAAATATTGTTGTAAACCTGTAATTGTTAATACAAGGGGAAAGAGAACCTCTGGAGAGGTGACATTCAATATCAGAAATAGTAAAAAGAAAATACAGATACTTGAAAATAAAGCATCAGAGGATGAGGAATTGACTGCTATGATTTGTCTATATTACAGAGGTAGTCAAGAACAAGAGACACAGCAAGCTACTCTTTAATGTTCTCCTCTTCTACTGCAGATGCTTTACTTTCAGTTCAGGAAGCAAAAACCTGGTTTTGCAGAAGAAATGCCTTTTGACTGTGGGTGGTTTTTTTGTTTTTTAAATAGCACCAGGTCAGAAAATAAGCCAAAGTACAAATTGCTGTTTTCCATTCCATGAGAAAATGGTTAGGTAGGTCTACACTACATCCACCATCAGCATCTATGAGGAATTGCTGATTTATAGCTCCTTGTTGGCTGATATTATTTTGAAAAAGAGTATGGTAAATAGAGTTGGTGCTTCCCTTTAAAGAAGATTGCAATGTTTGTATAAGGAATGCTTATTATCAGGTGCATAAATAAGGTTGACATGATTCTTGGGTTTGTAAAGCAGCCAGAAATGGCTGGTAGAGAACTGGGAACTCTTTACAGGCAGAAATGTTGTCCAGGCAGCTCTGCCACCTCCTTCACAAGCACCCTTGCCCCACTGTTCAGAGGATGGGGATGGGGCATGATAGGGAGGTAAGGCGGCATGGCAGAACAGAACTCTGCTGCGTCTGATTCTCCCTGAGGAGATGCTGTCCTGCCAAATGGCCAAGGATATAGGAGTAATCAGCTTCCTGTGGCTCCCCTCTCTGAGCAAAGTTTGGTTGTCGTGGAGAATCTGCCTCAATTAAATTAAAAAAAAATTCTGACTCCCCCCTCATTTAAAGTACTTAGACAAAACATAAATGCTTGTTTTGAGACAAATGATGACTGCTTGAGAAATGTCATCTGAGCAGTTTAACTGCTTTGGTAACAGCTTGAGAAATGTTAAATAAGTAATTCAGTTTGACTTGTGATCCCTTTCACTTGCTATTCTGTTCCCATTCCTTTGCATCATCAGTTTAACTAATGACATGTGCTGATTGGCTTCCAACTTTTGGCATTACTTATACCCCTGACATTACCCAAATGCCATTAGAAACAGATGCTGGGGAAATAATCCAATATACAAGCTTCAAATGCCATCTCCTTTCTTTTGTGTGGAACTGGAGGGATAATTATCGATTGCCTATGTAACTATGTGTATACTGTTTGTTTTGGTTCTTGCCATGAGCAAAATTCTCATCCTAGAGCTGACATGGCAATTTTAGGGCTTTGTTGATAACACCTCTGCACTAAGACTTATGTTTTTTTCTTCCCTTTTTTTTTTATGTATGCACAGGAATTGCTGCAGAGTATGCCTCCCCCGCATGTGCATCACAATAATGAACTGAAAGATATTAGTAATCACTGGAAACCCTTGAACAAGTCAGACTGCATTTAGCACTGCATAGAGACTCCGCCCATAAAAATAAAATAAAATGGTACTGTCAAAAGTGGCAAAAAGTAAAATTAATTCAAAATTTTAAATATTTATCTGAAATAATAGGTAGATCAACGTTCCAAGAAAGCATAGCAGAAGCCCTACCACTGAGTTGAAATGTAATGAAAGTCTCCTCTCAGGCATAGCTGCACTCACACAACTAAAGAAAGAGAGTGAAACCTCTCTGTGAAGAAAAAGGGACTACATGTCTCCTGGACTCTGCAACTGAAAAGTTTATCATGCATATTTTCAAAGGGGTCTCAGCCTGGCCTTACCTCTGTGGGTATAACAAGCCCCTTGGCAGGAGTATGGTTCAACTGTGCAAAGGGAACATGAGGTGTGGTTAGGGTGACCAGATGTCTCGATTTTATAAGGACAGTCCTGATATTCGGGGCTTTTTCTTATATGGGCACCTATTACCCCCTACACTCTGTCCCAACTTTTCATACTTGCTGTCTGGTCAACCTAGGTATGGAGGTACTACTCGGAGTGTGAACCATGCTTGGAGCATGGAGCCTACCTATGAGTCAGTTTCCACACACAAAAAGGTTGGCAAGGGACATTTGTAGGGAGGAGACAGCAGGCAGAAAAGGAGCAGGTGTACCTCTGGTTCTTCCTCCCTGCCCACATAGAGGGGTCAACAGGATCTTGGCTCTTTCATTTAGTATGAAGATTCCTGCCCTCCCCCTGCAGACCTTTCTACCCAAGATCCTCATGCTGGGCACTAGGAATGGGATTTGCTCCTTAGGCCTGGTCTACACTAGGACTTTAATTCGAATTTAGCAGCGTTAATTCGAATTAACCGCGCACCCGTCCACACCAGGAAGCCATTTAATTCGACCTAGAGGGCTCTTTAGTTCGAATTCGGTACTCCACCCCGACGAGGGGAGTAGCGCTAAATTCGACATGGCTATGTCGAATTAGGCTAGGTGTGGATGCAAATCGAACTTACTAACTCCGGGAGCTATCCCACACTGCACCACTCTGTTGATGCTCTGGACAGCAGTCCGAGCTTGGATGCTCTGACCAGCCACACAGGAAAAGTCCCGGGAAAATTTGAATTCCTTTTCCTGTCTGGACAGTTAGAATCTCATTTCGTGGTTGGAGATCGGGGCGAGCTCAGCAGCACCGGCAGCAATGCAGAGCTCTCCAGCAGAGGAGTTCATGTAATCTCTGAATAGAAAGAGGGACCCAGCATAGACTGACCGGGAACTCTTGGATCTGATCGGTGTGTGGGGCAAGGAGTCTGTGCTTTCGGAGCTGCGCTCCAAAAAACGGAATGCAAAGACCTACGAGAAGGTCTCCAAAGCCATGAGAGACAGAGGATACAGCCAGGATGCAACGCAGCGCCGCGTGAAAATCAAGGACCCCAGACAAGGCTACCAAAAAATCAAAGCGGCAAACGGACGCTACGGAGCCTGCCACCACTGCCCCACCAGTGACCATGGACTCTGATGATGGGACAGTGTCGACGGCCAGTTCCTCGGCGATGTTCGCGGACGGGGAAGATGAGGAAGGGTTTGTGGAGGACGAGGCAGGCGAGAGCGCTTACAACGCTGGTTTCCCCGACAGCCAGGATCTCTTCATCACCGTCACGGAGATCCCCTACCAACAGTCCCCGGCCATTAACCTGGATCCTGAATCAGGGGAAGGAGCAGTCGGTAAGTGCTTTAACCATGTAAACTTTTATTCTTAATATAACAGGAATCTGAAGTATGTGAAAAGGAGGCCTCTCTATATATGGGGATAGAACAGAAATCCTCCTGGGAGATCTCCACGAAGCTCTCCTGGAGGTAATCGAAAAGCCTCTGCAGGAGGTTCCTGGGGAGATCTGCCTTATTGGGTGCTCCGTGGTAGCATACTTTTCCGCGCGAGGCTTTCATGAGGTACTCAGGGAGCATTGCCTCCCCGAGCACGGCTGCATAGGGCCCTGGTTTGTGCAGGCTTTCACGCAGCATGCGCTCTCTATCTCCTTCAGTGACCATCCTCAGGGTGATCTCGCTCGGAGACTCCTGCATCTAATTAGGGGAATTACTGTAATGTTACGCCTGGTCCAAAGTATTTTAAAAAAATCTCCGGACAGACGGCATAGCAGAGACTCAGCACGCTGCTGCGTGACGAGCGTAACGGAAACCCAAAGAATCTAATGGACGCTCATGGAGGGAGGGGGGACTGAGGACGCAAGGTATCCCACAGTTCCTGCTGTCTCCGAAAAGCATTTGCATTCTTGGCTGAGCTCCAAATGCTTCTAGAGTCAAAAACAGTGTCCGCGGTGGGTCAGGGCATAGCTAGGCAATTTACGCAGCCCCCCACCCACCCCCAGAAGTGAAAGGGAAAACAATCCTCTCTTGACTCTTTTACATGTCACCCTATCTTTACTGAATGCTGCAGATAGACGCGATGGTGCAGCACTCAACACCAACATCCTTGCTCCTCCCACGCTATGGATGGCTGATGGTACAGTATGGCTGGTATCCGTCCTCATCATTAGCCTATTGGCACATGGGACAGTGCAAAAGCACTGGTAACCATGCCGACTACCATCTGTCAGGTCCCCCAGTGTCAGGTGAACCTAATTTTTCATGGTAGATGGTGCAGTATGGCTGGTAACCGTCTTCATCATAGCAACAGGGGGCTGAGCTTCATCAGCCCCCACCCTTCATGTGTAAAGAAAAGATTCAATTGCCCCTGGACTAGCAGCAGGATGCTGGGCTCCTCTCCTCCACACTCCTTAATGTCCTATCTGGACTATCATAGCAACTGGAGGCTGCCTTCCACTCATTTCTCACTAACAAGTCACTGTGTCTTATTCCTGCATTCTTTATTACTTCATCACACAAGTGGGGGGACAATGCTATGGTAGCCCAGGAAGGCTGGGGAAGAATGGAATGAACAGGTGGGGTTGTTGCAGGAGCACCCCCTGTGAATAGCATACAGCTCATAATCTATGCAGGATCTGACACAGAACAGCTGTGCTCTATGGTTCTCTGATACAGTGGTTCTCTAGTACACTTGCCCATATTCTAGGCAGGACTGATTCTATTTTTAGATACCAAAAAGGAGGGATTGACTCAGGGAGTCATTCCCAATTTTGGCTTTTGCGCCCCTGGCTAAGAGCAGCCAGGGGCACTTATGACAGCACCAAATGGTGCAGTGCAAAAGGACTGGTAACCATGCCCATCTTATTACCAATTTATGGTATGGTAGATGGTACAGTATGGCTGGTAACCATCTCTGCTGTCATGCAAAAGCAAAAGCATGCTGCTGTGTAGCGCTGCTGGACCGCCTCTGTCAGCGGCATCTAGTACACATACGGTGACAGGCACAAAAGGCAAAACAGGCTCCATGGTTTCCACGCTGTGGCGTCTGCCAGGGCAATCCAGGGTAAACAGGCTTGAAATGATTGTCTGCTGTAGCTTTCCCGGAGAAAGGGATGACTGACGACATTTACCCAGAACCACCCGCGAAAATGGTTTTTGCCCCATCAGGCACTGGGATCTCAACCCAGAATTCACAGAGACAGACTAGACTGTGTTCATTGTTTGCAAAAATTTATCTTTGCAAGGAATTCACTCCCTTTTTCCCATCACACAGCTTCGACTGTCTCCAGACCCGCCACAGCATCCCCCTCACAGAGACTGGCAAAGATTAGGCGGCGAAAGAAAAAGACACGGGACGAGATGTTCGCTGAACTTATGGGGTGCTCCCGAGACGAGGCAGACCAGCAGAGCCAGTGGGGGGAGACCCTCTCTCTGTACCAGCGCTCACACAGCGAACGGGAGGAGAGGTGGCGTGAGGAAGACAAGCAGGCGACTCAAACGCTGCTTGGACTAATGAGGGAGCAAACGGACATGCTCCTGCGCCTTGTGCGTGTTCTGCAGGACCTCAGGCAGGAGGACAGAGCCCCCCTGCAGTGTATCTGCAACCGCCCTCCCCCGCCACAAAGTCCCATACCCCCCTCACCCAAAATAACCATAAGGAGGGGTGCCAGAGGCCGTGTAAACTGTCACTGCACCCCAGCAGAGTGCTCAAGTACCCAAAAGCTCTCATACCCTAAATTTTGAGAAGTCCTTTCCTTCCAGCCTCACCCAAGCCCCCATCCCAGTTTCATCCCCTAACTGTCTAGTTGATAATAAAAAATACTTTTCTGTTAATTACTGTTTCCGTCATGTTCTTTTAGAGGAGACTGTGTTTGAAGGGGGGGAAGGGGGTTGGTAATTGGACAGGACAATCACCTTTACCAGGGTACAGACATGGGGGCAGGATCAGCAGCAGGTCACACACACACTGCAGTCAGTAGGCACCCTGGTCGGTATGGGAGGTGGTTTGCAGGTTCTGTGTGGGTGGGGGGGGTACGTGACTTTGTAGCGGGGGAGGGGGGTTACAGATCTCATGCAATGGTCCCTGTCCTGGACCACAGAGCCACGCAGCAGAGGAATCTGTATCCGTCCTCCCCTGCCAAAAGGCCACATAACCCCCGCACACAGAGTCCCAAAAAGGAGGGATGGCAGGCTCCGTTGAAACATCCAGTCCGGCACTGCAGACCGCTCTGGGAGCAGGAGCCTGTCATTCCTCGAGTTTACAGGCGGTCTTTACATCACTGCACACCCTACCCAGCACAGTCCATGTCCCAGTTTCAACCCTGTAACGCAAAGTCATCAATAAAGAAACCTTTGTAAAGTTACAGTGGAACATGTATTTTATTTTTAAACGTGTGTTGGAAGTTGGGGAAGCGGGGTGGGCGGGGTATGTAACTGCAGATGCTAGTCAACAGTCACTTGGTAAAGAAACAGGGGCAGGTTCAGCTTCTCTGTAAAGAAACTGAACAGTCACAGGTCACGCTGCTCACTGCTCGCTGGTACTTGAAGAGTTCCTTGTCACTGTGCAAGGCGCCTGCACAGAGCTTCACGAGCCAGGGCATTAGCGGGTAGGCTGGGTCCCCGACGATCACTATAGGCATCTGCACATCCCCGAGACTTATTTTGTGGTCCGGGAAGAAACTACCTTCCTGCAGGCGTCTAAACAGACCAGAGTTCCTGAAAACACGCACGTCATGAACTTTGCCTGGCCACCCGACGTTGATGTTGGTAAAACGTCCCCCATGGTCCACCAGTGCTCACAGCACCATTGAAAAGTAGCCCTATTTCTCAGCAGCTGACTGTGGAAGAGGTGGACGATAAGGTGCGAGGAGTTGACAACGGCCATAACTGCAGCGGAATCCGTGCTCAAAGTGCTGTGGCGCCCGCGCTGTCACTGAGCAGAAAAGTGCACGAACAGATTGCCCGCAGGCACTTGGAGGGAGGGAGGGAGGGAGGGCGTGATTGACGGTTCAATGATGACAGTTACCCAAAACCACCCTCGACACATTTTTCCCCCCAGTATGCATTGGGGGGAAATCCCAGAATTCCAATGGGCAGCGGGGAGTGCGGGAACTGTGGGATAGCTTCCCACAGTGCACCGCTTCCAAAGTCGACACTGGCCCCGTTACTGTGGACTCACACAGTCGAACTAGTGTATTTAGTGTGGATACACAACTTCGACTTCATAAGGTCGATTCCACAAATTCGAATTAAGTTGATTCGAAATAGTCTTGTAGTGTAGACATACCCTTAGTGTATGTGCAGTACACTTGTGCATACAATTATATGCACTCATTTGTTCACGCAAATGAGAATTTATTGTTTTCTATGGTTGATTTGCATACAGAAATGTGCATAAATTCTATCATTTTCATGCACATGTGATTATAGGTAGAAAGTTAGAAACTGGAGTATTGTGGGAAACAGAATTTTCACAGGAGATGGATTCAGAGTACAGACTTTACTCCCAAGTGAAAAAGAATAAGCATGGACTTCACTCCATTTTATCAACTAAATGCATAGATGCTGGGGATGCTGCTGGCTTGAAGTGGTTTCCCTTATATACCGGGTTTACAGTTTGGTTCAATGGCTCTCAGCACCCATCGCTATACAAATTGTTCCAGCATTCCTAACTAAATGTAAAACTAGCTTTCCCTCACTACATTCTTCCTACACACACAAAGTGAATATATAAAACACACACACCTTTTTTTTTTATTACCTCAGCTCCCCCCCCCCAACTCCTGAAAACCTAGTCATGCTATTTCTCCAACGGGCTGGAAAGAAAGAACTATATGATTTCTATTTTCAAATATATGAGAGGCACTCAGGTGCTATGGTGTTAAGGAACATGTGCTTACATAAACAACCATCTTGCACTATGGGCCTGACTCTACCACCCTCATTTATTTATGAGTAGACAGTTCAGCTCTTATACAGCCCCTGTTGAAAACAGTGGGAGTCTTTCCATTGACTTTAATGGAATTGATCAGGTCTTTACTCTTTGTGTAGTAACACTGAAGTCAATGGATAATTTGCAAAGCAAGATGTTAATCAGTATAAGGGTGGTAGACTCTAACCCTACACAAGCATTAATTATTATTGTCACTCTCTTAACATAGCTTTTTTCTCTTTTTACAGTTACATTCAGCTCTCTGAACTGTACCAGGTCATTGGAAGACTTTTATCACATTGTGTCACATGATTTCAGGCTTATCCTGGTTGTTTCATCAAAGTCAGCATCAAAAATTAACCTTATTCTATTTTGTTTCAGTGAAAGCATATTTATTATTCAGTGATTTCTGAAAGATTAATCAGCTATTAGAAATTTTGCTAGCTATTCAAAATATTGACATTAGTTTTCTTGGTTGTCCAGATATTGCATAGTTGTTTGCATTGAGCCTGTTTGTCTGGTACTGCGTACAGAACATCCAGATTTGAAACTTGCTAACATTTTGACAAAGAACCCAATTGTGTGAATTGCTAAGTGCCATTACTGGGAGATGAGGGTGCTCAGTTCTTCACAGAATCAGACCCTCAATTTACCCAGGCAAACGCCTATTGCTTTCAAGGCTGGGTCCTCCATGATTTGGTGGCAGCTATTTAGTTTTACAAGCAAACCATTTTTCCCCCACAGTTTGCATGTGTTTGTGACAAAACAGTGAAATGACTTAATTCAATTTTTTCCATATGTCAAAAATTCATAGTACTACTAGGAGGCTGAAGAGCTATTTATATATGAATAAGGCCTCAATGGTTAAGATAAAAACATCCCTTCATTGAACAAAGGCTGTTCTCTTTGATTAAACTAAATAATGTGACAACATTCAAAAATCATAGCTCAATGAATTTGCTGCAGGTAATGAACTAGATAGCCATGACTACCAGAAAGGTTATAGTAATATAAGTGCATAGGAATTGCCATATCAGTTCAAATCCGAGATCCATGTAGTCTAATACACTGTCTCTGACAATAATGAGGACTCAGCGATTCAGAGGAAGGTGCAAGAATTTCTATACTAGAGAACTGTGGAGTTACCTGCCAATAAAATATTTTTGATGATCTCAAACAATTAATGATTGATTTAGGCTCGGAAGCATTAGGGTTTATATGCCTTATATGTTTTATCTAGTTTGATGTACCCATGGCTTTATCCATGTAAGTGTCCAGTCCTGTTCTAAATTCTGCTAAATTCCTGGACTCAGTGATATTTTGAATGTATTTCCTTTCAATTTAATTGGCTGGTTTTTGTTTGTTTGTTTTGTTTTTTATTTTGAGAAAGAGAATCAGTCACTTCTAATTATCCCCTCTCTCTCTCTCTCATGCATTATTTGTTGTTCATGTCCTCTCAAACTAAACAACTCTAATCTTCTGAGCCTCCACATATGTCTTTCCATGTCTTATAACATTTTTGTTGCCCATCTCTGAACTCTCTAATGTTGCATTTTTGAGATAGAGTTGCTAGTACTGAATGCACGAATCAAGGTGATGGCATATCATCAATTTACATGTTGGCATAAAAATATTTACAGTATTATTTTCTGTTCCATCCAAACATTGTTTGCTTTTTGAACCACTGCTGCACAATAAGCAATATTTGCTCTGATCTGTCCACACTAAGCCCCAGATAGTTTTACTGACTCAGTGGATACATTTTGTTGAGAATCCAGCAATGCCTACCAGTAGTCCAAATTATTCTTTCCAGTAAGCGTATTTTTTCCTTTGTCATGCATTGAATTTCGAATGTCATTGTGTCATTTACCTATCTTTATTAAGTTCCTCTGGAGTGCCTCAATTTTTTCTCTACTCTTAGCATAAATAATTTTTGTCAATTGCAAATATTATGCATTTCCCAGACCACTAATGAATATAGCATATTTAACCCCAGTGACTCTGGGACCAATTCTTGTAGCATCTCACTGTTAACATTTTGCCATGTTGAAAATTCATGCTCTGTTTTCTGTTTTTATCCAGTTTCTGATCCATGACTCTCTATGACTCCTTAGTTTTAATAGCTTCTTGCAAGGGATTTTTGCCAAAGGCTTTTAGAAAGCCCAGATATCTTTTGTATACCATTCACCATTTTACTGATACCCTCAAAGAATTCTAATCAATTAGATTAGAGACACAATGTTCCTTTAGAGAAGTCAATAACACTATAATATACAGATCATCTAGATGCTTCATAATTTGATTTCAGATAGTTGTTTCAACCAATTTAGCTGTTACTGAGAGTCTGTAATGTCCAGGATCATTTAAGCACCTCTGCTAGATATAGGTACAATATGTGCTACCCTCAAGACCTATGGAATATTAGCTGATTTTAATGAGAGCTTGTTGTGGTGTTTTGTTTTGTTTTGTTTTTAATCAGTTTAGCCACCTTATTCATATGTTCCTTTATAGCTCTTGGATGTGTCCTGGGGACTGACTGTTTAATTTACCATTTTGTTCCAGCACCTCTTCTTTTGATACCTCAATCTCCAACAGTGCCTTGGCTTTGAGTATTACTTTCTCTGATATTATATTATCTGCTTTTCAGGAACTAAATATAAACATTTCCAGTAAGTGAATATAATATAAATTTGTTTATTAAGTGGTGCTATCTCCATCCTTGGGTCAGAGAAAATGTTTCTATTTAACTGAGAAAACAAATACACACATTCCCTAGTCTCCCAGCCTCCTTATCTAGGGGATGCACATACCCCTCATTCCACAAACAAAGGAGAAAATGTTTGTGGGAGTTCCTTTTTAAAATATTAGCAGTACATCCCTTACTAAATCAGATAGATTTAATCAGATGTACTGCATATGTATTGTTAAATTAGTGTCTAATCAACTGTATGCTTTGTTAAATACCTGCTTTATCCAGTCACATATAATTTTCACCCCAAAAATTCAATATTTAATCTCTGTATGTGTAAACAGCTAACGTAAAGAAACACATCTTTAAAAAATATAAAGTTCCTACCCACAAGTGAAAGTAGATGGAGAGGGAAGAAGCAACTTTCACATTTCTTAATGAACCACTTAATGAACCTAGTTATTGGAGTGCCAGTACATGTCTACCTTTAGAAATATTTCTTGTCACATACTGAATATTTTATAATGTATTCAGGCAGAGTAGCATATGCACATATATATTTCAAAATGGCATAGACTATGTCCTGCTGAACGTTATATTCATTTGTACAGTAATTATGCTGTTGTATATCAACAAATGTAAAGTAGATCTGCCACAAAGGAGACAGAAGCAAGGTTCAGACTTGAGAAATCCTTGTTAAGAGGTCATGTTTCTCTAGGAGTAACCTGCAAATCGATTTAATAATAGATGAATGGGTCATCATTTTTGCCTTTTAGAGCATATTAGAACAGTGGTCTTACCAATGAGCTCTGCAGTTAATGACTTTTTCTCTGCAAATGATACAGATGAAAGACACTTTAGAAGTATAAATAAAACTTGTCATATTATGGCTGAAATATTTTGGAAAAGTCACTGCAATAATCAGGAGCACTGAACCTATCTAATGCTGATTACTAGCTAACACTAGCAAGACATTACTACATAACAAGTAGGTAATGTTCAGTTAAATGTTCCTGATCATGTGAAGATGATACTGACAACACATTCTTAACAAGAAATGAAAAAATATGCAATGATAGCATTTTTTCCCTCCTCTGGAAGTATAGCAACATTCTTGATGTCTCCACTGGATTTTTATCTTTAGGGACAGTTTTAAACCTATGCATTGTATTGTTACAAAATATTTTTACTGTGATTTAATTTGCACAGTTTTATCTCTTACAAATATTTAAGGTATGTAATGTTCTTTTAAATAACCCATCTATATTTCTTTAGATTTTTTGACAAAACATATGTTATACAATATTTCTACTAGGTTCAGGTTTTAACTTCTGGAAGGACATGTGCTTTTGTTAATTAAAAGCAAATAAGCAGGGGCAATTCAGCGGCAGGGACGCTGATGGCGTGGTACCAGCGGACCACCCGCAGGCATGCCACCGAAAGCCGCCTGCCTGCCATGCTTGGGGCGGCAAAAAACATAGAGCCGCCCCTGGAAATAAGTAATGAGACACTAAAATAGTTGAGATTAAGGGAAAAATGAGATGTAGTTACAGGTGCAGACATTTGTAATCCTTTTACAATGGCATAAGCATTATGTCTTGTAAAGATATAATAAAATCCCTAGTCCCTTCTAATTAGAAAATTGACAGGCATTTATTTTTCACACATACAGTCCCTGATTCTCTGGAAAGGATCGGCTCAGTTCCTTGTCCCTGTTGTTCTATTTGACAGTTGCTCGAGAGTTTCCTCAGTTCCTTACATAGCTCTCACAGTTTGTTTGTCTCCTTCAGTTCAGTTCCAGAATCCTTTTACTCTGCCCCAAACCATGGTTGCTTCATAATTTATGAATATGCATATTGCAATATAAATTGTTTAGTCTCATTGTCTGTTAATCCTGTTTAATATTCCTCTTGTTAAATTCACATTGTGTTTAAAATGTGTAATTCACTTTTGTTTGTTATAAACATTCTGTCCACTTGAAACAGATAATTCAAACTGTTTTGGGCTCTTATATCACAAATATGATACCCTTAATGTTACCAAACGTTGTATTTTCACCAATAATGAATAACACTGTTCTACAGCACAATCTAGTGATAACTTTAGGTGCACAATAGGGCCAAGCTTTCAGAGAATTCACAGGAACTCATCTCAATTAGAGAGAAATTGTGTAGCAAAGTTCAAATCCCATTTCAGATCTAAATTCCTCCTCACCCCGCTCCCTCAAGTCAGGGATATTTGGATCCAAAGATCTAGTTTGGGTCCAGTTCTAGTTACAATGTATAATTACAGCAGGGATTTGTGTCAGTTTTTACAGAGTGATCTATTTTTCCAAGGAGTTATCAGTGAAAGAGAGCAACTAAGCACTCTGACCCCAGTCCAACAAAGCATGTAAACACATGCTTAGTTCTAAGTACTTGAGTCACTAATTGCAATTTTTCTAAATCGGAGGACCTCAGAAGTGACTTAGGTGCCAATTGTCTGTTTAGACCCTAAGGGCATCTCTAAATAAGTACTGTGCAGCAAGATGGGGTGTAAAACCCAGCAGTGATCCAGTATGCCACATGCTAACTGTGAATGTGGACCTTGCTGATATGTACTAGACATTCCCTAGTGTACATTGACATTGCCCTAAGTCTAACATTTGGGTATTACTGAGATCTTCAAAACCCCAGCTCAGCTACAGTCTATCTCTGCAGGCACCTCAATCTCCATAGGTTTCGGCTGGGAGGCACGTGCAAAGCCTCTTAAGTCCTGATACCACCTCACAGCTAACAAGCTGCTCCAAGCCCTAGCACATGCCAAAGCCCTGATGAGTTTCACAAACTAGGTGTTCCCCCACCTAGCTTGCCTACAGGGCCTGATCTGGTAGGTGTGCTTTCTTAGCAAGCTTAACCCACAAAAGACACCTAGAGGCGGGCAGGTTGGGAGCATTTGGTGTTGTCTGGTGCACATCTGGATCCCAGTAACTGACAGCCTAGTGGTTAGAGCACTGAGCTGAGGTGTGGGAAACTCTGACTTCAATCTCCACTCTTCTTGATGTGGAGCAGGGACTTAACCCCATTGTTGCAGGATTTGAACTGGGCTCTCACCAGAGTGCCCTAACCAGTGAGTTATAGAGCCATGTGTATGTATATATGTGTGTGTATTAAATAAATTAAAAGTGGAACAGCTTCACCAGGAGCCTTTGAGAGAGACCCACACACCAATAGCTGGGTGGTTAGGGCACTCATCCAGAAGATTGGAGGCCTGGATTCAGGTCCTTACCAAATCAGGGATTTGCAAACAAGTGTCCCACACTAGAGTTGCAAATTTTGGTTGGACGTATTCTTGGAGATTTAATCATATGACAATCTTAAATTAAATATTTATCTTTAATTCCTGGCGATTCCAAGCCAATCCTGAAGTGTTTCCAACCCTACAACATCCCAGGTGAGTGCCCTAATCAGTGAGACTTGTCTGTGTCTGTCTTTTTTTTCATGAGACAGAGCTGATTTGGCTTAGGCACCTAACTCCAGGAGAATTCCAAGCATAGGGAGGTGCCTTCCTCCTTGTCAATCAGGTGCATGAGGCCCAGATCAGAGGAAGCTGAGCTCTTAAATCTTGTTGTATAATCTGGGCCCTAAGCGTGCCCTTTTCCTCTGAAATATAGTCCTGCTTAGGTGGTTCTCTGCTCAGTATGCAACCTGTGGGAAGCCTGGGCACCTAACCCAAGGGTGTGAATTCCACTAGGTGAAAGGCTGCCTGGGGATTTAAGTATTGCAATGCCTAAACCTCCTTTGCAAATCTAGATTGCAAACCCTTAATGTTTGCATTCATATACCATTTTGTATGTTCATAGCACTATATAGACATTAGCTCACAATATCCCTGTCTGACAAGTGAATATTCTCATTTACCACATAAGGAAAATGAGACAAAAATAATTATATAAATATCTAAAATCTGGTGCCTAGCCACTATGATGATTGGTGCTCTAAATACAGATAGATGATATACAATTGCATGAAAGTCTCAATTTTTAATTACAACTTGAATTAAATGAAATTTTCCTGATAGCAATACAGATAATATATAGACAAACAAATAATGTAGATTTGCTAGTGGACAGATTTATAGGAAAAAATCAGTTACTAAAATTGGTTCATTTTTAAAATTTGTTATTTACATTGTATATATTCATTAAGTGAAGGAATAGCTCCTTTAATAGCAATAGTCCCCTGGGTTTGACTGTGCAATTAATCATAATTTGCATGATTGTTATATTTTACTTTCATTTAATTTACAGTTCTTGTAATGGGTAATTGTGTTCCAAATGACCCTACACATAGATCCTTATTAAAAGTGACATCCACAAAGATAATCTGCTACTCCTTCCTGGTTTTATAAAGCACTTAGAAAAATGAGGATTAGTTTTACCATTCCAGGTTCTGAAATGCAATAAGGCAAGAACTTGAGCTTTATTCCTGAAGGCCAAACATATGCAAGAACAGGTAATGAGATAACATATATTAGAATTCAGTTTTTACTCTGGGTTCAGTTTCACAGAGTAGAGAATAGATTTTACAGAGCAAAGCAAAGTCAGAAAACAAAAGGAAACTGACAGCAATTACGCAGCTATCTGGATGCTATTCAAATCCATATTTTCTCTTTAGTCTTTGTATATTCATTCAAGAAGTTTCTTTCTTTTTAAAATTACTGCTTATTTTGTGGCTTAATGGGGCAACCATAAAATGGAGAATCATAGAATTCAAGATCAGAAGGGACCATTATGATCATCTAGTCTGACCTCCTGCAAGATGCAGGCCACATAAGCCGATCTACCCACTCCTTTAGCAAGCGACCCCTGCCCCATGCTTCGGAGGAAGACGAAAAACCTCCAGGGCCACTGCCAATCTGCCCTGGAGGAAAATTCCTTCCCGATCCCAAATATGGCGGTCAGCTGAACCCCGAGCATGCGGGCAAGACTCTCTAGCCATACCCTCTGGAAAAAGCTTAAGAATATCATATCATTGACCCATTGTACTATTTACCAGTGTGGCACTTAATTGACCTATTGACTAAGCCCGTTATCCTATTATACCATCTCCTCCATAAACTTATCTAGCTTAATCTTAAAGTCATGGAGGTCCTTTGCCCCCACTGTTTCCCTCGGTAGGCTGTTCCAGTATTGCACTCCCCTGATGGTTAGAAACCTTCGTCTAATTTCAAGCCTAAATTTCCTGACTGACAATTTATATCCGTTTGTCCTCGTGTCCACATTAGCACTGAGCTGAAATAATTCCTCTCCTTCCCTGGTATTTATCCCTCTGATATATTTAAAGAGTGCAATCATATCTCCCCTTATCCTTCTTTTGGTTAAGGAAAACAAACCGAGCTCCTCAAGTCTCCTTTCATACGACAGGCCTTCCATTCCTCGGATCATTCTAGTGGCCCTTCTTTGTACCCGTTCCAGTTTTAATTCATCCTTCTTAAACATGGGAGACCAAAACTGCACACAATACTCCAAATGAGGTCTCACCAATGCCTTATATAACGGGACTAGCACTTCCTTATCCCTACTAGAAATACCTCGCCTAATGCAACCCAAGACCGCATTAGCTTTTTTAACGGCCACATCACATTGCCTACTCATAGTCATCCTACGATCAACCAGGACTCCCAGGTCCTTCTCCTCCTCCGTTACTTCCAACTGGTGCGTCCCTAGCTTATAACTAAAATTCTTGTTAGTCATCCCTAAATGCATAACCTTACACTTCTCACTATTGAATTTCATCCTGTTACTAATACTCCAGTTTACAAGGTCATCCAAATCTCCCTGGAGGATATCCCGATCCTTTTCCGAATTGGCAATACCTCCCAACTTGGTGTCATCCGCAAACTTTATCAGCCCACTCCTACTCTTGGTTCCCAGGTCAGCAATAAATAGATTGAATAAAATTGGACCCAAAACCGAACCTTGAGGAACTCCACTGGTAACCCCCCTCCAACCCGACAGTTCCCCTTTCAGTACTACCCTCTGCAGTCTCCCCTTTAACCAGCTCCTTATCCACCTCTGGATTTTCATTTCGATCCCCATCTTTTCCAATTTAACCAATAATTCCTCATGCGGTACCGTATCAAACGCCTTACTGAAATCCAGATATATTAGATCCACCGCATTTCCCTTGTCTAAAAAATCTGTTACTTTCTCAAAGAAGGAGATCAGATTGGTTTGGCACGATCTACCTTTCGTAAATCCATGCTGTAATCTATCCCAGTTGCCATCGGCCTCCTGCTCCGTAACCACTCTCTCTTTTAAAATTTTTTCCATTACTTTGCATACTACAGATGTTAAACTAACAGGCCTGTAGTTACCCGGGTCACTTTTTTCCCCCTTCTTGAATATAGGAACTACATTAGCTAATCTCCAGTCAAACGGTACAATTCCCGAATTTAGAGATTTATTAAAAATCATCGCTAACGGGCTAGCAATATCACTCGCCAATTCCCTTAATATTCTAGGATGAAGATTATCCGGGCCCCCCGATTTACTTCCGTTAAGCTGTTCAAGTTTGGCCTCCACCTCAGATACCGTAATGTCTACCCCCATATCTTCATTCCCATCGGACCCTCTATCACTATTCCTTAGCCCTTCATTAGCCTCATTAAAGACCGAGGCAAAATATTCATTCAGATATTGTGCCATTCCAAGATTATCCCTAATCTCCATTCCGTTTAAAGTTTTAAGCGGTCCCACTTCTTCCTTCTTGGTTTTCTTCCTATTTATATGGCTAAAAAACCTTTTGCTATTGGTTTTGATCCCCTTCGCTAGGTCCATCTCCACCCGTCGCTTTGCCTTTCTCACTGCATCCCTACACCCTCTGACCTCAATAAGGTAGGTTTCTTTGCTGATCCCTCCCATTTTCCACTCCTGGTATGCTTTCTGTTTTTTCTTAATGACCCCTCTAAGACGCTTGGTCATCCAGCTCGGTCTAAAACTGCTACCTACGAGCCGTTTTCCCTTTCTCGGGATACATGCCTCTGACAACTCCTGCAATTTCAACCTGAAGTAACCCCAGGCGTCATCTGCCTTTAGATCCCTAAATATGTTGGTCCAGTCCACTTCCCTAACTAGTCGCCTTAATTTAGTAAAGTTAGCCCTTTTGAAATCGTAAACCCTAGTCTCAGATGCAATATTGATTATCCTCTCATTAATTTTGAAATGAATTAGCTCATGATCACTCGAGCCAAGGTTGTCCCCTACAACTATTTCCTCAACAAGGTCCTCATTACTCACCAAAATCAGATCTAAAATGGCATCCCCCCTCGTTGGTTCAGCAACTACTTGATGGAGGAATTCATCAGCTATTACGTCTAGGAAAAGCTGAGCCCTATTGTTATTACTAGCATTTGTTTCCCAATCTATATCTGGGAAGTTAAAGTCTCCCATGATCAAGCAGTTCCTATTAGTGTTTACCTCCTTAAAAACATTAAAGAGCTCTCTATCCGTCTCCAAGCTAGATCCCGGCGGTCTATAGCACACCCCAATCACTATCCCGGGTGAGGCTCTGGTAGTTTTCTTCCCCAATGTGACCATTGCCCACACAGACTCCGTATTATCCATTGCATTGCTAGTTATTTCATTACATTTCACCTCATTATTGATATACAATGCTACTCCCCCACCTTTACCTTTGCATCGGTCTTTCCTAAACAGCACATACCCTTCCATACCTGTACTCCAGTCATGGCTACTGTTCCACCATGTTTCGGTTATTCCTACGATATCCGGTTTCAATTCTCGGACCAGGAGCTCCAGTTCCTCCATTTTATTACCTAAGCTTCTCGCATTGGTGAACAAACATCCTAACTTTTGCTGTTGGGCTCCTCTCACTCTTTTCACCCAGCTTGGTAGGGACACAGTACTACCAGTATGACCTGTCGATCTAGTATCTGTCCCCCCCCTCTTCCTTACACCTAACCGTCCCCCTCTGGCTATATCTGTTGTTATCTTGTTGTTCTCACTCCCAATGTATAAATTTGGCGTGGAGAGCACCAGGACCTCTCCCAACCGTCTCCCCCCAGTGTCTAGTTTAAAGCTCTTTTAATCAGATGAGCCAGCCTCCCTCCTAGAAGTCTACTTCCTTCCCTACTTAGGTGGAGCCCATCCCGTGAGAACAGTTGTCTGTCCCCAAAAGCCTCCCAGTGCCCATACATCCCAAAGCCCTCCTTGTAACACCACTCTCTCAGCCAACTATTAATCGTCAGGATTCTCTCACCCCTTTGGCGCCCTTCCCTAGGGACAGGTAGGATCCCACTGAAGATCACCTGAGCCTCAATTTCCTTAAGCGTCTTACCCAACCTGGCATAGTCTCCCTTGATCCTGTCTAGCGAGAATCCAGTAGTGTCATTCGTTCCCACATGAAGGATGACCAAAGGGTTCTTACCTGCTCCTCTTAGGATCCTTTTCAACCTCAGGTCCACATCCCGTATTTTAGCGCCCGGTAGACAGCACACCCTTCTGTTCTCCGGATCGGCCCTGGTCACAGGCCTGTCCAACCTTCTCAGTATGGAATCCCCAATCACGTAGACCTGCCTTTGCCTGGGGATAGTGCGGTCCTCTAACCTATCCCCCGTTCCCCCTGGTTGCAAGCTCCTTCCATTCCTATCATCCCTTGTGGTTCCCCTTAAGCCATCCTGTAACCTCCCCTGGCCCAAACTTGGTGTTGCCTCCATAGACTCCTCCCCTCTATCTATGGGACTGGCTGCTCGTCTCTTTTTCCTTGGCCTCCCACCATCAGCTACCATCTGCTTTACCCCTTCCTCATTCTCCAAACCTTCAAACCTGTTCCTTAGCTCTATGCCCCCCTCACTAGCTCTCCTTTTCCTTAGAGGTCCACTTCTTTGAAGTTGTATTGTACCCTTGTGAGATTATGCTTGACTGTAAAAGTCTCAAACTTTAGGTTCTAGGAGAATAGTCAGAAAGTAGAAGTGGGCCTGAGCCAAAAAAATTTTCATGTGGACTCAGATCTACACATCACCAAGAATTGCAGGGGCGGGTGGGAGGAGAGTGAATGTGGGTTTCGGTTTAAGTCCTTCTCTATTATAAAGGAAGGTTCTCTGAACCCTGCAGTGTTCAGCTGACTTGATCCATGAATTGGAACTGGCTTTCACAGACACTAGTGCTTGGCCAGACTATGCACGTTCAGGGAGAAGTTCAATACTACTGGTCACCTTCCTTCATAGAGCCAGGGCACTCCCATCTTACCTTTTGATGTCTTTTAGCTGGAGTCTACCACGTCCATGTACCATGTCCTCCTGGTGCCAAGTAGCCAACTCTTCCCTCAAAGTGTAATCAAGAGGCCATTCACCCTCCTGCATGGTTTTCAGTGAGCCATTTATTATGCCCCGCTTCCTTCTCCACAATATGCACAAAATCTTCAGCAGCAATGTAAGGTTGATATGCCCCTGAGCTGTGCAATAAGAGAGGAAAATCAATCTTATTCCAGCTTCTATCTGCTGCCTTTACTGAATTACCTCTACAGATTAACTGTCATGCATAGGATTACAGGGTAGAACTACCGAGGTTACCCAACAAGCACATGTTAGGATTTATTGGGCTTCCCCTCCCTGGTGATCGGGAACCCTGAGGCTGCGAATCCCCATTAGGGATTGTTGAAAATCAGTAGAGGAGTTGCTTGCTAACAGACGCAGTAGTGCTTCTCCTTTGATTGAGGGCAGTAGGCTACACCTGGGAAGGCCTTTGCTCTCATTGGGGCATCCACCCAGCATCCTCTAATGGGTCAGGGCAATCAGAGGAGGTTGCTGGCCCCAGCATGATGCAGGACTGAGGCAAGCTTCCCTGAAAGACATCTAAGATTAAGCTGAAAATTCCCATTTCCTCAGGGAGTGGTGCTGGGGTAGATAAACATGGGCTGATAATGGTTAAGAGCATTTTCCACAGCATGAACCGAGATACAAATCACAATAGAACCTGATGTCTTAGTATATTTCCACTTAAAGAGGCAAATTCAGAAGTTATGGTAGGTAGAAGTATTTACCCTACCTATGACTTACTTGCACCCACCACCAATTTTTAAGGGAGTCTAAGTTAGTCTAGATTGGGGGCTTTAATTTATATCTTCTTCCAGCTGCTCAGTGTGTAACTCAAAATGAATTTGATTTCTTTACGGATGGTGGAATGGAAAGGTTGAGGGATCTAACTTCCTATATCACTACTGAATTTGTCTCTATATGGATGCTCTACTGTGTAGATAGCTCCATTTACTAACTACTTCCTGTAGCAGAGCAATACATGGGGTGGGGAATGTGGGGGGTCACCTTCCCCCCTGGATTATTTGGTTGGCTTGAACTGAGCATGCTCAATAACATCTGCTGCAGCCACTGCTCTTACTCTGCCCACCCACTATCAACAGGTACAGGTCATCTCTGTTACTAGTGTCTGTCTTCATGTTGGCTTTTTTCCTCAATATTGTCTTTGTACTGGGCTGTGAAGAGTCTACTCAGTGTTCTGTGGGGTTTAAAAAGAGATGTACATCCATTGTCTGCTCTAGCTGGACTTCAGAGGAATTTAATCATGTCAGAATGTGACTGACTTAAGGAGAAGCCATTTTCCTTTTGTCAGCCCAGTGGGAGTGCAATGGAGGATACCTGTCTGTCTATTTCAAGCTAAACCCCCATGAATATGCTGGGTAGGGACAGAAAAAAGTGTTGGTTAAATCTGAGAGAAACATAGCATTTATCTGATTTATATTTTGTTTTATTTTCTTAAGTTGCTGTGTTTCTGGTCCATTAGTACCAAAAAAACCCAACCACCTCAAAACAAGAAAATAAAAAACTTACCTTCCCCAGTTTTGGCTGGAGAATTTTTATAACTCTTTTCTGGTGGAAGGCACCAAGGGAATTCAGCTCCTTGGTCCATTCATGCAGGACATCATAACACTGTGCTAGGTGTAGATTTCCAAAGATTTCTGCCTGAAATCACAAAACATGGGCTCTGAGTGATATTTCAGAATGAGAGATTTTATACTAATACTTGGAAACTTTTGTCTATTTTTGGCAACTGTACTGCATACATCACACATTATATAGCCACTGGGTTTTTGCTGCTCTCTGTCTTAACTGCATTTTGAAAGACTGCTGGCTGTGAATCAACTTTAAAAATACTTCACTGAAAGTGATGGGCAAAAAAAAATCTTCAGTGCTTCAAAATGGCTTTTTGTTTGACTTGAAGTAAAATTTCAGTGTTTTATACAGCTGGAAAATTTTGTACTATAGCAGAAAATAAAAGCGTCTTGCTGTAGAATGTAACGAGAGACTGGCATTTAATATTGACAGATTAATAGAATTGCATCAGGTCCTCCTATGTCTGACTGAACTGTTTATGTGCATGTGTAAATTGATAACTTACAAACACCTACTTCCTCAGCCTTGTTGAGGTAATCAGCAGCTGTCTGTAGTGTATTATACAGTCAATGAGCAGGGTGTCATCTTTCTCATCCCTTCCAGGCTTTGATAAATAACATATTCAGCTAAATTCTGCCCTTCTGTGTAGCCCATTGAAACAATTAAAAAAATTAAGACAACTCACTCAGTCTAGTCACTTCTGATGAAGGGAGGTAGAAAATATATATCTTTACTGGACATGTAATAATTTTAGATGATCTGATATCACAGTAACAAGGATCTAGATAAGATAACTGATCAACTAGGCTTTTGCAGCCAAATTCTGTGCACATTTAAAGCCCTAAAATCAATGGTTTCTACCCTGAGTTATACCTTTGCAACCCAATTGAGCCATTGGGGTTGCAAATACTACTAAGGGGCAGAATTTGGCTCCTTATCCTTGGTTAATCATCTATGTCCTTATTCAGTATCTGTCACCATAGTATCTGCATCACAAAGAATTATAATTATAAAGGGGTAGGTATATATATATATATAATTAGAGATATACACCTATCTCCTAGAACTGGAAAGGACCTTGAAAGGTCATTGAGTCCAGCCCCCTGCCTTAATTAGCAGGACCAAGTACTGATTTTTGCCTCAGATCCCTAAGTGGCCCCCTCAAGGATTGAGCTCACAACGCTGGGTTTAGCAGGCCAATGCTCAAACCACTGAGCTATCCCACCTCCTTGTATAGCCTTAGGTCTAGCCAAGACATGATCATCATAGGCTGTGGTGGGTGGAAAATATGGCTTAAAGCCACATTTGTATTGTCCTCATCCTGCGGATAACAAGGGGCTTGTTTGGCAACTGGCCTAAATTTGAGCAGTCACAGGTTAATATCATTCCATGGTCAACCTTATTAAATTCTGTATGGGTATATGGCCCTAGTCCATGATCAAGAGTAGATTATCTATCAATACTGCTGGAATGGTGCCTATTCAATGGCCTGCCTATGGCATGATTAGGAAAGGTTCAGATCACTATCAGTATCCTAGATGAGCTGGCGTTGACCCTTAGTGAACTCAGCTTGCTCAGGAATGGAAGGTTAGATACTGTTGGTTGTAAAAGGCATGACTTGTTGAGCAAGCAACATAGAGGCAGATGTTTCCCTTTTTGCTTATATGAGCAGATGCCACAGATCCCAACCACAAGAGCACAGAAGGCAGGAGTGCCAAGTTCTTCTGATCCTACAAACTCCTCAATGCTTGTTCTATGCTCTTCAGGCCCCATAAATGGACTTATGGGGGAAGGGGGCAAAAATACACATTGCAGAGAGGCTCTGGCTAGTCTCACTATTCAGCCATTCTCATTACACAATCTGAAGTACAATCCAATGTAAAGTAATGCTAACTGAGTCAGCATTAATTTGTGATCCTTCCTACTCCTTGGGTGACGCAGTGGTCAGCAGCAGGTAGGAGAGCCCTTGGATTTCTCAGGAGCAAAGATGTCAGGCTTGGGTGGAGAGAATGGTTTTTTATACCAATGAGCTTTAACATTCACATATCTTGTCTTGCCTTCTGCAAGAGGGTAACATCACCTCACATACTCAACAGAAGGAGTACAAACTTGCTGAATTTCCAGTCCATATGTAGGTTCTCTCTAGTTAGGAGAACACTGGGCCCTTACTGCCTTCTTCCTACACTTCCCAGTGTTGCATAGGGATCTAATGACAGAACTCCATTTGATATTAATGGGAGTGAGCACCAGCTCAACCCCTCTGTATTGATTTGAAAATATAAGTGTTAAAGATCAGAGGGGTAGCCGTGTTAGTCTGGTTCTGTAGAAGCAGCAAAGAATCCTGTGGCACCTTATAGACTAACAGACATTTTGCAGCATGAGCTTTCGTGGGTGAATACCCACTTCTTCGGATGCAAGTAGTGGAAATTTCCAGGGGCAGGTTTATATATGCAAGCAAGAAGCAAGCTAGAGATAACGAGGTTAGTTCAATCAGGGAGGATGAGGCCCTGTTCTAGCAGTTGAGTGAAAACCAAGGGAGGAGAAACTGGTTCTGTAGTTGACAAGCCATTCACAGTCTTTGTTTAATCCTGAGCTGATGGTGTCAAATTTGCAGATGAACTGGAGCTCAGCAGTTTCTCTTTGAAGTCTGGTCCTGAAGTTTTTTTGCTGCAGGATGGCCACCTTAAGTTCTGCTATTGTGTGGCCAGGGAGGTTGAAGTGTTCTCCTACAGGTTTTTGTATATTGCCATTCCTAATATCTGATTTGTGTCCATTTATCCTTTTCCTTAGAGACTGTCCAGTTTGGCCGATGTACATAGCAGAGGGGCATTGCTGGCATATGATGGCATATATTACATTGGTGGACGTGCAGGTGAATGAACCGGTTAAAGTGTTAAAGAGGTGCTCCCTTTTAAGTTATGTTTAATTAGAGATGGTTGAAAACTATTGTATTTCTCCTTTAAATATATTGAAACATTTTGTTTTCATTATACATTTTATTTAATTGAAAAATAAAAGATGCTTTTCAATAATTGTTAAAAAATATTTTTTTACAAACATAGCATTTCCATTTAATCAAAGACATTTTATCTGACAAAAGTTCCATGAAAAATTTCCAGCTAGATCTAATTATGATTTCATATGTGTGTATCTCTCTTTAATCAGTGGATACAAAAAGGAGCACCTCAGAATTCAGTGCATTTTGAGCACTTGATGCTCCATGAGCTTTTACAGTAAAAAAACACATCATACAAATGTTTGAGAGTTGAGAATATTGAAATAATCTTCTTTGCTTATCAAACATTTTACCCATAGATCTAAGTGAAATGTAGTAACCAATGGCAACACAACCACAGCTGTAGCACAGGCAAGTATACTATATAATTTCAGTCTCTGTGGTGGCAACTGGTTCCTGTGTATATCTTGCTCTGCCCATTCATGGGAAGCAGCCTCACTGTAGCTAACAAAATTAAAACAAAAACGCTGCTATTGGCTGAACCTTAGCATTAGAGCTAGTCAGAAAATAGAAATTCTGGCATTTTGCAATATGTTTTTCTTTCAAATTAGAACTAAAAGTTCTCATGGAACAGAAATTATTGGGAACTAGTAAAATGTTTTGATAGGGTTAAAACATTTTGTTCCGATAACGTCAGAATATTTTAATATAAAATACAATACATAACTATAATAAAATATTTTAATGTCAAGTCAAAATGAAACATGCCATTTTTGAGATTATGAAAACAAAATGAAAAATTAAAATGATTCATTTCTATCAAAAATAATCAAAATCCCATTTTTCTGCAAAACTTTTTTAATTTGATGAAACTGCATTTATGAGGGAAAACACTTGCATGAAAATTTTGCCAATTAGCTCTACTTAGCACTACATTGCTACAAAGCTAAAGGCTGTGTAACTGATAGAATTTGATCTGAAGAGTCCAAGGTTTTGTCTACATGGAGAAGTTAGTGTGGAATAGACTAGAGTGTGAAGTGCAGTAGCTATACCTATTGGTCCTGCTTTGAGCAGGGGGTTGGACTAGATGACCTCCTGAGGTCCCTTCTAACCCTGATATTCTATGATACCACACTACCTCCCCACAGGGACACTCTTGTTCCACACTAAGGCTATGTTTACAGTTGGATTTGGGGTCTCAATTCCCAGCTTGCATAGACATGAGAGCTGAGAGCTAGCACACTAAAAATAGCAGTATTGCCAGGGTGGCCCAGGTGATGGCATGGGATAGCCACCTGAGTACCTACCAGCCAGGACTTCTAGGTAATAAAATGAATAAATATATACCATACTCATTATCTTGATCAGATTCCTAGATGGGGGGGCGGGACCTGAACCTGTGAATAAAAGGAGCATGTGAGTTGAAGCTGGAAGCATAAGGTGACTGAATTGAGCATGTGTCTACAGAATATGACATTTCTGAAGCATGTAGGAGCTGTGATGAAAGATAGATGTGAAGAGTGAAAAAGAAAGCAGCAGAACTCCAGAGAAGTCAAGAGAACAGCAGTCACTGGGGAGATTGCCAGACTACGTCTTTGAAAGTTTAAAGCTGGGAGTTCAAAAAAAAAGAGAGAAGGAACCATAGGAAGTTAGCTGCAGGATTTGGAGAGCGCAGCACTGTCATGAATAGGGATGTGCAAACCTCAGACAGAGGTTCAGCTGAACATACTGTACCTAAATGAGCTAAACACTGAGTAAGCTGAAAAGTCATTCTGTAGGTTTAGTTTAGTTTTGGGACTTGGTGGTCCCCAATAGGCCTGGCTTTAAATAAATATAAAAATAAATAATCCAAAACCTGGTGAGCTTCTACTCTGTGTACAGTAATAGAGTTGCTCCAGTTTTACCCTACATAACCGAGCAGAGTTGGGCCTGGTATTCTTTAAAAAAAGATGACTCAGCTTCTTCACACAATTTCTGAGATCAAATCAGAGAATTTCTTATACCAGTTCTGTTGAAGCCAATTAGTTTCTCTGTCCTTTCCAGACCCTCTGCCACAGCTGCAGAGTGCATAAGCAGAGGGAAAGAGAGTCTGAAGGCATAGTGAAGGAGCAGATGGTAGTAGGGAACAGGGGCAAGAGGGATGGAGGAGAACGTGTGAAATGGACAGTCAGGAGGCAGTGTGGAGAGGGAAGAAGCTGTTGGTGGCTCTAGAATTTGGAGAAAGGAAAGAAAGAGGATGAGTATGTGCATGAGGCTATGTGATGAAAAGAGGGAGAAAAGCTTTGAGGCAAGTGGCTAAATAAGAGTAAAGGGGGACGTTAGGCATTTGATCTGATACAACCACATAGAAGTGTGAGAAGTTTATTCATAGATTCCAAGGCTAGAAGGGACCATTGTGATCATCTTGTCTGACCTCCTGTATAGCACAGGCCATAGAACTTCCCCAAAATAATTCCTAGATCAGATCTGTTAGAAAAACATCAGATCCTCATTTAAAATTGTCATTGATGGAGAATCCACCACTGCCCTTGATAAATTGTTCCAATGGTTAATTACTCTCACTGTTAGATGTTTATGCCAGTAGACAGGGTATGGGAAGAGGGTGAAATTCTAGGCTTAGAAAAGGGAAGGGAGGTTCTGTTGGCTGCCATTGGGGATGAGGTCCTCATGGCCGAGTGAGAGGCAGAGAACTGCCCTGCCCTGAGCAGTTGTGTGTCTCTTAGCCAGCTTACAGGCAGCACTGGGAAGCAGGAAATAAACGACGGTGCACGTCCTAAACCCTCCCCAGAGCATCAGACCTTTAGAAATGAAATTATGAAAAGGACAGTGTCCATATTCTGGCAATGAGATGGATCAGCTTGGAAACTCCAATTCTACCTAGCAAGTGTGAATCTTGTTAGCTGGGATTTTTAGAACCAGTCTGGACAAAACAGTAGAAACTGTACAGTTAAGAACAATAGTGCAGTGGCAGTATATTATCTAGATGATCTACCAAGTATCTATCTACTCCACTTTCCATTAGTCTGTTTTTAAATTGCTCTTTAAAATTTGGACAGATAAAATTACATAAAGACAAGTTGTTACTCCAATATAAGCCTTACAAATTTATTAAATTCATTCACCTGTGTCACAGATCACTCCACAGGCCAAATTCTGCCCTCACTTACATTTGTGCATTGCCACTGAAATCAATGGGATAGCTTTAAATAACTACTCTTTATTCATGTTCACAATAATACAGTGCTTGTTTAGGAACAAACTGCATTGTGTATAGAATCCTAAAAGCAATAGAGGGTTTATTGTCCATTATCCCAATTTTTGAAGGAGTACTGTAATAAGTTTAGTAAATAACACAAAATTTGCTCCATACAGTACCCAATGCTATTAAATGATGAAAGACCATGTCCCAAGCCCTCCTAAGGAGAATAGCCATGGTAACCCCATGGATTCCTGAGGGAACGAACTGCCAGAGTAATGGTCTCTTTCTTAAGTGGTTCTATCAACTGATCCCTTCCTTGAGTTCCTGTTGATTTGTATCTTTATAATCATTCTCTCATCTGTGTTAGCAGGCTGCACATGGATGTTCTACAGCCACAGAACTAATAGATTGGTGAGGCTTCTGACAAGTTTAAATGAGTTTAGAGGACGGTTTTTCTGAAAAAAAAGCTCTAGCCCTTTGAGTCTTTATCTAGGCTCCAAAGAACATGAGCCCATTATCCCTTTAGTTATCTATACAGCATGGGGTTTTTTTTTTAATAGAACCTAAATATTGTTATAGGCTTCTCTGTTGCCCTTATTATTTGTATACTTTTTAAACATTTGGCTGAAAAAAGCTCATTCCTTACAAGAAATAAAAGCCATTCATTCCTGGGTTTGAAACTCAAAATCATTTGAAATGTCAATTATGTCCCGCAGAGGGACATATTATCAATCATTAAAGTCTAACAGAACTCTGGATCTAATGTATAAACTAGGCAACAATAAGAAAGTTCCAAAAAGGAAAAAAAAATCATTGTGGCAGAAGATTAAGCCATTTTAGTTAGCAGCATGAGGACTCAGTATGGGGACAATTTCTGATGCTTACTGTTGCTAACTTCTAACGCGACCATTGGCATCAGGAAATACAACAGCAAGGTTTTTTTCTTAATTATTTTAGAGCTAGAAGAATATAGAGTTTGTGTCACAAGAAAAGGAGCCACTATTTCCTCTCTCATGTAGAGCTGCCTTACAGGGACAAATGGCACAGAATATTATTAGAGGAGGACAGTGTAAGGGACTGTGATGATGGGAGGGGAAGAGCCTCTTATATTAATCCATCTGCTTGTTTCTCACAAGAATAGAGAGTGATTAAATTTTCTGAACTCATCTGATCTCATTTAGGCTCCAATCCAGCAAGGTCCTTAATGGTGTACTTCATTCTAAGCACATGATTACTCAGTGACACTACAGCAGTGCGACTCGGGAGTAACACCACTGAAGTCAGTGCTACTACACTAAGAATATATCTACATTTAAATCACTACAGTGGCACAGGTACAATGCTGCAGCTGTGCCACTCTTGTGCTTCATTGCAGACATTACCTACCCCAACTGGAGGGGTTCTCTGAGAAGCAGTAGCTAGGTTGTCAAGCTAGCACTGTCCACACTGTGGGTTAGGTCTTTATAGTTATGTCTCTCAGTAGTGTGGATTTTTCACACCACTGAGAGATATAGCTATGCCCTTGTAAGTTCCCAGAAACCAGCCCAAAAATTTATTAGAATCAGGCCTTTAAAAGGCAACCAGAACAACAAAAAAAGACAAATTCCATTACATTTGTAAATCATTACTCGTTTGGTCTCCTAGATAACTGTTCGATAACCATAACAGATTTAAAATGTTGTTAACAGAGAGACCAAATGCCGTCTACTTGTGTGCACAGCTGCATACCAGAAAGTCAATAATATTATCCTTTGCATCTTTTGTACAAGATAGAAGATGGCGCTGCTATCCTGGTCCTCCAAATATTTGTGACGGTCATACCCAGATCTCACTGCATATCAGGGGCTAGAGAGGAGCATAATAAATCTTTCCAAAAAAATCCAGTGATGAGGTCTATGTTCACACATGCAAAAACCTGGAGCACATAATGATCCCTATGTAGAGCTTGCCCATGCATTTTATTCATGTGGCAAAGGGCCAAATCATGGCTACCTCAGGTGGATTATTAGAGAGGGTGAGGAAGAGACAAGGCGTGAAGTCACTTCTCTTCATTCACCCATCCAGGCGGCAACCACAGTTCTACAAGCAGTGTTTATTGACTGCAAAGCTGGATCAGGCAGCTGGCACTGCTCACCCAAATGGGACATAAGTTGTTTGTTAGAGGACATAGCCAGGGCACTTACACACAGCCTAGTAGATGAAGTCTGTCACTGGGGAAAGACCATTTAAAACATTCTACTGTGGAGCACATTCCCTCCAGTGCTTGTGTAGGCATGATGCTTCCCTCTGCCTTATGCCAGTAGTATGCCGCTGGCACTCTGTGTCATTAGATATAGCCCCACTGCCTTTGATAGCCATAATTTAGTCCCTAGTTTAGATTGCATACTGTGTATAGTATCAACTAGAATATTAGCAGGTGTACATTGGTTCTGCTTTTGCATCATACATTATGGGCCAGGTTGTGACTGAGCCTTGCAAGGGAATGTGGAGGAGGAGAGGCTCAGGTAGCTTCCCCCCCCCGTTATGTGCTCTGCACGATGGCCAATTGCAGTCTCTGCGGTCAGGAGAATGCAAGGATGCACATCACCCCAAAAGGCAGAACCACTGTTCCATCCCACTTCCACACTTCTCTGTAGAAAGGGTAGGTTGTGATGGAGGGAGCAGGCAGCACCCTAGAGAATGAGTTAGCCTAGGCAATCCTGTAAACTAGGCCTCATTAAGGGAGGTCTGTGTCTGCTAAGGACACAAACCCATCCTGAGTTTCTTCTGGAAGAGGTATCTGAGAAATATGAAAATGATGAATATTGAAGAAAACAGAGACATGAGATAAAGAAAAAAGTAAAAAACATAAATGTCCTATGGCACAGTGACATTCAATATCAGGTCAACTGTCACCTAACCTTTAATCAAGTCTCATTCTGTGGGACTTGATTACTGAACAACTTGCCATATGAATCCTATATCTTACTTTTGTCTCAGGTCTTTATATTTCTAATATTGCCTGTTAAATTGAAAACTTTCTAATATAAGTAACTAAAACTGCTGATGCAAACTAAAATATTGTCAGTTGATGACAAAAATATATCCTATTTTATCAGAACTCAAAGAACCCTTGAATGAGTTAGACACAGTATGCAGGAAGATTAGTCTTTTATAAATGACATTTAATTTATAGTGGGATGAATATGGAATTTAAACAAACTAATTATTGCTATATTGTAGAGTTGAGAAAACCAGTGCCACAGCTAATCTCTGTGGATTAACAAGACATTTAAAATGTACGTAATGTTTTTGTGTGTGTTTTTTCTCCCCAGAATTAGGGTACTATACTTAATAATTTTCAGTGGGATTTTGTTTTTGTTCCTTTAACAAGGAACCTTTATATCATTAGCACTAGGGAATTAAAAGTCTTCTTCAGTCTTTGAACAAACAGATCTTATTCCCTTTGCAAGCTATTAGACAACTTGTGTATGTATTCGTTTGATAATATTGAGTACAATTGCACTATAGAACATGCAGAAAGTTTAGTGTTACTCTGCAAACAAGACTTCCTGACCACCTCATGAGAATTTCTCCTCATTATTTCTACTTTTTTTTCACCACAGGAGGTTGCTGTTTCATCAGCTGCTCTGTCAGATATTGCATCTGTAAAGAATTTTTTTTCCCGGAACTCCTTGTAATAGCTAGATGGGACATTCTTGTTTCTGTTTAGTTAACATTTTAGATAAAGCGAATGAAAACTAGTATTAATGTTTAGCAATATCAGCTAATGGGAAGACTATCTGATTGCAATAGCCACATGAATTTTTCCTAAGAAAATGTACATGACTGTCTTTTCTTGTCAAAGTACTTAGGAGCCCCTTGAACAACACTGATAAGATGTGAAGGACAAAAGCAGTTCAGATCAAGTAGGAGCCAACATGAGCTTGAGCTGTGTCAAGTCTGAGAAATGCAGCCATCCCAGGCTCATGCCAGGAAAAGATGCCACAATATCATTCATTCTCTTTCTGTATAGAATGTTATCTGATAGACACAGGAAATGTACTTAGCACTGTAGAAGACACAAATAGCAGAACATCTGAAATCTGGGAAGTATATTATAGAAGAGTGCCAGTTCTGCTATAGTTAAGGTTAAGACAGTGTTTTTTGTTGTTAGTTTAAAGCTTGACTCCTGTAAGTGCTCTAAAATATGTGGGATTATTTGGATTGCCTTGACATTTGCTGTGCCTCATAGGGGTGTAGGATTTGGTTACTGATCCAAATTTGGACCCATTTAACCATAGTATTTCCAAAAGACAATCTGCCCCCCCCCCCAAGAAAACAAACAGCTTTTCTTAAAGTTGACATGTTTTGGAACTTTTTTGTGCACAGATAGAGATCAAACCAGGTGTGATGTGATATCACATCAGGGTCTCAAATGCTTGAGAGTTATCCCAACACAGTGCACAGTCCCCATTAGCCTTTTGGGGGAAGTCAAAGTATAACTTTATTAGCTGAAGAGTTTGGTTCTCCACTTAGGGACACACCAAGCGGTTCTAAAGCTCATATGTGAAAGCTAGCTATGACTGTCAGGATCCAAATAGCTCAAGGGGGAATGTTACACCCATTGACCCTAAACACCATCCAGGCCATGTCTATAGGACAATGGCTACAGCAGCACAGCTACAGCACTGAAGCTGTGCCACTGTGATGTAGACAATTCTTACACCGAGGGAAGGGGGTATTCCATCCATGTAGTTAATCCTCTTCTCTGAGAGGTAGACTACACTGGGAGTTTAGTCAACTTAAATAAGTGCTCCAAGTGCAACATTTTTCACAGCCCTGAGTGATGTAGCTAAGTTAGGGGTTCTCAAACTGTGGGTCAGGACCCCAAAGTGGGTCATGACTCCATTTTAATGGGGTCACCAGCACTGGCGTTAGACTTGCTGGAGGCTGAAGCCGAAGCTCAAGCCCCACCACCCGGGGCCAAAGCCTGAGGGCTTCAGTCCTGGGTGGTGGGGCTCAGGTTACAGGCCCCCCCATTTGGGGCTGAAGCCCTTGGGCTTTGACTTTGGTCCCCCCTTCCTGGGACGGCAGAGCTCAGACAGTCTCAGGCTTCAGTCCCCACTCCTGGGGTTGTGTAGTAATTTTTGTTGTCAGAAGGGGATTGTGGTGCAATGAAGTTTTGAGAACCGCCGACTAGGTCACTAATTTTAAGGAATGGACCAGATCAGGGTGACCAGACAGCAAATGTGAAAAATCGGGACGGGGGTCGGGGGTTATAGGAGCCTATATAAGAAAAAGATCCAAAAATCCAGACTGTCCCTATAAAATCGGGACATCTGGTCACCCTAGACCAGATCCAAGACACTGAGTTCAAATGCAACCCTAAACAGAAATATAAAATTATGAAAGAAGGCATCTTGCTACAATCTGCCTCTGTCAAAAGTATGATTTTTTTATCTTTGAGAATTCAGAGTCAGCAGAATATTCAGAAAGCATTGAAACTGTTTTTCAAAAGAAAATAAATTACACATGCAAATACTCATGGGGAGGGGAGGGAGATTGTGTGGAAGATCAGGTGGGAATAGGGAGGAGTGGTTTGGGATGCAATGAGGGGAGGAGGATAAGTAGGGATGGGTGTGTTGGAGAGGATCTGGGAGGTTGGTGGTGATAGGGAAGGAGTGGTGATGATGGGGGTGGGGGCTAGGTGGAATGGGGTGGGAGGGGATGGGAGGAACACTGGGAAAGGGGATTTGGGCTGAGTGAAGGGGGACCAGGGAAGAATAGGGGCAGGGGTGTGTGTAAGTCCCATATTCCCCTCTTGTGTATGTGCCAGGATCTGGGGACCTTTAGCCCCTGTGGAGCTGACACCCTTCATTCATGCCCTGCTTATATGAGCTGGGATATGCCCTTCTGTGCACATCTGAGCCCCTCTCCCCACCCCTGTGTGTATGGCAGGATCTGGGGAAGCACTGCTTCTCTGTGTGTGAAGCTGAGAACAGGCATACTGGGAGTAAGCACCAAGAACACACTACTTACACAGGGATGAGGAATTGAGAATGCACATGCTTGATGCTCTCTAGCTACAGTGAGAGAGAATGCTCACACCTCATTCTAATGCACTAATGACTTAACTGGATGGGAAAAGGAGGGTGAGCTGGAAATGGGGTGAGGGAGGCTATATGTTATGGGGAATGGTGGTGAGGGGAGGAGAGAGACGCTTCTGTCTTTCACACTCTTAAAGTTACTACTACTAACTACCATGTAGAGTTCTTGAGGCACAGACAATGTCTGAGATAGCTCTGGCACCAGCTCTCTAGTCATTTTCAAGCATGGTCATTGCCCCCATTCCACTACAATAAAGAGTACCTGGGAGTAGTTAGGAATCACATAGCAACAGTGTGGCCTGAAAACCTAGGAGAAAGCTGAAAACCTAGGCTCTATTCCCAGTGCTACCACTGGCCTGCTGGTGACTTCAGCCAAGTCACTTTACTTCTCTGTACCTTAGTTTCCCTGTCTCTATAGGGGGGAAAATTACGTTCCCCTCTTTAAAGCGTACTAATGAAAAGCACAAGGTATTATCGTTACCAGAGTATCTGAACTGCACACCTGTGTGATAATTACAATTGCCTACATGACCACTTACTCCTACCAATAACATCAAACTTTCTGTTTATAAAACACCCTAGGAAATTAAATGGCAAAAACAAAAAAATCCACAAAAAATGTTGTTATTGCAGAGGTAAGGCTGCTTGGCTATAGCACATGCCCTTCCAGAATATCAAGTTCAATAAGACTCTGAAAACAAGGACATACCATATAGAGACAAGGTACACGCCCATACAACTTTAACTTTGCTCTGTTGAATGATGTCCCATGACCTCAAAACATACTGACAGTTGTCCATTGCAGTGAAAAGGCAGTGTTATCTATACCTTCCCTATGCTCAGACACCGAGGCCTGCTCTGCTACAGGGTAAGTTCAATGTAAGCTGCCTTGCATCAACATAGCTGTGGAAGTGTCTTCACTTAAATTTGGCTCCTGCCAATGTAAGTGCCTCTCTACACCGATTGAGTAACACCATCTCCCCGAGCAGTGCAGTGCTGATGTAACTAGGTTGATGCAGTGTCAATGTAGACACTGCATTGCTTACGTTGACTATAACTGGCTTCCAGTGTTTTGTCCACTGATAGTCCACAATGGCTTGTCTTGTGTCTATAGGCCTTTGGGGGGGGGGGTGAGGGGGAGGTGGTGGCGGCAGGAAATGACACCTCTTGTGGTAAACTAGCTTGTCACATTTGGTAATACTTCTCTCCTGACTGAGGTTTATAGTTTTAGAGCAAACACTTTTATACTTACAAAGCAAACACTTAAATATTACAACATCTGTATCCCATGTTATAAAGTAAGTGAGATTAATTCATTCAGCAACTTACAATCATTTCATAGAGCCTAAACATCAAATACATTTTTATAAATCTAATACTTATTTTAATAATAAGACACAGGTGAGCCAGACTGATTTCCCGCTATGCATTTGTCAGTATTCAACTGAGGCCTGCACATGAACAGGCACCTAATCTGCCAAGATCAGACTGCTCCCTCCCTCCCAACATTTTAGCACTCTCCTTTACTCCCTATATTACACTGCACACTCTGCCTGTCCTCTCTTTAGTGCTCCCATTGTCTCCTTCCACTCTCAACTTTGTGCCTTAACCAAAGCTGCATGCTACACTTCTAATGGCATCATTATGTGCTAAGCAAACTCAAGTCCCTCAACTTTCTCCTTGAGACTTACTTTGTTCACCTAAACTCAGATTCAGCAAAGCATATTAGCACATGCTTAACATTAAAGCATGTGCATAGGTGTTTTTCTGAAACAGGGCCTTAGCTTTTTAATGCTGATCTAATCTCTGTTCATGCTTCCAAAGCATATTTGCATATGTTGTGATGGTTACATACAGCAAGAGTCAAAATCCTGGTAGATTCAGTGTTGGCATTCTCAAGAAAATTTAATCCATTCAAACCAGGCCATTTCTGCCTTTTCTGAATCTGGAATATTTGTTTGCACTTGAAATTGGTTGTGCATTATGCTCAGTTCCTCTCTGTCTTCAGCAAATTGTTGGACTGCATCAAACAGTCCTAAATTGTGCTCTGTCAGTAAAATGCAAAATTAAAGACTATTTACACAGTGGTGTGCTTACCACACAGCCTTTCCTCATCACAATACCCAGCTTCTCATTTTCAGTTGATACAAATATGCAGTGGAGGATGAAAGATAAATCCTAATAACTATTCACAGAGCACATCATCCATTCTTCCATTAGTCAATAAAAATGTATCCCTAGAAAGGCATTGCCGTCTTGCCCAGCTAGCCTATTTCATTTCTCCAGTATTTGCTGTCTGAGTGAAATTATGCATGCTTTTTTATGATAACAGGTTAATACGAAACCTTGATCCAGTGTAGACTCTCAGCTATGCTAATGTAAATCCAAAATAACTATTGATTTCAATGTGGGAGATCAAATTATATCCCATTGCTGTTTTCTAAAAGGGACTTTTTTTCCTGACCTGAACTTTTACCACTGGTTTCAATGGGAGCAGGACCAGGCCTGTGTATTGGAGGAGTGCATTATATTTCTAAGCTATTAATTCTAAACAAATGTAGATGCTGAAAATGATGGTTCTCTCAATTTGCTGCCACTCTCTGGTGCAGTTTTGAACACTGTAGGGAAATTATCACAGTGCTGGAAATTCTGCATAGGTACAGCATGTAGGGGTTTTCTTTATTTTTTATTTGTAACAATGCTTATTAATTTGGTAGTTGAACTTTTTTAAGATTTGAGGCAGTGATGCAGTTTCCCCAGGTGAAACAGAAAAGTGAGTCTGAGAATTGCAGCTACATCTTAACACAGGTAAACTGTTTAATTAACCAGTGTAACCAATATTGGCTCTGTCATAGTTCTTATATAGTGAGTTTGAGCTATTTAAAAATACCCCAAACTTAAACAGATGTTTATTTTACATATGTTGTATAGAATATTTGATCAAAAATTACACTATGTAACATATGCCCCAAAATTAAGCTCTTATTCATTTTTCATGTCACAAAATAAGTCTTAGACTTATTTTCTCACTCACTAAACATAGCTCCCAGAACAGATCCTATAACAAGTTCTTTACATGTAGGTTCTGTCTCTGTAGATTTTGCTTTATCAGCCTCAGCTGTGAATTTGTAGATCTTAAATATTATCTCACACAATTATAAATAGTGGTTTCTGCTATCTGAGATATAATTAGTTAACAGGTATTCTGCTACCACATCTGGTAAGCAAAATAGTTGGAACCATTTAAAGAATATCCATCCAGTGACTGACATTGGGCTTTGAATTCAAGGATAAGAGAGGATTGCAACTGCCTATAGTGGTTTAAAATGCATTATACTGATTTAGTCTTAAGAATGGTAATGTTTCTTAAATTCAGAAATACTTTTGTAGCAAGACAAAGTTGAAAACTGGTAGACTAATACAGTGTGAATACTAGAGCTGATGGAGTAGCGGAAAAAATCTACAAATATTCAAATTCTAAAACAAATTTTGATTTGACCAAATTCACAAGACTGTCATGTTCACTTTATAAAAGCATTTGCGTATTCAAGATTTACTAGTGTGCATATTTTAAGCATGAATGCTCAAAAATATCAACAAAATCAAATTATAAATTCTATATTCAACTGTAAAAATCTTGCTATGTTGGTTAAATATGTAAATCATTTAGTCAGGAGACAAACTTCCATGTGATATGCATAACTAACCAACCTGCACTTGTTTGAACTATCTGAAGATCAACAATTATTCACTGAAGAAATTTACAAATCTGAGAATTTCCTCACTCTGAACAATTTGTAAATGGGAGAGGGTTAAATTTGAAGAATAAATTAGTCATTTTGAATAATCTGCTTGGATCTAGTATTGATTTAGTTTTGATTAAAACAGTCTTGCTTCACTAACATCCATGAGAGTTTCAACTGGGGTGAAGATGGTCAGGTTTTCACCCTCTATGTTTCATTTTTACTGTCAGTCATAATTCAGTATTGCCAAATATGTACTCAAGTTATTTCAAAACCAAACAAAAATTAAGATTTTTTCAGAGGTAAAAGAAATACCACCTTCTCACTTACATAGAGCTGGTCAGATTCCTCCTCTTCCCCCTCCGCAAGGTAAACAAAAAAAGAAAAAAAAAACAGCAACAAAAAAGCCCAAACCCCCAAATAATTCAATTCTGAAAGGCCATTGTGGTGCTGCCTTGGAATTTTACTTCAGGTGCTTCATGCTTCAACTAACCTCTGCAATTGAGCTCTTTGGTCAGATTACACTTCCTATGATGCACCATGGCCTTCTCTCTGAGGGAGGTGGTGCATCATGGAAGTTGCATGACCACAGTGCATTATGGAAGATAAGGTCCATCTGGGGAGTCAAGCCAATAGCAGAAAATGAAGACATGAGGAAACCAAACTACAGTTCCTATGGAGCACAGCAGAGGTCTTTTGGAATGGAAAGTTCAGTTTTCAAGCATTTGGCTTTTTGACACAAAAATCATTTTTCTGGAGTTGGGTTTTTCAACAAAAATTTTTCAGCCATCCCTACATGAACACTCTCACAGAAGGAGAGTGTCAGGGATTTAATGATGCATCTATAATATTTTATTGTTTTATGGCTAGGGAAGAATACAAATATTGGTAAGTCCAAAGTAGAAGCATTATTTATAAGATCTCAATGGATATCCTTTGGATAAAATACTAATTTGCATAGCTTTTAAAAAATCCATCTCAGCCTTATTAATGAAGGAAAGACCATTAACAATATGGATCCAATTACATTAGAGAACAAAAGGTTTATCAACATCTTTGTTTTCCTTGTCATAAAACAAAGCAATTTCAGTGGAAAAGGGAAAACTGGTTGATACAATTTAGACTTTCAAAAGGCCTTTCACAAGGTCTCTCACAAGAGGTTACTAAAGAAATAGTCATGGATTGAGAGGCAACATATTGTCCTGGATCAAAAACTGGAATAAAAGATTAGGAATTAACACTCATTTTCATCACGACAAAAGGTAAACAGCAGGATGACTAAAGGTTCTATACTAGGTCCCGTGTTGCTTAATATATTTATTAATGATCTGGATAAGGGTGAGTAGTGAGGCAGCAGCATTTGCAAATGATAACATTATTTAGGTTAAGTTGAGATCATTAGATGTACCATGGATCTGGCTCAGTACAAAAATTTTATATTTCTATGTAACCAAGTAATAATTTGTTGTCCTTTTCTTATAGGTACTCTTTTCCATTCAGTTAACACAAACAACCTGCTTATTGGGGGAGGAGGGACTGGCAGGATTAAGGGACTTTTCTAGTGTTCTACAATCATTAATCAGTGTGTCAATATTGGAAGTTGGCTCGTCATTGTGCAGTGCAGGTCTAATGTTCTGTCTTAAGTGTTCATTGCTTCGATTTTTTTTCTTTGTTTGTTCTTAATCTGTCCTAGACATACGTTAATATTTTTTGCCATCTTCCATGATGAATTCAGGTAGTTTCAGAGAAAGCAGCAGTGAGACAATCCTTAAATTGGACACTGAATAGAGACTAGCCTTACGTATCTTGGGCTCTGGCTGAGTGACATGTATTATTGAAAAGTTTGTCGATGTGGAAAATATAAAATCTGTGTGTTGTAATTATATTATAGATGGGACTGAAAGCACCAATTAAGTTTGCCTGACATATCCCATTATAAGACCCTGTTTTAAGTTGCTTATAACTTTGCCAAACTTTAACCCTTTGGACTATAAATTTCCATGCTGGGTGTCTGCCTCAGACTGTATTTTTCTGAAAATTTCAGTCAGATTGGTTCAGTTGTTTATAAGAATGAGGGTCAGGCAAAACAATGTATTTTTCCCAAGAAATCAGAGCCAGGCAGTAGTAAGAGCTGTCTAGGAAGCCCAGGCTGCTGTGGGGAACCCCGGATCCTCTACCTACCCCGGGCCCTCTACCTTTGTACAGTGGCCCAGGCTCCCTGGCTAGATGATCTGAATGCAGAAGAGACAAAAGCTAGACTGGGGAGAGGGAAGGAAATAGATTGGATCAAGGAGTCTGGTGAGACTGGGATGAGTTCAGGGGGGAGAGAAATTGCCTAGCTGGGCAAGAAGGGGGAGAGAAGGCTGGGATTAGGAGCTGGATGTGTGGAGAGCAGGCTGGACTGGGCATCATGGCAGGTAGGATGAGGAGCTGGGAGGGAGGAACTGGGACTGATTATGCAAAAACACAAAGTGAGGAGGAGAAATTAGGACTAGTGGGGGAGCTTGGGACTAAAAGTGAACTGAAGGGGGAGAATAGGACTGGCTGGGTAAAGAAACTGGGACTGAAATGAGAAGTATTAAGTTAGGAGACTGGGGCTGGGACAAGAAACCTGGGGTGGGAGAGAGGGGACAAGACAGAAGAATCTATGCTTACTCCCCTCCAAATCCTAGAATGGAACTCCAGATTCCTGAATCTCACCATTCATCTACTGTCAGCAAATATCTATCTACAAGCACCTCCCTTTCAGCTCCTCCATACAGGCAGTGCTCAGACAGAGAAGAGAATCAATGCCTTTAATTGCAGCACTGTAACAATATTTCTGATATAGTCATCATCAATTGTTGTGCCATGAAGAAAGATCATGGGGTGTGTCAGAAGCTGTAGACTATTGGAAAGGTCACAGAGAAGAAAGAGGGGAAAAAATTCCTATTGAAAGTTTGGGAGGAGGATGGGAGAACCAGGAGAAATTGGTAGGCCATACAAGGGAAGGGAGAATCAGATGGCTGTTGAAGAGGGAGGGGATAATGAGAGGAAAAGTAAAGGATGCCCAAAAGAATGGGATAGTCTGAATAAACTGCAGTCAAGCATCCAGATTTTTGGATAATTCTTGAAACTAGGCCAAAGCTTTTCACATTCTTCCTCAAATACCCAGCAATCTAGAAAGCACCACTCCTTGAAGGGCAATACCAGAATCTTCACTTAGTTGCCTTTGCCATCACTAACCCCAAGTAAGACCTGGACCCAAGTACAAAACTGTGATAGTAACATTTTCAAAGTTTTTTACCTAGCAGACAGAGCTTTCTTGCTTTAATTCAGGAACAGTTTGTAGGTCATAACAGTCAGGAGAAACCACCTGGGAGTGCTGAAAGGAATATTTGTAACTTGTATGGGTAATGGACTGGAAGCAGCAATTAAAGGAGATAGAAAATGGCAAGATTCTTCTGACTGAATGATGAACTCTTCCTTTCCTGGATTATTCTAATGGTGCTCAGTATTTTCTTATGGCAGAGTATAAATTTAATTCCAATTCTTGTGTCAATGAGCTGTATAGGAGCTGGAGACTAGCAGGAAAAAACGTGAAGTCAGGCTTTTAATATATAATAAATTGCCTCAACTTTACACCAGTTTTCAGAGATGTGAGAGAAGAGAAACAAGCCTTGCATGTCTACATCAGACTTATGCAGTGTAGTCCTATACCTTACAATCCTAGATGTACTGCTGAATAGAATGGTATAATATAATAAAGATGGATAAAAAAAAGTTTAAAAGCACAACGGTGTGTGCAAAGTTATAAGTGATACACTGAATCTAAATATATTGCATATATAAATCAGTCTACTATAAATTTGTCAGTCCTGTGCAATATATTCTATTGCCTTTCAGTATTGGGAATATAACTGAATAAAATGTTATAATGTAGTTCTGCCTAATGAAAAAGTCTCATAAAAGCATAAATTTGTATGCAAAATTATAAATGACATTAATATCAGTGACACATCCAGTTTTGCTCCACTGGAGCAGCATGAACATCTGAAAAGCAGCAATAACAGAACATTCAACGCCACAGTTTCTGTCCTGTGGACATTCCAGAACCTCTTCCAGCAAACATACAAGAAAGCAATAATACATTTAATTAACAGATCTGTGGTGCCGTGATAGCAATTTTCAGCCGTTTCAAACTGTATTACATGATATGCGGTAGTTTGTTTGCTAACAGATGGTCTGGGACTAAATAGAAAGAACCAATTCACTATGTGGTTCTGGGATGTTCATAAAACTCAATAGCATCCATTTTTGGGAGCAGCAAACTTAAAAAAAGATTATTCTGTAAACAAAAGGATATTTTGCTGTTGTAAACAAAAGGATATATCCTCGCATGAGAATTTAACATTTTGGGCAAAACTAATAAAGGATGATACAACAGGCATGATAGCCAAAATGTTCATGTACACGTGGCACCCACAAAAGCAGCATTTTCCTGCAAAAGCATGCATTTGTGTCTGCACCTGTTGTGCCCTTCATTAAAATGTTGGTCCATAGTTTTCAAATTATTTATGCTTTTTAGTTACTAAAAACATTAATTGTTGCCATTATTTGCCTCAAGATCTAAATGAAAATGGATTAAAACAGCTATTTACAAAAACTGTGGAACACTACTTGAAATATTACTGCCATTACCAGTTATGTCTTAAAGAATTTTTACCCATTTACCTTCTGCAGCATTTGGTGAAGAAATAATCTGAGAAATATATAGCATATTTTAATGTCAATGTGCCAAAATCTGAAGTCCTTACTCAGATTTTTGTCCGGCTGAAAAATGAATAAGAACTTCACAATTGGGCCCAATATTAGGAATGCATTTTATTACGCCAGTGTCACACAAACTGTGAGGCTGACATCCTTGGGGAGAAGTCTCCAATTCCTTCCAGAGAAAGACGGGCCTGGGCCAGAGCATTATTTTGCTAAGCTTTTTTGAATGTTCAGTGATCAATACAGATCTCAACAGATGACACTTTACTAAAACCAACATGGAAGTTACATAGTAAGAAGAAGAAAACAATAGCCTACCCCTTTCCATATGGTTAAAAGCTAGAGCTTCCTGGAAAAATGTTGATAGAACCATATTCCATTGGAATGTGTAGTTCTGTTGAAATCTAAATACTTTCAAATAGACTAGATCTTGCCAGAATTTTGTCGGGGCGGAGGGGGAAGCGGGGAGAGTTCTGACAATGTCTCAAAACATCCCTTTCAATACTTTCAGGACAATACATTTTGATTTTTTTAAATTTGGAAATGACTTTGTTTTAAAAAAGATTTTGTATATTATATATTATAAAAGTCCCCTTCCTGTTTGATTGGTGATGCATCCAGTGGTCTCGGAGCGTCTTTCCAGGTGGCCATGCCTGCTCCATGCACCAGACATGCTCCTTCACTTGGAGAAATGCTGACTTGCTGGACCTCAGCAGCATTTGGGGAGAAGAGGCTGTCCAGTCCCAGCTGCGCTCCAGCCATTGGAATTATAATACCTACGGACAGATTTCATGATGCATGCCAGAAAGGGGACATGATTGGGACACACTGCAGTGCAGGGTCAAAATGAAGGAGCTTCAGAATGCCTGTCACAAGGCACAGGAGGCAAATGCCACTCCACCCACGAACTGTCGGTTCTATAAGGAGTTGGATGTGATAAACGGTGGCGACCCCACCTCCACTGCGAAGGCCACTGTGGATACTTCGGTGGCTCAGGTGCCAGTCAAGAGTGGACTGAGCTAGGAGGAGGAAATCTTGGATGAGGATGTGGAGAGGAGGTGGACACAGAGGCAGAGCATGACTCTGAGGTCAGAGATGCTTGCAGCCAGGAGCTCTTTTCTACCCTGGGAGGAAACTAGCCAGTCACAGCTCTCAGATCTTGGTGAAACACAAACTGGAGAGGAGGCACCTGGTAAGTGGATTTGATTTTGGGAATTGCTGAAGTGAGTTGTTGGGGGCAGGAGTGTTGCAGAAAGCAGGCTTGTGTCTGTATGATGCACATACCACCACATGCCTAGTCTGAGCGGCGGAACAGGCTGTTGATTGACTCCCACATTTCATGGGAATCTGCCTCAGAGATCTCCAGGAAACTCTCAAGGAGATGCTGGGCAATCCGCTGCCACAGGTTCTTTGGCAGAGCTGCTTTGTTTCTTGCCCCATTAACGGTAACTTTCCCATGCCATTGTGCCATCACAGCATGGGGGAGGAAGGGGGGCGGACCATTGTTGCATAAGGGCCAGGGCACAAGCCGCAGTCTTGGAGAAGACCCTCCCTTGATTCCCTGCTCACCCTCAGCAGCGAGATATCATCCATAATGATCAAAGCCTATGGAAAATCATAGAATCATAGAATCTCAGGGTTGGAAGGGAGCTCAGGAGGTCATCTAGTCCAACCTCCTGCTCAAAGCAGGACCAAACCCAACTAAATCATCCCAGCCAGGGCTTTGTGAAGCCTGACCTTAAAAACCTCAAAAAAATGTGGAGACAGGAATGATTATCAGGCCCCCCCTACAGTGCTGGATCTCCCCAAGAGCCATGTGTACAGCAGGGTCTGGGAACGCTGATTTATCCTGCCCCTGCAGCTACTTACCATTTTGGGGGTCTTGTGGCTCATGTGTGCTTGTCTGGGTCAGCCAGTTAGTGACAGGTATATGAATACTTGCTGTGTTTTAAATCACTGAATCAGTGTTCTCTGTGTTGCAAACAATACAGCTTCTGTAAAATGTTGCGTTTTGGCTTCACAGAGATGACTTGGGAGCCCAGCTTCCCTCTTTGTTATCACCGTCTGAACGACTGCGCAGAATTAGTATGCGGCCATGAAGAACTAAGGAGGACTTTCTATGTGACATTATGATGCATTCTATGGCCAAAAAAAGGGAATTGAAGGAGTGGTGAGACAGCAAGAAGGACGACAGAGGAGAACATGGCATGCCAGAATGAAGCCACAAAACAGCTCTTAAAAGTTATGGAGCACCAAACGCACACGCTCCAGGCAATAATAGCACTGCAAACCGAGCAGCTCTGCGCCTGCCCTTCCCTGCAACCGCAGTCGCAAAAGTCTTTCCCATGTACCCCCCAGACACCACCAACACACTCTTATCAACTCCTGGCTCCAGTCTGTACCCACTGCATTCCACTCCTCCCCCTTCACAGTCCAGCACTGTGGACTCCCACTACCCACTCTACTCAACACCCATCCCTCTACAGTTTTACCCTGCTGAAGTACAGTATCCACTATACTGTGTTCCAAAGGAGAAGGTTGGATATGATCCCTGGACATACACAAATCTTTAGCTGTCCTGGGACCCCACCTCCTCCTGGGACCTTCCCTTCCCCCATCCCACCCAGTGCTGATGTATTTTTTTTGTTTGACTCTCTCCTCCGGTTGTTGTTTTTTAATAAAAGAATTGTGTTGGATTGAAAGCAATATTTATTCTATTAATTGAAAGCAAACAGAGCCCTACAAAGCAATAGACAATTATCTTAAACCTTCATATTGCATCATCTGCACCAATCACAATCACCTCCTAGCATTACAAGCACTGCACTCCCAAGCATAGCAACAAATATTGGTGGCTTTCAGCTTCAAATGACTGCCTCAAGGCATCCCTGATCCTTACAGCCACGCGCCGCACCCCTCTAATAGTCTTGGTCTCTGGCTGTTCAAATTCAGCCTCCAGGCACTGAGACTCAGTGGTCCAGCTCTGAGCGAAGCTTTCACTATTCCCTTCACTCACAAATATTATGGAGCATACAGCATGCGGCTACCATCACAGGTATATTGTCATTGGCCAGATCCAGCTTTCCATATAGTTAGCACCAGCAGGCCTTTACATGGCCAAAAGCACACTACAGTCATTCTGCACTTGCTCAGCCTGTTGTTAAACCACTCCTTGTTGCTGTCAACTTGCCCCATGTATGGCTTCATAAGCCATGGCATAAAGGTCTAGGCAGGGTCTCCCAGGCTCACAATGGGCATTTCGACTGCCCATACAATGATCTTTTGGTCTGGGAAGAAAGTCCCTTCTTCCAGCTTCCGGAACAGGCCAGTGTTCTGAAAGATGTGTGCATTATGCACCTTTCCGGACCAGCCTGCGTTAATGTCTGTGAAATGCCCACAGTGATCCACAAGCACCTGGAGAACCACTGAGAAATACCCCTTCCGATTAATGTACTCACTGGATAGGTGGTCTGGTGCCAGAATTGGAATATGCGTGCCATCTATTGGCCCTCTGCAGTTACGGAAGCCAATTTATGCAAAGCCATCCACAATGTCATGCACGTTGCCCAGCATTATGGTCTTTCGAAGCAGCGATTAATTGTCCTGCACATTTCCATCAACACGCATCTAACCATTGACTTTCCCACTCCAAACTGTTTAGCGACCGATCGGTAGCAGTCTGGAGTAGCCAGCTTCCACAGTGCAATCACCATGCGCTTCTCCAATGGCAGGGCAGCTCTCATTCTCGTGTCCTTGCACTGCAGGGCTAGGGCAAGCTCATCACACAGTCCCATGAAAGTGGCTTTCCTCACCCGAAAGTTCTGCAGCCACTGCTCATCATCCCAGACACGCATGACGATGTGATCCCACCACTCAGCGCTTGTTTCCTGAGCCCCAAAGTGGCATTCCACTGTGGTCAGCACCTCTGTGAAAGTTACAAGCTATCTATCTTGTGTCATAGCTACTACACATGGTGAGATCAACATCATATTCCTCTTGCCTTTGTAGTTTAAGGAATAACTCCACTGTCACTTGTGACATGTTAGTCAGAGAGAGCAGCATAGTGGTCAACAGTTCAGGCTCCATTCCTGCAGACCGAAGAGGCAGAGAGCACAGAATGCAGACAGAAGCACAGGGATTGCTGGGATGCGAAGCAAAGCATCACGGGGCATTGGGACAGGACCCAGGATGCCCCACAACCCCCTCTGCCTTCTCACAACTCTTAGCGGCAGAAGAGGAATAGATGCTCTGTTGAGATAGCACCGCTCTGAATATCGCTGCAAGTATGAACACACTATTGTGCAGGCAGCTGTCAGTGTGAACACACAACAGTGGTTTCCCTTCAGTGCTCTCTGAGTGGCGCTGTAACTGCTGGTGCTGTAAGTCTGCCTGAGTAGAAATACCTGAATAGACTTTACTGAATTTACCCTTCATTGTCACTGAATAGAACATGCCTCTTTTATTTGCTTTGGACCTATGCCAACACTAAAATTCTTCCATTATAACTAACTTAAAGCATTGTTGCCAGCTCAAAAAGAAACCAATGAAGTGTAAACTTGTAGTTATGGCTGTTAACGCAGAAAGCAGTGATTTAAGGAACACATACAGTGTTGCAGTAATGTATTGCCATGAAAAGGGAAATTGCAAGAACTTTGTACTACAATAATATGGATCTGCAGGGGATTTATGTTTCTCACCATATGAAATGAAGGGTTTTCAAAGGTAGGCACAGACTTTAATGCCCTCCACCTGACATCTAGGAGCACCAGCCAAGTGAAAAATGTAACGGCTGAAGAATTATTAATTCCCTACAATCATGAATTAAGTTTAAGAGAACTTTTTCAAGAAAAATCTAAACAATAAAACTTATGTTGACACAAACTTTTGTCAAGGTTTGTGGAAAATGCTTATTAAAATGTAAGTGACCACAAGCATGCACCCTCTCCTCACTTTCTCCCAGGATCTTAACAAACCTATTGGAAGCTACTCCATAATACTTCAAACATCCTTGTAACCTCAGATAGATTAAATGCCAGTAGCTGACAATTAAAAAATTCAGGTGATGACACAGAGGCTAATTGGCAGTCTACCAAGCCCTAATATGGAGATCATCTATAAGGTACCTGGGCAGGGCTCCCCAGTTCAGTAGCATAGAAACAGAGAACTCTAGACAACCACTTTTTTTTACTTCCAACCACAGGTGTCATCTTCCTCCTTGCCCCAGGAGTTCTCCATCCCCGTTCTGCCCCAGGCTTTGCCCCCACTTCACCCTTTTCTCCAAGCTTCCACCCCTGCCCGCCTCTTCCCGCCCAGTTCCGCCCTCTCCCCAAGTACGCCCCATCCCCACTACTCCTCCTCCCTCCCCCCCCCCCGCAAGCTGTGGAACAGCTGATTGTGATGGTCAGGAGACACTGGGAAGGATGGGGAGGAGTAGATCAGTGGGACCACTGGTGGACAGAAGGCACTGGGAGGGGGAAGGGGGAGCTGGCTGCCGGTGGGTGCTAAGCATCTATGGTTCCAACTACCTAATCCTTTTCTGAGCAATCTAAAAGTAAGAGAAACCAAACGCATGGCAAAATAAACTATTTGGACATGTGGTAGATAGCATTTGAATTATACTAGTTAATAGTGGTTATGATACTGACTACAAGGAGAAGTTTCTGGAGAAATTTTGTCACCAAACTTCTGTATCTCATTGTATAAACAGGGAAATTGAGACAATGTCTATCTCACAGGAATATTGTTAAATCTGTTTTTATAATATTTGTAAAGTGATTGAGATTCTCAGACAGAATGTGCTATAGAAGTTGAGAATGTTATTAATTTATAATCACTCAGTCCTCCCTCTAGGTTGGCTTTTCTGTATATGTATATTTTTCTTTATTTGATTTCAATGACTGTATCCCAAATATACACTGTGGAAATGAAAGCCAAATTTAGCCTACTAAAATTCAATACTTATAAAACATTATCTCAGGAAGAGTTTTGTTTTAGCTTAGAGAAGGCAAGTTGGGAATGCCATTTTAGATTTGGTATTGGTGAGTAGTGAGGACCTCATAGAAGAACTGGCTGTAGAGGATAATCTTGGTTTGAGTGATCACGAGTTAATTCAAGGAATGCTACCTCATGGTGGTCATAAAGTATAGGGATAAAGTGAGAACTGCCAAAAGCCAAGCAGAGTTGGACCTTGCAATGGGAATTAAAACCAACAGTCAAAGGTTCTATAGCCATATAAATAAGAAGAAAACAAGGAAAGAAGAAGTGGGACCACTAAGCAGTGAGGATGGGGTAGAAATTAAACATTATCTAAGCATGGCCCAACACCTAAACAAATACTTTGCCTCAGTTTTTAATGAGGCTAATGAAGAGCCTAGGGGTAGTGGCAGGGTGCCTAATGGCAACAAGGATACAGATGTAGAAATGACCACATCCTAGGTAAGAGTCAAACTCAAACAGCTTAACAGCACTAAACAAGAGGGCCTGAATAATCTCCATCCAAGAATATTAAAGGAACTGTCATATGAAATTTCAAGCCTAATAGCAAGCATTTTTTATGAATCTGTAAAATTGGGAGTCCTACCCTATGACTAGAGAATTGCTAATATAGTTCCTATTTTTAAGAAAGGGAATAAAGGTGATCCAAAAACTACAGGCCTGTTCATTTGACGTGAACTGTACGCAAGATCTTGGTACAAATTTTGAAAGAAAAAGTAATTAAGGACATATGGGTGAACAGTAATCTGGATAAAATGTTTTACAAAAGGATCATGGCAGACCAACCTGATCTCCTTCTTTGAGAAGATAACTGATTTTTTAGATAAAGGAAATGCACGAGATCTAATCTAGCTGGATTTCAATAAGGCACTTACTATCCACATGGGAAATTATTAGTTAAATTAGAGAAGATGGGGATTAATATGAGAATTGAAAGGTGGATAAGGTCCTGGTTAAAGGGAAAACTACAATGGATCATACTGAAAGGTGAACTGTCAGGCTGCAGGGAGGTTACTAGTGCAGTTCCGCAGGGATCAGTCTTATTTAACATTTTTATTACTGACCTTGGGACAAAAAGTGAATGTGTGCTAATAAAATTTGCAGATGACACAAAGTTGGGAGGTATAGCCAATATGGAGAAGGACTGAGATATCATAAAAGAAAATCTGGATGACTTTATAAATAGTAATAGAAATGGGATGAAATTTAATAGTGTAAAGTGCAAGGTCATGCGTTTAGTGACTAAAAACAAGAATTTGTGCTATAAACTGAGAACTTATCAGTTGGAAGCAACAGAAGAGGCGAAAGACCTAAATGTATTGGTTGATCACAGGATGACTATGAGCTGTCAAAGTGATGTGGCTGTGAAAAAGGCTTATTCAGTCCTAGGATTCATCAGGTGATGTATTTCCAATAGAGATAGAGAAATGTTAGTGCCGTTATAGAAGGCACTGGTGAGACCTAATACGGAATTCTTTGTGTAATTCTGCTCTATCACATTTAAGAAAGATGAATTCAAACTGGAACAGATGCAGAGAAGGGCTACTATGATGATCCAAGAAACAGGAAACCTACGTTATGACAGGAGACTTAAAGAGCTTGGCTTATTTAGCCTAACCAATAGAAGACTGAGGAGAGATATGATTGTTCTCTATAAATACAAGAGAGGGGTAAATAGCAGGGTGAGAGAGGAGTTATTTAAGTTAAGCACCAGTGTGGACACAATAACAAACTGATATAAACTGACCATCAACAAGTTTAGTCTCAAAATTTGGCAAAGGTTTCTAACCATCAGAGGAGTGAAGTCCTGGAACAGCCTACCAAGGGAAGCAGTGAGGGCAAAAAAATTTAACTGGCTTCAAGACTGAACTTGATAGTATGATGGGACTGCCTACAATGGCATGTAGCCCATCGGAGACTGCCAGTAGTGAAAATCCACAACGGCTAGAGATGGAACACTAGATGGGGAGGACTCAGTTACTACAGAAAATTCTTTCCCAGGTGTCTGCTTGGTGGGTCTTGCCCACAAGCCCAGGATTTAACTGATCACCATATTTGGGGTCGGGAATGAATTGGCAGGGACCCTGGGGTTTTTCACCTTCCGCTACAGTATGGGTCACTTACAGAGAATTCACCGTTTACACTAGTTTAAACCTACAACTTGATGTCTTTAAACCATGATTTGAGGACTTCAGTAACTCATCCGGAGGTTAAGAGTCTATTTCAGGGGTGGGTGGATGAGGTTCTTTGGCCTGCAATGTGCAGGAGGTCAGAATAGATTATCATGATGGTTCCTTCTGACCGTAAAGTCTATGAGTCTAAACTGCTTATCTGAAAGTTGATAGACATATTCTAAAAACAGATTTTCAACCTTCATGTTCTATGTGAGAAGTACTTACAACACCAGCAGGACATCTGCCATGTCTTTGTTGACTTCAAGAAGGCATTTGATAGGGTATGACATGAAGCTATCTGGGCAACCATGAAGAAGTACAGTGTTGGTTGTAAGCTTGTTCTTACCATTAAACAACTGTATGCCAAGGCCAGCAGTGCAGTTCTCATCAATGGTACAAGCAGAGAGTGGTTTCACACCACTGCTGAAGTCCAGCAAACCTGCCTTCTTTCGCCCACACTGTTCAACATCTACTTGGAGCGCATAATGACTGATGCCCTAGAAGATCACACATGCACACTCAGCATTGGGAAGTGAACAATCTCAAATCTTTGGTTCACTGATGACATTGGATGGCCTAGCAGGCAGCGAAGATGAACTTGCCAACCTTGTGAAATGATTGGATGAAACCTCTGTAAAATATGGCATGGAAATAGTGCAGAGAAATCCAAGCTGATGACAAACAAACGTGATTAGATCAGCTCACATATCACTGTCAGTGGACAAGAGCTGGAGACAGTGAAACAGTTTTTTGGGGTAATCATCACTGATAAAGGATCCAAGGCAGAAATTCAAGCAAGAACTGCACAAACAGCACCAGCAGTGGCAAAGCTAAAGCCAGTTTGGAGGAATAAGAACATCTTCCTGGAATCCAAACTGAAACTGCTGAACACATAAGTCATCTCCATTTTTCTGTATGCATGCGAGACATGGACCCTTATAGCAGAACTTAAATGGAAAATACAGGAGGTAGAGATGAGATGCTTCCATAAAATCCTGGGCATCTCCTACTTCAACCATGGCACTAATGAAGAGGTCCATAACTAATGAAGAGGTCCATGCGCTGGGTCATATGAAGTCCTCCTGACAACTGTGAAGAAGCACAAGCTGACGTGGTACAGCCATGTAACAAGATCATCCTCTAAGGGACAGTGAAGGGAAAGAGAAGAAGAGGTAGTCAGAAGAGATGAATTGAAAACATAAAAGAGTGGACAGGAATGGACTTCATGGAGACTCAAGCACTCACACACAATCATCAGGGATGGAGACAATTGGATGATTGGTCATCAATGATGGTGCCGCAATGACTAATGCAGTTATGGGAGTGGTGATGATATTCTACTAAGAAGGAAATTCTCACAAATACTGGGCTTTTGTGAAAGATAAGTTTGATGGGAGTTATAATGTTGGCTAAAATCTGAATGATAGTTAGAGGTGTCTTCCTTCATTTGAATACTATTTTTCCTATTTCCTTCTAGTTTTTCTTCTTTATTTTGCAGTCTTAAGTGGTGTGATGAGCACTACACTATCAGTTCACTTGGTTTATTCGCAAAGAGTGAGAAAGCACAGCCAAATGGTTAGTGTATAGAGCGGGAGTCAAGACAGCTGAGTTGTATTTAAAATTTGTGACTTACAGTTAATTTAACCTCACTATGCCTCATTTAATTGAATAGTCAGATGGATCTACTAATTTATGGGCTTGATTCACCCCATCTGGGATGGACAGAAAGGAAAGTTTCAAATTATTTTTAAAAATGATTCGTTCTCTCAGTACTGGGTTATAAGGCATTTGTAGAATCTCTCCTGTTGAATCTGTTCCACTCTGTACAATTAAATATGCAGTGAGTCAGAGAGTGATAATGGGTCTATAGCTTGGTGGTTAGGGCACTCACCTAGACAGGGCAACACTGGGTGATTTGGTGAATCTAGTCCTTCATTTTCTTTTCTTTTATTAAAAATACTTAGGTATGCCCACAATCTAAACAAAACTCTTCATTCAACCTGAAACAAAATGTTTTCTGAACTTTTAATTGATCAAAAATTCTGAAAAACATTTTTTTTCTTGAACTGCCAGTGAACTTAAAAATAATTTATTTACAGATCTCAGTTGTGAGTACTTTGGGAGAATGCAGGTGGAAGCTCTTTGTTAACCAGACTTTTGGCTGCTGAAAGCTCAGAGATTGGGTCTCTGTGGCAACTGGCAGAATTGTGGGCTAAATCTAGTCCTTTGTTTCTAAATTATTGTGGAACTTCTGTTCACCTGAGTAAATGCTCACCATTGTGAGTAAGAGTTCCACAATCAGGCCCTTTGAGATCTTCAACTGAATAGTGTTATTGGCATGTAAAGTACTATCACTAAAAAGGAAACAGACAATAAATACATGCTAACCAGTTAATTGTTTTGTGTTTTATATAGTTATATTTTTACCAATTACTGGAAATAATTCAGAGGTCAATCTAGACCAAAGTGGATACAGGTTGTCATGGAGTCCAGCTAAAATTTGAAATGAATTGTTAAATGGGGAGAAAATTAGTTATCACACTTAATAAAATCCAGAAAATATCATTTACCCTCCCCCCCCCCCCAAAAAGAGAGAAAAAAAGAAGAGAGAGGAATTAGGTTATAAGTTAAATCAACAGACTATCCCTAAAAGAATCTATTGTAAGCTGAATTCTTCATGTTATAGTTAAACACTTATCTGATTCACTGTGGTTTGAAATCCTTTTGTATTTGTATCTCTTGAGCAAGATTTTATAAAGGATACAGTACATAGGAGATTTTAAAATGATATCTGAGGACAACCTGCTGCTTGGCTCTTAGTGTACTGATTACTATGATAACTTGGTTAGGCCCAGGTAAAGCTTAGTTATTTTGTTGACAGAAAGTGGTTAGTAGTGATCCAAAATTAAATGGCTTTGCATTAAAAGGCAAAGCAATTATCATATGTATCTTCAGCCATTACAATGTGGTTACACGCAGAATCTTGTGCAATATGTTTCAAGACAGATTATCCTTATGAAGACTTCGGTAGAACATGGCCTATTTAGCCTTCTAGATACTGCAGCAACTGAGGGCCAAACTTTTCTAAATGGCCTCTAATCTTGCACTAGTAACTAACTGTGACTTTTTTATAGTTAATGATTTTCTCAAATTTTTATGAGGAGTGAGCTCTCTTAAAATAATAATTGCTAGAGAGTCAATAACATAAATGAAATAATTCATTTACTGATATGAATAGATGGCCGGTAAAAAATTAATAGGCAACCAAAGACAACATGAAAAAGAGAAGTTACTAAAAATAAATAATTAAACTGGTCAAATTGCATCTAACCTTCCTCCCCAATTCCTTTACAGCTAATTAATTACAGTTAATTGTTGGTAACATTTGAAGCAAATGTTGTGAGTCTCAGACCCTTTAGAGGGCATCATGCCTTAACCAGAAACAAAAAGTGCATTTCTCTGGCATATGAGTCATCCTGTAAACATTGGGGAAGATTAACCCGGTGACAGTGATATAACCCAAACAAGCAAGGCCAGCCAGCCCCAATGGAGTTAGATGCTGTCTATTATGCCCTTTCTTTTTCTTATCTGCATTCACTATTGATTAGTTGGTAGCTGTTCACCCTGCTTCCTTTCACTATCTGCTTTTATAAAGCATTTAAAACTATACAAGATATAAATTAGACTCACTGTAATTTCCAAGCATACAAGTGATGACTGTAGAATCCATGTTTTTTCTCTAACTACCAGCTTTAAAATACAAGAACTCCAGTGTATTATACATGGGGCATTCATGCAGCTTCTGGCTCTATTGCTGTAATATTGCTTTGGATTTTTCTTTGTGCATAAAATCTGTGGAATAAGCTGTTCAGCCTGAAAGTAGACCACTTTAACCTTCCCTAAATGACCCCCTTTTACACACACAGATTAGTTTAAATTGAAAAGGGTTACATATGGATACATCTTTTGAGGCTGATAGAACTATTTGTCCAGGGAAACAGTAGTCGATTCATAGCTATGTGGTGGTGTTCAGAGCAATGGGGAAGGAACAATTTACCAAATCCACAATAAATTCTGACACACTATTTCTACTAAATTAAAATTATGTTTTTACCTTCTAATTGATTTCTTGACTTGGTAGTAAACTCTGCTCCTGTTCTGCATAATGCAGCCGCAGATGAGGCAGATTGTCTGATTCCTTTTAATATACGACTTTTGGAATAATCCCCAAGATCAGAAGTGAACAAAATATACTTTAATTATGACTGTAATTCTTTAATAATTATTGCCTTTTCCCACCTAGATAAGAGCTGGAATTTATATTGGCTCAGTTGGTAAATAGGCCTTTGCCTACAGTATTTTTCTTGTTCCAACCCACTAAATATTTCTTAGAAAACAACAATTAAAGATGAATGGCATATTTGTCATAGCCTCATAGTAAAAGAGTCTTTGGGTAGAAAAGCCTGGAAACAGCAGACTTTTTATTATTTTTAATTCCTAAAAGTTATAAATAGGGTAGAAAAGGTTAGGGGACAGATTTTATTGATATTGGATGTTGTAAAGAGTTATTTAAGCAAAGTGATACTATAACATGATCTCCTTGCTACGAATTAGTTTCTTCTGCTAGCTCTGTTACCTGAAAAATGAATTTTGGGACACTGCTATAATAACCTGCTTATTACCCTCTTAAGCTGTTCTTCCCAGAGTAAAAGTTCCCAGGGAACACAAAAGGACGTGGATATAACCTGCTGATAAAGTAATTGACACAAGCAGTATTCTTTCGAAAAAAGTATTTTAATTGATGTAACTAATAATCTGTAATACAGCAAAGAATACTGTGGCACCTTATAGACTAACAGTCATTTTGGAGCATGAGCTTTCATGGGTGAATACCCACTTTGTCGGATGCAAACATGTGAAACATTCACCCACGAAAGCTCATGCTCCAAAACGTCTGTTAGTCTATAAGGTGCCACGGGATTCTTTGCTGCTTTTACAGATCCAGACTAACACGGCTACCCCTCTGATACTTGAATCTGTAATACAGTGTATCCTAAAATTTCTAAACAAAACACAATAAGGAATTGTGTCTCAGGGATTTTTGTAAGTTAAAGAGCACTTAAACTACCATAGCATATAGTTTAAATGATTCTAAGTGAAGCAATTTCTTGAAAGTGGCCAGTTTGCAACAAATTGCTGACAGCGTTAAAGGTTACATAGATATTGCAATTAACAACATCATTTTATGCATTCTTATCAATACAACACACATACATATAGTTTAGTGTAAGTATAGGACTGGATAGGATATAGGGCTATAACTACAGAATATTTAGTTTATTCTATAAATCCATTGATGTTTCCTTTTAAAAATCTCTACTGCTGTTGTTCAGTTCCTGGTCAGTCTGTTCTGCTCTTCTCCAGCTTTCTTTTCTCGCTCTGTAACTGTTTTTCTTTGGCTTCTCTTGCTGGCTTCTTGGCTTTTTCCGAATATCTCTCTCTTCCTCAGACTCAGTCTCTGGACTCCAAAACCATTGCTGGCAGCTAGCCGTGCTACACTGTAGCTCTCTTAATATACCTTTCTATTCTTAGAAGCAGTTACCTTACTCACACATGCCCAGTCTTGACCATTACAGCAGAATTCTGATTGACAGCTCTGACCTTTAAAACAAGTTGTGACTGGTATGAATGGGCTCTGACCAGCTAGCTGCTCAGCTAACTGACGACTCTGTCACCTGTTACTGCACATGCTCTGTAGCCACCAATCTTGCACATGTTCACTGTCATTTACCTCTGAGCCAGGCACCATTTTAGTTCTTATTGAGCATGCTCAGGGTCTGCAGCATTCATTTCAGGGTGGAGTGACTTGCTTATTCAGAATAAAGATTTAGTAAAGCAAAACAGAGATTGGAGAATCTCTCTGGTCAATGAATCTCAATTCTCCTTCAATACAAAGAAATTATGTAAAAGTTTCCATGATGCATCTAACAGGATGTCTGGTGCAAAAATGACACAGGAACAGAGCAAAGTAGTCATAGAGGGAAAAGTATCTGGCCCAAAATATGTATTGTAGCTAGTAACATAGTAATGAATACAATTATGCTGTGATTTTACAACATATGGTGAAAATCCAAAGATTTTTTAAAGTATGTTTAGTACTAGAGGACTAACATTTTTTCTGTATCACTGACTGAATATACAGCATTCAACATTTATCATCCAGAACTATGCCAGGCTGCAGAAGATAGCAAATTCTTGGCACCATGCTATTCTGAAGAGGTTCTATCTGTTGTGAAATCCCAGTAATGTAAATCTTTAAGGCAGCACCAAGATGTAGAAAGTAGCAGAGCCAACTAAGACAGTGAGAGTTGTTGGATAATGGGGTCCATTATCTCAAATGAATCCTCTTATGCCAGTTCTCATGAATTTTCTCCTCTGTGGCTACATAACACTTTATGACTTCAAGGCTGGAGCACAATTTTACTACATGACTACAGTTGCATAATAGATTCAGATTGGTAGAGTGTCTGTTGAAGGGTTCAAATAATTTTTCTTTCACTAGGCCACAGTAAAATCTTCACTAGAACATAGAAAGTACTTTTTATGACACATAGGCAATACTTTACACGGTCAAAAATGCTCCTGTTTTTAATGCACTCCTTAGCTATGATACTATTTTAAAGACACACAATTCAGATTTTGTTTGTTTGTTTGTTTAATGTAACCTGCTCAGATGGATAGAGAAGGCGCATCATAACAAAGATAAATTATACCCACATAAATCAAACACTAAAAAAAAAGAACTAGAGCTGAGTGGATCAAATCATTGCTAGTCAACCATGCAGGAATTAAACTCCTTTTCAGAGATACAATCCCCAAATCAGCAAGGTACTTAAGCACATGCCTGACTTTAAGCATAGTATTAGCCCCATTGACACCAGTGGGGCTACTAATACTGCTTAACGTAAGCACATGGTTTAGCACCTTGCTGAAGCTGGACCCAAGAGAGAGAGAATATTTGTATGTTCACTTCAGAAACCAAAGTCTGGAGCAAAATTATAATAATTCAAATATTTGTCCATGGCAAAAGTTGGGTTTTTTCATTTAAACGATTAGGTATCACTGACAAAAAAAAAGTGAAATTTCACCCTTGATCAAATTTATTAATACTTGAAGTACTAACCAAAATTCCAGATGATATTATATATGCCTACTGCAGCAGAAAAGCCAACATTGGTAGTTTCTTATAGTTTTAAATAGAGCCATCATATATTTAGAATTATCACCTTAATAGCTTTCAAATGTATACTTACGTGACATGAAAGAAAGATAATCCTTGCACAACATCACTACTTTGAGAAACACAAAGACTTCTTAGGGACAGCAAAATGAAAAATCTATGTTTCTAATGGCACACAAACTAAGAGAAAAGCTATGATCTAAGTAATGTAATGAAAAACACTGTTTCTAAATAAACACAATGCATGCCCGCATTGAGCCATTTACAAAATGTGAGTAGCTGTGACATATCTACAATTGATTTGCAGACCCTGGAGCTATAGATAAACCTCATGCAATGTAATCTAAAACAGAATCACAATAATTCTGCCTTGAGTAGGATTGCTGCCTCTGAAATACAGCAAGGTTTCTCCAGGGTCACAAAATACTGTTTAATGTGTCCTTTGTGGACTTCCTAAATTTCCCCCATATAATGTCATCATATTACAGTTTTATCAATAAGCATTATTATATACAGCAGTTATTCTAGAAAATCTGTGAACATCTTTCCTTGGCCTCTCATTGCATAATTTCACATTGTGCATCCTAATTTACCCACACACAAGCTTGAGATCACACTGAAAACCCCCCAATGATTTAGGATCAAGGTTTTAGTGCTGTTATTTGATATCGTTAGAAGTGTCAAATCTCACATAATATTAAAACTTCATTTTAAAAAAACAATTTCATTTTATCTGAAGTTCCTCTTTCCACTTGCTTTTGTTCTACCTACCTCTTTGGATCATCTACATCAGCAACTGAAGAGTTTAAAATTAGGGAAGATCTCAAAGGCTCCTCCTCAGTCCCTTTTTCGCTCCTCCAGTGGTGCAAGGGAGACTTAAAACTGCCTTAAGACAGAACATAGGGATTCACCCAGCACAGCCAGCTCTATGCCACCTGCTCCTCTCCTTCACAGGATGAAGGGATTCCAGGATCCGGGAGAAGGGGAGAAGGTAGGGAATAGATAAATCATGCAGGGTCAAAACACACTGAAGTCCAGACTGGCAGAGAGGCTTCTTAGAAGCCATTACCCAATTAAACAAATTAGAACCATCCCCTAACAACCTGAGGACGTGTTTGACCTATTGACTTCTAACACTTGCCTTAGCCATGCATTGGTGAGAGAGAGGAGAAGGTGGTTGTCCATGCCCATTTCAGTCCTTTGTGCTGCAAATGACGTCAAGACTGAGAATTAGTGTGAAATTAAAACATGGCAATGTTTTTTGGGATTTGACATCTATCCAGTGTATGTTGGAATTAATTCACCAACTCATTTAAGAAGGAGAAATTGTGTATATATGTTGGCATCTTTTGTTTTAAGTGAAATCTTACAGATTTTATTTTGCTGGTGAAAATTGCTGCTCAAAACTTTTTCCCTGTAAAATCCCAAATATACTCTAGTCTCTCTTGGCTATGCTGCAGCAGTGACAGAGAACCACTGAAAACTAATACAATACACAGCGATAGGGATGATTCAGACTTGCTTATAAAGGAATTCACAAATATAATTTATATCATTTCAGCATGTTATTGCTATATAAGAGCTAGATATTATTATTTTATTATTATTGCAGAAGTTTGATACTGAATATTGTTGACCTCCCACACATACACACACACACTGTCACAAAGTGAGATGATATTTTTTGTTTGGTGGCTGAGAACCATTTGGCAAGTAAAACTATCAGAAATATCTGGAAATCTTGTTGATAACATAGCAAGGTTTTATCAGCCAATGTGGAGAGCTAGTATTAATATAGCTGTAAATTCTGTAATTTACCAGTGATGTGCTGGCTTTAATAAGGAAAGCAGAAACAATGGCAACTCTTGAACTATGTCTGGCAGAAATGAATGAAGAGAGAGACTAACTATCTGAAATCTCTTCTAACCTCTGTGGTACTGCAAAATTATCACAGCCTAATGGGGAGAAATGTTTAAGGAGAGAAGAAAGAAATATTCCAATCAGCCATATAAAAACATTTCTTTCTGATGTTTGTCCTAATTCAGGATGAATACTGTCCAGTAAGCTGATGTCTGTCTCTAAAAAGCAATAAACTGTTTTTGCTATAATATGAAAGATAACATGATTTACCGAAAGATGATACAAGCATCTTTTCAATAGTTTGATCTCGGTTGTTCCCTCCTGCTGTAAGTATTCCCTGAAAGCATTTATTTAGTTTTACCTTTGTTCATTCACGTACTTTATCATCATGCCTGTTTCAACCTTAACTGTGCCAATATTTTCTCTTTTAACCACTTTTCCTTCAGTTGCCTAAATAGACTATTTCTATTTTTACTGTGATTTTCCCCCTCAGCTCTTTGCTCTCTTCTCCATTTTCTCAGCAGCTCAGATCCTCAGACTTCTGCTCATTGGATCTAAGGGTATGTCTACACTACCCAGCGGATTGGCGTGCAGCGATCGATCCAGTGGGGATCAATTTATCGCGTCTAGTCTAGATGCGATAAATCAATCCCCAAGCGCTCGCCCGTTGACACCTCTACTCCAGCTCGGCGAGAGGTGCAGGCAGAGTTGACAGGGGAGCGGCAGCAGTCGACTCACCGCGGTGAAGACACCACGGTAAGTTGATCTAAGTTGATCTACGTCGACTTCAGCTATGTTATTCATGTAGCTGAAGTTGAATAACTTAGATTGATTCCCTGCCCCAGTGTAGACCAGAGCTAAGTAAAACAGAGATGGGAGATGAGACGGAGCAAGATGACTAACCCATCTTTGTTCTTCCCCCAATCCTGGGGCTGTCATGGGTCACAATTTGGCCTTCAGTGTAATTTAGAGCAGTCTCAAAGCTACTGTAAATTATTCCAGCTGTGTTGTCCCCCAAGAGGCCATTTTCCAACTGAGTAACACTGGAGTGCTCCCAAACCATTGATATGTCCTGGGAAAGGGTCTGTGAAGTCAGGTCTGTACTGCCCTTATCTGTTCAGTTCCACAGAATTACTCCACAGAGAAGGAAGATTCTCCAATGAGTGGAATCCAGAGCAAAACAGGTTTCTAAAACAGATTAATCCCCTCCCCTCATCCCAGCTGAGCTTGAGTTTAAACCGAACGAAAGTCCATGACCCATACACTCAGGGTGAACTACTCACTCCAGGGCATAAACTGCACAATTCTATGCTTTTTCATGCCTTCACATAATAATAATAATTAATAATAATTAATAATAAAAATAAATCAATCATTTATATAATCAAAAACCAAATTCCAACCAAAGTAACAAAACTCGGTGGAATTATGGCTAAACATAATTCATGTGATTGAAGCCTGCCAGAGTTGGCTTTTTCCCTTCTCTCTTATAGAGAGTTTGAAACCTCTCAGGCTTCTGGCCCTGGGCCTTACATATATATATTATATTAAAATATTACATAGAGTAGTACACATAGTTTTAATTAAGTTTGGGATCCCACTGTCCTAGGCGCTGTTCAAAAACAGACAGACTTGGTCTCTGCCTCCACAGGCTTTATATTCTAAGAAAACAAAACTTTGGATAGGTGAAAAGAAGGAAATGTGCACAATCTTTTCATACAGTTGTTTTTATTTTGGCGGCGGGCTGTTAAATAGTGGTGTAAGTAAGTTTGACTTCTATTCCCTTTTAGCACAGTATAACAATATACTCTTTTTACAGCTCATATTCATCCAAGCTGGCTCCTTCCTTTCCTCCTCAATATGAACCCCATTGTTTAAGATGCCGAGTGCCCTTCTCTTCCAAAGGGAGGTGAGGGTATTCAGCACCTCCCAAAATCAAGTTCTTTGTCCGTTTAAAGGGACATATTTGTGTTGCGTAATGACTTAAAATGAGCCAATCCTGCTTTCAGCTCTTTTCCACTGAAAACTGTAAATCTCCAATAGACAGCTTTCTCTGACCCCACATCACTATATAATACAAGAAATGAAGTGTTTGTGGTTGCATTCCACCTAAAATCACATGACAGTATCCACACAATTTCTGACTCCCATTCATTGCTCTCAAATATTTTCAGTTGCACCATGTTATGTGCCTATTCTTCCTGAAATGACATACCAGTTATTAGGGTGTATTGTGTTTTATAATCTGAAAGTTTTATCCCATATAGAAACCTAGGCTTTGATGTAGCCCATAGAGTTGTTAAAACCAATTCACTTGAAAGTTCTTTGAAAATCTGAAGTTTTTAATTACAGTTCCTTGTCATGTATGATGCTCAAATCATTGAGGATAGAAACTCCACAAAGTTTCTAATACCCAGTGGATTTCAACAGTTTACATTAACTCGTTAGAATGAGGATCAACCTTAATCTTTCATAGTGTGCTAATAATAACACTTTCCTTCACTGGTGTTTAAAAGCTTCATTGGGATGTTGGGAAAAGTATCTAAATATTTCTAGCCTTTCTTCCCTTTCCTCACCCCTCTTCCCGCATCAAATTACATCTGTATTTATAAACAGAGAGAATTTTCCAAACAAAAATGAAATCAACATTTAAAAGCAAGTTATGTGAACAATATTTCTCATTAGCCATACCATGTTTTGTAATTTTTTTGTGCTGGGTTGGTTTGATACTGGTTCTTGGAGTAATTTAGTCTATACTTTTGTGGTCAGAAAGGTTAGCAAAAGCCATTTTGAATTCTTTTCACATGGGGACTGTTCTTTCTGAGCCAGTGAGGGAGGGGAAAATGGTGTCAGCGTGTGGCTTTGTGCTGCTCCTTATAGCAATAGACAGAAGGTACAATCTTTCACTTTGGCTTTTGATAACTTACTTTCATAGCATTAGCATTATCTTAACAGAGTTTTTTAAGTCAAGTGTAGGAGTATTTCAACAGAGCAAGTTATGGTTTGTGTGATCTTGAGAACTGAAATTTTATCATATCTGAAAGGCATAAATAGAAAAGCAATATATTTGGCCGTAGTGACAAAGACTAGAGTAGTTTTAGCAATCAGACTCCGATAGTCATTGCCCATATAGGTCTGTCACTTATTTTAAGGCTGCTTACTTCTGTGGCATCAATGTAGAGCCTCCATCCATTTATAAGCATAGGGAGAAAGAACAAAACTAGCCACAAGTGGATTTTTTGTTGTATTTTAAACAATATAGTGAAATGGTGACCAACATATGCCAAAATTCTATCAATGTATCTATATAAGGAGTATTAAAAATGGCACATTCTTATAAATCTGCTGCTATCACGTTTTCAGAAACATCAGTCAATATTTGACTCTGGAAGAATTCCACCATGATTTCAACAGCTTCCACCCCACCACCAACCTCAGCCTGGACCAATCTACATGGGAGGTTTACTTCCCAGACACCACGGTACAAATAAGTGATGGTCACATTAACACCACCCTATACCAAAAACCCACTGAACCCTATACCTTCCTTCATGCCTCCAGCTTCCATCCTGGACACACCACACAATCCATCGTCTACAGCCAAGCGCTGAGGTACAACCACATTTTCTCCAACCCCTCAGACAGAGACCAACATCCACAAGATCTTCACCAAGCATTCTCAAAACTACGATACCCGCATGAGGAAATAAGGAAACAAATGAACAGAGCCGGACATGTACCCAGAAGCCTCCTGTTGCAAGACAAGCCCAAGAAAGAAACCAACAGAACTCCACTGGCCATCACCTACAGTCCTCAGCTAAACCCTCTCCAAAGCATCATCAGTGATCTACAACCCATCCTGGACAACGATCCCTCGCTTTCACAGGCCTTGGGAGGCAGGCCAGTCCTCGCGTGCACATCCGCTAATGTAATATTTGCCATCATGTGCCAGCAATGCCCCTCTGCTATGTACATCAGCCAAACTGGACAGTCTCTACGGAAAAGGATAAATGGACACAAGTCAGATATTAGGAATGGCAATATACAAAAACCTGTAGGAGAACACTTCAACCTCCCTTGACACACAATAGCAGACTTAAAGGTAGCCATCCTGCAGCAAAAAAAAAAAAAAAACCCTTCAGGACCAGACTTCAAAGAGAAGCTGCTGAACTTCAGTTCATTTGCAAATTTGACACCATCAGCTCAGGAATAAACAAAGACTGTGAATGGCTAGCCAACTACAAAAACAGTTTCTCCTCCCTTGGTGTTCACAGCTCAACTGCTAGAAGAGGGCCTCATCCTCCCTGACTGAACTAACCTCATTATCTCTAGACTGATTCTTGCCTGCATATACCTGCCTCTGGAAATTTCCACTACATGGTCTGACAAAGTGGGTATTCACCCATGAAAGCTTATGCTCCAATACATCTGTTAGTCTATAAGGTGTCACAGGACTCTTTGTCACTTTTTACAGATCCGGACTAACATGGCTACCCTTCTGATACTTAATATTTGTTAATGGAATACATAACTTAGATCTATAGATGTCATAGTCATGGACACCTTTGAAAAGAGGTAAGATAGCTAGATATGCTACCTTCTGCTTACGTGGTACAAAGGGAACTGAATAGCTCACAAGTCATGAAGAAGAGTCAAAGAGAGGAAATGGTACACAAAGTGTAAAAGCAGCTATGTACTATATTCACCTCCACTGTGTAATTATCTCTCTTCAATGACTACTGAATAGTTGATTGAAATGAAGGGCTGGCTAAAAGCAGACATTAAGGGAACTTACATTGTGCAGAACATTCTTTTTGATGGACTTCAGGACTTCAAATACATTTAGCATTGCATGTTACTTCTGTATGTCAGACAGTAGCAACCTTCATTCTACTGCTTTTCTACTCCACAAAGAGCAATGCTCATATGCAAAAGGGATCAGGCTTATCAGAAGGCACAGTTTTATGTGGAGCATAATACAGTATGATAGCTGTCTGTGGGTTTGTCACCTGTGGATCCCTGCCTCTCTGTGACATTCTCAAGCCATTCCCCCCTTTCATATCCAATCTTCCACAGACCCTAGACTTAGATGGAACAATATGATAGAATATCAGTTGTTAAGGAACTGAGGTAATGGCTTATCCTTCGTGCCTTCCGTGGGTTTGAAGAGGATTTAGCCTTTAGTCAGAAACCTTGTTTAGCGGGACTCTACTTTTAGCAAAAGACAGTGGGCCAAATTCTCATTCAATGTCACAAATCCTTTTTAAGTATTTGAGAGTTTTTCCTTGTATTACTTTAAAAAGCCCTGAAAAGGGGATGATGTTCAGAAGCTTAATCTGAAAAACAAATGTTCCTTGCAGAGAGCTGTTCTCCACAGGCATTATTGTAGCCATAATAACCCAGAGGAGGCTGACAGTGCATTCAGACAGTGTGAACAGAAAGCGGTTAGATAAACAGGGATGTCTCATAATGAAGGCTGCTTTGTTGATAAGAGAACAAGCTATCTGAATGCTGAATTCAACTTGCTTCCCGTTGTTGCAAAAATGTACTATGTAAAGCAAGCAGATAGTAATGTGGTACTCATTTCAAATCTGAATCTGAAGATGTGAAATCAGGGTGAATCACAGATCAATTTTAAGAAGCTGCAAATACCAACATGCTGAAGAGAGGCAGATTCTTGGTCTTAAATAAACATTATTATTTATTTAAGGTAAAGGTCCGTGGCAGAAAGGGAAAGGAATATCAAATTCCTTATTATAATTTGTATTTAAAGCATCTGTCCTGCTGATTTGCTCTTTCAGATTCCCACAAAATTAAAATAATGAAGGAGCAGGGAAGAAGAAAAATCACACAATAGGCTATTTAACAGAAAAAGAGCCTTTAAAGAAATCAGCCATCCAGCAGCAGGATTATGTAGGATCCATACAATTTTAATTTTTGATCAAAACTTGCAGAGGAAATATTGGTTCTCTTGTTAGACTGTCAATGCCATTCTTGAAGTAGGCAATATTCACTCACATTTTAGGCTGTAACATGTTAGGCTGTAACTCTTGACACTGAATCTCACTAGTTATTGTCCTGTCTTATCTTCTTTTTGGTGAGAAAATTGTTGACAAGGTAGTATTGCAGCAACTCTGGCAATACCTTGATGTCTTCAGACTTCTGTGACCCCTTGAAACACAGTATATGAGGTAGCAATAGTTTCATTGGTCAATTAACTTTTCCCATTGAACAAAAGGCAGGTAGGTGTCCAATTGGATTCTTTTAGATCTGTCAGTAGCCTTTGATACCATGGACAATGAGATGTCCAAGGACTCAGGCAGCAACAAACAGGCTTGGCTAACTCTGTTCTTGTCTTTTCTTTCTAGGTGAAATGAGTGTCTAATATTAGGTATCATCTGCCCAGAGTGCTCAGTCAAGTAAAATACCAAAAAACTCCATTCTGTCTCCTTTTTTGTTCAAGATGTGTGTGTCTGCTAATGGAGACAGTTTGGGGCTACAAATCTAATAATGTACTGATGTTGCATAGTCAGTCTATACCACTATTTCAATGGACTCAGATGTGGTCACTAGTAAGGCTAGTCAAAAAAATGGAAGTGTCATCTATTTAGCTAGGCTTTTCTGAAAGTGAACCATAAACAGTCCCCCCTTCCATATCCAATCTTCCTTTTAGATTTTGTGGACTGAGGATCATTGTCATTTGTATTTTTAAATGAATTGATGATGTATTTAGAGAGAGGTAGTACATGCATCAAATCAGATAAATACTGGATGCACTGGCTTCATAGGTTTGATGGAAAAACTCAGCCTTTCATCACTTAGAGGACAAAGTTCATTAAACCTGATAACTAGCCAAATGTCCCACAATGTTCAAAGCTAACAGGGATTTACCAGCAGCACCACTGGCTGTAGTCAATAGGCTCCTATTCCTTTAGAAATAAGCACCATAAGACACCTTTTATCCTTACCCTCTCTATTGCTGATTTGATTCAGAACACAATCTTTTTCCTCCTAACAGGCCTATTTATCCTTGCTATTCCATGAAATCTCTACATAACTCAAGCAGCAAAAATTAAAACAAAAAACAAACACCCTGTGCCAACAACACACTCAATTAACTGCAATGTGTACAATGTAGTGATTGAGTATTTTATACCATTAGAATTTAGGTCACAGTCCCGAGTTTTCATTACAGTGAGACAAATTCCAAGCTGTGAGCCTGATGTGAGAGACAGTAAAAGTGTGACAGCAATTCAGCAAGGGACATTAAAAACATTAATGAACAAACATAACCATCTGAAACTGAAACTTTTAAGAACTTAGAACACTTCTCCATAAAAATAAAACCAGGAAGCCGTAACAGTTTAAGATAAAGACATTCCCAAAAGACCCAGCCAATGAAAGTGAAAGTTGAAACTCTTCAGATACAGAGGTTAATTTGTAACATAACTGAGTCCTTCACAAAGAAACCAGCACAATGGTATGGCTAACTGAGGACAAAACAGGAGTTATTCTCACAGTAAATGTTTGATATCACTAGATTCCATAGAGTATACATGGAATTGTTCTATAAGTTTGTCTGAATAAAAATAAGGTGTGGTGCTTTTTTTTAAGCTTTTCACTTAAGAAGTTCTTGAAAACCCACCTAACTACAGGAAATACTCCAGCTATAATGATTACACATCCCTTGGTGAGTGTACATGGTATTTATTTATGGTAATGATGTCCACAACATTTCCTTCAAAGTTTTAGTCTGTGAGCTCCTCAGGCCATGTGAGTACCATGGTAGACTAAAGGGTAATTGGCAGCCTGTCTGTGGCCAGAGCATACTTACATCAATGGCATCTGCAATAAACCAGCATTGTTTCTAAGTGCTTAACCAGATGGCATGTGACGGATTATCTGGCTGATGTTTGTAGTAATGTAGCTCACATGTGAACTTTGAAAAACTCCTGTTTTAAGAAATGTAATGGTTAAAAAAATTCTGGAAGAGTATAAAATAGTAAGAACACATTCACTTTATTATTGTGTTTGAAGTGTCAAAAGATTTCAGAGATCTAAAATAAGACCTTTGTCCAGACAATACCTGAGGAGATAATTTGTGTCTCTCTTCACAGAACATCCTGGAGAGGTAGTCATTTATGGCATCTCTCCATATCTCTAACATTTATATTTTTATAATATATGAAGTACTCTTAGGATGGTCAAAATTTGCCTTGAAAAATCAATGGAATATTATTAAATATGCTATTTTTAGTTACATTTAAATGAGGGATTTAAATTGGGGGACCGATTTTTAAAAGTCTGACCTGGAGCTCTTTTGAAGTGCACAGCAACTACAATTGGGGTCTGGTTTTCAAAAGGATCTAGGCATCTGAATAATGGCCACATATTCAAAAGTGCTCAGTCCCCATTGTGATATTTATGGCCAGAATTCAGTAGCCAGTGTGCACAGCTCCTTTTAAATTCTGTCCCCAAATTATGGGTGCTGAGAACTTTTGAAAATTCTAACTTTAGAGATAGAGAGGGAGATAGGAGAGGTTTTGGGAGAGGCCTTTAGTCCTCAGTGGCTAATTTTGGATAATTGGATTTTTGAGGTGTCTTCTAAGTGGCTGTTTTTAAGTAACTGCATCACAGTCAGCTGCAATAGGGTAAATGCAGAATAGAAGGTGGAGGGTCCTTTAACATAAAGTGGCGATGGGGAATGACTAGGTCAAGGCATCAGGGTAGATGGAGAGGTGCAGGAAGGAAAGAGAATGAGTTTATCAAAATCAGCAAGGAAACCAACAAGACTCATGTCTCACTTCACATGGCTTATACCAGTTTGCTGCCTCGCTTGCTATTTCTGAAGGCTTTCTATAGCACTCACCACAGCATCTCTTTTGCCTCCATCTTTGTTTATTTCTATTTAAGTTTTTGCTCTGAATATCTTACAATTTATCTTCTTACCAGCTCTACAGAGTACATAGCACACTAACTGAATTTAAAGACTTGGATTATCCCTAGCTAAAGAGATGCAAAGACATTTCATTTTCCATGTTTACCATTCTAGTTACCCAAGAGATACTAAGAAGAGAGACAAAGTAGGAAAAGTAGAAGATAAGACAATTGCTCCTGTGTGCCTTATTACTCCTGCAGGAATTCTGCACCCAAACAAACAAACAAACAAACAAAAAAACCCCACAACTGCACCAGATACTTTAAAAATTATGCAGATTTTTTCAAAAACAGAATATAATCACACCAGGTTCAGTTATTTTGGTAATTTATTTCAGAGTACCTGTCAGCAAGTATTCTCTAACAATACATACAATAAAAAAGATTATCTTGGAAACCTCTATGACAACTCAGTTCCTGTTTCTCTGCTATGCTTTTGTTGGGAGGCTCAGTCTGGGTATGTCACATGAGCCAGGTGGGCACATCTTGAGGGAAAACTTTTTTTGCCCTGCCCCCTTAAGGTTATCATATTTCAAGTTCCCAAATAGAGGCCACTGCTGGGGGGATGGGGAGCTGAGGGGGTATTTCGGGAGTGCTGGAGGGGTGTGTGTGTACTGGGAAGGAGTGGAGGGGGCTGCCCAGATACCCGCACCTCCTGCCCCCAAAACCCAGACATGGGGCACCCCCAGCCCAGAAGTTTGCATCCTCCTCCCCTCCAGAGCCTAGCCGCAGGCTCTGCTCCACACAGCTTAGTTGCTGTTCTGCCAAGCAGAGACAACCCATACATGACAATAGTGGGGGGGGCACAATTTAAAGGTTTGGCTGCCCCCACAACAGCTCCAGTCACACTTTCACCCAGAAGGCCTCCCCCACCTTTTCCTTAATTTCCCCACGCGGAAAGCAACAGCCCCTCCCTGCAGTTCTCAACTGTTGCCCCTGCCTTTCCCCATGGGGCTCAATTTACCAGCTCTGGCAACTGCTACACAGGGAGGGGCCCAGCCTCACCACATGAGCTAGCAAACCCGGGAACCACAGGCACACTGCGAGCCTGGGGGCATGGCTCTGTGGGGTCCAGTGGCCAGCAGCTGTACAGTACCAATTCTGCAAAAAAATAAAAATAATAATTAAATTCAGTGCAGAACATTAATTCTGTACAAATTCTGCATTATGTAGTGGCTCAGAATTCCCAGGAATACCTTATTTAAACTGGTATACAACTTCTGTATATGCAGAATGGCAGCCTAACAGATGACCATGATTGCTGCTATTCAAGAGAAACCAAAATATGCATCAAATCTGAGTATTATGAGAAAGATTCTTATCCAGGGCTATCAAAACAGAAATAATTGGAGAACTTCTGGACCAGATTTTTTTCTCAGTTACATAGGTACAAGTGTATGTAATTCAGAGAATGGCCCTTTTTATCCAGAAATCATGTGATGTAAGAATTTTTCATAACCATAGAAATCCAGTTTTTGCATCTATCAAATGAGAATTGGTGTTCCTTCCTCACTGGGGGAAAAAGAGAGGCATTCTGATAAAGATTATGTATTCAGGCTATCACATGGGGTTAGCTGCACTTTGTCCCCTTCATGGGGTGAGAGTGCACCCCTCAGATGTGTAACCTACTGCCCCTACCTGTCTCAGAGTTGAATCTCATGATTCTTCCACTCTTAGACTAGGACCTGGTACATGTGTAGCAACCACATATCACACCCTGCAGGTTTGACTGGATTTGGAATAGCTGTGCTTTCTTTTGAAAACCTGCAAACAGTAATGTTGACCAACAGCCTACCTGAAACAAAAGTATTTCTATTTAACAGCATTAGAGAGAGAAAGAGAGAGAGAAAAGGATTTTAACAGAACAAATAGCCTACATGCATATTTAGTTCCATCTAATCTTATGCTTTGCTACAAGCTAAGTGAGATGTGCTTTCCTCTTAAATTACCGGAACAGACTGAACCAATTTACATTGTCCTGGCCAGCCCAGATCCTCCTCTGTGTAAGACTCTCAATCATTTTCTCCCAGACAAATCCACTCTGTTCAGACTGGTTTCAGTGGGAGTCAGTGCTCCCCCAAGGAGAGAAGATTAGAGCCAGTAAGACTGCTCACTCTGCCATTCTCTCTTAACAAACCTTAAATGTAAGATGTTAGGTTAGGCAATTATTAGAAAGGGCCTCCTCTCTCTTTCCCTCAGTGGGTATGTTCTGCTATTCCTTGGGTGAATAATCCATTTCCATATACAGTACAAAATCAACATGCTAGGGACAGAGCCAGGTGCAGTGATAATTATTAAAGAGGACCCCTCCCCCCCCATCTGTCACACAGGACATCCATGAAAGGGCTCAACAGAACACATCCTGCTACCATCCATTCCTTCTGCTCTGTGGAAGCCAACAAAACTTTTTTAGTAAAACAGACTTTCAAACGTATTTTCAGGGGACGTTAAATTTAAAGCATTAACAATACCTTTAAAATATGATCAGAAAACCTTCAAGTAGAAATTTCACAAAATGTGGCAGGACATCTAAATTTAAAGAAGACTGTATTAAAATTCAAGTGTACAATATTTTCCAAATAGCATATATAATGCTGACTGAATTTTAAAATGATTTAATTCCATGGTTATTTAAAATGCAACTTAAAAAAAAACATTATAAATGAAAAGCTGTACAAGCAAGTACAAGACAAAAGAAAGGGCTACCGCAAAAAGACCCCTGTGAAGGGGTTCCACTTACCACAGGCGCACTGCTTGCAACATGGTCTAGTAACTAGTTCTCACTCCATCTTGCACCCCCTTCCATTCATTACCCATGCTATGGCCCTCCTCTCTCTCTCTCTCTCTCTCTCGCTGAATCAGGATGCTACCTCTTCGTGACTTGGCCTTCTAGCTCAGTTCCTGTACAAAGTCTCACTGGAAAAGCTGTCCAAAAACCATTTCAGAGGGTCTTCTGTTCCATGTCTCCAGCTCTTGTCCCACTTTCCCAGTAGTTGGTAGGGGAACCGAGGCCCACCCACTATCCCAGATTCTAGCTCAGGGACCCTATAACTATCAGTCCAGGTCTGCTCAGTCAAAGACCCTGTTGCTGTTTCCCTGGGGGTCCTTCCTACTCTTACCTCAGTATCGCCTTGCCCAGGGGCGGCTCTAGGAATTTGGCCGCCCCAAGCAGTCATGCCTGCGGGAGGTGCACTGGAGCCGCGGGACCAGTGGACCTCCTGCAGGCATGACTGCACATGGTTTCCTGGTCCCGTGGCTCCAGTGGATCTCCCGCAGCTGCGCAGGGTTCGCTGGTTCCACGGCTCCGGTGGAGCATTCGCAGTCATGCCTGCGGGAGGTCGACTGGAGCCGCGGGACCAGCACACCCTCCGCAGTCATGCCTGCGGGAGGTTCGCTGGTCCCGCGGCGCTGGTGGACCTCCCGCAGGCATGACTGCGGAAGGTCCGCCGGAGCCGCCTGCCGCCCTGCCGACAAAATGCCGCCCCAAGCGTGCGCTTGGCGCGCTGGGGTCTGGAGCCGGCCCTGGCCTTGCCTATCTCAGGTTTACCATGGAGATTCCTCTGCATCCCACAGCTACTTTGCTCTTCTCAGCCTCTTGCCAGATTCCCCAGTCCTTCTCCCTGACCAACTACCTTTCCCTCTAGAAAGTGATGGTGGACCTCCTCCCTAGTTTATAATCCTATCAAAGCTCCTCCTCCATCTGGGCTTAATCAGTCATGGCTTTATCAGTCCCTGGTTGAGGGGTTCCCATCCAGGTACAACATGTAAGGTTAATTGGTCCCTCCTGACCCAGATTAACCAGTTCAGGGATTGTGAGGGTGTGGACGCTGCATAACTGACCCTAAAACAGAAGTAGAATGGCATTTAGAAAATGTATCACATATTCTGACATTTACATTAGTGATGATCAGAGTCTCGTACACACACACGTTTACAACCACATATATATTATGTGCTCTCCAAAAATAATTAAATGTAACAGCAATATATTTTATGTAAAATAGAATCTACTATATTTTCTACCTATAAAGTAGTTTGCCTGACCTTAGGATTGGCCAATCATTTTTGGCTCATTGTACAGTGCTATTTGAAAAATTCTTGCTTAATCAGCTATATGGGAGCAGGGTTCATAGGGAAAGCTGTTTCTGAAAAATCTGTACATCTCCAGGGTATAGCATTAATTAGAAGGGCCTGAACCTCCAAGAGGCTGAGTGCCTTACTTCATACAGGCTCCAAAACAGTGGAGTACCAATAAATGAAATTCTCAGCTCCAGAACAAGACTTTCAAAGTAAAAATAAACCATTCTAGCATGAGTCATTAGCCACGTTTCTGTTGCTGTAGGTACCTGTTAAGGTACTCAGATACTATAGTGAAGGGGACTATGTAAGGAAGTGGAAAGATACGTAGGCAAAATGCACCTTCAGTCCCATCTAAAAAGCATGCCTTTTAAGATAACATTTGCTTGGAACCCTGTCATTTCAGAGGAGAAGTGTTGCTTTTTGTTGTAATACAGGAGTGCAACAAAACCAACAGTGGATGGTTCAGCCTAAGGCTGAAGTTTAAATATTATATCAAGGGCTATGAAGGAAATCTGGGCATGAAACATGTTTTTAATCTTTTGAGGTATTCCAAACTTGGAAATATACTTTTTGCTAATTTTTGGTTTGGGGCTGTTATTTTAGTTACAGTAAATCTCATATAAAATATGTGCTGCGAGAATGAAAGTCTACTTTAAGAAACAATGGACTCTTAAGGTTTGATCCTGCACCACATAAGTCAATGAGAGTTCTTCTATTGATTTCAGTTAGAGCAGGATTGTGCCCTCATTACAGTAGCAGATCACTTGTATTTTTAAAATACATTACATATATATGAAATCAAAGATAAATTATCATTAGCCTGTATGATGTGTATCACTTTTTTGCCACTTCTGATCTCACACAATCTTATAAATGCTTAAGTTAAACAAAAAGACACTAGTTTCAGTGCATTATTGTGACAGGGCAAATCAGAAGTCCAGGTACATGTAGTACATTTAAATATAACCTTGGACAGTAAAAGTTAATAATCCTTGAGAGCTAATGCTATTATGTTTGGTTCGCTTCATGCTAAAGCTATTATTATGCAATACAAAATATATCAGTGTAATGTAAGTGCTTTATTTATCTTATTGTAATGATCATAACAAAGCAGAAGCAAAAGTACAAACAACCGCCAAGGATATCAAGCCAATGGATTCTTAAATGAAGATGGTACCTCAGTCTTCTGATAAATAGAGATGGGCCTTAACTTTAACTTTAAAACCAACTTCTATTTCCTTTCACCAAATTTTAAGAGACAATGTTTTCATCTGAATCCCTGAGTCCCAAATCACACTGATAATTTTGAAGCAGTGTCATACAAAAAGGGGCCTCTTTGCTGGATCTGTACTGGATCTAGCACAAGACCATGAAAATCTGCAACAACAACTGATCTGGTTTCAGTTCCAAAGTCTGAACAAAATCTGTAACCAAATTAGAAACCAGAACCAACCATCACCACCTCCACCACAAAACAAACAAACAAACAAAACACTGTTAAAGACTGAGTAATACTAGAACCATTTATCCAAAGTAGTTCCTTAGCCAGGTGCTTAATAAGATAGAACTCAGCTCCAAACGGCTGTTCGTGTTTTGGTAAAACTGCAAATAATCAGGTTCAGTAATATTAAAATCAACACAACTCCTGATTTTGAGCATGTTAACTCTTTATTTTACTGCACAAAACACAAACAAGTAGCTAAGGGTAACACAGACTTTCAGTCAAAACCAAATATATTTCCTTTGCATTAATTTTGGACTTTGACATATGATAGAATTTTATTTATCAATCCTTCTGTACAAGTTCAACAAGTTTTCATTAATTTTTCTAATTTCTCTCTTTCCTTTTCTTGGTCAACCTAAAATTTAAATTGCACTGTCAAAACCTAACAAAATAATTATTTTATTATATTAAATCTATGTGTATTAATTTTAGTATAGAACTTATAATAGCATGAACAACGAAAGTTGTTTGAGCAGCAATGGGTTTGCAAAGCAGTGGAAGGGTGAGGGGTTGGTTTTATTTGTGTTTTTTCTCTTCCTCAAGCCATAGCTCTCAAGTTGCCAAAAATCAAATGAGGAAGAAATTAACAAACAGGACCCAGCAAGAAGTACTGAATCAAAAACATCCAAATAACATTTGAAATCTAATTAAGCAGTCAACTTGCATTTTAGATGCCTCGATAATTAATACCTTGCACACTGATCATATGGCACAACCTACTCCCAATAATGATTGTCTTTTAAATCTACTTGTGTATTATATATGGGTAGTCACGGAGGGAGGTGAGCTAGAGAAAGATGGCAAGAGAGCATATTTCCTCTCTTTGGTTTGTGAGCAGGTGTTTATAGTGAAAGAGAATGCATCATGGAAATTAATGCTAAAAATATTTACTATTACATTATAAAGGCATCTTCCAGTTCCAGCTTAGGTAAGGCTTTGTCAGCATTTCCTTTTTAATTCTCATTTTTGAGAGGTTTAATAACTCTGTAGTTATAATCCATATTATACAGAAATACAGTATTCGGCTAGAGTCACAGCTGGTATAAATGAGTGAAGTCAATCAACTATGTTGATTTACACCAGCTGAGGACATGGCCCATTGTTTACCCAGATTTAATAGTCACTTGTTTCATCATTCAGAGATGAGTTAAAAAAAGTTTTTGTAATCTTCTAATTCCAAAATTGATAATTATTTATATTGCAGTAGCACCAATGAGCTCCAGTCCAGCACCATTGTACTAGGCATTGTAGAAACAAATAAGAAAGATGGTTCCTGTCCTGAAAAGACATGTGAATTAATATATCCTTTGTACCTGTATTTGGGAGGCTTCTTGAACCCAGGTCCCACATAATTGTTCCTACAGGAACAGAGAGGAAGGTGGGGCAGAGAGAAAAAAAATCACTTTTTAAAATTTCAGAAAAACCCTATTTTTATCTAATGCAAGTGAAAGTGTAGGTACTTGTTTACCCAGATTTAAGATGGGGAAACAATGTTTTAACCATGTTTCTATCTATTTGGATACTTATATGGTCCCCATCATAATATTGGAAACCTTTGTTGTGCCTGTTTCAGTGTTTCCATTAATAGCGCTAGCCACTGGAGCTGGTCAAAAACTTTTTGACTAAACTTGTTTGCATAAAAAAATGCCATTTCACCCAAACCCAATGTTTCCACAAAATGTGGTTTTGACTAAACCGTCATCAGGAAGGTTTCTCAGATCCAGAATGGAATTTCTGACCAAAACAAAGAGAAAAACATTGACTCTATAGCCAAATGGTTATGGCACTCACCTGCATGTGGGGAAACCCTGCTTAAGTCCCTTATCTACATCAGGCAAAACAGAGACTTGCACATGGGTTTCCCACCGTCCAATCCATTTTCAGAGATGAATACACACCAAATGCAGCTCTGAACACCTCCATTCTTTGTGAGGAGGATGAAAAACTAGACCCCATTTATGCAGCTCAGGACCATCTCTATTTCTATTTATTTATATCATAAATTGTTCTTGGCCCTCAGCCCTTTGGTAAGCATAAGTCTACGCACAAACTTATACAGGTTTAATTAAACTGGTACAAATTCCTGTGTGAACACATATTTATCGCAGTTAACTGATGTCTCTAATCAACTTAAAAAATAAGCCTGATTTAAACCAAAATAAGCATGTCCACATGTTTTGGTTTAACTACATCGGTTTAAAATAACACCTTAAATTAAGACAGTGCAATGAAGATGCAATGAAGAGTTTAGATCTTTCCATTTGTGAAATTCTGACTTTTTTTGTCAGTCAGTCAGCACTCAACGTTTTGGGGCCGGATTCTAAGGTGTCATAAATCAGAGTAGGTCCATGACTCCAGTGAACCTATGCCAATTTACACATGCAGAAGATCTCACCTTTTAATTCATTTTGCTGGACAATACCTCAGTCGGGTTGGAAAGAATACCAAAAGGGGCCTTAGAAGCAGCAGGTAGAGTGGTAAAGCATATTTCTCTAAATGAAAGACCCAGTGAAACAGATCTGTGGCAGTGGTTATACCTGAACTATCTATCAACCTTCTCTAAGTGAGAGTTAGGCCTGATCTACCCTAAAAAGTTAGGTGGGCCCAGCTACGTCACACAGGGGTGTGAAAAATCCACACCCCATGAGTGACTTGGTTAAGCCAACCTAACCCCCTTGTGTAGATAGCACTAAGATGATGGAGGAATTCTTCCCTCAACCTAGCTACCACCACTCAGGAAGGTGGACTATCAATCCCAATGGGAGAACCCCTCTCATCTGCTTAGGTAGTGTCTACACTGAAGCGCTTCAGTGGTGCAGGTGCAGCGGTGTGGCTGTAATGTTTCAAGTGTAGACAAACCCCAAGCTCCTGTTTCAGTTGTAGACAGAATGTGAAGAGGAGAAAAATTCACACACAAAAGAAAGTGTTTGACAACTGATATGACAAGTGCAGGATGGTAGCTTACTGCAGCTGAAGTTAAGATAGTAATTCATTTGTTATAATGTGCAATCCGAGGTGAATAACTGATTTTTTTGGTTTGCTGGCAGATCTGAAGACATTGAAAAAAATGTGGTTTGATCCAAATCGAAACAAGTTGGGGGGGAATTTTTGGTGAATTGAAAAAGTCAACAAAAATTATGTGTTCGGTCAAATAAAACATCTTGTTTCATTTCTGGGCATTTCAAACCTTTTTAAATAAAAGCAAAGGAAACAAAGGCCTAGAATCACAAAACCACTGGAAGGAAGAGGTGGTGGTGGTAGTGGTGGCACTGCAGCCCCCATTATGGGAGCCCCAATCTTTCTTGTTGAAGCTGATCCACTTTTGTATAAATAATAGGGATTTAAGTAATCTGCACCCTAATTACCAGGCTATGGAATCAGACTCATACTCTTGCCCAATGACTAATCGAGTATTTTGTTTGAAGTGGAACAGCTTCTACAGGATAAATTGAGAGAGCCCTTCCCCAGAATTGCCTATAGCCTGGTGGTTAGGGAACTCAGTGTGCCTCCCATCACAGGTAAGTGTCCTAATCACTGGATATGTGGAGACTGTGGCCATAGCACTGCCTCCATACAACATTTTGTGAGTGGCACCTAAGTTCCCTTGCAAATCTAGCTCCAAAGTTTTTTTTGTCCAAAACAATTCAGCAATTTTTTGTCAAACTATGAATAATTTCAGTCAACCCAAATTTGCACCATCTGGCAAAAAAAAAAACTAGTTACCTGAAAAAATTCACCCAGCTCTAATGAAGTAGCTAAATATAATATGTGCCCAGATTTTTAGAATAAGAACTATTAAATATTCCATATCTTGATTCTGTCTTTACCTTCCACTAAACTGGATACATATACTTTCTCTACTTAGCACTACCGCTGTACAAGTTAAAATAGCACATACAAAGCTACTGAATTCCAGCTCTTTTGTAATGTTTGCAAATACATGACAGGGAGGGAGGAGATGGATTCTCTTGATGCCAAGAATTCATGGTTCATTCATTGCCAGTCAACTGACATTATGCCAATAGAATCCAACTTTGGGTTTGGGATAATTAAAAAAGGAAAATGTAAATTAGCTGGCTTGTTTTTAAGGCTCCTGGATGACAATGACACAGGCAAGTCTGTACCATGCAGCACTTGAACACTGAGAAACAAAGTTTTATGACAATATTCACTGCTGATGTAAGATGATACAAACGCCCTTGACTCCAAAAGAATTGTACCTTCTCATGCTAGCAGGGATTGTGGCCTGCTGTATTATGTTTATTAGGACAATTACGCATATTTTCAGTCCTAAGCAGTCTGACGTTGAAGAAAGAAACCTCAACAGAGTGAAAAGATTCATTGACACATATGCAAATGATTAGAGATATTGAAAACAAATCCTTCCCCCCACCACCCTCTTGCAGTGGAAGCAGTAAGTTTCAATGATGAACTGAAGTTTGGGACATTGGAATAACGATCATTTATCTTCCATTCTAGGAGAAAAATTGCAGTATGTCACTATTGTCATTTCTATATTTACAAAATTCTGAACATTCATCTTCCTCCCCAACTGGCAGAATGCATCTAATATTTATAAGCAGTTTTGTTTTCTTGAATAGGATTTTCTAGGGTAATGTTATCTTATAAGATACGGTGGGCTTGCTGTAGAAAGAAAGCTTATCTGAGCACCTGTGTCTGACAATATTTCTATTTGCCAGCAATACATTTTGTTTATTATAACATTAAAAAGTAATAAAATATGGTATCCTATTTCATTATAGATTTAAGGGTGGGGGTTTTCACAAGAATCTAGGGGAATGTATACAGAGCAAATTAAAACCTGTGGCAGGCCTGTGCCAGCCAACTCAGGCTCACAAACTTGGACTTCGGGGCTGTTTCTTTGCTGTGTAGACTTCCAGGTTTGGGCTGGAGCCCAGGCTCTAGGACCCTGTGAAGTGGGAGGATCCCAGAGCTCAGGCTTTAGCCCAAGTCCAGAAGTCTACACAACAATGAAACAGCCCCACAGTCCAAGTCAGAGTCAGCTGGCATGGGCCAGATGCGGGTTTTTCTTTGCTGTGTAGACATATCCTAACAGTCCACTAAAAGTCAGTGTGAGTGGGACACCTAACTCCCATAAGCTCATTTGAAAATCCCATTCTCAAATTTTTTACCTAGCTACCTATTAACATGCAGGTTGTTATCCCCATACAATTCAGGAAGCAGCCGCCAGCATGTCTCTGCAGCCCACACCACTTCCTGCAGCTCCCATTGGCTGGGAACGGTGAACCACAGCCACTGGGAGCTGTGGGGAGGGGGCTGTGCCTGTGGATGGTCAACATAAACAACATGTCTCATGGCCTACCAGGGGATTACTCTGATGGGCCATGTGCCGAAGGTTGCCGACTCCTGCTGTAGACCACAGGGCTAGCTTGTCTTTATTATAATCACTGACTTGCAATATGTTCAGCAGTAATGCAAGAAACCTACAGATCTGTCTCCTGTAAGACATTAGCTTCAGCAAGTTACCATAAGGCTTAAGGACTACGACCTCTGAACAGATAAATGGCCCAACTGAAAACCCCAAATATCGGGGAGCTGAAAATACCGTGTTTTAGGGGAATTTCTGACCACAGGAACATGACCCAACCACAAAGGTGTCATGGCAATGAATTGATGTACGTAACAGGTACATGAGCTACATCTGCAGATACCTTAACCACATGAGGACCATGGTGACAAACTGACATATATGATAATAAGTTGAGATCATTGTTATAATAACCTATAGAAGAAGGACCCGTCAACATTAGTAAGGTGCGGAAATACAAATGAGGAAAAGGTGAAAATCTCCTACTGAATATGCATCAAACACAGTGGTGTCAGTGTATCATATTATAAAAGTTGCATCCCAGCCTATGGGCAATAGGAGAAAGATGTAGTCCTTGGGAGGTGCCAGAATGATGGCCACTGTTGATGATGAGGGAGGTGATGGTGATGAGGAAGATGATGGCTAACATTTCAGGTTGTTCTGCAAGGGATGGTGAGAGTATATGGATATGCAGATGTACATTCTGTAGTATCTCTATCCACCTTACTGAGCTGGAGTGTTTGTGACTGCTACGTGTATTAATAAACTCTTTGTCAATATAGAAGAATTCCTACAGTGTGAGTGTTGCAACTGTGCAGATTGGGATTCCCAACTATATAATAATTTAAATAATACTGGGTCTGATCTTGGAACAAGAACCTGTCAACCGTCAAAATTGGGAATTCTTAAGTAATCAATTCAATATAATCAATATATAATCTATATATCAGGCTACGTGCCCCAGATCAAGAAGAGAAAGGAAGGGAAGAAACACTACTGTCCATTGTTGGAGAAGCTGTTGACCATGGATGCTCATTTAGGGAGCAGGTTCAAGGAGATGCAAGTCTTGGGTGGGTAGAAGCTGAACTTCTCCCCATATAGACCTACAAGGAGTTCATTGAGCTCAAAATCCTTGGGGCTTTAATATGTCAGAGAGGGAAGTTTTTTGTAATTAAACCAAGCACGCAGCAGCTTTATCTACTACCCCTTGGTGAAAGGGGACTGTTGTGCTTAATTTCTGGGAACAGTTTATTTCAGACACCCTTCTGGAAGAGCTTTGTGTTGTTATCCTAAGGCTGGAGAGTCCAGTTAGGCGTTTGGGGTTTTTTGTTGGTTTGCTTGCTGTTTAACAGCAGGCAAGGTGTAAGGACTGGTGCAGTGTCTTTTATGATCTCTTTTAGACAGGGCCGCCCAGAGGATTCCGGGGGCCTGGGGTCTTCGGCGGCGGGGGGCCCTTCCGTTCCGGGACCCGCCGCCGAAGTGCCCCGAAGACCCGCAGCGGGAGCCCCCCGCCGCCGAATTGCCGCTGAAGCGGGACCCGCCGCCGAAGCGCAGCCCGGTCTTCGGAGGTAATTCGGTGGCGGGGGGGGGTCCCGCCGCGGGCCGTCGGGGCACTGCGGCGGCGGGTCCCGGAACAGAAGGGGCCCCCCGCCGCCGAAGACCGGGCGGCGCTTCGGCTTCGGCGGCGGTGGCGACGGCGGGTACCGCTTCCCCCCCCCCGGCCCCAGCCCCAGCCCCAGCCTCTTACCCGAGCGCGTCTCCGGCGGGGCCTGAGCTCCGTTCCGCTCAAAGCCGCGTGGTGAGGGGGCGGGGCTGTGAGCTCCACGCCGAGCGGAGGCAGCTGCCCCGCCCCCTCCCCACGCCGCTCTGAGCGGGGCGGGGCTCAGGCCCCGTTGGAGCTCCCAGCCCCGCCCCCTCACCACGCGGCTCTGAGCGGGGCGGGGCTCAGGGGCCCCGGCAGAGACTCGGCGCTTGATGCGCTGAGGCTCCAGGAGACGGGCGGAGGCGGGAGCCTCTGTTCTTCTCTTGGGGGCCCCTGCGGAGCCCGGGGCCCGGGGCAAATTGCCCCCTTTGCCCCCCCCTCTGGGCAGCCCTGCTTTTAGATCATTGTTGCTTTTGGGGATAGAGAGCTGCCCAAATTCAAACACCACCAACTACTCTATCCACAAGGTCTTTTGGATGAGCCATTAAATGTAGAGTTCACATCCACTCTGCTTAGGTATTTATGATCCCTTATTTCTTATTGTAAATAGTAGGGGTTTGTTTTCATGTCCTTGGCCAACATTTCACTAACTCCCACTGTTATGCATTCTACTGTGTGCTAGTTGCTGGGCTGTTTTCCTTTCATACCAGAAGTGACTACACTTCAATGGCAAATTAATTCAAGTGTGTTTGTAATAAGAAGAGTGACTGTAAAAATTGCACCATCTTATTCAACATATCTACTCCCATATCTATTGTTCTATCCCCCAAGTTTTTACTCTGGATGGCAATACAGAGACAATACAGCTATGGATGAATGTGCTAGACTGCATTCCACAACAAGCTTATCAACAAAAATGATAACAAAAAGCTGACTGAAGAATCTTTATTACTGGTGGTTATGCAAGACACTCGACTAGATTCTTATCTCACACCAGTGTAAAGCTGAAGTCTTGAATCCAATAGTAGATCCAGATCTAAATCTGGCCTTCAGAACACAGCTTGAGTTTCTAATCTCACACTGAGCTGACCGTGCTGGCAATTAGAACAACAACATAGTTTGTCTTATAAACTAAGCAAAGTGTGTGGAAGTCATACAATATTGTTTTTACAGTACAGCAGTACTTCAAGAGCCATGGTCACTATTCTTTAGGAAGACTCCAGTCTCTTAGCAGGGACCATAAGGATGTGGATTGGCACAGCATCTAGAAACAGGAGGCTAAAGAGCAGAGACTCTGACAAGTGGCTATAGCAGTGGGAATGGAACAATGGAACTTGGACACTGCTACAAGCAAGAAACAAACAAAATCCTGGAAAGTAAATGAGATTGGTAAAAAAAACTCTTCTAGATGACATGGCAATGCGAGATGAATAATGCATCTTCCTTATCTGTATGCTACACAAGAAAATATACAAAAGATGGAATTAAATCTACCATCCAGTTGAAGCTACAAGTAGAAATGCCAAGAGGAGAATGATTGCACATGCGGAGGTGATAATGTGCAGAACAATCCAGAAGATAAAAGCGTCAATTCAAGATGGAAATAAAATGAAAAATTTTACCCTTTCTGCTGAACCAGCTGCAAGTCGGAAACTGTTGGGTAACAGCAAAGAAGATTTGTTAGATTGGAGGAAAGATGCCGAATCCAAATGAAATGCAACAGTAGTGGCTCCAGCTGGAGACTGTAAAAAAGATGGAGGTAGTTAAGAAGCCAAACACAGATTATGTAAACTGTGGATGGAGACAGCAAAAGAGACATGCAAGAGAAGCTCAAAGAAAAGTGGCGACTGAAGAAAGATGAGATGTGACAGAAATAAACGTGAGTAAATGGAAGCAATACAAATAAGAGAGAGAAAAAAACAAGCTCACAGCAAGAAACTGAAATCATAAATAAAATCAACGAGTAAAGCATTGGATTGGAGTCAATGTATAAAAATGGTGACCCATTCTTGATTAAATGTCATCTAAATAACTTGAAGAAAAAAACCAGGTGTGGATGAGAAATTGTTGGCAATCCCACTGTATGGAAAAACAGTAATATATTGTTGCTAATAGAAATAGTTGTGCTATGCTATGTGAACTTTAGGAATGGAAACTTAAAATTACAGAAAATTGTACTCATATCTGAACACATTTTGAGGACTTTAGATATGTCAGAGATTTAAAAAAGTGCTCAAATATATCACTATATGGCCTAATACTAAATCAAATTAAAAAATCAAACTGCTTCCTAAACAAGCAGTAGGCTGCTTGATTTTGGTTTGTTTGCAAACTATGTGGAGAAAATTTTGTGAACATTTCTGCTCTATTCATATGTCTGCAGATGTTAATAGGTTGCTGTTCATAGTATATTTTCACTTTTAGCCTGGGTCTTTGGGAGAGTCCAAGTAATAATATTTTTTCTCTGGCTCTCACTGGCTGAGTCACTCTCATGTCATCAGGAGGTTTAGCCCTCCTCAAAAATTATTTTCATTTGTTTTCTAAGGGAGAAACAGAGGGGCAAGTACCTTTTTGTTTACTTTTCTGATCCAGAGAAGAATATTCCCCCCACTCTCCCTTTGACAATTTTCTTGTCTGTCTGTCTCTGGCAGGCAATGAGGTAGTACTTTATTACCTTCTGTAACTCCAACAATTATTGGCAGATTCTTCTGTGAACCAAATGGATCATTATAGCACTGTTTTAAAAGTGGCCATGAGAAGCTGGGTTGATAGATACCAGAGGAACACAGACAGACAGACAGATTATTGCAGGAATATTGAAACCTCTTCCCACTTCTAGATTCCAGTGAACCAACAGTGCTGATGGGCATGTACCCAAACTTCAGCTATGGGTTTGCATCACAACATCACAGCTACATTATTATTAATTATTAATTAATTAATTAGTAATTAGTATTAGAAAATGTGTAGGTAGTGTTTGTAAGTGATCCATCTAGTTTCAAACAAAAGCACTCAGTACACCACAAGAACAAAACATTAGAAAAAGAAAATATCTATTATGAATGTCATAAACCATTTTACACTCCTCTTGCAAATAAGAGAAAAATAATTAATACTGTGTGTCACTTTCTTTCTATGTCTTTTTATGAACCCCTCTTTTAAAATCTTTTCATATTATGCGGTTTTAGTATGTAGTATTTTATCAGTAATATTTAAAACAACTTTGTTTAGTTTTTCTTAATATAACCTACTACCATCTCTTTTTATTCTTTTTTCCAACATATTTATATTACTTTCACTGTATTTCCTGCATTACCGCTCTCATTTTCTCCATTTCACTTTTTAATTACAGTGCTACCAGTATTCTCAGTCTGAACAATACGCTTCTGTTATGGGAAGGTTGTATTCACATGTAGTTCAAAATAAGAATCTTTAATTTTTACCCACAAGCAAAGCCCAATCAAAAATTTTAGCCTTCTTAAGGGAATTATGAGCCTTGTGCAAAAACCACAATAAAAGACTAGATTTAAAAGATTCACAGTGCCAAACAGATGCAAGTCCCCAAGTCAGCAGGATTCCCCACAGTTGATTTCACATCATCTATATGTCCTCAGCTGTGGGGAATCTTGCTGTCAGCAGGGCTCACTTCTGCTTGGCACTGAGTGTCTTTTTGAACTATGCTTCTGCTGCTCAATGCTCCTAATTCCCTGAAGAAGGTCACTTAGTCCAAATACTGGATTGAGCTGTTTGTATATGGCTAAAAGATAAATGCACTTTGAATCGTGTATGAGTAAAATCTTCTCTTGAAGATTCTCTTGAGCTGAAAGGCTGAATCCGATTAGTTTTTTACTTTGCTGAAAGATAAACATGCTTTGAACTCCATGTGAGTAAAAAGTGTCTTTTTCCTATAGCATTAGTAGAGCCCTGCTCTTCTATTGACAGCATCCTGATTTCTCCAAGGGCCACCAGCTCCTAGAATCAGCATCTAAACATTATTCTGCTGCAGTAATAATACTGCTGGATGAACACCTGAAACATCATTAAACTCTTTATTTAAACACACTATTTTCATTGTTCTATTTTCTCTTTTCTTCTTTTGCATTAAATTTCTATTTTCTCTATTGAAACCCTTTTTTCTCTCTTTCCTTTCTCATCTTTCCCCATGTTCTTTTCATCCTCTGACTCTCACTTTCTCTGTCATGGACTCATGGGTCTTCCTTGATACGAGGCATTTATTCAAGAAAGTATCTACAATTACAGATACAAAGAAATAGCTTCCACACAGACTGAGTTCCAATTTAGCCTTCTGGTTTATCAGGAACCACACCCTGCCTGGACCTGTATGAAGCACACAGAGACATCTGATAACTGAATTATATACTGCAATTATATATATATATATATATATATATATATTACTCCTTCAATTCCTCCTTCTTCCCAGTCCCTGAACCTCTCCAAGCTTGTATCTTTCCTAAACAAAATATTTAAAACATATTTTACAGACATTTTATACCCCTAAACTGCTTCTCTTCCTCCATCCAAATCCTAAACTTGGTGGTACAACCTCTGGGTGTGCTTCTCTATTCCATGGTCAAGGAAGCCAGGCCAGTCTGCTGCATTCTGCCTCTGCTTTGAATATCATTATTTGTCAAAAGAGCATGTCATTGCAAAGCACAGACTGAGAAATGAGCCAAAAGCAGGGGCAAGACTGTATTGTGTTTTCATCAAAGAGGAACATAAGCAGCCCTCACCAGTTTGGTGGAAATCGATATATTAACAAATGCAAATAAAAGTATATGTATATAACTTCATGTGCATTTCCTCAAATGTGTTGCCTCCATTTTATTCCGTTAGTTCACCAACCTCTCTATGGAACTGTTTTGCATTGATTTTTCCCTTCTGTTTTCATTATTCACAGTCTATGTTTCAAAGTCCTATGATGTAGTATTAATTCAACAAGTCTACCACTTCCCTTAGCATCTAGGAAACATCAGTCAGTGCCCCCCTTTAGAGGTGTTTTAATCAGTAAGTAAAATCCCAGCTTTTCCAGTCTTCCTGCATGGGATAGGTCTCCAAACCCTTGTATTAATCTTCTGTTCATCTGGTCCTTTTTGCCTCCTTGTTTGGACACAATTTTACAAACATGGTCTAACAGGCCTCTTCTAGAGTACCAGAACAATTTGATACATGTGCACCATTTACATACTTTCTAGGCTCCTATTTAAAATGCTATCTATTACCAGGTCAAATGTAATCCCTGGTGTAACTCAACTGAAGTCAAGAGAGTTACATCAGAGATAAATATGGCTCTTCGAACTCTTTACAGTGAATTTATTGTTTCATGGGTCTGTCTACCATGACTCCTTTGTTTATCTTATGTGTCCTGAACAAATGTTCATTTGGTATATGCTTTCTCCAAATATTTTAGTGGTAATGTTTATACGGAAATTTACTAACCCTGTCTGACGAGTCATTTATCTTTTAGCATAATTTAAATTTAAAATATAAAGGTGGTAAATGCTCATGTTCAAAGACTAGAAGATTTGGCAAGTCTTTGAGTCTTTTGGACTCATTCTGTTGACTTGCAAGCTTCTTTGCAGCTGTTATTTAAAAAAAATGTAAATGTCTTATATGATCTGAAGCAGAAGACAATTTCAAACATGGCTGAAACAAATCTAGAACAGTGATACACTAAAAACTTGCACTTTAGACCTCAGATCACTATCAGACACATAGAAAGGTGGGCATGGAATGGACCTCAGGAGGTCATCTTGTCTATCCCACCTCTCCCCATGTACTATGTTCAAACAATGCCATTGTGCCTGTGGTAGCTCTCTGACTCCTTTGCTGGTCTATTGACTTTGATGTCATTTTCAAATTTCAACACAAAATACCATTCTCTCTCTCTTTTTACATGTACAACTGTACATACATTGAAATGTAAGATCAGAGTCCTAAACCCTATGATAATTCACTTAGCTTCCTTCATATTTTACACTGAACAATACATATTTTCCCTCACAACCTGTGCTTTATCATGATCTTGTTATTGCTTCAATGCTGATGGCTTTTATATTGTGTCGGCTACTCTTATGTAGTTAAGGTCTATAGTGCAATACTTTGTCAGTTCTTTTCATAAAACAAAAGTGGCTTCAACACTGACTGCTCTCTCTGTTACCTTATCAAAAATTCCAACAGCTTAGTCAGACGAGATTTATGATAAAAAATAATACCTTGCACTTCTATAGAGCCTTTTACCTGAGGATCTGTAAGCACTTTAAAATATAAACATAGAAGGCTTCTGTGAGACAGATAAACATTGACTTAATTTTCTACATAAAACTAAGTCAAGCATGTTAAGTGACTGGCCTGGGTCGCCAAGTGAGCCCATAGCAAATCTTGTAAAAAGAACCCAAATCTCCTGAATCCTAGTCCTGTGCATTAGACCATGGTTACTCCATTTCAAACCATAGTAGTTATTTTTAATAAGCTCATATTTCTCCATATGTTTTAATATCTATTTAATTTTACACACATGATCCACCTTCTGTGTGTACAAGTTATTATAAGGGCACTCTCAGTTTATAGATAGATTATAGACCCTCTTTCTGTATATGCTATTTTTCTGTGGTTCTCAGCTAGCTGCTAAGCACTTGACAATTAAGAACAGTGACTCCACAGCTCATCAACTGTTACTGTGTCCCTCCCTTGTTCTATTATGGCTAAATACAGCATTGATTTTATAAAGCACCTCATCTAACTACAACAGTCCATCCTAATCAGACACCATATTTAACTAATTTCTGTTCATCAACTTCTGCCTACAAAGCTGTAGCTGTGTATTTTCCATGACTGACCTCACAGTACACCTGTCTCTTCTGTAAGATAAAATAAAAAGCCCCGTGCATTACACTGTAGAATACAAGGCTCTAAGGATATAGCGGCACTGCAGCTTGGGTGTGTTCTTCTCAGCATGGGTAAACAGACACACACAAGGTCTGCTTGAGCTAGCATGCTAAAAATAGCTGCATAGCTTAGGGTAGCATGTGCAGTGGCTTGAGGTAGGTGCCCAACTATGTAGCCAGAGGGTCCAGGCAGGTTTGCACACAGGTGGTTAGCCCAGGCTACTGCTCATGCTACCACCAGATTCATGGCTATTTGTGCATGCTAGCTCAAGAAGAGGAAGGGCATCTGTCTACACACGCTGGTAAACAAAGACTTCTGCCATCTGTACTTTCCAGGTCTGTATCAACTAAAAGACTGCGTATTTTGAAAACTCATTTCAAATCAACTAGGTATATAAATAAATTGCAGGCCATGTGTTGCACATATATTTAATGTTGTGCATTATTGTGACCCAGGTGACTCTTGGTGCCAACTGGCAAGGGGCACTGGATAGGGGTTACAGGACTCTGCTGAATCTGGTAGGTACATTCTAGTTCACCAAAGGATATCATGTGAGGTCTCAAATGAAAGTTGGTGTCACACCAGTCACCAGTGAAAGCCATGTACAGATGTTGTGTAAGGAGCTATGTATTTATACTGAAAATATATTCTTAAAGTCTGTAGTTAGGTACTGGCCCCCAACAAAGGTGAAAAATAGGTTCTGTCAGACAAGAAATGTTTATTTCTCTCTTTATATGTATACATAGGCGCCAACTCCATGAGTGCTCTGGGGCCGGAGCAACCATGGGGAAAAAATAGTGCATGCTGAGCAGCCCCAGTACCGGAACCTCCGCCACTCCTCAGTACCTCCTGCCTGCTGGTGGGCCCCACCAATCAGCGCCTCTTCACCCTCCCAGCCCTTACCGCCTGCCACGAATCACCTGTTTTGTGGCATCAGGAGGCGCTGGAGGGGAGGGGACTGGAGTGAGGGCACAGTGCTCAGGGGAGGGAGTGGAACTGGGTGGGAAAGAGGTGGGGTGGGGGCAGAGCAGGGGTGGGAAGAAAGAGGGTGGTGGTGGGGCCTTGGGGGAAATGGTGGAGTTGGGGCAGGATCTGGGTGGAGGCAGGGGGGAGCCCCCCAGCTGATTAGAAACTCAGCACCTATGCATGTACACTGAGTATTGTCTCATTCACAGTGGGTCTCCTTCCACTAGCCTGAATTGTATGCAAATAAAGCATTGTAAGACCTTCAGAAAGAAACTAACAGGAAGAGAAAAACATAATGGGAAGAGAACCTTATCCTGAGATGCACTTCAAAGTTTTGCTCTACTATGTTTGGGGATACAAGACACCCCAGGATCCATCACATAACAAGGAAAAAGCAAATTTGCTTCATGAAAGTGGGATCTCAACAAGACTGCTTCATGCTAAGGGCAGGTAGTGGTAAGTACCTCACAACCCTGGCTGCCGCATTATACTTTGACAATGAGTCACTGGCCCTTCAAAGTAATTTTTGGCACCTATAATTGAAATTCAACACCATACTTGAAATGGCAAGGGAAAATGGTCTATTCCAAAGTATGTTCTAGAAAGAAGCATTGGGGAATGGAGGGTATGCTCCTCCTCTAGTGGATCAATTTTCTTCAAAAATACTGCATCTGCCTGCAAGCCAGTGAGTTATCCGGGAATAATTCTAGTACACTGTTGTATAGTATGAAAATATTCCACCTGGCTATCTGGGTAGTTGGAAAATAATTTCTATGCTCACCAGTGCAGAAGAAAGCAATTCATTAATTAATTAAACCTTGAAACGTCTGATGAAATTGAAATATAAAAGGTAAACTGAGGCATGGATGGATTAAACAGAGTAATTTTGCCTAAGGTCACAAAGAGTCAGTAGCAGAGATGGATATAGATCCCAGTAATTCTCTTTCCTAGACCTGTACTATTGCATCAGTAATAAGTAATTAACCATTGTACACTGAAACTGATTTCATATGCCATTTATGATTTTGAGCTTGTAAATAACCATAGGTACAATTTTGACAGCACAAATATTACAGTTACATTGTATTGTCCTAATGCGCTTAGCTTGATTGTACTTGCAAATCACAAATCAAGACAAAAATGTTCAAACTCATCTGAAGTTAGGCACTTCAAATCCTTGCATGCATATAAATAAAATTAGTCTGATTTTCAGAGGCGGTGAGCACTCAATTCCCAGTAAGTCATGGGAGATATGGGTAGTCATCACCCCTGAAAATCAGAGCTATAATTTGAAGTTTAAAGTGATGAACACTTCTTATTTTAAAGGCCTTTTCCTTCTCAGAAGGTGCTTCATGGCAATTGTGCAGAGAGCAAATTTATATTAGGGAGGTCTTTCACTAGTCTCTAGGGCTACCTGAAATCTTTCCTATGTGCTGCTTTTTCTGCCTTTGCAGCCTTCTCTGGAACCCTATATTGCCTGCATCTCTTCTCTATTTCTTTGTCCTTTTCTCTGTATCTTGGATACCCCTCAAGAGTTATGCGTGTGACTTGCACTTTTCCTTTTTTGCCTTCAGAGTTTTATGCTCCACAATCGTACTCATGTTCCAGATGCAATTAATGCATCTTTCTTCCATCCTTTTCAATGGCCCACTGCGGAAGAACCAGATCATTACAGGTGATGCCTATCAGGGACTCTCGTGGACAGATACTGAAAACACATGAACAAGCCAGATGATGGAAAGAATATTTCCATTGCATATTAAGCTGTCCAGAACGGACAATCATACACAGATACAAGAAAAAATGTAAATACTGAATTAGAAAAAGAAGGTAGACCATTAACACCCCATGAAATTAAAGCAGCCATCAAAGTTCTCAAACAGGAGAAAGCTCTTGTGGCTGATAGAAGTCAAATAGATGTACTGAAGGTGGTGGGGAGTGGCAGGAATTCTGACTGAGCAGCTAACAAAACTTTAATGAAATATGTGTAAAAGAAGACGTGCCACAAACCTGAAAAGATGGCATCATGGCACAAACTGGAGAGGCATTGTGCTGCTATCAATCCATGGAAAGTATTGGCTACCATTATGCTGAATAGAATAAAGAAGGCAGTGGATGAAATATTACAGGAATAACAGGCTGGGTTCCATCCAGGTAGACCATGTTGTGAACAGATATTCACTTTTTGACCGATTATTGAAAAAACTAATGCTACAGCTTAAGACCAATCTTAATCTACTTCACTGATTTTGATAAAGCATTTGACAGTATCCATACAGGGATCTTGTGGAGTATTGCTAGAAGCTATGGGACAAGTTGATCAACATAGAAAGGAATTTATATGACGGAAAGGCAGCAAAGAGTCCTGTGGCACCTTATAGACTAACAGACGTTTTGGACGTTAGTCTGTAAGGTGCCACAGGACTCTGCTGCTTTTACAGATCCAGACTAACACGGCTACCCCTCTGATATATGATGGAAGTAGATGCACAGTAAAATTGGGTACAGGCCTGTGTGAATGGCTTGATATTGTGACTGGAGATAGGTGACGTGTTGTTCACCAATTCTCTTTGCATAGCAATAGACTTGGCGATGAAATTGACAACAAAAGAGCATCATGGCTGATGTAAAATGGGCTAGTGGACATGAGTGACAATAACCTTAACTTTGCCAACAAAATTGCTTTACTCAGTATATCATGGAACAGTATGATTGGATACAAGTATAATCATAAGACAGAGTACTCTTTCAGGAACTGGCAAGTAATTTCTGTCTCAACAGCAGCAGCCCCCTTCCTAATGCACTGTCCTCTTTACATGAGTTTTTAAAAATTGGGTACAGCTGTTTGGCATTTTCCCCTGGAACGTGTGATAAAAGTCCTTTGGGTCCTATCTTCCCACTTCCACTGCAGGTGCTGCCTCCCATTGTTAGGGAAACTGAGACAAAGAATAATCAATGTCAACTCCATGAGGCCCTGTGTCCCAAAATATTTGTATTTCCCATTACAATAAGCAAGACCATTTCCCTAGATGACCTGAATGACAGGAAAGTGGTCTACCTGTAAACACTTATAATTTTGTGAGCACTAACAATGGACAAACTGTTTGCAATGTGATTTTAAAACCGAAATGAAGTGACATAGGACATGCATGACTTGGAGGGGACTGTAGTGTTGTTATAATCATGTTGGTTCCAGGATATGAGAGAGACAAAATAGGTGAGATAATATGTTTTATTGGACGAGTTTCTGTTAGTGAAAGAGACAAGGTTTTGAACGAGAGAGAGAGAGAGCGCGCAAGTTCCATAGAGCTTGAAAGCTTATTTCTTTCACTAACAGAAGTTGGTCCAATAAAACATATGACCTCACGCCCCCCCTTTTCTCTCGGAGGGGATTAACATTTGACAGCACGATGGATTGTTGGAGGATTTCTTTTTTTAAAACAAGGCTTTTGGTACAAATCACTTAGAAGTGTGTGGTTATCATCACTTTTTTAAAAATAGCAGGCTGGTGTTAATGCAGTCCTATTTAGGATTAATGCCAAAGCTATTAAAACATCTGTCTTTATCTTGAAAAAAGAATAGAGAATGCCCAAAACAGTGCAGCCAACAAAGGATCAGAAATTCAAATTTTATTAAGATAGGAGAGTCTTATTTGTAAGTATTAAAGATGATCACAAAGAACTGAATATTATACTAATTCAGCCCAGTGCTTCAGACACCTGCTGGGCTGCATGGTAACAATAGTCAGGGTAACATATGCATAAGGTAAGATTGTAATGGCATTCATTACTTCCTTTGGAACAGAGATTTTTTTCCATATAATGGTGAGTGTTTTGTGCTTTGTACCACGCAAAATATACCGCAACGCTACTGGCCATGTAGTGTCAGGCTCTGTAATTGGACGGGTTTGGGCAGTGCGTATTAGCTCAATCCTGCATGAACCCATTGACTTGAAATCTAAAGTAAGGTGGAAAACAGTCACCTGAAGTATTCAAAATATATTTTCAAGTCAGATTGAAGCACTCTCTCTCTGTAGAATTTATGAGTCAGCTTTATGTTTGTAAAATACTTTCAAAAAGACCCATCTCAATAAGGAAATGGCTCATGGTAGTGGAACCAGGCTAGAGCAGGCCTACTGTCACCTAATAATTTAGAGCAAAGACATTCTCCCCCCCCCCAGGAGTCAGTCTGGTTACTCGGGTTGTGAGCTGCTAAGAGGGTTATCTTCTGTATGGTGTTTGCTATTCTGAGGCAACTCAGTTTTGTCTCTCCATTATGTCCTCGTCACTGATACAGCGGGGTGAAGGTGCAAAGCTTTACCTGGATACAGGGGCGGCTCTAGCCATTTCGCTGCCCCAAGCACGGCGGCACACCGCGGGGGGGCACTCTGCCGGTCGCCGGTCCTGCGGCTCTGGTGGACCCTCCGTAGAGACGTCTGCGGGAGGTCCACCGGAGCCCTGCCTGCCACCCTCCCGGCGACCGGCAGAGCGCCCCCAGCGGCATGCCGCCCCAAGCACGCGCTTGGCGTGTTGGGGCCTGGAGCCGCCCCTGCCTGGATAAGAAAGAGAAAGTTGGTAGGTTGGAAAAACAACCTGAGGATTCTGATGAAAAGGGTGTGGCCTTCATTTGTAACACAAGTTCACAATGTATGTGGCCAAGAACATTTCTTTTCCATTTGCACCAGATAATTATTTATGCTTTTGGCACCTCAATGCTAGACTGATGTGATATATGGTATGTTGGCCTACACCTAGAAATCATTCACAAGCAGAAAGTAGCATAGAGTTTCTGTTATTGAGAAGATTTTCACATCAAGGGCTCCCTACACTGTACTGGCTGAGTTTAATTCAAAATATTTATTTTGACCTTTAATTATGTAAATGGGTTGGGGCCATTATGTGGGCCTTAGGGAGTGCCTGAAGCACTGGCTCTAGTGCCTAGTTCTGCAAGCAAAGCTCACAGATAGACAGAATTAGCCAGCTGAGGAGCAGAGCAAATGTTTCACCCTAGGCGTTAGCATAGCGGTTATGCACCTCTGTTAACTCTGGAGCTGATACCTCCCAGAGATCCACCAGGAGTAGGATAACTCCACACCATCCCTTACTCGAGTGTGTCTCATAGACTTCTTAGTTTGGTTTTGCTGTTTATAGGCATGCAAGGAATCCTGGTTACAAATCAGCAGAATAACGTTTCTGTGTCTATGTTGCCATGACACAAATAAGGCAATGGTTTCCAAGATCTGTTGGTTGTTTTTTTTGCATTAGCTAGAGAGTTTTAATTGCATAAATCATTCACAGCTTGCCACTCTGATTTAGTAAAATCAGCATTTACTCATAAAACAATGCAGAGAAGGAAATCTATTATTTTGTTAGTGTTTTTGAAAACCTAGACAAATTAGGCAACATCCTACTCCACAGAATGTGCAGTTATAAATTGTGTGTAGAAAGGAACAATAAAAGTGGGACTATCACAGACAAGAAATATATCATAAGGATGCTGTGCACACTGTTGGAAACAAAGCTGTTTTGGTATTTCTGTCCTCAGCCACTAATCTCTAGGGATTATCACAGTTTTAGAATGATTCTTTTGGATATACCAGTATAAAGAAGTAGTGTTTTTCTTCTGCTTTTTTCCATCCATGTATTCAAAGAGAATGCCCTTAATGTCATTGTATGGGTACCTAATGTCATTGCATGGGTACCAGTACAATAAAGGTGTAATGGGTAATGATGTCACTGCACATATACCAAAGAGACACAAGCAAAAATTTCCTAACTTGGCAGCCTATTATCAGTATGTCCTAAAAATATACTGACAGGAACAGCCTTCCATCCAGGGACCATTCTCCCAGTTGGGGATTGCCAGAGTGCAAGGCACTTTGCCCGTACCTTCTTCTATTCCCAACCTAGCAGTTGAAGCATAGGAATGGGTGACCGAGATACCACACTGGGATTCCTCTATGTCATGGAAATCCCTGTCTGCCTTATTAGTGCAACTCTGGGGCTTTTCTGTGTTGTCTGAGCCACAAAAAATGGCTGGACTGGGAGACCTGTGGATCTGGCTGTTTATTTTTTAAAAAGTTTCTCGTTAGGTGAAATTTCAAAACTGTGACTGCAGGAAAGGAGTTGCCACTTTTTCTAAAATTAATCTGTATGCTATTGTCTGAGTTGTTTCTGACTTTGGTGGTGGTACGGAGAATCTTAATTTTCAGTTGCTTAAGAGGAAATTCATATGCAGTGCTTCTAGCTCAGAATTATCTGCTAATGCACATTCAAAGCCATTTTCCTGTATTGCAGCAACATTTGTTAGCAGCACCAGTCACCGTGACGGACACATAATGTCAGCTGAGATTTCTAGACAACAGCTTGTTGCTATGGTTAACTTCAACAAGAATGTCATGCCAGATGACAAGGCATAAAGTAAATCAGAATTATGACATTTCTGCCTGTAAGATCTTGGCTCCTATGTATGCTGCAGCAACTTTGATCTTCATAGCTTCACCCATATCTTGCAGAACATGTTGAAATTCTACAAGCATGTAGTAAAGTGCACTCACACTTTTCTACCTAGATTTAATAGAGAATATTTGAAAAATGACTAGAATGGAGTCTTTTCTAATGAAGTCTCCTGTGTAATATGAAGACAGAACGGGGGCTGCCAGTTAGCCAGAAGCAGCTATAGAATGAGACAGGTGTGGCTAACTAATGTGATATGTCATTTTCATCTAATCATAAGTGGTGGCTTGCAAGCAGCAGGGATGTATAAGAATAGCATGGCACAGTATTTAGACCAACAACATAACAGAACAGAGGGGATATATTTTTTTAAAAAATATGCCAATCATTATTTATATACTCAAATTTTAGAACTTTTCATGGGGAGAACATCTCACCCACCCTTTTCTACCCACTCCATATTCTTTTCACCTTGTCCAGATAAAGTAGTGAGTTTTTTAATTGTAAAGATAGTGGGATGGTTGGACACTTAAAAAGATCATCCTCTGTTTCTGTGAAAAAGGAGCAACAAACTTCTATTTAGATTTTGGGTGATTTATAAAGCGATTCTGGATGATCCAGAACCCTTTTGGATTTGCAAGTTTGGAATAGTTCATTAAAACTTTGTGAGTCAAAATTCCACTTCTCTGCCTGAAGAGATCGTCTTTACTTTCAGTTGATCATCCTTCTAAGTCTATTAGGGGAGTCTTTGCTGGGCTCTCTAACTGCACTCAGATTTTTGTGATGTCTGGATCCTTCGCAGGATCAGAGGCTCAACAAATTCCGAAGAATGCAGAAACTGTAAGATTTGATAACAATAGCCAGTGCAAATACAGAACAATCAGCTAGACTTGCTAAGCTACTGAAATGGGGTAGGTAAAGGGGTTTATTGTCAATTTTACACAGAAATATGCAGGTGGGGGGCTATGGAGAATAGAAAGAAGGGGTAGAAGAGATAAAAAGGTGTCATTAGGTGCAACTTGGAGAAGTTAGATACTTAGACTAGGTATTAGAGTTGCAGGAGAGAAAAGCTGGCAGAGCTGGGTGGAGGATGAGCTACAGCAAAGCATGGGAGGGAAAAGAACTAATATTAGTATAATCACCTAAGCTCTTTGATGCTGAGCTGTCATCAGACTCTGAATGCCTATGCTCTAAGTAAAATATCACACAACATGATAGAAACACAGTAACCAATTAAAAGGTGTTTGGGAGGGTTTAAATTTGAGACCCACTTGGGACAGATTATAGAAATGGACTTGAGAAGCAATGTTCAGAGCTGTATCCAAGCTTCCTCAGAATTTGTGAGGAAGGTAGAAGTTATCTGATTCAATCCCATTTCTAGGTGTATGTTCACCAGCCAAATCAAACACTGATTTAATGGATCTCCCCACCATAATTAGAAACCCATGTAAAAAACAAAAGTGCTATTTTTGCTGAACTTGTCTACAAGTGTTGAAGGAAAAAATGTGGATGCAGAAACAATGAGACAAAGAAAATCTAAAGATGACAAGATCATCCCATCACCTACCCTGTCCTTATCATTTCATTCTCCTATCCTCATTCATTTAAAATTTGTTTTGAACCAAGGCAAGCTTACAAAACTAAGGTAGCTAATAAACAAGCAGATATGAGCTGTAAGGTTGTGGTACAGCTCTTCTTACAAATGTTCTCAATGTTTGTGGCTCTTCAGATTTCTGGTTCTGGTTTAGGGCCCATCTTTAAATAAGATACTGTTTATTGTACAAGATTCCAGTGTAAGCATCAAGGTGCCTCCACCTCTCTCTCTCTCACTATGGCATTTACGGTGCCTCTCTCTCTCACACTAAGGCATTCAAGCACATGCTTAAGTCCCACTGAAGTCAATGTTTGACATTAAGCACATATACTATAGATTTGGAGGCTCATGTGTTCACAGTATCTAGAGGTCTTAGAAGCTAAGTCAATGGGAGCTAAACTGCTTTTACGCTTCTGAGAATGGAACTTAGGCTCCTTAAGTCACTTAGGCACTTTTGAAAATTTTACACTAAGAGGTCTAGTTATTGAAGCACATTTGGGGTTCCAATTAGAGATGGGTAAACTCATTCAGACTAACTGGAGCAAATGCAAACCACATACCAAAGAAAAAACTTTATACAGGTTCAAAACTGGTTGTCTAGGTTTTACTTTTTGCAATTACTATTATTTCTTGGGTTCATTAATCTCTAGTTCTAGTTGATCCATTAGCAGGAAATATCTGAGTAATCTCAAAGGAGAGAGCCTGTTCTAAGAATGTTCAGCTAAATTTTGCTTACCAAAGAGGTTTGGATAATTAAATGAGGTTCAAACAAACATTTAAAATGCAGCAGTTTTACTAAATAAGACCATCAAACCTTCTAAAGTTAGACCACCACAAAATTTCCCTGGCATTTACTGCAGCCTGCTGGCTTAGACCCACCCTAGTGGTAATATTGATATGTACTTTAGACAGCATTTTAAAATGAAAAAGTCAGGAGGACTGTTCTGTTTCTTGGGAGTGCAAAAGAAATAAATGGATAAGACAGAACTGAATATTACATATTAAAGTAAACAGCAGACAACACAGAGATTTGCACAGAGAAGGGAACACAGAGAAGAGCCTGTTCTAATATTGATTTTGTTTTATTTATTTATTTTCTGTGCGCTTCAAGCAGTGAGTTTTTATCCCAATGCAAACAGAGTCCATCCTAGGAAGATATATTTTATTGAAAAGATTTTTTTGTAGTTCCTTCTGCCTCTGCAAGCCATCTATAAAGCAAACTGAAATCTAACAGAATGCAGAAAGCAAACTACAGTACTGGGAGAGGACCAAGGACATGTTTTAACTTTTTAAAGGGAGCAGCAGCTCTTTCCCCCACAGTGCTCTTTCTTTACTCTCCATAACCCTCTCTCCTGGACACAGAGGCTTGCAAAAATAATAATCCCTCAAAGAGATTGCCCATGGAGCAAGATATAAATCAACATAAATAAGGGTGACAGTATCTCTCCCATTGTGTTCTTTGCTTAATTGTTTTGTCTGTCATGCTCTGCTTGTCTTTTTGTCCACCAAAAATAGTGACGGTCATGTATCTCTCACTAGGCTAAAAAGTATTAATGACAATTATTTATGACTAGGGGACACGAAGATAATTGTGAATATGTTCTTTCTATGACAGCAGTGAGATGTAAAAGGTATTAAATTATCACTGGTATTCTAAAATAGTACTGTTCAAATAGTGCTACATTGAAGCTGACTAGGGAACTTTTACTGTGTACCAGCAGGCAGGGCCAGCTCCAGACACCAGCCTACCAAGCGCGTGCTTGGGGCGGCACCTGGGGAGGGGGCGGCACTCAAGGTTTGTTTTTGTTTTTTTTGGTTCGGCCGGGCGGTGCTGGGGGGAGGCGGGGCTTGGGAGGCGGGGCGCCGTGCTGGGGGGGGCGGAGACTTGGGCAGCCAGGCGCTCAGCGGGAGTGGGCTTCAGCGGCACGGCACTCGGGGGGGCGGGGACTTGGGCGGCGCGACACGACGCTCGGGGGGGGCGGGGGACTTGGGCGGCGCGACACGACGCTCGGGGAGGCGGGGGACTTGGGCGGCGCGACACGACGCTCAGGGGGGCAGGGGACTTGGGCAACATGAGACGACGCTCGGGGGCGGAGACTTGGGCGGCACGACGCTCGGGGGCGGAGACTTGGGCGGTGCGACACTCGGGGGGTGGAGACTTGGGCGGCGCGACACTCGGGGGCGGGGCGACGCGACGCTTGGGGGGTGGGATGACGCGACGCTCTTTGTTTTCACTTGGGGCGGCAAAAATGTTAGAGCTGGCCCTGCCAGCAGGGTCTACCCAGACCAGCTAGTGCCCAACACAGTAATGCATTTTAGAAATCACACCCCCATAGTGCGCTCTGTCACTATATTATGTTGAAAAGTAGCCAGACCCGAAACCTTAAAAAATAAGAATTGACCAAATATCAAACTGATCCTCAAGGCAAATGTGCAATTTTTACAGGATTGGATAAGCAACTCATACTTTCTGTATCACAATCTGTCAACAGGCTTCCCAGTGACTTCCAGCATCATTTCTAGTTCATGACTTCCCCACACACAGCAACAATATATAAATATTGATCCTATAACAAATAGATCTGCTGTCTTTTTCTGAGCTGGGGACCATTTTTTCTTTTCAAAATGTATGTTCTCTTGGGCTAGTGTGACCAGATGTCCCGATTTTATAGGGACAGTCCCATTTTTTGGGTCTTTTTTTATATAGGCTCCTATTGCCCCCCCATCCCCTGACCTGATTTTTCACATTTGCTGTCTGGTCACCCTATCTTGGGCTTTCTCATCAAAAACACATATGGATTCATCTCCCCAAGGTATGTGAGTTTTGAAATGAGAACCCAATCTTGTGTGCCTGGCTCCATAATGAGATATCAAATAGAGGAGGTGCTGGCCATTGGACATGTTAATTTGGAGTATTAGTAATATAAGAGTCTGGAATAAGTTAGAAAGAGAACTGATGTTATGGATATTAAGGGATATTCAACTGAGCTTAAATGAAGCTGCACAAGCAAGATGGAGGAGAGTTCAATTTCTGTTTAGTTCTATAAATAAAAACTACACCCACCAACATTCTCCAGTAGGGTATCAGGTCACAGGTGTCACATCACTAGCAAAAAACCTCTTTGCCTGATCTGCTCCTGAAGCAAGTCACTGATGATAGCTGTGGAAGAAACAAGCTTAGAGAAGCAGACAACACTTTTCACACACATGCGGGTGGGGGAGGAGGAGGTGTTACAGAGAAGAATGGGTGGGGGTGGGGAGGTGGGAGGGTTCCCGGAATGTTGGTGTTTATAAGGAGTTAAATGAAGCCTATTAGGGGATGAACGGCAGAGGAAAAGGAAACAGGGATGACCTTTGGATTTTGACCACTATCTGGGCCAGCTCAGAACAGTGCAAGGGAGACTCCCTCACTGTGGGCACTTGGAGCCATTTGTCTTCCCCACTCTCTCTGGCTTTGGAAAAAAATGCAGGGAGGAGTCAGCCAGAAACTGAGGCCAGAAGAGGAGCTGCAGAAAGTAGTTCAAGCAGGGATTGCTGTACTGGAGAAGGGAAGTGGTAAAATGGGGCCCAGGACCCCTCGCACTCAGAACTATACAGGGGAGACATCCCGCCCCACACACACACACACACACTCTGGAAGCTTTGGGATGGAAATTGCAGGGACAAGCCAGGCAGAGATTGAAGTGAGAAGTAGAAGGGGGTAAATAATTGATTTTTCAGTTTGGTCAGAAAAATGAAATAAAATCAGAAAATATTTGGTTCAGTTCCAAAATGTTTGGAATTTATCAGCCAATGAGAAAAGCCCAGTCAGCTTCAGAAAATGAACCTGTGAGTGGGCACACCCACATCCCGTTTTCCTGCAACATGGGTGATTGCAGTTTGAATCTCCACCATGAGGGGATTTGAAGTCAAATTGCACCATGCCTAGGTGTGCATCCCAACTACCTGGGTATTCTGGAGTGCCAGGAGGGTCTTTGCACTCAATCTTTATTGCTGAAGTTGTTCCACTTTATATACATACATTAAGTGAGCCAAAGAGAGAACGATTCTATATCCTGGTAATTAAGGCATTCACCTGGGAGATAGAAGATGTGGATTCAAATCTTTTCACTGCCTGATTCAGAGTCACTCTCACACCCTTTGGTCCAATAATATTTATGTATTTATACGCAGTGGAACAGCTTCAGCAAGAGATATGAAGAGCAATTCACCCCAACACAGCCTATGGCCTGATGGTTAGGCTGCTCACCTGGGAGGAGTGAAATCTGTTTTCAAGTCTCTACTCCAGAGTGGAAATTTAAAGCTGGATCTCTCACATCCCAGGCAACTGCCCTAACTACTGGGCTAAAGGATCACACATACACATGCTTTTCCAAAGCTGGATCTAAAAACCTTTTTCCTCACTGAAACTAATCAGGTCAAATTCACAAATTATTTTGGGTTGACCAAAGCTTCATTTTTGGCAAATACACTATTTCACAAACAAACAAACAAACAAACAAACAAACAAACAAACAAACAAACAAACAAACAAAATTCACTCAGCTCTAGCCACCAGAGCAGTAGCAGAAGGCAGGGATTGGTGGACACTGAGGTCAGGCTGCTTTCTACACTTCTAACGCTGAAGGTTCTCTCCTTTGTATTGATTGGCTGTTTGCTCTATCGCCTTCCCTTCCTTATCTTTCCATCTTGCTGCTTTCCTCCTAACATAACCCCATGAAAGGATTAAAATATAAGAAAACAAAAATTCCAGAATAAACATATTTGATACCCTTGCACTGTTCACTCAGACTGTAGACCCTATCCCTGTTTCTATCCCTTTATCTGTCTTGTCTATTCACATTATAAGATCTTTGGGGCAGGAACTGTGTCTTACTTCGTATTTGTACAGTGCCATGCTTAGTTGACTCCTAGACACAACCGCAATAAACATGGTAAACAACAATAAAAATAAACAACATGCAGACACTTATGTCTTTGTAACAGAGGTAGGGAAAGTATTATGCTAATATTTCTTTCCCCTTTCCTGTACCTCCACTAACCTCTCTACTGGATTACAGATCAGTGTTTTCAGGACTGATATATATCTTATATAAAACTATAATTATACATAGTTAAATCTTCGATAACAAAAGTGATGCAAAAATCACGAAAGGGGAAAACATTTACTAGATCTAGATGATATAGATATACATACAGAAGCTAATTTATAATCCTTGGGAAAAAATGTGAATAACTCTTGTTTACAGCCCACATTTTCAGGATTTCCCCCCAAATTTTAGTACTTGTTACTATTACAAGTATAAGATATAATCATTCATGCACACATACACTCACATCCATGGGCTTTTTTCTGAGAGCACTTACCCTTTGTTTCTATGGAATGGTGTCCAAACCCCCTGTAGGGCATGACAGCTCCTTAAAGTCTGGGAAACACGTGATTGTTCACAGGCTCTATCAAACTTGAGTCTTTGCAATATCAGTCAGCAATTTGCACAGCCTGCAGCAATTTCATCCTCTCTTCTTTTCCAGTGGCGTGAAGGAACCTGCAGTCTAAATCCAAAAATCTGTCATATTCTCTGGAACACAAGCCTTACGGCAGACCCTTTTGATCCTAGAACTGCTCCATCATTGAGTTGTTCAATCTGGCTCCCATGCCTCCTATTTGAAAACTCTTTCCCCTCCCCTTGAGTTCCCATTGGTTCCATTCTCAGCACATGCCTGTGGTATGTCCCACTAGGCTGTTTGCCCCCAAAGGAAATTAGCTGTTAGAAGCTATGTAGGTAATGAGCACACCACCCAGTGCCCATGACACCCAATGACTGGATGGTTTTGGCCCATCCAGCAGTCACACTGCTCAGTCCAGGAAGTCTGCAGGCACACAGTATATCCCCAAAACTAAAACAAGGCACTACATATCTTCCCCATCATTTCTCTCCTTATTTACACCACTAAATGCTGCAATGCATGCATGTGGGTTACATCTTCATATCCTAACTCTGTATCAGAGTGTAACTCTAAACCTAAGCTATCACAACTAAGCCTGGTTTATGTATATCTTATTCAATTTCTTCATATGACATTCATGTCACATCAGTAGAATCACTGTGGCCTGAAATGTGAGATTATACAGTCCTTGTGCATTAATTATATAGGGATGATGTAAAGCTCTTTCAGCTCTTCCTTTTAATTTTTGTTAATGCTACTATTTTCTTAATACTATGATGAAATGGTATGTGCAGTCCTAGGAAATATACAGTGTCTATTATTTTTCATTACAAATATTATATGCTGAATTATCATTAAAAAAAGAACAAAACAGATGTTTCTAATACTTTCATAGATAACACTAGAAAAAGCAATTAGCTTTAAATTCCATTTACCAGCTGAATTCCCTCTCTGATCCATTCCCTAATTATTGTTTGAAAAAGGCTGGGGCAGATCAATGGTTGACTCTAAGTGCTATTTGTTTCTCTCCTTTTTAGCATGAGGCATTGGCTCTATTGTTTTTTAATTTTGTGTCAATATGGAAACTAAGAGCACTGAGTTCATGAGGAGTTGGTAATATGGCTGAAAGGATTTTGAAGTATTTTTCACAAAAAGGACATCTTTAAGGCAGAATGTAATATTTCAATGAAGTACTGATTGTTGTCTGTAATATATTGAAAGTCATTAAGTCCTTATATGATGTTCACTCTCATTCTTCAAAGGAAAGGTTTTAGTGAACTATTTAAATCTGTCTAGATATTTGGGAATGTATAGATTTTAAATGATGTCCTGATAAAAAGCAGATCTTGCATTTGATATTTTCAGTAGCAGTCATGCTGTGCTGTGAAGGGGGTAGAGATACTATTGCTGAATTGCCAGTAGAGATACTATTGAAACTTATCAGTAAAACTATCTTGTAGGATTTTTTAAAATATAGTGTTCCTCTTTATACAAAGGAATATTGCTTTACTTCTCTTGGCAATTGTTTTACTTTGACAGCATCTATATAGAACAAACTCCAGCAGAAAATGCTGCATCATTATATTTTCTGTTATACAGCCACATTGTCAGTTTTCTAGTTTGGATTCTATCAGTAGCTTGTTTCTGTCAAAACCATTGAAGAGAAATAGATAAGAAAAGTAAACATGACTTCATTTATCTGGGACAAGGGGAAAAAAGCCCTTTATTTTTACCTTGAGATTTAAAGATGTCAGAAAGAAGTCAATTAAAATAGATTAACCCCCCACCCCTTTTTATCTTAGTATTAACATGATGAAAGATCTATAGTTAGTAGGTTGGTTTTATTTTTGCCCATCATGGAGAATGAGACACCCTGTGTCTCATCAGAATACACTGAAAAACAATTACACTGGAATGACGTGTTTTAAAATGGATATGCTTGTCTACTGTGCATAGTGAAATAAATTTGTATTAAGTGAAGTTGCTAGTTGGGCTCATGCTCCTGGAGTTTAATCATTAGTATCTGTAATCACAGTCTCTTTCTTGGGTTTCTAATATAGTAGGTTGTCAAAATGACAGGGTTAGTGAAGGCCAATACTTATAGTCAATTTACAGAAAGTGGAAAAAGTTCCTTTCATTTTCTTTCAGGAGGTAACATTATAAGATACTTACTTGAGATAAATATTTTTGTTTTAGAGGTAGAGGTAGATTTTCCTCCAACTGTCCAAAAAGCATAACTACTGTGAAAAGTAAGTGTACCAAAAGTGTAACTTTAAATCATATTCATCTCCAGTGTTTTTACCAAAAAATGTTTAAAAGAATTGGATCATGTGTGTGGAGTTTCTTATTCTTCATTACAAAGTGAGCCTTCCCCACTTTTTTTTTCAAATTTTTGAAGCACATTAAAAGTATTAGTATCTCCTATTAGAGATAAACCAGGGACTAGTAGCCTAAGTAATGCAGTCAATTAATGCAGAGACTAGAATTCAAATTCTGATTAAGGTTACAGATATTGGGTAACATTTTCAAAAGTGCCTATGTGACTTAGGAGCCTAAGTCCCATTGACCTTCAATGAAACTATTTTTAAAAATTGGATTTAGGCACCTTTGAAAATACTACCCCAAAAAAGTTTGGCAGCCTGACCCAAATTTGATGATCTGATCATGTTATGTAAATCTAGCTACATACAATACATACAATTTACAGTTTTCTCAAGAGAGATTTAAGACTAGAATAGAAGATATGTTTCAGTTTAGATGGAGAACTCGTGAACCTTGACTGAGATGTTTGTGAGAACTTACACAGTGTGACCAGTGCCTAGAATGGATGACACTGAAAATGACACCCTGGGGTTGCCAACTTTTTAATCGCATAGACCTGACACCCTTGCCCCGCTCCCTGCCCTGTCCATTCCCGGAGGCCACACCCCTTCCCTGCCCCTTCTCCAAGGACCTGCCTCCCACTCACTCCATCCCCCCTCCATCTCTCGCTCACTCTTCCCCATGCTCACTCAGTTTCATTGGGCTGGGGCAGGGTTTGGGGTGCGGGCTCCGGGGTGGGGCCAGAAAAGGGGGGTACAGGGTGTAGGAGGGGGCTCCAGGCTGGGGCATTTGAGGGGGTGCGAGCTGTGGCTGGGGACGGGCCTGGGATGAGGTGTACAGGAGGGGGCTCTGGGATTCAGAATGCAGGAAGGGGATCAGGGCTGGGGCAGGCAGTTGGGCTGTGGGAGGGGGTGTGGGCTCTGGGAGGGACCATGGGCTGGGGCAGGGGGTTGGGATGCAGGAGGGATTTCTGGCTCTACGAGGGAGTTTGGGTGCAGGAGGGGGATCAGGCCTGGGGCAGGGGGTTGGCGTGCAGGCTCTGGGGAGGAGCCTGGGATGAGGGGTGGGGCTGAGGGGTTGGGATGTGGGAGGGGGTTCTGGTTCTGGGAAGGAGTTTGTGGGGGGGCTCAGGGCTCAGGCAGGGGTTTGGGGTGCAGGAGGGGGCACAGTGTGAGGGCTCTGAGAGGGAGTTACAGTGCAGGAGGGGGCTCAGGGTGGTGGCAAGGGGGTAGAATGTGGGAGGGGATGAAGGGTGCGGGCTCTGGCCAGGCAATGCTTACTTGGGTGGCTCCTGGAAGTGACCAGCATGTCTGGCTCCTAGGTTTGAATTGAAGCCAATTCCAGGAGACTCCCGGCCAATCTGGGAGGGTTGGCAACCCTACGCCACACTCAGGACAGACTGCAAGAAAAAGGCAGACACACCCCAAAAACTTGTGGTTTGTTCTATAATTAGGTTAATCAAACCAGTAACAAAAGAGTTTCCATAGCATCATACCAGTTAAAAAGAAGCCAAACACAATAAACTTTAGGCATTCCAGCCCTTGGTTCCCATCCAGACAAACTGCTATTATATGATGAGCGGTTACTGAAAACCCAAGTCCCCATGCATGAAATTCTTCCAATCCCAAAGGATGAGACACTTCCCCCCAGCCTGGGTAACTCAGATCTTACCCAGATATCATGCTGGCAGCCAATCCTTAGTAAACTAACTAAAGATTTTATTAATAAAAGAAAAGAGAGTTATTGGATGGTTAAAAGATCATATACATTACAAATGACTGCAAAGTGCTTAGATCAGATTTGTAGCAGTGATGGATGAGTCTGCTGGCTTGCAAAAGTCTCTCTGGAACTTCCAAAACATTGAAAGGCCCTCAGTCCATTGTTCAAAATACTCCTTTTGTTGGAAATCCACAATCCAGAGTACTGGAGTAGGAATGAGGCAAAATGGAGATGTTTCAGTTGCAATTTATACCCTCTCCCATGTGAATGAAAAGTTACTGTCCCAAACAATGCCCATAGCCCATTTGCATGGAAAGCAACTGGCAAAGATGGAGTCTTAGGTGTCAGATCCATACCTGTTTTGCTGAATCACAGGGGTAAGCACTTGGCTTCATGCTGTCTGAAGAATCTTCAGGAAGAGCTCACTGAAGAGTTGATTCCACTTAATGGCCCATTTGAATGATCCATCAACAATTGAATTGTTCATCAACACTGGACTGGTTGTAAAATTACTTTGTGGGTGTTACCAAGAACAAAACACATGTTTGAGATAAAAATACATAGCAAATATTCATAACTTCAGATTCAAGGATGATATGTGCATGTCAACAGGATTATCATATTTAGCAGGTTACAACTTTTCCTTTGATACCTTACATGATATACCTTGTTTCAGATGTAGTGCAATTGTGCAACAAGATATAAATTGTCATCATCGTTTTGATACAGCATCACACAGAGTGTCTGTCTGAATGTTTATTGATCATATGCTTATTGACAGCATGAAGAGTTTTTAATTTTAAGCCCAGACAAAGTCTATTTCCCCCCCTTTTATGTATGTTTCAAAGAAACACATGCAGATTAACTAAAGGCATACAGACTGTATAAAAACTGCAAGAGTTTTTAATGATAACTTCTTTGCACCTCAGTTGCCTCACCTGCAAAAGAGGGATACTAATACTTTGTAAATTACTGTGAGATTGTATTTAAATAGCTCCTAGAAACCAAAGTACTTTACACACTTCATCCAGCACTGAAATGCCACCCCATATGGTCAGATGTTTAACAGGAACACAATGAACACTGTATAATATTTTAGCACTGAAAATAAAGAATACCACTATACCCAACTGAAATTTCAAGGAAGAGATTTAGATAAAATACAATACTAACACTGGAATTTAGCAAGGACACCAAGGCTAACAGTTTTACACATGTAAAAAATGTCATGTGATCTTCAACAAGAAGAGTCTAGGGTCTGAATTTTGTGTCCCATTCCAAAACTAGCACCTCAAGAATCATTACACCTCCTATCATTATACTGTAAAAAATATTGACATTTATCTGAACTAGCCACAAAAATGAATCAAGAATATCCATATTATATATAGAAGTGTGAGATAAGAATCACAAGTACATTTTTACAGACTTCTTGGGCAACATTTATCCTGATGCATTTCTACTGATTTTCAGCAGAACTACAAAGAGACAAATTTGGTCCATTATATATTTTTCTGATTTTACAGACAGAAAATAATGGTAAAAACTCTACTGCAGAGAGGTTGGCTACCTTTCAGAAGTGGTGTGCCGAGTCTTCATTTATTCACTCTAATTTAAAGTTTCGTGTGCCACTCATACATTTTAACGTTTTAAGAAGGTGTCTTTCTATAAGTCTATAATATATAACTAAACTATTGTTTTATGTAAAGTAAATAAGGCTTTTAAAATGTTTAAGAAGCTTCATTTAAAATTAAATTAAAATGCTCACGTGCCACCGCCTTCGGCATCCATGCCATAGGTTGCCTACCCCTGCTCTACAGTTTTCCAACAGCTTCAATTTTTTTTTGCTTCTCTAGTAAATTTAAGTTGTTTCATTGGAATTAATAACAACCCATCTATAATTATATGGAGTATCTGAAATAGCCATTCATTAAGACTATAATTCCATTTAAGGATTCTAGTGATACAGTAGAATCAACTTTATAAATAGTTGAGGGGCACATTTTTCCTTATCTTAAAAGCCTAAGGCTTTGTCTACACTACAGGCTAAATCAGCGATGCTCTGATCGATGCAGTAGCATTGATTTAGTGGGTCTAGAGAAGACACGCTAAATTGATGGGAGGGCGCTCTCCCGTTGACATCTGTAATTCACCTCAACGCGAAGCGGAAGCTATGTTGCCGGAAGTGAACACCGCTGTAAATCAATCTAAGGTATGTCGACTTAAGTTACGTTACTTACATAACTTAATTAGTGTAACTTAGATTGACTTACAGCATTAGTGTAGACCAGGCCTCAGTAACATTCCTTCTTTGAAAATCTTGAAATTAGTTAGGCTAAAGTAACTTTGAAAATCATGGAGGCCAATGAAATGAAACAAAAATCAAAAACAATTTTAATACCTGAAAGTCAGAACTGCCAAAATGGCTGGAAAGCTTGTCTCATGTTAAGTTCCCATACACTTTGTCATTATTTGTTCAGGTGCTTCTAATTATAGTGTTTTTCAGTGGAAAGAACAATGGATTATCTTGGTTGAGGATTGTCCTTGCTTTACAATATGAAGGTCAAAGCAAATTAAAGCAGCTGGTTTAAAATAAATGAAAGTCAAGGGTGTGGGTCTTTCTTTTACTTTTTATTTGGGGGGGGTATTTTTTCTCCTAATAAGGAAAGTGTACACAGTGGGAAAATATGTGAAGTAATACCCTTGTGAGGATGAAAAGAGTACTACTCATCTCAAGGATAATGCAGACACAAGTGTTATGCACACCGACATCCTTGTATCATTTCATTCTGCTTTACAACATACATGGGGAGAATAGGGCCATATACTACCGCTCCCATATATGGAAGTCCCATTGAATACTACTGGGCAAATTCAGCATAGATTTTCACCCAATATATTCCCAATGAAACCATGGGAATGCTGAAAGTATAAATCTGTGCTGAACTTGGCTCAAGAACATTGAGTACAGACTCAGAACAAAACACAGCAAGGTAGGAAATGAATTGCAAATTAAGCGTTAACAGATTCCCTGTAGACTATACTTGTGCAGAGCTTTTCCAGAGCAATTTTCCATATACATTATTTTTAATTGCACATTTATTCTTTCATAGAAGTTTAAGCAGGTATATGTGACAGCCTCCAGTTGTACTTATATAGAAAATGTCACCATATAAATGATTTTTAGCTCACAAGTGAAGAAAGAGTCAATAATTCATAAGTGGTGGAACCAAAGGCAAAAATTGGAGGTATTTCCATTCATATTGATTAAAATCTGTCCATGCCATACTCTGCACTATGTTTATTCAATGGACTTCATTTCACAGCTGATATTTGTTCTGTCTTTTTACTTTAATTTTCTTTTTTCTTACTATGGTCATTTCATCCTTGACCAAAGAATGACATTTACTTAGGGTACATTTGCTGTCAGATATTCTTACTCATTTAAAATCACCTTTCACTGTCTGAGTTGAATAGTTCTAAGATAGGTAGTGGGATTGTTTTGAAAAACCATTCTGATTAAAGGTCAGAAAGGACCATGTCTGTATAGTACAAATACAGAGAGAGAGACAGAGAGCAAGAAAGCACAAACACTTTTTGATACACATAATCTATGTCCTTGATCCTGCAAACAACTGCACTATTATGGACCTTTCCTCTCCTGCAACATGCCCTTGACTATCTCTGATTGGTTGTTTTATGGATCTGAAGAAACAGTGTTTTACTTACCTACCATTATACTTTTAAAATGCTATCTGGGTGACTACAGTCTATGATAGGCATTTTCTTTTCTTAGCTAAAAGTCTAAATAAATAAAAAAATTAGTCTCTGCCAGGTAGAATCATTACATAGGACTATTAAAAAAAAAGATGTAAATCAATTTGTCACAGTAGCAGAAATAATTTAGCTAAGCTGCATAAAAATATGACAACAGGAGAATATCAGTGTACTTTTAAGCATCAACAAGATATGCTGCCATTAAATGTTGTAACATTCACTTATAACCATGGTTTTGGTTTGATACTGTAGTTTTAAAGATAAATCTCTATGGTTTTCCAATGATCTTTTTCATGTACCAAAAGAAAAAAGTGTAAAAGGAGAACATAATACCATAGATAGGAGGCATGTTGAAAATGTGGTACTCAGTAGATAGCAACATTTACAGGCAGAGGAACAGCCTTATATTAGAAATAATTTGGTATAAAATAATAATCCTGTTCAAAACTCAAACTGCTTCTAATTTATGTGTGGTGTAAGTCTCTGCCAATCTGACCAATGCTACATATGCTGGAAAGATTAGAATCCATTTGACTGGTGAAGTTGAACACTGCACAAACAAACTGGATGAAAAAGCAACTCATTTCAGACCTGATCTTGCTAAATGCTGGACTCTGGACCTGATCTAGCAAAGCACTTAAGCAAAACCTTAATGTTAAATAAAAGAGTAGTCCCATTGGGACGAAGGGAATAGAGCTCATGTTAAATAGCAGCACAATAGATACAACGTCAGTGTTCACTTACCTAATTATTTTGACTGCAGGCATCCCAATGTGACTATATCATATATAGAAAAATCCAGTACACATCTATTTTTCATTATATATGCACATTTATATTTAGGTGATTACATCTTTTCATTTCTAAATTTTAGCATAGAATGGCCATTCAAAATACTGAAAAGTATTTTCCCTAATAAAGGGCAGCATGATAATCCTAGTTTGAACTTTGTAAAATACATCCCATTTGAGTGATGTAGACCCCCCAAATAGGAAAATATTCCAAAAATTAACAGATATCTTTTCCTATCAAACTGCCAAATCTCCAAAGCACCTTTTCTATTTTTTGTCAAACTTCCCAAAGAAATTTTATCCCAGTATAACATTATGGATGCTATCTTCAATTTTGACTATGAAAGGACTAATGCCACTTCAATCTTCGTATGCTTTTCTAATGCATTCATTACCGTGCTATCTAGTGACTGATAGCAAAATTAAGACTTATACAAATGCATCTATAAGAGACCTAATTCCCTGATTTTGTTTCTTTTGTAAATTCTGTAGATTTTGAGGTTTCTTCCTCTCCAGGGCTTTGGAGCTGTGCTCCAATTCTGCTCCAGCTCCAGGCAAAAACCTGCAGCTCCACTGCTCCGGAGCTGCTTCGTGCTCCAGCTCCAGGGTCCACTCCAAAGCCCTGCTCCTCTCCTGAAAATTTTTCTTCTTCTTTCCCACCCATGCCCCCCGCCCCCAACTTTTGCTCTCTACTTCTACCACTTTTACAGGGTACAATTGCAATTTATCTTCCTTAACTTAGTTAACTACAAGTATGAGGGTGTAGCTGTGTTAGTCTGTATCCACAAAAACAACAAGGAGTCCAGTGGCACCTTAAAGACTAACAGATTTATTTGGGCATAAGCTTTCGTGGGTAAAAAATCCACTTCTTTTTACCCACGATAGCTTATGCCCAAATAAAATCTGTTAGTCTTTAAGGTGCCACCGGACTCCTTGTTGTTTTTTTTCAGTTAACTACTGTATCATTTTATACTCTTTCTACCATGTATTCTGTACTGTACTGATATTGTGAAATGACTAAACATAAAGTGAGCCTCCTCCCCCCCCCGAAATAAGTTTGATGCCTGATGTTTCACCAGTTAGACTGCAGAAATTCCTAGTGTCATTCTACAATGAAAATTTGAGGCTGTTCCCTATTAACTTAATGATAACTGTATCCAGGCAATATACAACTTGATCTTCAGCCTCAGAGTTTATTTAGTTCAAAATGCAATTAGTATCAAGTTAATAGGAAACACAGTCAAATCTAAAGAGTAAGGACAAATTAGTACCCTGTGATGCATAGACTCACCCACTGCAGCTGGGCAGGAATACAGGCTAACCATCTCTTGAGCAATGGTTGGAGAAGCAGACGAGATACCTGCAGCAAAATCAGAGGCAAGAAAGTGGTTTATTGTCTTCGCAGTATGGATTAGTCCCAATATACACTCTGTTTTAAGCTATCAGGAGACACATATGACTAGAGCTGGCTGTAGACCTTGCAAGTGAATCTGCAAACTTATTTCAAATTTAAATGTGGAAATCATGATAAAAGGAAGGACATCCTGAATATTAATATAATGAGTCTGAAATACAGGGACTTTAGCAGTAGGAATCAGCATGTACTGTATTACTGTGTAGCAACTGCTATAGTACAGAAAAGTGAAATACAGCACTAGATAAAATAAAGCTTTAGATAGAATCACTGCACAAAGCTGCTCTAAACAATAGGCGAGAGGTGGAGGGAGCAAGGAATCAATTTGACCCATCAATTGACATTCAGTTCTTTAACTGCCTACTTCTGTGCAAGTGATGTATAATATCTAACACTAGATAGCATTTTAGTGCAAAAAAAGAAAAAAAAACCCTAAAAGTATTTTCCCACCCACACAAATGAGCCAAGGACTGCTGGACAGCCAATGGGATGGCAATTCAACTAAAAGGTCTGTTCAAAAAGGCTGGATGGTTGGTTCAACTGCAGCTCAGATTGATTGCCCTCAGTCAATCACTTTTTGGTGGTATATGTGAAATGAGTTTGGTGGCTTCACTGGTATTCCTAGTGGATAGATGTCCACATTCTAAAAATCACCAGTACAAGCTGGCAATGGCAATCTTGCTAGCAGCCTTGGAAAAAGAACAGGGATTTAATTGGCAAAGAAACAAAACTATCTTCCACTGATCCAGCTAGCACAATTTGTGTCAGATGGATGCATTCATGGGTGGAAGTTTGTACTACTGATTCTTTTGCTGTACTGGAGATTAAGGGTGCAATTAACAAAAACAAAAAAGGAGGTCAGTGCTCTCTAAAAACATCAACATAGGAATAAATTGGTGCATGTGCGTATGCTGTACCTCTGCTGCACCAGGCTGAATTTTACCCTAAAAGTAAAAGGGCTGTTAGTTTTTGAGTACCAAACTCATACCAAAAAATGAAGGGGAAAAAAAAAACTTGCAGTGGAGCTTTGTGGAAAAAAGTATCAATAGCACCTATCTTTTCATATTCACCCTTTGCAATGTTTACTTACATGTAAAATTATTTAGTTATTCAAAAATATTGCCATGAAAAAAAATTTAGAGAATGTAAAGTGATTAAAGCCCCTACTTTGTATATTCAAACTGACATTTTCAAGACAAAAGTCAGCAGCTAAATTATTTAGGTATTTTTTCTTGTCTTTATACTATTAGTTAATTATTTCATATACACAATTTAAAAGAAGTACAAATGATGACTGGTTAGCCTGTAGATAATATTGGTAATTAACCTGTTTACTCAAATTATGCATTCAAAAATATTTATATCAAAATAAAAACTTGGTCTAAAAAGAGAAAGGTTTAGCCTTTGGCAAAGAATACAACTTGGGCCTAATTAAACAATAGGTATTCAAAAATGTCAAATGAAGACTTAATTTTCCCTTGGCTAATGCCATTTTATTGCTTATATTTTGTCTGTCCACAACCGGATTTATTGGAGCAAAGACTTATTCTGCTCTGAGCTATCCCTAATAGTTTTTATTTTTTAACTATTATACTATTATCAGCTTAATTTAGTATTTATTATATGCACTCTAGTCCATAATACTTGTATGATATTGTCTAACTTATATGTAAGCAGTGTTTTTGTAGCCCTGTTGGTCCCAGGACATTAGAGAAACAAGGTGAGTGAGGTAATATCTTTTATTGGACCAACTTTTGTTAGTGAGAGAGACAAACTTCAAAGTTTACACAAAGCTCTTCTGTGTGCACTCAAAAGCTTGTCTCTCTCACCAATAGAAGTTGGGTCTGTGATGGGGTGGATAGGCCCAGTACTGGTAGGGCGGGGGTAAATCCTTCCCTCCTAGCAGAAGCCCCACCCCGAGGCTCTGCTGGGCATGCTCCACCTGGAAGTCAGGTATAAAAGCCTGCAGAGCTGCTCAGTTGGGGGAGAGGGGCAGGCAGGGAAGGAGGCTTGTCACTCTCTCCAGCAGAAGAGTGGCTCACACACCAGGACACAGAGATCAGACACGCCCAGAAGCGCTGCAGAGGGGAAGCAGAGGATGCCACAGATCTGGTTGAATCTGAGGAAGGGGTAGGAAGTGAACCAGGGAGTCCTTAAAGGGGAAATGTGCAAAGACCGTTCAGGCTGGTGTGTTTTGGGAGGATCCCTGCTGGTAAGGAGAACTCGCCACCAACAGGGCCCTGGGTCGGAAACCGGGCAGGGAGTGGGATTGGGTCCCCCTACCTCTCACACCCACCTTTGAAAGGGGGTGGCCCTACACAGTGATTTGGTTGGACTTCGGCCAGTAGGCTGCATTACCCCACCAGAGGAGGGGAATTAGATGGACTCTGGCCATTGGGCCGTGCTGGTCTAGGGGCACGTTGTATGGACTTCGGCTGCTAGGCCGCCTTATCCCACTATGGAAGGGGAACTAGGTGAACTCTGACCAGTGGGCCACACTGCCGTAGGGGTGCATAGTATGGATTCTTGCTGCCAGGCTGCATTACCTCACTAGGGAAGGGGAACTCTTGTTTGAGCCACACTGTGCTAACTACAGAAGGGTTTAGAACATGGACTTGGATATAGTGAGGCTGGGTTACCTACCGCCACTTTAACTTAAGGGGTTGTTGAGGTACAAGCCTCACCACAGGGTTCAATAAAAGGTATTATCTCTCCCACCTTATCTCTCTAGTTGTCTAACTTATGCGTTGTTAAGTTGAAATATAGTTTGTGGGCTTCACTGTCCACTCTGGCTGTGCTTGGGATAATAAAGAAAAGGGAGGGTGAAGAACAAAGGTGTCTTTAAGCCATCTCATGCCTGCTGAATTCTCTGCCTTGCTGGGGGCTCAGGGCTGTTCTAACTAAGCCCCCAAGAGGCTGGTCCACAGATGAGAATAACTGGAGTGCAGCATGTCCTGACCAAGAAACTAATGTGAAGGTATAATTAGTGTATCAGAGAAGCATAGAATTGTAGTGTTGGAAAGGTCATCAAATCCAGGACCACATGTGCCTAGATCAGTGGTGGGCAATCTGCAGAGTGTGGTTTGCACGTGGCCCTTCAGGGTAATCTGCTGGCGGGCCGCAAGACAGTGTTTACATTGTCCGTCCACAGGCGCGGCCGCCCACAGCTCCCAGTGGCCACGGTTCGCCGTTCCTGTCCAATGGGAGCTGCGGGAAGCAGCATGGGCCACAGGGCTGCCACTTCCCACAGTTTCCATTGACCGGGAACAGCGAACAGTGGCCACTAGGAACTGTGGGAGGCCATGCCTGCGGATGGTCAACATAAACACCGTCTCGCAGCCCGCCAGTGGATTCCCTTGATGGGCTGCATGCAGCCTGGGGGCCGCAGGTTGCCCACCACTGACCTAGACCATCCCTGACAGGGGTTTGTCCAATCTGTTCTTTAAAAGACCTCCAATGATGGAGATTCTATAACCACCCTTGGTCATTTATTCCAGTATTTAACTATCCTTTTACTTAGAAAGCTTTTCCTAATCTAAATCTTCCTTTATACAGATTAAGCCCATTACTTCTTGTCCTACCTTCAGTGGACAACAATTGACACTGTCCTATTTATAACAGCCCTTCATATATTTGAAGACTATCAGGTAGGGTGACCAGACAGCAAGTGTGAAAAATCGAGATGAGGGCATGGGATGTAATAGGCGCCTATATAAGAGACAGCCCCAACTATCGGGACTGTCCCTATAAAATCAGGACATCTGGTCACCCTACTATCAGGTCCCCCTCAGTATTCTTTTCCCAATACTAAATGTGCTCAGGTTTTTTAACCTTTTCTCATAGGTCAGCTTTTCTAAATCTTTGATCATTTTTGTTGCTTTTCTCTGGCCTCTCTCCAGTTTGGCCACTTCTTTCCCAAAGTGTAGCACCCAGAATTGGACACAGTACTCCAGTTGAAGCCCCACCAGTGCCGAGTAGCACCGTAGTGTCTTTTACAAAATACTCTCTATATTTCTCTATATAGCTCTCCATATATTATTTCTCTATATAGTTTTTCTTACTTCTTTGTTCAGCCTACTTTATAATGTGTTTAAGTGCAAAATTTTCACCATCTCTCTTAAAATAATTTTAAAGTATTGTTTTTCTGATATTTATAGCTTACAATTACCCAGGCTATATTTCACCCCGATATTGCTTCTTATATTTTCAGGATATATCACAGTACTTTGGGACATTTGGAGCTAGGCAACGGAGGGAGCCATTGGTTCTGCAGATACATCAAGCCAGAGTCCATACACTTCCACCCAAATAGTAGTAGGGAAGGGTTGCAGTCACTGTTTCCAGCTGTAGAGTAGTTAGTACAAAGGTCTTGCGGGGGGCCCTCTTTATAATTCTGCAGTGTGCCTTTTGGTTGAGGGATTGAATTTCACCCCCTCATAAAACCACGCTTATATCTTGCACGAAGGGTTAAATTCACCTCTGTGCAGAGGGCCAATAACAGGGCATATGCACCACTTCAACCCCAAATAAACCCTATTTGAGGGCTTAAATGTTACACAACCAAGCCTTGTGCTGGCCTTCTGAATAGGACTTAATTTCACTCTCAAAGTAAGTTCCATTGTGTACAGAAAAACTAGGTATAGCCTAGAACTATCCAGCAAATTTTATGTCATGTTACCAGATATGCCCTCTTATTAAACCTGCAATTATATTTTTGTGACTAGGAAGATAAACAGGGATTACAGTGCACATACTGAACACAGTAATGAGAACAAAGATTTCCAGTCCCAGATTAACTTGATCTTTACCTTTGTTATGCAGTGTTTGCTTTTTTACAATCAGTGTTTGCATACTTTATCTCTGCTTAATTATTCTGTTTTATGATTCTCATCACAGATTAGGACACAACCCAATGGAGAAAAACAAACAACAATACATTTCAGGATGTAAGAGATCCTACATTCCAGCAAGCCCTGAACAAGTTAAAATATTACCAAGTAGTCTATTTTCTATAATAATAAAAAACTGCTAGGCAAATAATACTGATTGAAAAAAAGATTATCTTGGTCTCCTCAATTTCAGTTGTGTATTTGAGAAATACTTGACATTAATACTGTACTATATAGCACAGGCTTTTGAAAGTGAAAGTAAACATCCCAATTTTTACTTTTAATCATATCATTAGTCTGGGAAAATGAAACTAGAGTCTGTCAAAAAAATTGATTATTTATTGTAGTCTAGTACAGCAGATCAAATGAGGAAAAAAATGACACCTCCCCTTGAGTGACTGTAATTCATAAAACATTAGCTCAAAAATGCATCAAAATAACATTACTGTTTTGATTTAAATAAAAAGGAAGCATTTTTATCTCTTATTGTACTGAGGTATTGGAGGATTCTGATCCAAGTACTTGAAGGTATTTAGTAGTATGCCATGCTACCTATGGGGAATCACTTGAATGTTATGTTTGCAAAGCTTTTAAATTAAATTTATTTTTAAACTGATGGTATGAAGGAACTCCATTCCCCACATGGGTCCCAATAACACAGGCAGGGGAGAAAAGGAAAGGAGAAATAAGTTTAAAATTTCTTCATTGAGATAGTATAAAAATGATAATAGACTTACAAAATCAGTTTTACTTCTGAGAGGAAGAGAAGTCTTCCAATAGGTTAAAATCATAAATAGGCCCTGGCAGGAGCAAGTTCACCTCCAAGTCACATATACCTGAAAGCAAACAGTATACAAGGCAAGGAAGGTCATTGTCTTAAAAAGGACATGCCAATTTTTGCAGTTCAGTAAATTCTTCCACATGCCCCTCCCCCTGTAGAACAAACTGCCCTTAGTCAAGGTGGCTCTGGGATGCAAGGAAGCCCTGTGTAGATCATCAAAGGATGGGAAGTTCCAGGTAGGTAAATGAAGGTTATCAACAGAGAGGCACCAGGATAAGTTTCACACAAACACTACCTTTCCAATATACCTCCACTCGGATGCAGGGACTTCCTTTTAGTTCTGTCTCCACAGCTCATTCTCTTCTTGGTCCCGGTGCTGAGTCTCCCATTTGCTGTAAAGCATGCTCGTCAGTTTGTGATGCGGGAGCTGCAACTAAGACCTACCAAACCCATCTCATAAAGGGGCTACCAAACAGCCATTAAATGGGACTAACTTTTAATACCTTCTAAAATGAGCTAGATTCAAACTGGTGACACAGAAATGAAAGATTTTGTCATTCTTTAGCAATGCCCTATGGCATCTGGTCCCCCAGTAAGGGCTAATGACAGGGGGATCCCCTGTATTATATATTAAAATACTATCTTAATACAATGTTATGAATGCAAAATAAAACTTCTGAAACTTAGGAAATGCCAGATTTGCGGTTAGCCATGCAACCTTAATTCAGCTTCATTGTGAATACATGTTACAAAGATATAATCTTTAATTGAATGATCACAAACTATTTCTTCCAGCATGGATGGTCAGAAGGATTTGAAGAGGACCATCAGTTCCACAGCACACACCTCTTACACTTGAGATAAAGGAATTACTACTAGAAGGCTATGAGATAGCCTGGCACAATTGTGGTGGGTGGGCAGTGGATGTCAGGGGGTTGGTCCTTAATGGTGTGGAAGGCCTGGGAATCTCCTCCCTCATTTTCCCCCACATGGATCAGCCTCCCACATTCCTACATTTTTAGACATTGCCTTATTTTTCTGCCTTCTCAACTTTATTCAGGTCCCCATCTCAACTCCCTAATTCTCATTTCCCTCAGTGTAAGCTCTCAATTCAATTCCCATCTTCTAATACTTCCACCATCTCATCTTCCCACACAGTTCTTCATATCAGTCTTTCTTTCTCAGATCTCCATTCAGTTCATGCCAATCTTAGCTGTTCTCCTTTTCAGACCATCCATTCACCCATCCAGACTGGTTGCTGCTCTGCTGGCAAAGTAAAATTCTCCTCTCTGTTCCTCCTGCTGGCTTGGCCCACCAAGCAGGTGGCACTGTAGTCTCCAGTGGCCAGGAGTAAAACTGCAGTTCTAGCCCATAGCCTGGCTAGATACAAGAGGATCCTGCTGGAATACAAGGATACCTGACACTTGGCAGCCCTAGACAAGCACAGAGAGCTGGAGTACAAGGGGAAATCAAAAGCGTTTTGCTTGCCAGAAACTCATGCACAGATGGCTGGGGCAGAGGAAGAGCAGGACTGAGCACATTGGTTATTGTAGTTCTCATGCATTCTCAGTCCCGTCCCCTGTCTGGCTTCTGAAAAAGACCTTTATGAAAAATAATACACTATCAGAAAACTGAATTCTTCAAATTAGACATTTGAAAACTTCTGCTTACAGCGCCTCCTTAAATGAGGTTCTTTTGAAATAACTCTACAAAGCCATGGAATTTCAGACAGAGTAATATCCTTTCTACAGAATTTTTAAACCAACCTATAAATAATCATATCCCTACTATGTAGGTACAATTTTAAATGCTAAAGAAAAAATAATCTTATTAGAATGACGGCCCTGCATCTTTAAGCAGGGTGAGGGGTATTTGGCTGGCTGAATGAAGGCAACTGTGCTTTATGGCTGGTTGGGGGCAGGGGGAGATGAAAACTGCTGCAAAAAGGGTCAGCAAGGTTGCTGACTCATCCCTTGGAAATACAGGGTTTAAAAGGGGCAGCTCTGCACCTGTAGCCTCCCTTTTTACATAGACCAGGATGAAACAGAAGGATGCCAGTGTACAGCTCGACTCGGCTCTTCATGGAAGTGGGGGCCTGGCCAAGGGCTAAAGCCCCCCCTCACGTCAGTGCCGGAATAGAGCGGCAGGAGCTTGCAGCAAGTCTCAGCATGGCTCCAGGGGGACACAGAACAGTGAGAATGGGGAGGATTAATTCTCCCTTTTCCTTGTTTCTGGTGGGGTGAGGCAGGCATAGCAGAGTGAATTCACAAAGGGAAGGGGAATTGAGTAGCGAGGTAGCGCAGTGTCAGATTCTGTTGCTAGGTATACAGACAAGACGAGGGACATGGAGCATAGCCCACTCTCATAGCAGCTGTGCTGTGCATAGAGGTTTAGGGAAAAGGGTTTCAGGTTTTTCCTGCTGTGGACAGAGAGAGAGAGAGAGCGAGAGAGAGAGATTTTGCTTCTTGCTCTCCCAGTTAGTGTTCCTGGGACAGGAAGCCGGGAAAACTCAAACCATGCACAGGGTGGATGGAGTGCAGTTATTTGGGCCGAGGTGAGCCAAGGGCGGGATCCTTGCAACAAGGGCGAAGGGCTGGGGAAGGAGGGGACTCTAGGTGAAGCACTCACCCACACAAGAGAGCTTGTTGCATTTACTGGTGGGTCAGTCAGTGGGGATTTGCTACAAGTAATCAGGGTTGTTGCGTCTGAGATAGTTTCCACAGCTTTGCAGGCCATACCAGGTTTAATGGTTCGCCCAGATCTAGGACATTCCACTCAGGTGATTGCAGGAGAGGAGGGAAACACCAAGGGCAGGGGTACACAGATTTCTGGAACTGGTACCAGGCGCCAGCCAGGGAACCCAGGCAGAGGCCACTAGCGCTATGGAACTTCGGCATAGAATGGTTGGCAGTGTGGTGTGGAGATCAGTTGCTTCACGCACATGGCAGAACTATGTGAGAAGTTTTAATGATTTCATGCAATTTCAGGATCAGAAAGACTGCACAACAATATGGCCCATCACAGAGGACCAGTGCTGCGGTACATGCTGTCGTTGACAACCCGTCAACTGGCATCCTCCACAATCTCGAATCGCCTTTCTGCCATTACATTTGTCAGTAGGCTCAATGGCTATCCTGCATCTTGCAGTGGTTTTTGAGTTTGAAGGTTTTGGGCCAGGTGGTCACGTACCAGTGACCCCAGGGTGGATTCCCATCATCCCATCATGGTTTACATGCTAAGGGATCTCATGGAGATCCTTGGCACCGTATGTCATAGTGGACATGAGGCAGCCTTGTTCAGGATGGCATTCTTAACAGCATTTCTTGGTGCTTTCAGGATCAGTGAGCTAGTACTTGGGTGCAGTAGGGCCTCTACAGGAAGGGCTTTGTAACTGTGGGACAATGGCACAAGCAGTCAGTGATATTACACTTGCGAAGTCAAAGACGGATCAAGTCAGCTGGGGTGAATCTGTGATCCTCCAGCAGGGTGGTGAGCCTGGGGTCGGCCCAGTTCAGGCTTTGAAGGTCTACTGGGTTATATGACCGAATGGGGGAGGGCTCCTCTTTATGCACAGTCATGGGAGTCCCTCACAACATAGCAATTTGTTACCATGTTGAGATGGGTTAATTTGGTGTAATTACATTACAGATGTTGGACGACTGGCCATGCAGATGGTGGTGTGGAGCTGCAGGCACAGTATCGTCTTTTGAGCACATAAACACATGTCCAGGTTGCGTAAGGGTTTGCAGCTGGGCTTCAGTGATGAAGCGATACTTACTTGGCATGCTAGGAGGGGTATGTTATGGGATCAACTAATACTGCTGTTGTATGGGCCCATCAGCGGCCACCAGATATAATTGTGGTGCATTTGGGGGGAAATGATTTGGGAATACTTAAAGGGGCAGAATTAATGCTCAGAGAAAGGAGGGACTTGAGGCTAATCTTTGAACTTTTCCCAGGAGTTAACATTGTTTGGCCAGAAACAATGGCTTCAGCACAGGGTCTGACAGGGACAGGGAGCGCCCTCCTCCCCCCCACATACACACCCAGTGGGGAAGGCAAGGAGGTATGTGAACAGGGAGGTGGCCAAATTGCTTGGGTCCATAGGAAGGGCAGTAATTTCATATCCTGATATAGTATATGGAGTAGCAGAGTTGTTTCGGGAGGATGGAGTTTACCTAGCCGACTTCAGTGGTGGCATGTTTTTAACTGATTTAAAAGACAGCATTAGGAGATGTCTGGGAACCCAACTAGGTGTGGGGAGGAGGCAGCCAAGCTAACTGCTAGTGCCTCATTGTGGCAGATGCCCCGTGCAGGTACTCCACAGGGAAAGCATACAGTGACTGGATAAATAGCTTGGAAAAGAACTTTAAAAGAGGTGTTCATTAAAGGAACAAAAGAGGGGAAGTTGGGGATTGGTACAGCAGGGAGACAACTCCCCATTCTTATAGCCCATCTTAACCCTCCTACAAGGAGGAGTGGATGGTAAGGTCCTGGCAATGAATTTGCTGGAAGGACCTGAACGGCAAAAGAGGGGGAGCTGGTAAAAGCCCCCCAGGTAATTATGGAATAAACATGGGCTTACCTACACTGTACACTTTTATCTGTCATCTAATAATAAAGTTGTGGCTTAATTAAACCCATGTTGAATGTCTCCTGTCTGGCTATGCCCAAAGAAGGACAACTCCCTAAAGGGACCTGGCCTACAAAATATGTAAGTACAGGACACATCTTTTTTATTAACTTACATAGTTAAACAGTGCAATACATTCACTCCCATTGATTTCTCTTACATAGTCTTAAACTGGTTCCTACTGAATGATGGAAGGACAACAGTTCCTATTAATTTTGTATTGTATTTTTTCTGTACTTTCTCATTTACACTACTGCATTTTCTATCAGGTATAAAATGCCCTGTAATCATTTTGCTCTATTTTCATGTTGTATGGCTGAATGCACCTCATTAACAAGTTATTAAGTTGTTAATTTCTGCCCTTGAGGTCTGCACTACAATATATGCTTTATACAATACAGTAATTCCTTGTTTAACTCTGGCTTAATAATTTCTGTGTGTTGTGTCGCAATGCAGGGATTTTGTTTGTGCTACACTAAAACCACATTTTTGTTTAAACAATGGTGAATGCCTATCCCTTCCTCTTTTCTCAAAACAGTTTCTTATATATCACATATCATTTGCAGTATAGTACTTCTTTCCATTAGGTATGGGAGTCTGAAATAACCCAAATTAATACAGGCAACCCCTCTTTTTGATGAGTTACCAGCTAGGAGTAACATTAAAGATGTTTCTTTTATTAACAATGCTTGACAAAATAGGGCCAATATACTCTGGTTATATAAGAAAGGTTTCAATTTTAGCCCTATTTTTGCCAACTTTAGCCTTTGCGATCCCATTTGAGTGGAATATTTGATACAACTGGTTGGTAGTTGACCACTATCAGGTGACTGGAACCAGAAAATAAAGATCTATCTCTTACCACTCAGCACTCTTGGGTGTCTAATATTTAATACAAAGCTCACAACCACTCAGATTGTGAACAGGATAACCAGCAGCCTATGGTAATGTGGCTGTAACTCAAAACTTGTCCAAGAGCTTTACTCTACAGGTCTGAGGTGAAGAGAAGGAATGTCAAGGGTCAGACAAAGGCCAGAAATAATCTTGTCCTGTAGATTTATTAAGAAATAAAGTTACAAACTGTTTTGCTTGCTGTAATAAGAAAGTAGTCTGTTTAATTTGACTAGCGATAAATAAATAAATATGATTGAAAGTATTTTCTTTTTTGAAAAAAAAAAGAGTCATGGAGATACCTGCATTATATGAAACATGGATTTATTTTAGTTACAGGTGTCATCCATTGGTCCAAGTAACTGGTCCTTCAGTCAGTGGCAGAACTCATCTGAATTAAATCAAAGAATCGAGGCTTGACAGCTCATATATACATACTATATATATGAAAATAAATGTGTTTGGGTTATAGCCCTCTTGAAGAACAGGGTTTGCAATGGAATCAATGACAAACTCTTTCTTCATGATAAAAATCTCAGTAGTACTATGAACAGTTTAATAGTCTGATCTGACCTTTCCAGGTTAATAAGCAGAGAATTAATTAGCTAGTCTGTCTAAAGATACTATTTTTCTAATCTGAAATATGAGGGAGAACAATACAATTTCTGGTCAGAAAATCACTCCTATGGCTGGCATGGAGGTTAAGTAGATTTTTCAAAATGCTCTACATAATGTGCACACCACTTATGTCACGCTAGGATCAAGGCAATCATCTGCAACACATAATGAAGGCTTTGAAGCAACAGGGTCATTGGGTCAAGGTCAAATATTTGTCACAGCCTTCTCTTATTTCCATTTCTCCAATTCTTTAACAGTTGAACAAGCGATTATTTCAGTGGGCAATAAGAAATTCATTTTTCAATTATCTTTAAGGTCACATTCTAATTTTCTGTACACAGCAAATGATGGTGCATATAACATTTATTTCAATGACAGTAATGCAAGGGCTACTTTTTATAGGATCATATACTTTCTGCCATTTAGTGAGTAAGAATGTATAATTTAATATATGGAAGTGTACCCAATCTTCTCACCATGGCTTATGTTCACCACCCATAAACATGTAGAAAGAATATTTCTCCTGAATAGAAAACATTTTATGTGTGCACAACACCAGATTTGTACTTTGCAATGTCCATTAGAAGACATTTTTATTCCACTACTTGAACACCACTTGTTTTACTTAGAGTGATGTTTCAAGAGCACCAAAAGGATCCTGATTATTGGGATTAGCACAAATAATCAGCATCTTGATTTTGATAAACCTTAGAAAAGTTGTATACATTGAAGATATGGTAACTATTCCCTGAAGACTGGAAGAGTTGTTAGAGTACCTGTTTCACTACGTTGCTGGAGAAAGAAGAACTAAAAGAGATAGCATTAACATTAGAAAAATGCCTTGGTCATAAAGGTACCAAAATCATAATAAACCAAGCTAGCGTAAAATGCTGGTATACTTAAGTTGTGTATTCTTCAATTTTCAAGTTAGGGTTTTTTTTGGGAGGGGGGGGCTCTCGAAGATTGGAAGAGTTTTTAGGCTTTAGGAGGCAATGCCTATGTGTACAAGTACTTGTCTGAGCAAACAAATGAGAGGTTGCATGTGCAATTTATGTAACCAATTCTCAAAAGTTGTTCCCAGTTGCTAACTTAAAAAATTAAAATAAATATTTGTCTTTGTATAGGATGTATTGAATCCTCATGAAAGAAAAAAACAAAACAATTAGTGCCACATTTCAGGATTCTAGCTCATCAGGAATAAGGAAATTAATTGTGCCAATCAGTCAGTGAGTAGCAAGCCGTCACAAGTGCCTGCATATATTAACCTGTCATATAAGTTAAATGAATAAATATTCAGCAGGGAAATTGTTTGAGTGTGTAGCACAAAATCAGGTCTGTTTTCACTAACATTCAAAGTATAGATGAATTTACTTTGCCAAACATGAGGCAAGTCAAAAGCCAAAATAGGATTAATTAAGCAAGGGTTGTAGGATCATCATAGACAGATTACAGTCATAAATGAAATGAAGCCTCTAGTTTGTAAAGCACCATGTGCTGACCAAATCAATTGTTCTGTGTCTGGAGAGGCAGCTGTTATGTTCTTTTGTATCATATATGGACTGGTCACAGAGTTTGCTTGAACACATCTGATGTGTTCATTATAAGATCCTTTAATGTTCTGACAGGTAGGGGTGAGGTTCATTTAAATAAGGTATTTTACACACTGTGGCTGAAGAGTATAATATAGTTGAGCATTCCATTACATCTCTCCATTTAAGGTCTACTTCCCTACCATTTACAATATTTACACTATCATGCTGTCTTTGAAGTTGTATGGATCAGTCTGTTAAGTATCTGAGTCATACTGGTTTTCTAATTACCTGACCTGAACGTGTAACAGCTCAGTCACCTGGCTGTCCATTATTTGTGACAACTGACTATATTCCGTTTGGCATCCTTGCGTCGTCTTCTCCTGTATCTACCATCTGTAAAATTTCCTCTGTTGATTATTCTTTCTGAGGAACAGACTGACAGTTTCTGTTGACCGCTCCACAGTCAGTCTGGATAACATATGATCTGGGCACTGGAATTATTTTTCTTTATGACACCTGGAGTTGTCTGTTCTTTTTCTCTATCTAATTTGACACAAACACAGTCACCAGGGTCTAGGCCTGGCAATTCTATAACTGAGTGATGTCTGTTGTAAAAGTTTTAGCCTTTTTGTCCAATTTTGGCTATTCTCTTTACACAGAGGGCCCAGGCCAGGACAAGGCAGACTTAAAAAGACCCTCAGCCATTAGCTGGTCTAAGGTAGGAGTGGCACTAACCACTTCTGAGTGGTCTTCCCATCTGGGCTTCTGCTGCACTATATCCAATAGTTGCTATTGGTGTTGAACTGTAATGCAGAAGAGCCAGAAAAGGATCCTTCTGCTGTAGGATTTTCTTGGATGTCTGTACAGCTCTCTCAATGTCTCCATTTGCTTATAGGTAAGGTGGTCTGCTAGTACTATGATCAAAATCATATTTCATTTGGAATGACTTCAGTTCTGCTGCAATGATCTGTGGTCCTTTGTCTGTCACTAGTGTCTCAGCGTATGCACAATGTACCTAACAGCGTGCATCCGCATCAACCAAGTGGAGCGCCAGTAGCTTGCCATCAAAATACGTCAGGCACTCATCAAGGATATGCAGCATAATCTGAAGTTGACCACAACTGCATCATGAGTCATTAGGAAAAAAAACATTTAAAGAGATTAGATGCACAGTTGCCCTGTCCTGTTTGAAACCCATTCAGATCTAATTAGGCAGAGTCGTCACCGATCAGTAATGAGAGAGTGATTAACAATTGTCATCGGTGACGACTCGTTGCACCAAACAGATGCTACCCTCACATCCCGCGGTGGCATAAATGACCACAGAGGGCATCTAGAAGATAGGTGAGCTGGTGGGTGGTTGAAGAGATCTGTGTACAAAAAGGCAGGGCACTGTTCTCATGGATCTTGGCCAGCAGGATGACAGAGGTCTTCTCGTGGCTAATATGGGGCGGTGCTACATCACTAAGCATTGGCAGCCATGGCAATGGAGTTGCACGTAAAGTCCCAGTAACAATGCACATCGTTTTGATCAGCCTTGTGTAGAGGTCTCACTAGTGGTTCTGGAATACCAAAGTGAGCAAAAGTCCACTTCCAATTTCTCCATAAAACTGCAACATATGTCTTTTAAGTACATTATTTCTGTATACCTGGATAAATAGCCCACAATGACTAGGTAATGTCCCCTGAATTTGCATAAATCTGCAGCTTGTCTTTCTCATCTGGAATATCTCATGACCAAGAGTGCCAGCCTCAGGGCAGACACCCCAAACTGATGGGGTATGTTCTATAGATTTCACCAACCCAGTAACATATGTGAACTCCTGGCCAGGGCCGGCTCCAGGGGTTTTGCCGCCCCAAGCAGGCAAAAAAAAAAAAAGCCGCGATCACAATCTGCGGCAATTCAGCGGGAGGTCCTTCGCTATGAGCGGGAGTGAGGGACCCGCCGCCGAATTGCCACCGAATACCTGAAAGTGCCGCCCGGCTCCGGAGTTGCCACCCCAAGCACCTGCTTGATAAGCTGGTGCCTGGAGCCGGCCCTGCTCCTGGCTCACAATAACAGTCTTACCATGGAGTCACAGACAGTCTCCTGTCCACTCCCCAGTCTATCTTGCCACCCACGCAAGCTGGACTTAGTGATAAATGGTCACTTACACCAAAAATCACAACATATTCAGGTTGATCTCAGTCCCAAGAGACCAGTCAGTCACTTACCCCAGATCAATTTGTACCTAAGATCTCACCCAACATTGGTAGCCAATCCTATACTAAACTAATTAAGGATTTATTAACTAGGAAAAGGAAATGAGAGAGTTATTCACAGGTTAAAGCAGGCAACATATATACACAAATGAGTTCAGTTTATGACTCCAAACAATGACAGAGATGTAGCAGTAATCTCTCAGCATTGAACATCTTTTTAGACCGAGGTTGACCCTGGGGATCTCTTCCTCTTGTTTCTTACCTCCAGCCCTTGCAAGAGTCCAGATAGCAAAGAAATGAAAAATCTTCATATTAACAATCTTTATTTATCTCTTCAAAGCTTCAAGCTTGTGGGAATACTTTCTCAAGGTTTGGCTTACGTGTCATGCTCAGACAATGGACCACAGTATGCTGCAGCAAAATTCAAATTCAGCATCAAATGAAAGTTTGAGCACAAGTACTCTTCCCCTTGGTATTCACAAGGTGGGAAGGCAGAGCAGGCAGTAGAGACTGCCAAGAGACTGATGACAAAGGAAAAACAGACAGGCTGGGATCCCTACCTGGCAACATTGGACCATTGCAATACGCATTCCCAGGGACTAAATAGTAGCGCCATACAGAGACTGATAGGTTGGAGAACCAAGACTCCTTCCCTGGAGGGGGGGCAGTCTGCTGCAGTCAATGGAGGAACAGGACACAGGACACAGATGAAGTTAAGAGAATACCAAACTAAGCAGACAGCCCACTACAACAAAGGAGCCAAAAATATGAATCCACTGTACATAGGTGAGGGAGTCTGGGGCCAGACATCAAACAGCTAAATAAAGCTATGGCCAAAGGCAAAAGTCTAAGCTGCAGTGTGACACGGTGGTATCTACAGTGGTATTTACACACACAGGACAGCAGTGGAGCTTAAACCAAAAACAACTTTGGAGTGATGAAAGACAGCTGGCACACCCAGACACAGAGGGCCCAGGCCAGGACAAGGCAGACTTAAAAAGACCCTCAGCCATTAGCTGGTCTAAGGTAGGAGTGGCAGAAGAAGCCAGGCATATGAGCGATATAGTGGACCAACAGGACACCACACAATGGAATGGAGGCAACATATTGGAAGCAAGTATTCACCAACAGGAGAACACAAAGATGTCTGGGACTGATTCAAGACCAGCATATCTGAAGGAGTCTGAGACCTAGCAGGTTGCAATAACTGGTGGTAAAGGCCATGTCCTTATAAGGGGACATGTACTAGTAATAGTATGGAAACACTTGCACAAAAGACACAACATAAATTGTAAAAAGGAAAGATGCAGCAACCCACATGGAACTTGGAGGGAGGAACACAGATTGCAGAAAGGAAGAGTTTAGAGGACATTCCATGAAGTCAGTCTGTATTATAACATGCACATGACTAGAATGTTAGCTGAAGTTTGAGCATATCTTTAAATAGTTCTTTCAATAAAGAGTAAGTTTAGTTTTTCAAGCATGGAATCCTTTCATGTTATATTACCTCACATGTGATACATGAAACACTATGGGTAAGATCCCGAGCCTATAAAGTCAACGGGAGTTTTGCAACTGACTTCAACAGAGCTAGGATTTAACCCTGTGAGTATTCCCACTGAAGTCAGTTGGACTATGTAAAATTAAGCACAAGCATAAGTCTTTGAAGGACTGAGGCTTTTAGACAGCTTAGTTGTATGCACTTATCAGTTAATAAAAGAACAACAGTTTAAAACTGTGTGTAACAATGACAGGTGCTTGGAGAGAAATTAAGTACACTGTTTAATCTGATTGAGCCTAGTGTACGTGCAATTTCACTGAAATTAGCATTCTGGATCCGTGGGAATTAGTCACCTGCTGTGAACTAAAGGAGATAATACCAAGCTTCTACTTTGGATGCTCTGCATCAGATTCACATGTCAAGGTGTAATTTTGTGTCAAAGACATGAAATTCAAAGTCACTGCTACCCAAAGACAACTTTAAAAGCTTATATTTTGATGCCTGGATGATATAGTGAATATTGAGTAACAAATGTACCATTGTTCACATTCACAGCTTAGATATTTCTAATTGTTTATTTACCCTTCTCTTTAAAATATATATTATGGTAGACCTGATCAAGGGCCCATTAAAATCAATTGGAGTGCTGACATTGTCTTCAGTAGGAGCAGAATCAGGCACTAACAATTTGCTGTACTTCCATTTCTTTCCAGCCTTCCTTAGCTATGATACACATAGAAAAGCAGGTCTTCACCACTGCCTGCTTCTGGTTATTGGTCAGCTTTATTCACAACAACTGGGTATACCACATGTTAGGCATTTCACAGCTGCCCCTGCCAATGATGCAGGGCGGGCAGCAAACTCATTTATCATCCCAGTGCAAATAGGGCCTCCCTCCAACATCAGTGGCTTGTCCAGTATCATGATGTACTTTCATTGCAACTCTGTTGCTCCCCAGATAACAGCATTACTGTTTAAATGGTGTCTTCTATTAAATGGGAAGCCATACACAGGAACATTCATTTACATTAATGGATGTATTAATTCAGCTAGTGAGTGTGTGACTGAAATTTGAGTTGAGACTGGATAGTCCCTGAAAAACAAGAGATGACTTGGAACTCATTTGTATCCATAGACAAAAAGATGAAAAATAGTATCCCACACACATTATTAAATCATTGCTTCTCTGCTTGTTGTTGTACTAGCATTGACGAGAGATTTTTAAAGAGCTAGTGGAAACTGTGGACAGCAATTCTCTCTCTTAGTGATTCTTTTATATAAATTAATCCTGCACTTCAGAGTCATTTTCTCACAATCTGAAATCAAAGTGTGTGGTTTATCTACAATTGGATGGTATCGGTGTAGAATGGACCAAACAGTTTAAAACAAAACAAAACAAAAAACACGATGCCTGCCTGAACTTCTGCTCCTGTCCTGATTACAAGCCAGACTTTGGATTCAGTGCTGTTTGTAGCAACATTTTCTCTATGTTGTGAGGCAGATAGGCCAGTATATATAATGGAACACCTACACTGTGATTCTAGGAAGAAAAGACTTGTTTCTCTGGTCAAGTTCAAGTCTAACGATTCACCTAGTTTATGTGTGTCAAAATACTGTTTAAAGAGTAACTGCCACTCTGTGGGCAAGGCTGAGTGAATTTATGATCAGTGTTTTGGCATGGTTGAGATAATGCCTGAAAACTGACCCATAATCTCAAACATCCCAAAATATCTACAGACGTCCTGACTCAATATCTGAATATATTTTAGATATGTAGACTTTCCAAGTTTGAAGTTACTGGAGGTTCTTTGTTTGCATAAAGGTGATCTAATCAAACCCCACTGGGAGATGTCAGTGTCTTAAAAAGGGCATGATCCATTTTGATTCACCAATAGATTCCTGAAGAGGAATTCCAAAGGGGGCACAACTTGCCAGGCCAGCCACCATCTTCAAAAACTGAAAGAAAAAAAAAGGCCTTGCTTGTTGAAGTGTTTGGATTCCTGGCTTGTTTACCTCTAATAACTGCTGCTATACCCATTGCCTTCCAGCCTCTGGCCATGTGATGCTAGCATGCCTGACAAAAAAGGCCAGTACTTGCTTCACCCTTCCAGCCACCAAGGAGTAAGAGTCCATCAATGCAAGACATCTAAGATTTATCATCTACAGGCAGGTAACTTCTAGCCAGCCAGCACGTCCACCAACGTTAAAACATCTACACTAATAAGACCACGAGCTAATCTTTTCAACCACATACTGGCTTCCTGAAGCTAAATGAAAACACAAGAGTTATTGCTCATCTGGGATTTCACCTGGGAAGACTCTGAAGCTTGGGACGTGCATCCTCAGCTAGGGGAAATATGTAGCCCACACACCTCCTGGGTATGGTGTGTGTTTCATCTAGTGATTCTGAGACCACTTAAAAAGAGAGATAAAAGGAGTCTACCCTACAGCCTGAGCTAACAGGCAGTTGGCTTTTAGCTCATGTGGTAGTGGCTTATGCACTAGGCTCCAGAGGTCCCTGGTTCAATTCCGCCTGACGACGACCGGGGTCTGTCGTACAGCATGATTGTCATAATGTAATGGCAAGTATCAGCTTATTTGGTTTTTTTTTTCCTTCCCCAAACTTTATTATAGAGGGCTGCCTCTACCTCAGCATTCTTGGGCTTATTTTGTACTCCAGCAGATGGCTGGTAGTGAGCATGTGTAGATAGAATCCAAAGAACGTATTTGAGAATGCCACCTATAGAATAGCTCCTCAAATACTTAAAACAATGCTAGGTTTAACAACTCTCTTGTCTAAAATGTTGCATGCATACACACTCATGTATTTCATGAGTTAGGAGTTGTATGTTTAATCTTGAGAAATCATGTTATTTTCACCTACATTTGTGATTTGAATGTTAACGGTAAAAAATTGTGAAATCTTGTATTGTATTGTAATGTTTCATGTAACACTATGTTGGGGAAGGGGTAACAAGACTGGCCATTGCTCAATCATCAGTAATTTGGGCAGGCTGCCTTAACTGGCATCTCAACATTGACTTCAATCTGGGAGTGATTTGACTCTCCCTGTCTCAGCTATTTGATTAGAACAGAAATACATCAAGTGGCCTTGAGACTGATAATGCCCTGTTACTTTGGAGCTGATCACTGAACAGGACTGCTTCCTTAACAAAGTAGAATCCAGTGTATAAGGAATTGTTGGTCTATTTGACATGGTTTAATCATCCTAGTAATTACATTAATTTGATGATTTTATATTAACCTATTTTATTTTAATTTGGTTTGTTAAATGTGTTTTATTTTATGCTTTTGCTGAATTATATATTTAGTTAATAAAATTGGAAACCTGTGCAGTTTGGATGTTTCTTCCCCAGATCTCAGGATTTCAGTCCTGAGGAATCTAAGGATAAATACAAAAGGCAAGTCTGACTTATCTAGTAGAGGTCTGTAGAATTGACCTTGCAAAACTAGTTGTTAAAGAAGAACTCTGTTGAGTTTTGAGGTTGATCATTTCATTCAATAAGCAATGTGGGTTTCAGGAACTTTGGGGGCCTGGTATGATAGATATGAGCTGTTTAACCTAAAGGCTGATCAATATTCCATAATATCTTTATACACCTCACAATATACTTATGAAAATAGAAATGTCTCACTTAAAAGACTAAATATTCTCTAGGGATGTGTGAACTAGGTCAAAAAAATAACAGCCTTGATAAACAGTAATCTTTCACCAACCAGAAGCCAAGACTTTTTAGAAGGTTTTGAAGGAGACACACATTTTCTCTAACCAGACGGCATGTTCTCATCAGATATTCTATCAAGGCTCTAAAATCTGCCCTTACCTCCACACAATTTCTCTGCAAGTTCTGCCAACCTCCTACAACTCTCTATAATGTCCCTATGCCACCACCCAGTTCAATTGTTGATCCCAGGATAGAGCCCTGCTGATCTCCAGTCTCTCTTTACTGGGCACAAGGCTACTTTCACCTTTCAAAACTTTTCTTCTACGGATTTTTCCTGACTGATAAGCACAAAATATATAGACACCACTAATAAAAAAATTCCTGAAGCACACGACATAATAGGGGAAATTAGTCCAAGACCAAGCAGACAGATTAGGTTGCGTTTCAAACACAAGTGGATATGAATCTATAAGGGGAAGCAGGATGAGAGAGTGGTTTTAGGCCTGAGGAAGTAACGTGGTGAGACAGTCACTGATCACAGATATAAGAGTTTGGTGGAGGGCAGATGTATTATCCCTAGAATGGTGAAGGCCCTGTTCCCTATGACCTGAAAAAAGGTTATCCCAGGTTAACTAGAGACACCTGAGGCCAGTTAAGGTCTGCCAGTGACCTTTAAAAACCCTTCTTCTGGTGAGAGAGGAGGAGTGGAGAGAGAAGCTGTTGCAGGAAGGAAAGGCTTCCCCTTAGTGGAATGGTCTCTCCTCCCTACAGGGAAAGAAACTAAGGGCTTGTCTACACCATGCAGCTTTTAGTGACAAGGCTGTGTCGACACAGCTTTGTCGCTAAAAGTCAGCGCGTGTAAACGCTCTTTGTCGGTGCTTTGTTAGCACTGTTGCCGACAAAATACTTCCAGTCCCGCGTGCTCCTACCGACAAAGCTGCGTTCACACTCTCACTTGCGTCAGCAAAACCTTTGTCTTTCATGGGGGAGCTTTTTTAAGTGAAAGACAAAAGTTGTGTCAACAACTTCGCAGTGTAGACATACCCTAAGTTAACAGCTGCTTGGAGAAAGATTGGCAATTAGGAGCCAGCCTGGTGGTAACACCCTAAAGAGGGGGCAGGGAACACTACTTGTTTATATTATGCGTTGGGGGAGGGGTTGTTTGCTTAAGGGAAATTCTTAGGCTTAGCCTGAGGCCCACCCCATAAACAGAGAAAACCAGAGTAAAGAGAAAAACTCTCTGGAGTCAGGCTGATTTACTCTGGCCCCCCCTACTGCCTGAGGGAGAAACACTGAGGCCGAGGAAGCAAAGGAGGTATCCTGCCACAGTGGAAGAGGAAACATTTGTTGCTGGGCAGGTTCACTCATCACTAATTTCCCATTTTCATACCATCTCTTACCCTCTCCAAAAATGCCTTTAATATGACTCATTTCAATTAGAGATGAGCCCAATGGAAATCCCATGCTCAAACACTCAAATTCTAGGGAAATTCAGGTATGGCTCTAAATCTTCATCTTGGGTCTCTCTCTCTCAATTGATAATAGACCAGGTTTTTCAGTTACCCATGTAGGAACCTGTCATAAACAGATAGTTAAGGGTTAATGTCTCTTTTACCTGTAAAGGGTTAAGAAGCTCAGTAAACCTGGCTGACACCTGACCAGAGGACCAATAAGGGGACAAGATACTTTCAAATCTTGGTGGAGAAAAGTCTTTTGTTTGTGCTCTTTGTTTGGGGGTTGTTCGCTCTTGGGACTAAGAGGGACCAGACAGGCTCTCCAAATCTTTCTGAATCAGTCTCTCATGTTTCAAACTTGTAAGTAATAGCCAGGCAAGGCGTGTTAGTCTTATTTTTGTTTTCTCAACTTGTAAATGTTCCCTTTTGCTGAGAGGATTTTACCTCTGTTTGCTGTAACTTTGAACCTAAGGCTAGAGGGGGTTCCTCTGGGCTATATGAATCTGATTACCCTGTAAAGTATTTTCCATCCTGATTTTACAGAGATAATTTTTATCTTTCTTTAATTAAAAGCTTTCTTTTTAAGAACCTGATTGATTTTTGTCTTGTGTTAAGATCCAAGGGGATTGGATCTGGACTCACCAGGAATTGGTGGGGGAAAGGAGGGGGGATGGTTAAATTCTCCTTGTGTTAAGATCCAAGGGGTTGGATCGGTGTTCACCAGGAACTTGGTGAAAAAGCCTCTCAAGGCTGCCCAGGGAGGGGAAGGTTTTGGGGGGACAGAAAGTGATCCAGACACTGAAATTTCTGGATGGTGGCAGTGTTACCAGATCTAAGCTAGTAATTAAGCTTAGAAGTGTCCATGCAGGTCCCCACATCTGTACCCTTAAGTTCAGAGTGGGGGAGGAACCTTGACAGAACCTAAATGAAGTGGCTACATTTTCAAAAGTGCTGCACTCTTACTGAAGAAGAACGGGAGATAGTGGGTGCTGAGCAGTTTTGAAAGTCTGTCCATTAATGCAGATGTCTAAATGGAAGTTTCTTTAACAATCTATTTTATTCTGTATAGGTTTTTATACCTCACTTATCAATGTAGAATCTTAGTGGCTTCCTCTAGTGCATTGAGCAATGTGACTACATAGCTGTCATGCGTTGTTTGTTCTTTATAAAGCCGCGCACAAGCGACCAGGGAGCTTTGCGAACAGGGTCTGCTAACAGGGAGTTTCGCAAGGTGAAGGAGGAGCAAATACTGCATCTGTGGGGTAAGTGACTGTCTGTAGTGTGTGTTTGTTTGTGTTCGGGGGTTACTTGCTGTGTGCCTAGCTTGTGTTTGTCAGTCTGTTTGGTTGGTTGTTTGAAGGACCATGTGCTGTGGCTGGCAGTTGGAGGCCGTGAGCTTCAAAGGAAGGTTTGAAAGCTCAAAGCCTCTGGTAATTGGCTGAGCCTTAATCAGTCGGCAGGGCATTCACTCAAGCCAGGGCTTTATAAAGCCGTGCACAGGCGACCAGGGGCTGCTATCAGGGAGTTTCGCAAGGGAGTTTGGAAGGGCAGTGGGAAGGGAGCGGGAGTCCCTTGTCGGTCCTAACCCTTCCCCTGTAGTCCCCTTAAAACCTATAAACCAAGCCACATTTCAAAACCCCTTTCTGTAAACCACCCTTCCATTAACTAGGAGACAATGCAGGCAGAAGCCCAGCAGCAGAGTGGGGGCTATCCAGTTTATTGCACTGAGCGTTGCATGTATGATTACCTGCCCTGTGGGCGGGTGGCGTATGTGTGCAGTAGGTGCAAGGATTTCCTGGCCCTCAGCAACCATGTACGGACTTTGGAGGCCAGGGTGGTGGAACTGAAGGAACTAAGAGAGGCAAAGAGGTATGTTGATGAGGCTTTCCGGGACACTGTAGAATTGTCCCACCTCCGCTCAGACAGCCTCTGCGCTGTTGAGGAGGAAGAACGGCCCAGGGAAGCAGAGCAGTCAATGGGAGCAGAGGGAAACCTTCCCGTAGTTGGGACCCTCCTTCCAGATGGTGCTGGGGTTGCCTCTCACACTGAGGTTACCTCTCTGGGGGAGGGAACTCCAGTTTCTAGGAAAAGGCAGGTGTTAGTAATGGGAGATTCGATTATTAGAAACATAGATAGCTGGGTTTGTGATGACGGGGAGAACCGTATGGTGACTTGCCTGCCTGGTGCGAAGGTTGCGGATCTCTCGAGGCATCTAGACAGACTTATGTGTAGTGCTGGGGAGGAGCCGGTGGTCGTGGTACATGTAGGTACCAATGACATAGGGAGAGGTAGGAGAGATGTCCTGGAAGCAGTGGTGAGCTGCAGCCGGTTCGCGCGAACCGGTTGTTAAATTTAGAAACCCTTTTAGAACCGGTTGTAAAGGGCTTTTAAATTTAACAAAGGCTCCGCCTGCAGCAGCTCCCTGCCCTGCACTGCCCCCGGCCCCAGGTCACCTGGCTCCAGCTCTGCCACCTCCTCTGAAGGCTCCCCCTTCAATCAGCTGTTAGCGTGGGAAGCCTGGGAGGGCTGAGAAGGAAGCAGCAGCTTCCTGCAGGTGAGCTGGAGAGGGGAGGCACAAGGAGGGCTCTAGGCGCCGGGCATCCCCGGCCCCCTCCGGGCAGGCCCCCAACCCCGACTCCGGCCGGGCGGCACGGCTCCGACCGGCCCCCGGCTCTGACCCCGGCCCCGACTCTGGCCGGGCAGGCGGCGTGGCTCCGGGCTGGCTCCCGGCACCGATGCTGGGCGGCGCGGCTCTGGGCCGGCCCCCGGCTCGGACCCGGACCCCGGCTCCGGCCGGGCGGCGCGGCTCTGGGCCGGCCCCTGGCTCTGACCCGGACCCCGGCTCTGGCCAGGCGGTGCGGTTCTGGGCCAGCCCCCGGCTTGGACCCGGACCCCGGCTGTGGCCGGGCGGCGCGGCTCTGGGCCGGTCCCCGGCTCGGACCCAGACCCGGACCCCGGCTCCAACTGGGCGGCGTGGCTCTGGGCCAGCCCCCGGCTCTGACCCGGACCCCGGCTCCGGCCCGGTGGCGCGGCTCCGGGCCAGACCCCGGCTTGGACCCGGACCCTGGCTGCGGCCGGGCGGCGCGGCTCTGGGCCAGCCCCCAGCTCTGACCCGGACCCGGACCCTGGCTCTGGCCCGGCGGCGCGGCTCCGGGCCAGACCCCAACGCCGACCCAGACCCCGACTGCAGCCCAGCACCCGTGGCTCCCAGCCCCGACTCTGGGTGGCACGACCCCCATCTTCAGGCAGCGCGGTAAGGGGGACAGGGAGCAGGGAGAGGGTGTTGGATAGAGTGCGGGGGTGGATTAGGGTCAAGACTGGGGGCAGTCAGAGGGCAGGGAACAGGGGAATTGAATGGGGGCAAGGGTCCTGGTGGGGCAGTCAGGAAGGACCAGCGGTTGGATGGGGCAGTGGGAGGCAGTCAGGGGCAGGGGTTCCAGGGGCAGTTGGGACAGAGAGAAGGGGTGGTAGGATGGGGCAGGGGTGCCGGGGGGCCATCAGGAATAAGAGGAGGGGTTGGATGGGGTGGCAGGGGGCAGTTAAGGGACAGGGAAGGGGGGTGGATAGGGCAGGGGTCCTGGGGGGTGGGGCAGGAGTCCTGGGGGGCAGGGGGGGGTCACGACCCCCTCCTGGGGTGAGGAGGAGGGAACCGGTTGTTAATATTTTGGCAGCTCATCACTGCCTGGAAGCCAAATTTAGGCTGCTAGGGAAGAGACTGAAATCCAGGACCTCTATGGTGGCAGTCTCAGAAATGCTCCCAGTTCCACGCGCAGGGCCAGGTAGGCAGGCAGAGCTTCAGAGTCTCAATGCGTGGATGAGATGATGGTGTAGAGAGGAGGGGTTCACGTTCATTAGGAACTGGGGAAACTTCTGGGATGGGGGGGAGCCTATACAGGACAGATGGGCTCCACCTAAACCAAAGTGGAACCAGACTGCTGGCACTAAACATTAAAAAAGTTGTAGAGCAGTTTTTAAACTAGGAGATGGGGGAAAGCCGACTGCTGCAGAGGAGCATGTGGATCGGACACAGACTTCTCTTAGGGGAGAGTCTGATGATAGAGAATCCCCAGGTTATAGTCAGGAGCAGAGGACGGAAGAGGATAATGTAAGGGCCGGATCAGATGATAAACAGTCACATAAAAAAGAATCTGGCACATCAGAAAAGGGCAGACAAATAAACAGGGACAAGTTTTTAAAGTGCTTGTACACAAAATGCTAGAAGTCTAAATAATAAGATGGGTGAACTAGAGTGCCTTGTGATAAAGGAGGATATTGATATAATAGGCATCACAGAAACGTGGTGGACTGAGAGCAATCAATGGGACACAATCATTCCGGGGTACAAAATATATCGGAAGGACAGAACAGGTCGTGCAGGGGGAGGAGTGGCACTATATGTGAAAGAAAATGTAGATTCAAATGAAGTAAAAATCTTAAGCGAATCCACATGTTCCATAGAATCTCTATGGATAGACATTTCATGCTCTAATAAAAATATAACATTGGGGATCTATTATCAACCACCTGACCAGTACAGTAATAGTGATGATGAAATGCTAAGGGAAATTAGAGAGGCTATCAAAATTAAGAACCCAATAATAGTGGGGGATTTCAATTATCCCCATATTGACTGGGAACATTTCACTTCAGGACAAAATGCAGAGATAAAATTTCTCGATACTGTAAATGACTGCTTCATGGAGCAGCTGGTACGGGAACCCACAAGGGGACAGGCAACTCTAGATTTAATCCTAAGTGGCGTGCATGAGCTGGTCCAAAAGGTAACTATAGCAGGACCGCTTGGAAATAGTGACCATAATACAATAGCATTCAACATCCCTGTGGTGGGAAGAACACCTCAACAGCCCAACACTGTGGCATTTAATTTCAAAAGGGGGAACTATACAAAAATGAGGGGGTTAGTTAAACAAAAGTTAAAAGGTACAGTGACAAAAGTGAAATCCCTGCAAGCTGCATAGGCCCTTTTTAAAGGCACCATAATGGGGGGGAAATAGCTCAGTGGTTTGAGCATTGGCCTGCTAAACCCAGGGTTATGAGTTCAATCCTGGAGGGGGCAACTTAAGGATCTGGGGGAAAAAATCAGTACTTGGTCCTGCTAGTGAAGGCAGCGGGCTGGACTCAATGACATTTCAAGGTCCCTTCCAGTTCTAGGAGATAAGTATATCTCCTATTATAATGAATACCCCAAATTAAGAAACACAGTAAAAGAACTAAAAAAGAGCCACCATGGCTTAACAACCATGTAAAAGAAGCAGTGAGAGATAAAAAGACTTCCTTTAAAAAGTGGAAGTCAAATCCTAGTGAGGCAAATAGAAAGGAGCACAAACACTGCCAACTTAAGTGCAAGAGTGTAATAAGAAAAGCCAAAGAGGAGTTTGAAGAACAGCTAACCAAAAACTCCAAAGGTGGTAATAAAATGTTTTTAAGTACATCAGAAGCAGGAAGCCTGCTAAACAACCAGTGGGGCCCCTTGACGATCAAAATACAAAAGGAGCGCTTAAAGACGATAAAGCCATTGCAGAGAAACTAAATGGATTCTTTGTTTCAGTCTTCTTGGCTGAGGATGTTAGGGAGATTCCCAAACCTGAGCTGGCTTTTGTAGGTGACAAATCTGAGGAACTGTCAGAGACTGAAGTGTCACTAGAGGAGGTTTTGGAATTAATTGATAAACTCAACATTAACAAGTCACCGGGACCAGATGGCATTCACCCAAGAGTTCTGAAAGAACTCAAATATGAAGTTGCAGAACTATTAACTAAGGTTTGTAACCTGTCCTTTAAATCGGCTTCAGTACCCAATGACTGGAAGTTAGCTAATGTAATGCCAATATTTAAAAAGGGCTCTAGAGGTGATCCCGTCAATTACAGACCGGTAAGTCTAACGTCGGTACCAGGCAAATTAGTTGAAACAATAGTTAAGAATAAAATTGTCAGACACATAGAAAAACAAACTGTTGAGCAATATTCAACATGGTTTCTGTAAAGGGAAATCGTGTCTTACTAATCTATTAGAGTTCTTTGAAGTGGTCAACAAACATGTGGACAAGGGGGATCCCATGGACATAGTGTACTTAGATTTCCAGAAAGCCTTTGACAAGGTCCCTCACCAAAGGCTCTTACGTAAATTAAGCTGTCGTGGGATAAAAGGGAAGTCCTTTCATGGACTGAGAACTGGTTAAAAGACATGGAACAAAGGGTAGGAATTAATGGTAAATTCTCAGAATGGAGAGGGGTAACTAGTGGTGTTCCTCAAGGGTCAGTCCTAGGACCAATCCTATTCAATTTATTCATAAATGATCTGGAGAAAGGGGTAAACAGTGAGGTGGCAAAGTTTGCAGATGATACTAAACTACTCAAGATAGTTAAGACCAAAGAAGATTGTGAAGAACTTCAAAAAGATCTCACAAAACTAAGTGATTGGGCAACAAAATGGCAAATGAAATTTAATGTGGATAAATGTAAATTAATGGACATTGGAAAAAATAACCCCAACTATACATACAATATGATGAGGGCTAATTTAGCTACAATGAGTCAGGAAAAAGATCTTGGAGTCATCGTGGATAGTTCTCTGAAGATATCCACGCAGTGTGCAGAGGCGGTCAAAAAAGCAAACAGGATGTTAGGAATCATTAAAAAGGGGTTAGAGAACAAGACTGAGAATATATTATTGCCTTATATAAATCCATGGTACGCCCACATCTCGAGTACTGTGTACAGATGTGGTCTCCTCACCTCAAAAAAGATATTCTAGCACTAGAAAAGGTTCAGAAAAGGGCAACTAAAATGATTAGGGGTTTGGAGAGGGTCCCATACGAGGAAAGATTAAAGAGGCTAGGACTCTTCAGCTTGGAAAAGAGAAGACAAAGGGGGGATATGATAGAGGTATATAAAATCATGAGTGATGTTGAGAAAGTGGATAAGGAAAAGTTGTTTACTTATTCCCATAATACAAGAACTAGGGGTCACCAAATGAAATTAATAGGCACAGGTTAAAACAAATAAAAGGAAGTTCTTCACGCAGCGCACAGTCAACTTGTGGAACTCCTTACCTGAGGATGTTGTGAAGGCTAGGACTATAACAATGTTTAAATGGGAACTGGATAAATTCATGGTGGCTAAGTCCATAAATGGCTATTAGCCAGGACGGGTAAGAATGGTGTCCCTAGCCTCTGTTCGTCAGAGGATGGAGATGGATGGCAGGAGAGAGATCACTTGATCATTGCCTGTTAGGTTCACTCCCTCTGGGGCACCTGGCATTGGCCACTGTCGGTAGACAGATACTGGGCTAGATGGACCTTTGGTCTGACCCAGTACGGCCGTTCTTATGTTCTTTCATTGTCTCTCCCTAGAGGGAGAAGTGTGTGCAGTGAAATCTTTTTTTGTTTTGCGCACATGCACACACGGATGCCTTTTGCTTGGTTAGTTTTAAATCCTCCTCCCACTATTTTATTTTATTCTTTCAGCCGTTTCCCTAGCAGGATTCTCTCTTTGTCCATAAAGGACTGATCCAATAAAAAGAACAGAAACCATCTCTTTTTATAACTGTCTCTACATAATTAACCCAGAAATCAATACAAAAGAGCTGAGAAGTGTCTCTTACGTTTTGAAGTAAGCATTTGCAGTTCTAGTAAGTTCATGTAAAGTGGTCATTTCATAAAGGAGAATCTTTATCTTGATGATTTAGATTTCAAATACATGTTATATGGAATTCAATTATTCCTCTCCTTCTCTACAAATTCCCCTATGCGCAGTAAAAAGAACACGGCTGCTACTCTGAAACCTATGCTCAGTGATGCTATCCAGAAATATAATGTGGATATTTAAATACACTAGGATATCGCCTCTACAAGTTTAATATCAACAGCAGGGCAATCAGTATACTTACGTCCTAGTCTATCTCACTGTTCATTTAAACAATGTACTTTTCTATTGTACTAGTTTACATGCCATATGAAACTTTGTTATTAATAGAGCTGAGTGAATACTGCACAAACATTTTCTCAAGGATGTGTGTGAAAATAATTAAACATCTATGCTCCTAATTTATATCCAGCTAAAAAAATTGTATTGCCTTTAGTAAAAATACACAGGTTCTAACACTGCAATTTACACCACTGCAGTTTGTGAGGTAAGGTGTGTGCGGGGAATGGGGTTGGAGGGAAGGAATGCAAATATATTAACACATCGAAAAGAAAAAAGTAAATGCTGGAACAATTAATGTTACATTTTAACAGATTACTTGGGCCAGACAAAACCCTTTCCTAATTGTCTATTAACTCTATACTTCAGAATGCAGCTATTGAAATAAAAATGTAACAATCCATAACCTGCAGTCAGGTTGATTTTGCAAGGCAATATAGAAACTGTCTGAGTTGTGTTGTAAGGTGATCTGCCCTTTTAATTTCTTGCTGTCTAATGGGCAGTAATAAAAAATGGAATCTAGATTACTTTATGGGTGATGCCTAGAGTCCTCGGTCTTAAATTATTACATGGGGACACTGATTAATTTGGACATCATCATAAACATGCTAGCCTTCTAATAAAACTTATCAAAAATACATTAAGGCTTGTTAAACTTGCTTTTCAAGTTACCTCTTTCCCCTATATCAAATATTTTAGCAAATGAGATCACTGGCAGGAATATTCACAGAAAAAGCATAGTTGAAGTGAATTTTACAGAATATTTATGGTGACTCAGATTTATAATCACAAGCACTGTAGCAGGAGCTTGATTCTTAGTGTTGCATTCATCCATACAGGGAACAGAAACAACATAATGTAACCTATATGGTTATTATATGGACTTATTAATGGAAAATAATTCTGATCAAATAGATTTCAGAAAATTGGGACCTTTTTGTGAAGAATTTGAAACAGAAAAAAAAGAAGCAAAATCATTGGATTATTTGTTAAAATTTATTTATCTAGCTTTAATTATTAAACTCATCCAGCCCTGGAAGGATACTTCAAATACAAATTCTTATGCTGCTGGTCTAGCAGGATGCCTCTATAGCACTGTTCCTGGCCAATGGGAGCTGTGAGAAGTGGTGGCCCAGACCATGCCTCTTCCCACAGATCCCACTGACCGGGAACGGTAAACCGTGGCCACTGGGATCTGCGAGCGGCCGTACCTGCGGACGTTCAAGTAAACAAAGTGTCTCGCGGCCTGCCAGGGGCTTACTCTGAACAAGCCGTGAACCAAGTTTGGGAACCCCTGATCTATAGTATGCACTTCTCTAACTGAGGTTTTGCCCCCTTGGATCATTTGCAGCTGGCATAAGCTAGAAAAAAAGTGAAGGCAAGTATACTCAAAAGCATCAACACGTATAAATAAATGGGGTTATGTTTGCTTCATTGACAGGTTATTAATGCAGGCTGTCGAATGTAGTGTAACCCACATGCTTTATACTTCAACATTTGATTTGTTTGGACCAAAGAAAGGGAGAGAAGCAGGAGGGAGGAGACATGGATTTTTTAATTGGACTACTCTGTGGTCTCTGCACACATGGGCTGGACAACTCAGCTAGAATGGCCCAGAAACATCCAGAAATAGGGTGTGGCAGTTTTTAGACATTCTCAGTAACTCTTCTATAGCTATACACATATTCACCATTTGAGAGCTGAGCCCATCAGAGTTCAGGGGAGGGGAGGGGAGGATGTTATGAATATAGGAGTTAAAGTCAGCCATGTGTACTCAGCAGCTAACTGACACAAGACTAAGGCACGTATCTATTGTGAAGGTTGGGTCTCAGTGCCTGTACTACTTTGGATAGAGGTCAGTGTTATTCCAGATTTACTTACTAGGGAAGCTCTCCATTAGGATAATATTAGGTCCACCTTAAAATATTATGGAGCTAGAGGGTTAGCTACACTCCAAAAGGCTACACAGGTTATGGGGCTATCATAACGGAGGAGTGGACACACCAAACTTAAGTGAGTAGCATTGCAACCTGGTGTACTGGGTCACAACACAGCCATATGTCCATTATGACAGAGGGATGGCAGGGCCAAATCTGCCAGCCTAGGCAGCTGCCTAATTCTCATGCAGCTAGAGCAGCCTCTGTTTCGTTAGCTGCTTTAAACTGGGATTTTATCCCCTTTAGAGAACAGGAGAGCTCAGTGAGGTGAAGATTTGTAAATGTTTGCCTGACTTAACTGAGCTCATGCAGAAAGATAATGTCCTATAGAGTGAGATAATTATGGAAATCCAAGGAATGGATGTTTTATATGCTGATCTCCATACTTTTGATTTCCTATCTTACCAGCTACAGGTTTTCTTTCTTATCACTAACTGAGTAGACTAGTCCAGTATGAACCCAAGGACAGGCATGCTGTTAGCTGTAAGGATCTCCAGATTTGTGTTTGCTGTCAAGGCTCTGTGGTGTTTGGAAAAGAACAGTGAAGTTACCATACTTTCCAAGATCTGAAGAATCCAGGTGACACACACTACATATTAGGGCCATGGTACAGAGACTGAGAAATCATCTCTGGAAGAAGATCAGAGGGGAATGTGTATACTAAAGTGCAGGAGTGTAAATGTTATGTTGAAACTCTGCATTTAAATATATGTAACAGCACCAAAGTGGGGAAGTTCGTATGAGTAGATTTACTACCTAACAGCTTTTGTTTAAAAAATAAATATTCATACGTATTCCAAATATTATTCACAATGCTTTTTTGTATTAAATATTTGTTTACTAACAACTGTATGGTACCCTGTCTTTCCAGCTGACTGGGAACTATTATTATGACAGCTACAGTCAGGGTTTTACATATGATAGCTGTGAGATTAGCTCTGTGTAATGTTTACTGAAAAGTCCTGAAATGGCAGAACTCTGGCCTATTACATAGCAAAGAATTGAGCTGAGACGCAGGAAAATGGAACATGTAATGGAATTAAATGTAATATTACTTCAGCACCCCACTCAGTGTTATATAAACATATGTACTTGGATGTTTAATTATATTACAATACGTACAATCTTTTTTAAAAGTTAGTTTTTTACTATTCATTTCCACGGTCTTTAAATTTGATGTTTATATGCATTACACTTGTATGTGTAAATAAATGGAGAGGAATTTAGCCCAGGAATAGTATGTTCTTCCATCATATCTCAGCCTGGTTCCAATAACAAGACCCTGGGATTTCTTACATTTGTCACAGTTAAGGCCCTACTTAACTCACAATAGTGTGAAAATTGTGGATCCTGCAATACTAGGCTTCCACCACAATTTTGAGAACAGGAGCCCCCGCTCTCATTCCCAGGTCACTTCTCTCAGCCCCAGCCAACCGACAGTGGGGAGCACCTGCTCTCAGCCCCGGGTCCCCACTCTCAACCCTGAGTGGCAGACAGCAAAAATCATGGAAAAATAATAATGGATCTTATTAAGGGAAATATCCAATATTATTTTTTCTGCAATTTTCCCTGGTTTGTCTGCAACTCATCTGCAATTTTTGGACAATCATCCAGCAATTCAAGTTGGTCCTTAGTCATAGTTCATTTCATGGCATACATACAGAAGAGACAGATAACTAACAAACACTCTCACTGGAAGGTTGCAACATAACACTACTTTAATCCTTAGAATTCAGAACACATAGGAACCCAAAACGGAGAGACATACAAAGTAGGCTGTTCCCTGTAACAGAGAAGCACAACTCACCCTACCTTACTATAGGTTGGCTGACTGCAGACTGACTGCTGCCAGGCCCAACTCTCACACTTCCTCACAGAACACCTTGGCCTACAAAAAGGACCAGGGAAACACCCTGAAATTTAAAGTGATAACTTATAATTTTAACACTATTCTCAATATGCTGAAAGTAATGCAGCTCAGAACTCATGGTTCTTTAGTCTAACCCCGTGAATGCTTGGGGACCAGTGAGGACATATTAGTGCCATTTGTGCACACAAGTCAAGTATTTTGAATATCCAAAAATGTAGTGCTTAGAATGTGGATTCTCTAAACTAGTAACACTTTTGGACAGTGGAATCTATTCATAGTGGACATAATCCACAAAAAATAAAGATTTCTATATATAATCTAGCTGGGAGTACATTACTGCAATCATATTCACGAAGCAACATTTCACAGACAAATCCCTGAAATGATTAGTTGGATTCTGTTCTTGCTCCCATTGAACTCTATTGCATTTTGCTATTGGCTTTAATGAAAACAGGACTAGACCTTTACTGTGGTTGAGATTCTCAACTGATAAATCCTGTCTTGGGACTGGAATGTGCCTTGGGTGAAGGTGACTTTCCCAACATTATAGGTGAAGTGATTGAAAGTTGGGTTTAAAAGGGCAGAAGAAGATCCAGATCATCTCACTGAGAGAGAGAAAGCAGAGTAAAAGTTTTGTTCAGAGCAGAATAGGTAGATAACTAGTAAGAAAGAGGTGGTGATAAGGCTCTCATATAATAATCTTAGTTTAGAAAAGAAAGAGCAGACTTTCTGTTGTGTCAATTTTATTCAAGATACTATTCACTAGCTGGGGATTGCCAGAGTAGAGTGCACCCTCTCTATGCCTCTCCCCATTCTCACCATGCTGAAATCGCCTTATGTGCTGGAACTACAGGGGGGAACAGTGTAGAAGCCAGTTCCAGGCCTGAGCCTAAGCCTATATCAGAGAAATCGTCAGCTGGGGAGTTGTGATGAGTTTCCGCTCCCTGGGGCAGATCTTCAGCAGATGTCAATGCACACCAATGGAGGATCTTGCCCGTCTTGTTCTTTATTTGAGAAAAGGGAAAATTTTACTGCCACTGAAACATGATACTAAACACATCTTAAAAGGAATGCAGAGAGATTTAACTCTTTGTCTTGCTTGCACTATTAGACAAGAAAACAAAGGTTTAATTTTGTAGTAGCACAACTAATATGTATTAAAACTTCTACATCCACTAGCTCAGATTTCCTTGTTACATTTCGTTAATGTCTGTAATTCAAGTTGGAACAGTAAATAGAACGCTTCCTTGGAAGAAAGGAAAAAGTTCCTTCAGATGTACCTCATTGTCTACAGGTTGCCTGGTATAGTATTTTACGTTAGCATGGTTGGGCTTTAGGGTAGATAGCAAAGGCTGTGTTCTGAAGTCATTCAAGGAAACAAAGATTATTGCGTGGGCAATACAAAGTGTTTAAACCCATGAAATGTTACTACTGAAAATGCATTTCTTGAGAAAAATCAGTATTCCCAGCGAAACAGCTTTTTAACGCTACATGTTGAAGGAAGGAACACAAAAGAGGGAAAGGAAGGAACTTGGACAAGCCAATTGGAGGCCAGTAGTTATCCACAGACCCCCTCTCCCCCACCCCCCATCTGGGGCAGGACATTCATTATCAGAAGCTCAAAGTTTCCCATTCTGTTCAGGAATTATTATTTTTTTCTATGATTAAATATTGTACCATATATTTTGATTAATTTTTGCTTGTTTCAGTGATCAAATTCCTTTCATAACTTACAGCATTTATAGAATAAACACTTATTGACGGTGATGTTGGGTTACAGCCCAGAACACACACTGGGCTTTTCTGTGGATTAAGAAGCAAAAAGACTTTTATGGAGAAGTCTAATTACTTTATATCTTGTAAAGAATAACTAAATGGCCTGGAAAATGAGAAATGGGAATGTTTGCCTAATTCCACCCAGGCTATGCATAAGAATGTAGGTTGAATTTCACAACACATGACTTATTAGCTTCATTACCATGATCCATGAGAAGCACATTCATTACCAACAAAGATGTGTTTCTTCATAACTGCTTGAAACAAAACATTCATAAAATAATACATCTGATGAAAAAACCTCAAAGAAGCAGTTTCTCATTGATTTTTGGCATATGTTTGAATTGCAATTCAATATATTTGAAACTATATCTTGAATGCAATTTATTTTATTCGTCTATTTGCCAGGTCTGCCTATCTATATGTCAAATGGCCTTCAAAAATTAAGGGTATTTTCAGGGAGATTTTCAAAGGCCCAAGGGAAAAGTTAGGGGATCACTTTCAATAGGAGTTTGGCAAATAACTCTCCTTTGTGCCCCTTTAAACTGATTATTAATTGGAAGCAGCTTTTAAATTCTGAGTGCATACCTTCTGAAAACCTTATTTAAACATAGTTTTAAGACATGTTGCAGCAAAGGTCTTTCTTTAAAAAATGAAAAAAAAATAGTAGTACTACACTTTTTTAATATTTGATTTACTGACAGGATCAAAGTGTTAATTTCTCTTTATTGTTGGCTCATCTCCCCTTTGTGTTCAGCAAATTAGGTTTCATCTTATTTTGGAAATGGTAATCAGTCATGAACATTCAGTCCTAGATTTTGCTTCTGAGCAACTGCAGTGAGAAGTAATACAATCAGCGTTTCATCCAGCCTCATTGAATCACTTTGTTCAAGCCTTTACCTATTGATCAAGTTATAGCTTCCATAATAAATCCATGCCTGTGATTCTCAAAAAAAAAAAAAAGGCATTGATATGAGCCTGCTCAAGGACCCTGAATATGTACACTGGTAGCTAGCCCATGCTGACGCCTGTGCTGCTGTGGCTTCAGTGCTATTAGTACTCACACTAGCTAAATTAAAGCTAGCTTGGGTATGTCTACATGTGCTGCAACCACGTCTTTGACTGGAGTGCCGCCATACTTTAAGGAGAATGTTAACCACCACCTACTAGGGATAAACATTTTTTAATAAGCAGGACAGATAACTTGCACTTCAGATACATAAAAGAGCTGGCTGAATACAGTTAATACCAGTCAACTTGGTTTTATGGAAGATAGGTCTAGTCAAGCAATCCTGATTTCATTCTTTGATGAGATTACAAGTTTGGCTGGTAAAGGTAAGGGCATCGGACTAATAACTTTAGACTTTTGTAAGGCATGTGACTTAGTACTGAAGAACATTCTGATTAAAAAAATAGCATTAAGCAGTATGAATAAAGTACACATTAAATGGATTAAGAAAGGACTAAAAGTGACCTCAAAAAGTAGTTGTCAATGTGTAATCATCAAATGTGTGTGCTTCTAGTAGGCTTGCACAGGGTTTGGTACTATGCTTGATGCTACCCAACTTTTCATCACTGATGTGAAAGTAAATATAATAAAATCATTGTTGATAAAATTTGCAATGACAAAGATTGATGGAGTGGTAAAGAATGTGAGCAAAGTAGGCCTACGGAGGAAACTGTGTCACTTGGAAAGCTGGGACCACTAACAAAAATGTGTTGTAAAACAACCAAATGCAAAGTGCTACATCAAATAACAAAGAATTCAGATCATACCTACAGAATGGGGTATCTTGAAAAGCAGTGACTCTGAAAAAGACATTGGGCTCATAGTGAACAAGCAACTAAACATGAACTGTCAGTGCAATGCTGTGGCAAAAAGGGCTAATGCAGGGGTAGGCAATCTACGGCACGTGTGCCGAAGGCGGCATGAGAGCTGATTTTCAGTGGCACTCACACCTGTCCGGGTCCTGGCCACTAGTCTGAGGGTCTCTGCATTTTAATTTAATTTTAAATTAAGCTTCTTAAACATTTTTAAAACCTTATTTATTTACATACAACAATAGTTTATATATATATATATATATATATATATTAGACTCATAGAAAGAGACCTTCTAAAAATATTAAAATGTATTACTGGCACGCGAAACCTTAAATTAGAGTGAATAAATGAAGACTCGGCACAGCACTTCTGAAAGGTTGCCGATCCCTGGGCTAATGCAATCTTTGGATGTATAAACAGAGGAGTGCGGAAGTAATTTTGCCTCTATATATGGGATTGATGAATCCAATACTACAATACTGTGAATAGTTCTGGTGTCCAAGCTTTAAAAAGGATATTGAAAAATTGGAAAAGGTGCAGAAAAGAGCCATACAATTATTTGAGGGCTGGAAAACATGACTTACACTGAGACACTTGAAGATCTCAATCTGTTTAGTTTATTAAAAAGAAGACTGAGGTGTGACTTGATTATAGTGCATAAGCACCTTCTTGGGGGTAAAATATTGGATTCGAATGAGCTCTTTAATCAGAGAGAGAATAATACATAACAAGAACCAATGGGTGGAAGCTGAAGCCAGACAAATTCAAATTAGAAATAAGGCACTTTTTTTATTAGTAAGGATGGAACGATCTATTATGGGAAGAGGTAGATTCTCCATCTTTTGATGTCTTCAGATCAAGACTGGATGCCTTTTTGGAAGATATGCTTTAGCCAAACATAAGTTATCGGGTTCTATAAAGTGATGACTGGGTGATTGTGATATACAGGCGGTGAGACTAGGTGATCACAGGTCCCTTTTAGCCTTAAGCTCTATAAAACTATGAATTGAAGGGCCTGCATTTGTTTTTTTTAAGCTGAAACAGGGATGTAGTATCTTAATAAGGGGCACACCTAATAAAGAATAATAATAATAATAATAAATAAATAAAATGGCTTACCTGTGTTAAGGATTCTTGGCTCTTTGAAATATCTGCCAGAAAATATCCTACCTGAAAAAATGACAATGAAAATTAATTACTTAAAAAACCCTAAAGTGAATTAAAAGCAAAACTGAATATTTAATAAAGTATTAAGTAATAAATTACTAAAGTAATAATAATAAATAGCAATACAATACAATAGTTAATTTCTTATCAGACTTGTAAAAGAGAGCCAAACAAGTTAAAATTTGACACATTCAAAATATCTATGTAAAGTATTATTTTCTTAGATAAACATGTCAAAATGCAATACAAGAACTAACTTTCAATAATATCAAGAGTTTTACATAAGGTCAGAAAATTTGAATGAACAAGAGTAAGCTATTCTATGGGCCAGATTCAGCTTGCACACCAATATAAATCTGGACTAACTCCCCCAAACTCAATAGAGTTATACCAGTGTAAAAGCAGGTGGGAATGAGAATCAAGCTCTGTGTGCATAACACTTGCTGATGCTTATTTGAGTTATAAGACTACAATAGCAGAAGAGTATTCTGTCTGCCATTCTGCCTTAATTATATGATTTATTTAGGAATGAGCAAACCCAGTGAAATTCCATGAGTGCCAATGAAGGCAGAATTTACCCTTCATAACTAAACCACTAAAATAAAGTTTAATAATGAGCAACAGTTTAAAAATAAACTTGATGGCCTAGCTCACTGGTTCTCAACCAGAGGTATGGGACTCCCTGGAGGGCCACGGGCAGGTTTCAGGGGGTCCTCCAAGCAGGGCCAGCGTTAGACCTGCTAGGGACCAGGGCAGAAAGCCAAAGCCCTGCTGGGCAGGACTGCAGCCCAGGACCCCAAACCCCATCACCAGCATCTGCATAGAGTCTGGGCTGTTAGAGGGGCTGAGTTTCTAGCATGAGTTAGAGAAGCACTGGCATTATGGTTATTACACCCTTACCTGGACTGTTCTGCATCCCGGAATCCCCAGTTGTGCTGAGCACTAAAAGAACCCTTCCTGTCCCTGATCTGCCTCCTTGTGCCACAGCTCTACCCCTGATATTGGGGCCCACTGGGAGGGGGAGCAACATAGGGTCATATACATAGACACTATACTGTTCTTTTGCCAGGGGAATTCTTCTCCAGCTCATTATAAGGGTCAGAATCTTGCACAATATTTCTTCAGGGGAAATGCTAAGCAGTTCTCTCTCTTCATTCCCCTGTGAGTAAATCACCAAGTAAATATTTGTAAAAATATGTATTTGTGGAACTTAATAGCCCTGAAGCACCCATTAGTGTCAATTATGTGTTTTTAAAACTATGTTTAAAAATTGCTCGATTCCTTGTAAAGGGATTTCACTCACTATGAAATGATTAATATGTATAAGTGCATGAATGAATACATGAACGATGGGCTGCCTTAATGAGAATGTGTGCTATCATAGAGGCTAATATAGAAAATGGATTATACCTCCAACTTTTGCTGAAAGAGGGTGCGGGTGATGGAGTGTGTGGCTGAGGGCATAAGGAGGTTGGGACTGTTTCTAAATTATACACATTTTTAAGTATAAAATGCATTAATTATTCTTAGATGAAATACTAAAAGTAGCAAAAGAGATAAACAATAAAGACCTGTTTATAAAAATATACTTCTGGTACAAAAATAAGTAATTTATTTGGGGTTTGGACCCCACTGGGAGTTGGGCATCTGAGTGTTAGAGACTTCTAAAGATGCTTTCAATTAAGCCTGCAGCTGTTAGGGGACCTGGTTCAGATCTGGGTCTGGGTTTGCAGCAGGCTAGTGTCTGGCTCAAACCAGGCAGGGCACTAAAGTCCCAAGCTGCCAGGGCAGGAAAGTAGGGGCAGAAGTAGTCTTGGCACATCAGTTGGCAGCCCAAGAGGGTTTCTGTGATTGAACCTGTCACATCAATTTTTTTTTAAATGTAAATTATGCTGAAAAATTGAGATGAGAGAAAACAATTCAAGCAACAGGTTTCTTAAAGAAGCAGCAGTAGAAAGCTTCACTGACATCACAATATTTTGTTTAAAATATCTATCAAAACATTGAAATAGGTGTAATGTACTACAGTATAAAAATACTTCACATTTTGTTATAAATAACTGAAGTATTGACCTTTCTGGCTTTGGTTAGGATTTTATTACATCCTCTGAATAATCTTCTCTTTACCAGCACTTCCTCTCATCTATTGGGGCAAACGTTTTGAGACAAAATAAAGAATTAGGCACTGGGACTTTATCCTGTTGTACATTTTGAAGATTGATGAAATTCTGTCCTCCTTAAATGACATACTGGATACATGGAGCAGGGGACGTGGGAGTTGCTTGACTCAGTGAAGTTATTTCTGATTTATAAACTGCAGCAGGCTTTCCATCAAAACAGCAGGAAAGGCTGTTGTGTTGTCTTGAATGAAATCCAGATTCTCTGCAAAACAGAGAAACTTGATTTAAAGGGTATCATTTTCCTGAAGTTAAAAGCACCCCCTACTGCTACTTATCCTAAATGAGGCCCTCAGTTTAGATTCTGGCAAACAGCATTTCTTGCTATCTCATAGATTTATTGTCCTTCTGCTGAGGTTCCCAAACAAACAGTGGTACTCAGAATATGAGGTTACTGGCCTTAGTCTTTTAAGGTGCAACTCTTTATCAAGTTTGAAATCATGAGTGATGCCTTGCTATGTTTATAGTAGATATGGACTACCATAGATTGAGCTTCAACTGTGACCTCATTTTAGGCAATGTCACAAAGAGATATGATTGCTGGTTTGGATTTAAAGAGGAAAGAAAATGTCCCTTCACCTTGACGAGTTCTCTTTGTTCTACAAAGTTTTAAAACAGATCCTGCCCACACTGGAGTACAGATACTCCAGCCCATTAAGAGTTCTGTGAGCCTTTAATGAAGCAAGACATTGGCTAGCTAAAGGGTACTAACAGAGAATTTAAGTGGGAGAAAGGATTTGTAGCCTATAAGTATTTTCCAGGTGAGGCATAGGTATAAGTTAAGGTAATAATGCAATGTGCCTACAAGCCTGTAACTCAATAGCTTAGCCAAACTAATTAAGGGATAAGGCCCCCAAAAGCCTTAGCATAGGTAGCTAACCACAGTAAACCCCAGATCATAAGATATCACAAGATAGCTAAACTGCTGGTAGGTAATCACAAGTTACTAGTTTATAACAGGTTGGGATATTTTTAGTTAGGGACATCAAATGACCTCTGAGAACAAGAACGTCATGGTAACCAATTGACATTATGCTAATAAGTTTGAGGGACAAGGACTAATAACCTATGAGAGAAGGGCTCCCCAACATTAGTTGGCACTACAAATGAGGAAAAGGTACTGAAAGCCCTGCTGAATATTCATCAGGTATAGTGATATCAGCATAACACATTATAAAAGTTGTATCCCAACAAGTGAGCTTAAAGAGGGAGAGATGTAGCCCGTGCAAGATACCAGGATGACCACCACTGGAGATGGTGATGATGGTGAGGGGAAAGACAAGGAAGATAACTAATGCTTCAGGTTGTTTTTAAAGAGATCGTGTAAGTATCTGGATGCTGAGCTCCTTCTATATGATATGATCTCTACCTGCCTTGCTGGGTTGGAGTGTTTGTGATTTTGCCAACTGTGTTAATAAAACTATTATAAATATAGTGTGATTTTCTAAGTAGCTGCCGCTACTGCAGCAGAGCCCCAGGCCCTTTAAAGCTCCGCCAAAGCCTGGGACCCTGGGGTAGCAGCGGCAGCCAGGAGCCCCCTCTGATAGTGATTTAAAGGCCCCACCCCCTCCTAAGGACTCCAGAGTACTGGTAAGTCCTTTAAGTTACTTTCACCCCATATGCATCCCAACGAATAGCATGTTCACTTCTATGTCCTACTGAAATGGATATATTCAGGCTGGTAGATCGGAGATACAGAAAAGGGGAATTTGAGTGGCTGCTTAGAGGCTGGAGTGGCAAAACCAAAACAACTGGTGCACAGGCTCCCAAACAATTGTAGGGGTCTATATTACAAAATATAGTCCAGGATCTCTGGTAAATGATTATCTCTGCTGGGCTCACTGCATGGTGGGGGATAGGTCAGTTGTTTGAGCATTGGTCTGCTAACCCAGGGTTGTGAATTCAATCCTTGAGGAGGCTATTTAGGGATCTGGGTCAAATATCTGTCTTGGTATTGGTCCTCCTTTGAGCAGGGGGTTGGACTAGAGGACCTCCTAAGGTCCCTTCCAACTCTGGTATTCTATGATTCTAAGAATTGTTCCAGAACTAAGAAGTAGAGTTCCACTAAGCTGCAGTGCTAGCCCCATAAATGGGAGAAAGGACACAAAAATCATGATAGGTTCTAATGAGAAAGCTAGGTTATCTGAAAGCTAGTGAGTTAATTCAAGAACAACACACTGCTGATTCTTGTAAGGAGTGAGAAAGGCCTAGTGGATTAATGGCTTGGCTGCTTTTCTTCATGATTTTTTAGAAAAAGGGATAATAATCTAGATATTTTTCCTTCATATCTCTTGCTGGGAAAAGAGGGATGAGCGAGAGGCAAAAGTGACAGATGGCCAAAAAAATTTAGTTCCACTGCTATTCTCACATGAATTTCCTTCCACAGCTCTAAAGGACGAAGGCAAATAAATACCACTAATGGGAAAGAGAGGTAATAAATGTATATGAAATGGATCACTAGTTGTCGCCTCAGCTTCTTTCAGGAAGATTCAAAAGCCCATTAGGTAAAGATCTCTTCTGACTGTTGAGAAAAGGGAGCAAATGACAGAAGGCTTTATAAAGAAAGGCAATTTTAGTTTCAGGAATCTTCTGACAAGATGTCTAATAAAACTGTTCTATAGCCAGTTACATTGAAACATATTAATATTTTGGGGTTTAAATAAAATTGCAGCCTATCAAAGAAGTATTTGTGCTTTGTTTTGGCAAGGTGAATGGTGTGGGAGAGCCTGTTAGTCTAACTCATTTCTGCCTAAATCAGTGTGTGACACAGCAGTAGTTTTCAATGGAAAGACATCAGAGCAGCACAGGATTTCCTGGCAGCAGCATGAAAACAGTTCCATTGAGCAGAGGAAGTGGCAGGATTCTGAAGTGTCATGCAGGCGGAGCACACCTTCTAGCCAGTATGGACGTCATTTCCTAGAAATCCCTCACTGCCAGCATTTAAGGGCAGGTAATGGTGGGTCAGGGCAGGCCAGAGAAGGAACAGCAGCAAGACTAGAGCATCTGTTGCTTTGTGGAGACTCATTTATTATAATAATGCCCAGAGCCACCAGTCAGGTCAGGCATAGTACAGCACAGAGACAGACAATTTCTTTCTTTCCCTGCCAAGGGGTTATCAGAGTGTGAGCTCTCACATGGTGAGATTTTACAGACTTCTCAGTAACAATAGAATACATTCCATGTGTTAATTAAACCAAGTCAATTGAAACATATGGAGGAATCACTAACTTAATTTACTGTGGTTTCACATTTTCTACTGTAAATGAATACATGCTATTTTCTATAAATTTTGTATTAAATAGAATAAACTCTAATATTAAAGAATAAATAATGTGAAATTAGAATCTATCAGTGTCAAAAATGTAGTTAGTTAATCACTTTGTAACTTTGCATTACGGAAGAAATGCAAATCAATATTGTCACTATGAAATGTCATTTTTAGTGACATTTGTAATACAAAAGGTCAATATACTATTATTATGTGTACCATAAATAAATAGTGAGATCTGTCACTTACCAGGAAAAATCTACCTTCTCCCTGAGAATTCCTCCTCTCTCCTTGATGCTCCTTGTGTCCTTCTCCCACTAATGGATCCATGTCTTTTATCATCTTCCTCCTAAGCCTGACACTACCTCCCTCTTCTTATATATAATGGTCTGATTTCACTAGGAGTTGCTCCCATTGCATTCAACTGCTTGGATTCAATGATAGTTGGAAACTTTGAATATCTTGCACATTATAGCCTCAAGAGCCTGATACAAAGCCAACTGAAGTCAGTGGAAAGACTCCCTTTAACTTCAACTGATGTTAAATATGTCCCCAAGTGACTGCACCCTATTCCTTCAAAAATTCTCTTCAATACTTGCTTCCCTCAACTAATTTTCCATCACTGATCTCCACTCCAGCTTATGCACTACCATCTAACCTAGCAAAAATGGTAACAAACAGAGACACAATGCAACATATATAATCTGCTCACTCAGAAAAAAAATGATGCTTTGTCAATAGAAATTTTCTCTTCCCGTTGATTATTGTTGTTTCCCCTGCATACTTCTGCACATCTCTTGATGTTTCCATTGTTTTAATAGAACTATTTCATGTAGCAGCTCTTCAGAATGGAAACCTTGCCCTATCACTGACAACACCATGTAACGTACACAAGTGGTCACATGAATATAGGCAACATCATTATGAAAATATTCCCAGGCAATGACAAGATAGTATTATTAGAGCTGAAAGAAGAATTTTTCAGTTCAGTGGCTGAACTGAACAGTAAAAAAAAATTTAAAAAAGGTTTGTTTTTAACAGAAACTGAAGTTCTCTGTCACTGAAACAGAACCCCTCAAATTTGTTCTGGCTGAATGAAATGTTTTGAATGTCTATTTGAACTGACATTTTGTATTGAAAATTTCATTTTGAAACAAAATGTCAAAATGGTTCTTTTAAAAAATGTTGAAACAAACCATTTCAGTAACAGTTTTCTCCTCTTATTTTTTTTTCAACCAAAATTCTTTACCAAATTCAGATTAATTCATGATTAATTTTGGTATCTAAAAATGTTTAGTGAATTTACTGTTTGCAAACAATATTTAATAATATAATAATTAGATTAAATATGATCAGTTTAGATTTGCAAACAATATTTAATAATATAATGATTAGATTAAATATGATCAGAGTCTCTGTTGGAAGTACTATTAGATCCATCTCCCTTCTAAACCCTTCCTGGCTGATTAGAGAGTTAGAGAAGGAACCTGCTCCAATCTATTTTCCTATTTCTCCCAAACTGCTTTGTAACTGAGCAGTGTGGGAAACGCACCTGTAATGAGCATTCAGTTTACTCTGCTTTAGATAAGGCAGAGCAAGAGGAGATCCAGTAAGACCTATGGAATTTACAAGTGCCATACTAAGCCACAAGTGTGCATACAGGCTATCACTGGTAGAGCATACTGTAAAAATGCATTTTTCTCTATAGAATCTTCACACTTGCTTTAGCTTATAATACTCATTAAAATACATTTTACTTAAAAGATAAACAAATATATTTTTAAAAATTATTACTGGCTTTTACAGTTGCTACTGTAGCTATTTGTTAAATTCTTGTCATGGCTAAGCCAGGATATCAAATTAATTCTGCAAATGCTTCTTGATACTTGCCATAGATTTTATCATATTTTGGAAGAACACTGAATTGCCAGAGAAAGGAATTGAACTTAATATGAATCAATTCAAAATTGTCAGGGAACTGTTGACTCTTCACTCATTAATTGTAGTTGTAAAATATTTAATGAGGTATGACATAAAGGAAGGAGATGCTACTGCATTTAATAATCAAGGTGTATATGCACTGTGGTATATACCATAAGTCTATAAATCATTCCGAGTAAATCTTTAGTATGCACAAGGCAATTTTATTTTGTCTAAGAATTCCTGATGTGCCTAGAATACTGGGGAAACGCACATGAATTTAATTATAAAGATTCAGAAAACCTTGTTTTACAATACATAGATTTACTTTCCAAATCTTTAGTTGTCTGTGGTGCCCCCTTATATTCAACTTGGCTTCAGGACAAAGATGGATTTTTTTTGGTTCAAGCACAGGTATGATCAGGACATCCTGGTACTATGCCACCAAACCCATCATGGGATGTAACTGCAAATTACTCTGAGACTAAAGTCACAACAATTAATCATGACTGCTTTTAGGCGGTGGCTTCTGAATGGTCAGTCAGGATATCTGTGGTAGATGGAGGAATAGTACCCAGATCGCCTGATCAGTCCTGTCCTTAATCAACAGACCATCCTTCATCTCTCTGAGTTGTTCTTCAGTCTCACACCAAGCTGCCCATGTAACCCTGGCTCAACAATGAACTTAAAAACACAGATAGAACTTTGATCTCCCCCATGCACAAAAAGAGAATCTTACAAAGCAGGAGGAAAACCTTAAACAGGCTGAGCACAAATATAAATATGACCTTTGAAGAAAAAGATATGAGCACATGAATTATTCTATTTCTTAGCTAATGTAGTATGCAGTCGAGAGCTCTAAACTCTCAGTCCAGGGATTTTAGAGATTTTTTTCATGTTTTATTACAAAACATACGTGTCTCCTGAAAGTTCGCAAAAGTCATGAAGAATAAATTGGTGGGAGTTTTCATAAAAACATGTTACTAGTTTAAGTCAGCTATATGAATTATCAATGCAAGTTATTAAATTTATTTTTGGTAAAATAATGCCTCATGCCCTATAGAATTCTCCATAGCAGGGGTAATAAATAAGTATTCTGGTATACCTAGCTATATAGTCTTTAGAAGAAATCATCATAAAATTTGAAAGCCCACAATGTCTCTTGTTGGAATCAAGTCCTGAAAAATCTGATCGCTATCTGGCCACCACAAGTTTGTAATTGGATTACCATAGATTGCTTTTTAGGCGCTCCCATAAAATCATTTGTTCAATTTGGTTAAATCTAAGGTCCACAAAAGCACTTAAGCACATGCTTAAAATTAATAATTAATTTAGTAAGATTAATATTCACATAGTTTTGTTACTATGAAACAACAGCTAACTCATTCAACATGATAGAACAACTAATTAAATACTTCCTAATACAGATAGATGTAAGCCAAAAGGCTAGCTCTAGGAATAGTGTGTTGTAACACAAGAATATATTGCTCCCATGAGGCTTCATTACAACTCCTGGATATATTTAATTCTGATCTATATTTAATTTACATCTAGCACAGCCTCAGAAATAACCAAAGTATATTGCCTGGCTTGTCAAAAAATAGGTCGTCACTTTCAGTCTAAAAGTAAATGCTAATGCGTGAGTTTCTGTGAAAAATAACTTTGCTTAATATTTGATCTGTTTGTTAGTGGTTGGTGCAAAAGTTTGTGACCTTAAATGTGCAGTCATCCTGATCTTTGCCTGGAACAAGAAGGCAGCAAAGAGCAAATGTACAACTATGATGACAAAACCCTTGAGAAGACCAAACTATCTTTGACTATTTTGGGTGAACTATTTTGAATGTTTTCTTGTGTTCATGCTGCCTTCTTCCTTACAAAGTCTCCACACTTGTGCCTGGCCAGTAAATATGCAAATGACTGCTTTCCCATTCTCTTAGAAAGATGGAGAGTCTACTTTTGGGTTTGCTGGTAAAGAACTGATTATTCTGATTTGAGTTACCAATACTAGATTAAATCCATTTTATATAGTTACTCTGATTTGTATAAAAGTGGAAGTGGAGAAATTACCATTCTACTCACTTTGATGATGTCAACTATATTCCAATTACCTTGAACGAGACCATAGTTTCCATGAAGAAGGTGACCAGGATTTATTCCTGAAAGTTTGTATCTTTAATTTATAATAATGCATAATGATACTGTATCATGGTTTTTAGCCTCAAAAAGCAAACTTTCAGATGAATGCATCTCCAGACTGGGCCTACTACCCATCTGTTTATATACTGACACATGGAAACTGTTGTGACATTTTGCTCAGGACACCCACAACTGTGAGCCACTGTGTAACTGCTCTGCTTTAACAAGAATGAGAGCTTTCCTGCTGCTCAACTATGTGTCAGTTCCTGGCCTTGGCAGCAAATTCTAAAAGACTCTGCTAGTCTAAGCTTTGCCTTGCAGTTAACAATCAGTGAACCCCAGTTCCCCAGAGAGGTCTCCCTGCATTGTCCAGTCCCTTTCATTAGACACTCACAGAAATTGTTAAGTTTGCTGCCTCCAAAGAGAAAGAGCACACATCAACCTGTTCAGTTAGTTAAAGACTCATGCTTCACTTTAATACACAGAATTGAGATGGCTTTATAACAAACAAAAATAATGAAGATCAGAGATTTAAGAGAAAAAGAGGAAGGCCTGGTTACAAATAAAATAAAAAATAGCTACTTTCCAGTGACTAAAACTTAATCTTAGCACATTACAATCTTTGCATAAGCAGACTTTCAAACTGAAGATCCAACTTTCACAGTCTTGAAGGGTGTTGTACCCTGTATCTCCTCAGTAAAGGATAACAAAAAAGATCTTTTTGCTCCCCTGTTATTACTCAAAGTACAGTGCCCCTGTCTGAAGAGCCAGAAAGGATCCCTGGGGTACAGATTCTGTCCCCCAGCGTGGTTATTCAATTATCCTTCGCTTGTTTAGCTTGAGGGCTTTGTTTACCTTATATTTACATGTACTTGCATTGTCCTTTGGTTTACAGAGCTTGACCCAGATAGGTAAATATACATTTCTTTGTCTAGGACAGGGGTAGGCAACCTATGGCACGCATGCCGAAGGCGGAATGCAAGCTGATTTTAAGTGGCACTCATACTGCCCGGGTCCTGGCCACTGGTCCGAGGGGTTCTGCATTTTAATTTAATTTTAAATGAAGCTTCTTAAACATTTTTAAAAGCTTATTTACTTTACATACAACAATAGTTTAGTTATATATTATAGACTTATAGAAAGAGACCTTCTAAAAACGTTAAGATGTATTACTGGCATGCAAAACCTTAAATTAGAGTGAATAAATGAAGACTTGGCACATCACTTCTGAAAGGTTGCCGATCCCTGGTCTAGGGCATGCTAGGTTTTAAGCTCTGCCTCTCAAACATTTTATTTTCAGCACCCATCTATAACCATTTGTACGCAACCTGTACGCACATCACACAATTATTTTCAGGACCAGCATGTCACCAGTTTACATACAATACCTTACAACAGGGGTTCTCAAACTGGGGGTTGAGACCTCTCAGGGGGTCATGAGGTTATTACATGGGGGGTTGCAAGCTGTCAGCCTCCACCCCAAACCCCGCTTTGCCTCCAGCATTTATAATGGTGTTAAATATTTTAAAAGTGTTTTAATGTATGGGGGGGCATGCAGAGGCTTGGTATGTGAACGGGGTCACCAGTACAAAAGTCTGAGAACCCCTGCCTTACATGACACTTTTGAGATATATATTATCAGCATGCCAGAGGAATGAGAGTGTCAGGCCTGATGTGAGTTACATCATAAGTGTGGTCCTCTGCCTGTTCGCATTGAGGTGTTCCCAGGGTCACAACTGAACCAGGATAGGAGTTTCTGAAAGAACTAACTAGTGTGCAGTAGAGAATTTCACTAGCTATCGGTGGTTTCTGTGTCTCATTCAACATCTACGAACAATGCTGTCTAATAAAACCATTGATAAAATATGACACCTAATGTACTCCATAACTGTCTCATCATGGCAAAGAGTACTGAGTTTAGAATTAATGATGGACAAGGATGTATAGTAGATGGCATTAAAATTTTTGATAAAGTGAATTTTCCCTCATTTAAAAAGTTAAACACATTTCACTGATGTCATTTAAAGACCTGCTGTACATTTTACAAAATGAGCTTCTATTACACTACTCTTCTGGTGCAACAAGCATCTTCTAATAAATGAGATCAACTCTGCCTACAGCTTTATGTAATTATGCAGAGCCTTCGCTCTAATAGTTTTTCATTGTGTTGATTTTCAGTTGGCAGTGGCATTTTCACTTATTCCTAACTGACTTCACTTAATTTTATCCACTGCAATAATTCAGTCATCCTCTTCAGAAGAAGTGAAATCAGAATATTAGAATGTCTTCACAATACACATATCGGAGGCATTTAAAATTGGAACCAGATTTTTTTTAACTTGTGTTCAGTTAAGAAATTAACAAAATAATCAGAATCTGAATTTTGTTGCAAAATATAATAATAAAAGCCTACTTCTCATTTATATTCTAACTCCTTTACATCATTGTAGCATCCCCTTTACACTGCCATAGTGGCATGAAGGGATTTATGCAAATGGTTATCAGACCTCAAATATACTAGCTACTCTGGTATATCTGTAGGTTATAAATATATTTATCATAGTTACACTGTAGTGTCACATATTCCAAGGCCAGGAGGGATCACTGTGGTCATCTGGACTGACCTCCTGTATAACAAATGCCACAAAAAAACCCTGTCGTCCCCCCCCGCCCCCCGCAATTCCTAGAGCAAATCTGTCAGAAAATCATCCAATCTTAATTTAAAAATTTCCAGTGGTGGAGAAGCCAGCATCACCCTTTGAAAATTGTTCCAACTGTTAATTACTCTCACTGCAAAAGATTACCCTGGCCATTCTATTCTAATCACTATTTTCAATCTTTTTCTACCTTTCACAAACGCATTATTTTGGGTTACAATTTCTCACATGTAGTCTCATACCAAAAAGACTAATATTGAAAATTTGGACAAAACTCATGGAGCCACTTTTAAATATAAAGCAGTTATGAATGTGCATGTCTCTGTTTTTAAGTGCGTCTCTAATCTTCTCTCTCAGCTGACATAAAATGTATTGAACAACAATTTAAAGGTATGCATAAGAGGTCTATGTAAAGAACCTCACAGGAGAAACACAAAAAACTATTTACATATATGCAGACAGCTTTTGTACCAGCGAACATCTTAATATTGCACCATTAAAGTCAACCATGTAAAAGCAGCAGTGAGAGATAAAAAGTCATCTTTTAAAAAGTGGAAGTCAAATCCTAGTGAGGTAAATAGAAAGGAGCACAAATACTGCCAAATTAAATGTAAAAATGTAATAAGAAAAGCCAAAAAGAAGTTTCAAGAACAGCTAGCCAAAAACTCAAAAGGTAATAAAATGTTTAAGTACTTCAGAAGCAGGAAGCCTGCTAAACAACCAATGGGGCCCCTGGATGATCAAGATACAAAAGGAGCACTTAAAGACGATAAAGTAATTGAGGAGAAACTAAATGAATTCTTTGCTTCAGTCAGGCTGAGGATATTAGGGAGATTCCCAAACATGAGCCGTCCTTTGTAGGTGACAAATCTGAGGAATTGTCACAGATTGAAGTGTCACTAGAGGAGGTGGTTTTGGAATTAATTGATAAACTTAACAGTAACAAGTCACTGGGACCAGATGACATTCTCCCAAGAGTTCTGAAAGAACACAAATGTGAAATTGCGGAACTATGGTTTGTAACCTGTCCTTTAAATCAGCTTCTGTACCCAGTGACTGGAAGATAGCTAATGTAATGTCAATCTTTAAAAAAGGGCTCTAGAGGTGATCCCGGCAATTACAGACCGGTAAGTCTAATGTCAATATCGGGTAAATTAGTTGAAACAATAGTAAAGAATAAAATTGCCAGACACAGAGAAAAACAAATTATTGGGCAAAAGTCAACATGGTTTCTAAAGGGAAATCATCTAATCTATTAGAGTTATTTGAAGGGGTCAACAAACATGTGGACAAGGGGGATCCAGTGGATATAGTGTACTTAGATTTCCAGAAAGCCTTTGACAAGGTCCCTCACTAAAGGATCTTACGTAAATTAAGTTGTCATGGGATAGGAGAGAAGATCCTTTCATGGATTGAGAACTGGTTAAAAGACAGGGAAGAAAGGGTAGGAATAAATGGTAAATGGTAAAGTTCTTCTTCACACAGCACACTGTCAACCTGTGGAACTCCTTGCCTGAGGAGGTTGTGAAGACTAGGACTATAACAGGGTTTAAAAGAGAACTAGATAAATTCTTGGAGGTTAAGTCCATTAATGGCTATTAGCCAGGATGGGTAAGGAATGGTGTCCCTAGCCTCTGTTCGTCAGAGGTGGAAATGGATGGCAGGAGAGAGAGAGAGATCACTTGATCATTACCTGCAAAGAGACCTGTGGCACCTTATAGACTAAGAGATGTATTGGAGCATGAGCTTTCGTGGGTGAATACCCACTTCATCAGATGCATGACGACATTCACCCACGAAAGCTCATGCTCCAATACGTCTGTTAGTCTATAAGGTGCCACAGGACTCTTTGCTGCTTTTACAGATCCAGACTAACACGACTACCCCTCTGATACTTGATCATTACCTCTTATGCTTACTCCCTCTGGTGCATCTGGCATTGGCCAGTGTCAGCGGACAGTATACTGGCCTGGATAGAGCTTTGGTCTGACCCAGTATGGCCATTCTTATGTTTTTATGGGAGTTTTTGAAACCCCTTTTAAGACATGAAGCAGATCTAATCCTCTGAGGTGCTGAGCACTCTTGATTCTCATCCCCATGTATGTGCTTAGCCCCTAGCAAGATGAGTTTCTATTGGTTTTCCAAATATGCCCCTAGTCTTCGAGTTCAATCTATTTATCTAGGACTTTTTCATGTTTTCATTTCTTTTATTTTCTATATCCCTGCTGCTTGGTGCTCTGTAAATAGCAGCTTGCATACCCTTTGCACTCCAGTTATTTTTAATTAAAGGTTTCTATTGCTGACAATTCTCTAGTCAATCCAGTCTTATTTTTCTCCTGAATAAGATAATGTTTGATTTGAATATATAGCCTATATGAAAGATCACGGCACTTATATTTCAATTAGGGTTGAACAAAACCCCTGATCTCTTACAAATATTTCTTGAAATTTACTTTTTCTGCCTTCAGCTACAATCGAAGAATATTCCTGTCTAAAGAGAATGAGTTTTATTGAGGCTTAATATGTTTAGTCTTAGCAAAATTTGTCCCTACTTGCCCATTAATACCTATTTATCCACCTGGAGTACATATTCTGTTATTAATTTTACTGAAGAAACAATTGTTTATCAGTACAATATATTTCCTTATCTAAGCAGTAGAAGATACAAACAAATTTCTCAGACTGATCCTCTTAATATGAGAGTTAAAATGTGTCACACTTTTTTGGGGAGATGAACATTAGACATGAATATTTGCCAGGATCAGGAAAAAAACAAACAAACCACTGTAGAGAACACAAGAAACTCTGGCCTTGCGTGCACAAAATGAACACAATTATAAGAACTTTTACTGATCATTCTGAATAGCTCTCCTGTTTTTCATTCTGCACTCTGATTTTGTTTTTGCACAGATGTGGACTGAAAAGAATTTCATGACACCTAAGCTATTTGTTAAAAATGAAGTTGAAAAGCCTCTCTCATTACATTCACTCACACATGTAACTTGTGATCTTTGGACAAAGATAGAAGACAGAGCCTTTCGGATCCCCAAAGGGTATTAATAGATATTCTCAGTTCAGAGCTTTCATTTTACTAACTATGGCCTGAGGCAGTAATAAATCATTTTCAAACAGTGCAGTGAATAAAAGATAAGTACAAATATCACCAGAATCAATAGCCTGGGGTTTTATCATTGTACTATAATTACTAACATAATTTAGCTCTAATGCTATCTAAAATTGAGTTTAATTACCTAAAGGGAGCAGAACAATTGGATAGAGCATATACGCTAAAAATGACAAATTATTTCGGCAAAAACAGACCTTCATCTGAAATTTTCTAACCAGACTAGACATCTAAACTGTCACTTGAACCCATGTTGCCAATTCCAAACAGATGCAGGAAAGGATAAAAAATGAGTTTGTTAACTTCTGTACATTTGAAGGAAAATATTCTGTATGCTTAAACAATGAGCTTCTGTTCCATCCATTTATATCTTCCTTTCTTGTTAATGACAGTTTTGAAAACTCCACAATAATTTTCCTTTAGCAAGGAGATACTGGGGGCAAAAAAGGCTTTCATTGTTCTCCAAGTAACTATGCCTTGCACTACACCGTTGCATTTCAGTCCTGACCTGAAAAGACCATATTTTATGGGGATAAACTAATTGAGTCCCCATACTCATCTAAGCAAAGACTGACAGTTGTGCCAAAGGGAGGTTTTTATTTATGCTGTTATCTGCACAGAGCTCAGCAGAGACCACAATGCTTACTTCAAATGCATTCATTAGCAGAAGGCTTTTAAAACAAAAATGCTTGAATTGTTCTCATTAATGTATTTTGTTTTAAATTGGAGACTTTCCTAGCATACAATTAATTTAATTTTTCTTAATATAGCAAATGCCTTCTCTGAATCACTTTAGAAATCCAAGTAGGATTAACCTTTTTTGCATTGAGTCTATATTTGTTTAGACTGCTTTGTATGCATATGTAAAAAGTGAGACTGACATCACCACCAGCTTCCATCTTGATAAGTTATATTGTTGTGTGCTCAGCTTCAGAAACCATACTTCTACTTCAGACAAGAATTTAAATGCTGTGAGAACAAAGGATCAAAGAAAATCCTACAGTTCTTATTCAAGCAAAACTCAGCTGATTTGAGTGGGAGTTCTGCATAAGAAATAACTGCAGTCAGACCCCAATGGCCCAGTTTTGACACCTCTACTCAACAAGTAATATTTTACTCCATATGTAGTTCCACTGACCTCAACAGTAGAAAACAAAACCACATGGTTTCCCTCAAAGAGACTATTCATGGAGTAAGTACTAATCAATATAAGAGTGGAAAAACCTTGTCCTAAATTAACAAAATTAAGCAAAGCTTTCTTCAATTACAAATACATGACAAAAATCCAGGCTGCTCTGATTATTCATATCTATGGGGAAATAATTCATTTTAAAAAAGTGCTCAGCAGAATTTTCTTATATTTTCAAGATTGTCCTAAATTAAAGCTCAATTCAAAATTGCAATAATAGAAAGTAAGTGGGTGCAACCATAATAATAGACTGAGAGAGCAAAGAACAAAATTAAAAAAATAATGGTGTGAAGCTGAAGTACTGAATTTATAGTGTCGTTCCAGAAAATGAAGTTCAATTTGAACATAACAGAAGAGAGCCTGGTTTGGAATGATTGATTGTGCATGTTTAGAGATTTCTTGTAAACTGTAGGTTTTGTTCCAATATAGTCAAGTTTACGGTCCTCATCTCTATTGACAAATGGTCATAGCAATGGGTTAATGTGTATCAGTCTGGGTAGTTGGGAAACCCAGTATACTCATTTGCTCTGGTCCTGTCCACTTGCTCTGTTTAGGATAGGATTGTCCGTTATTTTAATGATTAAATGAATGTGATCTAAACATTACTTTTTAATTTTAATCCTTGTCTTTCTTGTGATGTGATTTATATCAAGATGTGAAGTTTCTCTCAATTATTTTTAAAAGGCAGAATAATCAGCAAAAAACAATCCATTTCTGCCTATTTACAAATTAGTGGGTATGGACAAATTGTTTCTAGCATTTAGTGAATGTGTGTTGACTCATATTTTGAGTCTTCCTAGATTTCTATCTGCTTAAAAAAATTATTTTGATGGCTTAGGATTTTTAGGTTGATTACTTTTCTACTTTTAATGGTACTTGATTGTGGGTATTTTACATTGCTTGTGGGGTATTTTACAATGTGAAATGTTGGGCCAGAGCCTTAACCCCATTACGTTTTCTTTCCATTACTCCGGTAGGACAAAGCAAATGTAAAGTCATGAGTGGCACAAAGCTGGCATAATAGGCGGCTTAGTGACATGATAGATGAGAAATGCAATAGTCACATGGAAGTTAGCCAATGGTAGTATGGCTCCTTTACGGAGTGCTGCCTGGTGGGAAGGACCATATGGAAAAGTGAACCCTCCCTGAGAACCCCTCTAACTCGGTGGTCTTTAGGCTTTCTTTTCCCATGACTACTGAGGACATTTAAGTTTGGAGGCTTTGACCATGGCCACTCTATGCACCAAAGGTCACTTCTGCATCAGAGTATGTGCCTGGAAGACTGAGCAAGATGATCACCACAGGATCGTCTGTCCCCTCTGCCCTTTCCCCAAAAGATTTCTCCTCAGAGGTGGTAGAGGGGAATGGTCAGACCAAAGTATTTATAATCTTGACATCACATTGACCCAGATTTTTTGTTTTGGCAGGTTCAGAGAGCACACAAAGTATAGTTTACCCCCACAACAGTCAGAATGAGAACTCAGCAAAAGTAAGTTTTTTTCATCTACAAATGCCCTTTATTCAAGATGAAAAGGTTTTACCCAAAACTAGACTTTAAAATGTTTTCATTATTTTTTTAAATAAAAACATGTAACAAACTTGTTACTAAAATGGTTCCTGGCAGGTTATTCAGTAAACAAAAAAGTGGGATGAACCTGAGACTATTATATTTAACAAACTTACTTGTATGTTTGAGCCAGGTCTCAAAAGCATGAAAATGTCAAAGACCATTATACTGAGATGGGCCAGATGAGGAGAGCCCATAGATTATTCACAGACAAAAGTTAGTGTTGTCCTGACTCACTCAGGGGCAGTGTTCCTTATGGAATCCAGAATCACTAGGGGCCAATGCATGCAAATACCCAGCCCTTTGGTACTTGAGCCTCCTGGGGGAAAAAAAGAGCAGTGACTGGTTTTACTGAGAAACAAAGGCTTTAGGTGTATAAAAAGGATGAGTTTAAACAGACTCAGGGCCCTCTCTTTGATTCAGCAAACTGCTATGACCTTTTGTCAAAGGGAGGACCCAACCCTGGTTGGAAACATTAGAGCCTCCAAGTGTCACCATAGGACTGATGGGTAGGATACTGGTTTTGCTTTATATGTTTTGCTGTGTGTTTTTATCCCTGAAGAATGTACTCTGCTTATGACATATTGACAGTGGGGATATTGTTTAACAATTTGTATTCCTGTTGACTCCTACTGCTGCTGGTGAACTTCTGGCTCTGTTTTATATCTTGGACCAGAACTTAGGGTCATTGTATTTCTCTTATTTTGTTCTTTTGCAGGCACTGTAAAGAACTAAGCCCATTGATCTTTATATGTAGACATTTCATAATAAGGGACTCTACCAAGTCAAAGGACCTTTATGGCACCCTACCTTTTTGATTTTTGCTTCCTTGTCAGATACTAAAACAGAAAACAAAAGTATGGAATTATGCAAGTTTCATATCAACAGCCCTCCAACTTGGCTAAACTTTTGCCAGTCAACGGTCTTTAAAGGATCTATTTAATTGACCTACCAGCTCTACATTTCATCTGAACCATTTTATTTTATATAGTGTGATGGTTGCCATTTTAAAAAAAGCATTTAATCACAGTGCTGTACTGTAGTATTTCCTTTTCCAAATAGAGTGAAATAGGTCAGATACCAGAGGGACAGATTGTGCCCATACCATGAAGGGAGGTTAGAAGCATGTCCCCCTTCTGTTTAGCTATGCAGCAGTAGCTTTCCCAAAGGCAGTAGGGAGGAGGCAGGGCTATGACCTTTTATGCCAGCTAGCATAGCTAGCCTGAAAGGAGGGGAAGGTATGGTATATCGTTGTGAGAGCTGGCATAGCAGCTGTGCTGCTCAGAAGAATCTACTGGGGCAAGATGGCTCTTCACTACCACAAAATCAGAGGCCCAACAAGGCATAATAGACTCCAGAGTGTGATACCTCAGTAAGTATTAACTTTTTAATGGCTCTCTCTGCAGAGTGACTAATACAGGAGTTCTCAAACTGGGGGTCAGGACCCCTCAGTGGCTCACAAGGTTATTACATGAGGGGTCATGAGCTGTCAGCCTCCAACACAAGCCCCACTTTGCCTCCATCATATATAATGGTGTTAGATATATTAAAAAGTGTTTTTAATTGATAAAGGGGGTGGGGTCACACTCAGAGGCTTGCTATGTGAAAGGGGTCACCAGTACAAAAGTTTGAGAACCACTGGACTAATACAAGTCTCTTGATTTTAAATTAACATTTTGACCTTTTGCTCTTGACTTTTAGTGAATAATGTTTGGTTACTAAAGTCCATCCAGCAGACTTGAACTCTGTTGGAGAGAGATTACGGTAGTTCTTAAACTTAGCTGATTCTCTGCAATAATACATTTTCTTCTCATGGTCAGGCAACTAGTTATGTACTCACCAGTCATATTCATAAAATATACTTTAAATATATTTGCTTTTAGCTCTGGGTTTTAATGATCTTTCCAATTAAATGTTTCACATTAATATTCCTTCATTCGAAATGTCTCATTTCTGATGGTGCTCTCCCACTAGCTTGAGGGATACTGCATACAGTATCATTGATAGTGGGGAACTCATGTATTCTACAAGCTAACTAGTTAGAAATTTCCCAATGCAGCAGTTACAAGGATTAGTGAGTCAACTACAGTAGTTAATCACACACACAGTTAGTCCATAAAGTAATATGTCTACAAATAATTTTAACAAGGCTATAGAGCAAATTATTTCATAACTGATGGTGCCACTGATTTAAGTGTCAGGTGTATTTATCATTTTCCTTTCTAAAGTATAAAACTAGAACTGTCAATCCTGCAATGCCTAAGAGCTTTATTGTCCATTGATCTTCCTTAGTCATCTGTTCCTTTCCCAATTTCCTCATTGTAAAATTCCCCTATAAGTGCTCTCTCATACACACCTTCATAGAAAATTATTCATGTAATTTGATTAGAAGGCACCTGCTGGGCTTCTGAACTGATATTGTATTTTACCTCCAGAAATCACATACGTTACATGCCATATTTTCATGAAAACAAAAACAAAACCAAAGAAAACAGGCACTGAGGTCCAGTAAATCCTATACACAATAGTTCCATATATCTCCAATAAAATAGTAGTCAGCAGTTTTGTAAAGATAATACTTGAGTCAATTGAGGTACTACTTTCATAGTTCTCATTAAATTACCATATGCAGAAAATTACCTTCAAGCTATCATTACTAGATACTGTATCATGACAAAAATCCAAGAACTGTTGAAAAACTCTCCATACATTGCTGTTGGGACTCCATCTAAGCACACATGATTTGAGCTAAATTGTTAAGATGCATAACATTTTTTAAAAAGTAAACCTCTCTGAATCACTTGTGCTATCTTTATTTTTCTGAGGGTATTTAATTCCAATGGTACAAAATGCTGCTATCTAAATAATACATTTAAAAATTATTGGCAAGATGTTGCAGCACTTGAGGAAAACAAAGATCTGAATAAGTTTGGGTTTCATTAATTGATTCTAAATGTAAGGGATTTCTACACATGTATGCCAACTTGGCTATTACTGTTTTTTCTATGTAAAATGGAAATCTCAGGAAACTGTGCCCTCTTCTTTAGGGCATGGACCTTGCTGTGGTGATCCATTCCTTTCAACACCTTTAGACCACACTACCGAATTTTTCTCTACATGGGGCTACATCTTGAGATAGTACAAATTCTTCATTTGGTACAAATTGTTAAAGGGTGCTTTTTTTTTCCTGGGAGCACATTAAATCAGTGCTCCAAGATGTCCATTGACTTCTGCTTAATTACCAGGAGCAATTTAAGGTATGGTGTTCAGGACTTGATCTCTCACTGTTAAGGTCTAGATTATGGACTTTTCCACAACCCGGAATAGGGTAGCACATGGTTGCACTGCCACAGGGGGAAGCAAGGGATTAGACTGTGACTCAGAGAGGCACAGTCTGGTCCCTGGTTCCCCACTTAGTCGAAAGGGAGACATAATCTGCCCAATACCTGGAGCAAATTACTTTCCTCCCAATCTGTAATGGCTGTGCTGGTTGGCACACTGCAGAAGTCAAGTCTCCTCTGACTCCACTCCTGCCTATCCACTCCCCTCCCACCTGTGTCAGACAGCTCTGAGAGTATCTCTTATCCCTTGTGCTGTGTGGGGCCAGGGGCGGCTCTAGGCATTTTGCCGCCTCAAGCACGGCAGGCACATTGCCTTCAGCAGCTTGCCTGCGGAGGGTCTGCTGGTCCCACGGCGACTAGCACAGTGCCCCCAGCGTCTTGCCACCTCAAGCACGTGCTTGGCGTGCTGGGGCCTGGAGCCGCCCCTGGTGTGTCTCAAATAAGGAGCAGCGGGAGTACTTTATGCATAGCAGGTCACAATCTGGCCCTAAATGACTGGGAGCTCTGCCATTGTCTTAGATTGTAAAAGCCTTTCAGTGTGTTGGGTCTTGGAAAGCTCTAAGACAACCTTTCTTCCTGAGTTTACTGTGGTAGTTGAGACTTGTTGTATACCTTGCATTTTAAGAGAACTAATTTTAAGGTAACTCATTCATCCAAAAATGCAGGATTAAAAAAAAATGATTTAGATCACTTAATTACAAACATCTTTGAGGAAATAATTAAAATTGGTACACTAGAAGATAAGTAATATATTTTAAAAATTAATTCTCACAACCTGATTTGCTAGTACACAAATGTGCGAGAATAATTTTTAGTTTGGGTATTATCCCTAATGCTGATGGCAGCAAATTCTACCTTCTATACAATCTTTCCACCAGTCTCCTCATCAAAGTACCTCTTGTGGTTAAAAACAAAACAAAAAACCCAACAACAACAAAAAGCATGAGTACAGCGGTGATGGAAAAGCCAAAGAGAACAGACATAAGTGCCAAGCTAACTGTAGTTGCAGTAATTATACTAATAAAGGAATCCTTATGCACTACCACTCAGTGAATTGAGAGAGTCAAACAAAAACACACACACACACACACACACCCCCCCCACAAAATGATGGCTTCAGTTCACTCATTCTTTTATGGCTTGCAAGATATTTGGTGTGTTAAGAATACAACAAGATGAAACCTATTTATTCCATCTTTACTCCCTTAGACTTCCATGTGCATTTTGCTTGAGCACAGTCATGTCATAATCTTATTCCCATTTAAATCAATAGGATCTTTACCACAGAGTTCAGATGGTGCAGGACCAGGCTTTAAGTGAAGGACCTTGAAGAACTGATCCAGGAGGAAAATGTTCATTCTCTTTTTCTGTATTTATGAAACAAAAATAAAGGAACAATCCCATAAACAGATCCTTTGGGTGTGTGTGTGTGTGGGAGGGTCCTTTCAGCAATACCTTTAAAGCATGGTGGGTTGAAAGTCTCAAAATATTCCTGCTATGTCTAAAGGTTCAAGTTCCTTAATATCGTGTCTAATTTCTGTCATTTATTTTCTGTAGAGTCTAGAATGAACTAAGGATAATATAGTATAAAGAGAGTATTGCTAAACTCTGCACTAGCCTCCCTGTGAGGAATTTTTTTTGCCTCTTAAATTTTGCATTTTAGCAAACTTGCTGAAGTGGCAATTTTTTCCTCCCACTCACCAAGCCTAGTTTAAACAACATAATTCATTGGCCATGGCTGTATGTTCTATCTAAGCTCTCATTTCACACTGTATACTGTAGTGTAATGTCTTGATTGTATTGCTTTTGTGATTCATTCATTGCCCTGATACAGGGATGAAATGCTCGATATCAGCATGTATATCCCTAAACTGCAGCAAATATTTTACCTCAGTACTTTACAATGTTCATTGACAAGAAAAAGGTAATTAAAAATGAAGATGTACCTCCTACTCGCCTCACAAATCACATTTTATGCTTTTTTATACAAGCATTTGAAGGGAATACATCATAAATTTTTATGGTGTACATGAAAAAAAGTAGGTAATATTCCAAATACGTAATAACTTTACAAATTGTATAGAAATTAATGGTAAATGGATTGCTAGTGCTGTTGCCTTTTAGATACACACTGCAACAACATCACTCACTTAGAGAGATTTTTATTCAAATGCTTATAAGTTCAGAACTCTTTTTCAATATAACATGTTCATTGTTTTGTTCAGTGATCCTATAGATTGTAGAAAATGTCCACAGGTAATACTAAACACATTTCCTGCTTAAATTATTGGTCAGTCAGTCAGTCTATATTTGAGAGATTATAAAATCTATGGGGGAATTAAAATCACAGTGGCTGAAATGATGGTATATAGTGGGACTTTCTGGCTCTGTTGCAGACTATTGTATGTGAAAGGTAGCTTGATGAAATAGTCACTAAAATTGGACCATGAAGAGCTTTTCCCATCAAAATGACAACTTGCTATTGATTATGTTGTGTTATGTTCCAGCACCATGGGATTTTCTGGAAGAATGAGTTACACATCTGTACTGCAGTGATAATATTCACAAACCACTTCTGTGGCATCTTGTCTACAACCATAAATATTTACAATGGGGACAATTAATATGCTCTGATATGATGAAGGAATGTCAAGCATGACACTGGATGTATTTCAACTGTTATGGAATCACTTGACAGAATATTGTGCTATCTGATGGTAAATGAAAGACAGATTTTAATAAACTCATTTGAAAAATTATTCAAATGGGCTGTACAGATAAGTATTTCTGTGTGAGCTGAGCCTGAAGGTTCTGTTTCCAAGCCTGTGCTTGAGCATCCACACTACATTGGAAACAGGTCTGCATAGTGCCAGTACAGTTGTGAGGTCTGAGTCACAACTTCATCTTCTGTGAGCATATACTATTATACCTCAGGAGTTTTAGTGCCTTCACTGGCTAAAGATGGTCTACAGCTCAGCTCATAGTGGTTGTGGGAGAATTGGTCTGTCCTGCAGAAATTGACCAGAATGTCTAGGGTGGCTTTAGCCCACCAACACATCCACTCAAACCATTGTGTGTCTGAACAGACCTAGTAGCCACAGTCATCAACATGGATCCCGACCTAGTGGGAGAACATTACCATCTCATGCCGCCAGTCCTATTTTGGGAAACAGGTGGTGGAGCATCTACAAGATGCTGGTGGATATTTTGGTGGCACTTTTGAATTGCCAAAAGCACCTCACCAAGGGGATCATCATCATGCTGTCTAGAACCCAGCTGATGCTGCTCATGCCTATTGCCTGAGCTGCAGACTTTCCCTATGAAGGCTAGTGTTTCTGGAGCAGGGCCACAAGCAGATTCGTGGGATCCCATCATCATGCAGACCTGGGATGACCAGCAGTAAGTCCACAATTTTCATGTGAAGAAGCAGATGTTCCTTCAGGTTTCTGATCAGTTTATCCCAACATGCCAGCACCAGACCACCACATCGGTAGACCATACTGGTCCAGAAGCAGGTGACCATGGTCATCTAGAAGATGGCTACCCCAGTCTGCTACTGGTTGGTAACTAAACAGTTTTGAGTTGGCAAATCAACAGTGGGGTTTGTGGCAGGTTTGTGAGGTGAGCTGGACTGTGATGTACCCCCAAAGTGGTGGATATTACAAATATTCCTGAAATTATTGCTGACTTGAGAATGGCGTTTCCAAACTGCACCAGGACCATTAATGTGACCCACATGCCTCTAGTATGCCCTCTGTAAGGAGCACAAACTGCAAAGGGTACTACTCAATCATTATGCCCTGGTTACCTGCAAAGGGGTAGATTCATGGGCACTGACATCATGCACCTTGCTAGTGCATCCTATGTGCGAGTGTTCCAGAGATCATGACTTTACCTTCATAGACAAGCTGGCACATTATTCCCACAAGAATGACTGCTATTCTAGGAGACCCTGCTCGTCCTGATATTGCTTATGAAACCATAGCCTGATTTCAGAGGACTTGGCAAAAGAAGATTCAACTACATGCTCAGTAGCTGGTGGAATGTATAGTTGGCAGATTGAAAACTTGCATTGGTGCTGCCCTCAAAGCCATTTGGATGCCAGTGTCATCAATACAGTCCACAATAATATAGCCTGCTGTGTTCTGCACAATAGCTGTCAGGAAAAGGGGGAATCTTTTCACCAGAACAGACTCAAGATGGTGCTCAGTTTCTGAAGCATTATATACAGCAGTGGAAGTCAGGAGTGCTTTGTGCACCCAGATAATGGGCTGTACTGTCCCATACATGAGAGAAAATGAAATGTTATTGGAGGTTCTGCTATGTCTAGGTATGGGACAGCTATGTTTATTAAGTATGTTGGGATTATGTACAGTTAATTCTGCAGACCCTCCCATGAAGTGTATGGAGGTGTGTTCTGCATTTTATCAATACTGGCCCTGTACTGCAAGTGAGTATAAACTGTCATCACAGAAACTTATAAAAAAAGTTATGAAAGTTACTGAGAATAGGCATGTGATGCCATTCATTCAAATCTGTGGCACTTAACATTACATAATAAAACCTATTATAACCTTGTGTGCAAATTCAACACTTTGGTATGTAAAATAATGCAAGAACTAGAAAAGCAGACCAACCGACATCAAAACATACTGCACAATAAACAAACTCAGTGCCAAAACATTCAAAGGTCCATGTTCTCTAATGGCATGTCTAGTTATTTCCTAGACATCCCTTCTCCCTCTGGCCTTTTGGTGCATTTTGAACATGGGGCCCTTGACTGGACTGAGTAGGTGAATTCTCAGGGTACATTTGTCCATGCCATGTGTTAGTAATCATTGCATTTGATGTGGTCCAGCCATCTCCTGAATTGTCCAAAGGTTGCATGATCTTCAGGACACAATAGTGCAAAGAGGACTCAGGGAGTAGACAGGAGCACAAGTAATCACTCAAACTCCTCGTTCTATTGTGCTCTTTCTTCCTCAACCTACAGTGACACTCAAAGAACCTGTCCACTGATTATCATATGACCATGAAAAAAAGATTACATTTCCCTCTCTATGACAGATTTTGAACTAATTCAAAGTAAAAAATGATACAGACCACTGATTTAAAAAGTATTTTATTCACACAATAATACAGGTCAATTCAGATACCTTTGGAGCAGCACTGTAGACCACCACACATCGTTTTAAAGTACACATACAAAATTCAATTGAAATTATTTCTTTAACCCCTTCATTCTCCCCAGGGCAGGCTGCAGGGCTTATGAGTGGTCTAGTTACTAGCTATGGTTTTTTCAATCCTGTCAAGCAGGGCAAGCTCTGGGGAACATTGATATTCTGAAGGTTCCCAAGCAGAAGTGTGAACATCTGCTCAGGCCAGCGAAGGACAGCCATCTGTGTATGTTAAGGAGGCCATCCAGGGAAGGGAGTATTAGGGGATTGGCATGGGTTAGGCCGTGAACAGAAACACACCAAATCTCTGACTTGTATAATTGAACAGGCTCCTAGGCTGGAAATCCTCCTCATCCATGTATTTGTAATAAACAAAGCACTACAGCAGATGCTTACTAGGCTCCAACACTTGCTCTGATGTTGGTGCCCCAGCAGGCTGCTCTCCAGAGCCATCCCCAAACAACTCCAAGTACAGACTGAAGACATGCTATAGCTGCTGTGTTGGCATAATGTCTTTGGTTACCAATCTCAGCACCAGGTCACTTCTTACTTTTCATCAGGTAGCTGGCTCTCCTCTGGCAGTGCCTGGGGTGGGGGAAGTTATAAGGGTGCTATCTCCACTCAGCAGCTCATCATGCACATTGTGGGCTCAGTGCTTACTACAGTTCCCAGAACCCAGTTTAATTCCTCATAAAAGAAGAGTTCCTGGAGGTACCATCAGCATCCTTGACTTTGCAGTATTTGGTCTTCAGCTGCTTGATTCACTCTCTGCCTTGTTCTTCTGTCCAGTCAATCCCTAATGCCCCAGCTGCTCAAATACTGTTTTGTAGACAGCAGAAACAAGAGCACAAGAAATGAAGTCAAATGTCTTGCTTGCCTTTCACCAGAGGCTAACTAGAATCCAGCTGTGTTCCTCTGGCCAGTTAGCAGCACACTCGATGCAGGACTTCTTTTGAGTGCTACCCATGCTAATAATACTTGTGAGGTTGTGAAAACTCCATCACTGGATATTTTTAAGAGGTTAGACAAACACCTGTCAGGGATGGTCTAGATCAGGGGTTCTCAAACTGCGGGTTGGGACCCCAAAGTGGCTCACAACCCCATTTTAATGAGGTCAACAAGGCTGGTGTTGGCCCTGGGCCTCAGCAAGTCTGAAGCCCAAGCCCAAGCCCCATCACCCAGGGCTAAGGTTACATGCCCTCTGTCCAGGGCAGAAGCCCTTGGGCTTCAGCTTTGCACCCCTCCAGCCTGGGTGTTGGGGCTTTGGTGTTGGTCGCCCCTCCTGAATCATGTAGTAATTTTTGTTGTCAGAAGGGGGTCATGGTGCAATGACGACCTCTCGACGTATCTTCCAGTTCTGTGGCAGGACATAGTGCTATGGTAATTCTTTCACATTTGGCTGATTAACACGACCTGCTACCCTCTGTGACAACATTTCAAGTCTACACAACACACAAAGCCTGAGCTCTGACTCAGGGTTAAGTTCAAGCCCCGCTCCCATTCCACACCAAAATTAGTCTCTGTCCAGGAACTCTTCTGGGCTTGGGTCCATGGACCCAGTTAGAGGATTGAGTCAGAGCTTGAGTCCTGCTTGTCAAGTCATTTTTCAGTGTGGATGCAGCTCAAGTGTGGGTTGCCAAACTATGGTCTGGAGAGTCTTCCAAAGCCATTCTATCACCTCCTGCAGATGTGGTTTCCTGCACTTCAATCCCCAAACTTGCAACTCACCACTCACTTCCCAGGAACTAAAAGAAACCTGGTTAAAATGTTGTTGCTTGGCATTTAACCCTTAACTTCCACACAGACTGCTCAATTGGGAAAAGCATTGACGCATTTAGGTTGTGGTCTTCTATAACTGCCCAATCCCTTTCCGTAGTAGTCCTTCCTAGGCAGTCATTTCCCATTTTCTATGTGTGCAACTGATTGTTCCTTCCTAAGCGGAGTACTTTGCATTTGTCCTTATTGAATTTCATCCTATTTACTTCAGACCATTTCTCCAGTTTGTCCAGATCATTTTGAATTATAATCCTATCCTCCAAAGCACTTGCAACCTCTCCCAGCTTGGTATCATCTGCAAACTTCATAAAAAAGTGTACTCTCTATCCCATTAGCTAAATCATCGATGAAGATATTGAACAGACCTATCTAATGACCTACATCTGTAGTAACATGTCATACTACAGTGACTTTGATTACTTAATAGGTATGTGTTAAGAAGGCCTTCATACACTAAGGTAGATATTTTTGTTGGTGTCCATTTCTGCAATACTCCCACTGACTTCACTGGGAGCAGCATCAGGACCACAACTAGCCTGGAAAGTTTCTACATCTTGAGTGTTTCTAACACATTCATTAACATTTACTTGTCTCAGGCAACATTTCTTCCTTATCCACATTTTTTTCCATTTATTTATTCCTTTTTCTTTCCTTTTATCTCCAAAATGTCTTTCAGTCTTTTGTATTTTTCCCCACCCAAAATTTGCTTTCCATCTCCATTTTTTCTCTTTTGCAGATGGTATTTGATTAGCTTCCCCTCCTTATCTCTCTTTTGCTCTTCTCTCCATGTTCAAGTACCAATGACCCTGTAGTACAGGACTGTGACACATAGGAGTGCCAATAAGAGGCCAAGTGATCTTTACCTTCCTGGCTCTGGTCACTTGATGTGGGTCAGGATTCCAAAATGTTAATAGCTGTCACATAACAGGAATTAGTATCCCCCGACTCCAATAGCTACTTATATAGTACTGACGACTACCTCTTGGCTCTCCTGCTTCTCTCTCTCTCTCTCCCCCCACACACACACACACACTTCTCTTTCTCTACCTACAACCTGTCCTTTCTTTACAAGCCACCTTTTATTTGCCCTCACCGAAAAGAGGAAACAGTGGACTACCTCTGTTCTCCTTGTCAGAAAACCTGGGGGAGCACCAGTAGGCCTACATGCCTGCCTACGTTACTGCTGATAAGCCATGAACCTTTTCCCCAGTTGTCCTGATAATGACTGGTACACAGGCAGGAAGGAATGTGGTGGAGCTCTGTTTTGCTTATTTTCCCACAAGCGTAGGGTCCATAAACCAGTGGTATAACTTAGAGCAGCTTCAGAATCAGAATCAGGCAGAGAGAACCATTTCCCTAATAACCATCATCTCCTCACTGTCTTCTGCACCAAGGAGCTCTCTGCCACCAAGATGTAGACCAGCCCTTAGCCTCTCCACTTAAAATGCTACAGTGGTGCAGCCGCACCACTGTAGGGCTTTAATGAAGATGCTCTATGCTGAAGGGAGAGCTTATCCTATTGGCATAGTCAATCCATCTCCCCAAGAGGCAGTAGCTATATTGACAGGTAAACTTTCCCACAGGCAGTGCCGTCTACAGCAGAGGGTTAGGTTGATACAACTACATTGCTCAGGGGTGTTTATTTAAGTAAGTTTGTAGTGTAGACCAGACTAAAGTGACTTGCACAAGGTGAAAGAGAGACTTGGATCAGAATTCAAGAGCAGATCTGCGTAACATCTGGCTTTGGGGCATTTCCTTAAACCTACTAGATTGCAGCACTCTCGGATTCTTGAGGTATTGTCTGCACTTTCTATGGGTTTCCATGCAGCTGTGGGCCATGCTTAGATAACGAGTCTTCATGCCTTACACTGTGATATCACTATGCTGGCTCTGTATATGGTACACTTGCAGAGGGGAGGTACTGCTGTCTAGGAAATAAAAAGCAGAAGTGAGTTGCTGCCGCACATTTTCTCCAGACACCATGCTCCCTACTACAACCTTACATAAAGCTTAATCCTGCATGTGCTGAGTGGGTAGTGCTTTGCAGCTGTTCAGTTATACAAGACGTTCAATGTAGGAAAAGATAAGAGTATTAAAGCAAGCAGTATTCAGTATGGTAGGCAGTGTAGCCTAGTCAATGGTGGTTCAAAGATGGACTGAGTAATAGAGAGAAGTGAAGAGAGGAAGAGGAAAGGCACAATATATATCGATCGAGCATCAGCATATATAAAAAGCCAGATGTGCCTAAAGAAAGAGAAAAGGAGATTTCTATGATTAAGGACAGCCCAGGCATTGGTGCAATAGCTACTAGGGAACCTAGAATGGGAAGATGCCTGAGAATGCCTGATGCAGGAAGGGGAAAAAGTCAACGAGCTAGAGGACAAAAGGAAGAGTCTGTGTGTACTGGAGGGACGCAGGTACAAAAAAAAAAAGGTGAAAGTGCAATTTACTTATATTTGGTTTTCACTTTAAGTCATAAAAATGCATTTCTTTTACTTTCAGAATCCCATATTTTCCTACATCTAACAATCTCCACTCACATGTCAATGAGTAGAGCTGAGTAAGCTGGCAAGGGCTGTGATGGCAAGTGCCTCTCTGGGAAGGGGTCGGGGGAGCGAATACCTGGTGCTAACTCATTTGTGTGTTTGCTCTTGTTTACCACTATAAATTACTAAGGAAAAATGATGAGTGGTAAAACTAAGTGTTTTAGTACAATTTTAAAATAAACAACCATCTTACTTCAGTGAAAAATATTCTGCCTGATCCCAACCCTAATGAAAATCACTGAGTAGATTTCATTGAGCTTTAGACCAGGCACATAAAGTTACCATTCTGAACAGTACAGTGCAATAAACCACAAGTGTTTTCTCATAACTAAGCCTATCAAATTATTCTGTCAAATTTAAAAAGGACAAAAAAGGTAAAAATCAAAAAAACAAAAAATCAATAAATTTTAACAGCTCTTAAACTGCCCATGAAATAAATCTTGGGCTCTCCAACTTTCTTGTTGTGTCATGTTAGAGAAGGCCAGTGGGGCGAATGGCACATAAGGGAAAATGACAAGGGGATTTGAGTAAGGGAAAGCAGAAGAGTGGAGATATGATTTTTCTTATTTGTGGCCTGTCTGGACAAGAGAACCTGAGTCTAGGGTGACCAGATAGCAAGTGTGAAAAATCAGGATGGGGGGTGAGGGTAATAGGCACCTTTATAAGAAAAAGCCCCGCATATCAGGACTGTCCCTATATAATTGGGACATCTGGTCACCCTACCTGAGTCCCATCACTATCCAGACTTAATTAAAATAGATAATACTGACAGATTAACCAAACTTTTGCAACACATTTACAGAACACTTTTACTGCATTGGGAGGCCCCGTGAGGCGGTGCAATGGCAGTGCCAAAAGGCATTGTGCCTGAAGGGGACAGAGTGATACTGAGCACTCTGAGAAGTGTCATCTTTGAAGAGGGTGCAACGTCTGCTTCTTTGCTCACCTATCATTGCACACAATAGAGATGCTAGTATCACCTATAATGCTAGCCTGGCATAGCCTGGGACTACATATGCTGGGACATTTGGAGCAAGGAAGAAGGGGTTGACCCCTTGGAATCCCCATCCCCCCTGACCTCACCCCTGGCACAGACAAATCTCAGGATCCTAGTACTGTTTTCAGATTATTAGACCAATAGTTCTCACTCTCCTTACACATAATGAAAGGATAGCATTTTGGTCTTAACTGACTTTCAGTAATTAATGTAGCTAAAACAATTTGTATGCTGTAACATTTATTTTGTTTGAGCTTTAAGCAATTTAAACTCTAACAGAGACTCCTACTTCTAATGAAACAAAATATTTAAAAGGTCCATACTAGCCTTGGGAATATACAGCCTTCTTAATGGCAAGATATAATTTTATGCTTTTGCTGCCAAGAAAAAAAATAGTTATCAGCTAAGCACGCCTACATTTTATTGCAAATGACCATAAATATGAACAGCCATAGGGCCTGAACAAACATTGATAGGTTTAATTAGATATGGCTTCGAGAATGAGCTTTAAACTTCCATTATTTTCTTCATAAACATCTGCTTTGTTATTCTCCCCCACTCCCCCAATTATATAATGGACGTTTCTCTACAACAAAGTACTTTACAGAAAAAGCTTGTCTGTTGCTAGGTTAACCCTGGAAAAGTATGCTCTAAATAATGTTACCTTTTTCTAAAATAAATATTTTAATTTTATGTAATCCAGCCAATTCACAAGGAATCTGAAAGCAATGTCTAGTGGGCATTCCATGGGTCATCATTCCCATTATTATTATTATGGAAATTCACTAAAGAGATTCAGTTAGGAATCACTTTAGAAAAATACCTTATTTGATCTTTAAAACTTGATAATGTTTAACACTTGTTCAAGGATTTTCATCTTGAAAACACTGTACAAACATTGTGACGTGGACACTGTCAACTTGTTGATTATAATTTTCTGTCTTTTTTCCCATATTATTAAAGTATAATTTTCAGTCCTGAGATTATAAAACAAAGATCTTTTTAGTCAGTATAAGCTATATGATTCATTAGTAGTGTTTCATAGAATTAAAGGCCAGAGGGGACCATTAGATCATCTAATCTTACCTCCTGGAAATCACGGGACATTTCATGCAAGTACCCCTATATTAAGCCCAAAGACTTTAGATCAAAACATTTAAATTCTTAGGAAACTAAACTGTGCACCACAGATAGAAGCACCAATGCTCAGGAGCCTACAATGCAAGGGAAATGATTAGGCAAGATGTGTCCAGATGATCCTAGCATCCAAATCCTACCAAAGGCTGGAGAAGGCAGTAAAAGACAGATTCCCTCAGGTCTGAATGGAACATCAATTCTTTCCCAAATACAAATCTGGAGATTAGTGAACAAGACACCAGCCAGGCAACCAGAAAAGATTCTCTATAGCATCTCAGAGCAGTGGTTAGCCTCCAGCAGTAGCCAGTCTCTGATGCTTCAGAGGAAGGCCAAAAACAAAACCCTCCCCAAAACAGTGTGAATCTAGTCAATTGTGCTTTGGGGGAAAATCCCCCCAAACCCATGCAGGGAGCAGGCTGAAGTCATGAAGCATGAGATTTGATTGTATTAATTAGTTTAAAGCCGATGTGCAAGTGTTAGGATAATGTTGAGAGCAATACAGGAAGTCCTGTTCTCCCCATGGCCCATTTAAAAAAAAGATTAACATGGAGGGGGGGGGCGGGGTGTCTGCGGATTTATAGACTCCAAGACCAAAGAGGACCACCATGACCATCCAGTCTAATCCCCTGCACACAGGGGCCACCAAGTTTCTCCCTGAAGATAGATTAAAGCATATCTTTTTAAAAGATCTCTAATCTTGTTTTCAAGTCTCCAATCAATGGTGAGTCCATCACCTCCTTGGGTGTGCTGTTCCAATGTTTAATGATCTAAACAGCTAGGAAATAGTGTAATTTCAAGGTTGAGTTGGTCTAACTTCAGTGTATAGCCCCTAGAACTTACATTATGTCTTCGACAACAGGGTTGAAATGCCTCTCACTACAGATGGTTTTTCCCATGTGTAAGGGTGTATATATAGCGACCAGTCACTTCACCACCACCTTCTCTTTGATAAACTGGGCTTGCTACACTACGCCTGGATCATTTTTGTAGCGGTCATTTGAACTTTCTCCAGAATTTCCAGTGGACATCAGTGGCGGCTCCAGGCACCAGCGCAGCAAGCGTGTGCCTGGGGAGCAAGCCAGGAGGTGGGGGGACGGCCTGCCGGTTGTCATGATGGTGGCAGTCAGGGAGCCTTCGGCGGCGTTTCTGCAGGAGGTCTGCTGGCCCCCCCGGCTTCGGCGGTAATTCGGTGGAGGGGACGCCAAAAGGCACGGGACTGGTAGATCACCCGCAGAAACATCACCGAAAGCTCCCTGACTGCTGTGCTTGGGGCAGTAAAAAAAACAAAAACAAACAAAAAAAAAAACAACAGAGCTGCCCCGGTGGACATCATAAGTAGACAAAGAATTTTAGCAGCTATCTTACCAATGTGGTATACTGTGGTAAAATGGACTTCCTTTTTATACATTCAAGTTCACAACAGCCCTTTTTGCCATAATCTGGCACTGACTGCTCATGTTGAGATGATTATCTAGGATGACCCTTAAATCCTTCTTTGAATCATTGCTTTCCAAGACAGAGTGTTCCATCATTCAGATATAATTATCTTTATAGAACCACTCATTTTACTGTACATAGTGTTCAACATACAACAATAGACTGAAGAGATAGTCTTAGTTCCTAATCCTGAATGTAAAGGGACTAGTCATGTGCATAAAATTATTCAGTGCGTTTACAGAATCCAGTCTAGTAAATAACGATAAAAATATTTGGCAAATTTCCACATTTCTGCAAAACATTGTGGAAAATATCCGTGTTATTTAGGGACAACACTCTACTTTTCGTATATCTTGGTGATAAGTTTCACTGTGGTCCTTTGTATTTTCAAATGTTTTCATTTGATTGGAGACAGTGGAGTCTTGAGCACATACCATAAAAAAGGGGGCTAGAAAAAAAAATGTTCAGTAATCTTAAATTGTCACTTACAGGTTAATTACCAAACTTTCAGCCATCAGGTTCCCCCCTCCCCCAATAGGGAATATTACACAAATTTTCACTGCAGTTTAAATACTATTCTCTCAGAGGAGATGAGTCTATGCAGCTGCTTATAGCATTGTTGTAATTCAATACTCAGCAGCTGTTCAGATCATTTTCATCACAACAGGATTCTTTGTTCCTTAGGTGCAATCTGTGGTAGATTTAGTTCTTCACAAGAGCAGCGATACTCAGACCATGTCTACACTACCACTTATGTCGGCAAAATTTATGTCCCTCTGAGTGATGTGTGTTCCCCCCTCTCCAAATACAAGTCGTAGTGTGCACAGCGCTATGCCGGTGGGAGAGCTTCTCCTGACAACATTGCTACTGCGGCTCATTAAGTTTGTCAATGGGAGCACTCTCTCCCATCGGCATACCGCAGCTACACAAGCTATCTTACAGTAGAACAGCTGCATCTGTATAGCTGTCCTGTTGCAAGTTTGCTAGTGTAGTCATGACCCCCAGGCAGAGGCAGCTCCAGGCACCAGCTCGGTCGTCGCGAGGGCGGCAGGCTGGTTGCCTTCGGCGGCATGCCTGCAGAGGGTCCGCTGATCCCGCGGCTTCGGTGGACCTCCCGCAGGCCTGCCGCCGAATCCGCGGGACCGGGGACCTCCCGCAGGCAAGCTGCCAAAGGCAGCCTGCCTGCCGTGCTTGGGGCGGCAAAATACCTAGAGCTGCCCCTGACCCCAGATGTACAACAAAAGCTGTGTTTGGGCTAGCCTATCTGAGTGATCTTGAATTTAGCTAGCATGTGTAACAGCAGTGAACACTGCTTAGAAATTTAAGTTAATTTACAGTAAAAAAAAAGTTTAAAAAATGTTCAAAATCAAAATCTAACATTTCAATTGACACTCCAAAATGTGTGGATTTTCAGTTTGCAAAAATGAGATTTTGACTCTGTCCCAATTTGGGCCTACAAGATATTTTTAATTTTGAAAATTCTCCTGTGATGGAAAAAATATTTCCTGCCTAACTCTACCCAACCCCCACACTTCCCAAATTCTTTAAATAAGTAAATAAAATAAATAAATCAGCCTGCTCAGTTTCATCCTCCATCACCTTAACCACATATGGCAACAGATAAATTCCACACTCATTAGTCAATGGACTTTCCAAAGGGCACATGGGAAATTTTTCCTTCCTCCCTAAATAAAAGAAATACAGTCAGCCAGACTTTGGCAGTACAAATAACATTTCCAAAGAGGAGCTGGAAGTCATACCCTCCAACTATGTTAATTATTTGTTTAGTACCACTCTCTAGCATTGGGTGGGATCATCCCAGGAACATGGCTGTGTGCACATGTAGGGGAGTGAGGGTTGTAAATAGTCTTCTTATACCAGTATGGGAAGCAGCCACATTGCCAGACCCTGTGCAGGAAGAACAGCAACTGTCACTAGGCTGCTATCCCCCTCATGCTGGGTGGGCATGAATGGAGACATGGAAGAACCCAGAGGGAGCAAGAGGAAAGCCTATAGCCACAATTCAGTCCATGCTGTTTCCCTGGGGCAGCAGAGCTGTGTGTTGCCCCTTATTCAGCTTGGATCACAGGCTGCCCATCCAGCTCAGAGGGATGGGGGTGAGAGGAACAATTACACAGAAAGTGGTAATATAGAAGGTTCTATTGGAATCTCCTTCAAGAAAATCTGTCAATGCAACCTCAGCCATTCATTTAAATTGCACTTTTTAAAAAAAAAAAGTAAAACATGTATGCATATTTAGAGTCATTCACAGTGGATGGAACACACAACTTCCATAAACTGCCAGAAGAGTTGCACAATATATTCAATGAAAATGCACATCCTAAAAAATAGAAGGATGATATTTTTCTGTCTCTTTACTCTATGATTTTCCAGAATGCTAACATAGCACAAAAATGTAAGTGACTGTTTGTCAGGATTTTTGCCTTTAAGTTAGAGACAATAGAATACTTTGGACATTCCTATAATTATTTTTTTTAAACCATGCTTTCAAGGTATCTTTCTTACAAAAGCACCATAGAAGAGCTGTCAAGATTTAAGTGACCATAAAACTTCTAAACACTTTGCCAGCTTTTCCAAGGCTTAGATCTTTGATGAATGCTTGTTCCACATTCTACACTTTTCTACTTCAATTGCTATTCAACCAATCATTTAGCAGATATTGCTCCCTTCCAGACCTAATAATTACCTTTTGATGAGATAATTTCTTAGACTTCAGCCATTTGCTTTCAAGTGTAGATTGTATTTCTTCTCTTATAGCAATGGTTTTCTACTTTTTAATACCAAGGTCATACACTTTCATCAAAAACATCAACAAATTAATTTCAGCCTCAGCAAAGCTATAATTAGAGACTGGAAACAACACTTTCTGGGACAAAAAAACCAACCCTATAAACTGAATGAGATGTTTTGGCCTTTGATAAATTCTTCGTTTTTCCAGATTTGAAGAAGATGAGTGAACATACACTTCATGGTTGCATAGCTAATAGCCATAGCTAATAGCATAGGTCATAAAAGTATTAGATAGGTCCTTTGTGCAAGAATGATGAAGGAATAGCTGAAACTGCATCCAAAAGCATGCTGCCTTTGTTGCCTGAACTGTTGTGATAAGTTTGAAGCTTATCTGCTTTCACAAGCCCAAAGGGATTTTGTAGGGGAAAACAATCACTCATGATGTGTCCTGAAAATACTTTTGGAAGACATTTCTATTTAGGAAGTTAATATTCTATGAAAAAAGTGCACTGTTAAAAAGTTTATAGAGCTGATCAAAAGGAAAACGAAGGAAAACTTTTAGTCAGAAAATAGGGTTTTAGCAAACCTGAAAACGTTGGGAAACTCTAAGAAAGGTGAGAAGTTATTCACTTTCTGGTTTTCCAATGGGAAATCTCGAAACTGTGAATTTCCCAACTGGAAAAAACATCTAGAGAAATCTTCATAGGAAAAATCCTGCTTTTCAGGCCAGCTTTCAAAATTTATATTGCAAAATATAGCTTACGCCATCCCCAGAGTGGACTCCAGATATAATGACACAAAAATAGATTTAAAATAGGATTATAGAAGGGGAATGTAAATAAGTTATAAAACAAGAGAGAAGTCATGGTTTGTGGGATTTATTATATAAATTCTACCCCAGTGAGTTTCAGAGAGCTTCACATTACATTTTTCCAACCTTGAAAAGCAAAGTAAATAGGAAATATCCTGGCAAACAAATTGAGTTTAAAGTTTGTGATAACTTGCAGGTTTAACAGATCTCTGTTAATAATTATATCTTACTTACCCTTTAGCCTCCTATGTTTTCTTCTCATTATTGGGAACTAGTGAACTTTGCCTTGGACATAGGCCAGGAGTGGGCAAACTATGACCCAGGGGGTGTATCTGGCTTTCCAGATGTTTTAATCTAGCCCTCGAGCTCCTGACAGGGAGTGGGGTCTGGAGCTTGCCCCACTCCAGCCAGGGAGGGGGATTGCCCCACTCCGCACAACTCCCAGAAGCGGGAGCATGTCCCTGCTCTGGCTCCTACACCGAGGCATGGCCAAGGTGGGCTCTGCACACTGCCCTGTCTGCAGGCAGCACCCCTGCAGCTCCCATTGGCCGTGGTTCCTGGTCAATGGGAGTTGTGAGGGCAGTGTGCAGAGCCCCCGGCTTGCCCCACTCCGCACAGCTCCCAGAAGCAGCGGCATGTCCCCGCTACGGCTCTTAAACATAGGGGCTGCCAGGGGCTTCTGCACGCTGCGCCCCACAGCTCCCATTGGTCGGGAACTGCAGCCAATGGGAGTTGCAGGGGTGTCGCCTACGGACAGGGCAGCGTGCATAGCCCACTTGGCCATGCCTCCACGTAGGAGCCAGAGGGAGGACATACCACTGCTTCTGAGAGCTGCTTGAAGTAAGTGCCGCTCAGAGCCTGCACCCCACCCCCCTGACACAGCTCTGATCCCCCTCCTGCCCGCCGAACCCCTCCATCCCAGCCCGGAGCAACCTCCAGCACCCCCAAGCCCTCAGCCTCACCCCAGAGTCCGCACCCCAGCTGGACCCTTCATCCTCCACACCCCAACATGGAGCCCCCTCCTGTATGCTGAACTCCTCGTTTCTGGCCCCACCCCAGAGCCTGCACCCCGCCCCCAGCCAGACACCCTCCCACACCCAACCCCCCATTTCGTAAGAACATAAGAACGGCCGTACCGGGTCAGACCAAAGGTCCATCTAGCCCAGTATCTGTCTACCGACAGTGGCCAATGCCAGTTGCCCCAGAGGGAGTGAACCTAACAGGCAATGATCAAGTGATCTCTCTCCTGCCATCCATCTCCACCCTCTGATGAACAGAGGCTAGGGACACCATTCTTACCCATCCTGGCTAATAGCCATTTATGGACTTCACCACCATGAATTTATCCAGTTCTCTTTTAAACACTGTTATAGTCCTAGCCTTCACAACCTCCTCAGATAAGGAGTTCCACAAGTTGACTGTGCGCTGCGTGAAGAAGAACTTTTTATTTTTTTTAAACCTGCTGCCTATTAATTTTGTTTGGTGACCCCTAGTTCTTTTATTATGGGAATAAGTAAATAACTTTTCCTTATCCACTTTCTCAACATCACTCATGATTTTATATACCTCCATCATATCCCCCCTTAGTCTTCTCTTTTCCAAGCTGAAGAGTCCTAGCCTCTTTAATCTTTCCTCATATGGGACCCTCTCCAAACCCCTAATCATTTTAGTTGCCCTTTTCTGAACCTTTTCCAGTGCTAGAATATCTTTTTTGAGGTGAGGAGACCACATCTGTACACAGTATTCGAGATGTGGGCGTACCATGGATTTATATAAGGGCAATAATATATTCTCAGTCTTGTTCTCTATCCCCTTTTTAAGGATTCCTAACATCCTGTTTGCTTTTTTCACCACCTCTGCAAACTGCGTGGACATCTTCAGAGAACTATCCACGATGACTCCAAGATCTTCTTCCTGACTCGTTGTAGCTAAATTAGCCCCCATCATATTGTATGAGTACTTGCTATTGACTCTTTGCACAGCAATTTCAACATGTTCTTCCTGAACTTCTAAGCTGCAAGGTTTGGGGTTATTTTTTTAAGATTTTTCCTCTAAGAAATCAATGTTTTTGATGTTTCAACTTCAGAAAATTAAATAGCTTTCTTGCTGAAAGAACCAAAGACTAGGTGGAAGAAACAAGTGTTTCCTTTTCATAATGAGTAATCTAGGAGCACTGTTACTTCACTTCTCAGAAGTCAAATTTTTGAAAATCTAATACACTAGATAGCCCACTCTTTGAGAAGACTGATGTTCAGTTTATGCTATTAAACCCTCAAATTATTTTTCTAGTTTTTAGTAGAGATGAGAAATACATTTGGGGGAAATATCCTGGTATTAGCAGTCACAGACAACGAATTAATTTTACTGCACTGTAATGTGTGTAGGTGCTATTGGATTGCTCCCTTCGTAATAACTTCTTGAACAGAATGAATTCCTGAAGTTGCATGTTTAACATTCTCTGAACAGGTATGCAGAGCTGTGTAACTAAAGGAAGTGATATTTTACTCTAGATTGTTAGATTTCACTGAGTCTGACTGACTCCAAAATGGTGGAGGAATTTGAATACCGGGAATAATGCTAGAATATTTCAGCTGGGCCTGTTATTATAGGACTGCAATACTAGCACTCACTGTTAGTATCACTGTACTTCCATGGCTGCTGGTTCCTTCGTGAGTGGCTCCAAGCCACTCCTAATCTTCAGAATGTCCTGCAACTTCATTCCAATCTCCACTCCTGCACTACCCAACAACCTCCCTCTTATCTTGTGCTGGGAGGTGGATATTAGCATTGTTGCCAGCACAGAATGCCCAAGGACAGCAACAGTGGTTCGTTGCCCGGTGTGCTTCGCTCCAACAAACACACCAAGGCGGAGAAGCAGACCAAGTTTATTTGAGATCTCAAAGCGGTGTTCGGAGACACAGACACGTCTCAAATCAAGCACACAGCTACAAGCAGCTTTTCTCTTTTTTATACATAACTTTAACTAAGCCTCTTCTATTACCCCCACTCCCCCTTTCCCCCGCACCTTTTATTCCCATGTAGCAAATACACTTTGCAATAGCAATTACATTGAGCAGTTAAGTCATACTTGGCAAAAACCACTTTAGCTCGTTAGTAACTCTTCTGTGAACAGTTATCTTCTTTTACTTTCTTTGATCTGTTATTTTGCCCCTTAGCCAGGAGCAAGCAGGCCTCATTATAGCAGGCCTCATTATTACCTTCTGGTGCAGGTGTTGCAACTGATAACCATTCTCTGTTGCTGGCCTGTTAGGTCGATTAAAGTTCAAACATAAACATGGAAGCGCTTTGGTCAGACATGGAGTGACTTTAGTTGATTCAGGCCTACTACAGAAGGGCTTCATTGACACTGTGGTTTTCCACCCTCCTGAGTTACCTAGAGTCATGCCTAATGACACCAACAGCATCATGCTTCTAACCTTCCTCTCTTCACTTGAGAGTGAGTGTATTTTTGCATCTGTTATTTAATTAATATTGATGCCTATTTCAGATTTGCAGTGAAGAGTTTTATGTTTCAAGCTTTCAAATGCTGATGTATGTTACATGCGTATTGGTTATGCTCTCTGTATTTCTCACCAGAAGAAAATGGAAAGATTTTAATTCTAAGAATATTCGGAAAGCTCTCACTATAATTTGTCTTCATTTAAAGGAATATTCAGAATCATTTCCTTTTGCTACATATCTTTAAAGAGTTCAGGACTGTGTGCCATATAAGAAATACTCAAAATGAGATTAAAATGTCTCTTCATCCTTCTTTCTTTCCTGAGATGCTCTGAAAAGAGGATTTAGGGCAGGTTTGAGGGTTAATATTTTTGGATGCCATGTAATGTGCATTGCCTTTTGTGGGTATATGCGGTAGGCAGTTGCTCTGCACTGAAGAAATGATTGAGCTTGAGTGACTCATCCAATAAAATACCTTTTTTGTGTGTATGCAAGCATCAGCAATGAACTGCTAGCAACAGCATGCCTTCCAAGACATAATCCTTTGCTCATGCAAATAAATATGTAGGGCCATGTCTTTTCCTCCAAATAAGGTGTGGGTTTGTTTTTAATAGCAGCAAGATAACTAATGCAAATTACCCCTTTCTGTAAAATCCTAGGGCAGGCAGAGCATAGGGTAGTTTACCAGAGCTAGGCTAGGTCAATACTATACCATACACAGAGTTCATAACAATAGTATTGCTAAAAAGAGATTCCTCCAGAAGACAAGGTGCTCCATCCTCTCAGAAGATGAATGTTTTGTGCATACAGGACTTGCATCTATTTCCATATCTAGTTTTGTGCTACTGCTGATGGGAACCTGGTCTCTTTCAAGGCAGTTTTACATCACTAGACCACATGATCTCTTTCTTTCAGTTCTCCATTGATGTTTATAGTAAGGAGTTTTCAATACAAACTTCATGCCAATATGACATTGCATAGTGATAATACAGCTTAATATTGATATGCTGGAGGTTGGGTGGTTCTCTCCAAGCATATTTTCTGCCAATGAGATAGTCACAAGCCTCAGAAACTGGTGGGTGTAATAGCTCATTTAGCCTAACTGGAAGGTAGCTATCAGTTAAATCCCCTTTGTTTATTAATAGCTGGAAAAAATAGAAGCCACCATGCAAATCACAAACTTTCAAGGAGTCTGAATGCAAATGTGGGGGGTTGGGTATTTTTTGGTGGAGCTATATACATCTGTAAGTAAAAAGCAGCCAAAAACAAGCAGAAAGTCATGAAACAAAGGCAGCACTGACAAAGTGGCCCACAGAGAAAGCTAAGAGAGTAAGAAATGGAATTCTGAGTAAGGAAACTGTGTCCTGTTTAATTCTTACTTGTTCAGGGAAGGAGGACTTTGAGTATGTGTATATATATATATATATATATATATATATATATATATATAAATAAAAAAACCCACAATTGTTGGGTTTCTCCTCTTAATAGATACAACCTTCCACCAGGCCCTGAATATTGGCTAACCACTCAGGCCAAAAGAGGGAATAATATTTAATTTATATAAAAATGACAAATGTGTGTATTCCATGTTGATTTGCAAGTTTATATTATAATTAATCCTCTCTTTTCTGAACCAGGCTTCTAATTAAAGAGTGATGCTACTTCTATACACAACAAAAGGATTTTACAATACTGAAGTTGTGACAGCTGGTTTCTTAGCCAACCACAGAGATTGAAGCAGTGACCTGCAGAGCTAAACCCATGGGGTCTTTACAATTTCAAATAAAGTGCATCAAGCTAACAGCTGAAATAGATACGTATCCACAGTGGGGTGGGAATGCGGGCAGACAACACAGTAGTGGGACAGTTGGTTACTGTGTCATTTAGGTTATTTAAGTCTGAAAATTTCATTCCTACATATTTTGTAGAGATGTGTGCTCCATTGGATGAAGGAAGTAAGGCTTGATACAAAGAGCAGACTCTCTTCCAGCTGCTCAAGGCAATTTTCTGCTGAGAAATTGAGAAATAAAGGGTGAAATCCTGGCCCCAATTAAGTTGATGGCAAAACTCCCATTGACTTTAATGGGGCCAGTAATTCACCTTAAGGATTTATCTTCCAAGTATTATCTTCCTACCATTTTTAATACACATCTCATAGGTACACTTAATTCTTTTCCAGTAATGTTGGACAATATAACAAAGTTCTGAGTTTATATGCCTTCCCATATTAAGTGTAAGAACGTACCTGCTTTAATCTGATACAGTACTTTGAATTCTCTAAAATTAAAAAAGGAAATTCTAATATACACTTGAGGTAATATTTTATATTGTATTGTTACCATCTTCAATAAATAAGAGTTTTAGTACTGAGGCAAATATTTCTCCACATTTTCCATTTGGTGTCTTGACCTATATTTTTCTTCCATTTATCCTTCAAGAATAAATTAAGTTCAGTCTCTGAATATTTGGTATATTTTACTTAGCATATTGATAACATATATTTTAATTAATCTAATCATGCTCACTAGTTTTGCATTATCTACACTAACATTCATATCTTCTGATGATGCTTTTAAATTTATTATTTCTATACACCTGGTTAGTGTTCAAATTGTATTAATCTTGCAGTTGGGTCAGTTAATTCATTTTTGTAAGCATCATATAGATAGCTTAGGAGTACAATTTGTGCATCTTGTCAGAACTGAAAGTAGACACCTATCACACAAACTGCTAATCAAACATTGTGGGGTGGGGTGGGGTGGGGAGAAGGGGGAGAGGACTGAGGGACTTCCCTTCAGCTCCTGCCTGATTCTCAGTTCCATTACACTAATTTTAAGGTGGTCTGTTTTTTCACTGAACAGTGCAAATAAGGGTTTAATTATATGTTGAAATAATCATAGCTCAGTTAAATATTAACTCAATTTCTGCGCTAATCTAGTAAATATATATTGGCAGGGCTTAAATTCAGCCAGAGCCCATTGGAGTGGAACTGAAGTAAATATTTTCAAACCCTAAAGTCCCCAGCCTCAACACACACCCCTCCCCCTCCAGCGCTAAAGCCCAGAGCCCTAGAGGTGGGGGTTCAGGAAATAATTTGAGAATTTAAGCCCTGTATACTGGAAGCAAATTTTTGCTTCATCTCTGTTGTATAGTAATGAGCTTCAGTCCCTCACTATCCATATTGCAAGTGGGCATGATTTCCAATGAGGCTGAAGGAAAGGAAAGTGAAACAATGTGTTCTGTTGTGGGGGAGTACTGCCTGCTACACTGATTTGCTTAAAAACAGGTTGGGGGGGCGGGAAGAACATAAACCAGTTCAGTAAGTACTGTTACTTTGACCAAACTTATCTCATTTGATATTGAAAACTAGTATTGTTTTAGATTCTAAGGGCTGGCTTGTGACTTCACTACAAGCATTGAGTTAGGAACTGCACATAATTGCATCTGAGTAGACCAGGGTCAAATTGTGGTGTCTTCCTACTCCCCACATACCTGCACTGGAGTAGGAGTGGTAACTCTGCAGAGGCTGCTCAACTGCAACCTACAATACAGGTAGCCCATACTGCAATTTTATGATAAATGTAGCGCTTTTTTATGCGCACACGTAGAGAAGAAAGGGCAATAAAGGTTGCACTTGTGCTCAAAAAAAAATTTTCTTACATGTTATGAATAAGTTTTTTAAATTCTTATATGTACTACATAGAACACTAGACTAGGCACAGGAAACTTGGATTCTATGCCTGCCTCTGTCACTGACCTGCTGGATGACCTTGGGCAAGTTACTTTACAGCTGTGCCATCTGTAAAATGGGAATAGTACTACTAACCTCCTTTGTAAAACACTTTGAAATCTACTGATGAAAAGTGCTGTAGAAGAGCTAGGTATTTATCATGATAAATGGAATTCCTATAGACATTGGAACAGATAGATCCTCAGATGGTATAAATCAGCACTCATCTATTTCACAGCAGCTTAGGATCTTTTCCCTTTATATTTTGGGAAGCTCATTTAAGGACAGATGGTGACCATTTTTTTCTTCTTTACATTAGTTGTATTGAAATTGTACAGCTGAATAGGTTCTTCATTTATATGATGAATGAACTGTTCCCTGTAACTGGTAAACAGGTACAAAAATGCTTTTTCATAGATGAAGCATAAATATGTTTTAAGTTATACTGCCATATATGAATTCAAATAAACCCAGAATACGACTTAAGATTTAATACTAAAATGACCTAAATATCCTAATTTAAAACATTTGCAGTATTCCATAAAAGAGCATATTTTCAACATGTGAAGAATAAAGTCAGTTGACTTTCTACCTCTTATACATAGGTAGTGATGCTTTATTTATATTTTAACCAAATCAGACAGTGATTTCTTATTTTTTCATATCCATTAATACTTTGTGTGATATTAAAACCACAAAGAAAGAAGCTATTCTAGAGATGGGCAAAATTTTCCAGACAAATAGTTATTTGCCAGTGATGATGCCCTTATAACCCACTGGCCAGGGCATTCATCTAGGATGTAGACGACCGAGGTTTAATTTCCCATTCTGCTAGATGTAGGGAAGGTGTTTGAATGGGGGTTTCTGAGTTCCCAGGTGAGTGTCTTAATCACTGGGCCTTGAGGCATTCTGGGCTAGGTCTCAGTCTCCACCGCTGAAGTTGTTCCAATTTGTATACATAGTCATGGAGCAGTGACTAAAGCCTTGGTCTACTATGTTCCAGATTCATGCTCTAACCTCTGAGATACAGAGTTGTTCTAATGCTCTGTCTCTTGCCCAGTGAAATCCCAGTTCATCTTTCAGCAAATATGTAAATCTAGCCCCTGCTGAATTAAATGTTTTGGGCAACAACCAAAAAAGCTAACAACTTTCATTTTAGATTTGTCAAAAAAAGAAAAAACAAACACTTTTGGAATTTTTAGTTTCAGTTTGAAGCAGCCCAATATTTTTGATTTTTCAGAACTTCCAACCAACTGATGAATGAGTTATTCTCCCAGAATTGTTGTACATCAATAGATGTTAAATTTACTGCAACTGATTCTTTGTAAATTTTAAAACAATTTGCTGCAATATTTGTTTAGAAGTAATACAGAGGGCTGCTGTTTCATCACGGACATGATCATGGAAAACTATTCTGTAGAGCAGGAGTCAGCATCCTTTCAAAAGTGGTGTGCCAAGTCTTCATTTATTGACTCTAATTTAAGGTTTCACGTGCCATTAATACATTTTAACATTTTTAGAAGGTCTTTCTACAAGTCTATAATATATAAACTATTGTTGTATGTAAAGTAAATAAGGTTTTTAAAATGTTTAAGAAGCTTCATTTAAAATTGAATTAAAATGCAGAGCCCCCCAGACCGGTGGCCAGGACCAGGGCAGTATGAGTGCCACTGAAAATCAGCTCGCGTGCCGCCTTCGGCACACGTGCCATAGGTTGCCTACCCTTACTATAGAGCATGTTAAACTGGATAGTCTCTTAACACTGTGTATTGACTTGTGCTAACTGAATCTGTGGTCTCAGTCCAGATCTTAATAGATGTATCTGCAGCATAAAAAAAAATCCTATCACCATCAGAACTAATTGGGACACTTGCCCACTGGAAGACTGGATTCCCATTGTCTTCAGTGGGCTTCCTATCAGATCCAGTCACTCTTTGGTCTCTGCTGAATCTGGGTGTGGAAACTGAATGTACCCCACTTACTGAAGTACTCTCTGCAGGTAAGAGTTTGGTTTTCTGCAAGTAAAGAAATGCAGGGCCAGATACTCAGCTGGTGTAAATAAGCAGAGCTTTACTGAAAGCTATGGAGCTCCACTGATTTACACCCACTGAAGATATGGCCACTTGTCTACAAGACCAACAATTACCTTCCATTAAACTTGAGGGGGAAAAAGTTCCCATCTGGCTTTCTGAAATTCTACTTATAAGATCTGGGCAGGGAATCTCTTTGTAAAATTCTTTCAAGCACCAGTGTAGCAAATAAATAAAAGGATAAATGTTTAAGAGCTACATATGTTTCTGACAGCATCAACTAGAAATGGAATTTCCCTTGTTAAAACAGAGAAGGTCTCTTGATTAACTTCCCACTTCACTTCCAGTGAAGTGGGAATAATGACAATGAAATAATTTGTTAAAAGGTCATCTGACAGATACAGAAGAGAAATAAAAGAAAAACTAAATAACATTCAGATTCTAAACAAAAGTTAGACAGAGAGAAAAGAATATTAAAACCCTGATTTTCTATAGCACTCTAAAATATGCTTTATAAAAATATTTTTTAAAGTTCCTTAAGGAAAAAGTAAGGCTCTCAGTTAAATAGTTCATCTAGGTACTTATTTTGCCCTCTGCTCCATAGTATCCGAGTACCTCACAATCACTGAGGACTTTTAATTGACCTATGAGCTCAACATTATCCCCATTTTTACAGATGGGGACATAAGGAATGGGGCAAATTACATGACTTGCTCATGTCGGCACAGGAAGGAGGCAGCACTGAATCTGTAATTTAACCCAGATCGAGTCCCAGGCCACTTCCCAATATACTAGATCACCCATCCCACCTTGAAACCAAGAAATAATTTATGATGAAATATTTTGGGTAATTGATTCCAATTTTCATTATCCACAGCTGGTGAAAATCTGCTCTAGTAACACCAGTTTACACCAGCTGAGGCTCTGGAACTCTGACTTTAGAGATACCTTGGCTGTCTTGATCTGTAAGGGTTAGAGCTCGCAATGTAGCCTTCCTTGGTACCATACAATGCTCTCCCTTTGACTTTTTCAGGTCATTATCACCAGATTTCTTCCTTGTCTACACCTGCATCTTTCCCCCCTGAAGCCTCCCTCCCTGATTGCCAGTCAAGATTCAGTTTGTTTTTCTGTTGAAAAAAAATCTCACAACTAGCAAGCTATGATAAAAAGATGAAATTTGGAATGTCTAGTTGATAAACAAAACCCTTTATCAGAAGAGAGCTTTTTAGAAGTGCCTAAAATTTAACCCAAAAATTCTTCCTGCCTCACCATGTCTGAAGCCCTACTTTCTGTCCCCGGGACAATATTTCCCTCTTACAAAGTCTTTGATCCTCTAGATCACTAAGTCTTTCCTCTCTGACACTCAGTCATTACCCCTTCCACCATAATGCTTCCTCTCCCCCTTAAAATGCTTCTGTTTATTTCTTCAAAGCCCACTTCCCTCACTCTCCAGCAGATTCTCTCCAGCTATCCTCTTTTTACTCAAGGAGTCCTCGCACTCCAGGACTCTCAGTTCCTATTATAAAGATTTAACTAGAAATGAGAGGAAGTTATGGAAACAAACAAAGAGTTACAATACAACACAAACCTGGCTCTATACTTTATTAATAAAGTAGGTTCTCTCCCCATTTCCAAGTTCACTCTGTTGCAGAACTGGCTGGTTTCACAAGGACAAGCATTCAAGCATTCATGAATACATCCCTGCTTCACAAGGGGTTTCCTTAGTGAATGGAGTCTATTGTCCATTACCATTTCTTGCTGCGTAAACCTTACTCAGACTCTGCTTGCAGCTTTTCTTTTCATTTACTTTTCTTCAGAGAACCAACCAGGATGCATCTTGCTAAAGATAATCCTTCCTAAGCGACTTTCAAGAAAATAAAAATGTTCAAACGTGTGCATGACAATTGTTTTAAATGATACATCTATGTTGTTTGAGGTGTGATTTCATAGTGGAATGCTCATGGAGATATTGGGTTACACCAACATTCTGGAAAAAAATTCAAATTTTACCCTCCCCTTAATATGGTCATCTTATCTGTTCCTGCCCTTTCAGGCTCAACTTGAGCCATTGAACATTCCTTCAAATCTTTGCAGTGTGAAGAGGTGGCTCTGATCAGCAATGGGGAAGCAGAGGATGAATGGATTGTGTTGGATGTGTGTCCATCAGGAGAAGATTAATCTTAAGGACACATTTCTGGAGAGAATGCTGAACCAATTGGGACTTAGGGCAAGGAAACTGTGTCCTCTTTAAGGAAATAAAAAAAGACCTTGTGCATAAGCAAAATTATGCTACATTCATCATTCAGTTAATATTCTTTTTAACTGTGTTTATCAATCATTACTTGATTAAAACCTTGTGTACCTGGCAACAAAATGTGAAATAAAACATTTAGCTCATCTATAAAAAAGGGGCGGGGAGGGGAAGGAATGTACTAATCCAGGGAAAGAAAAAAAATGGAACTGTGCAAATTACTAATCAAATCACTTAATTAAAACTATCAGAGGGGTAGCTGTGTTAGTCTGGATCCGTAAAAAGCAACAAAGAGTCCTGTGGCACCTTATAGACTAACAGATGTATTGGAGCATAAGCTTTCGTGGGTGAATACCCACTTCTTCGGATGCATGACAAAAGTGGGTATTCACCCACGAAAGCTTATGCTCCAATACATCTGTTAGTCTATAAGGTGCCACAGGACTCTCTGTTGCTTAATTAAAACTAGTTTGTGTTGAACAGGAATTCTTAACTTAAGACTGGGAATGATATTGTCAATGAGAAACAGTCAATTTTGTTTACATATTAACATTAAAATGTTTTGTTTATTAAAAACTTTCCAAATCCCCAACACGAATAAACTGAAAAATTGGACAAAAAACTTCCACAGCTAATTTCAGAAAATAGTAATTTATGCTCTGTACATTACATACAGCCTTTGAAATTGTTACATCACCAAACTTAGTTAAATCCAATCATTTTCACACTTCTCTCATACAGATATATTGAATAAAACTTCCCCCAATGCAAAAAAGCCCAGTGATAAGATCTAAACTATAAAATTAAAATCCAGACTCAGCTTTTCTGGAAGACTGGGTGTAAATTGGTCTTAAATTGTAATGATTGAGGACCATTATAAAGATAGGACTGAGCCTCAAAGTTCAGATACAGATCCAAGCTACCCTCAAGTTTGAGTGTGGGTGATAACTGTGGATCCAGGATTCGAAGTTCAGGTTTATCTCCTATATTGGGATTAATTGTTACAGAAAATGCTACCTGGAGGGGAATTTATCAATTCTATAACCTCCATCAATAGTGCCCATATGATAAATCATCCAATCTACCAACTCAAAAGTGGGAATCATTTGCATAAAGTTTCCAACCTTCCCTACATCACTCTTATTCATGGAACATCCTTCTGAACTGGTCCACACGCCACCCTTCACACTTAAATCTCTCCCAAAGACATACTCTGCAATGCCTACAAGAACTAGCTGGCTAAAGGTTTGATCCAAAATCCACTTGAATAAATGGAAGGAGTCTCATTGACAAGGGTTTCGATCAGGTCCTATGGCATTTGTCTATTACTTTTGCTTAGCTCATGAATAAATGCTCATCAATTGTATTTGGAAGAAGGTGAAGTGAAAGGTGGGAGCATGGAAGGGGCATAGGACATTGGAAGCAGTGAGGCAGAAAGGCATGAAACACTAAGGAAAGAGAGTAGGGAAGGCAGGGGAATAGAGTGTTCTTAACTTAAAAAAACCCAACAACTACAGTGTTTGTCAGCACACTGATCACTCTGCTTATATATTAAAGCCATTTCTCCAACCCTTCAGCTGTCTACATCCTATTAGATTGCACATTTTGGGGGAAGACTGTGGCTCTTTCACCATAAAAATTTAATCATATGGATGATATTCCTACACATCATTGCAATATACTCCGATTTTGGGCCCTCTTCTAATTCCTTCCTCCGTGTGACAGGGTGCTTCACTCACTGCTAGAATGGCACCCCCTCCTGGTCACGCTGCGGAATAGCTTGTAAGGTTGATGCCCTTCCCACTGGCCAGGTCACCAAATGGTTTCCTCTTCCCGGGCTGGAAAGGCTCTTCCCAAAACTCAGGCAATCTTGCTATTTATTGCCCTATAGTGCAGTTCTCTCAGTGGATGGCAGGGGAATTAAGGCCCACCTCTACTCCAGATTCCAGCTCAGGGACCCTCCAGTCATCAGTCAAGCTCTGTTCCACCCTAGACCGTGCTTCATTCCCCTGAGCCCTTTCCTAATCTTCTAGCTCTCACTTCCTTCTCTGGGCCAACCAGCTTCACCACTCCCTCCTCCTAGTGAGAGACTACAGCCTTTCCCAGCAACCCTCTCTTACTGCTACTAATTTCCTGTCTTTATAAATCCAGCCCAGCTCATTCCTCCCCAGATGTGCTCTCCTCACTCAATCCAGGGATTATTTAGCACCTGAGAGGAATCAGGTGCTAAGTAACAGACCATCACAGTCCTCGGATCCCCTCAGTATAAATTCAGATCAAGAGTAGAAAAAGCTTCAATTAAGGAAGTATTTCCCCATGGTCGGCCTCTATACTTTGAGGCTTAGAAGCATATTTTTTCCACATGTAATTAAGCATCTCCATTTTTGTGGGCTCACAAATGTGAATGCAAATTTCTATTTTCACAGTGAGAAAATTCCTTTATCACAAATGGTTTTAAATTTTACATGCATTTATTTTCACCTACTGAGATTTCTAAGTCTTGGATTTCATCTGCCAAGATTAGACAGGGTTCCAACTGTATAGGAATTTAAAGTCACTGCCCAGCATCCACAGACAAATAAAGGTCAGATGATTCAGCCACCGCTTTAAAAGTTCCTTGGTTGTAGTGACTATGTAGCCATTCAATTTTTAGTCCTCAGTTTAAGATGAAAATTAAGCTATTTGTGTAGCATTGTAAACTTTTTTGGGGGTCCCCCCCCAGCACTTTGCTCTGCTACCTCTTTTTCTGATTGCAATGTAATCATCTACACTAAACCTCATTAGCAGATCTACTTGGAGATCATTGCAGATCATGCTTACTCAGGAGCAGTCTGGTAACATTTAGATCCAGTGGGTCTAAATTGTTGACTATATAAAATCAAGCACAATGTGAACATATTTAGAATTGTGAGCTGAGTTGCACTCACCTCACCAGCCTTCCCAAAGAAATAAGATCAATGCAACACTTTTTTTTTGAGTTACTGCTCAGTTTTGTATAGCCGTTTATTCTACTATTAATGATAAATTTTGTGATCAATTCTGATTGCCACTTAATACCATTTTGATGGACAATGCTTCCCCAGTTAAAATATTTGGGAATAGTAGTGTGGGTAGTAAGCTTTGATAAAATATAAACCATACAAAAAAGTTAACGACAGTAGTTACTACTTGTGTCACATGTGGCCTAAGGTGACATGAAAAGAGCATTTCTCCTTACCCTATGCCAAGAAACTCTAAACAGAAAACCACACTTTATTATAAAGGCACAACTTGTGCTTATTTCAAAAAATAATCTTTCATAGTGCCTCCACAGGACTCTCATCACTGCTTCCTACCATTTGTCAGGCAAAAGTCTTGACTCATAGAAACCATATTAATTACCTACTAGCCTTTCCAAACAGAGGGGGAAAAACTAAGACAACCATTTGCCAGTCAGCATAATACTAGTGTAACACTTGTAACAATAGAAGAGTTCAATCTTTATCTGAGATTACATTAAACAGAGCACTGACTCGCCATTTAACATCATGCCCAATATGTTCCTTCTCTCTTAAAAATGGCCCTGATTTTTTTCCTTGCTCTATTAAAAGCACTTCATTTTAATTCAGGTATGAAACAAAGGCCAAGTGCTTCTAATCTCAGCACTTATAAGCCTGCTTAAAAAGCTCAGGGCATAATTATATGAACTAAATTTCTTTTAGTGAAGCAAGGCTATGTTTGCATGTTCTTGACAGCTGGTTTGGCATAGAAAGGGCTTTTAATTAGTGATAGATAATTTTCAGAAAGTTTAGAGTCCAGGTTTGGTTCAGATAAGCATCCAACCTTATGTAAAATATCTGAATCTTTCAGTCTATGTTTATTCAGGAACTTCTCTGTCCAGTGCCCCCATGACTCCCTCTGCACAAAATCCCTAGTTTACTATGATGTTAGAAAGCTGTTAGTTATGCCCCTTCCATATAAGCTATTACCTCTACTGCATTTTTCTCCTTGTTTGTGCACGGTGCAGCAGTTTGCTCCATGGCCTTCAAGAGGCATCTCAGCCAGCCCCTGGCATTACACAGGGGAAAGGTTCTCTGGCCAGCTATGCTCTGTGGACAAGTCTCTTTAGAGATTAACCTAGCAACCCTCTTACCTATCTATGGCACTTTTATGGGAACTGAGGCCATAATAGCCAAGTACCTAAATCTTTCATGTATTTATCCTCAATATCCCCAAGGTATGGAAGAACTAACACAATTTTATACCTGGGGAATTGAAAGAAAGAGATTAAAGGTCTAGTCCTCAGAGGGAGGATAGAGCTCAGCAAGCATGGGTGTGAAAAATGCACAAGGCACTTTTAGTCCACACAGGGAGTTTCTGCATCCTACTTCGCTGCTTCCCCCTCTAAACAATCCCCAAGAGATTTGCTCAAGGTCCCACAGGCGGTTTCTGATGGAGCAAGGAATTGAACCAGAGTCTTCGAGTCCCAGGCTAATGCCCTAACCACCAGATTACCCTTTCACTCCTAATGGGTGGGATTTTCAAAAGCACTCAGCACTGACCTAATTCTGCTTCTATTAATGTCAATGGGGACATTAACACTGATTTAGGGAGTATCTACACAGTGGGGACTGGGAGTGTTAATCTGAAGCTTTCAGCTGCACATCAGGTAACTCACAGAAGTCACACAAATAGCACACACACAGAATGCCTGTTTTGTTTTCAGTCAAATCATGTAAACACACAGCAGCAGTTTGCTGTGAACTAAAAGGTGTAGTCCATGGTCCTCTCTGCTTCCGAGCAGTATCCATCCTGGGGTTGTTTTCACCATGTTTCCACTGTCTCCACCCTATGCTTCCTTTCTGGGATGTCTCATATCATTTTCAAATTGCTGTTGGCCAGCAAGGACCAAACAATGCTCTGCACCACTATGGTGACCAGTTTGAATATGCACACGCTACTTGGGCTGTATTACAGCAGTCAGAGCTAGATGAATTCAATGTTAGACTTCACCCACCACACTATTGAGCAGATGGAGCAAGAAAACACTGTCAGCAATGGCTCCTCTGGTAGCAGGACGGGCAGAAGAACAGGATGACAACTGCTGGAACAAGAAAACCGGTTCCTGGATCACCAGCACAGCATTCAGTGCCATTTCTGGGCCTGGGAAACCAACATGGATTGGTGGGAGGATCACTCTGCAGATGTTCTCTCACTAAAGCTGGTTATCTCACTTCAGGATGGGGGCAGCTACCATTTTTGATCTCTACACAGAACTGGCCCTGGAACTTCAATGAGAGGTTGCACATTAGACTTAGCAGCCATAAAACACCACATTGGTCTCAAGAATAAACATGCCCTAACACACCACACACACAAAAACCCACTAAACTTTCCTCTAGGTGAGGTTTAGAAAACCTCTTATTTTTGTTGCTCTCCTCTGAACTCTAATTTATCCACCTTTTCCTAAAGCACAGTACCCAAAATTGGTCAGATTTCCACCTAAGAACTCATCAATGCTGAAAAGATCAAGACAATAATATCTGGTGTCTTACACAGGACTTTCCTGTTAATACTCCTCAAAATGATTTTAGCCTTTTCGGCAACTGCCTTGCATTGATGAATCGTTCAATTTGTGATCCACTATAAACTCCAAGATCCCTTCCAGCAGTACTTCTGCTTACCCAGTTATTTCCCATTTTGTAGTTGGGCATTTGATTTTTCCTCCCTATGTGTAGCACTTCACATTTGTCTTTACTGAATTCCATTTTCTTGATTTCAGACTAATTTTCCAACAACTCTGTCAAGGTCATTTTGAATTCCAATCCCATCTGAAATGCTAGCAAACCTCTGCCAACTTGTCATTATTCACAGATTTTATAAGCACACTCTTCACTTCATTAGCCAAAGTTACTAATGAAAATATTGACCAGTCACAGACTGAGGACTGACCTGTAGGACCTCATTAGATATATCCTTGCAGTCTGACAGCAAACCAATTATAACTACTCTTTGAGTATGATCTTTCAACCAATTGCACACCCACTGTGGCACTATGCCCTCATATTCTTCACGGTGATAGTTTATAGGATTATAGCATAACTGATGTATTTTATGCAAGATAAGGCATGTGAGACATCATTGGAAAGGTTATGATTTACTGAATACAATTATTCTGTGTGTATGCATGATCATTTTTGTATCTGAAGTTAGGAATATGGTCTATGCATCAATTACAAATGTGTTTACCTGGGGAAGCAGGGGATTAACATCACTGTGGTTTGTTCTTCACTGACTCCCCACCCAAGAAAGAAGACTGCTGGAAACACCGGAGAAACAAAAGGACTGAACTAGGGGAAGGGCTGAACCCAGGCTAGAGGGTGGTCTAGCCTGTGAATGGAATACGTGGAGTTTTAAGCTGCAAGAAAGTTTGCAGGGAGTCTTGAAGGCAAGCTGCACTGCCTAGAACAACATTTAGGGAACAAAATTTAGAGAATTTGCTTCTCAGATCCAATTTCATTAGTGTGTTAAGGGTGGATTGTATTTGTTTTATTTGCTAAGTAATCTGCTTTGATCTTTTGCTATCCCTTATAATTACTTAAAAATCTCTTTCAGTGAATAAACTTGTTTTGTTTGGTCTAAAACCAGTGTGTGTGGAAATCAATTTGGGACAGTAAACTGTATCTATCCCTCTCCACATTGAGGGAGGGGGCAAATTTAATGAGCCTACGCTGTGCAGTGCAAGACAGTACAATTTGGGGTTTACTCTCTAGAGGGGTGTGTGCACTTGAGTACTGGGAAATTTCCTTAGCTGAGCCTTCCCATGCAGAGCTGATGATTTCAGGGTCTGTGTTTCTGCAGCTGGGTGTGTCCCTATTTCTGTGCTAGTGAAAGTGAGAGACCAGGACCATGTCTGCAGCTTGTCACAGCATTAAAGGGTGAAAGGGAGCCCAGGCTGGTGGGTCAGTCAGGCTCAATGGTGCCCAGTTCCAGGCAGCACCTCGAAGGGGGTGGGAAACTGTCACACCCACCTTACAGTAATTTCCTCTAGACCACATATTTCTACTTTGCATATGAGAATGTCATATAGGACAGTGTCAAAAGTCTTACTAAACCCAAGATCTATCGTATCTACTGCTTCCCCATTGCCATCCACTAGGCTGGTAACCCTGTGAAAGAAGGAAATTAGTGATTTGACATTATTTGTTCTTGACAAATACACACTGGAGATTCCTTCTAATGCTGTGGGATCCTTTAGGTGGTTATACACTGATTGTTTAGTAATTTGTTTCCGGTACCTTTTCAGGTATTGAAGTTAGGCTGATGGGGCTATAATTCCCTGGGTCTTCTTTGTCCCCCCTTTTAAAGATAGGGGGAACATAGTAACTTCAATACTCTGGGGTCTGACCCATCTACCAGGAGTTCTTGAAAATAGTTGTTAATGGTTCCAAGATTGCTTCAGCTATTTCCTTAAGTACCTTAGGATGAAGTTCATCCAGCACTCCCAACTTGATTACTTCTAATGTAGCTAGATATTCTTTAACTTATTCTTTCCCTATTTTGGCCTGTGTTCCTCACTCCTTGTTAATATTAATTGTGTTGAGTAGCTAATCAGCATTAACCTTTTTAGTGAAGATTAAAGCAAAATAGGCATTAACTCAGTCTTCTTGAGGTCATCAGTTCTCCTTCCCTGCTAACTTTCCTTCACTTTTTCATTTTTCTCTTTCTCCTAATGTATTAAAAGGTAATAAGAAGTAGTTCTTTAATGTTGCTTGGTTGGTGTAATTCACTTTATACTTTAGCCTTTCTGGTTTTGTCCCTTCATGCTTGTTCTAGTATTTTGCACTTTTCCTTAGCACTTCGTCCACATTTCTACTTTTGGTAGGATTCCTTTTAGATGTTCAGGTCATAAGGAACTCCCGGTAGAAGCATATTGTTATCTTTCTATTTTTAACCTTACCTTTTGCATCATAATACGTTGCTGTTGTGCCTTTATGGTCTCTTTGAGAAAGTGTAAGCTTTCCTGAACACCTTTATCCCTTAGATTTTCTTCCCATAGTACTTTACCTACCAGTTCATGAGTTGGTTAAAGTTTGATTTTTGTTTCTTAAGTCCATTGTTCTTATTCTGCTTTGCTCATGTTTTCTTTCCTTAGAATCAAGAAATCTATCCTTTCATGCTCATTTTCATCCAAATGCTCTATTTTCACAACCAGTTCCTCCTTGCTGGTCATAATCAAGTCTAAAATGACTGTTCTCCTGGTTACTTCCTAAAACAAAATGTTGCCCCAATACTTACTGGAAATGTTCTGTTTCACCATATTACTTTTCTAACAGATGTCTGGATATTTATAGTCCCCATTAGTATCAGGTCTTGTGTTTTGGATATTTTAGTTATGTGTTCTAGCAATGCCTCATCCACCTCTTCTTCTGGCAAGGTCCAATGTGGATGGGGAATAAGGAAGTGTCCACATGAGGTCACTGTAACCCAGTGGACTACCTGGGCATAACAATGCATGGTGAGGTGGTGACTATGTCTGACACTGCTTGTGGCTCCCCTCATATAGGGTGACTAGATGTCCCGATTTTATAGGGACAGTCCCGATTTTTGGGTCTCTCTTATATAGGCTCCTATTACCCCCCACCACCTGTCCCAATTTTTCACATTTGCTGTCTGGTCACCCTACCCTCATCTTATTTCTCATAGCTCCAGTGTGAAGGAGGAGAGTGGGTCAGAAGTCAGGCCTCCACTTGGGATCCCTTTCCAGAGCTAAAGGGGCACGGCATTCAGATCCACCCTCAGGTTTTCAGTATGTGGGGCCGTGGGTGACAATTGAGAACTGCACCAAAACAAACCTGCCAGGTAGGACCTTACCTACCTTCCCATAGGACCTTACCTATCAATTCATGAGTTTGGAGTAGTTACCTCAGTTCAAAGCTTTATTTAAAGTTGCAGCCTATGCATTTAATCATCCGCTGTCTGTGTCATGGGCACAATGAAAATAGCCTTAAGTTTGAAAAAAAAACACTTGTATTAATAGTTATCAGAATTATGCATTGAAAGCCTTGGTAAACTGTAATTATTTAAATGTCTATAATTTGATAAGTCTCAAAACACTTTTAAAAAACATTTTGAAATCATTTGCTAAACACTGAAAGTTACCAAGAAATTTCACCACCTCCTCCCCAGATTGGTCCCTGAAAAACTAACATGGATTGTGAGGCTGACCTTTCCCCATTAAGAATTGACTCAAGTCCACAAGCTTTCATATGAAAAAACAAAACAAAACACACCACAACACACAGCTAGTCAATGGCAATAGTTTGTGTTTATTACTGATCAATAGGACTTACTGAAGTCAACAGAATTCTACAGCTGAGGATCTGGCCTAATTATTAAACTTTGTTAGGGTTTTCTATAGCATTCGTCACTGTAGTATTTGAAATCTGGAACACAAAGCCACTGAAAGGCTCAATATCCTCTAACAATCAGTCCCTAACACAAGCTCAATATTAGATAAAGCAGTTGACTGCACCTCACTTAAAGTGGAACAAATATTGGCTGGGCTTGCCAAAGGAGGGCAGCTGTGCTTTATGGCAGGGAGGAGGCTGGGGGAAAATGAGGTCAGAGACTGCTGCAAAAGGTGAACAGTGGTCAGCTTTGCAGTGCTGACTCACCCCCCAGGAATGTGAGGTCTGACGGCCATAAAAGGTTCAAGCCCTAGGCGGGGGGAGCCCTTTTTGTTCCATGCAGCAGGCAGCAGAGAATCTAGGCATGCTGAGCAGCATGGGTCCACATGGTCACAGGAGGGTGAGAGCAAGGAGAAGGTCCCCACTTCCCCAAAGAGGGACAGGATCATTCTGGGTAGGAGCTGCTCCCAGGGAAGGTGAGTCAGCTAGTGTGATTGCTCAATGTGAGATCAGATCACCAGGCATTGGGAGGAGAAGGGAGACGGAGGAGGGAGAGGAGGTAGCTTAGCTCCCTCTCGTCCCAACCCTGCTTTTACCAAATGCGTAGGGAAATGGGGTTCGCCTCATTCCTGCTGAGGGCAGATTAGCACTGAGAGAAATGTACCTTCACTGGGGGTGTGGGGTAACAAAAGCTGCACAGGGCAGTCCTAGTGGGGGTGAAGGGGTAAATGGTAGCTCAGCATGGGCTCACCACACCAGGGGCAAGGGGTTGTTACCAGGACAGGGGCACCTCAACTGTGCCTGCATGGTTGTTGCCCTGGGGCAGGCATTTTGTGCCCTGATGGAAGTGGCAACAGTTGGCATAGCCAGGCCACACCATTACATACAAGTCCCTAGAGAGATGAAGCAGGATTTGAAGGTGTGGGAATGTGTTTTATCAAGGCAGGTGGTGTGCCCAGAAATTGTCTGCCATCTGGACGCAAAACAGAGTTGTTTGTGATACAAATTTCTTGGAATTCCCCTCCCCCATTTTAGTTGTGGTGATCTGAGGACCAGAGCTGGCTAATAAAAGGGTGTGTTTCTGGTGCGACAACATGGCAGTGGTACAGGTTATCAATTGCCAAACTTCCATATTGCACAGGGTTATGAAGTTGGGGCATTTGTTCTACAATGTTTAAACCTCAACATCTGTTTTCTTCCAAGCACGAGTTGCCCATGGATAATGGCATAGCAGATGCCTTGTCTCCTTTCCAGTTTGACAGATTTCGTGAGCTTGCTCCAAGAGCTAGCAATGAATCCATGCAGATGCCGCTGGCTCTATGGAACCTCAGCATATGATATAGTCAGTGGCATGGAGATTCTTGGTTCCAGGCACCCCTACTCTCCCCCATTCTCATAGCCCACCTTAACCTTCCTATGAGGGGGGTAGATGGTAAGATCCAAGCCACGGGTTGGCTGGTGGGACCTAGATGGAAAATAAAAGGGGGCTGGTGGAAGCCCCAGGTAATGATATGGATAAAAATGGATTTGCCTGCACCGTACACTTCATCTACCAGGTAGTCCCAGACATCTATATAATGAAGTTGCAGCCTGACTAAAAATCCATATCAAATGTCTCCTGTCCTTCCGGTATACCTAGACAATGAACTTCTCTCAAATAACCTGATGCTGCTAGCAGTAGCACATTGTACTGCCATATAGAAGAGCGGAGTATAAGGGTATGTCTACACTACAGGAGTAGTTTGATTTAACTTCAGGTCGAATTTGTGGATTCGACCTGATGAATTCGAATTTGTGTATCCACACCAAGGACACTAATTCGAATTTGTGAGTCCACACTAACGGGGCAAGCGTCGACATTGGAAACGGTGCATTCTGGGCAGCTATCCCACAGTTCCCGCAGTCCCCGCTTCCCCTTGGAATGCTGGGTAGAGCCCCCAATGCCTTCTGGGGGAAAAATGTGTCGAGGGTGGTTTTGGGTAACTGTCATCATTCAACCGTCACTCCCGCCCTCTCTCCTTGAAAGCGCCGGCGGGAACTCTGTTCGCGCACTTTTCTGGTCAGTGACAGCGCGGACGCCACAGCACTGCGAGCATGGAGCCCGCTGCGATCATCGCTGCACTTATGGCCGTTGTCAACTCCTCGCGCCTTATCGAACACCTCTTCCACAGTCAGCTGCTGAGAAATCGGGCGAGGAGACTCCGGCAGCGCGGTGAGGACGTGAAGTGTCAGAGTGGCAGAGACCTCTCACAAAGCATGGTACGCCGCGCCGTGGAGATCATGGTGGCAATAGGTCACGTTCATGCTATGGGACGGCGATTCTGGGCCCGGGAAACAAGCACGGACTGGTGGGACTGCATAGTGCTGCAGGTCTGGGATGAATCACAGTGGCTGCGAAACTTCAGGATGTGTAAGGGCACTTTCCTTGAACTGTGTGACTTGCTGGCCCCTGCCCTGAAGCGCCAGGACACCCGTATGCGAGCAGCCCTGAGTGTGCAGAAGTGAGTGGCCATAGCCCTCTGGAAACTTGCAACGCCAGACAGCTACCGGTCAGTAGCAAACCACTTTGGCGTGGGCAAATCTACCGTGGGGGTTGCTGTGATGCAAGTAGCCCACGCAATCGTTGACCTACTGCTCTCAAAGGTGGTGACCCTGGGAAACGTCCAGGTCATCATAGATGGCTTCACCGCGATGGGATTCCCAAACTGCGGTGGGGCTATAGATGGCACTCACATCCCTATCCTGGGACCGGCCCACCAGGCCAGCCAGTATATTAACTGAAAGGGCTACTTTTCAATGGTGCTGCAAGCACTGGTGGACCATAAGGGACGTTTTACCAACATCTACGTCGGGTGGCCGGGCAAGGTTCATGACGCGCATGTGTTCAGGAACTCTGGTCTGTTTAGACGCCTGCAGGAAGGTAGTTTCTTCCCGGACCACAAAGTAAGTGTTGGGGATGGGGAGATGCCTACAGTGATCCTCGGGGACCCAGCCTACCCGCTAATGCCCTGGCTCATGAAGCCCTGGACAGTGACAAGGAGCTCTTCAACTACCGGCTGAGCAAGTGCAGAATGGTGGTGGAGTGTGCTCTCGGACGTCTCAAGGGGAGATGGAGGAGCTTACTCACTCGCTCGGATCTCAGCGAAACCAATATCCCCATTGTTATTGCAGCTTGCTGTGTGCTCCACAATCTCTGTGAGAGCAAGGGGGAGACCTTTATGGCGGGATGGGAGGTTGAGGCAAATCGCCTGGCTGCTGATTACGCTCAGCCAGACACGCGTGCGATTAGAAGAGCCCAGCGGGAAGCGCTGTGCATCCGGGAGGCTTTGAAAGCTGGGTTCCTCAGAGAGCAGGGTAACCTATGACTGTCCAGTCTCTTTACAGAGAAGCTGAACCTGCCCCTGTTTCAGTTCCTATTGTCTTTTTTCAGCGGTTACATACCCCGTTCACCAGGTTTCCCCCCTTCCAACAGACGTTTAAAAATAAAGTTATTGGAACATTTTTAATTAACAAAGTTTTCTTTACTAACGAATTCTCGTTCAAGGGTTACAACAGGGTACAACCAGACTGTGGTGGGTACAGTGTGCAGTGATGTACATACCGCTTCTACACTCGAGGACTGACAGGCTCCTGCTCCTACAGCGGTCTCTGGGGGGAGGACGGTTACAGGAGGGTGTGCAGGAAGGGGTGGGTTTGCAGGAAGGGGTGAGGGGTGTGCGGGAAGGGTGAGTAGGTGTGGGTGGATGATGGCTCTGGCTGGGGCTCAGGGCATCGGAGAGGTTCATGGCTAGGGTGGAAGGGCATGGTAAGGGCAGCCTGCCTTGCCATTTGTGGATGCCAGGCGCTCGGACCCTGGGGCAACATACACCTCCCAGACTGACCTGGGGCAGCAGACACCTCGCACAGTGACCCGGGTGCCTAGTGACTGCACTCTGTGTGTGACCTGCTGTTGATCCTGCCCCCATGTCTGTACCCTGTTAATGGTGGCTGTCCTATGCAATTAACAAACCCCTCCCCCACCCTTCACACAAAGTCTTCTGCAAAGAAACGTGACGGAAACAGTAATGAACAGCAAACTATTTTTAATACTCAACTACACAGTTGGGGGATGAAACTAGGATTTGGGATCGGGTGAGCCAGGAAGGCAAGCAATTCTCATACTTTAGGGAATGAGAGCTGTTTGGTACATGAGCGCTCTGCTGGGATGGAGTGACAGTTTTCATGGCCCCTAGTGCCCCTCCTTCTTGTGATTTTGGGTGAGGGGGGGGGGACAGGACTTTGTGGCGGGGGAGGGCGGTTTCAGATACAGTTCAGGGGGGCTCTCTGCTCCTGCCTGCGGTCCTGCAGAACATCCACAAGGCGCCGGAGCGTGTCCGTTTGCTCCCTCATTAGTCCAAGCAGCGTTTGAGTCGCCTGCTGGTCTTCCTGCCGCCACCTGTCCTTCCGTTCGCTGTGTGAGCGCTGCTGCTGAGAGAGGGTCTCCCTCCACTGGCTCTGATGTCCCGCCTCGGCTCTGGAGATGGCCATCAGTTCAGAGAACATCTCGTCCCGAGTCTTTTTCTTTCGCCGCCTAATCTGCGCCAGCTTCTGTGAGGGGGATGCCGGGGCAGTTCGGGAAAGAGCCGCAGCTGTGTGATGGGAAAAAGGAAGTGATTTCCTTCCAAAGATACATGTTTGCGAACACTGAACACAGTCTACTCAGTTTCTGTGAACAAGACCATACAGGGCACCTAATCTCATGTGCTCTCAGGACAAGTTCGAATTTTTGGCATTTGCTTTCATTGCCTGGGGTCTTGCACTGGAGATCGGACAAGCGGGGCAGGACAGCAGAATCCGTGTAGCAGCCAGGCCTGGTAAGCCGGAAACTTTAGGCTGCTTAACAGTTAATGGATAGCAGGGCCCTCCTGCTGCAGGCAATCTGTAAAGCATAAACTCTGACCCTGTTCCAGCCCCTCGCGGGTGTCCCCGGGAAAGTTCCCTGTATGCTTTTCCTCTGCAGCCTACAACACGTGGCTGTTAAACGACGGTCATTGTTATGCAAAGGAAAAGTCAAGCATTCACAATAGTAACATTAAAGTAATTCCCCTAATTAGATGCAGCAGTCACCGAGCAAGAACCCCCTGAGGCGGGTCTCCAGGACAAACAGAGAGCGAATGCTGCATGAAAGCCAACACAGACCAGGGCCCTATGCTGCCATGCTGGTCGAGGCGATGCTCCCATTATACCTCTTGATGGCCTGGCGCGGAAAAGTGTGCTACCACGGAGCACCCAATAAGGCAGCTCTCCCCAGGAACCTCCTGCGGAGGCTTTTCGATTACCTCCAGGAGAGCTTCGTGGAGATCTCCCAGGAGGATTTCTGTTCTATCCCCATATATATAGACCTCCTTTTCACATAGTTCAGATTCCTGTTACATTAATAATAAATGTTTACATGTTTATAGCACTTACCGACTGATCCTTCCCCTGATTCGGAGTCCGGGTTAACGGCCAGGGAGGGTTGGTAGGGGATCTCTGTGAGGGTGATGAAGAGATCCTGGCTGTCGGGGAAAGCAGTATTGTAACCGCTGTCGCCTGCCTCGTCCTCCACAAACCCTTCCTCATCTTCCCCATCCGCGAACATCGCCGAGAAACTGCCCCTCAACACTATCCCATCGTCGGAGTCCACGGTCACTGGTGGGGCAGTGGTGGCAGACCCACCGAGAATGGCATGCAGTGCCTCGTAGAAGCGGCATGTCTGGGGCTGGGTTCCGGAGCGTCCGTTTGCCGCTTTGATTTTTTGGTAGCCTTGTCTCAGGTCCTTGATTTTCACGCGGCACTGCGTTGCATCCCGGCTGTATCCTCTGAGTGCCATGGCTTTGGAGACCTTCTCGTAGGTCTTTGCATTCCGTTTTTTGGAGCGCAGCTACGAAAGCACAGACTCCTCGCCCCACACAGCGATCAGATCCAAGACTTCCCGGTCAGTCCATGCTGGGGCCCTCTTTCTACTCTGAGATTGCATGGACTCCTCTGCTGGAGAGCTCTGCATCGCTGCCAGTGCTGCTGACCTCGCCACGACGTCCACACAGGAAATGAGATTCAAACTGGCCAGACAGGAAAAGGAATTCAAATTTTCCCAGTGCTTTTCCTGTATGGCTGATCAGAACATCTGAGCTCGGACTGCTGTCCAGAGCGTCAGAGTGGTGCAGTGTGGGATAGCTCCCGGAGCTAGTAAGTTCGATTTGCATCCACACCTAGCCTAATTCGACATAGCCATGTCGAATTTAGCGCTACTCCCCTCATCGGGGTGGAGTACCGAATTCGAACTAAAGAGCCCTCTAGGTCAAATTAAATGGCTTCCTGGTGTGGACGGGTGCACGGTTAATTCAAATTAACGCTGCTAAATTCGAATTAAAGTCCTAGTGTGGACCAGGCCTAATTGCCTAACTTGGGTATTCACTCCTTGGTCCAAAAGTAGTCAGGAGATGTACAAGGCAGTGAGCAGTCTCTCACAATAATCTGTTGAAGAGTTTGCAGGCAGATTTAGAAGCAGTGTTTTTGGCTCCAGATGGAGTTCTATCCATTTCTCCTGAGCTGGAAACTGCCTTGCACAACAGGGTCTTAAAGGCAGAGAAAGATATAGACAGACATTGCATAAGCCTTCTGTGGTTATGTATACACTGAACACAGAATTTAATTGTTTGACCTGCCTAGCTGAAGATGAATCTATTTCAAACAAGAATGGGGCATCATCTTTTCTCCAATATAAAAAATTAAATTCTGTGATAAGAATCAAGATAAGTAGATTTGATTTGAAGTCTCATGCTTCATATGTTTATAAATATCTGCTATGGCAAGCTAGTCTTTTAAGTATGAAAAGCTCACTGAGCTGATGAAGTAAATCCCACAGAATGCTTGTAATCAATCTCAGAGATCTTACATGTATGAGTATATGATACTGCAGACAGATGGCATGAATAGCTTCATCCATGAAGGAGTATAACTGCTCTGTGAATGTGGGGGAATCCATGTCAATACTCAAATGAACTAGCACAGCTATTCTGAAAGACTGAGCAAATGGAATTAAATATTTTTCTTAGTGAAATTGTATGTGAAGTATGCTGTAAAACAATGCATTTTATGAAGATGCAAATCATCTGTAAGCCTCCTAACCACTATTAAACAATTGGCATGACCTTGGGTTTCCAATTTGCAAGTATTTTTAGAAATCCATAACTGCCATAATTGATTAAACTTTCCATTACCATAGTTAAAAGCCTTGTAAAGCTTCCATTATTCTTGAGTAATTGGTAATAATGTGCTGTTGTTCTAATGGGCCCTTGCGCATGACTGCAGTATTAACAATTTACCCTTTTATTTTAGCACATTATAACTAACAGGAAATAATATATCCATTTTCAACTCTGTATATTTGGTATAGCTTCAAATCATCTCCTCCCTTTGTTAGAGGATATGTTCTGAATGCTTGAAATCATGGAACTTGCCTACAGCCCTAACTAATGAATTATTTAATGAAATCTGCAGAATAAGAAGGAAAAATATTAACCTTAAAGGCTGCCTAAATTCAGATAGGAATAAAGCTGGGAAGTTTAACAGCTTTGACTTTTTAGTAGTGAACTCAAACCACTAATAGAAGTCAACTCAATCATGCTTTATTTTTAACATATTCTTGTAATTATGATGCAAGCAGTTAATTCCTGGAATATACTATTTAACCAGAAGTGGGTTGGTTATAAAGGACACTGGATATTTACTAATCAATGGAAATATTTTTAATTCATATTTTTCCAAGTATACTTTCAACATATTAAGGTATTCAGTTATTACCATAAGCCATCAGTGTATTATATATGTTCAAGAATGAGGAAAGATATTAGCTCCCCTTGAAAGATTTTTTTTTCCCCATTACACAGTTCCTGTAGATATCCAGCCTCAAAACTAAATGTATCATCCCTGATTTGAGTCACCCTTTGTTCCTTAAGATAGGCATTGCTATAAAAGCCTTCCAGTTTTTTTTGTTAGCATTAATTGTTACAATTCTGGATATAAAAAGCCAGAGGCAACCCTCAAACTACCACCTTCTCACATGAATACTATAAGATGGTATCTACTGATGCTTTCATGTTAATTAGGCAGCATTTGTAGTAAAAAACACTCCCAAAGCCTCTCCAGAGACAGCAAGAACAATTCTGTTGCACCTTTGTTAGAAGACCATCACTCCTAATAAATGACTATTCTTTCGAGTGACTACTGGTTGCTTCAATCAAGTCTCACTGTCTTTATTTCCAAAGATGATACTTACCTGTATTTCCAGGTTAAACGGCAACTACTAATCAACCGTCCACCATCCAACTGCAAATGGAATGGGGCACTCTTGGTGAATCCCTATGCAATGAAACATGAAAGCCAATATGGCACAATACATTTTCATCTTTGCTCAACCTATATCTATTTCAAAATTAATTCGTTCTAGTAGACACCAGACTGCAGAATCAACAACTTTCTGGAGCCTCGACCTCTCACTTGTAATGCATTGTCTTTGTGCATATGAGGGAGGAAGTCATATTGTTCTCTAGTAGCTGGCCTGATAATTACCTGTTACTATTACTACCACCTACTACAGTGTGTCAGATGTTCAGCTGCGTGTGTGTGTTTTCAGTGTGCTGTCCTAGCTCTCCACAGATAATGGAGATAGCAGACTTCCATTGAACTGCCCAATAAATCCACAGGCTCTGTTTTTAGTGAAAGCACCTGGCCTCATTGACAATAAACCTGGCATGGTCGTAGTATCCTGCAGACTCTACAGCAGTGGTTTCCAAACTTTAACCACCTGTGAACCCCTTTCACTAAAATGTCAAGTCTTGTGAACCCCCTCTTAAAAAAAAATGAATATTTCCAGGGATTTTCCTTTACCTGAGTATAAATTATAAAAGCAGTGATCTTGGAAGTATAAAATTTGTTTTTGTAACATGATTACACACTATGTATTATTAATTATCTACCATTACAGTATTTGTATTGCATTATGAAAATGGCAACACTCTTCCAAGATCTCACTTTTGTAGCTTGTATCACTTTGAATAAGCCTGTTATAAGACAAGGCTCCTATGTTTCATCAAGGAGTATCAGATGTGAAACAGCATGAAGGTATTTAAGAAGACAGCTCAAAGAGTTCCTCCTACACAAGCATTCAGGTCTTGAGCAGTCCAGGCAAACAACACACATTACAACAAAGCTTAAACTTCTTCATAATAAATTTTAAAAATACTAACTGCCTATTTAATTTTAAAAACAGCAAAAAATATCAACCTTCAAGACTCCTTATAAGAAATGGAAAGGGAGGTGAAGTCTCCTCAGTGTGGTAGATATGCTTGCTTTGATCTGCTTAGCTCTTGGAAGTCTAGGGGCTCCAGGCTGCTGGCCCCATGCTGCCCGGGATCCCTAGGGACAGCTCTGTCCACCATTAGGGAATTTTCCCCGAGAACCCCCTGTAACATTTTGCAGACTCCAGTTTGGGAGCCACTGCTCTACGGGATCACTAACACATGTATGCCCGTTACAGTGGACCAGCTCAGCATATGGCAGGACTTTCCAATCCTCCCTAGGCCTAACGAACACATTCCCTTTGAGACTATTTTATATACCAACACAAACAAGTTATGTATTGCTCTTCTGACATGGTTAGTTGCCACCCATCACCTTGTACATGTTGGTTCAATCAGAACATCTCTCCCCATCATACTGACCTTATCTTTGACGAGCATGCTTGTATCATTCTTGGTATCGGGTGTTCTGGTACTGCCCTTCTGGAATATGTTTGGGTGAGTGTTCCATGCCTAGCATTTATTAGGAATGTGTGTTTCTTCACTATCAGCCCTGTTCTTGCCAGGTTCTGTGAGTGTGCATGCAGGCATAGCCTGACTTTTGCTCACAGGCCTCATACCAGGCCTCTGATACAAGGGCTTATGTCTCAGGCTCTCTTTCTACCACTGTGTTCACCTTTAGTTCAACTAGTGAAAGAATGTGTTTGTGGCTGAAAGTATGGGTCCAATTCTTGCTGCCTGTATGTGGGTATATATTGTGTTTGATTTATACAGTAACTGTGGGCTTATCTACATGGTGCACACACTATATAGTACTGAGGATACATTAACATGCTCTAGGAACTGTCACTGTATGCCATCAGGGTCCACAGAAGCCAGTTAGTGGAGAATATGCTGGTGCACATTAGAATTTATATTCCAGGTAGTGCAAATTAAGGCACAGTGTAGACAAGCCCTGTGTCTTCTTATAGCTTTTACTACAGATTAGCACCCAGCTGTTGGATCTGAACTGTGGACCTCAGATGCTCAGGACAAGCATTATCTTACAGGGAGGTGTTTATAGAGTAACTTAGGCCTGGTCTACACTAGGAGTTTGTCGAATTTAGCAGCGTTAATTCAACTTAACCGTGCACCCGTCCACACCAGGAAGCTAATTAGTTCGACCTAGAGGGCTCTTTAGTTCGAATTCTGTACTCCTCCCCGATGAGGGGAGTAGCGCTAAATTCGACATGGCTATGTCGAATTAGGCTAGGTGTGGACGGAAATCGACCTTAGTAGCTCTGGGAGCTATCCCACACAGTGCACCACTCTGTTGACGCTCTGGACAGCAGTCTGAGATTGATGTTCTAACCAGCCACACAGGAAAAGTCCTGGGAAAATTTGAATTCCTTTTCCTGTCTGGCCAGTTTGAATCTCATTTCCTGGTTGAACATCGGGGCGAGCTCAGCAGCACTGGCAACGATGCAGAGCTCTCCAGCAGAGGAGTCTATGCAATCTCTGAATAGAAAGAGGGCCCCAGCATGGACTGACCGGGAAGTCTTGGATCTGATTGGTGTGTGGGGTGAGGAGTCTGTGCTTTCGGAGCTGCGCTCCAAAAAACAGAATGCAAAGACCTACGAGAAGGTCTCCAAAGCCATGGCACTCAGAGGATACAGCCGGGATGCAACGCAGTGCCGCGTGAAAATCAAGGACCTGAGACAAGGCTACCAGAAGACCAAAGCGGCAAACGGACGCTCCGGAGCCCAGCCCCAGACATGCCGCTTCTATGAGGCATTGCATGCCATTCTCGGTGGGTCTGCCACCACTGCCCCACCAGTGACCATGGACTCCGACGATGGGATAGTGTCGACGGCCAGTTCCTTGGTGATGTTCGCGGACGGGGAAGATGAGGAAGGGTTTGTGGAGGACGAGGCAGGCGACAGCGCTTACAACGCTGGTTTCCCCGACAGCCAGGATCTCTTCATCACCCTCACGGAGATTGCCTACCAACCCTCCCCAGCAGTTACCCCGGACCCTGAATCAGGGGAAGGATCAGTCGGTAAGTGCTTTAAACATGTAAACTTTTATTATTAATGTAACAGGAATCTGAACTATGTGAAAAGGAGGTCTATATATATGGGGATAGAACAGAAATCCTCCTGGGAGATCTCCACGAAGCTGTCCTGGAGGTAATCGAAAAGCCTCCGCAGGAGGTTCCTGGGGAGAGCTGCCTTATTGGGTGCTCCGTGGTAGCACACTTTTCCGCGCCAGGCTTTCATGAGGTATTCTGGGAGCATTGCCTCCACGAGCATGGCAGCATAGGCCCCTGGTTTGTGTTGGCTTTCACGCTGCATGCACTCTCTATCTCCTTCAGTGACCCTCCTCAGGGTGATCTCGTTCGGCGACTCCTGCATCCAATTAGGGGAATTACTGTAATGTTACGCCTGGTCCAAAGTATTTTTAAAAAATCTCCAGACAGACGGCGTAGCAGAGACTCAGCACGCTGCTGCGTGACAAGCATAACGGAAAGCCAAAGAATCAAATGGACGCTCATGGAGGGAGGGAGGGGTGACTGAGGACGCAAGCTATCCCACAGTTCCTGCAGTCTCCGAAAAGCATTTGCATTCTCGGCTGAGCTCCCAATACCTGTACGGTCAAACACATTGTCCGCGGTGGTTCAGGGCATAGATCGTCAATGTACCCCCACCCCCAGAAGGAAAAGGAAAAAAATCGTCTCTTGACTCTTTTAAATGTCACCCTATGTGTACTGAATGCTGCTGGTAGACGCGATGCTGCGGCACTGTACTGTAGCATCCTCCCCCCCCCCCGCCTCATGGGTGGCTGATGGTACAATACGACTGGTATCCGTCCTCATCATCAGCCTTGTGGCAGATGGTGTAGTGCAGTAGGACTGCTATCCGTCCTCGTCATTAGCCCATAAGTAGACGGCCTGCTAACTGTCTTCATCATAGCAACAGGGGGCTGATCTCCATCAGCCCCCGCCCTTCATGTGTAAAGAAAAGATTCTGTACTGCCTGGACTATCATAGCAGCTGGAGGCTGCTCCCCTCATTTCATTTCACTAACAAGTCACTGTTTCTTAGTCCTGCATTCTTTATTACTTCAGCACACAAATGGGGGGACACTGCAATGGTAGCCCAGGAAGGCTGGGGGAGGAGGGAAGCAACAGGTGGGGTTGTTGCAGGGGCACCCCCTGTGAATGGCATGCAGCTCATCATTCCTGCATGATCTGACACGGAGCGGCTGTGCTCTCTAGTTCTCTGATACACTGCAACCCTATTACACTTGCCCCATATTCTAGGCAGGACTGATTCTATTTTTAGATATCATAAAGGAGGGATTGACTCGGGGAGTCATTCCCAGTTTTGTCTTTTGTGCCCCCGGCTGATCTTGGCCAGGGGCACCTATGACAGCAGCAGAAGGTATAGTGCAGTAGGACTGGTAACCATCATCACATTGCCAATTTACAATGGCATGGTAGATGGTACAATTTGGCTGATAACCATCTCTGCTGTCATGCAAAAGCAAAGGAATGCTGCTGTGTAGCGCTGCTGAATCACCTCTGTCCGCGGCATCTAGTACACATACGGTGACAATGACAAAAGGCAAAACAGGCTCCATGGTTGTCACTCTATGGCGTCTGCCAGGGTAATCCAGGGAAAATGGGCTCGAAATGATTGTCTGCTGTTGCTTTCCCAGAGGAAGGAATGACTGGCAACATTTACCCAGAACCACCCGTGACAATGATTTTTGACCCATCGGGCACTGGGATCTCAACCCAGAATTCCAAGGGTCGGGGGAGACTGCGATGGGGTGGAACAGGGGCAGAGTTTATGCTTTCCGGATTGCCTGGAGCAGGAGTGCGCATGAGACAGGTGCTGTGCATGGTCTTGTTCATAGAGACAGACTAGACTGTGTTCATTGTTCGCAGAAATGTATCTTTGCAAGGAATTCACTCCCTTTTTCCCCATCACACAGCTTCGACTGTCTCCAGACCTGCCCCAGCATCCCCCTCACAGAGGCTGGCAAAGATTAGGCGGCGAAAGAAAAAGACACAGGACGAGATGTTCGCTGAAGTTATGGGCTGCTCCCGAGCCGAGGCGGACCAGCAGAGCCAGTGGAGGGAGACCCTCCCTCTGTACCAGCGCTCACACAGCGAACGGGAGGAGAGGTGGTGTGAGGAAGAGAAGCAGGCGACTCAAACGCTGCTTGGACTAATGAGGGAGCAAACGGACACACTCCGGCGCCTTGTGGATGTTCTGCAGGACCTCAGGCAGGAGGACAGAGCCCCCCTGCAGTGTATCTGCTACCACCCTCCCCCGCCACAAAGTCCCATACCCCCCTCACCCAAAATAACCAGAAGGAGGGGCGCCAGGGGCCGTGAAAACTGTCACTGCACCCCAGCAGAGTGCTCAAGTACCCAAAAACTCTCATACCCTAAATTTTGAGAAGTCCTTCCCTTGCCGACTCACCCAAGCCCCAAGCCCAGTTTCATCCCCTAACTGTCTAGTTAATTATTAAAAATACTTTGCTGTTAATTACTGTTTCCCTCATTTTTTTTTTTTTTTACAGAAGACTGTGTTTGAAGGAAGGGGGTTGGTAATTGCATAGGACGGTCACCTTTACCAGGGTACAGACACGGGGGCAGGATCAGCAGCAGGTCACATACACAGTGCAGTCAGTAGGCACCCTGGTCGGTATGGGAGGTGGTTTCCAGGTTGTGTGTGGGTGTGGGGGTACGTGACTTTGTAGCAGGGGAGGGCAGTTACAGATCTTATGCAGCGGTCCTTGTCCTGGACCACAGAGCCACGCAGCAGAGGAATCTGTATCTGTCCTCCTCCGCCACAAGGTCACATAGCCCCCGCACACAGAGTCCCAAAAAGGAGGGATGGCAGGCTCCGTTGAAACAACCAGTCCGGCACTGCCAACCGCTCTAGGAGCAGGAGCCTGTCATTCCTCAAGTTTAGAGGCGGTCTTTACATCACCGCACACCCTACCCAGCACAGTCTGCGTCCCAGTTTCAACCCTTTAACGCAAAGTCATTAATAAAGAAACCTTTGTTAAGTAACAATGGGACATGTATTTTATTTTTACACATGTATTGGAAGTGGGGGAAACGGGGTGAACGGGGTATGTAACTGCAGAGGATAGTCAACAGTAACTGGGTAAAGAAATAGGGGCAGGTTCAGTTTCTTTACAGAGAAGCTGAACAGTCACAGGTCACGCTGCTCGCTGAGGAACCTAGGTTTCAAAGCCTCCCGGATGGACAGCGCTTCCCGCTTGGCTCTTCTAATCACACGGGTGTCAGGCTGAGCGTAATCAGCAGTCAGGCGATTTGCCTCAACCTCCCATCCCGCCATAAAGGTCTCCCCCTTGCTCTCAAAGAGATTGTGGAGCACACAGCAAGCACCTTGTGCAATAACAATGGGGATATTGGTTTCGCTGAGATCCAAGCGAGTCAGTAAGCTTCGCCATCTCCCCTTGAGACGTCCGAAAGCACACTCCACCACCATTCTGCACTTGCTCAGCCGGTAGTTGAAGAGCTCCTTGTCACTGTCCAGGGCGCCTGTATAGGGCTTCATGAGGCAGGGCATTAGCGGGTAGGCTGGGTCCCCGAGGATCACTATAGGCATCTGCACATCCCCAACAGCTATTTTGTGGTCCGGGAAGAAACTACCTTCCTGCAGGCGTCTAAACAGACCAGAGTTCCTGAAAACATGCGCGTCATGAACCTTGCCCGGCCACCCGACGTTGATGTTGGTAAAACATCCCCTATGGTCCACCAGTGCTTGCAGCACCATTGAAAAGTAGCCCGATTTCTCAGCAGCTGACTGTGGAAGAGGTGGACGATAAGGTGCGAGGAGTTGACAACGGCCATAACTGCAGCGGGCTCCATGCTCGCAGTGCTGTGGCGTCCGCGCTGTCACTGACCAGAAAAGTGTGCGAACAGATTGCCCGCCGGCACTTTCAGGGAGGGAGGGCGGGAGTGACGGTTCAATGATGACAGTTACCCAAAACCACCCTCGACACATTTTTTCCCCCAGCAGGCATTGGGGGCTCTACCCAGCATTCCAATGGGCAACGGGGACTGCGGGAACTGTGGGATAGCTGCCCACAGTGCACCGCTTCCAAAGTCGACGCTTGCCCTGTTAGTGTGGACTCAAAGTCGAATTAGTGTCCTTATACACAAATAAGGACACTAATTCGACTTCGTAAGGTCGATTCCACAAATTCGACTTAAGTTGAATCGAACTACTCTTGTAGTGTAGACATACCCTTACTGACTTGGGGTCAAAAACTTGGGGTCACATAACCCAACTCTTCTCAGAATGACCTTTGCACTTCTTCCATTCTATCCTGTGCATAGATAAGGTATCAAACTGATACCAGAAGCTAGTTGTCTGTCTAGTGTATCAGGGGTAGCTGTGTTAGTCTGTATCCACAAAAACAAGGAGTCCGGTGGCACCTTAAAGAGTAACAGATTTATTTGGGCATAAGCTTTCGTGGGCAAAAAACCCTCACTTCTTCAGATGCATGGAGTGAAAGTTACAAATGTAGGCATTTATATAATGACACATGGAGACGGGAGTACCTCACAAGTGGAGAACCAGTGTTCACAGGGCCAATTCAATCAAACTAATCAAACAATTCAAACTAGCTTCTCGTTGTTCAAGTCCCTCTTCAATGAGAGCTTTGGCTGTGATGCCAGGTAGTAATTGTAGGTAAAAGGGCGACAGGGATAGTTTCTGCATACACAAACTGCACACACACTTTACAATACAAATGTCATTTCACTCAACTTGTTAATTGCATCCCTCTTTCACACCTTTTGCTAGGTTTTTGTCTTTCATGTTGTAAGATCGAGTAGTCATAATATGTCCACTAGTGGCTGGCTAAAATAAAAGATTAGAGTCCTACCACTGCTATGAGCTACAAAAGACCTCCTCTAGTGCAAATGTTAGTAGCCTGTATTTTTTGAATGTGAAGTATCAGGTTCTAGGTCTTGGCTCCACAGGTCTGTCACACATACTGTATGTATATGATTTATATATTAATTCTGCCTGTTGGAAACAAAGAATTGTTATTTTAGTAGCACATATTTGCCGGAACCTCTAGCTAAGACCATTCATCTGTACCCATATATGAGAAGCCCTTAATTATTCAGTTATCCCTATACCGTCACAGTCTGAGGATAACCCAGTAAGAGTTTTGAGGTTAACATGACAAAGTAGTAAAAGTAGCTGAGCTCAATCTATACAACAGTTAACGTCATTGTAACAGAGTGATCATTTTTTTCAACAAGAGTAAGACATATCCTATTGTACACTCCCTTTTGTGTTGTATTATGTGACTAGTGATTTTGGATGTCTAGATTTCTGGGTGCTGTTTGTAATTTGGCACCCAGAAATCTAGACACTGAAAGTCAGGTACATTTAGATTTTCTTAACTTACATACCCCAAAATCTAAGCACCAAAATCTTTAGTCATCTTTGAAAAAGGTCAGTCTACTTTCCTATTATATATAAAAAATGTCTCGGATGAGTATTTTTGTTTCTTGAATATGAGTCAAGTATTGTATGTAAGACACAAGAGTTAGTTGTTCCATTCTACTCTGCACTGGTGAGGCCTCAGCTAAAGTGTTGCATCCAATTTTGGGCACCATGCTTTAAGAAAGATGTGGACAAAGTGGAGAGAGAGTCCAGATGATCTCAATAATAAGAGGTTTAGAAAACCCAACCTATAAGACAAGGCTTCAAGAACTGAAAAGACAACTACAGGGGACTTGATAACTCAATAATATTAAAGGGCTGTTATAAAGAGGATGGTGATCAATTGTTCTGCATGTCCACTGACAATGGGTCAAGTAGTAATGATCTTAGTTTGCAGCAAGAGAAATTTAGGTTAGATATTAGAAAAAAAGCTTTTTAACTATAAGTAAGGACTGGAACAGGCTATGAGATCCCTATGATTGCAGGTTTTCAAGAACAGGCTAGATATACTGCAGTTAGGGATGGTCTGGGTATACTTAATCCTGCCACAGTGCAGGAGAATGCACCATGTGACCTCCTGAGGTTCCCGTCAGCCTTACACTTCTATGATTAGTGAAATCAAGCACAAATAAAGTCTCCATGAAAGAGCACGTTCACTCTAATGATCAGCACAAATCTGAAACACAAATTTGGAACTGCCTCCTTTGTTATTAAACAGTGTCTTAGAAGGAGTTCTAAAAATATGAGCCTAATGTACCTACAATGAGCCCAGATAAAAATTATGAAATGTCCATGAAACTTCTGAGAAATTGAGCAAAGACCAGATTTGAGTTTGGTTCAACTTTTGGGTGAAAGTTTGAGTTGTGTCTTATTTTATCTGAAGGGGTTTTATCTTTTCTAAGTCTAAGACATATTTTATTAGAGACATTGTTAGATTTTAAGCAAATATCAGTAATAAAGTAAACAAAGCAGCAGCATTATCCATAATCTATCCCAGAGCACTTCAGTAAGGGGGAAAAAAAAATCTTGATTTCCTAATGTACTGTAGCAGTAGCAATGGGCCACATCAATAGCTGTATCTTTCACATGAGAGAAAAATCAAAAACCACCACCACACGTTTCTTTCATGATTGTAGGGCCTCATCAAGGATTACTATAATAAAAAAAAGATCAAGTAGATGGCTCCATAGAGTATTTAAGATAGTCTACCTTAACACAGATGAGAGTTAGGCATAAGCACAAGAAGAAAACCTTTCAAGTAGTTTAAGACAAACAACAACTACAGCCTTGAATCTGTCAGGCTGGTTTCTTTTCTTAAAGGGCCTTATTGTGTGTGGGAACTCTCAGGACCTAACTGCTTGAAATGTTCCCCCCTCCTCCCCCTGTAAATGGTGCATGTACGTTCTCCTGCTCTTATTGCAGGAAGAGAAGAATTCAGAGGATAGCTGGATAAAAATGCAGGGGATAATCACCACCACACTAACAGAAAGAGCACAGTGCTTTTTGCAAAAGTGCAAAAATACATTAAAATATAGGGGGAAATGATACTGCCACAATTTCCAAAGGATTCCAGGTGTGGTAATTACTTCACTGGGAAAGAAATAAGTGTATGTGTGATGTTATGAGTGTAATATAATCTCATTAAAAGGTGACAGGGCCAGAAAGAGTTAATTAACTCACAGACTGACCTGACCCATGGCCTAACTTTAGAGACTGGTTAGGAAGATATGTAAATGAATAGAACTTTGAAATGCAAGTCTGGATTGTTAGAGGTAGAAGGGTAAGTGTTTGCTCAGGTCTCCTGATGTAAGCAAACAAGTCTTGTCTATTGCTATAGCTTTGATTCAAAGGTCAAAAAACATTTAAAATTTAGGAAGACACTTGAGTGAAACAGTATTATTGTCTATGTCTCTTTGAAGGTTGTGGTATCTGTATCTGAACTGTTTAATGGATAAATTACCCTGTGCTAATTGCAGGATGGGCAAAAGGCTGCTGGAAATGTACAAGAACCCTGGGACAGGAACCTTCTTCATCTCAGATTTACTTTGGGTTTCAAGAGGGGGAAACCTTAAGCCATAAAGACTGAGATCCCCAGTCACTGATTGGAGTCACCCTGAATATGGATATTGGACTATAACCTATGGACTATATCTAAAAGGATTTTTGGCAACTACAAACATAGCAGAGATGAGCATCTGAACCTCAAGAATTGAATTGAAGTATATATATATATATATATATATATACACACACACACACACACACACACACAGAGAGAGAGAGAGATCTTTTAACCACCACTTATTTTTTAAATACATTTTAGCTTAGTTAATAAGAATTGTCTATAAGCATGTATTTTCTAACTGAAGCTGTGTGTGGCTAATCCTTTGGGATTGGAAGAACCTCTCTTATATGATGAGATAAGATTTTCAGTAATCATCATATCTGACATGTGTGTCTGGATGGAGGCCTGAGGCTGGGTACTTTAAGGGAACTGTGTGGTTTGGACTTCTGAGTAAGTAGTAAGGTACTATAAAAGCTGTTTTGTGCTGGCTTGGTAAATCTAAGTATTTGAATATCCACCAGAGTTTGGTGTTTGTTTGCCCCGTTCTGTTTGCAGTTCACCCTGATTGAGTGACCTCAGCTGGCTCCCACAAGCAGCATCGTCACAGAATGCCAAGAGAATAGTGAATTTCCCCTCCCTCCCCCCAATTATTTATATGTGTGAGCAGGTGTTTTTGATGGTAATATCAGCAGCAAATCTTGCAGTTCACAGGAATAGCTCCATTTTCAGAACACCAGCAAAGGCAGCTGTGTTTGAATAACTTCAGCCAACAACAGTTTCTCTTCCTCCTGCTTCTCTCAAGACGCTATTCCCAAAGTATATACACCATAAAGAACTTTTTTTGCTAAGGCACACTCACAATCTTGTCTAGAATGGTTTACAGCCATTAGTATGGATAGCTGCACAGGCCAGGGCCCAGGGTCTATCAGGGGTAAGCTCACCTAGCCACACCATCAGTCTCATTTGGTCCAACTACCAAAACATCTGAGTATCTCACCTTCTTTAATATACTTAGCATCCTATCAGTGCTATCAAGTGACTTGCTTAAGGCTACATATTGACCCTGTGGCAGAGCCAGGATTTGAACCTAGGTTTCAAAACTAGTAGGCTAGTGTCTGAACCACTGGCTTATCACACCTTTCAAGTCCAATAGGGGTTTGCATCAATACCAACAGATGGCAGTTGATGGGGCCCAGCCCTGCTCACAGCCAAGGCCTTAGTCAATGGCCCAGGCAACACCTCATGACTGAATGCACGCTTGTATTCAGACCCTATGCACCACTGTAATAACCTTTGTGCTAGGTGTGCTTTATGAGGTATCATTTGAAATCTGATAACTCACTGCTCAGTAATATCATTGTGAAATATATGTAGCAACATTACATATAAAGTTATGCGTTCCCCCAAATGCTGTTGGTAGCAGCTGTTCAAACCCAAGTAGCCCCAGTTAGGTAGGGATGGTCAAGCAGGTCTATTTTAAAAGAAAAAGTGTCTACCTCAATTTACATAAACAGTAAAGAAAGTCCCGGAGACAGCCAGAGGAAGACATCCTAGACTCACCTCCTTCTTTACTGTGAGTAAACTTTGCTTTGAGGGTATGACATTAGTATATTTTCATAAAAATCATATAGAGTGCAATGTAACTGGAATATACTTCATGCAAAAGGTCTCTTGTAAGGTATCATTACAAAGCTTATAATCTACTGAGTGTGATCATCCTATTTGTATAAATGTACCACTCTTGTATCTGAAACTAGAAATATGAAATACAACTGAGGGCCTATTGTAATTATGCAAAGTGTGGGCCATTAATGGCGGTTTGGAATATTGATGACTCCCATTAACCAGGACAATTGACTGAAGATGGTTCTGTTTTACCTGCAAGTCTTCCTGTATATGTGTGTGCTGGCAAGTGGGCAATGAAGTCTTAAAGTGACATGTGATCATGTCACCTGAACTGGAACTCATCTTTAACATGGTGCTTTTCCATTGGGAGGAGGTGGTGGGAAACCAGAGGGACAAATGATTCCCACCTTATGCAAAAGATGTATAAGTGAGTGGAACAGAACAAAGAGTACTCATATCTTACAGGGTTCCAAGTTAACCACATCAATTCAGGAAGAGAACCTGGACATCACTGTGGAAAAGTCTATGTTTGATGTTCAGCTGTGGTCCAAAAAGCCAACAAGATAGTAGGATGTACAACAGTGGTCCCCAAACTTTTTACCTCATGCCCTGTCAAGGCTGATTCCCCACTCTGGCACTTTGAGTGCAGAAGTTGGGTGCCTGCAAGGATTCTAAAAAGTAATATTGGCCACTCCAGGCTGGTATTAAATGCTAAAGGTTACAGCTTCTCTCTGACCTTGGATGGTTAAATGCTGCCACTGCCCAACTGCAAAAAAACCAGGAAGGAGGACTGGGAATTCCTCCCTGTGGGGTAACCTCAAGCCCTTTCACACACCCCTCCAGCGAAGAGCTGAGAAAGAAAACAAAGGAAATCAGCTGTTGCCACCAGCTAATTAAACAACATATGTACAAACTGTTAGGACACAAAAAACCCAGTTCTGTTGATAAAATGTATTTTCTTTCTTTTTTGTCTTTAAAAAAAAAGGTACATTTGGAACTTAGGTTATTGATAGATTTAAAAAGAACAAATATAATAATTAAGCATCAAGAATGGTTTTCTTGAGGTCCAGCTTAATGATTACAAGAAAAACAAAGCATTAGAGGATTAGCAAAGGAGTCCACAGGCCTTACAGAAATAAAAGATAAGCCTAATTGCGTCTTTCTAGACATTTCCTGATCTACTTACATATCTGGTGCTTCAAACTGAGTAGTTTCTAGGTATGATCTGGTGATTTTCATAGCTCCAGCCCTGTTTCTTCTCTGTCCCCTCTCTCCAGAGAACAAGCAGACAGACAAAGGGAAAGTCTCCCCCCGCCCCCATTTTAAAAAGTTCTAGCCCTCCCATTGACTCTTTTGGTCAGGTGCCCACTCCCTTCCTTTTACCTATGGACTTTTAACGTTTTACAGGTAAAGCGAGTGGAGAATAACTATTAACAGGGGTTTTGTAGCTAACTGGCTGTCTGGTGTCCATAAAAGGGAGATACTCTGCCCCCACCATTTATCACACACACCCTTACCCCTGTCCACACCACCTCCAGCCTCCTGGAGCTGGGGACAGATTCCCAGGAGGGAGTGGGACGTGGACAGGGGTAAGGGTGCCGAGGTTGGGGCCATAGCTGGGAGTGGCAGCGGAGATGGTGGCGTGGTGCCCTAGGGCCAGGAGTGGAGCTGAGTGGTGCTCCCTGTACGGGCTGGCCCAGGTCCCAACTGTGCAATCACAAGTGTTCCTCCGTGCCCTCCCTAAGGGGGTGTGCCCCACAGATTGGGGACCTCTGAGTCAGAGTGGGAATGTGGAAAGTATCAGTCTATTACATCAATCAATGGTATAACCTCCATCTGAAATATTGTACGCAGTACTGGTGATCCCATCTCAAAAAGGATATTGAGGGAAACATGATGAGAACAATTAATGGCCTAAACTCTCACATGGAGAAACTGAAGATTGAGATTGTTTAGTTTAGAAAGGAGAGGAGTAAGAGTTGACATGACAGAAAAATTAAACTGTCTAGAGAAGGTTGACATTCAATGAAAATGAAAGGTGGCAAATTCAAATCTGATGAAGGAAACTAGTTTCTCAAGCAAACTGTAATTAGATTTTGGAATTGATTGCTGCAGAATGACATGGAGACCAAAAATTTAGCAAGATTCAAGAAGAGTTTGGATATTTACGAACAAGAATATCCAGAATTGTAACAATTAATGCTAACAAAAAACCTGGAAGTCATACAAAACCCAATGCTTCAGCATTTAAATCAATCTCCAACTATTACATATTAGGTTGATGCCTTCATGGGAGATTAATTCAAAGTGCATAGATGTGGAACAATCACATGTCTTGCCCCTTCTTCTGAAGCTCCTGGCTCTGGCCCCTATCAGAAGGAGGATTCTGGACTAGGTAATTCCTGGTTCTGATCTAGGTTGGTGATTCCTATTGATGGTTCAAGCCTGATCTTTGCTTTATGGTTTAGTTTTGATATATTGAGCTTGATTGAGCCTTGTGTTACAAAACTGGCATAAAAGTGGTGAACCAGCTCCATTAAGGGATTTGGCTTAAAGAACAAACAAAACAAACAAAAAGCCTATTGTTTCTGTATTCTCTCTTTTTTTTTTTTTTAAACTTATCGTTCTTCCCCCATTTTCTTCTGCTTAGCTTAAGCACACATCAGGCTGCTCTTTAGGGTATTAAGTGACTCCATTTCTGTTTTATTTCCACTGAACTATACCATGGAGTCAGCTTAACTTGAATTTACTGAGATGTTTTAGGTGGCTTGATTACCGTTTATGAGCTTCATTGCTGTGTTGGAAAAAATCCACTAAAATAGCAATAAGTAAATGAATGAAATACATGATGAAGATTTAGGTTTTACTTCCAAATCAACCACTAAAAACAAACAAAACAGTTCAACTTTTCAGCAATCGCTTTCTCAATCAAGCCATAAAAAAAATAGCCAAGCAACAATTAGTCAGCACACTAATTCCAACCTCAATTAGACAGTGATGCAGCGGATTCCGTTATCCCACCAATTTATGTAATTTATCTTCAAGTCTCTAGCCTGAATATTAAAAGCTAAACATTTTTACATGTTGGACATGTGGGCTAACAGTATCAAGGGAGAGTAAAAGTAAGTCTGTGCTAAGGAACAAACATATCTGCTATACTGAAGGCAGTGCTAATGAGGTCCAATAAATCTCTTTCTGGCATTGAATTTATCAGAAGTAAAGCTTTCCTGTAGGATCTTGGTCTCTCTCCAGAATTTGCCGGGGTTGGGATTGACAGCTCACTTAATTTCATAGTGAGAAAGACTACATTTTGCCTCAAGTAACTTAAAAAAAGTGAGCTTTCTGGCAGGATAAGGGAGACTGGTTGTAATTGGAAACCCACCCATTCTTCCACCATCCTTCTAATTGAGTCTGTGAAGCAAGGCTTCAAAGGAGGTGAGACAGAAACAAGGCCAAGAGAAGGATCCTCTTTTCATTGTAATGGACTTCTGATCCCCTAAGGGAATGAATCTCCAAGCTAAACTTCAATTTTTATTCACACATAGAAGCACAGGTGCCTTGTTCATTAAAATAATTCAATATCATTATATAATGATATTAGTATGAAATATGCTTAGTAACTACAATCCAGTTATAATTACTTCATAAATTTATTTGTGGAAGCTAGATAGACATTCAGAAAACTGCAAAAAATATCAAGCTAATGGCATTTACATATAAATCACATTTTACAAAAAATTCTGTATAATAGAGTCTATACTTTCATTATGTTTCTTTACATAGAACAAAATTACTGAGTTCCCCAGTGGCTGACAAAAGAGTGCTAAATATACACTAGCAACTCTCTCATGCATCAAATTTATAATAAAAAAAACATGGCTAAGTCTGAAGGAAAAATCTGAACTTTAGAGAAATTAAATAAAACTAATTAACAGTAGGGATGTTTTTCGTCTTCCCCTCCCCCCTCTACACCCCCTATCCTGCTGTATTTCACACCAAAGCTGTCTGCATTTCAGTGGTGAAAGAAGTGTAATGTCATTTGGGTTCCTTCATACAGAGGTAATATAGAAATTTAATATAGTTAATAAAGTATATTATTTACTGAGACTCATCTATGCCTCAATTTCTGTGGCCTCTACCATCCTAATCCACTGCAAGTTCTTTTAATTTGGAATTCCAGTATTATCATTTTGGTGGTTTTATCTGGTACTGAAAGCTCTTATCAGGTATAAATTGGCAAATCTGTCACAGAGCATAGCCATTGACCTTTGTTCATGACACTTGCCACTGAAGCAGTTGACTGCATCTAAAAACCTTACCTTGCTTACCTCAGTCCTAACTAACTTTTTCCTCCATATCAGAATACATATCCTGGAAGTTTCCTTAATGGGAGATGTCCACACTGCCATTAGACAATTGAGCCTGGCCTGTGACAGCTGAATCAAGCTCAGAGGGCTCAGGCTATGGAGTTTTTAATAACTGTATTGTGGACATTCGGGCTTGGGCTGCAAACCAAGCTGTGGGATGCTCCTACCTCACAAGGTCCTGGAGTCCAGGCTCCAGACTGAGCCCGAACATCTATAATGCAATTAAATGGCCCCTTAGCCCAAGCACACTGATGCCAAATCAGCTGGCATGGGCCAGCCATAGGGTTTTTAATTGCAATATAAACATACTCCCATTCAGCTACAGCTAGTGACCTGGCCCTTAAATTGCCAGGACAAGAACTTTTATTCTTTAGAATATTTGGCTCAACAACATTAGGTCTGTCACATATTTTCATGCTTTAAATCACAGTCAAAGGTTTTTATTTAATTGTGTTAAAAATGTCTTATGTAGCAAAATCCTGGACCTGTCTGCTTACTCTTGCTTTTCTCATTGTACGTCACTGATATTTTCTTTTTTCACCGCTCATATGTGCTCTTTGTAAAATACTTCAAGATATGCATGAGAAGTAATAAGTGAATTGATACACTGGACGGGAGCTTGTCAACATTAACATATTGAATGAATTTCAAACATTTTAATGGAACTATTTTGGCCAACATAATATAATTACTTATGAGGCAAACTATCCAAAACAGTTGTTTCTTTCTTATAGGAGTGCTGGATTTCAGTCTTGCATAAAATATATTAGCATTTAAAGGTTCCACAATTCATTTTCATAGCTGGCTTTCTGTACACATGCAATTTAAAAAGCAGTTTCTTGACTGTCCATTTGGCTGCCCCTGCTGTTAAAGATGTGCTCCTTAATCAGAACTTTAAAAAAAAAAAAAAGCTCAATGTGTATTGAAAAATGCTGCAAGTAGTCTTTTGGAATTATGCATTCCAGCTGTGAAATTGAAATACATTCTTTAGAAATGAGAAACGGTGCAGCCTGCTCTCACAAAAAAAAATAGAATATCAATATTCTGTAAAGGAGAGTGCTCCCAAAAAGAAAACCTAAATGTTTTCAATAGGGCATATTTCAATACTACCTCTTCAGAGTCTTGAGGAAAGCAGTACAATGAAAAGGAACTCAGCTCTCTTTTTCCCCTCAATCATGACTAAAGGCAGGAGATACAGAAAGGGTTTTTGTACACCTTTCCATCTTGAGAACAAAACTATCAGAGTCAGTAATACCTTTCAAAATCCAAGACTTCTGGAAATAAAAAGTTCTTGTCTCAGCAAGTTCTTAAAGAAGCCAAATTGGTCTATAAAAACTTATTAAAATGAGATTACCCTCAGAAATGTGAATATAAGAGTGTCATTATAGGGCTCCATGTTTATTGTCTCCACACAATTCTGTTTCAAATTTGCTCAGTCTAGAAGGGTGAAGACTTTCATTCCTCAACAGTCAGTGCTGCAAAACTCACTCAGGCATTTAAAAGTCAAGCTGAGTTCTTTCTAGTCAAGGCTTGAAATGGCCAGGGGGATGGAGGGGGCACATTGGCCTTCTCCCAAGCTACACCCAGTTGAGATCGATACCAAAATGAGGTAGACACCTATTCCTTCAACCTTGCTGAACTTTGCTTGCCCATGGTGGAGTTTGAATCCTCCTCTGACATCTGCTGGTCTTGACTCACTCTCAATGGGACTTTGCTTGTCCTCTGTCAGGCTTGGACATCATTCTGGGCTCAATTTGTTCTCAGAGGGACCCATTTGTCCCTTGGAGATTGAGGCATGGTTGGTTCCCTCTAGTTGAGATGTTGCCTATCTGGCTATTGCACCTGTTCTGGTGGGTGTAGCATTGCTGCTGCCTCTACTTAGTGCTCTCTCTCTCAGGAAGGCAAAAATGCTTGCTGCTTCTGTGGTGAGGTAGCAAAGACTCCCACCCAGGGATTTCAGACAGCAAAAGATGGGGGGAATTGGCAGAAGTTGGGGGCCCACCAGACAACCCCACAGGGAGAACGCCTCTCATGAGGGAGATTTTTTTCCTATATTGAGCCTTCATGGGCAGGGCTACAGCTGTGTTTGAATTTGGATCATTCTCCCTCTGTTTAGAGAATGATGCTGGGGCAACACAAAATAGCTGTTGAGTAGCAGCCAGGCAATCATCAGGAAGCCCAGAAGTAAAATAAAAAGGATAGATGGCCAAAAATGCCCTGGTTCATCAAGCTGGCATAAGTCAGAACAATTTGAGAACTGCAAGCACTCCTGACTCAAAAAAAGGTGAATTATTGGGGTCAGTAAAGTGCAATTGCCATGTTCTGCTATATTCAGGGTAAAGATGAGGGTTAGGGTAGGGTTAAAATTTGTGTTCATAATGCATGAGCTGAACTAATTATTGCCCGGTGTTTATCCTCCCTTTTCTAAGCAAAAGAATCAAGAAGATGGAAACTCCCCCCCCGAACAGCACCCATTAAATGCCAATAGACTGATGCCTGTCAGACTTAAGGTCAGAGAAGGATACAGAGTACAGAGACAGCAGTTGCAGCACCAGCAGATGATCAACTCCTAGCCACCTCATCCTACTGGGTCTCAGTGCATTATTTAATTCATGAATGATGCCTTTTTCCCCCAACCCCAATGCAGGAGTACATTGAAATGCACTGAAATGGCTGAGATCCTTCACATTCTGACTCACAGATACATTACAGGCAGCTGTTTCTTCACCTCTAAGACCCTCACCTGTGGATTCTTACTGGGTGGTCCCAGTTAGAGGGTGAGCTTCACTTTGCAGTCCCTCTTGACTGTGTCCCGCTGGTAAATGTTGCTACCATCACCCCTTTCTGGGTAGAACGATGCAGTCCTACCACACTGCAGGCCAAAATCCCCATTTACCACTCATGATAATCAATAGGCCTAACTGTATTTGGCATTTGAACAAGGCTTCAGGACCTTGTGACCAGAAGCTGACTAAAGTGACTCAAAACAGGTCCTTCAAAGCAAACTATTTGTTCACCTAAAGGTACATATTCAGAGAAAGGAGTTAAAAACAGAAATCTGTACACATCCAGTCTCACTTAAACATTATCTTTTCTTTGCAAATTTTGGTAAGCGCCACTTAGCCCATCTATTGCTGGCTGGAGAAGAAAATCTGCAGCACTCTGCCTCTGTATCTTGCCCAAGTAACTGCTGCCCACTCATGCCCACCCTGCCTCTCTAGGTAGGGTTCTCAACTGTTCATTGGCCTTTTTGAATCTAGACTCGAGCCTTGCCAAAAAAACAGCTGGCACCAGAAAATGCATCCTTCCAATTAGTAGGTTCCTCACTATTATCTTAACTCCCTTAAAGTTGTTGACTGCAGATGTCTTATCTGACCATTGTTTTGTTTCCTGTTTGCTATTCCTAAGAGCTCCTTTGAATTAACTGTGTAGTCAGACAATTATATCAAGTAGGTAAGCTGTGCTACAGGTCATATTCATACAAAACACAGGTCTCCCCCCTCATTCTCCACACAAGTCCCAAACCTCTAAAAAAGTTGGTGTGATATCAGTCTGAAGTACCAGCAGGTAACACCAAATGTTTTCAAAACGTTAAACGGGACCAATTACCAACTTTAAATATCTCTAACCAAAATCAGAACCTGGATGAAGGGCAGCTTGCTATAGCCGAACACAGTCAAGACTGACCTGATGATAGCGTGAAAGCAAATGCATGTAGGAAAAGTTGTCTCCCGAAGGCCCAATAAGCATGCATCCATGACAAGCTAAAAGCCTGTGCTCTAGCCTATTGGACAATTCTGGCTATAGAGGTTCCATATATCCCAGGCTTCGTTACTGCAACTTCTTATGACTAGGAATGAGACCACATGCCTCAAAACATCTCCTACTTATGCAAATCATAACAACCTCTGCGCTTAGCAACACAGATTGACAGAAACAGTGAAGAGAGCGAAGCATCAGGGTGCTAACACCCCAATGGATACACAGCCCAGTTTAATGTCTCTATGTGGAGATTCAAAGCTCTCCAGAGGACTGGCACTAGCTTCGTAAGAGATCACCTCACCCTCTGAGATATTGAGCTCCCACATATGTTCAGAAGGGTAGTCATAATTTCAAAAGAGGAACACCAACCTCACTAAAAATCACAACTCATCTTTTTGACTGTCCTTTAGTAAGTTATTCACAAACACAAAAAACACACACACAATTAAAACTATCAAGTTATATCTTTTAAAAGATAGGACTCAAGAGAGACTTTTAAAAAATAGAAATAAATAATTCTTAGAAGGTGCTTAGAACCTATGGTAATAGGGGACATATAAATATATAAATGAGCCTGAATACACAAAATGAACAGCTCTATTGAGAAAGAAAATGCCAATATAACAGTGTCACTTAACAAAACAAAAGCAACAAAAAACACACCATAAATGCACTTTACATTTCAGACCTGGCTCACAGGGGATTTTGCTTCAAGATATTTCATGATTTCATTAGCCTGGTGTGACAGGATCACAGACAATCACTACAAGGTACACAAGACAAGTTTTTTATTTGTCTATCATCCCTGCATCATCTTTAGCCAGCAACAAACAAAGCACTGTTGCACATCATTACAATAATCTCACTCCAGGCCTGCCTACCTTCCCTTCCAGGGCTCTGACAGGCAGCAGTTTCTCGAGCAGTTCCTGGCTCAGTGTGAAAGCTAGAAGTATGTTCCTCTTCCCAGACACCCTAGAGGTGACCTGGGCTCTCTCCTTTTAACTCCTCCCCCGAAGCCTGGCATCTAACGCAGGTGTAGCAGGTTAGGGCTGATTAAGCACACAGATGCTTGTTAACCTTTTCCTGGCTAGTATGGGGTTTGTACACCCATTCACATCTGCTGCTACAAAACCCTTTTGATTCTTTTAAAAAATAATTTTAACTCCATACATAAAACAAAACAAAATGTAAAACAACCAAAGAGCCAAACATCATTCTGCGGGGTCCGTGTCCATTGTGTGAAGCCCAACACAGCTTTTTGTAACAGCTGAGTTCCATAGCTGTGGAAATATAAACACTGTTGCTGGTTGAGAATTTTTCACCGGAACAAACTTTTGTTAGAAAATGCAGATTAATCAAACCAAAACTTGTGGAAATGTATTGGCTGTGAAAGACAAGGCTTCAAGTCCATGCTCTGAACTAGACAGTATGGGGACTTGATCCTGGCTCTCCCGCAGTCTAGCTGGGTGCCTTTACAACCAACCTAGTCACAGGGACAGCAATAGTTCTCTAAAACATTTCAAAAGGTCTGAGTTTCCTGAGATGGAACAGGAAGTTACTTTGAAATTTTGGTGGAATGGGAAAACCACTTCCTACCCAGCTCTAACAAGCATGTACTATAGGAAAATTGCCCTTGAAAAGGCTGCATAACTTTTAAGTAGTCCTCAGGGAGGAGCAAATATACAGACTTCTCTCAAGCCAACTTCTATAAATGGTAATACGGTGCGTGAAGTGGTATTAGGAGAAGTATTGGGCATTTGTGTTGCCTCCCTGTCATCCCAACACAGGAATGAGTTTCTCCACTGCTGACAATGAGTTGGGATGAAATAATGCCCTGCGGAAGTCAATGACAAAGCTCCGGCAGGATCTGGACCTAAAATGAGCCACAATGCTTGAAAATAATCTTTTGCTGACAGCCCTGCAATGAGATGGGGCCCCAAGGGCTGCAGATCCTCCTCCTACTTTGGCACTGAGGGAGAAGGAGGAGTCCTTCTTCTTCCCATCTTTGAAATTACTGTAGTCCTAGGGCTTGAGTAATAACTAATGCCCAAGCTGGGGTGGGGGCAGGAGAGAGAGAGACTTGGGACCACAGTTGCCAACTTTCACAATAAGCCAAAATTCAAGCTAATCCCATTTCAAAATAAGGCCAAAACAAGCCAAACCTTAAGAACCCCAACATTCTATGTACTAGATCCCCCTCACATGCAGACTGGGATTGTGGTGAGCCCGCTGTGGGCCCCTGACTCTCTCCCCACCTTGCCCTTGCTTGCTGGGAGCTGATCAAAAAAAAGAAGCAACAAGCTACAAGCCAAAAACTAGCCAACAAGCAACTCACAAGCCAATTAAGCCAAAAACAAGCCCAATTTCTGCATTTTTTCCATGGGTTTGGCATGTCGGCTTGGGACACATGCAGGGCTGAACTGGTCAAAAAAAGGCAGAAAGAAAAGGTTAAAAAATGACTTTCACTCTCTCAACAAGTAAAATAAAGAACAAAATCTCTTACAAAAAAAAAGTCCAAATTTTGAAAAATCCAAAGGTTTTGACCATCTCTACCATAAGGTTGTTCTGGTTGCAGTGTACACATATAAATGTGAGCCTCACCCCATAAGCAGTTTCACAGCTTCTGACTGCACAGCAGTGAGGGGTCCCTGGCCCCCTGCTATACACCAATGCCTGACCTTTCATTAGAGACTCTTGCCCCAAAATTATTGCAGCCAGTTTTTATGGTATGCTGGGACTCACATGCGCTATACTGCTGAATACACTGAGCATAAAATTTGGCCCCAAAGTAATAAAATGCATAAAACACTAACTGTCTACTAAAAAGTTCAGCTTGAATGAGAATGGAAAGAATCTTATTGAGCCTAGCATAAAGACTCCAAATGTCATCATGCACTCTTCTCTTTCTGCTGTCAGTATTATTTTCATTAATGCCTGCTTGGACTATTACAATCATTCTTATATTCATCAGGCATGTGGCACTTTCCACTGTCTCATTAGAACTCTCAGGGCTACAGCTAGTGCAAGAGAAACCCATCTGAAGGCAAATGGAGAAAGATGGAAATTAGGAACAGAGAGACTCAAAGTAAAGTGCTTAGAAGATGGGACTAAATATATGATTGCAAGCAAGAAGGAGTGGCTGTTACAAATGTCAATGTAATACATTTTTGCCTTCAAGACATGGGAGTAATCTGAGAGACAGATTTGCAGGTTGTCATTGCCACAGGCACTTCCAGAATGTTTCATCATTTGAACACCCTGCCTTGTTCATTCTCTCTGACATCCAAAAGTTCCCGAAGGTTTTTAGAACTCTTTGGCAGCTTCTACGCAACAGATTTCCCACTTGTCAATTGTCCAACTCTCTCTGTGATTTCTTTCACCCAAGCCTGAATATATATTTTCCTCTTAAGAGGTAGTAGCTGCTAGCACTGCATTAGTGAGAAGAAAATCCAGCTCAATCAGCAATAGAATATGAGATAATTGTACTTTCCAATTTTCTTATGACTGTGGACCCTTAAAAATTCCACCTGTCCTGCAGGGTCACTTCTGAATAACATTATATTTCTGATAAAACCCAATAGGCTTTTCTTCAAACAAAGGTGAAGCTTTAATGCTGAAGGACTATGCATCTTTGAGTGATCAGATTTATATTTTAACTTTGTTAGTTTGCTTCCTAGCACCAAAGCACATAAAGTTGCTTTGGAACAAATGTCAACTCATATAGCATACAACTTTAAATAACAGAGCTGTGAGCATTTACCAATAGATTAGCATTCACATACAAAAATGGCTACTCTTGAAAATAGAGTATTTGCAATGTTAATATGAGAGTATAATTTCCTGATTATACATATGGGTTTTTAGAAAATCTCAAAAAAATTAAATCAGAAATACGACACCATTGAATAGCACTTTCAATTTCTGATAGGAAAAAAATCTTCTTTCTCCTCTACCCCCAAATTTGAGGCAAAAACAAAACAAAAAAAATGTTGTTTTTATGGAAACTCATGAAATATACAGCTTCAGTGCAGGGGGCTGGATTTGGTGACTTCTTGAGGTTCCTCCCAGCTCTACATGTCTACAGTGCTATGGTTCTATATTGTTTACTGGCTTTCCCAGTGGTGACAATTGTATTACATAGTTTTGGTAACTTAGTGACATCCTCATATTCAATCTGCAGAAACTCTCATTTATTTTTTTCCCTAAAAAAGTGAGAAGTCTACATGCATAAGAACATAAGAAAGGCCGTACCGGGTCAGACCAAAGGTCCATCTAGCCCAGTATCTGTCTACCGACAGTGGCCAATGCCAGGTGCCCCTGAGGGAGTGAACCTAACAGGCAATGATCAAGTGATCTCTCTCCTGCCATCCATCTCCATCCTCTGACGAACAGAGGCTAGGGACACCATTCTTACCCATCCTGGCTAATAGCCATTTATGGACTTAGCCACCATGAATTTATCCAGTCCCCTTTTAAACATTGTTATAGTCCTAGCCTTCACAACCTCCTACAGGTAAGGAGTTGCCCACAAGTTGACTGTGCGCTGCGGTGAAGAAGAACTTCCTTTTATTTGTTTTTAAACCCTGCTGCCTATAATTTCATTTGGTGACCCCTAGTTCTTGTATTATGGGGAAATAAGTAAATAACTTTTTTCCTTATCCACTTTCTCAACATCACTCATGATTTTATATACCTCTATCATGTCCCACCTTAGTCTCCTCTTTTCCAAAACTGAAGAGTCCTAGCCTCTTTAATCTTTCCTCTATATGGGGACCCTCTCTAAACCCCTAATCATTTTAGTTGCTCTTTTCTGAACCTTTTCTAGTGCTAGAATATCTTTTTTGAGGTGAGGAGACCATCATCTGTACACAGTATTCGAGATGTGGGCGTACCATGGATTTATATAAGGGCAATAATATATTCTCAGTCTTATTCTCTATCCCCTTTTTAATGATTCCTAACATCCTGTTTGCTTTTTTGACCGCCTCTGCACACTGCAATGGACGCATCTTCAGAGAACTATCCACGATAACTCCAAGATCTTTTGTCCTGACTCGTTGTAGCTAAATTAAGCCCCCATCATGTTGTATGTATAGTTGGGGTTTATTTTTTTCCAATGTGCATTTACTTTACATTTATCCACATTAAATTTCATTTGCCATTTTGTTGCCCAATCACTTATTTTTTAGTTTATTTTGTGAGATCTTTTTGAAGTTCTTCACAATCTGCTTTGGTGCTTAACTATCTTGAGTAGTTTAGTGCGCGTTCATCTGCAAACTTTGCCACCTCACTGTTTTACCCCTTTCTCCAGATCATTTATGAATAAATTGATAATAGGATGTGGTCCTAGGGACTGACCCTTGGGGAACACCACTAGTTACCCCTCTCCATTCTGAGAATTCACCATTAATTCCTACCCTTTGTTCCCTGTCCTTTAACCAGTTCTCAATCCATGAAAGGACCTTTCCTTTTATCCATGACAGCTTAATTTATGTTAAGAGCCTTTGGTGAGGGACCTTGTTGTGCAAGGCTTTCTGGAAATCTAAGTACACTATGTCCACCGGATCCCCCTTGTCCACATGTTTGTTGACCCCCTTCAAAGAACTCTAATAGATTTAGTAAGACACGATTTCCCTTTACAGAAACCATGTTGACTATTGCTCAAGAGTTTTATGTTTTTCTATGTGTCTGACAATTTTATTCTTTACTAATTGTTTCAACTAATTTGCCCCCGTGGAGTAGGTACCGACGTTAGACTTACCGGTCTGTAATTGCCAGGATCACCCCTAGAGCCCTTTTTAAATATTGGCTACGTTACATTAGCTAACTTCCAGTCATTGGTACGTACCGAAGCCGATTTAAAGGACAGTTACAAACCTTGGTTAATAGTTCCGCAACTTCATATTTGAGTTCTTTCAGAAACACCTTTGGGTTGAATGCCATCTGGTCCCGGGTGACTTGTTAATGGTTGAGTTTATCAATTTAATTTCCAAAACCTCCTCTAGTGACACTTCAATCTGTGACAGTTCCTGCAGATTTGTCACCTACAAAAGCCAGCTCAGGTCTGGGAATCTCCCTAACATTCACCTCAGCGTTTTGAAGACTGAAGCAAAGAATCCATTTAGTTTCTCCGCAATGACTTTATCATCTTTTAAGCGCTCCCTATTGTATTTTCATTTTCATCGTCAAGGGGCCCCACTGGTAGATTGTTTAGCAGGGCTTCCTGCTTCTGATGTACTTAAAAAACATTTTTGTTATTACCTTTGGAGTTTTTGGCTAGCCGTTCTTCAAACTCCTCTTTGGCTTATTCTTATTACACTCTTGCACTTAAGTTGGCAGTGTTTGTGCTCCTTTCTATTTGCCTCACTGGGATTTGACTTCCACTTTTTAAAGGAAGTCTTTTTATCTCTCACTGCTTCTTTTACATGGTTGTTAAGCCAAGGTGGCTCTTTTTTAGTTCTTTTACTGTTTTTCTTAATTTGGGGTATACATTGAAGTTGGGCCTCTATTATGGTGTCTTTAAAAAGGGCCCACGCAACTTGCAGGGATTTCACTTTAGTCACTGTACCTTTTAACTTTTGTCTAACTAACCCCCTCATTTTTGTATAGTTCCCCCTTTTGAAATTAAAGGCCACAGTGTTGGGCAGTTGAGATGCTATGCATTAAGGGTAAGGCGGGGGGGAGGGTTGATTTTGTTTTTAACAAACCCTACTCTATCAATTTAAGAGAGGGCGGAACATATAAAATAAAGGATGTTGTCATAAAAGTTGGAAATATCCTCTCTCCTAACAGATTCTGGGGCCTATCTACCTAGTAGGCTCTTTGTTGTGTAGTCAGTCCATTTTATTAACTTTCTATTTCTGGGAAGCCCTAAAAGGCAAGAATTTTCAGAAACAGCAGTTCCTGACAACATGTATTGTTTGAGCAAAGCCAAATGACGAGTTTTATTGTGACAGCATTTGCAGATGTCAAAAAAAAGTTCTGAATCTATTTCCAAATCATAAAAGGAACACCATATTCTGCATGGCAAATCAGATTGGTAACTCTTTTTGAGCTGAGTAGTTAGCTAACATTCAGGGCCCTGAAGATTGTTTCTATTAGGAGAAGAAATTGATGAGGGAATCAGGTAAATTTGATGCAATCTTGTTTATTTACCAAGACTGTACAAAGTCCTGTTTCCCTGAACACAGGAGAAATAAAATAACAGGACATAGTTTTCTTGCTCACAGCTTCAAGCCTCTTTCCAACCAGCATTCAGCCCAAAAGCTCTCTCTCTCTCAGGGCACACTACCAGTGCTTCCGTCACTGTACTTGGTGCTTCCTTTCTGACTTCTTCATCAGCTTCTCAGACCTTTTTTTTTTTTTTAAATTGAGGCAAAGTTACAATAAAATGTTAACATACTACACTGTTGTCATAGGTTTGCTCCCCACTCTGAACTTTAGGGTCCAAAAGGTGGGGACCTGCATGTACCCTTCTAAGCTTAATTCCTAGCTTAAATCTGATAGCGCTGCCACCAACCAAAAATATAGTGTTTTGGTACACTTTCCATTCCCCCCAAACCTTCCCTGGGGAACCCAAGACCCAAACCCCTTGAGTCTTAACACAAGGGGAAATAAACCATTCCCCCACCTTTCCCCTCCCAGACTTTCCCTCCCTTGATTACCCTGAGAGGCTACACTGATCCAAATTCCTTGGATCTTAAAAAAACAAAGAGGAATTCACTATTCCCCCGTCCTTCCCCCCCCCCACCAATTCCTGGTGAGTCCAGACCCAATTTCCTGGATCTTAAAACAAAGAGAAATCAATCAGGTTCTTAAAAAGAAAGCTTTTAATTAAAGAAAAAGAAAAAAGTAAAATTTATCTCTGTAAAATCAGGATGGAAAATGTTTACAGGGTATTCAGTACATATAACCTAGAGGGACTCCCTTCCCCCCTTCTAAGTTTCAAAGTTACAGCAAACAGAGGTAAAAAATTCTTCCAGCAAAAGAAACATTTACAGGTTGAGAAAACAAACATAAGACTACACGCTTTCCTGGCTGGGTACTTACAAAATTAAAACAAATTTAAATTTAAAAAAAAAAATTAAAATTAAAATTAAAAGATTCAGAAAGATTTGGGGGGGCCTGGATGGACATCTGGTCCCTCTCATGTCCTGAGAGCGAACAGCCCCCAAAACAAAGAACACAAACAAAACCTTCCCTCCAACAAGATTTGAAAGTATCTTGTCCCTTCATTGGTCCTCTGGTCAGGTGTCAGCCAGGTTTACTGAGCTTCTTAACCCTTTACAGGTAAAAGAGACATTAACCCTTAACTATCTGTTTATGACCACTGTATACTACTTATTCAGGATCAGGTGAATATTCAAAGAATCTGGGTAAAGATTCTGGCTTCCTGCTGTTTCTCTCACCAACACATAATAGCCAGCAAAACTCTTCCACCCACATGTGCCTTTGCTTTGAATGGTAACATGTGCCTGTGTTTGAGGTAGAGGCCACTATTATTTTCACCTATATCAAAGAGCTCATTAGCTTCTACAATTATCTTAAATGATGAGTGGTGGTTATACTCCTTGCCCCAGTTTCTAAGAGATTTCATCTAACCCATAACAATGTAATTTAGTTCCTTCTTATTTAAATATACAGATTTAAATGCATTCTAGCTGCAGATAGGAATAAAAACTACAACCATCATTTTCACTCCTCAGTGCCTACAGTTAGACATGTAAAAAAGTGGCCTGATTTTCACCGGAGCTGAGCACGCACATTTACTTGCCTTTATTTTGATTCAGGTGCCAAACTTTGGGCACACATGTTTTAAAATTTTAGCATACACTTTTAAATAATTGTCCTTTTGGATCTCTTGTTTCCCATACAGCGATGTGCCAGAATCTTTCTATTCAGTTGGTGCAGGAGATCAGGGAGGTGCCATCAGGGGGCCAGTTACTCCCTAGTGCTCAAATTGCCTCAGTCCTGACACAGAGGTAGATAGATAGGAGCAATCTAGGGACTACTCTAATTTATGACACCTGGATCTGGGCCCTAAGGGACCATATACCAGCTGTGGTTTGACATAGAGAATTCCCTATCTCTGACTTGTCCCCTACTTCAGGGGAGGGGCTGATGGCATAGGAGCCAGTTCTGATAGTTTCTCACCAGTTGATTATTCTGCTCCATCTGGGGAATTCTCAGTTTGTACCTAGAGCCAGAAACTTGCCTCTTTGTGCTGCAAAGGGGTTACAATAAGGACAGAGCAGCTGGACCTCCTTGCATGTCATGTTCCATTCTTTAATGTTAACTTTCACACTACAGCAGGGGTTCTCAAACTGAGGGTTGGGACCCCTCATGGGGGTCACGAGGTGATTACATGGGGGGATCGTGAGCTGTCAATCTCCACCCTAAACCTTGCTTGCCTCCAGCATTTATAATGGTGTTAAATATATTGAACAGTGTGTTTGATTTATTGGGGGGGTCACACTCAGAAGCTTGCAATGTGAAAGGAGTCACCAGTAAAAAAGTTTGAGACCCACTGCACTGAAGGGCAAATTGTCAAAAACAGTTTCTAATGTAATCACTATTTTATGCCGACAATCACCTGTGGGAGATTTTCAAGTGCAAATAATTGCTGCTATTTATGCCCTTGACTGAGCATGTGAAATCATGCCTACAAGCATTGGCAGCTCCAGGCACCAGCATTCCAAGCGCGTGCCTGGGGCGGCAAGCTGCAGGGGGGCACCCTACCGATCCCTGCGAGGGCGGCAGTCAGGCAGCCTTCGGCGGCTTGCCTGCGGGAGATCCATCGGTCCTGCGGATTCGGCGGCAATTCGCCGGTGGGTACGCCAAAGCAGCGGGACTGGTGGACTTCCTGCAGGCATGCCACCAAATCCATGGGACCGGGGACCTCCCGCAGGCAATCTGCTGAAGGCTGCCTGACTGCCATGCTTGGGGTGGCAAAAAAGCTAGAGCTGCCCCTGCCTATAAATAAGTAAAACTCACACCAAATTAGAGGCTGAGGTGAGTACTGTAAATATCATGAAGGATGATGGAAATCCCACCTCAAGGACTTTACAAATCTGAGATGACAACGTTTTAAAATCCTCTGCCAACCTTCTTGCCTTCTCTATCCTTGTTTTCTTTAATGAATTGTAACTGTTTGGAAATTAAACTGACAGAAGAACTGTGCTCTCAGGAGGGATTAAAAGGAGGAATGTGCCAGGGCTTGCCGCATCAGGGATGGCATTCCTAGTGCAGCGTGGGCAGTGTGGGGAAGGAGAAAGTGAAGGGATGAGCATAGGAAAAGGATTAGGAGAGGTGAGATGGAGTTCAAAAGGGAGAAGAATTTATAGCTATAGGGTGAATGGGAGCATACAAGGTTAGGATGAGGCTAATGAGTTTAAACCTGATATGGAAGCCAATGGGAAGCCAATTAAGGGACTTCTGAAGCATTAATATAATCCGAGGCAGATGAATATTATTATTTTACTAGATGCATTTTGCAGGTAGCAGGCAGAACTATTAGCTATTGTAAAACTTACCATACATTTATTTAGCCAGGAAATTGAATTTCAAATTTTGGGCGTATGTTGCTTGTGTTGAGAGAGCCAGAAAGGATTTTTTCCACATACATGGATCATTGAACTAGTGTCTTGGTGCATTATGGGAAGAATAGTTGTTTTTTTCCATCCTCTGAGTAATCGGGGAGTGGCTACTGCCCAGGATGTCCAGATTACCATTAGTTATGATGTATTTGAAAGTTCAGATACTACACAGCCCTCACACAATTTTACCAGTAGATGCATTACTTACTACAATGTATGTTCTGCATGTTTCAACTGTCTTGAGAAGCAATTCCTCTAAAAAAGAGAAAATATCATATTTCTGTCTGCCCAGGAAACTATAATGTGTCTCAGTGTTTATTGCTAAAGTGACAATCATACACAACTGAAAACAAAAGGGATCTGATCAGCTAAGGTAAGTCCTGAGGTTCTGTGATATAGATTTATAGATTCTAAGGCCAGAAGGGACTATTGTGACCATCTAGTCTTACTTCCTGCATAGCACGGGGCTTAGAGCTGCCCCCACAAAAATTCCTGTTTGAACTAGATCATTTAGAAAAATATCCAGTCTTGATTTTAAAATTGCCTGTGATAGAAAATCTGCCATCCCTTTTGGTAAGTTGTATCAATGATTAATCACCATTGCTGACAAAAATGTACCCTTTATTCCAGTCTGAATTTGTCTAGCTTCAACTTCCAGCCATTGAACTTTATTATACTTTCGTTTTCTAGTAAAGAGTTCATTATCAAATATTTGTTCCCAACATAGGTACTTATAGATTGTAATCAAGTGACTGCTTAACCTTCTCTTTGTTAAGCTATATAGATCGAGTTACTTGAGTCTGTCACAATAAGTCATGTTTTCCCATTTAGATTATGTGAGGTAGCAAGAAGAGGTTGGTGGGTAATTAATTTTTGACTCACTGGAATTTCTGAAAAACATGAAATAAAAATAGATTCAGATAGAATTTTTTTTGAAAAATTACAAAAAATTTGGTGAATCAAAAAGTATTTTTCCAAGTTAATTATTTAATTAATCGTTTTAATTTACTATTCACTGAAAACAAAAAATTCAGTCAGCTCTAGTGGCAAGTGATATTCGCTAAGAAAATCAACAAAAAGTATAGAAATGGTGGCTGGAATTCATCTGCATATATTTTTTTTTAATTAGACATTAATTCTCTGAAAGTCAATTGAAAACAACAATAAAATGACACCAAGCAAAATAATTTATTTAGAGATCCAAAATATTAACTGCATGCAGAAGCTCCTATGAGCATCTAGACCTTTCATTGTCTGACTCCAAGATTTTCTAATGCAAATCATATTTTAATTCTATATCTCTCACATATACCGACGTACATTGTACAATAGTTGGTGTTGATACATGGTACAGGGAAATTACATGCATATTCCTACACTTTGCTATTAGATATTTCTGGTTGCCTGTATTTTCGATGGAAACAACATATTCCAGGTAACTTGGACTGGTGAAGCATGAAAAATCATATTTTATGGGCATCTCTGGTGTGCGTACATCACTCACTTTGTGGATTAGGGTTTTTTTTGTTTTTTTTTTTAAGTCTGTGCACTAACACAAACTATCAATCTTTTAAAGCTCCGCCATATGAAATGTACTGTCATTCATTTAAAAAATTGTGATGACTAACCTCCAGGAGGCATAAAAACAAAGGTGGAACTGAACGAGTATAGTATTACAGAGAAAAACTTCAAGCATTAAAATATTTCACTCAGAAAACTAACCACAATTATCCCAAGAATGAGAAAACATCCTGGGACAAACTTCCCTTTGAGCCATCCAGCCCTACATTAGCTGCATGATTCATGGACTTCCTGCAGGTGATTGGCTCCAATCCTACAACTTTACACTGTAGAAAAAGGTGGATTTTGCTGTAAGTCTGGGACATACAGCAAGCATGCGAAAAGAAGCAGGTGTCCACCTTACACAGATGCCTTGCCAAGCGATACACCCTCACAGAGATAACCATCTAACTGCAGTTTTCCATTCATTACAATGAGCACATTAGGGGATTGAAGACAACTACGGAGGAAACACCTGCATGAAATCTCTCATCTTCTACAAAACAAAGTAATATTAACAAAGAGCACATTATCATTGCACAATTTGAAGTCTCCCCTTAACAAGCTGAATTTTTTTGTCTGTAGCTCATATTGGATTTTTAATAGGAGTCTAGCAGCATGAATGTAAGAACACTAGGAAAGAGCTATTTTCCTGCCTGCAGGGCCTTGTTTGCCTGTTCTTTCCAGAGATGAGAGTCAACCATCTCGTACTTCATGGGAAGCAATTCTCAGCAGTCCAGTATAACAATATTTGCTGGCATTTCCTAATAATCCACAGGTGGAGAGAAAACATCCAGCTGCCATTTCTTTGTGCGGCTGAACTAGCATAAAGCTCTCACATTCTTTTCATCCTCTCACTCATTTCCAGTTTTAAACTCTGAAAAAAGAGAACAAAAAGTGAAACTCCTTCTTTGGGGTGGAAAAAGAAACTTCACCATAACTGTTGAATTCAGACAGTTATTTCAATTTGTCTTTTTTTTTCTTTTAGATTCTTAATATTATGGGCCAATTTCCTGCATGAAGTCTCCCTGGAATCAGCCACTATTGAAGCCCCTTGTGTTCTCCTGAGAATAAAAGCTAGTGCCCCATAGTGCGCTAGCTTCTCCAAAAGCGCCGGGGAGGAGGTAGTAAAGAGAGTGCCATGTTTCTTATCTCCCTCCCCCAACCAGCACAACCACTAGCAGGCCAATGATGCTCACACTGTCTGATGGCTATTCTCTGTAGAAGTTCTGCACTATACTCTACTCAGGATCACTCTAAATAGCAAACTTGTTGACCTTATTTATGTAGTGATGTTTGCAAGCTATAATACTACTAATAAATAATAGGACAGTTATAATGTCTTTGAATGGTTGTTACCTTCCTGCAAATACAATAGACATCTACCTGTAAATGGTGAGAACTCCCTAAATAATAAAGTAAGTGCTCCACACCCGTATACATGCCAGATAAAAGTTGTGTGTGTTTCTTGATTAACATGGCTCTTCCTATTCTAATTCAATATTCTCTTTTTAGCCTTCAGATTATTCATTTTTCCCTCTCATGCCATCTCCCTCCTTACAGTATTCTAGATTTATGTCATTCCACATATGCTATAGACAGAATTCTTGTCTCATTTATCCCAATAGAAAGCAGGACAGACTCCATTGAAACTGATGAAATTACACTAGTGTAAAAACACTATGAGATTGGAATCAGGGCCGGTGCTCTTCATTGCTCCCTGCAGGGTCTGCATCTACCAATGTATGCAGGAGCCCAAGTTTTTCTCTAAATAAATTGCCTGAATTATTGTAGTTGCACATTGCTCTTTCACGGCACCATAGACTTGGCCTGACTGGATGACAGTAATACAAGGAGTTGGTGGCAGAGTGACTCTAGGTTCATACAGTATTGGTAGTAATGTATAAAATGAGGACTTGACCGCTCTGATATATAAGTATTCAAATTCTCCTCTCACTTAAATTAATGTATATCCAGATTAACGCCACTGAAGTCAATCCAGTTATACTATCAAGTTGCATCAGTATGACTGGAACAGAACAAAGAATTTCCTTTTTGGATTAATTCTGAAAGGTGACTCAGTATGTTAATAGCAATAGAATCTTCTGTTGATGTAATTTATTTCTAGCCCATTGATTCATCCTATCTTTAGCTGTCATCTGCATTTTTATCCTGTGTCCTGGACATGCTGATGGACTGTGCTTAGATTACTTTCCATTCTTTACTACAAAATACATGAAAAAAATAGGTCATGAAATGGATTTAATTATTTGTAACACATTCTGGATCTAGATGAAGTGATCTACCATTTCAGCATATTCTGTGTTCTTCTCTGGATACTGTACCCCACATTTTCAAAGAGACATGTTGAAAGGTGGCAGTAATTGTTTGAAATGTGGCTCTGGATATTCACACTCAAAATATTTTATTGGGAACAAACATTATAGTTCTTCAGGACATCAGGCAATGAAAAAAGTTGTTTGGCAGTTTCTGTTATTCCAAAGGTCCTAAAAGCTAAATTTTGATCCTGTTGTATTTAATGATAGAAGAATGTCCTTAATTTTGAAAGTACATAACAGAAAACAGCTTCTTTTTCAAAATCAAATTATCTTCCATAAAGTTCTTAACAGATTCCCATAGCTAGTGCTGATGGGAGCCATTTCAATGAGGTGGTGGGAAATTTCCTAAACAGATTAGATGCTGTTCTTTCTAACATATTTCTGAGGTGTTATTTCTAACAGGTGCCAGACTGATAAAAACAACAGTTGGACAGGCGAGAATGTGAAGTACTTGAATGATAAACAGTTAAAGATCACAACAGTAATTCCTCTGAATGAGGCCACTGTATAAGGGAACATTGAGGATAAACTATTGTTATTGCACAAGAAATCAAACAGCGATAACAGTATGTATTGGGAGCACTGTAGAAAGGAAACATCAGAGAAATAGGGCAATATGTTGTTTAAAAACTGAATTTATCCAACTAAATTTAGCCAAACAGCTATTGTGCACCTAGAATGGAAATAAAAGAACATTTACTTGCTTCAGCTAATCTGAGATCTTAACTTGGGTCCTCTGCTTGTGTTACCTAAAAGAGAAAGTAAAATATCTTCTCTTGGTAATATTTTTTTATTGAGACAAGTGTTAATATTGTGGTAGAGACAGTTACCATGAATGACCATATATTAATCCCATCAACTGTGGCTATTTTGTAGGGTTTGTTTGTTTGTTTGTTTTTTTCAGATATTTACCAGGCCTATTATGATTTTCTGTTTTCCTTAAAGAAACTCACTCTGCAGGTGGTAAGTGATAGTTTCTATGATTAAAGGGAATGAAAAATAAAATTTATATGAAAAAAGATAAAAATAATAATTCAAAATACTGAATAATAATGATAGGAAACAGTTACAGTGTAACAAATTCTGTCCAAACTAGAAGGCAGATTTGCATAAAGGCACACACCTGGTAGCATACACCTATATAGTTACTCTGATGGCACACATAAATACTCTAGTGGTTTGATTCCAGGATGATGATAACCAACAATTCCTAGCATCAAACAAAAAATTGTAATTTGAAATATAAGCATGAATAAGCCTCAAATATTGCAGTCAAATATGGCTGTATAGACTGTATACCTGTGAATATACCTATTTACTTCAGTGGAGCTGTGCACAAAGGTAGTGTCCACTTACATGAATCCAAGAACTAGAGCCAAGCAGGAAATTGTTTTCTGTCCTGCAAGAATTTCTGAAATGTCAAAAATAAATAAATAAATAAAAATACTGACCAAAATCAGGACAGTTGAAATCTCAAGTTTTTTTGTACTGAAAAGCCTAAAATAAAATAAATAGCTGGATCTTGTAAATTAAAATATTTTATTTCTATTTTGACCTTTTATTAAAGAATTGTTTGGGGATTTTTAATAATAAATTAATTTAAATTTCTAAATTTAAAAAATAAACAAACAAATGTAGAAAATGTCAACATGGGATGTTTTGACAACTTTGAAACTTTAGTTTTGACAAATTGGCATTTTGTGAACAACAACAACAAAAAAGTCAACAAATTGCTGACCAGCTTTACTAAGTATCATTTTGGGACACAAAATGATTGTTATAACTGGTGAGCTAATTAATTGCCTTGTGTTGGAGTATATTGACTGAAATAAATTTTGTTACATTTACAAAAAAGGACATTCCATTGTTAGATTCAAAACAATTTAAGTTAGCATGATCCTGGCTGTGAATGCTACAGAGACGTTTATTCTGATGAAATAAAGTGTACCTTTCTGAAGTGAGAAATCATTCAGTCAGCAAAGTCAATATGAGAGGAAACATTACAGCTTTGACCTCTTTAATGGGCCTGCCAATTAGCAGAGTCTCAGATGCCAGTAAGATGAATAATGTTACTGAAATTCTGAGGGGGTAAAAGATGATTTCCTGGAAACAAGACATGAAAGACAAATGGTCATGTCTTCTTAGCATATGCACAACCTGCCTCAGGTGCGTGCCCAGGATTCATCACCAAATTTGGTCCGCTGGTTTAGTAGCATGCTGTAATGCTCACTTACAGCATGATACCAAATGAACACTAGAGTTGCTCAGCCTCAACCATGCAATGAAAACGGGATGGAATTAGTAATGGACCACTGAGATACCTCAAAATTACTGCAACAGGTAGCAACGGAAAAACATCTCCAGTTTTCTCCCTCTCCTCATGTCAGGGAAAGATACCGAACCTATTTTTTCATGATTCTGTGGAAATAAATACTGCATGATCAGGATAATACTGATACCAAATGATACAAGGATGGATGGAAGGCACTATGTAACTGTCCTGAAGGCTCTAGCTAAATGATCACTGAAAGTACCTTTAGTGAAGACTGTAATTCCCTAATTTTATAGACTACTGAATTAACAAACTGTCTGCTAGGTATGGAAAATCACAATCAATCTCTTTATATTCCTGCATTAAGGAAATTAAGCTTTAAAAACAATGTTGTAGCAGTGCTGGGGGGTTTTGTTGTTGTTTTTAGTTTGTTTGTTTGTTTGTTTTTGTTTTAAATCTACAAAACAAAGCAGCTTCCTAATTAAAGAAAAGGATTGATCTGATTCCAAAAACTCTTTCTTGGTGATTAAGAAATAAGAGCATTACATTATTAAAATAATCCTTGAAAAGTACTCACATTTAAGATTTTCAGTGTTTGCCAAATGTAAGTATTAATATAATTAGGAAACATGTTATGGAATAATAGATTTTTTGTTAGAGCTATGTGAAACCTTTGTATAAATACACCAAAATAACAGAATGGTCATCTACTATAGTACTCGGTTTCAGTGTAGCAGCCATGTTAGTCTGTATCAGCAAAAAGAACAGGAGTACTTGTGGCACCTTAGAGACTAACAAATTTATTTGAGCATAAGCTTTCATGGGCTACAGCCCACTTCATCGGATGCTAGGGTGACGAGATGTCCCAATTTTATAAGTCTTTTTCTTATATAGGCTCCTATTACTCCCCAAACCCCTGTCCTGATTTTTCACATTTGCTGTCTGGTCATCCTATCAGATGCATAGAATGGAACATACAGTAAGAAGATATTTATACATACAGAGAACATGAAAAGTTGGAAGTACTGTGTCAGAAAATATATCTAGGAATGGTTTCCAAAGTGGCTGACACTTGAGATGAACCCTTGTGATCATTTGGGGTCCCATTAAAGTCAATGGAAAGACTCCCCTTGACTTTGATAGGATTTTTATCAGACTCCCGTTTTAAACAGCTGGTAGATTTGCAATCTGGATACCATAGTTGGGGCTTTTGTTTGTTTTGGAGTTCAATCAATATTGAGCCAGTCTATCCTATTTGCCAGCTAGTACTCCATTGGCTTGTCATTAACTGCTATCGTGACATGATGACATATACTGATTTTTCTATTTATGTATAAGCACCAGTGTCCCCGGCATGAGAAATAGCATGGATCTAGCATGAGATAGCAGTACTGTAGTGCTTATTGCTGTTTGTTTTCTTCAGTGAAGATCTTGACTTATGTGGTGGTGCCTCTGCTTTATGGCTTTCCTCCTGAGAGGACACAAAGGAGTGCTATTCCCAGGAAATATAAAACACTAGCTATTCAAGAATAATACACATTTCCCTCAGAAATCAACAAACAGAGGCAGAAAAGAAGGCCAAAACATCCCTCTGGTGAATTAAAGAAAAGATGGCTTATTTGGATTATTTAAAAAAATAAATAAATAGAGGATAGGAGAAGAGCAAAGAAGAATTTACACCCATGGGGTGAGCACTGGACAGCTCCAATGGACACGCTGCTGGGTCTGACACATTTAACATTACTGTGTGAGAAGAATAGGGGTCTGATGGTTGATTTGGGGGCTTAGGGAAAATGACTCACACTGTGGCAGTCATGTTTGGGATTAGATTGGGGAATGAGTGTTCTGAGCATCGGTGCTGCCATGCTGACTTGCCTGGAACTTGGAGTCAGGAGAACAGTTGCAGGGGAATCTTCTAGCTCTGATCCTGCTCAGCCTTCCACTGTGAGCCCTCAGTTTTGCTGTCTCCATGTTATCATTAGCAAATGACAGCTGGGTTTTGGGTGTGCTCTTTCAGCTATGGAGCACATTATGTTCATCTGTAAAAGTTGTATGAATATGTGATCTGCCAGTGAGCCAATGCATTTCTATATCAGGCCATTGGAATGTGAGAATGTTTTTCACCAGTTTAATATTGGACTGTTGGGACAACAAGAAGGCAGGCAACAGTAACAACCCAGATAAGGAACAGCCACTTGAAAGACAACAGAGCTATCAGTTGAGAAGAAGCCACATCCAGGTGCCAGGAATGATTATGCCAGGCTTACTCCATAAAACCTTTCAGCGGTGGCTGGTCATGAGCATTTGTCCTTAGGAAGGAAGGCATATCATATTGTGTCTTTGGAGTTTATTGGTCAAGCTTGTAGAGTCCTATACTCAACATAGTGGCATTTCTCTGTTTGCCTGTGTGTATGTAACACAATAACTTTTGAACCCCACATCCAGAAAGGAGAAATGGTGGACACATGGAGCCTTTGCCAGCTGTTCAGCAGAACCACAGCTTCATGCTCCTTTACAATTGTCTGTAGACCAAAAAGGTGGTTGATGACACCCATTAGCACCTTTCAGCATAGCAATATCCCTATCACATCTCTGTACAGCCTCCCAATGGAGATGACCATGTTGACATCCTGAATGATTTATCTCCCAGAGAGAAAAAAGAGAAATAATAATTGTTGAGGAAGGGGAGAATTGGGTGATATACAGAACCTGGAGCAGGGGGAGATTAGGGGATCTTGGTATGGGGGGGGAAAGAGAGGGGACACAAAACCCATGATACCAGGGTGGGGAGGTGCTGCTGGGAGTTCCTGAAATACAGAGGGATGGTAGGGTGGCACACAGTGAGTTTGAGAGAGAATGGAAGGATGAAAGAATCTCCTGGTTTTCTCAATGAATTATGCGACCCTCCCTTAGGTCTTGAACCATAACATGCTATTGGAAAGGTCACAGTTCATTTTGGGTCTTTTACACACACACACACACGCACACACACACACACACACACACCTCTGAAGCATCTTGTCAGAGAAACACATTGTTTTCTACAATACATTTAATTAAAACAGTTTTAATTACCAGGGGAGGATATCAAAAGAAGTGTTCTTAAACACTGAGAGAGCTATTGTCCAGCCTCATAGGAGGATATAGGACACATTGCCAGCAAGAAGATTAAAAATAAGACCATTAGCATTGTGACTAATAGCAAGAAGTTATTGTTCATCAAGATTAAAAGAATAATAATATTAATTCATGAACAGGAGCATTGGGTGATTTTTTCACTGTTTCTAAAAAAAAAAAATACATAAGAAATAAGAATGTCCATACTGGGTCAGACCAAAAGTCCATCTAGCCCAGTATCCTGTCTTCTGACAGTGGCCATGCCAGGTGCCCCAGAGGGAATGGACATAACAGGTAATCATCAAGTGATCCATTCCTTGTCACCCATTCCTAGCTTCTGGCAAACAGAGGCTAGGGACACCATTCCTGCCCATCCTGGCTAATAGCCATTGATGGACCTATCCTCCATGAATTTATCTAGTTCTTTTTTGAACCCTGTTATAATCTTGGCCTTCACCACATCCTCTGGCAAGGAGTTCCACAGGTTGACTGTGTGTTGTGTGAAAAAAATACTTCCTTTTGTTTGTTTTAAACCTGCTGCCTATTAATTTCAATTGGTGATTCCTACTTGTGTTATCAGAAAGAATAAATAATACTTCCTTATTTACTTTCTAAATACCAGTCATGATTTTATAGACCTCAATCATATTCCCCCTCTTTTCCAAGGTGAAAAGTCCCAGTTTTATTAATCTCTCCTCATACAGAAGCTGTTCCATACCCCTAATCATTTTTTTGCCCTTTTCTTAACCTTTTCCAATTCCAATATATCTTTTTTGAGATGAGGCAACCACATATGCAGTATTCAAGATGTGGGTGTACCATGGCTTTACATAGAGGCAATATGATATTTTCTGTCTTATTATCTATCCCTTTCTAATGATTCCCAAGGGAAATTTCAATGCAGTTCAGTCTTTTTCTAAAAATCTGAATTTGTCAACCACTGTGAAGTGGAGCTCAGCTGAAGATGTTCAGATGAGTATAATTTTAGCATATTTTTAAACACGCTGGCACAGTCAGTGGATGCAATTTTACTATTAAAAGAGATATGATAGAGTAATATAAAAAGTTTAAAAAACATGATGGTTAAGACTGTTCTGTCAATGATAGACTCCACTCTTCTTTCTACACTCATACTTTTTGTCACGGCAATTATTAAAGAGTGATTTTCACATAGTTATTCTTAAAACCGGGATTATGTTCTTTTCTTGTTACTCAGGTGCACTGCTCCTATTAACAGTGTGGCAGAGCTCTGACCTTGCTCCTGTGGGTCCTGCACTTCTAGGCGGTTTATGCTAGCCTCAGTGGCTCACTGTGACCCTCCACATAGCCCTTCTCTCTCTAGGGCCAGGGTTACAGTCTACTGAGCCCTTTTCATCATAGGCCTGCAAGGTGAGAGAACTTCCACAGTTTCTGTTCAGCCTCCTGTCCTGACAGGGACCTGACTTCCCCTTCCAGGAGATGTTCCTGTAGTGGTGAGTTGCGGGGGGAACCCGGGCCCGCCTTCTACTCCGGGTTCCAGCCCAGGGACCCTAATGGTAGCAGTTGTTGGCAACCAACCTTTCACTGCCAGAGTTGCTACATTTCCCTGGGCCACTTCCCCACAGCTCTCCTGCTTCTCCCTTCTTCACCCTTACCTTAGGGCTCCTTTAATGATGTTTTAGGGTGTCTTCAGTAACCAGCCCTTCACCCGCACTTCCTCTCCTCTGGCTCCCTGACTCCCCTGCCTGACTGGAGTGAGCCCTTTTTATAGTATCAGCAGGGCCTTAATTAGAGTCAAGTGGTCACATTAACTGAATGGCCTCACCTGACTCTTTACAGGTTAATTAGAGTCAGGTGTTCTCATTAGCCTGGAGCAGCCCCTGCTCTGGTCAGTCAGGGAACAGAAAACTGTTAATCCAGTGGCCAGTATATCTGCCTTCTGCTATTCTGCTGTATCCAACTGGCCTGGGTATAACACAACAGTTATTCAGAGTTTATATGCAAATTGAAGACATTAGCAAAAGCTATTGAGTGCCAGCACTTCCAGAGTGTTTGTCTTCACTAGGGTACCGGTGATATGAATTAGCTCACTGTCTTTATTTGCTGCTCTGGTTCATGCTTATTTCTGTGCTGCTCTCTGTGTGTGAAATGGCCTCCCAATTCCAGCATACCAGGGTTCTACCCACTTCACATTCAAATTCCTCCAAAGATCACATCTTCCAAGCACTAACTACCTTCAGCCAAATGGTCTCTGCACTCCTGTGTTATTAGAGAGGAAGGAGGAGAGGAAAAGGCAGAGGAACTACAAAATTACTACTTTCTAGTGTATCTTATTTTAGCTCTATCTGAATGTAGGAGGATTAAAATGGTAAGACCCAGGTTTGCCTCTATACATTTCACCTCTTCATGGTGGCTGTAGTCACTGATCATTTAATTTTGCTTTATTGTCAGGTTGAAACTGCATACTCCTTACTTTCCTCTTGTTCTTCCATAACTTATGTTCATGGCTAATCACAGACAGAATGACATAATCAGTAGCTTTCTGAGAATCTGATTCAAATGAAAGTTAATAAGCAGACTGAAGGAGATTTACAGATCAAAGATGCCAATTTTGGCTTTCTCCAGGAGGCTAATTCTATTTTCTTCATGAGCAAAGAGTTCCCTTTGAAGACACTCATAGTATATACCTGACATGATCTCTCCTGTCTCAAGCCAATTAACAAGTTAGCTTCTTTACTATTGCCCCCCCAATGAATACGATATGGTAGGCTTCTAATATGAAATATTTGTCCAGAGTACAAAACACCCCGAACTGCTGCACTCAGCTGGGGCAGGTCTGGCCATTAGGCGGCCCACCACAACTGGGCCATTAGGAAGAATGGAAGGGGTGGGCCTAGGCTGTGAGGTTCAGATTTGTATATGGTCTATCCAGTGCTGAAGTTGAGTCCCACTTCAGTTGTGCTATAGCTGTTCTTCCACCATTTCTAAAGGAGTACTTAGTGTACAATGCCCTTTGCATGCTCCTTTACGAACCTGGGTTTATTTGACACCTGATGACTGGATTCTAGGCATCAACATGAGACTGCTCCTGCCTCAAGATGAAATATTCAGGGCTCTAGATTAGCCAAATGTCAACACATATTTCTGATTATATCTTGGGCCAGATTTTTAGCCCCTCCCTGAGTCTCTGGGCTTTATGGTTGCAAATTAGGCAATTTAGCTTTAAGTACTGATATGCAAGTGCAATCAAGTAGTTTGACATTTGAAACACTTCAATTATGTCTGTAATTATTTTCGAGCACTGGTTTCATGAGCAAAAATGAAAGCCAGCATTTATGAATCTTGCCCTTGAGGATTATGCTATCAGATCTCCCCTTTGCCATCTTTTCTTCATGTTGGCATTTAAGGTAGTGTGTCATTCCCTAAACAAATATTCAAGGGCTACTAGAACAATAATCCATCAAACACACTTATACTAATGCACCGTGGAACAAAATTCAGATGCTCTTTCAAGCTATGGAATGAATACTGCTTGGATTAAAATTTGCTAATACTTTAGAAACAACATGTCATGCTCTACCTACTGGGTTTTTTGCTTTTTTTTTTATAGGACAGTAATTATGGTTTGTTGGTTTTTGTTTTGTTTTTTTTTAAAACCCAATTGATCTAAAAAAAAGAATTTTAAACTCTTTTTTCTAGGATAAAGTTTTAGGATCTTATTCTCTTCTCATTTATATCAAGAGTCAGTGCCTTTAAGTCAATGGATTCACACTGATGTAAAATTGTTGTAGGTGAGAGGAGTATCAGCCATTTGCTAAACAAACTAAAAGAGGCAGATTATGTCACTAGGTGAACATTTGATTGTCTGAGGTGGTGATGGTTCTCTATGTTTGTTCATGTGTTATATATTTAGAGCTAAATTTTCAGTGAGGTACATGTAAATGTTCATATATATTTGTGGCCTCAGAAGTTATGAATGCAAATATATGACAAAACCACATAGAACAGGTATGCATATGGGCCTTAAGTGAGACCGCTAGACTCCTTGCTTAAAGATCTCATTCTGATATTGGACAAAAATTAAGTGTCCATGTGGATTCTTTTAGCAGAGACAGTGAGATGATGAGGGCAGCAGTGTCTGCAGTATGTGGAGAACATGCATCTCTACAGCTGTTTCATTGGACAGTTCACTAGTTCAGTTTTCCCAGCATCCAGCAGAGATTGGGACTTTACTGGTTTAGACTCAGTCCATGTAAAGACATAAAGAGAACAGAGTAGGTTTGGGGAAACAAGCAGAGGAATTGCCAGAGATTATACTAGTGATCTCTAATGAGGGGAATGGGTCGCCCCTTTGTTACTCAGGTTCCCAACCTAGAGGTCTTGATGGATCCTTTGCAGTTGAATGTAGGAAGATAGCAGCAGGGGCAGTGGACTGGCCCAGAGTCAATTTTCCGCCTGTGCTTAGCCAGAGTAATGATGGTGTTGAGTTTTTTTGTCACAATTCTCATCACATTCAATCATTCGTTTGTCCTCTTCAGATTGTGTTACTACAGCACATTCTTCATACATGAAGACAACTTTCAGACACTGTATTTCGTGCAGAATTCAAGTATCGAATCACATAGCTGTTTCTCTTCAGACCATTGTTCAATATGTGCTCTAAGTTCCAATTTATTTCTGGGTGCAATTCAAGCTCTTGGTTTTGATATATAAATTCTCAGCAGGTTGGGGCTGGTCACGTCAGATACCACCATTTTCTTCATGTAATGCATTGGTAGTTGAGATTAGCTGAGGCACGCAAGGAATTTACTTCCGCAAATATGATCAAGCAAGGTCACAGTCTGTTGACCTTCAGAACATGCAATAAAACTCAGCTGTTTTCACACATTCCTCTCTCCCCGGGAATGGGCAGAATGATTACAAGACTAAAGGTAAATAGTGGAAGTATTCCTGGATGGTGGAATTGGTGCAAATTTATGGCTAATTTACAACTAACGTGTATTTTTAGGAGCTTCTGAAATATTGATGCAGGAGATTATCCTTACCCAAAATACCATGAGAGGCGAAAGGTTAAACATCACAAGTAGAAATGAAAAAGGATGGAATGGCTAACATTAGTAGATGATGTAGGACGTGTATGAATAATTGGCAGCCCTTTTTCAAAAGTTACCAGGACACCTTTCCTGCCAATTAAAATAAATGGCCCAAATTAAGCTGGCATTGCTAACTCAGTTACAAGCCTAGTCAGGGCACCCAAATATATTGTGTTAAGTGGGCAAGAGAATTTAAAAAATTATACTTTGATATTTATACAACATTCTTCATTTATAAGTCTCCTGAATAACTTTGCAAATATATTTAAGAATAATTTCATTCATCACTGAAATCCCTGGGTGGAAAATAGCAGCTGCTTAACAGCACACTGCAAACTACACCCATTTAAACTTGAAAGGGTAGAAAAAATCTGCATCTAATTTAAACAGTAAGGTAATATATAGGAAGGCAGAATAGAATTATCCTATCTGGGATACAGCCAAGACTCAAGACTTAAAAACCAAACAGCTATGAGATTTTAAAAGCTAAAAATATTCAGGGGCTCACCCAGCTAACAATCCATCCAGTAAAAGCCACCTACCACCATGTTAATTTGACTGCCATCCACATCACTTACAATAGCAATAGTATTTTCTTTAGAAGTCTCCCATCTGAGAACTTGTTAAGCCAGATGATTCTTAACATTTTCTTTCTTAGCTGACAAGATCACATCTGAGATGGCATTGCTAGAGGCAAACCCTCAATGATTATAATTTTCAGCCTATACTTTAAAAATCACTATGAGCACTAGTGTTTTTTAAATGTGTCTGTAATTGTATGAACAACAAATGTGCTTGAATTTTTGATGGGATGGGAGATTTTCAGATATTTGCAAATGTGTTTTTGGGTCAATATACTCTTTTGTGCCATATGTCTGCACACTGGAAATAACTTGTTTGCAGCAGATATAATTAAATGTGTTAAAGTAGGTGTTTTGAGCTTAGTTTACCTATTTCTGTGGGAGAATTAATTGGTGATTAATTTACACTTAGGAAACCAAGCAGTCTGTTGAAGAATGTAAATGAAGGCAACATGTACATGTTGGAAGATACAACCATCAGATTTCTGAGTGGATACCTCCACTAGTTTATAAAAGGAAACAGCAGTGGCCTCCCACCTTCCCTCCCCTGCATGTAGGTACTCAACACAAGACAGGTAGATCACATTTCAATTGATTATTGGTATGGAAGAAGTTATTAAAAAGTAAGTGCTCAGAGCGCCACATCCACCACCCTTCCCTTCTCCTATCAAACTGATGGAAAATTTAACATGATTTCCTTGCCTCAGGTGGAGTTCATTCTTCTCTCTACTCCTAAATCAGCCCTGCCAGAACCTTGTCTCATAAAAGTACAGCATTCTTTTGGAATAATTCAGGTTGGAACATATGGGAAGCTAAGGATTTTCAAAGCAATTCCCAGTGGAGGTCTCCATTCTAGCCCATATTCGTCAAATTACACATTTTAATGCTGTGCTGTCCTTTCAATACACTCAGTTTTCAGAAATAAACTTTTCCAGGAAATTATATTTACTGTAAATTTGTTTGCTATGAGGTTTTTGACTCCTTTCTGTGTTAAGACTAGGTTTCTCAATTTGTATTATCCTAAAGGTTTATCACAGGTTACGGAGAAAAATCAGGACATTTACCACAGGACTTTTTTTATTTTTGTGGGAAGCCCTTGCTAAAATATTGTCACAGAACATTATTAGACTATATTTTAAGAGATAAGATTGATTGGGTCTTCATTTATAACATCAATAAAGAAAGGATCTGAAACTGCCTACTGTATCTTGCATATGCACATCAAGGTGGAATTTTGGCTGCATCAAAGTCAACAGGAGTTTTGCTATTGACTTCAACAGAGGCAGAACTTCACCCCAGATGCAGGGAAGCTGGACGGACTTTTTAAAATCAGCAACTGGAAACCAACCAAATTGTGGGCTTTTGTGACAGCACAATAGGAGAACAAAGCAAGCAAAGAACTGCTCCAACTACCTTATCCAAGTATAGTTAAAATAGTGGATTTTGAACTAGAATTTAGCAAGTTACTGGGCCAGATTCTATGCTCATATAAATTAATGTAGTTTCATTGAAGCCAATTGAATTCTTCCAGTTTACATGAGCAGAAAATTTGGCCCACTATGTTAATTGATGTTTAACATATTTAATTTACAACTTAAAGTGCCATCTACTACCAAATATTTTTCAGTACTTAAAGAAATTTACTTTGACCAAACTGGTAATTGACTATTTTATTGATACTTAAGACAGTGGGGCTAACACACAATGTGGAACAGCTTCTCAAAAGTATCCTTAATCACACTGTGCTTTTAAAATAAATAGAAGTTGAGAGTCTTTCTGTGTAAAAGCAAATGTAAAGTTTCTCCAAACAAAAAACATATGCTGCATATATCATTCATGATATGCAGTAGGTGATGAAAGGCAGATGAGCCTTTTCTCCCTTGGTCTTCAAATAAAAAAGTAGTGTTATATGTTTCTCAGGTTACTACAATAAAATATAATTATGGCTGTATTGCAACATTCACTGAAGTCAAGAATGTTTAAAATTTAAGGGGTTTATTCTCCTTTTGTCAAGCATTTTCTACATACAGAACATCCACATGGTGTCAGTTACAGAAGAAAAATGCATAAGTGACAGACTACTGTAAATAACTGAGTAACAGTTTACATGGTTCTCATTCACAATGGGAAAAATTGTTAAAAAGGAAAACAGATTTAGTAGCTAGAAATGTAAGCAGATTTTTATTTTAATTAAATCTACCTGCCAGGAAGTTTCCTCAAGCTAAAGAGAGATCTACTGTATCACACAGCACAGGATGCTAAATACACACACAATTACAATGCTAGAAAATTTCAGGTTTCTAAGTGATTTTACACAATCTAAACTGGAGTAAAATTTTACTTAGAAATTTTTTTTTCCTAATTGCTTTAGTAAACAGAGGACATTTTAAAAGCTCATAAGCATTCCTTAAGAAAATAAAAAATAAAAATTACCCCAAAATATTTATGTCATTACTGTAAGTCCGGATAGATGTTTTACTGCTGGCTTCAATTAGTCAGATTTTTCTGATTCTATGTGCTTACATTGTTCTAAATTTAAGAACCTTATCATTCTCATTTAGATGTGCAAGCTATGTTCAAATTTAGAGTAACAGTTAGTTAAACTAAAAAAAATACAAGGGATTTTTTATTTTATTTTATTTGCAATAATCCAATTAGAGATTTGGTGTGGAAAATCTACTGAGGAAATGGAAAAGGTTATGAAATACTTGTACATGACATAATGCACAAGCAAAAACTCTATCCACTGGTTGTAGTCTTAAATCCAGTTCTGAGTTTTATGTTAAGTTCTTCAAAATGCATGTTTCATAAAATTATTTTAAAAAATAAGTTTTCTTGCCAGGACAAGTGAAGCTTCATATCAGTTTGACAAAGTGTGATTTATTCTAAGCAGATACACATCATGTTTCTCTTTAGTAGACCTGAAACTCCCTGTTGATACAACCCTGTGATAGCAAAGTAACTTGACACTTATATCTGTTACAAAAAAGGTAAAACTTCTGCTATCAGTTGGAATTATCTCAACTAAAACTCACAATAAAAATAAATTTCTCAAACTGCAGTGATCAAAAAACAGAGTAACGTGCTCCACAACCTGATGGAGACTAAAAACTTGAGATACTAAATGCTTCTTTTTAATGACACAAAATCCTGTAGCCACGCTGGGAATAAATTAAATAATTTCTACTCTTCCTTTTCCTTGTGAGACATTCCCTTCAAGGCACAAAAAGATTGAACAGTGGACAGGACAGAACATTTCAGTTTAAGAAGTCTAAGGTTGCACAACACTTCTTATTTTTGTTGGAAGAAAACCAAACTGGAATTTAAATATATTTCAGTATGCCACTTACAAATGCAATGGATCATATTAAGTCATTTGAAACTCCCTGAAGTGTAGGTTTGTTTTTTTTACTACTTTAAAATATTGTATCATCATTTCATAATTAAGCTTTATAATTGCTCTCATTATTAAGGTGTATCATAAATTTCAGTATTGATTTTAATCAACCAATGTATCCTCAGATGGTCATTAGTAATAAGTCCCTTTGATGAGTAATCACAGTTTTAATAATTTTTTATGTCAAAGTTAATATCAAATTGTATCTGAACCAAACAAATGACAGATACAGAAGGGTCTAAATTTCAAAGGAAAACAATCTAAATTTAAAGAATGGAGTTAAGTGCAATGTACTGTAGAACTATTCATTCAGTAATTATCTAATATGATTCCTTATGCTTCTCCAACCCAAATTACTGTGTTGCCTCTCTCAACTTCAGTAATTTCACAATTTAACTTATTGAGTCTTCCATCAAGGATAAACAGGGATTCCTGGGAAGGTGTCATAAGGTACTGGCCAAAGAGACCACTGTCCTTGATTAGCCGGTTCTTACTGTTCCATGGCCATTCTTCTGTCTTGACAGGCTCTTTAAGGCTCTTTACCATTTTAACTTTGCCAGAGGAGAGCTCAACAAAGAGCACATCAGTTTGTGTGCTGGAACTAGCATAGATGTTGTACTGATGGGCTTCAGTAAATGATGGCTGAAAAGCAACATCAGATATGTGCAAGTTAGTGTGAATATCAAACGCATCCTGTACTTCTCCTCTGATTGTAATGGACTGGACATTCATGAGACCTTTCACATCATCAATGCTGACAAGGTAGTGCCCATCTGGAGAGATATATGGAGTGCCTGTCACATCACCATTGTATCCAATCACAGAATCAGTGACACTGTCCACAATAAGCTGTGGTGGTATAGCCCCAGTTGTATCAGGCTTGCAGCAGATAAAATAATATCCTCCAAGGTGTGTATAAGCCAGAGACTGAGGAATACAATTATACTCCTTTAAACTAATTGTCTTGATGTATGACATAGTTTCAAGATCCATTTTCTGGAGCACAGGCTCATCTTTGTGAAGAATAAATCCAAACCTAAGAGGAAAAAGCACAACATCAAAAAAAGAAAGCCCATAGTCTAATTATGTACAAACGAGCAATAAATGCAAGAAAAGTAGAGGAGTTAAGATGTATAACAATATGTTCTTGCATATCTCAATTTCAAATGTTTCAAACAGTAAGCTGCTTAAAAACATCTATGTTTTCTTGGCTTCTTTGCAATTATAATTCAGAATTTGTAAACCAAAATATTTTAAAACCATAGATCTAGTTAATTGGAAGAGCATAATTTGTTTTTTTTTGTTTTTTTACAAAGGGCAAGAGGTAAACATTATTCCAGATGTGTCTAAATCTATTGACATTTTGTATATTCAGTTATACAATCAAGTAACTTTTACCAAAACCAGAAGGGATAAAAGGCTTGAATATCAAGATGCAGTACATCCCGCATATTTTAATTCACTCATTTCGTTCTCATATTTTGTTGAGAACATCAGATTAATCAATCTGAATTGCTACTCAGATAATAATCCAAATCTTTCTAATTTAATTCACCTGAAATAAATATCAAATAAGGATTTAGGTTTATGTCTTTCAACCACACGGACCTCCTTTGTAAAATTTTTAAACATCCCTTTGTAAATCACAGAATTTCCATTGAAAATGAGTTGTACAATTAAACCTTTAAATCTCTAAGTTTTATATTGATAAAATTTTTAATATAAACTCCATATTAGTTCTCTATCTGCATATTGTCCCACAAAGGAACATTTCTGGTCCCAATAATTATTGCATTGCACTCACACAAAAACCTTAAACATTTTTTAAAGCTTAGGAAGTGCACAGTACTCTTCCCTTCAAGACAAGAGCATCAGTAGCATTTTTTCTTAACAGGTACTTCATCTCAATACACATCTCAAACTGTAACTGACCCCTGGCTCCTGAGAGCTAGGTTTTCTTGCTGCTGCGTGCTAATATATCTGGAAAGCCTGACAATCTGAGCCAATGGGTTAATAGGATTAACAACAAATAAGAATGACAGTGATGCTGGGACAGGAAATTGGAATGGATTGACTGAACAAGATTAGGCTCATATTGTGTTTTGGAAAGTCTGATTTTGGATGCCTTTTCTTTTAGCTTTGACCTTGACTAAAATACCCTTCCATACTCTTCTCATGAAGCCTGCTGAGACTCCAGATGCATGATATTGTGTTGCTGAAGGTGCAAAATACAGTATTCACACTTCTGCAGTAAGAGCAATGCAATTTAGCTAATGCTACACACATCGTGAAATGGCAAATGCACACATTTGTCAGACATTTAAAACAATATTGGGCACTATCACATACCGAATTACCATTTGTAACATGAGGTCACTTATCAAGCAACAATATGAAATCTTAAAACTATATGGCCCACATATCAACATACTGCATACAAATGCAGAGAGGTAGCATAATTTAATAAAGGTGACTAGAGAGTAAATAACTAAATCCTGATGTCCTTTACGTAATGGCCTCCACTGAGAGTGATCTTTGGGGATTAATCCCTGCACCTCCAGTGCTAACCGTAAAGGAACATTAATGGGTAGCTACAGCGGACTCATACTCTCCATGAATCAACTGGAATAACACACACTTAACAATGGTTTATACTTACCTATTACTCAATCTTTTCCCATGCAAACCATTCAACTAGATTTTTATATGGACAAGCAATAACTGGGCAAGATAACATCTTCAATTCTGAAGCAAAACTCCCCCTTGGCTTCATCTTTAATACCAAAATTCCTCCCTCCTCTCTCAAAAAAACTGTAACATTAAGATTGCTAAATCAAGCATTCAAAAGTCAGTAAATACAAATAAAAAATGATTTGTCCCACAACATTAGCTCAGCTTAACAACACAGCCTTTCTACTATATGGTGTGCATTAATAAAAACAAAAATTACATTTAACAAGGAAAACAGGATTAGAAACCACTATGTATTTGTAACACAGCTGAGTTAACATTGTGGGAGAAAATCTTAACCTTTGGCATTTCTTGACTTTTGAGATGAGTGAATACAATTGACGGTTTAAAAAATAAATAAATCAGATTATTTCATATAAATCAGATCTTTTATAAATTAAATACATTTTTCTTTTAAAAATAAACCTGTTTAAAATTAAATTTAAAATTATAACAACATATGTTAAGGCCTAAACCTACTACAATTTATTTGTTGACCTGTGGCCATGATCCTGAAGAGGTTCTGAGGCAAATTTAATTCATACATTGAATTACTTTTATCAGTCAAGCTAATAGAGCTAAAGTGAAAGCAGAAAACATATAGTATAAATGTTAACATTATTAATGTTAAGGTAAGTTTGGCAGTAAAGCTGAGGCTTAGCGATATCTATTAGTAGTTATAGATTTGCTAGCAGAAATAGCATAGGAGTTAGCATAGATTATATTTAGCAATATGTGCCTTGTGATAAACATGTAAACTGCAAAAGTACCAGTACAACTTTTGAAATAATGGAATTTTTGGGACTTTGTAACAGGAGCTAATCACATTGATGTATTAAAACTATTAGGAAATGTACTGATGCAAATAGCTTATGTTAAGAGCTGAAACATTAATTATGGTCATTCAGGATACCATACACAGGCAAGGGGCTAAAATTTAACAAGTTATCATCCTGGACATATGTGGGTGTTCAGAGTATAAAAGCTAATATATTTATATTCACAAGTGGGTTCAACAAAATAACAAGAGCAGGCAGCAGGCCAAATCCTCACTTCCACTTACAATGTGCTCCACTTATTGTTCTTTCCATCTTCCTTTCTAATGGTCTCCATAAGATTGAGCAATAGAGGAGGACATTTTGTTATCTTTACTTTGCTTTATTATAATTTTCTATTATTTCAATTATATTTATCTCCAATACCTAAAACTCAATGTCTGTGTGTGCATCCACCAATCTCATACTTAATACAAATTCTTACGTAGTGACTGAAGAAAATAATCTGTTATTAGTGACCTATGAAATTTCCACTCTAAAGTTATAAAAGGCTACAATTAAAACAAACATTTAAATAAATAAATATGCTGGAAGAATGAGCCCTCCTCTGGTTGCCCCATCTCAAAAGAGATATATCAGAATTGGAAAAGGTACAGAGAAGGGCAACAAAAATGATTTTAGGTATAGAAAAGCTTCCATATGAGAAGAGATTAAAAAGACGGGGACTGTTCAGCTTAGAAAAGAGATGACTAAGGAGAGATATGATAGAGGCTTATATAATCACAAATGGTGTTGAGATAATGAATAAGGCAGTGTTATTTACATAACACAGAACTAGGGATCACTCGATGAAATTAAAAGGCAACAGGTTTAAAACAACCAAAAGGAAGTACTTCTTCAAACCCACAGTCAACCTGTGAAACACTGCCAGGGAATGTTGTGAAGACCAAAAGTATAATTGGGTTCAAGAAAGAATTAGATAAGTTCATGGAAGACAGGTCCATCAATGGCTATTATCATAAAATGGTTAGTATGTTACAGATAGAGATAAGTAAAAGATTTTTGTAAGAAATAGAGTATCTCCATCACATTTGAAGAAAACAATATTTATAACCATTAAAATGAATCTAACCTTGTTCCTTAGAACATAATGACTATCCAAAGCAGCAAGTTGGCAAGTTTCCATCAAGTTACTGGGGAAAAATGAAGTTAAAGAAAAGAATACCTATAATAAGTAACTGATTAGGCAGGGCTGGCCTTACCATGAGGCAAACTGATGCGGCCGCCTCAGGTGCTAGACTGTGGGAGGGCTCCACTAGGACCCAGAGTATAGAAAATTGTGTCTGTTGCTAGTGTATATATTTTCTCTCTGCTCTAGAGGCACAGAAATGGTGGAGTGCTGTGCTGGAGGAAGGAGGGCACAAGAGACATAACAGGCAGGCAAGAGAAAAGGTAAAAGGGAATGAGCTGAACAGAGAGAGAAAGGAGGAGCTTCTTATGTACCTCTCTAGCATCCCCAGGAGTCTGGACTGATTAACACCAGTTTCTCAGGGAGCTTCCTGTTTCCCTGAACCCACTTGAGGAGAACAGGCAGTCAACTGAAGTAGTAGGAGCCAGTTAGTCCCTTAATACACTAATATCTTCCCTCACTCAGGCCCTGCTACCAGCCTGCTTATTTTTACCCCTTCAACTGAGTGTTGAGAGCCACTATAGCTGGCACAGAACAGCCGTCATGAGTGAAAGAAGAAAATGCCCCTCTGGGCAGCATTCAGAAAAAGAAAGAAAGCAAAGGAAGCTTTTCTATCTAAGCAGGAAGGCGCTCTCCTGAGATACATAGTCACAAATGTTCACAGTGAGCCTTCTGGCCTCAGTGAGGATGAGAGTGGTGAGGAGATGCCTGATCTTCCAGTTGTCAGATTACAGGTGACCTGGCAGCTACTTCAGCTTCCATATCTCCATCTCAAATGGATGTAACCATGCACATTCCTGAAGAAAAGTGTAGATCAGAGAAGAGTGTGGTGGAGGTGCAAGAAAGAGCTGCTGCTGAGTTTAGTTCCTTAAGTCTAGATGATCAAGGACTGTGGATCCTCTTGAGCAGTAGGCTAGGGGACTTCCTTGTACTGCCTGGGCCACAGCAAGTGAAAAACTTAATGTTCCCCAAAGACAGTGAAAATAGAAGTTTCCATCCAACACATTACTGGTGTGAAATCCCCAATGGTAACAAAGTGGAGATGCCATGGCTTATGTACTCAAAAACCCAGAATGCTGCATGTTGATTTTGTTGCAAACTTTTCCAGTGTAATGTTCCAGCCACACTGGGTTCCTCAGGAACAAAAGACTGGAAAAATCTGGCTAGAAATCTGGCATGCCATGAGAAGGCAGCAAATCACCAGAGAGCATTCCATAGATGGAAACAGCTTGAGATGAGACTAAGGTTAAAGGCCACCATAGATGATGAGCATCAAGAGAAAATTGCATCAGAGTCTCTTTACTGGCAAAATGTTCTGAAAAGGCTCATTGCCATTGTGAGAATGCTTGCTACCCAAAATCATGCCACTGCGTGGAACTTCAGATCAGCTGTATGTGCCAAACAATGGAAACTTCCTTAAAACTGTGGAGCTGATGGCTGAGTTTGATGCTGTTGTAAGCAGAGTCAGGATGAGCTCTACCCTGACATCTGGTGGTGAATTATGGCGAGTATGGAAAAGAATTTCAGGGGCTGATCGTGTTTTGCATAGGCACACCCACCCCGCCTGGCATAGCCCATGGCAGCCTGGGATGGTTGCTTTGGCAGCTGTGGGATCCCCAGTTTCTTTGTTGTTGGGGTGGGAGGAGTGGAGTGTTGTCACCCTGATTGTGTGGATGAGGAACTGTGAAACTGCTTTGTGACAAGGGAGTCTCACCATCGAGTGACACTCGCTAGACAAGGGAGTGGGCTCCTTGTGTGAGCCAGAAGCACCAATTGCACCCCCTCCTCTCTCCACTGTTGAATATCAGAGCTGATTTTTGATTCCCTTAAGAATCTAAGTTACAGGTTACTGAGCTGAACTCACTAAAAGCTGAAATCACTAAAGAGCTGTGCTAACTAGTGGGGGAGCCTGAAGCTATATTGCGGAGTAGAGCAGCTGGCGGAGCAGAGCAGTTTGTGGGACGGTTGGAGCAGCCCACGGAGCGAGCGGAGCTGAGCTGTTTGCGGGGACGGCTGGAGCAGATCACGGGATGGCTGGTTGAGCAGAGCAGCTGGCAGAGCGGAGCAGTTTGTGGGACGGTTGGAGCGGCCCATGGAGTGAGCAGAGCCGAGCAGTTTGCAGGGACGGCTGGAGTGGATCACGGGGACGGCTGGTGGAGCAGAGCAGCTGGCGGAGCGGAGCTGAGCAGTTCATGGGAAAGGCGGAAGCAGAATCACATGGAGAGGCAGGGCAGTCGGCCCCGGACCACGTAAGGTGCCCCTTTCTACCCAGGCTGGCAGGGGGAAACCCCCTGCAGATAGACTCTTGAACTCTGGGGCTGCACTGACCCAGGACAGAGACTTTTGAGTTGTGGGACTTTTGGGACTGTGGGTGATTTTGGGGTTGCTGGACTCAAGAGCCCAGGGAAAAGGATACGGCCTAGTTGAGGTGTTTCTCCAATTTAATGCTATGTTGTTTATCTCATGTTATTAAACATTTTCTGATACACCAAGACTCTGTGCTTGCGAGAGGGGAAATATTGCCTCTTTGAGGCACCCAGGGGTGTGTGTAAGATTTTCCCAGGTCACTGGGTGGGGGCTCGAGCTGGTTTGCATTATGTTGTAGGGAAGGGACCCCTATGTATTGAACCCGGCCCTTGCTGCTATCAATTCAGCCTGGCAGAAGGGTTACACTGTACTCCAGGAGCATCTAAGAAGAGTCACCACCCAAGAAATGTACACACACCACTACCTTGGAAAAACAATTCAATATGAGATCATACCATTACTGGCAACAAAAGTCAAACAGAAGATTGTGGCAGCAAGATATTACTGTTATTCTGGACTGCACACCTGACATCAGCCATATGGAACAAATGACTTTAATGGCATGTTTTGTAACAACAACAGAACCTAGTGAAAATGTCCATGCAATGGTGACTGTCAGAGAGCATTTTCCAGATTTTATTGACATTGATGATACTACAGGAGCTGGCATGACAAATGTACTTCTTAAAAAGCTGGAAGATACAGGAATTGCAATAGCTGACATGAGAGGTCAGGGCTATGATAATGGTGCCAACATGAGAGGAAAGAACAGAGGAGTGCAGACACGGATCCGAGAGTTAAACCCTCAAGCTTTTTTTATCCCATGCAGTTTTCGTTCATTGAATTTGGTGGTCAGTGATGCAGCATAAGCTTCTAGTGAGGCTGCTGAATTATTTAATGTAATTCAAAGCATCTATGTATTTTTCTCTGCATCAACTCATCAATGGCAAACTTTGAAGCAATGTCTGGGAACATCCTCTCTGACACTGAAACCACTGAGTGCCACACAATGGGAACGTTGAGTGGAGGCGATAAAGTCTATCAAACACCAAATTGGGAAGATAGATGATGCCATAGTTCCCATTATGGAGGATAATGCTATGACAGGAACTGCTTGTGGGAAAACAGTGGCAGATGGAAATGGAATCACTAGAAACAGACATAACTTCAAATGTCTGTGTGGCTTAGTGTTGTGGCATGACATACTCTTTGAAATAAATGTTGTAAGTGAAAGACTCCAAGGTGTTGACCTTGATATATCTGGAGCAATGGAACAACTGGACAAAGCAAAGTCATGCCTACAGTCTTACCAGTCAGATGAGGGATTTCAAAATGTCTGAAGAGTGCACAGAAGTTGGCCAAGAAACTTCACACTGAAGCTATTTTCCCACCCATTCAAGAATACAAGATTCACCGAAGAAGACGACATTTTGATTACGAGGCACGGGATAATCCCATAAGAGACCCCAAACAACAATTCAAGGTTGAATTCTTTAACTAGATGCTAGATTGTGCAATGCAGTCAGTTGAAGAATGTTTCATGCAGCTCAACGTCTGTTAGTCTATAAGGTGCCACAGGACTCTTTGTTGCTTTTTACAGATCCAGACTAGCACGGCTATCCCTGTGATATCAGGTATCATAGAAGGGAGCTGAAGAAGGGGAAAGTCCAAATGATATTCTTGGCTGCGTGAAGAGTGTGAAGCTGAAGGTTTTGGTTTTGTGGAACACTGGGCCATATTTCATTGGGAAAGTGGCCTGTATAAACAGAACAGCTGACATCTCAAAAGTAGCGGAAGCTAATCTTCTCCATTGGAGTGACAGGAGTGCATTAAACTAACAATGCAATGGGAGAAAGGTATGGAGGAAAATTTGGTACAAAATCAACTCAGCATATTGTTAACAAATTTAAGCAATGTAAAGATATAATTAGCATTACTGAAACTTGGTGGGACAATTCACATGATTTGGAATGTTAAAATTACTGGTTATAATCTGTTTAGGATAGAGAGAATTGGTCAAAGATGTGGTGACACTATTAAAGACACCATTGCCTATTTTGCAGCTATTGATAATGCAGAACCACAGGATCTTGAATGTATATATCAATCAATGTGCTCACTATCAACGCCTAGGAGCAGGTACTTGTGGAGGTCTGTTACAGACTATAAAAATAACAACAAGAACAGGATGAGTAACTCCTTAAGCACCTGCCTGTAACGTGGAAAGAAAAAAATGTTATGTCAATTTGGGGGGAGACATGCTAAAGCTATCATGCAGCCAGTAGTAAAAACACCAACAAAGTTGCTAAAGGTTACAGAGGATAATTTTCTAACACAAAAAATATTGCATCCACCACAAGGTAACTATTTTGGACCTCATTATGATGGTCATTAAGCACTGAACTGAAAATTGGTGATTGTCTAGAGACCTGATTTTAACCTGATGCTATTCAATATGGGCAAACAAGAGGACAGTCAAAACCAGTAATACTTGGTGCTTCAAAAGGATTAATTTTCCAAAGCTGAGGCAAATTATGAGCAAAATTGTTTGTGAGGAAAAAGTTAGACAGAAAAATATGAGTGAAAATTGGGAATTCTTTAAGAAGAATTAGATGGCCAAAAAGCCAAGATTCCAAAAAATTAAGAGAAAAGATAAAGTTGGCTAAATACTCATCTTTGTTCAGTGGTACAGTGAAGGCAGAAATTAGAAATAAAATAGAAACAGATAAATGAGAAAAAAAAAGGAAACATACAACAAGCAATATAAATTAGATGTGATCAAGTGTAGAAAATTAATAAGAGACATCAGGGAAAAAATCACGGCTAAAGAAAATAAGGGGAAGGGTTTTTTAAGTACATTAGTAACACAAACAATCCTGGCGATGATATAGGCCCATTACTAGAGGAGATGGTAAAAATATTATTAATGATGCAAAAAAGGCAGAAGTGTTCAATAAATACTTCTGTTCTGTATCTGGAAAGAAAATGATGAAGTACTTTCTAGTTCATTTGTAACTAAGAAGGATATTAATCAGCATCTACTAGTATCTAATAATGACAGGGCAGTCATACAGAATGGTACAGACCACTTGACAAGCTTGGTCCGTTCATACAAAATGCTTTTTTATACTGTCAAATGAAAAAGTATACATCTAGGAATAAGGAATACAGGCCACACCTACAGAACAGGCAACTGTCTCCTGGAAAGCAGTGACTCTGAAAGTCGACCTAAGGTCCATTGATTCCAACTCTGTTATTCACGAATCTGGAGTGGTGTAACTTAGGTCGACTTATCCCCATAGTGAAGACAAACCCATAATAAGCAACATTAGCTTTTAGTGTAATGATACGTGAAAAAGAGCTAATGTGATCCTTGGATGTATAGCAGAGGAATAGTGAGTAGGCGTGGGGAGGTGATTTTGCTTCTGTGTATAGCATTGGTGAGACTGATACTGGAGTACTGTGTACAATTCTAGTGGCCACATTTTAAAAAATATTTTAAAAAATTAGAGAGGGTACAGAAAAGGATAAGAATAGTGACTTGAGGGCTGAACAAAATGCCATACAGGATGAGACTTAGAGCTTAATTTGTTTAACTTATTGAAAAGCTTGAGAAGTGACTTGATTAAAGCGTGTAAGTACTTTCAGATGGAAAAAATACTGGGTACTAAAGGGCTCTTTAATTTATTGAGAAAAGATATAACAAACAAACCAATGGCTGGAAACTGAAGCCAGACAAATTCAAATAAGAAATTAAAGGCATACATTTTAAAAAGTGAGGGTGACTAATCACTGGAACAAACTACCCACAGAAGAGCTGGATTCTCCATATCTTGTTATCCTCAAACCAAGACTAGATGCCTTTCTGTAAGATCTTCAGCCAAACACAAGTTATGCTTTAGTCAAACACAAGATGTTAGGCTTTAGACTAGACTAAGTGGGTGAAATTTAATGGTCTCTGATATACAAGAAGGGCAGACTAGATGATCTAGCCTGACAGCTTAAATATATAACTTTGCTAGATAGTAATGATCATGAACTGAATAGAGGCACTGGATTTATGGTTTATTACAATAATCTATAACCCACTCCTTCCCCCCCAGCTTCTTTAGCTCCCCCCCACTCCTTTTTTTCCTCTTATGACTGGAAATGTATTAATGGGACACTTCATCTTGAATGGTCCCTTAAAATACTTATGCTAACCAATCTCTTCCACCTTGTATTTAGCTGTGAAATTGTGAGTACTTTTCCCAGACCGGAAGAAGACCTCTGTGTAAGCTGGAAATCTTCTCTCTCATCAACAGAAGTTGATCCAATAAGAGATATTACCTCACCCACCTTGTTTCTCTAATACCCTGGGACCATCACAACTATGATAACACTGCATAGATGATTTAATGTTTTTTTCTGACAAACTATGAAACACACAGTTAGTCCTACTCTAAGGCCTTGTCTACACAAGAAAATTGCATCAATTTAACGAAATTGGTTTAGAAACCGATTCAATTAAATCAATACAACCTCCTTATTTAGGCATTCTTTATTTTGATTTAAGAATGTCTATACAAGGGGGTTGGACTGATTTAACTAAATCTGTTTTTTAACCAATTTTGTTAAATTGATGCAATTTTCTTGTGGAGTCAAAGGGTCAAGTAACACCAAATAGGCTGCTGGCAAACCAGCTTATCTAGCAGCCAAAACAGTTGTAATTTAACTGATTTGTTGCAAAACCTTAAAATCACCAGGTTTTTTTTTTTTAATCAATGTAGGGAAAGAGGGAGGAAGAGAGATTTTAAAGAGCATTTTTAAAGGCTGCTTTTCTACTTATAACTGTTTTTTTAGAGAGAGTCTCTGAAATTGGGATGGGGATGGGTGTGTGTAGGGGATGGTTGTATGTGTGTGCAGGGGACGGCTCTGTGTGCGTGCATGAAAGGAGGGTCTACTAGTTAAGGCATTGGACTGGGATTCCGATATCCAGTTTCAGTTTCTGGATCTGCCACAGACTGCTTGTATGACTTTGAAGAAGTTACTTAAGCTCTCTGTGCCTCAATTTCCATCTCTAAAACAGTGATACTACTACTTTCTTTCTGACATCCTTTGTCATTTTCTTAGATTTCATACTCTGGGGCAAAGACTCGCTCTTACTTTCTATGTACACAGCATGACAAGAAGGTGATCTCAATTGGGGCCTCCAGGTGCTACAGTAAAAAAATAAAAGGAAAAATAATGTACACCTCCATGCGCTGGAGGTAGGATGTATTGCCACTGCTCTCACTTGGAGAGTCTGGTGAGAGGAAGCAGAATTAAGTTATGGTTCAATCTCAGAAGAGTCTCATCAACCAAGCTGCTGTGCAGATACATTAAATCAGCACATCTCAGTTGGCCTGACAATTTATTCCTGGCCAGATCTTTCCTTATGTTGGTTGTGTTGATCCCCCAAAGTCCTTCAGTGGAGGAAAGATTGCAGCTGCCTTCTGCTACAAACCTTACCCAGTAGACTTTTCCCTCTCGAAGGCCACAGCCAAGGTCTGAACCAGCATAGACACTGGGTGGCTGATTCCAGCCCACTCTATTAAAGCACATGTGGCTGGAATTTTCAAAGGAGCTGGGCACCTTACTCACTTAGGTTTCTTTCAGAATCTAAGCCTATAAAGTAAACATAAGATAGCATGCAGAAGCTCCTGTATTCATAGAGATCTTGGCTTTTCATGCCACATTTGGACCATTTTAAAAAGGAAGATTTTAGTTTTAAAATTAACCTCACACCATTTTTGGTCTATAGCTTTTATCATTTCCATACTCTGCTGATTTCACACAAGGGCATTTTAATTAACCTTTTCTAAATGAAAAAATGAATGACCAGCTGTGCACGTACATTCTTCCAACTAAATGTCTCCTCCAGCCTAGAACCAAGTCTTCTTATAAGGCACTGATCTAGTAACTTGGCGGGGGAGGGGGGGCAGGAGGGGAAGCGGTTGGTATTTATAATTTTACATTTTTAAAGATTGTCAAAAGGAGCCCCAGGCCTGGGCTGACCATTCTTTTGAAGGATATAAACCTAAATAAATAAATACTAATAAAATGTACTGTTGCTCACAGGTGTTTTTATGTTAATTAGCCAGAAACATGTGGAAGCTCCTCAAGTAGCAGTGAATGGCTTGGGGGCCTAGCACTGGGATAGTTATGGAAGCTTTTCTCTCAAGATTGCCAGTTGTATGCAGTTTTCAGAGTAGCAGCCGTGTTAGTCTGTATCACAAAAAGAACAGAAGTACTTGTGGCAGTGTTGTTGTAGCTGTGTCAGCCCCTGAATATTAGAGAGACAAGGTGGATGACGTAATATCTTTTATTGGACCAATAACTTCTGTTGGTGAGAGAGACAAGCTTGAGGGCTTGTCTACACTTGCACTTCACAGCACTGCAACTTTCTCGCTCACAGGTGTGAAAAAACAGTGCAGCGCTGGTAGTTACACCCCTCATGGAGGTGGTTTTTTTAGAACGCTGGGACAGCTCTCTCCCAGTGCTGCGCCGTGAGCACACAAGCCATGAAAGGTGTGCCATGGGCGATATTGATCGTTTTAGCAGTGGAGATATGTCTGAAGGTTTTGCTTCTCTTGTTCTGGCAGAGTCTGATGCCGCTTTGAGTGGTTTGTCCTAGCTGTGGGGAGCTTGCTTCTGATGATGAGTTGGAAAGGCTGGGGTGTTGTTTGAAGGACAGAGGAGGGGGTTTAGGAAAGATTTCTTTCAGGATGGAGTCCCATCAAGTATGCATAGTAGTTTTTTGATGATACCCTGGCCTATATGGTTTCAGTGTGGGGTGGTAGGTGGCAATTTGGGGTGTGCAGTTGGAGTGGGTTTATTTCTGTACTGAAGCAGGTTCTCTTGGGGTATGTGGGTGGCCATTTCCATGATGCAATCTACTCTGGAGGAATGTCCTTGTTTGGTGAAGGTGGTTATGAATGCGTTAAGGTGTTTATTCCAGACTTTCTCCTCAGAGCATATTCTGTGGTATCTGAGTTCCTGACACCACTACAATAATCAACACCCACCACAACATACCTTTCAATATCCCTGGGTCCTATACATGCCATCACATCATGTAGTGTACTTCATTGAGTGCACTAAATGCCACAGTAACAACTATGTGAGTGAAACCAGACAATTACTGCATTCTTGAATAAACTCACACAGGAAAATGATAAAAGACAAAAACACCATATCAGCTGTAGCGCTTCTCACAAAGCGATAACTCTGTATCACTCTGGATCACTGTCAGTCCTCATCCTCAAAGGACACCTGCACAAACCTTTCAAAAGATGAGCCCTAGAGCTAAAATTCATAACTTTGCTAGCAGGGGCAGCTCCAGGCCCCAGCATGCCAAGTGGGGGGCGCTCTACCGGCGCCGCGAGGGCGGCAGGCAGGCTTCCTTCCGCGGCTTGCCTGCGGACGGTCCGCTGGTCCTGCGGCTTCGGCAGACCTCCCGCAGGCGTGCCTGCGGAGGATCCGCTGGTCCCGGGAAGTCCCGGGAGGTCCACCGAAGCCGCGGGACCAGAAGACCCTCCGCAGGCAAACTGCCGGAGGCAGCCTGCCTGCCGTGCTTGGGGTGGCAAAATCCCTAGAGCCGCCCCTGTTTGCTAGACACTAAAAATTATAGAGCAAATAGAGACAGTAGATTTATGGCATATTACAATAATCTATAACCCACTAAAAAAAACCTCACCTCCCTTCCCCCTACCCCTCCAATCACTGGAAGGATACTAACGGGCCACTTTACGTGAATGGTCCCTTGAAATATTTGTTAACTACTTATGCTAAACAATCTTTTCCACCTTGTGTTTTTCTGTGACATTTTGAGTACATTTCCCAGACCTGAAGAAGAGCTCTGTGTCAGCTCTAAATCTTGTCCCGCTCAGTAATGGAAATTTTCCAGTAAAAGATAATACCTCGCCCATATTGTGTCTATGACACTGCCAGTTAGAATTTGGCCTAAGTTAATAGCAAACTGATTAGATTGGTGTTGGTCCTGCTTTGAGCAGGGGGTTGGACTAGATGACCTCCTGAGGTCTCTTCTAACCCTAATGTTCTATGATTCTATGAAATGGCATTTCTGCCATTTCATGTCTTCTCAATGTCCTATATGAAATGAATGGTTTGTTATTTCAGTCCTGATTCCTAGTAGAATCTACTTCACAAAACTGGCTTTAAATAGAACCCAATGTTGACAGTCTCAGCAGACTGGTTAGTGATTTCAGAATGGTCAGAGATTTCACTATCCACTTAGCTTTATATAAGGTTCTTTCTGATCTGTGTGTGGAAGTCTGTACTGCTACCCCCTATGCTTCACCTGCTCTGTGGATGCAGGAATTCAATTGCCATTACAAATTTCAAAAGCATTTAATTTTAAAATATTTTTGTTTTTAAAAAATATAGCCACGCATAATCATGCCAAGAAATTATGCCTGTGGCTTATGTGCTGTATGACTATTTTATGACTAGGCCTCCAGTAGAACAAGTGATACATCACAGAGCCTTCAGTTTTCCCAAATGATTCATAGGTAAGAAGTGGTATGTTTAATGCAAAGTTTCCTCTCATACAAGTTGATATGTAGAGTCCTCCCATTGTTCATTAATCCCTGATTAATATTTATGAGTTCAACCCTCATGTCTCCTCCATGCAATAAAATCAAGCATGGTATCAGGCAGCCTCTATGACATTTGTCACAGCACGTACTGGAACTCAAACAACTCAAGTCTGCAAGACTCAGTAGCTAAAACTTATTTTTTTTCAACCATTTACTTTATAATTAATGAAGGTGGGAAGCTGTAACCTGCAGGCACATCACTGTATTTAGAGTATTTGTCAGAGTTACAAAAGCAGTAGTTAATTGTTTCTTTCTCCATTTATTCTATCTGACTGTCTAATACAAATCTCAATCTTCCTAAATTTAGCCAAATTGTATTTTGTGACAAACAATCAAAAGAAGGTTTCAGAGTGGTAGCCGTGTTAGTCTGTATCAGCAAAAACAACGAAGTGTCCTTGTGGTACCTTAGGGACTAAGAAATTTATTTGGGCATAAGCTTTCGTGGGCTAAAATCCACTTCACCTGATGCATTTAGTGAAAAATACAGTAAGCAGTATATATATGAAAAGATGGGAGTTGCCTTACCAAGTGGGGGGGGGGTCAGTGCTAATGAGGCCAATTCAATTAAGGTGAATAGGCCACTTCTACATTAATTGAATTGGCCTCATTAGCACTGACCCCCCACTTGGTAAGGCAATTCCCATTTTTTCATATATATACGGCTTACTGTATTTTTTACCCCATGCATCTGATGAAATGGGTTTTATCCCACAAAATCTTATGCCCAAAAAAATTTGTTAGTCTCTAAGGTGCCACATATCAGAGGGGTAGCCGTGTTAGTCTGGATCTGTAAAAGCAGCAAAGAATCCTTTGGCACCTTATAGACTAACAGCTTTGGAGCATGAGCTTTCGTGGGTGAATATCCACTTCATCAGATGCATGCCACAGTGGTGCCACAATGACTCCTCGTTGTTTTTAATCAAAAGAAGAAATCTGAAGCAATAATACTTTGCTTTTCTAGAGCACTTTTTAGCTCGGGGGCCTAGAAGCACTTTACAAACACGAATGAATTAAGCTTCATAATATCCACATTAAGTGCTCTGGGTAAGTACTATTATTATAGTGCCAACTTGGGTAAACTGAGGAAAAGAGAAGTTAAATGACCTCTCCAAAATGATACAGTGCAGGTGGGAAGACAATCCAGGAATCCTCACTCAGTGCCCTGCTCTACATTAGACCACACTTCCCCCAGAAGTACAGCACAACCAATACAGATATTTATTTATTTTTCTAATTCAAATGAAAGTGGCTGTATTTAAACATATAGTATCTTTAACAACTAAGTTAACAATATGTTCCAGCTGACTCTCTGTATTGTCTCAAAATCTATATTTGACATGAGACTTTTTTTTTTACTATGTTATGTGTTCCTTAATACTTAGCTGTGCTTATATTAATGCATGTTGCCTCCTGTAAAGGAAAGATTGAGTAATGTTCACCATAAAATACAAAAGAAACAGCATTCTAGCTGAACTTCATATGAAAGCTGAGGTGAAATATATCAGTTCTTAAATAGTAGTTACATTCATAGTTAGTAGAAAAAATGCACAGAGAAGTACAAATGGATACATTTATTATAGCTCTAAAGCTAGAGCTGGAACAGGTTCTGAATATCTCAAATGCTGGGACATAGTTGAGAAATGGATGAGCTCTTCTGAGCCCTAGATTTATGGAACCAATAACCAATATATAGGCATAACCAGAGAATGGGAAAAAACTACCAGCTTAAATCGCTGTGGCATGTTTTTTCACATAAACATCCCCCATCACGAAAGACTTCCACTACCTCCCTATATCCATTATAGCCATTGCAAACCAGTTCCCTTTCATTCAACACCCTTCATGGTCATGCCTTTAGCTACTTCTCAAAATTCTTCTCTCTAGTTTCTCCATTCTGACAATAACAGCCTCTTCTCCCACTTTGAGGTTTTCTTACTTCATCAGCTTTGTGAAACATTTTATCTCTATTGTCTTCAACCAGCGAGTACCCACATACTTCAGGTATGATCAATTTTCCACATTCTCTCATAGAATCAATGGAATTGCCATGGCAGGTTAGACTAGTGATCTGTCTGGTCCAGCATCCTGTCTGACAGTAGCCACTACCGGCTATCTAAGAAACCCTGCAGTAAGCAGTTATGAAATAGCCCGCACCCAGGGACAGTTTCTTCCCCAGCTTCTACCCCCTTTCATTGAGAGTTGGCTTATGTCCTGAAGCATTGGGGTTTAATTCAGATTTCAAGGTATGTTTATTTTTAAATCCTAACAATGGTAATTCTGGATATTCATGTTACCCATATTACATTGACTCTATCGGTTTTTCAAGTTCTACCTTCCTCTTTTTGTTTGTTATCTCTACCTACGCTTGCATTGTTTTTCAATATTTTTCCATTGTTTTAACTGTTGTGGCCAGTGAGAAGAATGAATCATATGTTATACAAATATATTGGGTTATAATGCATATCCTCAAAAGGAATAGAACAGAAGTCTTTCACTGTATGAGAAAATATCGTGTGAGAGTGCAGTATACATATTCTGCTGCCACCATGGGATTTATATAGCTACCTCCTTTCCATTGCCTGAAACACTTGCATAAGTGATTTGTCATTGTCTTTTAGTGCATGAGTTATTTTCACAATTGCTCCAACGCTACAGCTACTTCAGAAAAAGAACCTGGTAAAACCCACTGTTGGATAAGCTTTATATAATACTCCTATTCAAATTCTACATCTGTGCCATTTGGACTGGAGCACGCTCCCTGATGCCGTAGAGTAGACCAATAGGAGTAAAGATTCTCTTTTATTGATGGAAGGAGTCCTCAGTTTGATTATTTTCTTTGTTATATGCATCTTTATTTCTACCCCCACTTTAAAAATGCTTTGAAGGTATTAGCACAGTTTAAAGTCTAGGTGACTCTGTGGATAGATGAATCTGAAGTCCAGATGCTTATCTGAAATCTTATATGAACTACCAAGCCTATGGAAGCTTCCCCACCCAACATCCTCCTTGTTCCCAGCAAAAGAAACACCCCTTATAGTCAATAGGTTCCAGATCCCCCAATCATGTCTGGGTACCTCTCTTCCTGTCCTGTAGCACTGAGAAGAGCAGGGAGCCATCTTCTAAACTCCCACAGTGGTGAGATCCATTCCTCTGAGCTTCGTTGCACTTCTATCTCTGTTTAGGGATCATTTTGTCTTATTCACCCAAACCAATATACATGGCTGTGAAGCAAGCAGGATAAATGTTGTCCAGTTCCCCTCTGAAGATAGGATACAGAGCCAGAGGAGACCCATGACAGCAGAGATTGATGGTCATATTTAAGAATGAATTTTGTAGCCTCTTATTAAATCATTAAATTTACTATTTTTAATGCTTTCATCTGGAAGCTGCATTCCCTCAGGCTGATTCTACTCCCTATACGCCACCCCAACAGGGTATGCAAGCTGTAACAGAGCCATAAGTAGCTAGGGAAGAATACCCCTGATGAAGAAGCTGCATAGGGCCAACACATGCACCTATGAAGCCCTCCCCTCCTTCCCTTGTAATTTCCATTTGGGGGCAGAAGACTTCTGAGGCTATTGGAAATTCTGGACTGCTGCCATAAATCTGCATAGCTGGATCTGGGGTAGGCCACTGTAAGTTAGAGGAGCCCTCTGTTGGGGGTCTGTCCTGGCCCCCTCAGCAGCCCAGAATCCAGTGGGTGCAAGATTGGCAGAAAAATCAGCATTTTCCCCATGACCCTGTGCTACAGCACTCTGGAACTGGAGCTCAGACACTACCCCTCTCTGTGGTGTAGTCTGCATCATCCAACTGTCAAGATGGCATTTTCTTTTCTGATAGTTTATTATTATTTTTGTTATAATTAAGACACTTAAAATATGTTGTCATTTGCTTTATTGGCGATTAGCTGCAGCGATGAAAATATCTTCCATATTATACAAGGATTTTTAATTCAGTTACTTCTTGACACATTCTATATGTTTCTCAGTTTTCCTTGTAATGAAGGCAGCAAACAGCTTTACTTCTGATCGATTTTTTTTTTAAAGGAAGGAAATGGATTTTTGGTATTGGCGTAAGGAGGTCACATGACTTTTCTTCATAATTCTCCGTCCAAAAGGCCATAGGTAGAGTTAGTGCACAATGCTTCTTTTGCATCAAACGGAGGGTCCTCTTGAATGTAACATGAGGACCTCCTCCCTCCTCACCCTCAAGGGATGAGCATACTGCCTCTGCATATAAATAAATTCAATCTTGTGCTTCAGTTTATGAAATGGATGCTCAAATTTATACTTTACTGTCATAGAACAAAGTACACTGCTGGAGATGGACCCAACAAGTCCTGAAGTTTGCGGGAATTCACCATCTAGGTCCAAATTCGGCAGCTCAAGCTTATTTTAGCCTCATTACCATCAGTGATGTTTTCAAATGCTGAACATTACAAAAAAAAGAGTCTGCTTCTTAGGATCAACGGTACAAAGGCATTTGATAGAACAGCAGATTATACTGTTATATTTTTAAAGTCTTGTATTTCCCACAATGTATGTCTTGGATCAGTTTATCAATAAATGGCATGGAGATCACATGCCCCCTTTTGGGTTAGGCATGGTGTTACACATGAGCCCTGCCTCATTGCCCTGCTTCATTTCCCTTTTGCCCTTATAAACAGACAGATATTTTTATCAAAGAGCCTGCCTTTTCCTATAAGTGTAAATAGGACCTTACCCAGATGCGGGAGCGAGGGTGCTGAGGAGGAGGAAGACACCCTGGCATCCCTAGATGCATGTAGCCAGGAGCTGTTCTCAAGCCAGGAAGAAGGTAGTCAGTTGTGGCGGCCGGTGCTTTGGGAAGGTGCCCGGTAAGTGGCTTTTATTTTGGGAAGGAAGTTATTTGGTGCAGGCTCTTGGAGTGAGGAGGGTTAGGGCTGCATGCATGCCTAGATGCTTAATAGGGCATTGATGCGCTCTCTCACATCATGGTAATCGGCCTCAGTGATCTCTTCAAAGGTCTCATCCAGAACTTGGGCAATGCACTTGCGCAGGTTTCTCGGGAGAGCCACTGTGGTCCTTGTCCCGGTCAGGCTAACATGTCCGCAACACTGTGCCGTGAGGGGCGGGGGGGACCATTGCTGCACACAGGCAAGCTGCATATGGGCCAGGGTGGAGGCCGCATTGCAGTAGAAGACCCTCCCTTGCTTCCCAGGTCACCCTCAGCAGTGAGATATCTTCCAGGACAAAGTCCTGTGGAAAATGTGGGGACAATTTCAGTATAGGGGCCCCCTGAAGCTGTTGGCTCTCCCCAAATCACAGAAACCCAGAGGCCAGAATGGTCGTGAAATGATCAGTCCCCCTTGACCCTGTGCTTACTCACCATTTTGGGGCTCCCGTGGGTTATGTCCACTCGCTTTGGGATGGGCAAATTATGCTACTGTGCTTGCCCTTAAGTACAGGGGAATTATTGCTCTGTCTGGTGTGAACAATGCTGCCTCTATTAAGTTGCATTTTGCCTTTACAGATTCAACCTGGAGATCTCAGCCATCTGTGTTATCACTGGCTGAAAAATTCCAAAGAATTAGGAAGAGGCCACGTAGAAGCAAAGAAGACATGCTGCATAAAGTAATGTAGCAGTCCCGTAACAAGAATCTAAAAGCGCAGGAGTGGAGGGAGAGTGAAAGGAGGATCCTCCAGCAGAATGAGGAGTGTGGAACAAAAGCGCGGAGCTCTGGCAGCAAAGCACCGATCGGCTGATAAGCATCATGGAGTGCCAAGCAGACTTGATCCAGGTGCTCATAGCCATGCAGGCGGAGCACTACCGTGCCCACCCCCTCCCGCCCCAGCTCTTGTCCCAAAACTCTTTCCCTTGTGCCCCCATGTCACCTCCAACCCACTTTCCCGAACACCCGGGTTCTTATTTCCACCAGTTGCCTCCAACACTGTAGCTTCACCCTCCAGCCCTGAAAACTACGACCCTAAGCCTTACCCTTACAACTGGACTCATTGCCCACCACCATGCATTATAGCCATACAGAAGTGCAGCACTCATTGCACAGCACTCCAGACAGGAAGGCTGAGTATGATAACAGGACATACGCAAATCAGTGGTTGTACAGTTCCCCACCCCACCCCCCTGCCCTTTCTGTTTCCCAAGCAATTGTGTTTCTTTTCAATAAATTAATTTTATTTTCAATAAATGGATTTTTTGGCTTTGAAAACATTCTTTATTGTTGCATAAAGTAAAAGATACCTTAGCCCAGGAAAGCAACAGGCAATGCAAGTCAGCATAGCAAATGCAGATTCCTACTAACATTGGAAACACTGCACTTCACTCCCGTGAAGGGCACCAAACATTACTGGGGGCTTTCAGCCTCAAATTGCTCCCTCAAGGCATCCCTAATCCTTGCAACCCTGCGCTGGGCCCCTCTAATAGCCCTTCTCACTGACTATTCAAATTCAGCCTCCAGCTGTTGAACCTCCAAGTTCCATGCCTGAGTGAATCTTTCACCCTTCCCTTCCCAAATGTTATGGAGGGTACAGCATGCAGATACAACCGCGGGGATGCTGTCATCGGTCAGGTACAGCTTCCCATACAGACAGTGCCAGCGGCCCTTTAAATGTCATTCTGCACTGGCGCAGCCTGTTGTTGAACCACTCCTTGTTGTTGTCAAGGCTCCCTGTGTAGGGTTTCATGAGCCATGGCATTAAAGGGTAAGCGGGGTCTTCAAGGATCACAATGGGCATTTTGACGTCCCCTGTGGTGATCTTCTGGTCTGGGAAAAAAGTCCCGGACTGCAGCTTCCTGAACAGGCCAGTGTTTCAAAAGATGTGTGTGTCATGCACCTTTCTGGGCCAGCTGTGTTAATGTCAATGAAATGCCCATGGTGATCCACAAGTGCCTAGAGAACCATAGAGAAATACCCCTTTCAATTAAAGTACTCGGAGGCTAGGTGGGCTGATGCCAGAATTGGAATATATGTCCCTTCTATCATCCCTCTGCAGTTAGGGAAACCCATTTGTGCAAAGCCAGCCACAATGTCATGCATGTTACCCAGAGTCACGGTTCTTCTGAGCAGGATGCAATTAATCATCCTGCAAACTTGCATCAACACAATTCCAACGGTCGACTTTCTCACTCCACACTGGTTAGCAACCGATTGGTAGCTGTCTGGAGCTGCAATCTTCCAGATTGCAATATCCACCCACTTCTCCACCATCAGAGCAACTCTCAATCTCGTATCCTTGCGCCGCAGGATGGGAGCGAGCTCATCACACAGTCCTATGAAAGTGGCTTTTCTCATCCGAAAGTTCTGCAGCCACGGCTCATCATCCCAGACTTGCATGATGATGTGATCCCACCACTGAGGGCTTGTTTTCCAAGCCCAAAAGTGGTGTTTCATGGTGGTGAGCATGTCCATGAATGCCACAAGCAATCTCGTGTCATATGTGTTACTTGAGTCGATATCATCATCGGAGTCCTCACTGTCAGTTTGGATCTTAAGGAGTAACTCGACTGCCAAATGTGACGTGCTGGCAAGACTTGTCAGCATATTCCTCAGCAGTTCAGGCTCCATTCCCGCAGCACAAAAGGGAAGACAGAGCGCACAGTACAAAACACGTTGAAAGATGGCGCCAAATGTGGACGGAAGCACAGGGATTTCTGGGATGCATCACAGGGCATTGGGACAGAACCCAAAATGCCCCGCTTCGCCGGCCCCCTTCCCACAAGCCACAGCATCAGAATGGGAATAGGTGCTATGTGGGATAGCTGCCCATAATGCACTGCTCCCTGGGCCACTGCAAGTGCCGCAAATGTGGCCACGCCAGTGAGCTTGCAGCTGTCAGTGTGGACAGACTGCAGCGCTTTCCCTACTGCGCTCTCTAAAGGCTGGTTCAACCCAAAGCACTCTACATCTGCAAGTGTAGCCATGCCCTTGGTTTCCTTCTAAAAATTCAGGGATCTATGGAGATACTTTTTATAGGCTTCAAAGATTATTCCTGGGTAACTGTAATGGAGGACCATAAATAAGCTGTGTGTTTTAGGGAAAAACTAGTTTTGAAACACTAGTGATCAATGAAGATATTTTTATACTTTTACATTTTCAAAACTATGTTCCCAAGGAAAAGGGCTAGATATTTGAAAGAGAGAAAAGAAAAAGAGAAAGAAAAATAAAAGAACAAAAAGAAAAACAAAAAGAGAAACTTGTGATTCTCCCTTTCATTTCTAGGCCCCTAACAAGTTTTCCAAAGGTAACTGTGCTTATTGCAAATCTAAATGTGCTAGATGTTGTTGTTACTATTACACTAAAAGATTTGACATATTCTGCTAGCATTAATGTGATAGCGGCCAGTGGTATGGCTTCTACTAGATGTCTTTCAGATATTCCATTTACAAATGTTGAAAAATGTTTAGAAAGGAAGATTGAACTCTGAAGAAAATATTAATATTTTTCCCCAGGAAATCTTAGATACATTATCTGCAACATAGCTTTAATATTTATGGATGACAGCTAAATAACTCAAGATGATTTTTTTTAAATCTACCAAATGCACATCAGTCGCAAAGATTCGAATCACATTGTTAGTGTATAATAATATGGTTTTTTTTAAAGAAATATTGTGATTGGTGTGATTAATTATTTTAAGTTATTCCTTTTTTAAAAAAGACATTTTGAGTTTGCCTTTATATGTACACACAGGCTGATACTGTCAAAACTAATAAGGAAATTGAACATCCAGTTTCCATGAATTTTTAATGGCAACTGGACATCTTTCTCATTTAGGTGGCATGTATATACTGCTATATATTATTTCTTTACATAATATGTATGTATGGAACAGAGTGCTCACTATTAAAAAAAGAAGTCATCATTTGCCAATTGTTATCTCACAGTGATATTTGATATTACTATAATTTCCCACTGTTTAGCATAGGAGATGGCAGTGTGAATTGTGTGATAATATCTGACTTCTATACAACACGCTAGTGGGGGTGGATAGCTCAGGAGAAATTCAAGCCCACTTAAAGCAGTAATATTTGAGTTCCTGATGCTTCTTAGTTTTAGCCCAATTAATGTTGTTAGAACTGCTGCGTCATATCACCTCGATGCAAATGTCACTGGAGGGTCAGATGCATGGGCAAAAAGAAGTGCACTGAGAACTGATCTCTGGGGAGCAGGGAAAGCTGTTTCTCTGCATTTCTGAACCCCATTTCTGGAGTTCAGGTGATTCAGATTTGACCAAACTTTGTATCTAGGTGCTGAACGTGAACATCTCTAGGCTGTTCCATGCCAGTAACACTGCATTCCCAATGGTACACTATTGCCATGCTGACATCTGATACAGTTAACTCCTAGAGTGAAGAGTAATATCGTCTGAAACCTCATGTATTCACAGCTCGCCTGTTATTCTGAAAATAGTTTCAGACAGTTACAAACACTAGTGAAGATGTGCCCTTAGTCTGGTCTTATTCTAAATGTTACTTCTTAAAGAAACTGTGCTCACTATTACACAGGGATATCTTGGCAGAGAAGGAAGGTCATACAGGTAATGAAAGAAAAAATTAAGGAAAAGTGCACTCAAATAGCCAAAAAATACCATTATCTCTTTTCCTTTTTAAAAAAATGTAAATGTTACATTTACTTTTAAATGTGTTTATCTAATGAAATGAGCAGGGAAATGGGTTGAATAGACTGTGCTGTATTCTATGGAAAATATAAAGTCATTTTCAGTTTCTATCTCAGTCTCTGCTCCCACAAAATACCTACTGAAGTCAATAGGCATATTTGTGGAATCAAGAGTAAATAGAGTGAGTGAGGACTCCCAAGAATGTGATGCTATGAAAGGAGAATGAGCGCTTAAGGACAAATTTCTCTCTCAAAATAAATTTAAAAAAAAATCCAAAAGAAAACAAAATGAGGGAAAAAAGAAAGGGCTGGACCAATTAAGGAACCAAGATTTATCCTTTCTATCAGCAAAGAGCAGCAGAAGAGTCTATGGGACTCCATGTTTATGTAATTGTCTGTGACTAACCCTTTGAAGGACTGGGGCCTAATATCATGAAAATCATCTTTTCAATCCATATGGAAAACTACTAATTATCACAAACAAAATTCAAAAGAAGCAAAACATTATCTACTAGCAATTTTTCTCATGAAATGGGGTAATATTCACTATAGTCCCAGAGAGGGAAATATTCTTTTAAAAAAACAAAAAGGAACATGTTTTTGCATGTTTTACCAGGCTGTTCAGCTTTCAGGGGCCCATTTAGTTTTTGTGACAAATAAAATATCAAAATTATTACACTTTTCACTCTAAATATTCGATCCTCTAGGAGTCTGACATTTAGTATATCAAGCACTAGCTATTTCTTTTGTTACTCTCCAGTTTATAGCTACACATAGATGGATGTGTGAGTGTGATTGACTGGTTGTGCAGATCGTTTATTTGATCTGGAAGCCTTGCACTCAGACATTTTAAAGTACCAAATGGATAACCTTCTCTGGCTAAAATATTTTTAAACAGGCTATACTTCTTTAGAGACATTTTATATTACAAATATCCTATTCTGTATTACACGTACATATATTTATCAATAGATAACATACACTTTAGACTGAACTGTTTCTAGTGTCAAAAACTGTCAGCAAGTGCATAGCAAACATCTCCTCAGGTCTTAGAAAATCATTGTTGCCTAGGACAGTACATTTCCAGCAGATGCCGAGAATGGCTCTTTGTTTAATTTCTGCAACTCAAAAATTGTTTGATGATAATGAAAGGCTAAGTGGATATTGCCCAGTGGCTATTGCTCATCAGAAAAAAAAAGTTGTTTTTCTTTTGGGTGCTATTACAGTCTCTGACCTTTAAAGTTCATTTCCTTAATTTTTCCTTTCCTGCTGTTCTCTATGAATAATAAAATGCTACTGTACTTTATTTAGTGCTCTGTTTCTGTGGAAAGATTAATCATTCATTTTTTGGTTTGGAATATTTATGTGTGAAAATTTTAAGGACATTGAAGTCCACCTGGCTGAGGACTCATCAAAGGGCACACACTGATATCTCTGTGTTGCTTCTGTTATTGAAGGCCTTTTTCCCTTCTGCAATTTATTTTATTTGTTGTATCACAGTGAGTAATATTAAAATATTCCTTATATAAAACACAACAACTAGCCTGAAATACTGCAGTAACACTAGTAATCTACTCATTAGGGGAATCCTAATGGTTACTCTCAGGATCACAATATGGGAGTGGATGAGTAGGCCAACCAAAAAAGGAGAGCACAGGAATGACAGGGAAATTGAGTCTTATAAACTGTTGCATAAAAACAGCCAACACCCTGTGAAACACCCTCATCACTCTCAAATTAAAAGGAGTTGAGGGGTCAGCTCAGATGAAACATAGGACTGATGATAAGACTGTACTTTTAGTCCTCAGAATGTTCATGCTGCTCAGATCACTGCTATTTCAAAGGAAGTGTTGGGTTCTGAGCTCCATAAACAAATCTAAAGGTGTGTGAGAGCTTATGAACATAAAAACAGAGATAAATACTATGTGTGTAAGTGAGAAGAATGGAAGGATTTTCCCACTGTTAAATTCATTACTTTTACTGAATGTGCATTTATTGACCTCAGTCCAAACTGACCTCAGCATGCTTAAGTGATAAGCCAATAATAATAATGATGATGCAAAGCATTTGCGAGGGTTTTCTTTGCAAACCAGTACTGCCCATCTAGCTGATCAATATACTTCAGAATGTGAGTAATTTTCATTGATATTTTAGATTAACTCGGTCAGGCTGCTGAACTAATAATAATCTTCTTGCCTGATGTGAATTCATTTTCTAGGTTTGTGAGGAATTTTATTTTGGAACAGCATTTAAAGGTGAATTGCAAATGTCTTCCTAAAAGGTTAAGAACTTCTTTGTATGATTCCAATAATCGCCAAAAGGATATGCTTATTTTTTAATTAGCACTGTGTTTTAATAAAAAAACCTTCAGACCATGAGAAATCAGAGCTCTACTTTGGTTGCTTTCTGCTATGAGTGATGTCACATATTCCAGAAACAAAAGGAATGACAATGATAATTGTTGTTGTGATGTTGTTCACTCAGATAAACACCTCAATGTTCCAAACACGAACCCAAGTGACCAGTCATCTCCAATTCAACTGGATTATTCACATATAAGTGTTTGCATGATCAGGGACAAAGTTTGCATATTAGGTTTATGTAGATGGTAAAGTGGTACACAGTCTCCAACTGATACAATTATACTAATCATCACTGCTTTTTGCTTTTTTTATATTAAGATATGTTTGCACAAGGAAGAAATACAACAACCTGACATTGCAGGATAATACCAACAGAAGGATTTCTTTATAGGCTGATGCTGCATTACTGAAGTCAACAGCAGTTTTGCCGATGACTTCAGTAGGAGTAGGATCCAGTCCCAAGTACAAAGAGAAGGAAGACACTTATTTTAGATCATGGCAATAAAAGTTTTCCAGATTTGTCAATATCTAAAGGGGAGGGGGTGTGCATGTAGGTAGGAGTGGGTGGGCATGCTACCTTATATGGGAACTGTTCACCATGAGAAATTCTATCTTTTTTAACAATTATTTTTTTTGGCCTTGGAAAGCTTACCAACAAATTTTAGTGATTTAAAAAAAATATCTTTTCAGATCACATTAAAGACTATGATAGTCAATGAGAAACTGAACAAGAGACACCGCTAAAGCTAGTATTCAATGTCAGTACAAGGAAGGGGAGAATTACGAAGATTTCAGACTCAGAAAAACATGGTAACATCAAGGTGGGGTGATGCCAAGTGGAATGCACAGAGGAATTTGTACGAGTCAGAAAGGAATGCCAGTACAGATGGAGGAATGAATCATGAGGTAAAGATCAGACTAGCTAGAGGTTGTGAAATACTTGTAACTCAGCAGAACAAAATCTCAAAAGTTGTGTCCACCATCATAACTGGATATATTGCAAAAATTAAAATGAACTAATCGAAACAGTCAGACTCACCATAGCCTCTACCATTCCATTCCACTCTCAACCCAAATCAAGAAAAAGCCAGACACACAAATGTATTTTGTGCTGCACCCTACAGATCACCAGTAGAGTTCTGGCAAACAGAACAACAGAAATAAAATTGACTTTGCAAATTTAGGGCTCCATTTCCTTTACATTTACCCTTGAAGGGAAAAGGAACTTCATGAGTTCCAATTTGTGGATTTTCTGAATAATTCTTCTGTTGCAGTGGATGGCTGGGAGTGCTATATGTCCCCAAGGAAAAGACTACAGGTTCAGCCTGAGAACTCATGAATCCTGAGTCTCAAATCGATGCTGATGAATTCCCTAGAGGCTTGGGCCCATCAAGGAGATGTGCAGAGCTCATGAAGAGTTCTGTGTAACTATAATGATGCAAATGAGAACAGAATTTGGCCATGTGACTAACTGCAGATGGAGACTGAAGTGATTGACAAAAACCTTGTTACCAACCCTTGCAATTTTAGTGCAAATCTCATGATACTGTATCTGGTGCGGTGGGTGAGTCTTTGAGTCATGCCATTAAATGAGAATCCTGACTTTCAGGACAAAAATTAAAAGTAAGTTTCTAGCACTTGTGGTTGCAGAGAAAAGCCTGAAAACGTGAAGTGAGTGTGCCTTAAAGGCTCAAAAATACAGAAAGAAAATCTAATTCTATTTACACCAATTTCCTGATGTTCAGGAGTCTGACACATGATTTTTGAAACCATGGGGTTGGCAATTTTGAAGTGTGGAAAAACTTGGGTCTGACTAACTCACAGAAGTGTAAATCATGAGTAGTTCCACTGACATTAGTGAAGTTGCATCAGTGAAAAACCTGTATAATAACTGTGAAGAAATCCAAACCCTCTTAGAAAAAAATGATTGAACAACAGCTCCTGTATATCTGATGGACCTTGGGTTATAGTCTATATTTTTGATTTTATAGTTCAGACACAGGAGTATATGTCTGATAGATATTCCAAAAAATACAATCCACTTAATCCTTTGCTATTAACTTGTAGGTGGAAAAGCCACCAAAATAAATTTAATTAACTTGTGGTCATTCTGTGCAAACAATAAAAAGCTTTTAAACAAACAAACAAATAGAAAATCTGTCCCTTAGCACATACACTGAATTTAATTTAATAATCATGCTTTGGAAGCTGACAAAATGGGTAACGGTTAAATGTCAAGATCACTTCATATGTCTTGCCATCACTTGCCATAGTCTTTATAATTTGATTTTTCTGAACTATGTATGATTAATTAGAAGGGCATTAAAGAAAAGTTAACTGCTGCTCTTAGAATACCATGGGCAACAGGCTATGCCTCTGTGGGTTAGTTTTCTGCTATACTTGAATGCATTTTAGAATATATTACACACATGTGCTTTATTTCCATGTAATGCTACATGCAGCTGTCCCAAAAAATTATTTGAAATAATGGTTTATTTGGCCAGTTCTAATGGAACAGGTGCCCATTATCCTTCCAGTACACCTGCCCTTAAAGATATTTGTGCAGGCATTAGGAAAGAAGAAACATATAGTGTGAAATTATAGTCTAATTGAAATCAATGGCAAAATTTCCATTGACTTCATTGGGGCCAGGATTTCATGCACACAGCTTATTTATGACCAGATTCTAGCTGGTGCCTGAATTGCTGTAAAAGGAGTATAGGGCACAAGGAATTTCCTTTCACCACCACCTTTATGCCACAGCACACAGCGGGTCAGAATCCCACATGTTTCTAACAGAGTGCTAAGCATCAATTTTGATAAATAGCAATACTGAAAGAGTTAGGTATGTACTATCATCTTTACTCAATTAACAATTAGCAGCTATACTTCTATAGCCCTTGCAAAATTCTAGCCCACTCACTCACAACAAAGGTTTTCGGTAGGTTTTTTTGGGTGTGTGCGTGAATTAAATCAAATATTCTTTTTTTCTTTATCATCAGTTTTCATGATATAAAGGAGGCAAGTAAAATTTCATGTCTGAAATGCTGGTCAATTTTTATCTTTTTTAAGGCTACTTTAAAAAATGTATTATTACTGGTTAGCTATGTTGGAATATCTGTTGTCTGTATAAATCAATGACTTTTAAATAATAATAATAAAGAACACAAGGTGAATTTAGAAATGAATTGCAATCTGTGGCATACTACAAAATAATGTTTATTAATTTTCTTTTATCTATCAATTTCATTTGCAAACAGTCAGATGAATCCACAGACCTAACTTGAACTGTTACACCAGTTCATTTCTTCTATAAATACCGGATGACCTATACAAGCTAAATCTCTTCTCTTTTGTTCATTCTTTGTATTGCTTTTAAAGTACAGATCCTGGAAGGGCACAATTTAAAACTAGAGGCAGATAAAGTCTTAAGGAAGGTTTCTATCAGTCTCACATTCTTCCTGTAAAAGCTATTTATGCACCAAATTGCACTATTACCTCTTTTTTTGGATGGGGAGAAGGGACATAGGAATGGGAAAGAGGGCTGAAAAATTCTGCAAGGTTATTTTTGCAGTTTCCAGCTAATGCTCTCCTCACCATTAAGTGGTTTACAGTGAGCATGGGCCTCCAAATTTTCCAGCTCCTGCACAAGTTGTTCTGTCTCTGGCTGCTCAGAGTAAGTGTCAACTGGATACTACAGTTACTGTCAATTGCAGTTGCTCCACAGATTCTCCTCCTCCTCAGAGAAGGCCTCTGCTCTTGAAAGTGTAGATCCCACGGAGTTGGGGCATATTAGCTTCTTTTGGTCTAAGGTGGCATGCTGTGGTGCTGCTGAGCCTTCTATGTCCTTAAGCACCACCCGAAATGACTTCCCCCTTAGCTTACATTACTGCTGAGAAGCGCTGCTTCCTATATTATAAACCCATCATTAATATTTTGTTCACTAATGTGCATGAATTGGCATAAATTATCATTTCCCTTACTCAACGTTCAGTAGTATTTGTAAAATACTAAATTGTGGTCTATCATCTTTGAACTAGACCACATTAGCTAATTGTATCAGAGGGGTAGCCGTGTTAGTCTGGATCTGTAAAAGCAGCAAAGAATCCTGTGGCACCTTATAGACTAACAGACGTTTTGGAGCATGAGCTTTCGTCCGATGAAGTGGGTATTCACCCACGAAAGCTCATGCTCCAAAACGTCTGGTAGTCTATAAGGTGCCACAGGATTCTTTGCTGCATTAGCTAATTGTATATACGATCCAGAATTTAACTGTATCTCTTTGTTGTTGTTTTGGCAAGGATAGACACAGAATTTACTGGCTGCATCATCTGATTTGCAAATCAAAGCAAAATTTCATGATTTCTAATCTTACAGGATTTCTGAAGCAAAGTGAAATTTTTTTAATGTGCTGATTTGCATTTGGTTCAAAGAATGTACTTCCAGTCTTTCAGCTATTCTACAGCAGTGTGAGAGCCTATGCTTTGGAATGAAGTTGGAAACTTTGTGAGTTTTTTGAATGCATTCATTCTTCCCAAGTGGCTCACTTTTTTAGGAACTCTTACAATGATGTATTTCCAATGACTTTTTAATGATGGCTCAGTTTTTAGAAAGTCTGGCGTGAGCAAATGAGTATAATTTCAGAGTGGATATTTCTCCTATTATTATCTACACAACAGAAAGAGAAGAATGAGACATTGCAAACAGAGAATATTTAATTTTACTCAGATCACGAGCTATCCCTCACTAGTGGGTTGATTGTTCATTCTTTCACAGATTGAGGCAGGTAACTGTATGATGTTCAAAATGCTTGCTAAAAAGATTAAAACAGCTAAAGAGTTAGAGAGAATCCATTACAATGAGTTCATTTAATATTGCTTTGAAACATTGTACAGCAGTGTAATATAGACTTTAATTTATTCCAATTATCTTTTGTTCCCTTAGATTTATGAACTGCGGAACTGAAATAATCAGCCCTTGTGCTCCTTAGACTTCTAAGAACATACTTTAGTGGGCATTGCAAAAATAATCTTTTTGCAGCCATCCCACACACTAATTACAAATGTCTATTTTTATGATAAGGAACAGATATTAAGAGACAACATAATTGCTTGTATTGATCTATCTTGGCAGGAAGGGTGGTTCATTGAATGAAATTTTCTTCAAGGTAAATATATGAGGCCAAAGACTGAAGTCCATACTCAATTTTTACAGACAAATCTCCAAAGGGAATAAATTGGGTGTAAGTTTGTCTGTGTAAAACCTAAGTAAAACAGAATATATGACCTTGGGATTTGTTCTACTAATAATACATTCCATCTTAACTATTTGACTACTTGTATGACCATGGTATCTGAGTGCCCTTGACTGCAACAGTGGGATCTACTTTCAGGCTGTACACACTGAATATGTGAGAAGAAACTATATTTTTACACACATGTACATGCATGCATGATTTAACTGAAACCAGAAATGGGCCAATATGTTACAGGTACTAACAAAGTAGCAGTTGATAACAGGCTACACATTTTTTTCAAGATTTGCAAAATTCAAAATAAAAACAAAAACCCTCAGTTGAGGACCATACACTCTTACCACCAAGCCCTCAATTATTTATAGGTTTCACTGGTGCGTTAGTGAGTTGTACCACAGTGTCCTTCCAGCTTGTGATCTGCCCGAGATGGAATTCTAGTGCACTGGACTCAAGTAGCAGATACTAGAGTCTCAGGAAACAGTGCAGAAGTCACTACTCAGTCCCACTGAAGTCAATGGAACTTTTACTTGAGTGACAACTTCAAGCATGTGTCCTTCATTTTTTAAGTCTCAAGGGAATGAAGGTCCTTTGCTGTCCCTTGGAGGAACTCTCACATGCATGGTACCACCTGTCGCAATGTAACTGGCATTACAGCCATAAAGTGACATAGAGATTATGGGGTTAAATTCACATGATTTTCAGAGTCTCATCAGGGAGTGCTTCCCTGACCTTAGAGTAATTGAGGAAATCTTAGGTTTCCTACCTGCATTTGAGAAAATCAGGCTTGGATTTGGTAACTAGAAAAAAGGACATGGTATTCTGGAGATATTAGAGCTACCTTTAACAACAGACCTACCCTTTATTGTATGGTTTGCTTTGGTGTTTAAAGATGGTTAACTGAAAGCAATGTGGCCACAGTCTGGTAGCTTGCTTAACATTATTTTAGCAGGGGAGAGGAGTAGTTTGACCAGACCAGAGGGAGAAAGGCACACCCTGTGCTCTTGGCCATGCTGCAAGATAGAGTAGGAGAGGTGCTCAGCCCTTTGCCTCCCAATGCTGGGGGATAGTTCAGTGGTTTGAGCATTGGCCTGCTAAACCCAGGGTTGTGAGTTCAATCCTTGAGGAGGTCACTTAGGGATCTGGGGCAAAAATCAGTACTTAGTCCTGCTAGTGAAGGCGGGTGGCTGGACTCGATGACTTTTCAAGGTCCCTTCCAGTTCCGGGAGATAGGTATATCTATCTCCAATTATCCTTATTATAAGGAGAGGGGCCTGGGGGTGGCTTCAGGAACAAAGCAGGACACTTGCTCCACCCACTCTTGGCAGTCATCCGGCTAGCTCAGGGGAGGGAACCAACTGGGTTTGGTCAGCTCCTGAGGTCTGTCCCTAGGCCTGGCACAATCTTTGCTGACGTCCAAATGGCTCCTACTCTCTCTCCCTGGTACTTAATTGTCCTGAAAATAGCATACCTGGGAGTCCCACTATGCTGTTAGCTAAGCCATATCACCCCTCAATTACAGAGGAAAGTTTGGGAAGAAATTTTATATCAGGACAGCTTGGGCCATTGCTCTGAGGATTTTTGGTTTTTATTGTTTTGCTTTTTACTTCCTCATGATACCTTGGAAGCCCTTTTGGGTGGGATGGGCTTTGAGAGCCAACACAACATTTAGCTGGTGTCCAGGATGGGATTAGTGTAGCTCTCAGTTGTAACCACCAAAAAAAACCCAAAACCCAAAACCCTCAGATTTGTCCTGGACACCAATTTGGTAAAACATGCACATTCTTTAATCTGTCTCATCATTCAAATAATTTAGTTTACAAGTGACAAATGTGCATAACTCCAGAAGGTTTTCATTATGATGAAAAACTCTGCTCTTGCATGGTCAGTGGGTACTGAATTCTAACAAAGCAAAGCGAAGCTCTTGAACAGTTAACACTATGAACTCACTCAGCCAGTGGGGTTATTTACTTTGTAGCTGTCTCTTGCTATTCAAGTTCATGACGTGTTCTCCTGGTTGGTTTATACACAAAAGGATAATAAGCAGGAAATCTGATGTTTGTTGCTTAACATCCTTAACACGCTTGTGCTGTTATTAAGTATTTTCATTGCTCACTGATGACAAGTTAGATTTAGACAGTTTTTCCATACCACTACTAATTTGATGGATTTCTCTTTTGCAGTTAATTTAAAACCTTCCCTGACACACAGCTCATATAGTTCATTTTTTATTTAAACAAAACCTCAAAGTGTTTGAAAGTCACGCACAGTGGAAGGCGAATTCCTTAAATAATGAACAAATTTAAATAGATTTACTCCAGAAAAGTAGAAGAAAAAATACAAATGTGATCTCTGTCTGCACCATTACTTTTTTTTTTCCGTCTCTAAATACAATATGCAGTCAGAGTTGGTACAATTTTAACAATCAAACTGCAGCTCTTTTTAGTGTCAAATTCCTTGGGAGGTAAAAGCTCCACATGTATGACTAAGGTCAGGATTTGTTTGATTGGAATGAATATTAGGAGAATTTGCAGAAATATTTGAACTATTGGTAATCAAGAATTTTTTCAGTGAAAATAATATGAAGAAAGAGGCAAAGGCAAATAATTACCTCTTTGAATAGGAAGAAGTCATTTGCTACTCAGGATCAGAGGTTTTTAATGATACTGACAAACGATTTGCAAAAAACAATTTTTTTATTTTGATTTTAAATACACTATTGATTAAAAATAAAGGACACTACTTGAACTTTTAGAAATTTGAAAATGGCATGTCCTTACCAGAGTTTTTTCTAAGCATGAGGAGGGTTGTCATTTTCGAAATATATTTTAGGGCATTTCCAATGCAGCAGAAACCAATCAAACTCTGGGGAATTAATTTAATTGGTTATATACATAAATCAATTATGTCAGCATAGAAAAAAAATATTACAAGCCCTTTTGAAACAGTGACCATTTTATTTTAGACTATTTCTTGAAAAGAAATTGCAAAAGAAATTAGAAGTTAGAGAAATCAGAAGCATCAAAAAATAAAATAAAATTCACTAATGCTAAAAGTTGTGTTTCTTTCTATTTTATGTTGTCACTCCTTATCCTATTTCATTCTTTCAATATTTCATTCAATTTATGTCTTTTTCTTTTCTGTGTATTTTTAATTTAAAATTCAATGTGTAGAATGTAATTTTTAGTTTTCTTTTTCGTCTTTCCTTTCATTCTGTGGGCTGTATTCCAAAACCCGCTGAAGTCAAAAGAAAGATTCTCATTGGTTTCAATGGGCTTTGGATCAGGCCCTTTATCCTTTCCCATTCCCAGGTCACTGTTGGCTCTTTTGCCTTTTTTAGACTTGAGTAGGAGTATGAAGGTTAAATTATCTCTGTATTTAGCACCACTGAAGCTACTGTTGAAATACTATGTCTAGTTCTGGTCTTCACAATTCAAAAGGATGTTGAAAATGGGCAAGGGTTCAGAGAAGAGGCACAGAAATGATTATAGTGATACACTCAAGGATCTCAGTCTACTTAGCTTAGTAAAGAGAAGGTTAAGGGATGACTCAATCACATTTTAGAAGAACCTACATGAAGAACATTTACAATGGGCTCTTCAGTCTAGGAGACAAAGGTATAACAAGATCCAATGGCTGGAAGTTGAAACTAAACAAATTCAGTCTGGAAATAAGATGCAAATTGTTAACAATAAGGGGAATTAACCTTTGGAACCACTTCCAAAGGTTGTGGTGGACTCATCATCAGTGGCCATTTTAAAATCAAGATTGGTTGTTTTTATAAAAGATGCCTTCTACTTCTATCAGGAATTAGTTCAGGGAAGTTCTATGGCCTGTGTTATACAGTAAATCAGACTAGATGATCATAGCAGGCCCTTCTGTTCTTATAATCTATGAACCTACGTCCATTTCCACATTTCTGTTTCCTGTTCTGACTGTAGGCAAATTAATGTACCTAATTGAAATGTCACCTCTGTTCCACTGTAAAAATCTGCACAAGGAATGTTTTATAGATATATTAAATTTTGGCCCTGATAAAGTTGGTAGCATCCCTTTAAATAAATGTGTCTGCCTAAATCTTTTTGTCTTTCATGAAACAAAATAAATATATTTAATACTAATATGGTTCATTAAAAAAATGGCACAATATGTGCCTATCTGAAAAATGTTACAATAGATACTTATATTTAATTTAGAAAGTTGACTCATTATCTTTATTCTGACAAAGCTTTTTACTGGTAGCCATGCCATGGGATGTAAAAGCACACGGTGTTTTAGTGTTATGCTTAAGCTATACTGCTTAAACTTAATACAATTAACAACACGTAGAAGTGCCCAACAGGATCCATTAGTTGAAATATTGCTCAGGAAGACAATTAAATGAATCAGCCCAGCACTTCAAGGTAGATCAATGCCAGCTCTGTCCTTTAAATGTTGCTCTCCATTATGAATTAAGGGTTTGTGGGCACCTGTCCAGGTAAGAACCATCACCACTGCATGCCATTAATGAGAGAATTCAATAGAAACTGAGTTTCCCCAGGGCATTAATGCAGAAATAAACAAATTATATTCCACTTATACTAGGACAAGTGCTTCCTTACTTGATTGCTACTTTACATAAACAGTGGCCATTGCCTTTAAAGTACTACTACTACAAAATGTAGCAGACATAGTTTAATGATTTTCTAAGCATGACGATAAGGAATGTTTGTGCACTTATTCAGGGATAGTGTGTACTCATGTTTAAATTGATTTAATTAAAGAAATATGTGCACAGTAATGGTACTTGGAATCATAATTTATTATTCAAATGTGTTAATTTACATTTACATTTACTATATGTTTTCATTTACATATGACAGGGTGATAATTCACTTGTTATCAATGAATTACGTGGAAAATTAGACATTTTGCCTTTTAATGTGACAGCATCTTCAGGAGAACTGCAAAGATGCTTTCTGATACAAAGGACCAGATTCATCAAAGGTATAGGGAATATTTTTAGTTTTATGAATTTCAACAGCTCAGTCTCTTTCTTACTCATTTGAATTCAGAAATAGACACTGACAAATACTTCTAATGATAAATTTCTAAATTTCAGATTTAAAAGAAAGCCAATGCCAAACTTCTAAATATATATTTTAAAAAGGGAGAATATATATGATTTGAAATTGTAGCTGAATCTCCCTCAGAGTGAATGATGCTTGTTCATTTATAGTGAAGATATTCCTAATTAAAGCAGTTTTGTACAAGTATCAAACACCTTTGAAACTCAGAGTACTAAACAAAAAGCTCAATTATTTGCAACACTGGTTTGAAGTAAAAACAGGATGAGGTTATTCCGGGGCTGACCTTGCATTCCTTGAGCGCACAAAGCTCCCAATCAGAATTAATGCAAGTTTTGGAGGAATATATGACTGAATTCTGCATCTGCTATAGACTGAAGCATTAGTAATTGCTATAGGCAAATTTGAAAAAAAAAAGCCATTTAATATACCTGCTAACATACTCAGAGAAAAAAATTAGTATAATTAAAATTGACACGTATTTACATATATCGTTGGTTACAGCATATGGTGATGGTATGGGGACTTCTAGATCTTCTCTTTTGAAGTGAGTGGGATGGAGAGATTGGGGCGTGGGTGGAAACATGAGATTTTCTCCTTTCTTTCTCTTTTCAAATATTTCCCTCCTTCCCTCACCTCTTCACAATTTCTTTTTCCTCTCTGACTAACCCATGTCTCCATAAAATCCAATTGGCCACTTTCCCCCGTACCTGGAATATTCATTTTACAGGCAGAGTTTATAGAGTCTGTAGGACAAATAAGCACAGTTCATGGAATTTATAGGTTCCAGTGGTTCAACTAGTGGATTGTTACACTCCTTGAGAGATACAGCTAGAGTCCATGAAATCTACAACCTCTTCTAGCACAGATTGTAATGAACTCCCACTAAAACCAATAAGAGATGTACTTTTTGTCATGAAGAAACAGCAGGAAACTCACTGTACAAGAATTCATGCACATTCATTTGTGAGGGCACAATTAAGAAAGCAATTGGTTATTATCTAATGTAGCCTCTGTCAGAAAAGTTGTTCTTTGGTTATCAAGACACTCCGGGCTCAATTCTGCATTGTCAATGGGACTTTCAAGTGTGTGCGCAATGGATAGCAATACTAACAAACTGTTATCTGTGACCTTCATTCAAGAAAACATCCAGACTCCACAAATAAATCAAATAACCAGAGAACACTCAATCCCAACATTATTCCATGTGTGGAGCCCTTACTGACATCAGTGGAAGTTTTCAATATATGACAAGATCAGGAAGAAATATGCTGGTACATGGCCAAAGTCTGACATACTTAGTCTTTACTCAGCAAAATTCCCACTGAAGCGGGCCCATATAGAATAACATTTATTACTGTGTTATAAAGTTATCATTATTCTTTTTTTTCAAACAATACAGTGCTTTCTTTACATGAGATGTCATGGTTCATTTGAAAGTTAATTACAAAATATTATGACTTATATGGAACTTACCTAATATGGGTGATGATTAGGGTTGTAGTTGGAATGAAAAAGTCATCCACTCTATCAAACTGTTTTCCCACTGGCTGAGTATGGATTGTGTGGTGAGAAACGCTCCCACTGGCCTGTGTTATTACCTAGAGTAATAAAAATAGTATTACATGCTTTAATTAATCCAACAATTAGTTTGAATTAATAGGGTTTGATTCAAAATAATAAGCAGGTTTAAAGACACCCTCCCCCTGAACTCCACCATTGTCACCACAGGAATGCTATTATATGCAAGTCAACTTTAATAAATGGTAATAGTCCATCATCAATTGCCTTTTTATTCAACTCCTGTTTGCATTAATCTTTGGCTATGCTGGTAAAGAGCAGTTCAAAGACAATGGAGTAAAACTGACCGGTATTACAGATTTTGGAGAATCATTGTGTGTCCAGGCTTTAACACTGTTGTAATGATCGGGCTTACACATTTATCCTAATTGTGAGCTCAATTGTAAAAGTGTGTAAAAAAATGTTACTGTAACGAACAACAACAAATGTTGATGGGAAAAGGTGCAAAGTAAGACACAAAGACTGAATTAATACAAACAAAAAACTCCTACTAATATAATTCAAGAACTTTGTTAAAATTATGACTGGTAAACAAGAGACATTAAGGATCAGAAATTAATGAACTAAAATGGATGTGTTGGAAATTAGGCCTAGTTGGTGAACAAAATGATGAAGGCTACTCCTTTTGGGGTAGTTAAAGAGACTTTGGAAAACAACTGGCTACTTCACCATCATGCTGCTACCCCTATCTTCATTCTAATCCTGGAGAGATACCCTGATCAGACCAGGCCAGAGAGAGACCCAGAAGACACCACCACCTCCACCAGTTCTGGAATGTGAGACTTTGTCTTTCTTCCTCACACTCCCTATGTGTTCTTTTCCTTGCTAACCTTATTTCCTTGCTGTGAGTCTGTGACCAAAAAGAGGCAGCTGAAAGCAATGCCCTACAGCCTGATGCTGGTACAAATTTGCCATGTCTCAGGGCTTGGCTACACTTGAAAGTTGCAGCGCTGGGAGTTACAGTGCTGGTCGTGCAAATGTGTAGGGACAGCACTGGTGTGTGGCCACACTCACAGCTACCAGCGCTGGTGTGTGGCCACATTTGCAGCATTTGCAGCGCTGTTGGGAGTGATGCATTATGGGCAGCTATCCCAGCGTTCAAGCGGCAGCAACATGCTTTTCAAAAGAGGGGGGTGGGGTGTAGTGTGACAGGGAGCGGGGGGAGAGAGAGAGAGTGGATTTTTGGAGCCAACACTGTGTGTTTAGCTTCCTGCCTTGAAAAATCAGAAAATGTTCGTGACCCCTTAGTCTTAACTCTTAATTGCAAACAGCCTGCATCCAAACGGACTCCCCGCTGTCAAGCAAACACTCACTCCCTGCCTGCCTCATTATCTCATTTGATTGTTCACAGCCAGGTACAGATTGATCACAGCAAACAGGAGCTGTGTTATAAGCAGCTCCGGGATCAACGGAGCTCCGAGTTCACAACAAAACAAAGAGAGGCTGCATAACAAAACAAAGAGAGTAATTTATAAAAGCATTCTGGGATATCTGCTAATACCCTGGAGGCCAATAACAGCGCTGGTGTGTGTCCACACTTGACGAGCAGCGCTGGATCACCAGCGCTGCAATCGTTACACCCCAACCAGACCAGGTGTACAGCCAGCACTGCAGCCAGGGAGTTGCAGCGCTGGATGTGCCTTGCAGGTGTGGACGGTTACTAATTGCAGCGCTGGAAAGCCTCCACCAGCGCTGCAACTTTCAAGTGTAGCCAAGCCCTCAGAGTGACTAATAAGACAGTATGCTGTGCCTGTGTTTTTCCAGCAGTAAGGTTCCAAGTGAAAGTCAACATCAAAGACAAATTGCATTTTCTACCTTTGCTATTCTTTTCTCTTCCCTTTTTGCGTGTTTGCCTTGTTTTATCTTTTTAGGAAACAGGATTAGTCTTTAACAGCAGCAGCCTCTAAAGTTCCAGACCATCTCAACTAATTTCTTTTTTCCCCAAAAAGGACAGTTACTACCATCTTTAATACCATCTAAGAGACTGTCAAACAAGATCCCCCACCTCAAACTCTCTCCAGCTAAAGGAAAGGAAGACTCACATAATACTTTACATCTCAAATGCTTTAACTGTTTTTCCTTTTTTCTGTATCATTAATAAAAAGTTAATAAGATGTTGAGTGTTGTTTTTGCCATGGTACTAAGCAGGCTAAGGTCTCTGTGTACCAAACCTTCTTTAACACTGTTTAATGTTGCACAGGGTTGTCTAACACCTTTTACTTTTTGGGCCCTATCACACAGCAGGGTTCCCTCACTCTGTCCTTACTGCCAACAGTCTTAATGAACATAGAACTCATGGCAAGTTCAACACCCAGTGCCCTATTTACAGTGTGAATATAAAAGAACAAGTACCCTACTGCTTGAGGTTCTTACATTCTCCCTAGGCACAGTGTGAGAGAGGAGAGAGATCACATCTCCCTGAGATCCTAGGTTTCTTTATTTCTTTCTTCCAGCATTCCCCTCTTCCTCTTCCTATCTCTCTTTTAGCTGTCCTCCGTTGATGAGCCGAGGCACCTTGTTAACTGGTTAATCATTCAGTCCTTAACTAATTATCTCCCTAATTTGCCCCATGTGGGGATGCTTAGCAAATGCCCAGCCTGGTGAGTCAGCCTAAGGCTACTCTCACTCTGTCACCATATATTCCATCTAAATTAGTACAACAATCCTCATGCTTACCTTTTATTCTAGTACAGTTTTCTTAGGCCAAGGTCAAGAACAAGATTTTTTTTTAAATGGGTGCCTGAAATCAAGCTGCTGAATCCACAATGGGGCATCTAAATTAAAGGGCCAGATTTTCAAAATGCAAAGTGTATCCAGTAGTTCCCACCCCACTTGCACTCATTTTTTTTTAAATCTTAGCCTTAATCTTTATACGGCAAAAAAGAGGATGTATGGGGGAAGATTCTGTAAAGCAGTAAGAAAGGAAAAGGTAAAATGAAATAGCCAGGTACCCTGAAATTATAGTAGAAAAATATCAAGTAGAGCAGGAGATTACCATATTGTCATGATGTTGTTTTAAATAGAAGTAGAAAACAGTATGAAAAAATAAAAAAAATAAGTACAACTGCTGAAATGTATTTTTTAAATTGCTCTCCAGTGACTGTACTTAGATTTGCACATGCTCACAAACATTGTAAAAGTGAAGCTATTTATTCTTTTATTTCCAAAAAACAGTTCACATTATGGGTTTTTGTTAGCTTGCCCACATCTCCATAAAGCCTGCATAATTTTACTGAAATGCAGTTTAGTAATGCTACATCTAGGTAGCAGATCAACATGCTTAAAATCCAGTGAATGCTCCAACCAGACATATAGTCATAGTCAGTTGCAACACACACAGTCTACATTCAAAAGATAGGTTACAAGAATAATGTTTTGAAGCTGCCTGTGTCCCACTGCCATTATCAATTCAGTAGAATCACCCCTTTAGAAATGAATATGATGAAAACAACCTTCAGTAAACAAATTCACTGGTTATCTGAATTACTTTTAGGTAGTTCACTTTATCACCATTGTTGAGATTATTAATATTATATTTAAAGGAAGACACACAAAATGTTATGATTAAGCAGATTGTCAGGTTTCCATATAATTTAATAATTTTGGGATGAAATACTGTTTCCATGTAATTTTAAATCACTTTTTATTTGCTGAATGAAAAAGTATTCCCAGTGAAAAACTAATCTGGGTATACAATGAAAACGGTCTTCCCCAACACCATTCTGTTTAATTGTCTTAGTTATATATATATATAGATAGATAGATAGATATAGATATATAAAAACGCACATAAACCAAATATTTTAGCTCTATTTTTCTTCTCTTGACTAGTGTCTTCCATTATTTGTGCTCAATTTTGAGAGATGCTGAGTTCTTCTTGGGAGGTGATGAACCTTCTAGACTCCCAGTGATGCCAGTGACCATTCAAGATCCTCCACACTCGACATGATCAAATTCTATATTTGCTATTTTGTCATGCACGCAAGTATCCTCCCAGGATATGCTAAGCCCATCAAGGCCCTGATTGTGGAAAACATCCTTATTCAGGACATAAAACATTTGCTTAAATGCTGTTCTGAATAGGGATGGACATATATAAGGGCTTACGTGCTTAGCTGAATCAGGTCCCAAATTTATGACCTAAAAATTTTGAACCCAGGTCTCTAGATGGTAACATGCCAGGACATGAATCTGTTATGTTGTTAGTGTTGCTAGTGCTGCTGGTACTGCTGTTTCTGGAACTTGTGTGTATTCTGCATCAGTAGAGAGTGTAGTTTGTTGATTCAGCGGATCTCAATGTTACTCAAAGAAAGACCACAGGCTTGGTTCGGTGGTAAAGGCTTGGCCAGGTTGATTGTAAGCAAAGCACTGTGCTAGCACCCTGTCCAATGGGTCACAGGGACACTAACACATGCATGCCTGTGACAAGGTACTGAATCAATCAACAGTGTTATCCACTAGGCCATTACGGAGACAGCCCTCCTTCCACTCCCTTTTTATACATTGATACATACAAGTTACATTTTACATTCTGTATGTTGTTATCACCTTTGTACTTTGTAGTTCAAATAAAACATTCTCATCCATTATCCTGTCATCCCATCCTTATCTTTACAGTAGGTCTGTGGTTTCCTGTACCACCTTCTTAGGAATTTCTTTACATACTTAGTTGAGCACTCTGTGTGTTCCTATACCATTCTCTCAGGTCAGGGACACGCTTAGTTAGCTGATACCTAGTGTCACTTTTCTGACAAGGCCTGCTTTGGTTCCCAGTCTTTCTTTAGTTCATACTTTAAGCCTAGGGCTCCAGCAAGGCCTGCACTACCCACTGACATTTGTTAAGCTTGAGTATTAGCATTACTGCAAAGATTCACAAATTATACTGACCTGCAATGTCGGTGAATTCTTCTCCATGTTTCCCCAGCTGAGCACCCATACCTGATCATGTGATTTGTCATAGTGTAGTTTCACTGGAACAGGGTCTGTGCTTACTGCCTATAGTGTAAAAAAAGTAGAAATAATCTCTTTTTGATTTCGGAAAATAAAAATAAAAATAGAATAATACAAGAAATTATGACTGAATGAGATCTTCCAGATGCCATAAGTCCACGTATAAAAATCAGGCTGCCAATTGTTGAAGCAGGACTCTGATTGATTTGAAGCTACTGTACTTCTGCTTAAGTAGTCATCTTTGTTCATTATTTGCACAACGTGACAGAGATATATGTTCACTCAGCATCTGACTGTATACTATACTGGAGCTACAAAGAAGCTCAAGACAAAAGTGGCAAGTCAGCCAAATGTTTATTTAATCTCCTTACCACATTGTATATAACACTTAATGAATACGGGTAAGACTTTTTACTGGACATTGACTGAAAAGGGAAAGGCATTTTGATAATATAGCACACTAAAAGTTTTGCATTTCTCTCGAGTTGTAGATTAAAGTTTGAAAAATCCTCCTAAAAATTTCAGAGCTTAAAACAGCAGGCACATTTGTACAACACATTTCATTCCTAGCTGGATTACTAAAATGATAAGGCCATCATTAATAAGGAAACAGTTTGTATAGTATTGTGTATAAATTAGTACTTTTATTAGTCAGTCAACATTTGTTAATGGTTAGTATTTAATTTACTAAACTTGAATGAAATGACTGCCACAAAAATGTTCTTATTCTACCTAATTGGGTGCTTCTGCTACAGATCAATACTACTTTTGTTTTTAAATTAATTGAATTTCATATTTTGATATTTTTGTATTTTTACAAAATACGTTCAGTAGAACATCTTACCAACCTTTAACAGTATTTACAATAGAGGCAGAATTGTCAAAAGTAGGTAACACTTGCCTTCTCTTATTCAGAGTGAAAAATCTTATTGCACTATATAAAATGTTCTTAACTGGATGGGACAATATTGGTTCTGGGTATTTATGGGGAAACTATGTGGGTGGGTGAAAGATGTTCTGGTTTGGATTCTAGCTACATTTTTGGCAGCTCTGACTTTTCAATTTCATTAAAACTACTATGTGACACCATATGCAATGAGACCCCAGAAGAGGCTTGGAGCCCAACTTCAAAAAGAGAAGATAAGAAAGCTAGCTTCAAAAGTAAGCAATCTTTATTTTATACTTTTTAGGTCATATAGGGTACATCTACACAGCAATCAAAGATGTGATTGCAGTTCAGGAAGGCATACCTGCATTAGCTTTAATCTAGCTAGCATGGTTGAAAGTAACAGTGAAGATACAGCATCATGAACCTTGGACCAGGCTACGGTTTCAGGTGCGACTGTACGGTTTGTGCTAAGGCCTGTATTGCCACGTCTTCACTGCTATTTTTAGCCATGCTAGCTAGATTTAAGCTAGCGTGGATATGCCTACCCAAGCTACCATCATATCTTTGATTGCAGTGTAGACACATGCGTCATATGAGATCTTCATTATGATATTACAACCGAAACCTCACTAAGTTGGGAAAAAATGTGTCAGGATGCAATGTCATTTCAAGGCTGTGGAACATGTAGAAAAGTGTATTGGACTGACTCAAATCAAATGTATTCATGCTAGTTCAGAATTCCACCAGAACTGTTCATATAACCTTAATAAAATACAGAAATATTTAAACATTTAAACTCATTGCAAAGCTAGAGAGAAATTGAGAATAGAGAAAAGGTAGACTTTTTCCTCCCAGTAACTGTAATAATTCACTAAGGCCTGGATTCAGAGACTTAGGTACTGCCACTTCAGGTGCCTAAAAATCAGAATCAGGCCACAGTAGAATTCACAAAACCTCTGTCAGCTGCCCCTGAGTCCTATAGGGGTACAGCATCACCATGGCTAAGTTTCTTTGTGAATCTAGCCCCAAATGAATAAATCTGGAGTAATTCTGTTGGTATCAACACAGTTATACCAGTGTGAGATCAGAATTTGGGTCCAATAATATTCCCTGCTTTTTGGGGTAGAGGGATAGCTCAGTGATTTGAACACTGGCCAGCTAAATCCAGGGTTGTAAACTCAATCCTTGAGGGGGGCCATTTAGGGATCTGGGGCAAAAATCTGTCAAGGACAGTACTTGGTCCTACTGTGAAAGCGGGGAACTAGACTCCATGACCTTTCAAGGTCCCTTCCAGTTCTATGAGATAGGTATATATTGCCATTATAATAAAAAATGTGAAGCCTTATGATCAAGTCCTAGTAGGTCACAGAGTTCAATAGGTTAATTCAGTATAACTAATTTGAGTTCTGTACCTCTTCAGCCCAACCAATTATTTTAGGTATTTGCATGTTCTTCTTTCCTTTCTTGGAAATGGCTTGTTAACAAAATCACACAGCTGAGAACATATCTGAAGACTTTATAAGTGGAGGACAACAGAGCATTTGATTAAGTGACACGTATTATAAGTGAAGTAAAACAACTGTAGGGATAATTTTTCTATTTTGGTCATTACAGTAGAAAAAATAACATGTGGCACTCTGCTTTTTGGTCTTGCCATTATGGAACTGTAAAGCACAGCTTGTTTATCAGTTTGTCAAGGAGAGTACCAGCTGGCTAATTAAGTGAACCTAATTTAAACTAATGATGTCGATCCTCAAGATAATGCACTAATGGCTGGATGAGACTGCAGATGATACTTAACCATACTCCTGAGGTCTCCGAACAAGCCTCTGCTGCTAAGCAGAACCTGGTTTCCCTTTTGAACACACACAATGAAGTCAGTTGTTTACTAGCTCTCTTTTTTAAGCAGCAAGATAACCCTCGTAAAAAGTAATTCACACTTTATAAAACTTTTAGAGTACTGTGGAGTTAAGCTACTTAGTGTCCAAAACAATAGCTAGACTGATGTACTATTTAATTTGCCTCAAATTTCCATTTAGCTACTTCAAAGGAATGGTTTAAATGACAAATATTTATGATTTCTTCCCTCTTGGTAATGCCCCAAATTCCCAATCCTAATCCCCACTGTGACAGACATAGCACAAACACAGAAGGCAATCACTGCCCTAAAGATTTGTTTAAGGCCCATATCCTGCAGATACTTAATGTTATGCATGTGACTAGTCCAACTAAAGTTAAAGGGATCATTCATGCTTAAAGATAAGCATGTGCTTGTTTGCAATAATCATTTGTAACTCAGAACATTCAACATAGGATCTGTCATCTCATATTCACTATTTATTTTCATGTATATATCCCTAAAAAATACATCATCTTAGAACAAAATTCTCTCATATGTACCGCTACATTTTTTCCTCTGTCGATTTTTATCAAATAAATAAATAACGCCAGCTAGAAAAAGTTCATCCCAAACAAAATCACAACAGAAATTAAAAGGACAATAAATGAATGAAGCAAAATAAAAGATAAAATTTAGATAGGAACTCTGCAGCATAAAAGTTTGCACAAAACATGAAAAATTGATTTTAGTAACTTAGAGTTTCTTCACTTTAGAAACTTGATAGATTTCTTCATTATTGAATCCAGGTATCTCTCTGTTTTCCCCACTTTTGATCCTGATGAGAACACTTTTTTTTTGCATGTCTGAAAACTCAGTTTTGCAAAGCAGATATAAGAACATAAGAATGGCCATACTGGGTCAGACCAAAGGTCCATCCATCTCAGTATCCTGTCTTCCAACAGTGGCCAATGCTAGGTGCCCCAAAGGGAATGAACAGAACAGGTAATCATCAAGTGATCCACCCCCTCTCACCCATTCCCAGCTTCTGGCAAACAGAGACTAGGGATACTATCTCTGCCCATCCTGGCTAATAGCCATTGATGGGCCTATCCTCCATTAACTTATTAAGTTATTTTTTTAACTCTGTTATAGTCTTGGCCTTCACCCTCTGGCAAGGTGTTCCACATGTTGTCTGTGCATTGTGTGAAAAAACACTTCATTTTATTTGTTTTAAACCTGCTGCCTATTAATTTCATTTGGTGACCCCCTAGTTCTTGTGTTATGAGAAGGATTAAATAACACTTCTTTATTTGCTTACTTTCTCCACACTGGTTTTATGGAGTTTTATCTTGAGGAATTAGAGTTTAAGTGATATTCAACGTGACAATAATTATGCTCTGTATTTAAGTAACAGATTACTAAAAGAGAGGACAGCTAGAAATGGAACAAGAGGCTCCAAACTCTACCCCCCCTCAAATAACAAAACAACAACAACAGATAAGAATTTAAATTAATGAGGAATGAGTGCATCAAGCAGGTCCTGTCTCCCTCTTGCTGGCCAAGGAGAGACAGCAAGCCCAGGGAAGAGGAAGTACTACCTGCATTCCTCCTGCTTGCACTCACTCCACTTTCACCCTCAGAGTCTGTTCACTTCCCAGCAGGTCCAATCAAGTCTTTAACCCACTGATCCAGGTGGACTCTATTTTAGGAGGTATGACCTTATTTATATACAGAGGAGACAGGTTTTTTAGATTTTATCTTAGTTACTTACAAAGGAGGCAATCTATTAAGAAGCAGCCGAACAAACAGCTTACTATTATATTTTCCAAGAAACTTTGACTTTTTGCAATTTCCTGTGCTAGGAAATTGTACTCATATGAATAACAGAAATAAATACTTTTCAAACAACTGACATGAGTAAGAAGTTAAGCTCCCCTTTCACTCCATTTTAAAGTATATATTTACAGACCTAACCTAAAGGGAAAGAAAAAAATTACTAGTGCTTAGGGGGAAAAAAGGTGGGGAGGTGAAAGCAGATGTCTTATTAAAAGATAAGGAGAACAGGACTGTTTCTGTGGTAATATCAGCAATGCTGAGCAAAGTATTTCTTGTACTATGTGTAGAAACTTCTTATGGACTTTTTTTCTTCTCTACTTAAACACTTGCAGATTTTTCAGGCTGCTGTCAAGCTATATATTTTAAGTATGTGCATGGTTAACAGCAACCACTCATATGAGGCAAGTCCCATGGTATTTTTGCAGTGATTGCCTAAGCATATCCCATGTGCTGGAAAGCCAGTTGAGCTCAGAAGCTCTATTCAATCACTTAAATAGAGAGACAGGCTGCTTTTCAGTTAATTTCTCTAGTCCAACAGATATTCTTAGCCCTATTATCTGACTTCCTATAACACCTTTGAGGACTATCTTATATTTATATTTGTCTGAATTAAGTATTTTCAAGTTTATTGGGGGAAAATGCATTTCTTTCACTAATATAAGTCGCCTTGTACCATTAAGACTGAGGCTTATATTCCTAGACAAACGCCACGTTATTGTCCAGCAGTATTATCATTTGATATTTTGCTTGATACAAATATATCTCAGTTTCATAATAGGAATTTTCCTTGATATTCAAATTTTTCTTGGGCAAAAACTTAGATTTTCTGGGGAAGTCACCCTTGCACTGGCAGTAGGGTCAGCCTGGACTGGTGGGAGGTGGCTTGTGCCTCCTATATTAAGGAGATGTCTTAGTCACTGGTGCAGACCAGGGTTGCTCTGTTCCCCATCCACAATCCTCTTCCTCCCACAGCACTGGGAACTCTTGCAGGGGAACACAGAGTGGGCTCCAGAAAAAGGCCTTTGTTGTTGTTTTTAATTTAGGGTAGTTTAACGATGTATTCCATTGAATTTTATGATGACAGAAAGATAATTTTAAAAACGAGTAATTGGAATGATTTATACCTCAAGTTAAAAACTTTGGTTGTATTTGCATATTTTTGTTAGACTCCTAAAGTGCTATTAAAAATAAAATGTATATATTGTTAAAAAGCATGTGTCATACATGAACATTACATCATGTTACACAAAGAATCTTGTAGACATTATAAACGCTGTGTGATTGCAATTTGAATGAGAACATGCACTGTGGTATAAGAAACCCTCACATTGAAATAATTGCCTTTTTTCTGAGCATGACAGATGAATTGTTAAGAAGTTATTAGGCTTATTCATGAACTGGATTCATAGATGCTTGCAACAGAGTTAAATTTATTTTAGAAAGTGCAGAGCTCTACTTTTAAAATAAGTTTAAAGATGATTCTACATGTTCTGAAATGGACAGTAATTAGAAAACTTCTTTGCTGGCAAAAGACTGTTGACAGTTCCGAACTGAATGCCTGTAATTAGCTGACCTGTGTTCCAGCTGGAAACAAAGTAAAGCTAATTTTCTTGGTCAGATGCCAACAGCCAGAAAGACTGTATAGTATAATATATTCCACTGTATATAATCTTTGGATTAAAAATGAAAAATGGCGTATAATGCTTTTGTGGAGGTATTAAACAAATTGAACTAAGAGGAAAAGGAGTTCTATTGCAACTGTGCCTATTGTAAATTTGATCTGTCTTATTATGAACTGTAAACACATGAGAGTTTACAACAAGTAACCTCTTCATATTTTGGAGATACATTTTTAGACATTGTAAAGCTTATTCTATTATTCTCCATGCACATTTTTATATTTGAGCATCCCACGTAGCTGGTGATAGAGGGGCTGATCCTGCTGCCATTAACGTTAATGATAAAAATTTCCACAGAGTTCAAATGGAGCAAGATCAGGACCACAGTGCTCAGTCTTGTAGTCCTTACTCATATGAATCCTCATCTTGATTGACTTAAATGGGAGGACTCACATGAATAAGGACTACTGGGTTATTGACATCAGTGTGACTGTGCATGTGAGTAATGTCACCAGAACTGAGCCTATAGTAAGATTTTACATGGCCTTGTTAACAAATCAAAACTGCACACCCTGGAGCAATTGGGAGGGAGTCTCACCTCTGCTAGGACCTTTCTGTGGAAGCATAAAAGAGCCTGAGGAGCTCTTGATCCAAATGGAGAATACAGTTTGCCATAACTTAAGAAGCCCCTCAGGGTTGTCAAAGTCATGTTGGGGGCCTCCCTACCTCTCAAGCAGCCAAGAAGTGAGAGGACAGAAAGATGGCTTAAAGTCACCTTAAGCTTCACTCTCCGAGCTGTGGAATTTTGTGCTCTTGCAATGCTGACAGACCATGGTTGTCGGCGGGCGAGATCAAACCGAGGACCTCTGGAGCTGAAAGCATGAGCCTCTACTGCATGAACTAAAAGCCAAGTGGCTGTTAGGTAAGGCTGTAGAGCAGACTCATTAATTGCTCTCTAAGTGGGACAGAACATCACACCCAGGAGGTCTGTGGGTTACATACTTCCCCTAGATGAGGAAGCGTGACCCAAGTTTCAGAGACTTCTCAGTTGAAATCCCGGACGAGCCCCACTTGTAACACTGACAGACCTGGTCCTTGGAAGCCAGGAGACCTCTAGAGCTCAGTGCATCAGCCTCTACCACAGGAACTAAAAGCTTGTTAGTTAAGGCTGCAAAGCAGGCTCATTAATTGCTCTCTAAGTGGTCTCTGTGCCACTAGCTGGGAAAGAACATCACACCTAGGAGGTGTGTGGGTTACACTGTGTTTAAGAGGCACAGCATAGAACCTAACACATAGAATCTTGAATATCTGTATATAGCGACTATAACAACTTCTAAAATGGATATTATTTTTTAATTGACAAATTAAAAAAAAATCATTTTCTGATGGAGCACTCTTTAAATAGTATATTAAAATATTTTTTAATGTCGTCCTTATGTTTCTAAAGGTCTTTTCAGTTAGTTTCTCCCTGGCTAACTCTCTATATTCAGCGGAAAGGTGAAAGTGACTAAACACAAACTGCTGTCAAATGCACAAAGTAAACAAATGGGGGGGGGTGTTCATTAATTACTTTCAGTGTAAGTAATGTTTGGTGTGAACTGTAATAACAATATGTTGAATTGTTTTCAGACATAAGATGTAATTGTCAGGTTAAGTATGTCCCTGAAAAGCATATAGTGAAGCAGAGCTGGAGATGTTGCATCCAGACTTGTCATTAATTGTAAAGTTAGAAATAAGTACCTGCACAACTTTTTGGGATTGTACATCAACAATAAGGACTCTGTCCAAAGTAGGCTGAGTTACGTAAATGAACTTGTCTTTGATATTAACAGCAGATGCCCACACACACCTCTGAACAGTATCTCTTTCAGCTTTGGGACAAACTTCATCCTGTAATGCAAGAGAAACAAATAAGAGAGAGAAATGAAAATCAAAACAATAAACTCAAGAAATGCAAAGACTGGTCAAAATTACTGTTTGTATCATGTTTCCTCCTGGATCAAATACAAGGGATATTGCATTTCATCCAATTAAAAAAAAAAGTTAGGGTATAGACTATTCCAGGAGTTTATCATCCTAGGGCTAGTCTACACTTACCTGCCGGGTCAACGCGGTGAGTTCGACTTCTCGGAGTTCGAACTATCGCGGCTAATCTAGACGCGATAGTTCGAACTCCCCGCGCGCTCCGGTCGACTCCAGTACTCCGCCACTGCAAACGGCGGTGGCGGAGTCGACCTTGGAGCCACGGACTTCGATCCCACGGCATCTGGACGGGTAAGTAGTTCAAACTAGGGTACTTGAGTTCAGCTACGCTATTCACGTAGCTGAACTTGCGTACCCTAGTTCGACCCCCGCCCTTAGTGTAGACCTGCCCTATGTGTCAAAACCAATGTTTAAGTTAGAATTTTTTTCAAAGTCTCATGGGTGAAATCCTGAGCCCACTGAAGTTAATAGCAAAAATTTCCATTGAATTTGAAGCCTTAGGAAGAACTTGAAAAATATTCTGTTTAGAGATGTATGTCAAGGTTCCCTCCCCCCCACACACTTTTATTTCTCCAACTTTTACTACTTGGGACAGTTTGATCAAAGCAACATTTTTGTCTCCTTACAAATTCACCTGCTGCTTATTCCTTATCTACAGTCCTCTGTTGGTTATATCATAACTGGTTGCTGTAGAAATGATTATAATGTGTCAGGGGACGATGATTTCAAATGGGAAATAAGCAGCAAGAATCAATGAGCTCTTAAATAAGAATTTTGTTTTCAAGCATAGGACTCCTTTGAAAAGAGTAAAGGTAAAAAAAAATACTATGCCATACCAATAGAACTGGTACTAAACAGTATGTTTATCATGACATGAGATATACTTTAAAGCTAACTTTTCTATAGCATCAGTATTTTTGATCATTGTTCTTCTGATAGACACAGACAGGATCTTCACATGTCAAAGTGAGAAATAAATACATTTCCAATCCCAAGAGACAGACCTACTTGTGTAGAAAGTCACTAGCAACCACTGGTTTCTCTATGGTTCTTAAATCTCAAGGAGTGGGGGGATGCTGAAGAAATCACATTTATAGGGAAGAGGGCCTGAATTCAGTATCATGAGATAGTACATAAAAAAACATGCCCTTTATAGGAACATGAATGCTGAGTAAAATTCCCTTGGCACTGGCTATAAAATTGTGATAGTTCAGCGATTGGCAACCTTTGGCATGCAACCCATCAGGGAAATCCGCTGGTGGGCTGGGACGGTTTGTTTACCCGTGGCATCCACAGGTTCGGCTGATCGTAGCTCCCACAGGCCATGGTCGCCGTTCCAGGCCAATGCAGGAAGCGGCAGCCAGCACATCCCTTGACCCATGCTGCTTCAACGTTCAATGATAACAACGTTCAAGATAAAAACTGGTGTTTACAAGCAAAAGCTTCTGCATATTCATGGAACGAGATTGGCCAGGGTTTCATATGAGGTTTATATGAAGGAGTTTGGAGACGGAATGGAGCAAGTCAGGAGAAGCTGGTAGGAAGTAGAGGAAACCACTTATGCACATGCTTAAATTTAAGCACCTGTTTAAGTGCTTTTCTGAATTGGGGCCCAGAATATTCACTGGAGTGTCCCTATCTACACACTGGTGATTTCAGGTGTGTATTTTGAATCCTGGTTCCTGTGATGGGGATCCATTCAATTACATTGTTTGTTTTTCTTCTCTATTACTTCACAGAGTATCCTACATGTGAGTGCATAGAGCAAGCTATTTGAGAATTTAAAAATGAATCTCTATGTGAAAATGAAGTAAAACATCATGAGACCTATGGCCCATTTCAAGTGCTAATATTTTTTAAATTAGCAATTATGTTAAACTAAATTGGAGATATGGAATATTCAGAATTTTTTTCTCTCTTATTCTATGTCACACACACAAAATGTAAAACAAATGCTGTCTCAAATAATAAATTAAAAAGGTGGACACATTAAAGTTTATAATTAACCCCCCCCAATGCAAATACAACCAAGGAGTCACTATAGTGGCTTTATGATTTATTTATTTTTTGAATTCCACAATATGCTTGTTGACCCTTGCTCTCCTCAAAACATCCTTTACAAAAATATATTGAAAGTTTCAAATCAATAATATAAAAACACTACAATCCCCAAACTCTCTTATCTAAAATACAATCCCCACATGAATCAGTTTCCCACTTGCTTCTCCACTTACTCAGTCCCCCATTTATCTGGCATTCTAGAGGTTCCATAATTATTTGGGATAAATGGAGCTGAAATTTTGCTTTTTAAAGAGGTAAAAAAATTATGTGAGGAGGCTGAATTTGTAGTTCTCTTTAAAACTATACTCTCTGCTATTAAGATTTCATATTATTTTCCCTAGCAGTTGGGTAATTGGATAAAATAATTTTCCTTTAAAGTATAGGTATAAATGTACTATTTTCTCTTTTTAATTAAAATGTAAGCAGTTTACCTTTTTTCTAATTTAGCCTTTGTACAAAACAAGCAAACATCTGATAAAAGGCAATGGGGAAAGTCAGTTTATTTAATTCTTTTCACTACATTTCCCTAATCAGAAAATGACTCATCCTAAATCAAACCAAGGGATGGTGGAAAATAATTCCTTGGGAGTACTGTAAAGAATGTTTGAAGACGTTGGAGCAACAATACATTCTAAAGAGAAAACATTTGTTTGTGGACAAATTTTACTTTAATCCAAAGCCACTAAAGTCAATACAATAATTCCATTGTCCAGCTACACCAAAAAGAGGACAGAAGACACTTAATATGGTTTTAATCAGGCCACAACTTTATTATTAGATGTATGGCAATACCCAGCAGTTAAAACTATACGGTACAGGTAACTCCAGGTTCATTCGATATCTACATGGGGGGCTTTCACCAGCCCCCATCTTTTTCCATCCAAGTACCACAGCCCACCCATAGTTGAGACCTTATCAAGCCCTCCCCACAAAAAATGAGGATTAAGGTGGGTTATAAGAAAAGGGGTGACTCCCTGCCGTAGCAATCATAGGAGCCCAGAACTCCCCAACCCCCTTCCACTCCTTTAAAAAACACCTCCTTTTAAAGTCCTTTACCAAGCCATTTATCTGGTCAATGTATCCCTTTCCTATGGAGTACCTGCACCGGACATCTGCTCCGCAACTTGCATCATGAGTTGCAACACCATAGCCTAACTCACCATAACAAAGCCCCCCCCTGAAACTACTGTGGGGAAGGCAAAAAAACAACAAGAAAAGAACACTCCCCTTTGGCCAATTTGATGGTAAGGGAAAAATTCCTTCCCTAGGAAGGGGCAGGTGATGCCCACAGCAGGTCCTGAGTCCTGACCAACCCTGGTATTTTGCTACCTCCAAGAATGGGGAGGACAGGTGCTGCTCTGTCTGGTCCAGGAGAAAGGGGCTTGTTCTGCTGGGTTTGCCCGTTTCTAACTCCCCAGGCCTTTCAGTCCCTGGGGATGAGTCAGCATCGCCACATTGACTGACTCTGGCTTTAGCAGTGGCTTCTGTGCCCCTAGTCCCCCCCTCCAGCCCATAAATCGTTATTCCCTCCAGCAAGCTGGACAACAGCCTCCGCACCCACTTAAAGGTGCAGTGCGGCTAATTGTATGTCATGGGCCGTTTAAACACTGATTTGATAATCTGATGAACTCTTATTACATAATTGTAATTAATAATCTCAAAAAACCCTCCTTCTACTGGTTAAGGCTTAAGTTTTCAACACAAACAATTTTCCATAAAAAAGCGTTGGACAAGATTCCAGTCTGAAATTCAGGGTGAGCACCCACCCATCTCACAAAGAGGACAACTGCCTTTGTGCACGTTGAACCAGTCGGGGCTTTTTCAAAGTATACAGTGAAATATAGCTTCCCTTTCATAATCTAGTCCTTTGTTTGCTAGTGTAATTCAGCTGAGATAGACCAACCACCTGGAAAAACTAGAGGAATGTGTATACCGCCCCCAGAAAAATTGGCTGGTGTTAGCTATTGTATGGTATCAGGTTGTACAAGATACTGTATATGTTATTATTATGTGCACTCATTTTAGAAGGACAGGATCCTGGTTTAAAACATTAAAACTGTAATTTAACAACAACAATTACAACACAATTTCAGGATAAAAAATAATTTTAAAGAATTTGGTCCCATCTTAACTTTATGCGCTTTATGCGCTTAAATGCTGTCCTGAACTGGTATAACTGTGTAAAGGACAGACAAGGGTTGAAATATTGGCTCCACTGAAGTTAATGGGAGTTTTTGCTATTGACTTCAGTGAGCCCGAGTTTTCACCAGCCTCAGGGGAAGGGAGAGGATCTGGGATTTTTGCTTGTTTTAAGAGTTTTACTTTAAGAGTGAATGATTTTCACTCTGCAGGGCAAAAGATCCCCTGCACAACTGTAGAATTTTGGGGCTTCTAGGACTTTATCATAGCAGTCAAAAACACATAATCATCAGTATGAACTTTTCAAGGCCAATGAAACCAAAGCCATCTATGAAATATTTTAAGGTCTTCATTATTACTCTGAGAAAAAGAGAGATCCACTTTCCTCTGGCACAAATGTAATGAAAGGAATCAATACATTCAGAAACTTCTAAAGGGAGTGTAGGCTGTATTTTTCTGGAAAAAAAAACAGAGCAAGTTTGGGATGCCACTGATCCAAATATGGATGCATGCAACCAAATAAGGCTTCAATCCAGCAAAGTACTCAAGCACATACCTAACTTTGAAGATGTGAGTAGTCCCATTGATGTGAATAGTCCCATAAATGTTAAGCACCTGTGTAAATGCTTTGCTGGATTGAGGCTCAACAGAATGAGTGCCAATAAAATCTTAGTATATACTTGGTGGGAACCTACATTTTCCCTCATTAAAATGTAGACATCTAATTTACTGAACAGAGTGTACACAGCTACCAAAGAGCCCTAAATAAGAGTTTAAGGAGTGTTGGAGCATTACCTCAGAAAGGTATTAAAAAAAGATTAATTCAAGGAGCTATGCATACGCTTCCACTGAAGGGCTCATATTTAGAAGGCTTTGTAAAAAAACACTGCATGGTTTCTTGTAGACATATCAAAGAATTAAATAATGGAAATTTATCCATGATAGGTATATTAAGTGGTGGGGCAAAAATATATGCATAGCTATAAAAGTAGATAAAACTAAACTCCTACCCAGTAAAGCTCTCTGGCAAAGGAAGCGGGAAGAAAGAATAACTGAGAATGCATGACATGAATCCTTACCAGTCAATGAGCACAAGCTGAAAGTTGATGAAATCTGACACTACACCAAAATTGAATTTTTATTTAGAGCAAACCCAGAGCTTTTTCCAAAGAGGTATGGGAAAGATAACAACTGACTCCTTTGCAGAGTATGTCTAAAGTTCCTGCTCAATGAGTTATTTTGAGTAGCACACAGCTGCTGTCTTGATATTAAGAGTGTATATAGGGAATTCTGTTAAATCCATGTTTCAATCCTTCTTCTAGGAAGAAAATAATCTCAATGGACTTCTATTTGTCCTATTACACTCCAGAATCTTTCATTGAAAATCAAACCCTTTTTCTTGGACAGGGAAGTGAAGAGTACTTTAACAAGTATTTGTAAAAACAAAAGCAAACAACAATAAAAACAAACAAAAACACACACACCAAGGTAGCTGTCTGAATATTCTCATGTTTCTTTCTGCGAGAAAAAGTCCCCATTAACCTGCCTATTCAAGGGAAGAAAAAGTCAGTCTTCTGATGTATGTGCAGCACTATCATTGACGTTAATGGAGGTGACCCACACATTCAAGGGCAAAATCTACTGCCCCCCCCTTTTAAAATATGTATTCCTGTGCTATCTTATAATTTTATACATAAACCAAGATACATTCTACAGAGACACCAAGTTTGTTCCTTATTGAAAGAAAACAGTCACTCTCTAACATTTCCTTGGCTTAATTAGAATGTTATTTTGGAAATGGAAAGCTACAAAAAAGAAATAAGATTTTTTTCATTAAACTTACTTATCCAGATCATTAATCATTTTGAAGATCATTAAATTCTTAAACAAAGCACAGGATACATTTAAAATAGACTATTCTCATTTTCACTTTAACCCAATAACATTTTCAGAGATTTCTTAAATAATCAGCTTTTGAATTAACCATCCATGAAGAAAGGTCTTTGGCTTATTTTTGGCTGTCAACCTAATTTAACTTAAGCAGCACAAATCAAGGCATGATTAGCTGCCGAAAGTATAATTATTCACAGTAAAAATATATCTTGCTGTTGTGTATTGCATACTATGACTTCTCTAATGACAGCTGAAGAGGCAAATTCCATAGGGATAGTTCTGCCTTTTTTATTTTTTTTTATTTTACTTAAATGTACTTTCGGTAATTGGAAAACATTGCATGGGGGATTGCTCATGGATTGTTAGACTGAGTTTTTCATCTAAAGCTCCATCAGTCAAATCCAGTCCAGATGTGCAGTGAGAAAGTTATTACTGTTTGAAGGCTTTATAATGGAATATACAAAATGAGTTAATTTAGATATGAGCACACAAGTGCTCCTATCAGAAGTGCCCATCACCCCAGTCAATACGGGAATGAGTGGACATGGAGACTAAACTACTGTTTACAGAGTGCTTTACAAACACACACAAAAACTGAACACAGAGAAATGGATGAAACTGGGTACAACACCATTCATTGTAGAGAGATGCAACTGCTTACACCAACTCCACAGTAAGAGATTCTCTTCTGGTGTTAACTGTCTCCATTGACTATGACAATTTACACCAGCAGAGGCTCTGATCTACGGAGCTGACAATCTAATTTAGACAAATAAAATAAAATGGAGAACAATACAAACAGTTCAGCATTGAGGCGCATTGGTTTGTAACAATTACCTGCTCCAGTGGACATGTAGAAAATTTCACTTTCCATGGTCATCATCCTGGCACATTTGACCAGCATTAAATTGGCATTTTTCTTTTAAAGGAAAAGAATCACTGAGGAAAAAAACCTTATAAATAAATTTATAAAATACTTGCCTGAAACCCGAGGAGTTTTTCACTGGGCTTAATATGTCTCTGAAATTCACATTCTACGGGTTGTATCACTTTGATTCCATCTTCATAAAACACATAGAACATGTTCCCAATTCCCAGACCTTAGGAACAAAAACACATACAAATGAACAAAATTAGACCCTAAAAAAACAACAACAAAAAAACACACAACCATGTCCTCCTGTTGAACACAAGCCCTCACCATATCACTGTGCCATATCACTGGCATGAGATCAATTTATTAATGTGCATGATGTTAATAAAGCTAATCCTGTGGAATCTTTTATTTAGCTAAAACAAACAAACAAAAAAACCACCCTGACATTATTCAGGATTTCACATTGGTTTTTTTCCCCCCAGGAGTAAGCCAGTGGGCTTCATAAACACAGACTTGGAAATAACGAGGAGTTCTTGTGGCACCTTAGAGACTAACAAATTTATTTGGGCATAAGCTTTTGTGGGCTTGAGCCCACTTCATCAGATGCATGAAGTGAAAAATACAGGAGCAGGTATAAATACATGAAAGGGGGGGGGTAGCTTTACCAGGTGCGAGGTCAGTCTAGTGAGATAAATCAATTAACAGCAGGATACCAAGGGAAGAAAAACAACTTCATTAATGAAAATGATCATGTAAATTATTTTTTTACATTGGGATCAAATAAAAATAAATTCCACATATTTTTCACTTTTCCTTTTCTGAGGGATGAGTTCAAATAATTTCTATAAAACGTTAACAGAAATGTCCTGATTTTTAATTATTCATTATTATATATCACACTTCTTTCAGTACTGTAAAGAAGATATTCTCTATTACATTTTACTGGAAAGTCATGGTGGAAGAAGAGGGGGGCCTACTTTAATGCTAATTTGAACAAACACAAATGTTTATCCACTGTACAATCATAGAAATGTAGGTCTGGACAGGACCGTGAGAAGTCATCTAGTCCACCACCCTGGGCTGAGACAGGACCAAGTATACTGAGACCATTCCTGACAGATGTTTAACTTGTTCTTAAAAATCTCCAGTATCAGGGATTCAGCAACAGCCCTTGGAAGCTTATTCCAGTGCTTAACTATATTTATAGTTAGAAAGTTTTTCCTAATATCTAACCTAAATCTCCCTGATGCAGGTTAACAGTATTACTTGTTCTACTTTTAGTGAACATGGAGAACAACTGATCACCGTCCTTTTTATAAATGTATTAGAAGACTGTTATTATGTCCCTTCCCCGGTCTTCTTTTCTCAAGGCTAAATATGCCCAGTTTTACCTTTCCTCCAAAGTTAGGTTTTCTAAATCTTTTTTTTTCTCTGAACTCTGCACTCTCTCCAATTTATCTACATATTTTCTAAAGTGTGGCATTCAGAACTGGACATAGTACTCCCGTTGACGCTTCACCAGTGCCAAGTAGACCCCGTGTCTTACATACAACACTCCTCCCCCCACAAATTATATTAGCCTTTTTCACAATTGCATCACATTGCTGCCTCATATTCAATTTGTGATCCACTATGACCCCAGACCCTTTTCAGCAGTACTACTGCCCAGCCAGTTTGATTTTTCTTTCCTAAGTCTTCATTGAACTTCATTTTGTTGATTTTAGACCAATTTTTTAATTTGTCAAGGTAATTTTGAATTCTTTTCCTGTCCTCCAAAATGCTTCCAACCACTCCCAAATTCTTTTCATCCCACAAATTTTGTTAGTATACGCTCCACTCCTTTATCCAAGTCATTAATGAAAATATTGAATTGTACTGGACCCTGGACACATCCATGTGGGATTAGACACATTCTCCCAGTTTGACAGTGAACCAAGATAACTACTCTAAATACAGCCTTTCAACCAGTTGATATGAGGGACCAAGTGAAAAACCTTACTAAAATTAAGATCACATCTACTGCTCCCCCCTCTCCACTAGGCTCTAACCCTGTAAAAAGAAAAACAAATTAGGTTGGTCTGGAATGATTTGGCCTTGACAAATCCAAGTTGGCTATTCCTTATAACCCTATGTAACCACCCTCTAGGAGGTTACAAAATGATTGCTTAATAATCTGTTCCACTATCTTTCCAGGTATTGAAGTTAGCCTGACCTATAATAGGCTGATTCTATAATTCCCCAGGTTCTCTTCGTTCCTCTTTTTAAACGTAGATACTATGCCTGCCCTTCTCCAGTTGTCTGGGACCTTACCACATAATTGCTTCAAAGTCCAGATGCATCCATGCTACAACTGTGAGAGCTTGTATTAACTGGAGTGTCAGTACTCAACTCCATCAAGGTACAGCAATAAGTAAATATCAGACTTAAAGGAAAGGTAAGGATGGTGGGAGTCTTGCAACAGTGTAGAAAGGGGGCAAAGGCATACTTCCTCCTGGTGTTGCCTTTATTGGAGGTCTGCTGTCACCTTCTTGCCAACCCCAATTCTTGTTAAAGGCACAGGGACTGACCTGACAATAAGAGAACTGCCATTGGCCTGTGAGTGTTTGGGTACAGTCCTCGCTCCACGAATAGCAGGCCATAAAAGAGTCTGGGACATGTTTACTCTGTTCTCATTAGTCTACACACTGGTACATTCTTTTTATTATTAATAACTATTGCTACAAAAGCAATAAAAATGTGGTAGGTACTCTGTAATCACAGAAGATGACAGAGGATCAGGCTTGAAAAGTTTACACTCAGCTTATACTCAGAAGACAAAAAGGGGCCAATAATGTACTCAGTTCTAAACAAGAGAAGAAATGAGAGAAGCCTTTGATAAAATTGCAAAATAAGCTTCGAGGGTGAAACACGTTAGATTCTCAGTCCCTACCAACTGAATCAAGAGCCCTAGTGTGTGACTCTCAGTGAGGTCTTGGAAAACTCACTTGAACTCTCTGGGCCTGATTCCCACCTGGTGTACTTTGGCTTAGCTCCACTGAGGTCACTGAATTGGCAGGTTTATATCAGCTGAGGCTCTGGACCCCATAAAATAGGGATGTTGAAATAACTAGTTAATATCTGTAAAGCACTTTGGCAATATAAAGAATATGTGCTAAATTTCATTTTGTAATTAGGCCATTTCCAAGTCAAATGTTATATTTTGAACTTTGATTTCTATGGAACAGAAAATTCAATCACAAAAAATGTATTTGAGTGACACCCATCAACACCTACTGTGGCAAAAGAGCACTGTAGTACAGAGCAAAATCTGTGAGAAACTCAGCTACCATGAGTCTTTCATTGAAAGTAATTGGAAAAAAAACCCTTCACATTTATGGAAATATTTAAAAGTTTCCCTATAACTTTAATTGAATATAGCACTAGTCAGAGTTAAGAATAAAGGGTCATATTAACTCTTCTGCTTCAACATTTTCTCGTGTGTCTAGATGTTGCTCTGATAAGTCATATTAAAGCACAGAACTCAGATCCAGCAAAATACCTATCGTTGGAAGTAAACCTTAGATGACAACAGTGTTCTAAACTGCACAAACATCTGATACTGCTTATGTCATAAAATGTATCCCACAGAGAAGTTTCCAATAGGTCATGAAATTTCCCCCTAGAGTCACAACTTTATATCAAGAAGAAACTGTTTTGTCTCATTAACTAATTAACCAATCAGAATTCTCTATTATTTTGGGAGCTGCACAAGATGACACTCTTGACAAATGATTCACACCATGTGGTCAAAATTCTAACTACAGATAAGCTGAATGGCTGAAAGATTTATAACATCAACGGGACAAGTTAAGAGCAAAGCAACAGCCTGGATTTTCAACTCTAACTCTGAGTTTCCTTGCTCCTATGCATTTAACCCTTAACTTTACACAAATGTAGGTTAAATACAAACAATAAAAAAGTTGTAGTAAATAATTAATTTGACCCAAAATAAAGAAAAGCAGTTGACAATGGCATGCTTATATAAAGGCATTAAAATACCATGATATTTTACAAAAAAATCCCAACCCTGCAAATTACTAGAACTACTGACTGCTAACATGTAATGTAATAGGCACAAAAGAAAAAAATATCATAGTATAGAAAAAATAATGTGTTAGTACCTTCCTCTCGCCACAATATGTTTGCAACTGCAGCATGTAAGAGAGAGAAAGAACAGAAGAGACAAATGAACAAGAAAAAAAACCATGAAATGGTATATCAGTCTCTGAAATAATTATGATGCTACATTTTCTGGCTCATAAACTAAAGAACTTATATATACAAAATACAGAGAATTTACCAAAAAGTTTCATATCAAACTATTGTACTTCAAAATGGGAAAAACAATGACTTATCCATGCTTCTTGTTGATTTTTTTTGCAATTAACATTTCTAGCCTTTTATTAATGAGTGTGTTTAATATTCCATTACTAACAACAAATCTCAAGTTTATGTTCATAGAAATATAGATTAGATTATATCTGAAGATAATTTTCATCTACTGTTTTTAGTGAAAATAATGAATTTTGAAGAATTATTCATTTTAGAAAAAAGTGATGAGAGACAAACACGTTTAAGAAAATATTTATGAGGCACTTAAAAATCATTCTTACTTCTATACTTCTGTAACATGAGACCAGATCCTTCAAAGTTAATGGTATGTTTGCCATTGATCGACAGGCTGCGATCAATCCAGCAAGGATTGATTTATCATGTCTAGTCTAGACGCGATAAATCGACCCCTGAGCGCTCTCCTGTCGACTCCTGTACTCCAGCGCCGCGAGAGGCGCAGGCAGAGTTGACAGGCAGAGTACTGCAGCACCGCGAGATGTGCAGGCAGAGCTATTCACGTAGCTGAAGTTGCGTAACTTAGATCAACCCCCCGGCCCCAGCGTAGACCAGGGCTTTGTGGGGCAAACACACATGAATTGTGAGTTACATTTACATGACATCATTAGCCATATTTGCAATTCTTGTTTTAAGTGTCTGGATTTTAGACATGGGGTGGAGAAAAATTTATTATACAAATTCTGCTACCTCTTCCATTTGGGGGGATAGAATGTACCTAAATATAACTATATATTTCTAAATATTTAAAGCACAAGCTGCAGTGGAAGAAACTAATCAAACACACAGATACTTTGAAAAAAAAATTGTCCTCACAAATACATACAAATTTCAAGGAAAAGGAACAGAAGATGGGGAGAGGGATAACTCAGTGGTTTGAGCATTGGCCTGCTAAACCCAGGGTTGTGAGTTAAATCCTTGAGCTCAAGTATCAGACAGGTAGCCATGTTACTCTGGATCTGTAAAAAGTATAAGGTTTGTACATGCATCTGACAAAGTGGGTATTCACCCACAAAAGCTTATGTTCCAATACATTTGTTAGTCTATAAGGTGCCACCGGACTCTCAATCCTTGAGGGGGCCACTTAGAGATCTGGGGCAAAATCAGCTCTTGGTCCTGCCAGTGAAGGCAGCGGGCTAGACTCAGTGACCTCTCAGGGTCCCTTCCAGTTCTATGAGATAGGTATATCTCCATATATTATTATTATTTTGTTATTAAGAAAGAGAGAGCACAAGGTTTTGTAATCCCCTGGAGAATGCCATTACACTTTTTGGTAAGTTCATGATTGAGAGGCTCTGGAAAACATGTCAGTTGCGTTTTTCCTATTATCTTTTTGCCTGCCTTCTCACTGTGTTTCACAAACTGTCTCTCTTAGTAGTACTGACTTGCTGTATGACCTTAGCCATAGTACTTAAACTCACTGTCTTTCAATTTCCCCATCTGCACTAGAGGAGGAGAACATTTATCCACATTCAGCACTTTCAGATCTATGGATAAGTTTTCTATACAAGTGTAAATTAGAAATAGCAATAGTGAAATGTAGCACTATTGAATTTTGGAATCAAAGCTTCACTCTTCTACATGAGAGCATACATTACTAACATATTACTGGATTAATGTTTATTAGCTTTATAACTGTTTAATTGTTGTGCCTTTGTTAATTACCCCTTGTGTGTATAGTAACTTCAAACTCCCAATACTGTATTATCTTCAAGATGTGATCCATTGATGTGTTATACACTACAGATGGCTAATAATAATTGTGGTCCTGATTCTGCCACCCTTTATTCACATTATAACATTTCTATATAAGGGGGCAGATCCTTCTCAATTAGTGTAAATTGTAACAGAGCCACTGGAATCAAAATTGAGTCACAGCAATATTTGTATACTCTCTCAATTTATTTTTATATTTGCTCTTTTGAAGTCAGGTGGTTGGCTTCTTATTTCAAAAAGAGATTGATGTCAGTGGAGTTATGACAATTTACAGCAGCTCAGGATCTGTCCCTAAGTCTCACTGAAAGTAGCAGGATACCATCTGCAGAGTAAATTACTACCCAGCAACAGTGAGGAGGGCAGAACTGGGCTCTATGTTTACAGCACAAAATGAGCTGGGCTTGCAGTGTGATATTACATTGGCAATCACAAACACGGTAGTTAATATGCCTCTGATAGTGTAAGGTACAATACTTTTTACTTGGCTACTCATGTGTAAGCAATTTGGCTGTTCTGCTAAATGATATTTCTTTTGTCCTTGTGTAAAAGGGTTTAACAGTTTGCGGCAGATCTAGTCCTTTTGCTATAAACTGCATTCATGTAGGGATGGAAGATTAGCTTGGTGTCTTATTGATTGATTCTCCTTGTGAAGAAAGAAACCAACTTGACATAAAAAGAGCATAGAGAGAGAGAGAGTGTGTGTGTGTATAAACAATTGAGAGGGTATAAAAAATAGATTTTTAAATTGAGGGGTGGGATAGCTTAGTGGCTTGAGTATTAGCCTGCTAAAGCCAGGGTTGTGAGTTCAATCCTTGAGGAGACTACTCAGGGATCTGGGGCAAAATCAGTACTTGGTCTTGCTAGTGAAGACAGGGGGCTGGACTCAGTGACCTTTCAAGGTCCCTTCCAGTTCTAGGAGATAAAACATCTCCATTTATTTAATTTACTCCAAACAATGGAGAGAAAAAGGTTGCATTTGGATTTTTTTTTCTACTTAAAGAAAATTTTCAATTAGATAATCATAGTCCTGCTGCTATAGAGCCAAGCATCCCCTTTTCTGCACAGGAAGGTGAGAGCTGGTGGTACCCATAAAGAGAAGGAAGTACAGCCAATAAAGCATTACCCTTCCCTTTAACTCCTTAGAAGCCCCTCTTTGCAAACAGCCTGTAGTGTAGCCTCACGTGCAGGGGATACCAGCATGAAGGAGGGGGTGGGAGGTGAAAAAAAAAAACCAAACATGTCATGCACCCCCAATAACTCAATCTTTCCAAGAAAAAACAAACATAGTAGTTAACACCCCAGCATTTAACTGCCCTTTGTACATTTGCAGCGGGGTAGGGCACAAATAGGGATTCAGAGAGCAGCATGGATGAGCAGGGTGTCCTTGCAGATGCACTAGGATAGTTTGGCTGGAGACGATTATGCATGAACATTCAGTATCTGCAACATTTTGGGGCTCAATTTCCCTATGTAATGTTATACAAGGTCTCTCTGCAAGACTCAAAAGCTGTCTCCCTAGAGCAAATTGGAGGGATTTTTAAAAAAAATTAGTTTTCCTCTCCAAAGATTTTCTTAAGGAAGGACAGCATGTGATCCAAATGTATTCAAGGACTCCTGCATTTGAACAATAAAAAGGTGGAAGTGGAGGCATGAGATAAAAGAAAATTAAAATCATTCCCCCAATTATTTCTAACATGTGAGGACATGGCATTAACAAATGCATGACCTCTAAGACATTCAATACAGAATAAGAATAATCTGGTTAATGCAAAATGACACATATGGTTTCTAGACTTGTTATACAAGACAAAAAATGAAGAAAGGGAAAAAAAACCCTCAGCTTTAGAAAAACTGACTTACTAGCTTGAAAATACCACAACAAACATGATAAATTGTAGTGGGAAGAAGATTTTGCATTGCTTTTTGAAACTGCAGCTTGGATGTGAAATACAGATTTCACAGATTTTAAGAGTAGAACATTATCACCATCTAATCTAACCTCCTGGATAACACAGGCCAAAGACATTGACTCAGTAATTTATGCATTAAGTCCATAAAAATATGTTATAGCTCAAACAGAAGTTAAGGAAGATATTCAGTCCTGATATAAAGATTCCAATAATGGAGGATCCACCACATCTGCACTACAGATGGAAGGCACTACAAGGAACATACCCTTCAGATTCTATTTTTAACAAAAACTAATCACTCAGCCATACCCCAATACTCAACTCTTGCATTTTTTTTAGGCTCAAGATGGAAAAAATGCATGATTATTATAGGTAATCTCATATATGAAAATTGTATTAAAATGGAGAATTGCCATGTTCCAGGCATGTCTTTTTTGGGTCAAGAAATGCATTATGTAATGCATTAGAACTACTTCTTATTAAACCGTTACATATTTACAATATACAATCATTAAATAGTAATACTGGTCAAGATCCAAAACTTTTCCCCTTGAACAAGAAGTGTTCTTAATATAATCAGAAACCATCGCAAATAGTCCAGAGAAGCTGTGAATGGCTAGCAAAACACACATACTCAGTATTTACAAAAGATGACATAAGTAAAGAAAATGCATGTAACTACAAATTATAAATATATTTCTATGCTTTTGTGGTGGGCACCATTTTACCAATCCCTGACCATAAATTACTAACATGCATTTTTAAAACCTATTTTTCAATTGTTCAGCCTTTTATTCAACCTTATTCTCCTTCTTTGGTGGCCACTGCTCTCTCTCTCTTTATGGAAGGCAGCTATACTGCTCTCATAAATATACCATTAGCATTTCACAGATTGTCTGAGATGAATCTTCTTATATCATGCAGCTTCTTGTACCCTTTGAACAGAAAAAAAACAACATGCTACTTCTAGGAGAGGGTGCTAGAACATTGTTCTCAAAATGAAGTCTCCTGTATCCTACTACATTGTGCTGCCACCAAACTATTGTCATTATAGTCACTCCGCCATAAGAGCTCCTTAAAACAGCCAAAATACAAACTCCAAATGATGTGCCACATTGTCAGGGTGGCACCCTCTTGTGGCCCCTCCAGACACAATTAACCCCACTGTGGACCAGTGCTGGTATATATCTCTATTTTGATAAGGTCCAGTGTAGTGGTGCGTTGGCTTGCTAGCCAGAGTACCCCTCAGTCCTACGACTTTCAGGGCATAAATATTAAAAGATAATCAGAAATAAAACAAACTTGACTCAAACAGGGTCATCCCAGAAACCTTTGGTGCCCCCCCTCCTTCCATTCAGGGCTGGTCTCCTAATCAGTCTGTTCTTCTGCCAATGACCTTGCCCCTCACCCCTTCCACTCTATTGGGTCTGGTCAACCTTTCTAGGAGGTCAGATCTGGCTGACAAGCAAAATCTGTCTCAAGGCTGCAACCAGGCTTCTCTTCCATCAGGAGAGGCCTTACCCTCCTTCCTCATCAACAGTGAATTAGGCTGGTTCTCTTTCTTTTAGCTCTCCTTTCCACATTGGCTACAGATGTAGTGGGGTAGGACCATAGGGATTCTCAGGCTTTCACCAACCCTTTCATTAGCAGTGGAGAGCTTGTCTGCATCCTTAAAGCACTCACTGCCAGTATGGGACCTCTCTGCCCCATCACATGATATTACAATGTCCTAATTTTCTTCTTTACATTGAAATGGTAGAGGATGGAAACAAATGATGGGATCTTTCTTGTTTGTTTTTCACGTGACTTGAAATTCAACAATTTTGCAGTTGAATTAACAATTTCCTTTTGCCAACATAACTGGATCATCATATTTCCAGCAATCAATAAGCAGTATATTATGTTTCAGAACAAAACACAGGGTGAGGCCACTGAGAATCAGAAAAAGTCACTTGTTTTGTATAAAAAATGCTCTTTCATGTTTTCCATAGAACAGTTTTACCTCTTGACTGACATGCTTCAATGGCCATCATCTAAAAGATAGCTGATGACCTTTATCTATTAGCTTTTATCTTCACTGAAGTATTGTCATTTTTTTCTGGACCTATATTATGCAGCTTGTGGTTAAATAAGCTTTTGTTCCCTCTCCATTGGTTTTTCTAATCACAGGGCTAATCAAAACATTTTCAATAGCATTTTGTTGCTTTGGTTCTAATGTAGACTAAGTGGAAATCAATTGAAAGCTTAAGCTTAGAAAAGTTTCTAGAATCACTATGATGGCTGAACATTTTAATTCAAAACAGCCTCATAAAAGTGTGTGGGGGGAAACCCTAACAAAAAATACACCAAATTCTCTTCTTGGTTTGCATACTAATCTAGTAAGAAATAAATTGTTTCAACATTGCCATTTATGATATTAAATTAACAGGTTTCAAACTGAGCATCCATTTGTGGAAACTTGGCAAGTGGAGAAAAAACAATGATCTCTCCTGACACCTTATGAAATACAACTCAAACTCAAATTTCTGGATCTCTAACTCCTCAAAATGCCTTTCTATAGTATGCATTTATTAAGAATATATTAACTGACAAATTGATGGTGAATCAACAGTTTCATTTTGCAGGGGTTCGTCCATAATTTTTATTATGTCAATACACATCCTCTGTTTCTTTATCTCCCTTATTAGAGACTATCCCCAGAAGTTCCTCTGCCTAGTATTATTAATTCCAATAGATTGATTGATAGATACACGCACGCACAACTAGTGCCACAACTTGGGTAACCGCCTTTTGCATTAACCCAACAACCTTGGGAGCCTGGTCAGGATATCCACTGAGAATTCCTGCTACTGACTCTGCTGCTGCTCAAGGGTAGGAAGGGGATTCTGTAGAGTTGGCTTCTAAAGGCAGTAATTCCAAACATTTTCATTAATTGTGATCATGAGTTCATACCACATGAATTTCAATTTACAAGTTGGATTCAAAACCCATCACATTTCATTTGGTTTCCTGCTGACCATTTAAACCCACATAGTTTGCAATATTTCTAAATGAACTTGATTTGAGTTTTGGCTTAGTCATGAAACCAGAAACCAGAAACCAGGTGAGAATTTTTGCATATATTTGGTTTTTGTGTGTGTGTGTGTGTGTCTTCAAATAGTGTAACCAAGTATAACAAAGATGTCATTTCAGTTATAGCAGTGCATATTATGACACAATCTTGCTGTCAAGAGATTAAATATTCACATCTTTTAGTGAACCTGACTTTTCAGAGGTAAAATAGATCTGATGCTCGTCACTGATATTAGTCAGCAATTCACTGCTCTCTTTTATTTACATTCTGTAAGTGCTGGCAGTGGGTTCACATGGCTTGTGATTGGTGGTTATATCAAATTAAATAGAATATTTATAATTTTGCTTACAGTGTTAGCCACCCCAATACAACACTATAATAGTAATGACTGCAGACACTGGCTAAGGGTTGCCTTTTCAGACTATTTTCTTCTGAAAAATATGAATAGCTGCCCTTATGTCATGAGTGAGGAATCCTGGTTTCTGTTCCCAACTCTGTCCCAGACTTCCTATGCGATACTGGGTAAGTTTCTTAATCAGTGGTACAGGTTTCCCATAATACTTTTTTAAAGTATGTGTTTCTGAATTTCCTCATTACCATTTAGTTTCCCCTTTTTGGAATTTTGGGTAAATTTAATAGTGATATCAGATCCTAATTCAGATTTTCTCAGTACTCACTATCTACCAATGTTATGGTCAAATACTGCTCTTCATCCATGGTGAAACTCATATTAATATAAATGAAATATTCATGTGTGGGCTCATACAACATATGGCCCTAAAGATTCATTTCTAGGTATGTTTCAGGCCTGTCTCCATAGTACCGTATAAATGAGTACAGACATGATAAGTGAATTTTAGGAAGGCAGTTGCAGTACACTTTTACTGCTCTCTGTTATAGCTATAAGAGTAATTGTTGAGAAATAATGTCATTTTTGGGGAGAGACATTCTCTGCTTGATTCATATGGTGATAACCCTCATAGACAACAGCTGTACCTAGATATACACCCATCAAGAAGAAACCACACCCCTAATGGTATAGTTTGTTCTGGTACTTCTTAAAAAAACCACAATACTCCTAAGTGATAGGGACAATGTTGTGTCATTAATAATTCTTGGTACTGGAATAAAACAATGCACCTTTTCAAAAAGAACCATGATTTATTTCAATTGGTATTCATGTGATAGAATATATCTGACAAAGTAAGCCTGACTCTTTTGTTCTATTAGCATCATCTCAGATTTAAGAGAAAAAAAATGAGGCTGCTCTCCCTTCATGTGATACATGCTTTGATTTCATCTTGGGGTATATTAAAACCAATTATCTAACATCTATTGTCCTGACTAATTATTAAGCTTTTATTTATCAGTTAAAATGTCACAACTGCCGGATTATTTCCTCTGATTATATTGCTCAGAGGAGAAGGTTGTTTGATTTTAATTTTTCATAATTATATCTTGAGATAGTGTAACAAAGCATAGCAAAGATGACATTTTAGTGATAGGTGTGCACATTATGACACAAATATTTTTTCTGTAAGAGATTAAATATTCACACCTTTCAGTGAAACTGACTTTTCAGGGGTAGGATAGTTCTGGAGTTCATCATAAATGTTTGTAGCTGTACACTGCTCTTTATTTTCTGTAAGCTCTGGTAGTGATTCAACCTGAATTCCTTTGTCGTAGCACATTAACACACATATAATGTACATGAAAATAATCTGAAAGTTTATCCTTATTTAAGCTTTGAATACTAGCCATAAAATGAAATGCCAGAGTAAATTATCTCCAAAGAAATTAGGTAAATAGGTATCACTGAGTATGAGAGTCGACAGGGAGATTCCATTAAAGGTGCATAAAGCCTTGTAGGGAAACTTTAGGCAATAAATCAGAGTCAAAAAGCTTTTAGTCTTATTCCAAATTCTAGGCAGCGGAGATGCCCGGTTGCTTATGATGGCCATAAAGCTCTCAAGTCAGTAGTATTCAGATCACATAACCTCTTGTTAGGTGATAAGACTATGACATTACTTCCAAAAAGGCATTGTGTTAGAAATAGATCTATTTAATGGCATGGAAAAGGCATATTATTTTTTAAATACAGCCCCAAGACAAAGAATACATGAGGCAGATAATTTTCAGCTTCCTCTGGGTGAGCAGATGAAAGGTTTTATAGAAAAAGTTGCTTCATGGAATGTGACTTTGTCACAGTGGATAAAGTGAGTACATGGGAAAGCTGTAATTGATATTAAATAATAAAAACTGCTTTATAAAAATTTTAAAAGGTCATCAAATATTCTTAAACTGCTTCAGAAATACCATAATGATATTATGTGACAAATTTCTAATTCACTATATCATCAGGTACATCTCTTACATGAAAATTTAGATCTAGGCCGTAAATTAGTTAAAAATAATTAAAGAGAAATTGTTTAAATTAGATCTGACATATGTTTTGTAAAACAAACTTCTAGAAAGTTTGAAAGCAATAGAAATGTTGCCATGATTTAAAAAACAAACTTAAAATCAACTGGTTCAGTTGATTTTAAAAGAGCACATGTATTTTCATTATCTGCAAGTCCAATATTGCAATATTCAGCGAATGTGCAATGACCCAACAATGAAACTGACCATAAGCAAGTGAAATGTATCTAGTTGCATTGTCAAAACTGAGTGAATAGCAAAAATTTAACAGAAAAAATATTAATATTTTAAACAAAAATCCTTTGTTAATAATTAATTAGTAACCTAGGTAATTTGTTTTAATACATGACAATAAGTACTGAAAGTGTCCCTTTGGCATACACTTTCTTCTGTCTTTGATGTTCATTCTTTTGCTCTTTCTATAGTATACTGCCAGCTTATCTTTTCCTCTCCCTATCTAATCTATTCCACACTCCTAAACATGTGATTAATACTACTCTACTTCTGTAACTTTCCTTTATCTTTCCAACCTGATTTGAGTTTCCACTTAAGACAGATTTCACTGTGCTTCCCAACTTTGCAGTTCTTCTCTCAGAATGCAAAATTCAGTCTTGCTCCTTAGTCATTTATTCAAATACATCTTGGTTGACATTATTTTACTAAACTAAAGCTTGTATATATAATACCCAGTACTGTTACTATCTGGAAGAATCTGTAACTTAACTTTAGGTTAATGAAACTAAAATAGCCTACAGACAGACCAAACCACTTCTGTCTCCTCAATGTTTCATTCTGATACAGTGAATGAAAACCAAACCAAAATGGTCATCCTCTGCATTGTTACCGAGATGCTGTCAACTTAAATTTACTCCCATTCATTAATATTTAATGAATGCCAGTACCTCAGCCAGAGTACCTGGACCCTTTGCCTGGAGGCTTTCAGAACTCAGGTTGACCAGACTGTAATTCTGATAGTAAGAACACGTATATTAAACTGAGTCAGCACAGGGCCTGCTGCAGACTCGCACTCACATAATCTAATCAATGATACACTCATTATGATGGAGGGAGAAGCTGCTCGTATCAATGACTTTAATGAGAGAGTTGAGAGCTTCTTGAAATGCAGCTGCATGTACTGCAAACTACGAAAAGAAACAGCTGTCTTATCAGCTGTTGCTGGAGATGATGGACTACTGGAATAAGAATCATGTTCAGAAAACAGTGAGATGAACTGTTCCTTTTAGGAGAAGATGTAGCTTTAACTACACTTGATACCTTTGTTTTAAACCGAAGGAATTATTTCTAGCTGCTTGATATTCATTCTATGCCATTTTATTCTCCATAACAACAAAGGCCACATCACAACAACCTATCAGATACAAAACAATAATGTGATGCAGAAGCAAATAAGGCAAACATAATTCTACACTGTATTAACAAAATTGTCACATGTAAGACATGGGAGGTAGCTGTTCCACTATACTCAGCATTGGTGACACCTCAGCTGGAATATTATGTCCAGTTATTGGTGCTATGCTTTTAAAAAAAATTGCACATACTGGAGAGAGTCAAAGGAGAGCAACAAAAATGATAAGAAGGTTAGAAAACATGACGTGTGAGGAAAAGTATTTTTTTTCTTAAAGGACATATTTAAGTCTTGAGAAAAGAAGACCAAGGGGGACCTAATAATATTCTTCAAATATGGTAAGGGCTGTCATAAGGAGAGATCAGTGATCAGTTATTCTCCATGTCCACTGAAGTTAGGACAAGAAGTAATTGGATTAATCTGCTTCAAGGCACATTTAGGTTAGCTATTAGGAAAGGTTCAACTATAGGATAGTAAAGTACAGGAATAGGTTACCAAATGAATCCCCATCATTGGAGATTTGCAAGAAAAGGGTAGAAAAACAGCTGTAAGTGATAGTCTAGGTATACTTGGTCCTGCCTCAGTGTGGCAGACATGGACTATATATTTCTATGATTCAATCAAATATGTGCATGTATGTGAGGAGAAAAAAATATGGCCAGATGGTGCCTTACAAAGATAATTAATCCAAATGCTAAATCACATGGAAAAACTATAAGAAGAGAAGGAAAAATATTCCCTTTTAAGAGCTACTCAAAACCTGCCAGGTTTGGTTTGCGTGGATGTTGGAAAACTTTACAGCATGTTTCATTGTTAATATTGTTCAATAAATATTTCTATTCTTTTTCTGGAAAGAAGTAGGATGATATACTCTTATCACATGGATAATTTGCATCAAAGAGTCCCAAAAGAGTTGGCTGAGAAAATCTGTGGCTCATTTGTATTAATTTTTACATTTTGAAACACCAGAGACATTCCAGAAGACTGGAAAAGTGTTAATATTGTGCAAATATTCAAAAAGAGCAAGAGAGATGACCTAAGTAACAATACACCAGTCAGCCTGATATAATTCCAGGCAAAATAATGCAAAATCTGATAAGAGGTCTAATTGATAAAAAATGAAAGGATAGGACTATAATTCATGCCAGCCAACATAGGTTTAAGGCAAATAGGTTTTATCGAAGAAACTGGATTTCATTCATTGTTTGGCTGATAAAGGTAACTGCAGCGTTGTAATACATTGACTTAGTATTGCACAGCATTCTGATTAAAATATTAGCATGCTACAATATATCAAAAGGAACACTTTAAATGGAATAAGAACTGAATAACAGACAGATCTCAAAAAGTAATAAAGTAGTTGTCAATGGGGAATCATCATCAAATGGGAACATTTCTAGAGGTATTCCACAGAGATTGGCAGAGCTATAAATAATGATAAAAACAGGGCAATCATACTGCACAATCTTGATTACTAGGTTAACTGGGCCCATTTAAAGAAAATGTGTTCTAATATAGCCAAATGCAAAATTATACATGCAGGAACAAGGGATGCAGGCAATGCTTATAGAACAGGGGACTTTAACCTAGAAAGCTATGATTCTGAACAGGATTTAGAGTTCATAACAGGCAAGCAATTCAGCATCAGCTCCCAGTGGGATGCTGTAGCAAAACAGGCTAATGTAATCCTGGGTAATGTAAACAAGGGAGCAGTGAGAGTAGGGATAAGAAAGTGATTTTATCTCTGTATACTGTATTGGAGAGATTGATCCTGAAATATTGTGTACACTTTTGGTGTCCACATTTTAGAAAGGATTTTGAAAAACTGGAGAAGGTGCAGAAAAGGACCACAAAAATCATTTGAGGCTAGGGAAAATTCCAGATAGTGAAAGACTTACAAAATTCAATCCACACATCTTATCATAGAGACAAGGTGACTTGATTACACTGTATAAATATCTTCATGGGAAGAAAATACCAGAGCTAAAAGTTTCCTTAATCTAGCAGAGAAACGCATAACAAGAACCAATGGATGGAATATAAAGCCAGAGAATTTAAATTAGCAATTAGGCACCTTTTAAAAAAAAAAAACAGTCAGGGTGGTTAACCATTGGAACAAACTACTACTACTACTAGACATCTCTTGATGTCTTCAGATCAAGACTTGATGCCTTTCTGAAGGATATGCTTTAGCTAAACACAAGTTAATGGGCTTGATACAGCCATTACTGCATGAAATCTGATTTTCTGTGATTACAGGAGGTGAGACTTGATCTAATGGTCCCTTCTAGCCTTAAACGCTAACTGGTCACAGTTTCACTCTGAGTATTGAGTTCATTTGAATTTGAAATGCCAAACAAAATAGGATAGAACCGGAAAGCCAATAGGTTTCATTGTTTTTATTGTGAAACTGATGGAACTAGCCCTGATCTTCCTATCCACAATAAGTATCCAAAAGACACTATAGGTGATGGGATAAATGTTGCTGAAGCTTCCCATCCTAATTCAAGCAGACATCTGATATTTTGGGAGATCAGCACCTGCTGGGAATGGGGCCTGGTCAAAAATCTCACATTGAAGTTTGTTTATGATAATCATAGGCATTTTCCAGTTTTGTTACAAAGCTTTCACAAAGCCTGCTTAATTTACCACTAAGGGAGTTTATGACTAGAAACTGGGATGGGTGACAGGGGATGGATCACTTGAGGATTACCTGTTCTTGTCCTTTCCCTCTGAAGCACCTGGCATTAGACACTGTCAGAAGACAGGATACTGGGTTAGATGGACCTTTGGTCTGATCCAGTATGGCCGTTCTTATGTTCGTAAGACCCAAATTCTACTGAAATGAATAGAAAGACTCCTTTTGACTTCATAGGCTTTAGAATGGTTTTGCTTTGCTTCCACCATTGCCCCTGCCTTCTGCTGACCTAAAAAACAATCCACACAGAGCACTAACCACAAGACCATTGGGATGTCATGTACAAAGTATGATTGAAAAGGTTTTGGCTCTCTAAATTGTGGGGAAATCAAAATGGATTGCTTCAGATGTAAGAAAAATGTATTCATTGGTATCACTGCCTGGTTAGAAACTTGTCAGAGTGCACCCTGCTGTCGTTCCTGTATTAAAATAAAACTGGTGTCAGGAATTTGTTTGCCCAGTCAAGTCTACACCCTCACATGCTATTTTTAGTCTACAGAATAAATAATAAATTAGAACATAGCTTATGGTCTACATTTAAATATGATTACTGTTAGACAATCATACTGAATGTATGTGCTAGAAATGTTACCTATTTTTGGTGGATAAAAATTTGCTTTGATTGTAAAGTATTTTATTTTGATGTTTCAAGGGGGGGGTTTCCTTCCAAAATGGGTTGAGCCATTAGTTTAAGGTCAAAATCCAGAAAGCAGGATGCAATGGGTACATATACAAAACTGCATGCACCAATTAACTCCCATGTGTATGCTAAGGATGCATTTTTATGCATTGTTATAACAATACATATAGTTTATATAGACATACATTAACAAAACTATATTAAAAGATCAATAAGAGGTTGCAAACTCAAGCACTCAAAAGTTAGAAAATGTCAGAATTAAGGTTACCCATACAATCTTAATGTGGTCTCCTTGTGTGTATGTACTATGATACAATCTTTAATTTCATGGCCATATACTGTTTTTTCCACACGAACCCCGCCTCATGCAGTGAATCAGCAGCTATTCAATATTTCTTTTCTTCTCCATATTCAATGTATGTGCCTAGGCCTTATTTAATATACACCATCCAACCCCTGAACTGAATAAAAATATTAATTTCCTCATGGATGTTTCTAGGGTGTTTTCATCATAGTATCTGAGTGCTTCACAAACGTTAATGAATTTAACTTTCAAATGTCTTGTGAGGTTAAGTGGCAGTATAAATCCAATTTGCAAATGGGGAACTGAGGCACAGAGAGATTAAGGAGAAAACAGTGAGAAGTGAGCTCAACTTAAGTCACCTATGACATGATTTTTTAGTGTACTTAGCATTATGTAGTAAAGTATATGCTCAGAGCACAGCTCTTACTGACTTCAGTTGCAGTTGTGATTGCTCAACACTTTTGCAAATCTGGCCTGAGGTTTCTCATGCTGGGTATCCAGAAAATGAGGAACACACTATTAGTGGCCAACGGTGCAGTTTGGATTAAGAGATTTCCCCAGTATCACACAGGAACTCTGTGGCAGAGGCAGGGATAGAATCCGTTTCTCCAGGACAGAATACAACTGCCTTAACCATTAGACCACGCTTTAGCTTTTGCAGTTCTCTGCCACCACACATATTCCAACATCTGCAACAAATCAGGCAGATGTTCTACAAACAGCAGCCTCCTTCACTACACAATCCTGATTAATTTGTGGAGCAGTATCCGTATTTTACATTGAATGAGGCAGGGATCCTCTGAAAAAAAATTGTATATAATCATGTCATTATAGAGCAGGGGTGGCCATCCTGTGGCTCCGGAGCCACATGCGGTTCTTCAGAAGTTAATATGCGGCTCCTTGTACAGGCACTGACTCTGGGGCTGGAGCTACAGGTGCCAACTTTCCAATGTGCTGGGGGGGGAGGGGTGTGCTCACTGCTCAACCCCTGGCTCTGCCACAGGCCCTACCTCCACTCCACCCTTTCCTGCCCCCTCCCCTGAGTCTGCAGTGCCCTCGCTCTCTGCCCCCCCGCCCCCGAGCCTCCTGAATGCCATGAAACAGCTGATTGGGAGGTGCAGGGAGGGAGGGAGAGGTGCTGACTGGCAGGGCTGCTGGTGGGTGGGAAGCACTGGGAGCAGGGTGTGGGAGCTGCTGACATATTAGTGTGGCTCTTTGGCATCGTACACTGGTAAATTCTGGCCACCCTTGTTATAGAGTGTATCATAATACATACACAAAAGATCGATTAATTAAGTTTACACAGGTAAACGTAATCATAGTATTTTCTAACTTTTGAATGCTTGGCTTTGCAAGCTATTTCTAATATTTGTATATATAATTCATTAATTAAAAAAATAAAACCCCACAAAATCTGTCATGTGGAACCACACTGAGCCCCAAATTTGGTCATCGGCAGGATTCAGACAATTATATTCACAGCATAGACCTCTCCCACTTGAGCTTACTTAGTAATTAGTAGCAGCAGTAGACAATTATCCTCTATATGGACCAGATACTAGAGAGGGGATGAGACACACACCTGCCCCACACTCTTTAGCCCCTGATTCTAGCAACCCTCTCTTCCTGTCCCGGGATTCCTCTTCCTTCTGTACCCCAATCAATTTACTTTCTCCTTCTCTGCCACACAGTCTAGGTACCAGCAGGGGAGCACTGAGTACAGGAAGGAAAGACTCTATGCTTTCAGTTTCTTTACCAGTTCCACATTGGCCTCTAACAGCCAGGAGGGCCATTACAGGAAAAGTCCTGCTCAGTTCCTGCAGCCCTAGGGATGGAGCATGCCATAAGTACAGACAAAATCTGAAGAGAACTTAGCTGCCAAACTTTAACAAGTCTCTACTGACCACATATAAACGGGGATTATTTAGAGACTTAAAATGTGGCCAAATCTGAGCAGATTTTAATTGGGATGGCAAAAAGCAAATCCCAGTGCCACTGCCATCCCCCTACCACCCAATTCCAGTCCTTGTTCCAAAATGTGGATATGCTAAAGCTTCTCAATAAAACTATTTTTTTAAACATAAGCAAAAACAATGTATTTTCTCCTAACCATTTTCTCAGAAATAGCCAAACCTACTTGTTGAAACTTGAACAAACCAAAGAACAATCTAAGACAGACAACCGTGATGGAAAGTTTCAGCCTGAATGGTTAAGGTTCAGCAAATGAAAATAGGGTCTAATAATGGGAAGTGTCAGGTAACTTCTGCATATAATATAAATGTTTTGGGGAATAATATGTAACTTGAAAAATTCTCATGCCATTTTTTTTCAGATCTGGCAAGAAAAAGGTATTGGTTCTTGGGCTCAAATGTAAAATATATCAAGTTTCAATTAAAAAGGGAGTTTGTATGTTGACATGTTAATTCCCTGAAAGTATATTGTTTGAAAGAAAATGCTCTTGCACAGTCAAGTACTGTGCTTCTGGGACAATCCTAACATGAAAACATATTTTTAAAAGTTTGTTTTGTTTTCTTTTAAAAATATATACTGCATAATGTTCAAGGGCTAACCAGAGGCTGGATTTTTCTTCTGATTGCTATCATTTATTAAAATCTTACCTATATGTAACAGAACATCAACTCATTGTTTAAAGTAAGCATAAATTTAACAGCTCTGGGTGACAAAGCACTTTCACAGTGTTTTTCACCTACTTTAATCTTGAATTTCCATCTTGATGATGAATCATTACCATCTAGGTGTACTGACTTCTCCTGGGAATGGGAATGTGTCAAATATCTGTGCTACCTGCTAGAAACTTTAAAATAAATAACATCCTTACTGATCTACCTAAACCATACCTCAAACTATCTATTTCCTTTTATTCTTGCTTCTAGCATCAGGCACCACACAATCCACTACAGGTCCTTATCCATCACTCTATTTCTCTTTCTGTTATAAACCACAGGACATTCATCTCTAACAAACCACACCATAAACTATTAAATCTCAGCAATCTAATCTCAAATTTAAAATATAACAATAAGAATATGCTCTGATTTTTGTTTATAGTTACTAACTTCAAAAAAGAAAATTTCAGAGACTATTTTTTGTTATTTAAACCTAAGAGACGACATTAAGGCAGAGGCACAGGAAAATGTAAGCCTAATATATTCTGCAGGACCTTGTGTAGGGGCAAGAAGGGATTCATTTTCTTCACTAGATTGACTATGTATACTCTTTAATACACAAATTGAACAACACATTTTGGTTGGACTGAAAATGAGATAAGTGGCCAAATGTAATCTATTATGCAATATTGATTCTATATTCATTGCCAAAAGGTTTTACATGCATACAAAAACAGTAAATGGGACCAGTACAGAAAGGCAACCCGTCATTCCAGAAAGCAAAATATTTACACCAGTAAGGCCCTCTTCCTGTGTACTTTTGTTTGTTGTGTTGATCATTATGTTAGTACTGTTAAGTGCAATGCAATGCAATTATAAACTCTTTATACTACAGATAGCCACTGGAAATGCTCATTATAAATCATTACCTCCTCAACAGCCAATCAGCATTCTGAATTCCCCAATATTCTGACATACTGTTGTTCTCAGAAAGCAGGGGAGTTCAGGCGAGCTGACGAGCTGGAGAGGAGGAACGTTGCTTCTCTCCTGATGCAGCATTCCACTATAAGGTTTCCAACAGGGAAGCTTCTGTGCTTCACTAAGAAAGAAAAAAAAAAGCCTAGATTAAGACTATAAACATGTCCTCTTTATTCCCTTAATGGAGAATAAAAGTGGAATCATTTATAATGCATGTAATATATAAGGGCTACAGCTTATGTGAGATCATATGAAATCACATTTGCACCATACACTAGAGGACATTCTTGGATCAGAACCTGTAGTCTCAGCAGCAGGAATTAGATTACAGTTGGGGCGGGGGGGAAAACAAAAAAAAACACTTTATATTTAAGTAACAAAACTAACCAGATGGTTCTGGCTGTGTCAGTCTCATCCCTGTTAAGGGTAAAGCATTTTTTTCCAAAATGCAGTGCTTGGCGGGGTATGAATAAAAGCAGACTGAGGTTAGTGACAAAGCCCTTCTCCTCTAACTTCAAATATCATAAATTAAATAAGTATTCTGTAAAGGCACATCTTTTTCAGTAAGAACACAACAGAAGTGACAGCAAAAAAAAAATAGTGCATGCCGTGGTGTCTAGAAAAAATCAGTACTTGTGCAGGCAGGCTAGCGTTTGTGCATGTAAAAACAATAACTGGATGCTGACAGTAACTACCCATTTTCATTTATATGCCCATATGTCTGATTTGCACATGCAAATATAGGTTTTGAGTGCATGTGCATCTTCTGGAAGCGCCTGTTGAACCCATGTTTGAAAAACTGACTCCAAGTGTAATGAGGTATAAGAAGCTGAGGACAATAATGTCCATATCTATATAGTCACAGATTTTTAGAAAAAATATGTTCAGAGATTCTTAAGAATAGGACAATAATACTCCCAGTCCCCAACATACACAGTCTGACTAGGACACTCAAAGCAAGCAGTCTGTTTTACTTAGATGGATTCTCTTAGAAACATTTAGGTTTATATTCTGTTTTTCTCCTGTTACAAATTTCAGCTAAAGCCAAATGTCTACATTAACTGCTCCCTACATATTGCTACTGGACCTGAATGTATTCGCAGCAAGCCTGTTATACGATTTTGTAAGTTTTATAAAGTTAGCTGCTATAAAGTATTGGCATCATTTTATAATTCATGAAAACAGTATTTTGAAATTGTAAAGGGAATCTTTTCTGAGTTTAGACCTCATAAAAATCACAACTTAAAATGATCTTCTCTGCCTAACTTTAGTTCTCAGTTTTATAAATTAAGAAGGATAAACATGGTTGTTACGCATAAAATAGAATAATTAATAATAATTTTGTTTGTAATAAAGATATCAAAATAGAAAAACACTATACATCAAGATAAAAAAACAACTAAAAAGGATATATATTGAACATTAAAGTTGAAAGGCCCAAAACTTTACTTCAAACACATATATCACTTTAAAACGTGACTTTCTGATCCTGGAAAATCTAATAATTACTCAAACTGAAGATGACAGCCTTCATAAAAATTAAAGTTTGTGGTATCTGTTTTGTAATCCTACAACAGGAAAACTAATGTGCAGGATTTCTTTATGATCATGGATGGTCAAGTGAGCTTTAAGTTGTCCTTCACACCTTTTTGTCCCTTCTTAGCATCATGAAGAATTTATTTTAATATCCCTTCATCTCACAGGGGTGTTTTGAAAATAAATCAATTAATGTTTGTGATGCACTCAGATACTATAGTGATGACACCCCTGAGGAAATTACTAATTCTGTCTTCAGAGTAGGATATGAATAGTGTGCGGTAAATAAAACCTAGGGCCACACGTTGAATCATGAATATTCAACAATATATTGAAGGCTGCATTCTAATTTAGCACCGTTCACCCTGTACACTGAATGAGGCAGCGATTCTGTGGAAAAACAGTATGTGATAATGTAATTAAAAACTGCATCAACATGCACATGCATAGGTGGGTTGGGCTAAGGTTACCAGAACTAAGGTTACCTTTGCATTGCCTAACTTTTAAGTGCTTGACTTTCCAATCTTAATAATGTTCTTTCAGTGTAGTTCTTTGTGTACAACCTCCTAGATTTAAAAAAAAAATAGAAAATCTATCATATGGCATCAAAATGACACCCACTATGTCATCAGCATGGTTGAACATTTAGATCCACCACTCAGACCTTGCCACTTGAGCTAAAGGAGCAACTGATAGCAACAATAGGTTGTTATCCTCTAAGTGGACAAATATTATATGGAGATTTTGATGGAGTTTACCCCCCTGCACCTGCAAGGCAAGGGAAAGAACCCATGTTCCACACCTGGATGGTAATTAACTGATTGTCTTCTGGCCAGACTAGACAGAGCTAGGCCTTATAAGTAGACTGAGGGAGCTCAGTTGGGAAGAGACAACAGAGGTGACTGGACTCTCTGATGGAGAGAAGCCCTAGCTTAGGGTTTAACAGACAGAAAGCAACAGAGAAAGAACATTACAAGAGCAGGTTAGGCTCCTGCAGGGGAAGGCCTGGAGCAGAATGAACAAGTGATGCCTGAGAGACATGGAATGGCTATTAGTTATAAGATTTATTTGGATTTTCATTTGGACCTGTAACCCTGGAAGGGGCTTAAACTTTTATGTGATTTGGCTGGAGGGCCAAGCCATACAATATCCCAAGGGGGAGTCAGGAGAAGATGCAGGCTGAGAAAGAACATTGCAGGTCCAAGGAAGAGCCCAGTAGGGGGACTCCAGAGCCAAGGACCCCATGAAATATGGTGACCAAAGACAAGGGGGGACACTCCTGAGGGGAGATGTGCTACTATAGGGATGAGAGTTTAATAGCTATTTGTCAATGAGTTTAATAGATATTTGCTGACAGAAGTGGAATAGTCGGACTTAGGAATCTTGGGTTCCATTCCAGATTTTGGAGGGGAGTGTAACTCTAGTGGGCACAGACTCCAAACCAAATCTCTTCCCCCACACCCCTCTTATCCCAAACTGTTCCCTCACAACTCCCATCTGGCTTCTGTCCCCTCTGCATTTGATTCATGGACCTTCCTCCACTACAAGACGGGACGCATGGTCCCAGCAGGTTGAGCACAGGAGAGACAGGCTTCCCTGCCTCAGTTTAGGTACGGGGACACAGCATAGCATGGACGAGAGTAGCAACTTCACTTGCTGGAGCGTGCACAGTGCAGACAGACTCTTCAGAGACTTTGTCTGTTAAGCCCTACCAAGTATGGAAAGAAAATATGCAAACTGCAATTTTTCAAAAGCTTATAACTTAGCCAAACTTGGGTGAATTTTCATGGGGAGAGGAAGACATATCTTTGACATAAAGCCAGCTCCTGCAAATTTCAAGTCCCTGCTCCAAAGTATGGAGTATTAGAGCATCTCAAAGCAAAGGTGACCAAAATTTTGTAATATGTGCATAAAAGTATTTTTCCTGAGAACCTAGCTCTCAGAAATGGATGAACCTTTTTGGTTGAAGTTTGAAACCCAAAACCAACAAAAACAAAACCTCCACAAAGCCCAGGGTAGATACCCATAATGCATAATTTCAGCCCAAATGCTTAAAGTTTGGTAAAGTTATATGCAACTGAGAACAGGGTCTTATAATGAGAAGTCTCAGACAACCTTCCTGTAATACAATAATATATATAATCTATAATATCTATGATTGCTGAAAAATCACCCAGGTTCCAAGGATTCCTTGAATTAATACAATGAGGGTATGGCTACACTTACAAATCTGCAGCGCTGGTAGTTGCAGCGCTGGTCGTCCAGTTGTGCAGGGCCAGCGCTGGTGTGTGGCCACACTCATAGCTACCAGCGCTGCAGTGTGGCCACATTTGCAGCATTTGCAGCGCTGTTGGGAGTGATGAATTATGGGCAGCTATCCCAGCATTCAAGTGGCAGCAATGTGCTTTTCAAAAGAGGGGAGTGTGGGGCAGTGTGACAGGGACTGGGGGGGGGGGAAAGAGAGAGTGGATTTTTGGAACTGACACTGTGCAAAATCAGAATTTTCCCACCCCCTTACTGTTAACTGCAAACAGCCTGCATCCAACATACTCTCTTTCCCCCCTCTGCCCCCTCCCCCCGTTTCTCTCAAGCAAAGCAAACACTCAACCCCTGTGAATGACTCCTTTTCTCGCTGCTGGTCAAGCAAAACGCAAACACTCAACCCCTGTGAATCAGGCAGGGAGGAGGATCTCATTTGATTGTTCACAGATTGATCACAGCAAACAGGAGCTGATATGCAGCTCCGGTAGCATAGCAACGGAGCTCCGGAGGTTCACAACAAAACAAAGAGAGGCTGCATAACAAAACAAAGGGAGTAATTTAGTTAAAAGCATTCTGGGATATCTGCTAATACCCTGGAGGCCAATAACAGCGCTCGTGTGTGGCCACACTTGATGACCAGAGCTGCAGCACCAGCGCTGCAATCCTTATTCCCCATGCTGAGTGAGGTGTACGGCCAGTGCTGCAGGTAGGGAGTTGCAGCGCTGGAAGTGCCCTGCAGGTGTGGCCACTTACTAATTGCAGCGCTGGAAAGCCTCCACCAGCGCTGCAACTCGCAAGTGTAGCCATACCCTCAGACTCATTATTAAACTATCAGTTTTACTAGGTGTATTTGCAATGAATGGGCATCTGCATTAAATAAAACTTGAAGAGTAGTTCTGCCATGAACTAGGCTTAGTATAAAACCAGTGGGGATTCTTTGGAGGTGTCTCTTATTCAGGTGATATAAAGACCATTTGTAAGTTCTTTGGCATCTAAAATTCCTCTGTATCACTCTAGTTCTGCAAAGGGCAGTTGAAGCTGCCTTAAGGTAACAGCTAAGGATTTCCCTGGCATAGTGGAATCCTGTTCTGGCATAGGACTAGCATCACTGATGTTTCTTATTACCCCAGGATAACAGGTGCTATGGGGAGGGTTGGGGTATGGAGGGAGAATTAAAAAAGCACAAGATTGCAGAGCCAGACTACCGTTCTTTGGACTCATTGGAGTCTGTTATCTACTAGACTCTAGTAACTAGAGCAATTAAAGCTGCCCAGAGGCTACTCTAATGTGAACCAGAGCCATGTTTGACCCTCAGCGGACTCCAAAATCAGAGGAGCAAAAAGATGGCAGAAAGTCACCTATGTTTCTTCTCCCTCAGCTGTCCTGTATCTAGGGATATCTAAGGATAGAGATCATAGACAGAAACCTAGAAAGGTTTCTCCCACGACATTACAATATGATAAAATGATCCTCAGGGAACTATCCAAACAATAATGCAAACAATAAACAGGGAGGCGTCAATTCACAGAATTAATCAGACATTTCATGTTACTTCTGGATAAAATTAATATTTAAAATTACACACTTTTCAATGGCTATACTTATCTTACAACTTTATTTATTTATTTATTAGTTTCTAACTATTTAGACATACTAACTATAATTTATTTAATACTTCACAGTGGTTTTCAATATCAATTTTCTTAACACATAGCTGAGGGCTAACATAAGAAATATACTTTCTTCCCAATACATACGGGTCTTCCGAGCAGAATCTTCCACAAAGAGAGAAGAAATGTCTTCATCCACTCCTGCTTCATTCTTTGCAATACAAGTATACGCTCCTGTATCTTCATAGCGCACATTGCTAATGTGAACCTCACTGCCATTTGCTGAAAACAGAGGGAGAACACGCCATGTGAACAACAATTTCAGTTTTGCTACAGTGCTTTCACATTACACTCAGGCAGTTTTCTCAGTTCATCTTAATTAAACTGCTTTCCTTCCTGAGTTCATGCATTGGAGCCATGCCAAACTACTCCAAAGGTGTAGTAGCACTATCAACCATTTCACAGAGAACAGGAATATCTCAACTGTACTTGCTGCTTGGATCTGGATGTCAGTTCCAGATTATATACCTGCTTGAGTGGTGATATGCCCTCTTCTACAGACTTTAGCTGTTGTTGTACTTATGCTGTATACAGTCATTGACATTCTGTTTTCTTGTATTGCTGATTTAACACAAAATAGCATGGCTTCCATAGAACATAATGGGGTAAATTTTCAGCTCAATTCATGCTGAAAGAAAGATAGCTTCTAGTTTATGGGATGCTACATTAACTGAATTTATTTATAATTTGGTATAATTGAGTTAGAAAAATAGAGGGTCAAATTTGCATAACCCAACCTCTTTTTCATGTGTACTCCTGCTCACAAATTAGTCAGAGTGCCACTGCATTCTCAGATGACAATTTATATGTGCAAAATGTGGACAAATGCACATGAAAATTCACTCGTGCTTACAGCCATAAAAGTCTAACAAATGCAAACTGTCAAAAGAACTACTCCACCACATGCTGAAAGACTGATATAGTTCCTAGTTTATGCAATGCTACTCAAGAAGGCTGGGATGAGGGTCCTTTGAAATATCAGTGTAAGAAAATCCACCTTCCTGAAACAGTTCTCAAATATGCAGTATTGCTCTAATTCAGTTGATAATTCTGCCTTTAAAAAAAGGAGCCATGGTGATTACTACATCTGGAAGTGAATGCAGAATAGCAGCAGCTAAATTTGTACAGGATTTTATAGTAGGATTCTGTGGAAACCTGTCTCTGTAACAATTTCAGGGCTACATTTCACATATGCTTATGAAACGGTACACACAAATAGTGTTTTGTGTACACGTTTGTACATGCAAAAGCAATATTTGTGCGTACAAATGGGAAATTGTATGTGGACTTTGGGTAGATAGGTGTTGTATGATTTTCATACAAATACCCTTTTGTAACAGGAGTGACACTCTGCTGTAAGTGCAAAATGTGCCTGTTGAAATTCAGAATCTATGTTTAAGAATCCAGTCTTTACAATTGTATATGGACAAAATTGGACTCAGGGATGTGGCATATAGCTTGTCAAGGAGCACCTTTCTTTTGTTCCAGTCTTTACATTTTTTTACTGCTGATTTGAGGTGTAAAGGATAGGGAGGATATAGGACAAATATATTAAGATTATCCATAATTTAATTTTTAATAAAGTGTATTAACAAGAAGGCATGAAATATGTTTTCCTTGAACAAAGATCATTCTCCTCATTTTCTTTATCTCTAGACATCTAATATTAAGGCCAGAAGAGACCTCCTATCACAAGTGAGCTGTCAGAGTCCAGAAGGTATGTTCCCATGAACAGTGTTCCTGAAGAAGGGAATGAAATGCTCCTTCAAGGGGAAAGTGGGTATGTCTTTTGGGGGAATGGAACTGGTTACTAGAGCTCAGGATGATCATTTATAAGGGTAGATGCAACACTCTCTGCACAGAGCTATCAGCTACCTTCCCATCTGTGCTCTTTTCTCAGATGCACTTTGGTAAAGACTCCACACTGTCTCACTCCCCAGACACTTCTCTGTCTAGAGGAGTCACTGCCCCATGCCCTACCTTTGAAGTTGAAAATAATGGAGCTGTGGAGGGTCCCTTAAAGTGGCAGATCATCCAAGAAGAGGATGGGCAACAAGAATCTCTGCACATGGAATGGAAGGGAGCTCAACGAGCTATTTACCCTGCATTCAGACAGACCTGAGATCCACGGGATCATTCCCTTCGTCTTCCTCTTATTGTTTCACAAAAGCACTTTCCTTTAGATGCTTCTGTTTGCAAGAGTGCTCCCCACACATCCCTTCAAGAGAGCTCTCATGGCATCTTGACCAGCTGTGCATCTTTTGGGTGCTTCTCTGGCCCTTTCCATTACCAGGTCCGTTATTAGAAGTCTGAGTGTTCCTCCCCTCCCCACCCCCAATTCCTTAGTAAAACATAGGACAGCCTTGTGTTTAGGCAGCCTTCTAATGCAGGTGTTTGCTGACAACATAATAACTCTCAGCGTTGGGGGACCCTCTCCTATGAAAGGGTGGGAAGTCCTTAGGATTAAGTGGGTAAAACTGAACTTTAATAAAGAGAGAGAGAGGCCAAGAATGGACTTTAATTTACACTTTATATAAAGTACAAGTTGCTAATATAGAAATAAGTATACAGCTGTATACTTTAAAAGCTATAGGATCTCCCATGCATCCTTACATTATATCCATTTCAATGGATGTTCAATCAAAGCTCTTATCAATGCCCAAGAACTATCTTATAGCAGTAAATAAATTAAAAACACAAACATTTCAGAAAGTAATTAGTGATTGTAGTGATTTCCCAAGTTGGGACACCTTAAAAAGGCCTGATTTTCAAGAATTCTGTGCATCTGCCCCTGAAAAAAAAATCAGGCACAAATCACAATCACTAATTACTTTTGGAAATGTATACCTAAATGACTAAAAAATACACTAAAAATTAGATCCATCAAAGCAACTTTAAGTACAACTGAATCTCATGTCGGGAAATAGAGGATTATTTAAATTTTGTTTTAGAGTTAAGGACAAAACTGAACCCTAGCATTTGACCCCACTCCAAACTTTGGGAAAGTTTAGATCCAGAACTAGACTTTCTGTCTTGGGATTTTTCTTTCATATTAGAGAACTAGATTGCCATTAATTACAAATTTGTATTAAATATTAAAACGAAAACATATGGGAACTTATATCCTCCCTCTGTTTTTAATCAATTATTTAACATTTTAAAGTATTTGGGGATAACATATATGTGGAAAGTCATACATAAATAAATCTGTGCAGTATTACGTGAGACTTCATTCTGGACATTAGGAAACATGGAGGCTGCTTCAGTATGATAAGACCTGACCTGAATCTTCATCTAAACTTGAAATGAACCAGAAGCAAATTTTGTTAGGAGTTGGAAAATGTTGATTATTTTTCTTTTTCTTTTTTTTTCTTCATTTTTGCATGTCTCTGTATCATGACTTTGGCTATGACAGAAAGCACTGAAATACTGACCAGATTCAATACTTTTAGAAATCTCATAAAGGAACTGCCCTCTGTCCAGTTTCCAGCCAAAAGTGGTATCCACATTTTCAGTGCTGTCTAAAACCAACTTTGAGGGTTTTCTCTGTATTCTGACAGCCTTATTTCTATTGAGTTGTACCTTACTCCTTGAATAGCCTCACTGGCATTAATAGAACTACTCACACACTGTGATACTATTCACCCTGCGTAATTGTGTCAAAATCTGGCCTTGGCGCATTTTCAAAATAAAAATCATGACACTTTGTCATGAAATACTTCTACAAAAAGATAGAAAAGAACACATTTTCAAAAATGCTGCACAGTTCTTGCTAACTCACACCTGCATATTTCTCAGAGGGGAGGATTTTTTCCAATCACTTAAGGCAAGTCTACACTGCAGCTGGGAACTACTTCTCAGCGTGGGTAGACAGACCTAGTTAAGCCTATGCACTAAAACTAGCAGAGTTGAGGCATGGGCTAGCTGCCTCAGTACAAACCCTCCGGATGCACACTAATGCCTCAATTCTGCAATCCCTTTTCAGATCAAGTAACAGATATTCACAATAGTATCCCCACTTACTACAATGAGACTACTCACATGAATAAGTACCACTCATCAGATATGTCTTCACATCACAGCTAGCTGGAGTTAGCACTCTAGAGTTAACTGCACTCAAACTAGCCTAGCTTCAGAAAGCTTGGCCACATTTCAGAGCAATAGTGGAATTACACAGAGTGACTTGATTACCAGCACAGAGTGATTGTATTAGCTGATGATGAATGGTTGTAATTCCAGCTGTTGCATCCACATTGAATTTCTATCTCAAGCTTCAACAGCAACAGAGCTTTAACAATTACCTACACCCTGCCCCCAAAAACTAGCTAGCTTGAGTTTAAAGCACCACTTAACTCAAGCTAGAGATGTTTCTGTATGGAGAGGAGTTCACCTGAGGTAACACTCAAGTTATAACTCAAGATAACTGTGCTGTGAAGACAAATCCATTGTGAGTAAAGGTTGCAAAATAGGATCATGACAATTCAGATACTTAACACTTGGAGTCTTCTACTCAATCTACAGAGGAAACTGCTAATACTGCTCGACAATTCTATTAGTGCTTTGTGTATTGCCAATTCCTGTCCAGCAGGCAAAGGTGGTTTTTAAATCTTAAAATAATATATTTTCAGCATGGCTTTTGGCAGAGTCTTTTTTCAGCTCCTTGCTTGTATTTTATTTACAACATGCATCACAAAATGGTACAAGACACCTTTACCAATGACATTATTGGACATTATAATGAAATAAATATAACTGATTAATGCTCTGTTCTAGTCATTCTTTACTTATCTCAGTGAACAGATTTTATTGGTCTTAACAGAAACTGCTAAATTTACAGAATTTACTTAAATTCTAATCCATCCCTAAAGTAAACTCTTTTGTTTACAATGGAGTTAGAGTAAAAAATGAATTTGGAACATTGGACCAAGTTCTGTTTTTATTTATGGTGGAGTAAATCTGGAAAAACTCCATTAAAGTCAATAGAATGAGTTTGGATTTACACTAGTGTAACAAATAAAAACAATAACTGAGATTCTTGGCTATCTTTTTTAAAACGTATTATTTGCTCCTAAATTAGGTAAATGGCAAAAACAGCATAAATTGTTCCAAGTAAAAAACTTTAGTGCTGAATTGCAATTAAACTATCATCTCGACTGTGCCTTGTACTACACAGACCTGTCTAGGGGAGTAAGGGAGAGTAAGAATCATCACCCTTCACTTACATGGATCTTGGGTTTAAGATCACTTTTTCTATCTGGTACAGGGTGAGAGAAGTCTTAGCTCACTTCTTCATTGTGCTGGCCCACACAGATAAACTCTAGTGCAGGACTGGGGACAGATGCAGGTATTGAAATTCATTGCTGGTACAGGCCAGAATCAATTACTCTCCCCATTCCCTTGCTCAAACAAAAGGGAAGCAGGGGGGGATTTGTGCCTCAGAGGGTACCTCTAAGGCACAGTGTCTCCTGAAGTGGTGCAATTCACACTTCCCTCCTTGGTTCAGGGCTGTGCCTAATGGCACAATGTATCTCTAAACAAATAGATAAAAGCAGCATAAAAGGTCAGATTCCACTGTAGAATCTCTGTAGTGCTGTTTATTTTTCTAAAAACACGTCTATGCCCTTAGACAATGGTAAGTATGCCTTTTTACCTTGAAGGGTTAACTGTTTGGATAACTTTGGAGTAATATCAATTCCATTCTTCAGCCAACCAAGCTGTGGGTTTGGGATACCTTCAGCGTAGCATCGGAGGCTTGCTGTCACACCAGGCTCCCTGGCCTGGCTCTCTGGATAGACTCGAATGACTGGTGGAACTGAATACAGAAAACAATTATTAGTCAAAAGAAAAGCAAAATTATTACATTAAAAAAAATTCTCCAAGCAGTTGATTCTAAATATCCTGAAGCCATATATAATGAAATAATGAAAGGGAAATGTGATATTACCAGCATATTTAACAGCATCTGGCATTGCATTCTACAGCAAGTCAATTTCTGAAAGAGAAGGAATGTCATTCTGAGAAATCCCTCTTTCCATTGTCAACAGTGCAACTGCACAATTCTGAATTTTAATTCGGTTGTTCTTAGGGTTTGCTATTGATTTCTTTATATATATTTCCTTTGAAGAGCAGGAATTTGTATGAACCATTTGCAATATACCAGCATCTTTCATTAGGTTATATATATATAATATAATATTCTGATCATGTTTTACCTACACTTCACAGTTTGACTTCAGATTTTTGGTTGGTTTACACTCTTAGGCCTGGTCTACACTAGGACTTTAATTCGAATTTAGCAGCGTTAATTCGAATTAACCGTGCACCTGTCCACACCACGAAGCTATTTAATTCGACATAGAGGGCTCTTTAGTTCGACTTCTGTACTCCTCCCCGACGAGGGGAGTAGCGCTAAATTCGACATGGCTATGTCGAATTAGGCTAGGTGTGGATGCAAATCGACCTTAGTAGCTCCGGGAGCTATCCCACAGTGCACCACTCTGTTGATGCTCTGGACAGCAGTCCGAGCTTGGATGCTCTGACCAGCCACACAGGAAATGCCCCAGGAAAATTTGAATTCCTTTTTCTGTCTGGCCAGTTTGAATCTCATTTCCTGTGTGGACGTCATGGCGAGCTCAGCAGCACTGGCAACGATGCAGAGCTCTCCAGCAGAGGAGTCCAGGGAATCTCAGAGTAGAAAGAGGGCCCCAGCATGGACTGACCGGGAAGTCTTGGATCTGATCACTGTGTGGGGCGATGAGTCTGTGCTTTCGGAGCTGCGCTCCAACAAATGGAATGCAAAGACCTACGAGAAGGTCTCCAAAGCCATGACAGACAGAGGAGACAGCCGGGATGCAACGCAGTGCCGCGTGAAAATCAAGGAGCTGAGACAAGGCTACCAAAAAATCAAAGCGGCAAACGGACGCTCCGGAGCCCAGCCCCAGACATGCTGGTTCTATGAGGCGCTGCATGCCATTCTCGGTGGGTCTGCCACCACTGCCCCACCAGTGTCCGTGGACTCTGATGATGGGATGGTGTCGACGGCCAGTTCCTCGGCGATGTTCGCAGACGGGGAAGATGAGGAAGGAGATGGGGGGGGCAGTCGACAGCGCTTACAACGCTGATTTTCCGGACAGCCACGATCTCTTCATCACCCTCACTGAGATCACCTACCAACCCTCCCCTGCAGTTACCCCGGACCCTGAATCAGGGGAAGGATCAGTCTGTAAGTGCTTTAAACATGTTAACATTTATTTTTAATGGAGCAGGAATAGTTACTAGTTGAAAAGAAGGTCAATATATATGGGGATAGAACAGAAATCCTCTTGGGAGACCTCCGAGAAGCTCTCCTGGAGGTAATCGAAAAGCCTCTGCATGAGATTCCTGGGGAGAGCTGCCTTATTGGGTGCTCCGTAGTAGCACACTTTTCCGCGCCAGGCTTTCATCTGGTACTCCGGGACCATTGCCTCAACGAGCATGGCAGCATAGGCCCCTGGTTTGTGCTCGCTTTCACGCAGCATGCGCTCTCTATCTCTTTCTGTGACCCTCCTCAGGGTGATCTCGCACGGAGACTCCTGCATTTAATTAGAGTAATTTGTGTACTATTAGTATTGGGAGTGCTTCACTGTTCCTTTGCATAACAAGAAGCGTCACTTTACAGCCACGTGGTGGAGGCTGCAGAGTGGCAGCATACAGGGATCTTTCCCAGGGAACAGACGCGAGGGGGTGGAACAGGGGCAGAGTTTATGCTTTCAGGATTGCCTGCAGCAAGAGGACAGTGGTAAACATTCACTTTTAAGCAGCCAAAAGTCTTTGGCTTACCATGCCTGGCTGCTCCACGGATTCTGCTATCCTGCCCCGCTTGTCTGATCTGCAGTGCAATCCCCCAGGCAATGAAAGAAAATTCGAAAATTCGAACTTTCACTGAGTGAGTGCACATGAGATAGGTGCTGTGTACATAGGCGGCAGGTTTGTATAATTTTTGGTGGGGCCCAAAATGGTGGTGCCCCCCCGCTCTGTGTATGGTCTTGTTCACAGAGACTGACTAGACTATGTTTCTTCTTTGCAAAAATGTATCTTTGTAAGGAATTCACTCCCTTTTTCCCATCACACAGCTGTAACTGTATCCTGACCTGCTCCAGCATGCCCCTCACAGAGGCTGGCGCAGATTAGGCGGCGCAAGAAAAAGACACGGGACAAGATGTTCGCTGAACTTATGGGCTGCTCCCGAGCCGAGGCGGCCCAGCAGAGCCAGTGGAGGGAGAACCTCTCTCAGCAGCAGCGCTCACACAGCGAACGAGAGGACAGATGGCGTCTGGAGGACCAGCAGGCGACTCAAACGCTGCTTGGGCTAATGAGGGAGCAAACGGACATGCTCAGGCGCCTTGTGGATGTTCTGCAGGACCGCAGGCAGGAGGACAGAGCCCCCCTGCAGTGTATCTGCAACCGCCCTCCCCCGCCACAAAGTCCAATACCCCCCTCACCCAAAATAACAAGAAGGAGGTGCGCCAAGGGCCGTGAACACTGTCATTCCACCCCAGCGGAGTGCTCAAGTACCAAAAAGCTCTCATTCACTAAATTTTGAGAAGTCCTTCCCTTTCTGGGTCACCCAAGGCCAAATCCCAGTTTCATCCCCTAACTGTGTAGTTGATTATTAAAAATAGTTTGCTGTTCATTACTGTTTCCGTCATGTTTCTTTACAGAAGACTTTGTGTGAAGGGGGGGAGGGGTTTGGTAATTTCATAGGACATTCACCATTACCAGGGTACAGACACGGGGGCAGGATCTACAGCAGGTCACACACACAGTGCAGTCACTAGGCACCCTGGTCAGTCTGGGAGGTGTTTTTCATGTTCTGTGCATAGGCGGCAGGTGCCCTGCTCCAGCTATATTTGGAGCTGGGTCTCTCCCCCGCTCCTGCCTGGATTGGGCCCTGGCCCCCACGGGTCTCCCCCCGCCCCGCCGCGCTGCGTCCCTGCCTGACAGTAGAGCGGCTTCCCGCAGAAATGCTGTCTGCTGCTCCAGGGTCCTAGCACCTGCCATCCACAAATGGCAAGGCAGGCTGCCCTTACCCTGCCCTTCCTCCATAGCCCTGAGCCTCTCCAATGCCCCAAACCCTCAGCCCCAACCAGAGCCCTCATCCCCCTACACCTCCTCCCCCTTCCCACACACACCCCTCACCTCTTCCTACGCCCCCACCCCCAGCCCAGAGCCTGCACCTCTCACCCCTTCCTGCACACCCACCTGTAACCGTCCTCCCCCCAGTCCTCCCCCGCCACAAGGCCACATAGCCCCCGCACACAGAGTCCCGAAAAGGAGGGATGGCAGGCTCCGTTGAAACAACCAGTCCGGCACTGCAGACCGCTCTAGGAGCAGGAGCCTGTCATTCCTCGAGTGTAGAAGCGGACTGTACATCACTGCACACCCTTACCCACCACAGTCTGCGTCCCTGTTTCAACCCTTTAACACGAATTCATTAGTAAAGAAAACGTTGTTAATTAACAATATTCCATTAACTTTATTTTTAAACGTGTGTTGGAAGGGGGGATACGTGGTGAACGGGGTATGTAACCGCAAAAGAAAGTCAACAGTAACTGAAACAGGGGCAGGTTCAGCTTCTCTGTAAAGAAACTGAACAGTCACAGGTTACCCTGCAACCTGAGGAATCTATCTTTCAAAGCCTCTCGGATGCACAGCGCTTCCTGCTGGGCTCTTCTAATTGCACGGGTGTCTGGCTGAGCATAATCAGCAGCCAGGCGATTTGCCTCAACCTCCCATCCCGCCATAAAGGTCTCACCCTTGCTCTCACAGAGATTGTGGAGCACACAGCAAGCAGCAATAACAATGGGAATTTTGGTTTTGCTGAGATCTGAGTGAGTCAGTAAGCTCCTCCATCTCTCCTTGAGACGTCCGAAAGCACACTCCACCACCATTCTGCACTTGCTCAGCCGGTAGTTGAAGAGTTCCTTGTCACTGTCCAAGGCGCCTGTATAGGGCTTCATGAGCCAGGGCATTAGCGGGTAGGCTGGGTCCCCGAGGATCACTGTAGGCATCTGCACATCCCCAACAGTTATTTTGTGGTCCGGGAAGAAACTACCTTCCTGCAGGCGTCTAAACAGACCAGAGTTCCTGAACACACGCGCGTCATGGACCTTGCCCGGCCACCCGACGTTGATGTTGGTAAAGCGTCCCCTATGGTCCACCAGTGCTTGCAGCACCATTGAAAAGTAGCCCTTTTGGTTTATATACTGGCTGGCCTGGTGGGCCGGTCCCAGGATAGGGATGTGAGTCCCATCTATAGCCCCACCGCAGTTTGGGAATCCCATCGCGGCGAAGGCATCTATGACGACCTGGACGTTTCCCAGGGACACTACCTTTGAGAGAAGGAGCTCAACGATTGCGTGGACTACTTGCATCACAGCAAGCCCCACGGTAGATTTGCCCACGCCAAAGTGGTTTGCTACTGACCGGTAGCTGTCTGGCATGGCAAGTTTCCAGAGGGGTATGGCCACTCGCTTCTGCACACTCAGGGCTGCTCGCATCCGTGTGTCCTTGCGCTTCAGGGCGGGGGACAGCAAGTCACACAGTTCAAGGAAAGTGCCCTTACGCATGCGGAAGTTTCGCAGCCACTGTGATTCATCCCAGACCTGCAGCACTATGCGGTCCCACCAGTCCGTGCTTGTTTCCCGGGCCCAGAATTGACGTTCCATAGCATGAACATGACCCATTGCCACCATGATCTCCACGGCACGGCGTACCGTGCTTTCTGAGAGGTCTGTGCCACTCTGTGACTTCATGTCCTCACCGCGCTGCCGGAGCCTCCTCACCCGATTTCTCAGCAGCTGAGTGTGGAAGAGGTGTACAATAAGGTGCGAGGAGTTGACAACAGCCATAAGTGCAGCGATGATCGCAGCGGGCTCCATGATCGCGGTGGAGAGCTGTGGCGTCCGCGCTGTCACTAACAGGAAAAGTGCGCGAACTGATTTCCCACCGGCGGGAGTGACGGTTCAATGATGACAGTTACCCAAAAGTACCCTTGACACATTTTTTCCCCCAGCAGGCATTGGGGGCTCTACCCAGCATTCCAATGGGCAGCGGGGACTGCGGGAACTGTGGGATAGCTGCCCACAGTGCACCGCTTCCAAAGTCGACGCTTGCCCCGTTAGTGTGGACTCACAAAGTCGAATTAGTGTCCTTAGTGTGGACACACAAATTCGACTTTGTAAGGTCGATTCCACAAATTCGACTTAAGTTGAATCAAACTACTCTTGTAGTGTAGACATACCCTTAGAAAAACGTTCTCCTCCATCCTCCTCCTATACTGTCATGCACCTCCCTGTCTCAGCCTTCACCCTATCACCTCACAGAGCACTTTTTTCCAAGCAACGAGCATTAATCCATTTTATATGAACAAAAATATCCATGCTCAAAACAGTTGATGCTAACAAAAATATTTGAATGATAAGTCAACGCTCAACTCTTAGGAATTAGAAAGAGACATTCAAGAGGGGCAGATCGGGCCACACCTGCCTATTGCAGGATTTCCTGTCCCTTTCTCTAAAGCATTTGGTGCCGGCCACTGTCAAGAGACAGGATACTGGGTGAGCTGGACCTGGGTCTGATCCAATACAAAAATTCCTATAGTCCTAATTATTTTAATTGATAAATAAAGATGGTTGAATAAAAATAATTGAGCTTTGTGAAAAAACTTTAAGGTTTCAATTTTTGTTTTCATTGCATATTGGAAGAAAACAGATGTTTGGAAATGTTTACTGAAAAAAACTAGGGAAGAGAGCCATATCCAGTTTCAAGTCCCTACTCTACCTGATTCAGAGCAAGGATTTGAATGCAGGTCTTCTACATCACAGGTGTGTGCGCTAACCACCAGGCTATTAGCAGAATATCTTTGCTTTCTCTTCTTCCCTCTCCTCCTTCCCCAGAGATACCCTCCTGGACCCGAGACACCTTCACAACAAAAGCATCATCAAAACAACTGTTTCCACAAAAAAGTTTCAGTTTCAACAAATCAGCATTTTCCCACAAAAGAAAAAAAAACCAGAAACAATTCCAATCAGCTTTACTGATAAACTACAAGTAACATTTAGAAGACATAACAATAAAACCTGAACATGCAAGACACAAACATATAAAAATTGAAGCAATTGCTTAAATTTATTATATTGCTCTGAACCTGCCTTCCATCAACCCTCCACTCCTTTTTGCCTCTTATCATTTGTTACATTATTTCTACGTTTAAGTTTAGACCCCAAACATGCAAGTGGATCTATGTGGAAGGATCCTTATCCCTGCATAGAGACTCATGGATGTCAACGTGTCTCTGGTTGGACACAAAAAATTACTTTCACGGATTCAATTCCAGGATTGGGGCCGTAGATCATAAGATATTTGGGGCATGCCTTTTTTCGTGTTCTGAAAAAACTCATGCATATTTAAGACATTGTATGCAATTTAATAACAATAATTAATGATAAAAGAAAAAGATTAAATGGAAAGAGTACAGAGGCATAAAGGGTAGGAGAATAAAGGGAGAAGAGGGACTGAAATATGCCAGGATAGCAGACCTCCATGGGGCATCCATCAGACAGTCTATAAAAAGAGAAATTGAGAGCTCCTGCATTTTAGGCTGCAGTATTGCTAATATGGGAATGATATTTAACTTCACATCTCCTTTTGTTGAATCTGGATGAGGTGGTGTTTCTGCCCTCCCAGAGCTTACTGGAGGTAGTGACATGGATAACAGAATACTGGCAGAAGCTCAATCTTGATAAAATGGAAGTAGTGTATATTGGAAGGGGAAGGTCTCTGTGTGCGTGTCTTGTGTTCTTCCATTTACCAACACAATCCACAGTGTAGGAGTTATTTTTAATGTGTCACTACTTTTGGATGCCCCATCATTTATTAATTTAAATTGGTTGTTCTTAAGTACTATTTTATGTACATTTAAATGCTGTTATGGTGCCTAAATGCTATGGTAACAGGCAGTATTTAAACATAAAGGAAGAATAAACACTAAAATAATTACTGAAAAATGGTGAAGAGATGCTTCCTTCCATTACCATGCTACAACATGCTTTACTTCACCTTCGCTGCCAGCTCATTATTAGATGTCAGAAAGGACAAAAGTCAAGGAATAACTCTTGAATGATCCAATTAAAGGGTCAAAACAGCAACCATATGTACAGTATCCACCGATACTTCACTATGCTAAATAGTATTGAAATCATTAACATATAAGGTATATGCCATTTTTCATATTGCCCCTTTAGAGGTTTTTTGGGAATGTTTTTTCCTGAAATACTGGATATCGATATTTTACACATTTAACTGATACAGCCAAAATTCCACTAGCAGCAAGCAGGAAAAAAAATCATATTTCATGGCAATTTTGCAATCAGAAGCTTATATTCATTTTATCACTTAGTTAAATACTACCTGAAGACCTACAGTATAATCTATAACTACTGTATGACATCTGTAAAATATAACTTTTAAAGTCACAGGAAAAAAAACCAGTATTTGATGCTAACAGTGAAATCCTCTAATTAAAAAATGATTTGGGGTTCCCATTTTTTATGGTTGTTCAGTTTCATTGTGCTTGTAGCAGATCTCCTTACAGGTGGGAGCTCATCAAGACTGATTACAGAATGAGCCACACTTGAGAGCGATCAGGGTGCTTGCCCAATAAAGAGCAGGAGGAGCCCAAAAGCTTAGGAAATGATATCAAGTACGAATGACTAGTGCAGGGAAGATCCTAAGCTTAAGGAAGTTATGACAGAAGAGTTGTAGTGAGCAGGATGCTCCTAATAGAGATCCTGACTGGGAGACGGGTTTGGGGCTCTGGAAGTCAGAGGGCTGTGGAAGGCTGAGCTCCAGCCAGGTACAGCTTGAGGGTACATATACACTACAATAAAAAACTGGCACTGAGTCTTGGAGCCTGGCTCAATTGACTTGGGCTTGTGGGGCTTGGGTTCTGGGGCTAAAAACTGCAGTGTAGCTGGTTGGGCTTGGACTGCAGCCCTGACTCTGAGACCCACTCTTCTGAAAGTCAGATGACCCAGGCCAGCCATGGCCATGCTGCAGGAGATACACAGGGGTGGGCAGGGAAAGTTCAAAAATCAAAAGACAGAACTAAAAAGCACCTTTTTTTAAAATTCACTTCTGACTCCTAATTTTTGAACCTTTGCAGTTGGACTATTGTAAATAAAAATACTGGTTGAATACATTAGTTGTAGATTAGTATTTAAACATCTTGCATATTTCAGAAGCTCTTACATATTTCATCAGGTAGAGGGAACTGGAACTCATGGCTATAGTAGGAGGGGTGGGGGAAGGAGGAGGAGGCAGCCAGAAAAACAGAAATTTTAATAGACCTACAGTAACTCCTCATTTAACGTCATTCCACTTAACATTGTTTCAATGCTACATTCCTGCTCAATTAGGGAACATGCTCGTTTAAAGTTGAGCAATGCTGCCTGCTTGTAAGATTCCTGCGTGGAAGAGCAGTGACTTTACAAGGGATCATTGCACAAGTTCCGCTTCTCTGCCTCCCCTCTCTCCAGAGAGGAGGTGGAGTGGGGGTGGGAAGAGGTGGCCTGGAGCATTCCCGGCAAAGTCCGAGCCTGTTCTTCTCCGGGGAAGCTGCTGCTGCAAAGGTGCTTCCTAGCATCTTTGCCTGCAGTGGGCTGTGCCTGTGTGGGGTTAGCCAGGGGCACTTCCCAACCACAGTACAGTACTGTACAGTATATAATGCCTTTTGTCTGCCCCCAGAAAATTTCCTTGGAACCGAACCCCCTGCATTTACATTACATCTTATGGGAAAATTGGATTAGTTTAACATCGTTTCACTTAAAGTTGCATTTTTCAGGAACATAACTACAACATTAAATGAGGAGTTACTGTAGTCAGGTTGATATATTAATAAGTATAGGAGTTTGTCGAACTGTTTAGCTAATAGATCTGTTTATTTTTAGGAAATGGAAGAGTGCCTATAGCTGTTCTAAGGCACTTCCAGGAAGTAACAGATCAAGAATTTTCTTTCATTGGTGTCTTTCTTAGTAGGCAGACATCTGAGGCATTTCTTTATTAATCGGATCCTAATGCGACAACATGGTGGCGCATTTCTTGTAAACAGTTTGATAACACTTGAAATATTTAACTGATTATCTTGGAATGGGATTATTTTTTTCATTTAGTTATCTTACTTTATTATCTCTCCAACGGTGTTTTGTGACACCAGTTCAGTGCTCCAAATTCTATTTAATTATAGGAAATAAAACTTGGGGAAAAGGGAGGTATGTTTCTTTAACCTTCATTACAACTTGTTTTTTTACAAAGAAGCTCAAAGTTCCTGCTATTTAATGCATAATTAAAGATAAGATCACCAATTACTTTTGCTTAAAAAACCTAATTAGCAGATTTAAGAAATCTTGCTTAGTCATTGATTACTAATAGGAATATGCCCACTGTGATATCACATCCTTTTTTTGCCAATAGTGACATGTTACATAGCAGACTTTCACTGATAAGCATGTACTGTAGCACCTTTACAAGACCTTGACAAGAGCTTTTGATTATCGTTATTTTTTTGCTAAAGGCACTGTTAGAACAGCAGATTAGTGTGGCCTGTACCTCTGGAGATCATTTAAACAGGTGGTTTGGCTCTGGAACTTAAGTACAATTAGTTGGATAGCCTCAGGTCAATTATTATGAAATACTTTATAATAAAATACACACATATACAGTCATATGTCTAAAGCACATACTGTAAGAAGAAACTAAGGCACAGGGAAGTTAAGAGAATTGCACAAGGTCACCCATAGGCCGCTGACAGAGCCAGGAATAGAACCCTGAGTGCCAATCCAATGTTCTAAGCACTAGACAACCTTGTTTCCCTGTAAATCTTTAAATCTGGAAGGGAGTAGGCCTAGCAACAGGGAGACGCCTTTACTTTCCCCATGAAACTTCATTCAGAATCAGCTGACTTTTAAGATATCAAAAACTGCCATTTTCAGTGTGCACTAAGGTCATTAGAGCTTGCTTAAGACCTATTGATAAAATCACTATTTCATCTGAGTATATTCCAAGCATTGTACAGAGTTGAACCTCTTCCTCCTCTATCTCCTTCAAATATCCTTTGTCCTAGGGAAGTTGCACAGGGCTGGGGACCGGAGATCATGCATTCTAACCTTACCACTTCTGGTAAATGATTAATAATTCAGTATTTTTCTCAAAAAGTATTGAACAAGCTTCACACCCCACAGTAAGATTACACAAGGTGGGAGGTCTTAATCTTATCCATTCTGCTTCTCAGGTAGAATCTGCCAGATATATGTGCTTGGCTATGTTGTCAGTAAAATGGGATTACTAGTGTATATATAGTACACTATTTCAATTAATTTTATATCTTCTTTTAGTGAGTTATGCCCTGTGGACATCTGCTATTATGTCATAACTGCTGTTTAGTCATTTAGCCCATGTGATCTGTGTTGCCGTGCTGAGACTCCAGAGCTCATGCTCTGCTGATGATATGTGGAAGGGAAGCAGTATAGTTGTGATACACCCTAAGAAATGTGCTTCACTCTAAGAGTATTTGCTCAAATTTAATAACTAATTTGGAACAGCTGTGGTTGTGCCCCCTTTGTGTTCTCCATCTGAACTTTTGTACAATTGACTTCTACTTGCAAGAATGCTCATGGAAAGAATATGTTAAGCCTGCATGCTAAAGCACTCATTAATGATCTATTTTAAATGCAAATGCTTGAATACTTGAACCGAAAGTTTTATAATGGACAGAAGTGGTGAGGATAAGGTTCCTAGGTCTCCTCATCAGAGCCCTGTCAAATTAAATGAATCAAAGAAGATTCTGACCTACACTCTTTGCAACTAAGACCATCAAAGTACATGCAATTACTTGATTTGAATGTGATACAGAAGAAATCTATATCTAGCTAATAAAACTTACAGTAATATAATATTTCTAGGAATGATGCCTCAGGCAAGAGTTGTGGATCCTTATTCCCAAACACTACAAATGAGATGAAATCCATTTAATAAAAAATAATAGTAATTCCATAATGAACTGGAAACTACTAGTGCTCTAAAGGATCATCTTTTCTTTTAGAATTAAAGAGAAATATCTGACCTGGATGCAAAAAACTGGATTTACACCCACTAAGGATCTAGCTCACTGATTGTTCCTTTGTAGTAGTAAAATAAAACCTCACTGAAGAGGGTTTAGTCCAGAACCCAAATGTGGCATGAAGAGAACACATGCAATCATTCTGCATGGAAGCTCCATAGAAGTCAGTGGGGCTTTTGGGGAAAAAAATCAATATTAACGAGCAGAGATAAAAATACCATGTTATGTTATGACTTATTTAGCTATTCTGTAAAATACACAATGGAATTCAAACTGTTTCGATTCCTGCTTTTTTAAAAAAAAAAAATGCCTGAATTAACAGGTAAAATCCTTCACTTTTTTAATCACAAAAGGTATAAAGTCCTGGAATTTATCCTTTGGAAAAGCCATGCAAATATATTTATGGTCATTTCATTTACATGTGAGAACAACTGAGCTATAAATAAGGATCTGGTCTCATCTAGATATTGTGCACATAACTCCCAGTAGAATCCATGTGCATGGAGAGAATAGATCCATAAGAACAACATCATATACTCAGATGACATGGTAAATGTTCAGGTAACGAGAAAAAGAAAACCCAAATGCAATTATTTCTAAGATATCTACATTATGCTTTTCCCAGGGCACTTTTGAGAGCTTGCATGTGTCAACTGTAGTAGAGTCATCTTTTGAAACCTCAGGTTACTGTAAATTGTTCTAATCATATCACACTAACATAATCCCAAAGAACAACAACAAAAAGATTGATTTATTTTCCTCACTGGTCCTTAATAAATACATTCAGTTAGAATAAAGCATAGCATCCCAAAGCAAGGAAGTAAAGTAACTCTTCTGTGATACAATCTATTCTTTTTTTCCTCTAGCATCAAAGTGTGATCTGTTATCTTCAGAACTAACTGAACTGTTGTGATTCAAGTAGGAATATTGCATGATGTAGGTACTTTGAGAGCAGTGGGTTGGGGATATTTGGGATGAATAGCTGACCGACTGCAATTGTTTTATTCCAGGAGAAAACAAAAATGAATTGGAGGTGAATCATAAGGTCACTCACAAGTAAACCAATCAAAAAGTTGGATTTTTTTTCCAAAAGTTTTTTGCTGCTGTCATTATTTTCTATTTTTTTAAAGAATCCTGCCACTGTTCTTCCACAGTTTAGTCATACAGCTGCTGTAAAAAGGGTTAGAAATAGGCTCAATGGAACAAATACAAATGTCTTTAAAATACTGGTAACTCACCACTGCATTTGTGGTGTTGTATTTCCACTGTGTTCTAAAGCAAGCCTCCAATGAAAAATTATGGGGCTGATTTTATAAATATGTTATGGCCTAGTGAACTAGCCAATGCCTCTTTGTCTAAATCATTATTAAAGCAATCAATTCCCCGCCCCATCATTGTCCTAGCACCGATTTCCTCTATTCATGATTTTCATATTATCTCTTGCCACCAAAACAAAAACAAAAACCCCTCCCATACCATTAACATTTCCAACATATAAACATGTCAGATCTTAAAAACATGCAAACATACTCCAACATCTAAATAATCCATTCCAAATTTGATGGCCACATTAATCCCTCTATTTCATCAGCATCAAATCAAAGAAATTTTAGGAGAAATTTTGTTGACAAAAATTAAGTTTTTAAAAATAGATATTTCATTAAGGAATTAAGAATACCCCATTTCAGTTTTTGACATATTCAAAATTGTGGGGAATGATCTATTGAGTTAGAAAGACCCAGCTACATGAGCTCTCCACTATCAAGCAGGACTTCAATGACCAGCCAAAAACGTTCCCATGCTGAATAATTCATTTAGTGTGGAGCCAAATCTTTAGCCATTTTTGTTGAATAGGTTTAGTTAGTCTTGTATCTTAGTCCCTCAGGTTAGAAATAATCCATATAATGAGGAAGAATTCTTTAACAATTACATTTTCCATGTGGAGTTTTAAGGAATTCCAAATGTGACATATGTTCATTTAATACAGGACCCCAGTCATGCACTGTCAATTACACAGCGAATAGCTATAATATTGGGCCCATAAGGTGTAGTGACAGATCTACTTACTGTATGCTGGCAACATAATTTAGCTTAATTTCACCAGAGAAAACTGAGTGTGGACCCATGGAAACATTTTGATTAAAGGGATCAATCCTATGCTCAACAGTAAGAATTAAAATTCTTTTTTATTAGGATTATCTAGTGATTCTATAACACTTTGACAATGTAAAGTGTTATATAAGTGCAAAGAATTAATTAGTAAAATAATTATTCCTGCACCAACATTGTTTTGTGATAAGTTGTCTATTTACCATATGTATGAGAAAAGCCTTAAAATCATTAATTTTTACTCAAAACATTATTTACATAAAAAAATAAAGAATGTATTCTGTTCTTAAAATGCAACTTTTTATGCAGTGATTATATTATTTAAATAAGGGCTTCACTGAATTTTTTTAACACTTAATATGCCAATTCAGAACGTTAGAATTTAATCCTGATATACCCAAATAAGCCAAAGTGTAAAATATATTTTTTTAAATGTTTAAGGATTGGGAAAACCGGTGAATGCAAAATATATAGAAAACACTTCTGAGAAAATATGGATTAACATACCTGTGTATTGCAAAAGTGCTTAAAATCTAATTAAAGTGTCTTCAAATTACCCTCACGCTAGATGTTAACATCAACTAAGCCTCACTATCTCATTAATCTTCTTTTGACTCTTCTGTTAGACAAGTGTCATTATATACTGACTATCTTGTCTCTCTCTAGGAACATTACAGTTTAGATGTACAGATGTAATCTATGGAAGTGCTGTTCATTTGACCAGAACATTCAACTTTATGTTTTTCTCCCATTTAACTACAACATACAAATTCTAATGGTTTAATCAGCATGCACCTTCTTTTGATAATTCTACAACAGAAACAAAATAATTGTGTAACAGTGTCTTCAAATATACAATACTCTTGCTATTACATTAAATACATAGTGGTACAGTTCACGTATATAATAAGATGACACACCAACCTAGGCATTAAATGCCCATCAGGAATTATTTTAACCTGATCCTAGATCTGACAGGCTAAAGAAAAACAGTATCCAAACTTGTGAGAGAAGGGTTCACTCCAGTACTGATTCTTAGAGAAGCAGCTGCCAGGGCAGAAAAAATACGGGTAGTCAATTTGTTTAGGTAGCTTTAAATAATCTGATAGTGACAGATAGTAGCACAGGCAGCTATTGCCTTCAGCACTATGTATGTTTACAATATGCTCTGAATGACTAACAAACAGTAACAGTGATATGCTGATGGACATATCCTGCAACTGCAAGAATGTGTACAAAAATCAGTATTTCAGCTGTGGATGTTTTATTGTATAAGCACGCATTCTGAAAGAAAAGTGCTTTTTTGAAGATAGCCAAGAAAAGCATGAAATGGTTTCCATCTCTAGTGTCCTGCATTTCTTATGGCCTGATTATCAGAAGTGTTGAGCACCAACGAATCATACTAAAGTCAAAGGTGTTGAAGAAGTTACTTCTCATTGTTTCCTTGTGCACTCTCTGCCTATCTGTTGTATCCATCTGTTGTCTCTTGCTTTAGTTCTTAAGGGCAGGGACCATGTCTTTGTTATATTCATATACAGTGTCTGGCACAGTGGGGCTAGGGCTTCTAGGCACCACAGCAATATAAGTAATAAACAACAATAGCAGCAACAAAGCAGGTGCTCAGTACTTTGATAATCAGGCCATTGATGTATAATTTTTAGGAACAATTTAGCATTGCTTACTCAGGCAAAGCTTGCACATACTTCAACAGGAGTTTTGCCTGCGGAAGGAGTGCTAAATTGGGTCCAAATGCCATACATTAAGAACTGCATAACACTATTAATTGTGCTATAGTAACAGCCAAAAAAGCCCTTCATCAGGATAGGGTCCCTATTCTGCTAAGCACTATGCAAACACACAGAAGACATGGTCCTTGTCCCACTAAGCTTATAGCTGAATCTGAAACAAGACATAAGAAGTGGTGGGGGAAGAGGATGACGATAAGGATAATACTAATATGTCCATGTAGTTACATAGTCTTGCTCTATGTTCAAATTTCAGGTTTAATGTTTATCTTTAAATAAATACCAGGTGTCTCTATTTCCTCCTCAGTTTAGCCAGAGTTAATTGGCTGGCTTCTTGTTAGCATCAAAGCTTGAGGAGAGATTTGAAGGAGGAAGGTTTGTGGTTTTATGCATTACTTCAGGAAGGGCATTCAACCTGCAACAGGCTGCATGGAAGAAAATACAGAGACACTTGTGGAAGATCTGGACAAATAGGCATTCAAGGCTGACAGCATTGAAGGAACAGAGGGAGTGGGAAGACAATGTGAGAGTGAATAATCATGAAGAGTATCAGAGGGGTAGCCGTGTTGGTCTGGATCTGTAAAAGCAGCAAAGAGTCCTGTGGTACCTTATAGACTAACAGACATATTGGAGCATGAGCTTTCATGGGTGAATACATGTATGCATCCGACGAAGTGGGTATTCACCCACAAAAGCTCATGCTCCAATATGTCTGTTAGTCTATAAGGTGTCACAGGACTCTGCTGCTAATCATGAAGTTAGGGCAATAATAAGAATCTTGAATTTGATGTGATGGAGAAAGTGGAGTTACCAGGGGAATACAAAGGGCAGATTGAAGGGCAAGGAAATGGTGTATTTTTTATGGATGAACAAATGTGGATATCAGGGAGTCCAGTGAGAAGATTTTCATTATCAAGGGAGGAAATAATGAGAGCATGGATGAGAATCACAGATGTCTGGACAGAGAGGAAAGGACATATTGTAGAGTTGAGAGAAGAAGTGTCAGGGAGTGGACACATGTTAAATGAATCTGAAAAGACAGAGAGAGTCAAAGTTGACAAGAATTTGAGCCTAGCTAACAAGGAGAACAGTAGTGGTACCAACTGTAACAAAGACTGGGAGAATGGAGTAGGCTTCAGCAGAAAGATAAGGAGTTTTTGGCTGCTGTCCAGACATCTAGGGCCAGATTACACTGAAAGAGACTTTAAAATCTTTAATCCTGACCAAAAATATTGGATTGGATGAAGAATATTGAAAATGGTAGTGGAAAGGTAAATATCATCATAAACATGGAAATTGAAGCCATGAGCACAGACAAAGTCTTTCAAAGAAAGATAAAACAGAAAAGGAGAGGGAGGCATGGACTGAGCCCCTTGAGTCCCCCCATGCAGGGCCGGCTCCAGACCCCAGCACGCCAAGCGCGCGCTTGGGGCGGCATTTTGCCGGCAGGGTGGCAGGCGGCTCCGGCGGACCTTCAGCAGTCATGCCTGTGGGAGGTCCACCGGAGCCGCGGGACCAGCGGACCTCCCGCAGGCATGACTGCAGAGGGTTCGCTGGTCCTGCGGCTCGGGTGGACCTCCCGCAGGCATGACTGCGGAAGGTCCACTGGAGCCGCCTGCCGCCCTCCCAGTGCACCCTCCGCAGGCACGTCTGCAAGAGGTCCCCCGGAGCCGTGGGACCGGCAGCACGTCCCCTGCGGCATGCCGCCATGCTTGGGGCGGCCAAATTCCTAGAGCCGCCCCTGCCCCCATGAATGACTGCACCACAACTAAATGGAGGCAGAATTTGTCTGGGCTTACCCAAAGAAAGCATCTCTGCTTTGGAGTGGGAAGGAGAAGAGGAAGTTCAGAAACTTCTGCAAAAGGTGCTTTGCAGCAATGACTCCCCCATAATCCCACCCCCATCCCAGGAATGTGCATAAAGGTATGAAACCTGGGTGGGGCAAGTCTCTATGTCCAAGCAGCAAGGGAGCCAACACCCACCCTCACATCCCTAGTGGAGGTGAATGGCAGGCTGGGATAGGACCTGTTGTGGGCACTATGCTAGTCACCCCTTTTAAAGGAGGGATGGGAAGGAATTTTTCCACACCACCAGAATTGACTTTGGTGGAGTGTGTTTTTTTCACCTTCCTCACAGCAGGTGTGAGGATGAACCTTTTCTGGTGAACAGAAAAGGTGGCAGGCCATATGTCACAACTTATTTTATAATATTGGGTGGATGTTCAGTGCAGGTACTCCATAGGGAGGGCAGCCAGTGACCAGATAAGTGGCCTGGTAAAGGACTTAAAAGGAGGTCCTGGATAAAGTAACAGAATGGGGAAGGGGGTTCGGGGACTCCTATGATTGGTACAGCAGGGAGCAAACCCCCTCCATTCTCATAGCACTCCTAAACCCTCTTACGAGGCTGGTGGATGGTAAGGTCCAAGCCATGGATCAGCTGGGGGACCTGGATGGAAACAAAGAGAGGCTGGTGAAAGCCCCAGAAAATTGATTTAAATAAGCCTGCACTGTACACTTATCTGTTGGGTAGTCCCATACATCTATTTAATAAAGTTGCAGCCTGATTAAAAGCCATAAAAAGTCTCTTGTCTTTCTTCCAGTATACCCAGACAAAAGTCTAACAGAGGTGGAGGATGATCACTCAAAAATAACTTGGAAGGACAACCTGAGAGGTGGGAGGAGAACGAGGAGAAGACAGTGTCTTGCAAGCCAAAGGAAGGGCAGATGTTAAGGATACTATTACTGATTTCAGTTGAGGTTCTCCCTGAGTAAGGAATACAGGAATGAGGCTTTATATGCTGACAAAGGCTTTGAACATTTTGGACTAGGTTTTCAAAACCAGAAGCCTAAATCTGGACTCCAAAAACCACAATTAGGCACCTAAACAGATGCTTTGATCTCTTAAAAAAAATAGAGAATCCAATGATTCTCATGGAAATTAATTGAAGCTCAACACTTAAGTCTTTTATTTTTAAAAACAAATGTGGTTTTGGGGGTTTTTTTTTGCAATTTTATTATACTTAATATTTTTTCAGAGAAATAGAGCTGCAAACACGTTTTTACAGATTGTACAGTATAATGATTATGTTGCTATTTAAGATTACATTTTTCATAAATACCTATTGTACAAATAGCATGGTAATAATGTGCATTAACAATATTAAGAGAAAAATTGTTTGGTTTTGTATTATTCTTTTTAATAAATATTATTTATGTAGGATCACTAAATACTGTGATTATATTTTATTTTCCTGCAATCTTATATACAGAAGGAAAGCTATTGACGAAAACATATTGCCAGCTCTATCTACTATTGTATTCAGCTGTAATATAAAGTTAAATAACTGAAAAAAAAATCTACCAAATAATATCCAGAGTCTGTCTAATGACTGGCAATTAGAACATCTTTCCTTACCATTTACTTGGACAATATGAGTCTGATAGAGATTATCATAGCCATCGGCATAGCAGCTGTAATTTCCCATGTGAGTTGTGGTAACCTTAGTAATGTACAAGGACCCGTCATCTCCAAAATCCTACAGGGAAAGATTAAAAACAAGGTGATCATAATTACTTCAGTAGCATTACAATAATTGTGTTCTTCACCTTGGCAACAGAGCTGATGCAACTATCAAATATCTACATTTCAAACCAGAATATGCAGAAGAAAATTGAGTAACATTGGTGGTATACATAAGAGCAGACTTTGGGGTTAATATTTTATCTCTAGCTTTGCTTTTGTGTGTGCCTTCCCTGCCCTGCGGTTCATCTTAAGTAAAAGGAAATACCAATTTTCGTTTTGTAACCAATTAAACCTCAAAATTAGCATTAGTATACTTTGTATTGCATCTAATTTTTACATTTAATTATGGTAGTTATGGGAGAGAGGTTAGTTTTGCCTCTACCTGTTCACATGGAAAAAACAAAAAAACCATCAATCACTGCCCAATGTATGTAATGTTTTAAAGTAACAAACTAAACAACATGTTGCAGGAATAAGATTATATTTATCCTTGGACATTATAAAGAAAATAAGTTTATTTTTCATGAAGTTTGCTGTCACTGTTAAATTACATCTTCTAGTTCCACTTTAATTAGTGGACAGGTTCCACAGGATTAGGACACAATTTGGAAATCAGAAGCCCTAGGTTTGGTTCCCCACTGCCAAGGTCCCACCGTATACAAGTCACTACTTTTCTACTCCTTAGTTTACTCATCTGCAAAATGGTGAGGACAATATTTACTTTTCATCATAAAGTGATGTGAAATCTTTGGAATAAAAGTGCCAAGTTTAAAACATTAGTTTTAGTAACAAGACATAATCTCAAATTTACAACAGGAGATTAACAGTTATGACAATTATTTGGCAGAGTTATAGCAATGTAGCTATTGAAACATATTCAAGTTTTCCTTGTTATGTTTCATGTCTTCAAAGATTGATAACTTTAACATAAAAGTCATATTCCTCTCTATGTTCTTCATATGTCCCATGGATTTTAAGGCACTGAATACAAAGCCGGCTAGGTCTGTATTGTTCTATTAATTGACATGTTTTATTTTGGCAAAAATATTTCGTTACCTTTCTTTTTAATTTTGCTACTGCAATGTATGTTTTTGTGCTGCACTGTTAAAGTGATTACATTCCTTTTTTGTGTATTTAGAGAAAGAGAGGGAGCATATTTTCATAACACACAATAAGTTAATTTGAACTAAAACATTTTCATATTAAAATGCCTAACTGCTTGTTACCTAATAGCATATGTGCTTGTTTTGTATTATTCTCCAAGATAGCTTCTGTTGTCTGATATGTAATTCAGCACCAAGAAATACAATGGAAATTAAATTAGAGTACAGAAAATTTTGAAAAATTTTGAAGAAAATGTATTCCTTCCACTTTCCCAAATACAACAAAGACTTTCAAAGCCTAGAAACTTGCAACAACAGAAGACAATATAGATTGGTGGGACTACAGCAATCTTTCCTAAAGCAATCAGGAGTTGAAAGGTTTGAATGTACATATATAGAAAAACAAGTTATCAAATAGGCCTCTGATTGACTAAAACTGTGCTAAACACAAAGCTGCTAGTGATAAATGGACTTGTATGCCTCATTAGGGTCAAGTACATTGTCACAAAAGCAATAAATTTGTAAACATTAATTTTCAAACTAGGAAGAGTTATTGGGCCAGATTCTCAGCTCCACTTGTGCACCACTTAAGTTGGTGCGAAGTGGACACATTTGGGCTGCAACTGTCTAAGGATGCCGGGTAATTCTCATAAAACCAGTTAGGGTGACTCCAATATCAATTGTCCCCACTTCTTGTCATCAGAAGAATATGCTTGGCAGGGCATATCTCCATTCCACTCTTTCGATACTCAGTTGGCATATGGCCCACTTACATCAGGATTAGGCTAAGAGAATCAGGAAGCAGTAACCTGATGAATCTCCATCTCCCCCCTGTGCTGAGTGTATTTCAGCGTTGGAGAGAATCTCTGGTCTATCTTCTTTAATGGATCTTTGGCATTGTGTGTGAGGGGGAGGGGGATATTTTAAGAGAGGTGGAGGAGAATAGCTTACCGAGAGTTCCTGCAAGATGCTGCAGTGACAAGTTTAGAGCTGTCTATGGGAGGCAAAAAGTATCAAACCAGCTATTTTGTTTAATCACGGAGGAGACTGAATCTTCATTCTCATTAATGACAGGTAAATGCTGATACCATGATTGTTCTCTTAAAAATCCAGTTCAGATAACAGGACATTAGAGTGCCATAAAAAATGCACTTAAAATACACTGTATGCCACCCCAGAGAGAAATCAAAAGCAGATGATACCAGAATAAAAGCAAGTTCTAGTACAACAATCAATCAAAGGCAATTATTGACTAGTATAAGAGCTGATCAAAGAGAGACAATTATGTAATGAAGAGCTAGGTTCTATTATTGCTGTTAGTAATTGCATATAGAGTACAATGACAGTCCAAATTGCCCCTTTTCAGAAGCATCTATTACAGTAATTATGAGAGGTGTTAACATTTTTAGTTCAATCTTAGGGTTTTGTTTGTGTAGCAAGAGCTGTGCATCCAGTGACCAGGACAACTTTTTTCTGAACTGCATCTAGTCATGACATGCAATTATTACTCTTGGATGTGACCCACATTGTCATTTGTGCCTTTGTATTTGAAGATTAGATTATTGCTTGATATTATGTATAGGACTATAATTTACTTCTACTTGAAAACTGAAAGTGGTGTAGAAGACAGTGTCCCACTTGTCACTTTACGTATCTTGCTATGAGTACATGACACTAGTACTCAGTAATCTGCATTGGCTGCTTGTTGTTTTACAGGTGGAATTTAGGAAACTGGTGCAAGCTGTATGGTATATGGGTGACCATTTATAATATTATTGATACCAAGATTACAAAATTGCAATGACTTTTATACAAGATATGCCATGTAAGGTATCATTAGAAAAGTTATGATTTGCTAAATATGGTGAGCTTATTTATATCTCTATATCATCTCTGTATCATGAGTTATAAATATGTGTGTATTCTGATATCTCAAACTTGTGCTGTGCATCTAGGTGACACCCTCACAAAGACAGGCATCTCACTCTCCAGTCCGCTTGATGGCTCAACAAAGGCAAATCAGCTGTAAAATAAACCCATTGAGAGAAGACAGGGGCTATGCCTATGAGTCAGCAGGACTTTTAGGAACATGCCTAGGGAAAGGGGATTCCAAATACTTTTCCATGCCCATGTGCTGTGAGCATGTGTTTTGGACAAAGGATGTACAAGCCACATAGCAGAGAATTAAAAAAGGCAGCTGCATCACCAGACGTACCAGGATCTCCATGTGGAAGATACACTGACACCCAGTAGGCTAGACATGTATAGTCTCTTTATTGTTTTAACACATCTTTTTCTTTGAACTACTTTGGTTCCAATTAAATAATACTTTGCTTTAAGAAGATTGTCAGGTCACTGATTACCACTGTCATTGCTCTTGGAGGGAAGAGAACTGCAGGTACTTAACCTAAGTCAGGCCGGTGGAGGTAATCACAACTGATAAACAGGGCACTGCAGCTCAGGGTCTAGTCTGACAGAGAGAATCATGTGACTCCATTCTGAAAGACAGGTGGAAGCTTGAGGCTCAATACCTGAGAGGAGATGCACTTGAAGAGACCAACAAAGGTCAGAGGTGCAGTTTTCACTTGACTATTTTCCGCTATTACTGTCCTTTCCCTCCTTCCCTCTACTCTAACTATTATCCTCCTTTCACTCCTGACGGTCTTCACCCACACCTACCTATACAGCAAGCTGACACCAACCCATCCCCCTATCAGTTCAGACATCATCCATGTCCCCATGGCTTCCTCCCACTGCTCAGAAGTTTCCTCTCAGGTAAAAATATCTCCCTTCCCACAGCACAGAATTCCTCCCCACATATTTCTTTACCCAGCTTCCCAAAGCTCAGAGCAAACCCTGCATCTCTCCCCAGAGCTCAGAAACCCCTGGCTTTCACACACACTTGCCCCAAGCTCAGAAACCATCTACCTACATGGTCAGAAAAACTCTGTTCAGGTGCAGAGGTCTTCCCCATAATTCCTAACCCATCCTCAAACTCAGAATTCTAGTTCCACAGAAACAGGATGGGAGGGAAAAACTGAATTATTGGTACTTAGCCTCTGAATCATAGCACAGCAAACTCCATCTTTGCTTATCATGCATAATCACCACACAGGCAAAAAGTAGGCTCTCTCAGTTACACCTCTGGAACTCCAGTGGGGTTTGATGAAAAAGGGAATAGCAAATATGGATAAGCATATATCATTTGACCTGTAGAATCTTTGGTACTAGTGATGATCCATAAGAAGAAAAGGACCCAGCATGCCTCTCAGAGCCCAGGTGAGTTTGTAGGACTGGTAGTTAAGGGAAAAAAATTGTGTGTGTGTGTGTGTGTAAATTGTGAACATTTAATGTGACACACAAACAAAAAAAATAATTCTAACTGTTTTAGAGTACTTTTTCAGAGTAGAACCAGGCTTTAAAAAGGTATCCACTCCCTGTGCTCTCATTTTGTTCTTTTATCTGGTTAGTGGGATTTGGCTTTTATTTTTTTTTTTTGGTAATTACCTATATATTTTGCTGTGTTGTGCACTTTACTTCAATAACTGGTCTATCTAGTCCCCCCTTTTGTCTGGGATTTGTTGCTTTCTGCTAAAATACAGGCCTTCCAACAATTTTTTTTCCTCATCTGTCACAGTCCTGGTCCTTTGAGGTAAGAAATGCTTCTGGGGTTCACTGGAGTATGGTGGGTTCTGTGTTTGATTTTGATAGGTTAGAGATTTTGTGCACAGAGATTTAGCACAGAATTACCTGGAGTCAGCTGATCCTTGTTGCCATATGTAGGGTTTTTTGGTTTTGTTTTTTGTTTTTTGTCATGAATGAAAGAAAAGAACATTAGAAGTGTTTAAATATGCAACATATCCTTTTAGCAAGACCTTACCAGAGGACCTCCTTTCTTCATTTCATAAAAGCAGCAAAGAGTCCTGTGGCACCTTATAAACTAACAGATGTATTGGAGCATGAGCTTTTGTGGGTGAATACCCACTTCATCGGATGCATGGGCATCTGACGAAGTGGGTATTCACCCACGAAAGCTCATGCTCCAATACATCTGTTAGTCTATAAGGTGTCACAGGATTCTTCGCTGCTTTTACAGATCCAGACTAATACGGCTACTCCTCTGATACTACATTACATAGAGTATGTTCTCTGTGAACATTCACAGTTGAACGTTGCTAGTAAGGCTGGCCAGAAAACAGGAATTCTGTAATTTTGAAATTTGTTTTCATTCCAATGCAGAATGAAAACACGACCGTTCAAAAATTTATGGGGGGGTTGACCTCATAAGAGAACCACCTCAGAACAGCCAATAGCCCTGTGGTTCAGGGCACTCATCTGAGGTATGGGTGCCCCAGGTTCAAGTCTGTCCTGAGAATCAGGCAGAACAAGGACTTGAACCTGGTGTTCCACATCCAAAGTGCTCTAATCACTTGGCTATTGTGGGATATGTCTTTCACTCAAAATTCTATACTGTATCTGAGAAATTGTCCTAATAAAATTTTCATTGAAACCAATGCATTTCTGTGAAACATTTCAGTTTCAACAACCTGGCATGTTTTAATAGGAAAAAATATTGAAACATTTTGATTAGCTCTAGTTGTTAGTGAAAGTCTGCAATGTATTATGTAGTTCACTGGACCGGAGTCTCCAGCTCTAAAGCAGATTATAGAGAGACATCATTGGAGTGAAATTCATACATTACAGTAATGTGACTCAGGCTGCTGCCATCCAAAATAGGCCAGAGCACCTGCTTGAGTTTAAGCAAGAACACATAGCTGAAGCAATTTTATATTCTCTGGTTAGTAGTTGCCTTAAGCCACTATATAATTGGCTACTATAACTTTTGTAAAACTTAGAATGATTTTTACTCACATGGTCTCTGTATCCAGGGGAAGAACATGCCTACATTAAACTCGGAGTGGAGCTCCTCAAAAATGTGCCTATTGTGCTGATCAGTTTAACTCTGCCCTTCAGTGTATTTTAATCACTTGAAGCAATGTCAGGAAGTTCACTGATATCATAGACCCTCTCTTATCCCCACTGTTCCATGAAAATGTGACTTCTGTTTTAAACATGGAGATGACAAGCTATTCTACCCTAATTTGTCATACTCTGTATGCATGTACTTAAAATTCATATTGAGTAAAAGATAATATTCTAGAAGTACCAAACAGCACTGAATAAAGGACACAGCTTTATGTAATGATCACTGATTAGTTTTGACTGTTCGCATTGTCTTATTTCCTGAGTGTGCCACTCAATTAATAGATCTTTTCATTATTATTTCACGTGAGATAATGTTATAGTTATGAAGGAAGTACATCTTAGAATTTAGCATTCAGCTGGATTATTCAAGCAAACAAAACTTGGTCTGTCAGCAGAAAATCTCTCCAGACAAACTTTGAGGTTTGATACTTATATTCTTTCTCTTGCTTGGCTCTATGAGGTAATAAACCCCTTTGACTGATATTTTCTCCTTGCTAGCTTGCTCCATATTATCAAGGAGTGGCTGTTTAACTAAATGGAGGCAGTGGGGATCTTCAAAAGAGCCATAACAGAGGGAGAGGAGTAGAAAACAGGCTGCTCTTTCCTACTGCTTATACACTATGGCTAAATCAATCACAGGATTTAATTTTTCTGGGACTGTGCCATTTTTCCATATGATATCCTAGGAACTTATTTTGGGATGCATGAAGTATCCCAGTTTTTCATATAATCAGTCAAAATAGTAGTGGTGGTGGGGGGTTTGTTTGTTTGGTTGGTTGTTTTTTTTAAAATATGTAAGTACAAAATAAATGTTCATGGCATATTATTACACCAAGTAGAATTTTCCCTGTGTTACCAGAAAAAAAAATTTGCTCTGAAAAAACAAACAGATGTCACTGTTGAGTCAGAAACTGGTAATAGTAACCTCAGTATACATGAGGGGTGGACAGGGGAAGAGGGGGAACCATTCTATTATCTTCTAAAGGAAATTTAAGGTTTTATGACCTGAAAAAAAAAGTTACAAAAGTTTCCCAGTTTTTGAATCTGAAAATATTGTCATCTTAAGCATAGAGTGTGCATGGTAACTACTTCTGAAATATAAACTATTAGAACTTCTAACATTAAATTGATAATCTCTTTCATTATCTTTAGCACACAAAAGGATTGTGATATTCAACTGTTATTTTGGAAATCATGATTCTTAAAAGGCCTTGTATACTACTAAGGGAGTTGGCATTTTAGCATGTGTGTGATGAATATCAATTAAAGGGATGCTATTAAACTAAAAAAAATGTTTACAATCAATTTTCACTTAATTATGTTACTGACAATAGAAACCTAAAGTAGTATTTGTTTTCAAATTGGTTGTTTTATCATCTTTAGAGTTTCAGTTTGTTTTCATGTGCTAAACCCTAGGCAGATGGAAGGAGTTTGTGAACACTTCCTGGTCCTTGATTATGTGTGGCTCTAGAAGCAACGGGCTTCCACTCTATACAATAAAGAGGAAGTGTGTATAAAGAAAGCAATTTAACTCCAATCTGTGTGTAAATTCATGTATAAATTTCATTATATTATTAAACTATTGTTATATTACTTTCTTAAAGTGTATTTATGGTTTCTGTATTTCCTACTTGCCCTCACAAACTCTGATCCTTTTCCTCAGTTACAAAACAGTACCTTACTTTAAAAACAAATAAAAAAGAAGAAACCCCTCTCATCCCATCCTGCCAAATCTCTCCCTACAAAGATACCACAGGCAATGCACACAAGATGTCCTCCAGTATCTCCTCACACAATATACAATATTCTAGAATTTTTGCAGAGGTGGCATGCATCAGAGTTTCGGAAACAATCTCCTGCAGACATACAGGATTTCAAAAAGGGAGGACCTAACATATGGCATGTTGGAGGGCTGCCATGGCACAATATTTAGTAGGGCTCTTGGCCTGGTTCTCTCTCTCTCTCAACCTGAGGGGTTAAGTTTTCCTAAACTTCCATGTCTTCTCCAAGAGCAACTCCTTTTCTTATAAGAAATCCTGAAGATAGTAGTAACACAGAACTGAAGTGTTCCAAAATGAGCTGTTGTGAGTTAGGCTGCACACTTCTATACTGGAGTTTTTTGTGGCCTGTGTTAGGAAAATCAAATTAAATAATCACCATGGTTCCCAGTGGCCTTAAAATATGATTTCATGGGTTACAAATGACTTCAAAACATCAACCTGGCATGTGTACCTGCTTTCTAAATCTCCACATTTTGGAGCAAAAATAATGAAAAGAGGAAAGATACAGGGGAAAAAAAAGATGGCTCACAGGACATAGTTTCAGACATTATTTTGAAATAGAAAATTTGAGTTGAATAAAATGTATTACTAGCATAAACACACACAAAATAATATTTCTATAATATTCTAAAAATCTGAGCCCAAACCTAAAGGAAATTGTGTCAAACCAACCTGATATCATTTTTTGACAGGATAACAAGCCTTGTGGATAGGGGGAAGTGGTAGACGTGGTATATCTTGACTTTAGTAAAGCTTTTGATACTGTACCGCATGACCGTCTCATAAATAAAACAGGGAAATGCAACCTAGAGGGAGCTACTATAAGGTGGGGGCAAAGCTGGTTGGAAAACCATTCCCAGAGCATAATCATCAGTGGTTCAGAGTCATCTGGAAGGGCATAATGAGTGGGGTCCTGCAGGGATCAGTTCTGGGTCCAGTTCTGTTCAATATTTTCATATTTGATTTAGATAATGGCAGAGAGAGTACACTTGTAAAGTCTGCAGACGATACCCAGCTGGAAGGGATAGCAAGTGCTTTGAAGGATAGGATTATCATTCAAAATGATCTAGACAAATGGGAGAAATGGTCTGAAGTAAACAGGATGAAATTCAATAAGGACAAATGCAAAGTACTCCATTTAGGAAGGAACAATCAGTTGCACATATACAAAATGGGAAATGACAGCCTAGGATGGAGTACTGAGGAAAGGGACCTGGGGTAATAGTGGACCACAAGCTAAAAGAAGCAAACATCATTCTAGGATGTATTAGCAGGAGTGTTGTAAGCAAAACATGAGAAGTAATTCTTCCGCTATGATTAGGTCTCAATTGAAGTATTGTGGCCATTTCTGGGCACCACATTTCAGGAAGGATGTGGATAAATTGGAGAGAGTCCAGAGAAGAGCAGCAACAATGATTAAAGGGCTAGAAAACATGACCTATGAGGGAAGACTGAAAACATTGGGTTTGTTTAGTCTGGAAAAGAAAAGATTGAGAGGGGATGTGATAACAGTTTTCAAGTATGTAAAATGTTATTACAAGAAAGAGGAAGAAAAAATGTTTTTTCTTAACCTCTGAGGATAGGACAAGAAGCAATGGGCTTAAATTGCAGCAAGGGAGATTTAGATTGGACATTAGGAAAAACTTCCTAATTGTCAGGGTAGTTAAGCACTGGAATAAATTGCCTAGGGAGGTTGTGAAATCTCCATCACTGGAGATTTTTAAGAGCAGGTTAGACAAAGACCTGTCAGGATTGGTCTAGATCAGTGGTTCTCAAACTTTTTTTTCACGGACCACTTGAACGTTGCTGAGGGTCTTGGAAGACCACTTAATCTTTCCAAATGTTTTATGTATCATTAGCTAACTATTGTAAAGCACTTTGGATAAAGTGCTATATACAAAAACCTTTAACAATGTTTTTTTGTTGTTCTGCAAATGAAAGCACACAACTCATATTTTAATACCAGTAGTTTTACCTTTCCAATGCAATGGACGTTCCCTCTCTCCCATGCCATGGCAGCCCCCTGAGCTGGGGCTGGGAAGGAGCGAGGGTCTCTCCCCTGCCATAACAGCCACAGAGCTGAGGTTGGAAAGGAGGGCCGTCTCTTCCTGGTAGCCGCAGCCCTGAAGCTGGGGAAGGTCACCTCTTTCTCTGGCCACTGCAGAACTGCATGTCCCAAATTACTTGCATTCCCTCTTTTTACCCCACTGCCCCCTCCTACCTACCCCCTATTCCCCCCAAGGCCATCACCTCACCTTACAAGTGCATCTTCTCCAGTGCCCAGCCACCTAATTAGTGGAGCTGTGCAGGAGTGGCTCCACTAATTAGGTGAGTGGCCCTTCATTCTCTCGTGTGCGGCCACCCAGATGTGCACCTTAGAGGGAACTATCACAGTTTGAGAACCTCTGGTCTAGATAATTAGTCCTGCCACTAGTGCAGGGGGCTGGACTAGATGACCTCTCGAGGTCCCTTCCAGTTCTATGATTCTATGAAAGCAAATCTACCTATAAACAGCATAGGGATTATACATTATCTGCTCTCTCTCAAAGAACACTTGCTGAACATATATAACTCCAGCTGAAATCAATGGGATCTGAGAAGGCTCAGCAAGTCTGAGAATTGGCAGACAAACTTTCTGTTACTCTAAATGAGTGAAATCCATTTAAACTGGTTGAGCTGTGTCTGTTTATACCAGCAGATGATTTGGCCTTAATGCCTGCCTCCCTCTACACAAGTCTGAGTATACAATAGGAACTGAAGTTTTACACAAGAGATAAATAAATGGCAACAGCTATTGCCCACTGCTGTTTTATGCTGCAAATATCCACCAGGTCTGTGCTCTCCAAATGCTGCAGACAGAGTTAGGGCTGCTTTGTCTGGCTGGGGGAAAGTGTCACTTTCTCAGGACTGAACAGTTGGAGATATCACTTAGTCCCCTCTAAGAAAGTAATGATAAATCCAACAGAACTCGTAGCACCATCACCAACCAGGGGAAGAAGAGAGTAGAATAGTCAGCCCCTGCATATTAACAGAGAAGGGGACTCTCATTCTAGCAACACTTCTTGCTGAAGTGTGCTGAGGCCCATCCCTTCTGAATCAATGATGAAAACAGACATGAAAAGAGAAGTTGGATGGCATATATTGGGAGACATGGTTATGAAATTTGAAACCCAATTTAGAATACTGACTCTTGAAGGCCATCTACTGGAGCATTTACTGGGTTGTGACATCACCAAGTGTGACAAATTAATTTTTTGGACACTCAAATCTCCACTTTATGACCAAAAATGACTTCTTTTTACTAAAATGTCTGAGTTCTCTGATAGTGCGGCTCCTTATGAGATGGTTTATTTTAGATACTAGGTGGGATTTTCAAAAGTTCCTAAGATTTTTAGGAGCACAAATTTCATTGATTTTCTACAGAGTTTGTGCTCCTAAGTTACTTAGGAACTTTTGAAAATCCTATCCATATTCTGATATCTTATGAATATTTATATAATATTCCTGTGTGTGCTGATCAAGCTTCACAAATTAAAAACTAATGTGCCATCTGCATAGTCCACCTTTCTACCTACTTGTTGACTTTTCCACTAAAGGTGGTTTTTTTTCTATCTTGGCTAGGTCTATCTCATCTGGGTATTTTTCCAGTCTTGTTGTGTCTTTGATTTCACTGGTACTACTCACTGGAGTGTTTGTATTATAAGAACATTGTTTCACAACATTTGGTGGAAATTTAATTAAAAGTTTATTTATTTTTTAAAAATAATGAGAAAAGAAAAGTATTTTTCAAGGTTTGTGTTGAGAGTTGATCTCTCATTTTATTATTATTTTTATATTGTTATACACCTCAATTTATTTATGCAAAGCTATCTAGGATTCCCCCAGTATGCTTTGAGCATATTTTCCCCATTAGACAGATTTAACAACTGCTCATGTACTGTTTCGACATTCCTCTGTAATAATTACTCCATCCTCATAATCATAAATGATAAGCTTGTATGAAATTAACACAGCATGTTCCATATGAATTCTGGAAAAAATATAACCCTGAGTGAAAAGCTGTATGAAAGCTTTCCCATCATTTTCATCCTCAGCATGCCACCTATTACAATAGAAGCAATGCATTCTGTCTGTAGCCATGACTCAAGAAACCAGCCACTTCCGAAACCTTTTCTATCAAGTTCTGTTTAACTGAAACTGTTTAGAAAAACACTTTGGGTTGAATCCTCAGCTAAAGTAAATCAGTATCACTTTATTCAAATCGATGAAGCTGCACTGATTTACATCACTTGAGGACCTGGCACTTTCTTCATTCTGAATATGTCAACCTTTACTCTTGCAAGGTGATCTTTATGTTCTAGTTGTAAAGGATCCAGCACTATTCATTGTAGATAAAGATGGCAGAATATGGCCCTCAGTGAGCTTGCTTAATTTCTTAATGAGTCTATATCCCCAAACACCATAATATGTCACTTGGTATCTTTTCTGGGTGCATCCTGTCACCAATTCACCAATTTACCATTTCACTAGTCAACTATATCACCTTTTGTTTTGGTTTGGTTTTTTTTGTTTTGGTTTGGTTTTTTACCTAGTTGTGGTTGAGACTATTTCACTATTGGGTTTTATTATTTCATTTGCAGTTACCGTTTAACTACTTAATTCTACATATTTCTAAATAAAGTAACCTGTACCCTGTGGTTGCTTTCAGCTTTGACCACAGCTCCACTGAAAATGCTCCATCAATTCACAAATAATGAACTATGGTTCGTACACAGGGTATATATATATAATTATTTCTTTTATATCTCTTTCCACGCATAATAGTGTAATAGTCTGAGAACTGCTATAACTTTTGGCTGAAACCTTTATCGTAGCACTGCCCTCTTTCCTTCAGTCATATCCTTTTTTTCCTGCTACTCCAGGAACAGGACAAGGAGGGTAAATGGCATAAAAGTCCCATATTCTGAGGTAATTTCCCCTCAGACAGTGACACTAGATTTAAAGCCAGACACTGGAGAATGCACACAATGCATAATTTGATCCTATAAGTATAACTTTAGTATCCTAATACTTCACATTCAGTAACACAAGAACGTATGCTAAAAAGAACCCCAACTGTACCAGTTCAAATTGTCCTGATGAGAATGAGTTCACCTTTCACTGATGTTGCAAATAAATGTTAAAAGCATTATTTTTTCCCTTGAAGCTCTGCTGAATGTACACTGCTATTCTACTGGTAGTACCATTAGCCCTTAACATTGCTGCATTAGAAGTAGTTTGTTGTTATCTATTGTAGGTGACTTTAATATTACTTTTATTTCAACCACTTTACTCTAAAAGCCACACTTAGAGAGCTTGTTATAGCTGTTTAAGTATATTTCTTTTGACTATTATGGAAACATTATTTGGGGGTCAGATTTAACTCCATCTGGGCAAATCCCTTCCCTTATGATGGAAGTAATTTACAATTTTAGAGTGAAGGGTTGAAAGTATATTTTTGTTCCTTTACGATACTGTAGGTAACAGCTTTCTTTTTTTTTTTCCTTTTTATTATACCAAATTTCTCTGGTTGCATGTTTAGGAGCTTACAAAATTCCACATAAAATACAAAAATTATCCTTAAAACCTATGTTACTGAAATCTTCATCCATCCACATTTCCAAAACTGTCAGAAACCGTATGTCTGTAAATACATATGCATCTTTCAGCTTTACACAGGCAACAAAAGCTTTGTGAGCAAAATCTGCATTTTATTACTGGGGAACAACACTACCCTGCACAGATATGATAAAACACCCAAAGGACAATAAAATACCCTGCCAAATATATACCTTTCCTTCAAGTATGTTACAATCAATGCAGATATTTGAGAGCCACCTCAAAGCTGTGTCTTGTTATCCTCCTTGCATCTTGAATGCACAAGAAGGCTAACTCTTTTTATCCTTTGCTTGTTTTTAACATTGTATTTATACATTGGAAAGTTTTGGCAATTCTGAGGGTTCCTTTGCCCTTTGTTACAATAGAATTCCAAGTGTCTGAGTGGGTCAAAATTGGCACTGTGTTTTCAGGTCTTTTCACTTGAATTCAAAGTCTACAATATTCCTAAAAAGCACAAAAGAGGGGCAAGTCAGGTTCATCACAACAGAATTTGCAAGTGTTAATGGCATGACAGGGGAAAGGGAGCCTGCTGACCACAGTGCCCTGAGTGGTTCCCTCTGGGTCCAGGTGGAGAACAGGGAGATCCTGAGTTATCCTCTGCACACTTAGCATTGGAAGAGAAAGAGAAAAGAAAAAAAAGAAAAAGAATTATTGTGGTACTGCTGGGTGAGAAACTTGAAAGACAACTGCTTTCATGACATCTCTTACCCAGTTTTGCATTCAGGAAGATCAAATAAGCTGCTTACACGCTTTTGGGTACTCATCTGAACCTAAGCACAGAAGATTTGTATATGAATCATTTAGTCATTGCTCACCAAACCTCAGAACAGTTGCTAGTATGACATTAAGAAAGTATCTGATGCTTAGAAAATGGGGAAAAAGAATTGTGAATTATCAGCTGATTCTGATACAAAGTAGGGTGCTCCCAACATGTAGGTCCTACAGAATTAGATAGGAAATCTCAGAAGAATAGCTTCTCCTATTGTAGTCTAGATCTTTTGCTTAATAAACCAAATGGAACAAATATTTTTAAAAAATCAAAAATAATTACACCTACTAGCCTTAAATCAAAATGATTCAGCTCTTTAATTTTGGGGAACACTGGAAAATAATTTTGGGGAACACGGAAGACTCTTATTTGAACTTATTTGCCTATTCCTAGCTCTTCTAGTCATATGCAGCAGGCACACAATCTCCTAACAACAACATAGTGCTAGCAGTAACTGTTGCATTTCTCGTCAGGATGAACAACAGATTGCCATTTTGGCAGTTCATTATATCAAAATGATATAAATATGTATAAAATGATTTGAAGACCGCTTGTTTTTTAGAAAGATCCTATATGAAGGACAGGAAAAGAATATAGACTAACATATATGCAAGTGCATGCACACACACACACACACACGTGACATATTCCTCCCATTATCTTCCTTAGTTCCCAGCCTATGGATAAAGCAAAGTGGTAAAAGATGACACATTTGTTCTAGCTGCTTCATTTTAGCTAGGGCTTATCCCAACTTAACATACTTTACACTCGTATTTTTTGTTAAATAAATTATTTCTGAAAACAGCTTAACTCCAGTCAATCTAAACTAAGAATTTAGCATCAGCTGCAATACAGCAAGTAGAATGAATTAGTAAACAAATACATAGAGAATGATGAATGACACTAATTAAAAACTGGAATTTTAGAGAAGCTAAGCATTTATGTTTAATGTCAGTTTTAGTTAGAGACAAACTGCATATCTAGACATTGCCTTTCTCAGATCTCTAGCACAATGTAAAATTCTTTTCAGATTAATCTTATATCATGAGAATAACTTTACTGTGCAAGATCACTTCTATTACAGAAGTGGAAGAAAAGACCTTTCAGTTCCATTGGCAGCACTTTCAACACTTTTATTGTAACTATTGAAACCAATTACATAGGAATGACTCATTTTTTTTCTTCTACCAGAAAGGGTCATTAAAGGTGACCTCTTTAAAAATGGCTTTTGTATTTCACTCTGATACTGTGTTCTGAACAGGCAAGGTGTAGGCTATTAAAGGAGGGCAGAGCCTGGGGTGGAGGGTGAACTGTTGATTACTGTGTTAGACAAGTTGTCTTCACAAAAAGGATTCAGCAACTACATGGCATTGGCAGAGGTTACTGGTTGGAGCTGAGTCTAAACTAGTGACATCTTTTCTTTTACCAAATGATGTTATCAAGAAATTAAATAACCCTACCAATAACAGTTGCATCTGTATTTCTACCCTCTGCAAAAGCTTAAAAAACCCCAATCCCTCCCTCCCACACCCCGCACACACAAACCTTTTGGGCACAGCGCAACAGATTTTGACCATTCAGGACCAAAGGAAATGTAAATTCCAAAACCACAGGAAAAGCAATGCTGACAGTTTCCTTGCTTTTGCCATCACAGCCAGCCATCTTCAGCTTAAGCATCTCAGCTATTTTATGGTAGCATTGCACAGGGAGTGGAGAAGGCAGGTTATCTTTCAAGCAGGCAGCTCCTAGGAAATTTAGGGCTTATCTGTTGACATCAGCACCTTATTTTCTACCCAGAAGGCAACTCATAACCAGTATTGATCACAGAAATCTCATGTCCGGGTCTGCCAGCAAGAATCACATCAAGGCAAATAAAAAAGGGCAGGGAGCGTCATTGCACATAAGCTTTAGCTTCAAAATAGATTTCAGGTATAGCCTTATTCAATATCTAAATGCAGTAGTTTGATCTTGAAGTAACAAGGGTCTGGTCGTTTCTACACACTATGGCCAATAAAACATTTCTGATCCTTCTCTCTCACACTCCTTTTTATTTTGCCTGATCCTATACCTATGTGATGGAAATCAGTGAGGAAATTACCCATTTACTAGTGTCCCATGGGCAGCAGGTATCATTGGGGAGGCACAGCCTCCCCAAACAGCCTGGCATGGCCCCGCCCACACTCCACCCCCAGACTCCCTTCTGCAGTTCCCAGCGCTCTGCCCTGGCCCAAGCTGGCTGAGGCTGGCCAGCCTGCCCGCTTGCTATGGGGACTCAAAGCAGCTGACACTGGGGACATGCTGCCTTTCCAGTGCTCGGACCATGCCGCTTGGCTGGCTGGCACTCCAGGGTGGGGGAGCTGACCGTCTGGCATTCCAGAGTTCGCACCAGGGCTTGGGACACTGTGCACTGAGGCTGAAGGCACTGCCGCCAAGATGGCTACCCAGCACACTTGGAAAGACATTATTTGGAAATGGCCGTGCCTTTCAATCTTTCTGCCATTGATAGGAATAAGTATGGCAACCATCCAAAAGGTTTAGTTCTGTCCAGGTAAAAGGCTAATGCTTGCCTGAAATCCAATCTGCTCCTTCTGATTGTTGTGTGGTTTTGGAAAGAAGCATGGGAGGTGGATTGCTTGATTTAGATAGAAAGAGGATGGTACTTTGGGTGAGAATTTTGGGAGTGGACATAAGGCAAACTTATCTTTATGAAGTATTGTGTATGGAGGGGAATGCCATGAGCACACCAATATAAAATTTCATGGATAAATGAATATAAGAATAGGTTGCCATTGGTTTGAATGGTGCTCTAATAAGTTAGCGGAGTACGAGGCCACGGTCCCAAACAGGAGTGGGATCCCATAGGTAAGGATAAAGATTTTAGATGACCTTCATGAATCTTTTCAAGAGTGAGTGGCTAAAAATGGAGTGATCCTCCATACCATGGTGAAAAGCAGTGATGGCGGTTAAGTGTGCTGGTGGAGCTGGTGGATAATCCTGATTCTTTAAGATGTAAAACATAATCTAGGATGAAGGTAAGAGAGAGTTCATTGCATTGACATGATTGGCAGTGCACCAGGATTGGAATCTTGTGCATTTTTGGAGAGAAGTGTGTCAAGTTGTGTCACATCTCCTAGTCAAGAGTATCTTTTACTGCCTCTGAATAGGTCATCTCTAAATCATGATACCATGGGAGAGCCATGTCTTCAGACGGAGTAGCTGTTGATTGGGATTGAGGATTCAATTCTCATCTTGAGAGAGGAGCTGTGGAATTGACCTCAGAATGATCGGAGAACATACCACCATACAAATCAGGTAAATATAACAGTTACCAGTTGTGTCGTGGCTATGTTGGAGCTATAAGGTCCCCTTGGATCTTGTGGAGTACTCTGAACAGAAGGGGAAAGGAAGAGAAAGTGAAGAGTAGCGGGGTATCTCATGTGAGGAGGAAAGTGTCTTCCAGGGATCTGAGGCCTAGGCCAGATCTTGAGCAGAACTGAGGACAATGGGTGTTCTCCAGTGTGGTGAAGAGATCGTGGGAAATCCCCAGCAGCTGAATATGTGGTGTAGGACTTGTACATCCAGATCCCATTTGTGGTCATGGGAGAAGCTGCTCAATGAGTCTGCTCTGGTGGCTAGGGAGGCATGCAGCTGAGATGCTGATGTTGGATACACCAGTTCCATAATTTCAGCACCTCCTAGTATAGAGAGTGGGATCTGACTCCGCCTTGCCTGTTGATGTGGCACATGCAGGCAATATTGTCCGTTGTAACTGTTAAAGTGTGATGTCAGATCAATGGTAGAAAATGGTAGAAAATGTAGCAGGTATTGTGGACCTCCCACAGCTCTAGGAGGTTGATGTGCAGGGTGGATTTGGTTAAGGACCATATATCTGCCCTGCACTGGATGGGTCTGGCGGTGCGCTCCCCAACCAATTAAGGAGGCATCAGTTGTTAATATCATTGACAGTGCTGATTGAATGAAATGGACTCTGACAGACATTTTTGGGTTTAGTTCACCAGCGTCATGAATTGGTGACCTTGATAAGTATGGATAGTAGCTTGTGAAGGCTGTGTCTGAGAGGTACATAAATTATACATAGGTATAACTGGAGGCAACGCATGTGCAACCATGCATACTTTACCACTAATGTGGTTGCCACCATTTGGCCAAATAGCTGGAGACACATCCTGGCTGAGATCTGGGGACAAGTCCTCACTGTGGATATGAGATTAACTATTGCTGCAAATCTGCAAGGACGGAGGAAAGCTCTGTTTTTTATGGCATTCAACGGTTCCCCAATAAACTCTAGGTATTTCACCAGTGACAATCCTGATTTTTCTAGGTTTATGTGAAGTCTAAGGCTCAAAAAGAGGTCCATTGTCAGTTATATGGCGTGAAGGGCATCAGGTTCAAATGGGGCCTTGAGGAGACCGTCGTCTAAGTATGGACATAGGACGATCCTTGTTTGCGTATGTAGGCAGCCAGTACCTCAAGGAATTTGGAGAATATCTGAGGGGCTGTAGAAAGTCCAAACGGTAGTACCCTGTACTGGTAGTAGTCCATGTTAAATTGGAGGAACCGTCTGTAGGCAGGATATATTGTGATATGAAAACCTGTGTCTTAGAAGTCGAGGGCTGAGAACCAGTCCTCCTGTTCCAGTGCAGGGATAATGGCTGATAGAGTAACCATCTTGAAATGCTGCAGTTTGACAAACTTGTTGAGGTTTTGTACAGAGCCTTGCAAATCCACAGCTATCCGCTTTATATCCGTGGACCATTTCTGTGCATACCAGTATGGATGCGGATGCAAATTTTGTATCCATGCAGGGCTCTGACAGTAAGAGCAGGTGGGCAGCTGTGAGGAACCATGGCACGGATCATCCACCTGCCCTGGGCAGAGGGACTGGGGGGCAGGGACAGGGGCCGTGGGCTGCTCGGGCCCCACACCCAGGAAAGGTGGAGGGTCCACCTGGACTCCACACAGCTGCCCACCCAGCTCTTACTGTGGCAGGGATGCAGCTCCAAGGTGCCCCCCTGGCCAGAGCTGGGTCAGGGAGAGCCGCACTGGCAGCTGTGAGGACCCTGGGTCCCTCCACCTGCCCTGCGCAGGGGGCTGGGACACTGGGTGGAGGGCTGCTCAGAGGGCTGCCCAGGGCAGGTGGAGGGTCTCCTCACAGCTGCCAGCACATCTCTACCAGACCAGGCTCTAGGGGAGCGGTATCGGAGCCTCAGTTCGGCCCTTGGTGTAGAACCCTGCAAATCCACAGATAATTTTTGCGGATCAGATGCAGATACACATTTGTGTATCTGCGCAGGGCTCTATTTTTGTAGTTCTAGGATAAGTGTTTACACTTAGATTTCTGTTGGATCAGAAAATAATGTAAGTACAAACCCTTCCCTCTGTGTTGGGATGGGACTGGTTCTATGGCTCCCAGTTACAGAAGGTGGTTTATTTCTTCTTATATAATGTGTTTGTGAGAAGGGTCCCTGAGGAGGGACAGAGAGAAAGGATAGTTTGTTGGGATAGATAGGAATGGGATGGAGTATCCTTCTTTGATGATCTCTAGGACCCACTTGTCCAAGGTAATTAGCCACCATCATGGATAAAAAGGGGTTAAATGGTCACCAACAAGTGGGATGTTGGAGATGGTTGTAGTAACTGTTGCGGGGAGAAGCTTCTCAAACTCAACGAAACCTTCCAAATTGTTGTTTGGCTGAGATGTAGCCCCTTGAAGAGTCAAGTGTCTGTGCTTCAAAGGTGATTTCTGTTGTTGGCATTGGGTGTTGTATCATCAATAAGGAGTGAAAGGTAGAGGTTGGGATCTCTGGGGAGGTATTTCCCAGGCTCTCTTCAGGGCCATCATATAAATGTTGAAAAAACAGAGAGAGTCACTCGTGAGTCCTGTAGGGAGTATAGAGACTCTGCAAATAATTTGAGGCCCTCAAAATGTAGGTCCTCAACAATGGTTTGTATCTCCTTAGGGAGACTGGAGAGGTATAGTCATGATATATGGCCATCACAATACAATGGACAGCTGTATCCGCAAAGTCCAAGGAAGCCAGAGGTGTCCATCAGATCTGAGTGCCTGAAATTGCTCCTTCTTGTGGTCAGGATGGTCATGGAAGAATTCCTGTATCTTGGAATACTTGAGATTGTTGTATTTGGCCATGAGAACTTCATACTTGGAGATGCAGAATTGGAGTGGAAGAATAAGCCTTGCAATCGAAGAGATCAAGTCACTTCCAATCCCTGTCAAAAGGGATGGATTATGGGTGGAACTGGCACCCCTTTTCATGCATGGCATTGACAGCTAGGGAGTTTGGAGTGGGATGAGAAAAAAGTAACTCCATGTCATAAGCGGGACATAATATTTCTTGTCTGCCCACTTACAGCTATATATAGATGCTGCTCATGGCGTGAGATAGGAAGGTGCGCATGTATGGTCCAACGGGCGCTGCTACTGGAGACTGCCGATCCCAGTCACACCTACAGTGGAGCACTCATAAGGACATCACTCGAAGAAGAACATTCTGTTTTTCAACACTTTTTTATTTAATTCCCAATAGCACATAATCAGAAATACAAAGTAACTTATGATGTACTTACCTTGACCTGTTTATATCGCTAGAAATTTGATGGGTTTTCCTTAGAAATAAAAATACCTAGCTAATTTCAGTTTGTTTATTTAGTCTGTTTCTTTATTTCACTCACACAGTTTTCTAAATTAAGCATCCTTCAGAACTTCATTCAGATGGCATATTGCTTTGTGTACCATGAAACCACATACCTAGAAAATACTTGGTTTTTTTGCAGCTTTGTCACACATTTCCATACTAGACAATGCAGAGGCACTATTATTGTAAACCATGAATGTTAATGTCAGGATATGTGACTGGGTTACAGAAGCACCAGAAAAGCAATTTTTGTTAGGCACAGTTCATACTTAGCCTGGAAGACTGAAGTGCACAGAAGGTCTCTTTCAATTGATGATGCCATTTGCTGACACCTAGTTTCAGTTATATTTTACTCTATTTATAACCCTAGCATCAACAGTTGCTGACAGATTACGTTACTCTTTTCAGAAACAAGACCTTTAGAAAAATGAAATCATCCATGGGGGCAAAAAGCAGCAAAGGAGTTTTATTTTTTTACTTCAGTTTAAAATGTTGATGTTTAAATGTTATCTCCTTAAACTGCACTGATTTCACTCCTGAATACATTGTTTAAAATTAAGAATAATGTGTTTCTTGTGTCCAAAACATGCAGACAAGGCAAAGCTTCCATCATCTTCAGTAATCACAAGTACTGATTTTATTTCACAGAACTGGAAAAAAAATCTTGCATATTGAAATTTCATGACATACCAGTCTGAATATTTACCAATACTTCCTTTTATATTATTTATTATTATGGGAGCATCCAGAGGCCACAAGCAGGATCAGGATTCACTGTGCTATATGCTGTAGAGAGGAAGACATAGTCCTTGCCACAAAGAATTCACCATCAAAGGACTTGAGCAAACGTTTGGGTGTGTGGACACAAAGACACAGAATTTAAAAATGTTATGCAAAATGACATGACAGGATTTGAACAGAGAGGGTGAAAAGCAGAATTGGTTTGTTGGCAAAAAATCAGGAGTGGAAAGGTAAACTTATGAGTCATGGGCATAAAGAAGGCAGTTGAAGCAAGGAGAATGGAAGACATAATCTAAAGAAAGGAGAGGACAGAGATTAGTGAAAAGTTTTGGAAAGTAGGAAAGGGTGGAAAGTAGGAAAGTAGAAGGTGGCCTAAATAAAATGGATGCTAAGGAATAGTCACAGGAAAACTAAGGTGGAGAAGGGGAGTATCACAAAACTTGAATGGACACAAGATGTTAAGGAGAGGACAAGCAGCAATGTCAAAAGAGGCAGAAGGGTCAAGGACGATGAGGATATAGTAGAGGCCCTGAGATTTAGTTCTGAGCACATCATTAGAGGCTTTGGTGAGACCCCTTTTAGTGACCTGGAGAGGGTGAAAACCAGGATAGAATGGATCCAGCAAAGACTTGGAGAAGAACTCAAAGCAATGCTTTTAGACAGTACACTGTAGTGAGTTTACAGAGAAAGAGAGATGGAGTAATAATAGGATAGGCCAGTATGGCTATGAGTGAATTTTTCTAAGGGTAGAAAAATGGAGATTAGAGCATGCTTGTGCTGTGAACAGAGGGAACCCAAGAAAAGTAAGTAGGTGACAAGAACAGAAACAAAGAAGGTCAGAACACAGGATAGGATGAGGTTATTAAAGCAAGTAGAGGGGTTAGAGGAGAGCAGACGTGAAACCTGGATGTCAGTAATGAGGGGGAGTAAACAATTTGCAAGACTGTGCATGGAGATGCATGAAGATGTTGGAGGCTGAGTGAAGTTTTAATACATCCAAGGTGGTAAATAGGCTGCTGAGATTATGTGTGTGAGAGACAATGAGAACGGAGAAGTAGCGTTGCTTGAGCAGGATAATGGCAGAACTTCAAATGGCCATGTGCCTTTTTCCACAGAAATTCAGAGGTGTCAAAGCAGATGCTGAGAGTGAACCAGGGTTGACAGGACAGACTTTACGGTAGGAGAGCAGGACAAAGTTACACAGACTTCCAAGAAATTTAGTTGCAAAGACAGGGAAGGTGAAGCATGTAAGACTAAAGATCATGTATTATTAACAAAGCAGAGTAGCAGGAAAGATAAATGAAGAAACCAGAGAAAGGCCATCCATGGCAGCACCAAAAGCAAGAGGATGAGTATAAACAGCACTGGAAATCTCATGTCCATGCTGCTACACTGCTCAATACATACAAATAAAAATTAAGGAATTACATATTTAAGGAGTTTTGTACGCACAGAGAATGCAAGATTGAGCCCTAAAAGGTTTCCAAGGGAGGCAGGCAAAATTTAGATGTCCATTGCACCGTGATTGTATCTTTTATTATATAACATGGCTATCAACTAAAGTATAGGTTCTTCCACAACAAACAAAGGCCTTTCTATAACTGAAGAGAACAATGACTAAAACAGATATATACTCCTGAGTTTTACCATCCTCTGTATAACCCTGAGACTGGAATGGCCAGAACCCATACAAAATGTAAGCAGAAGTAGCACTATCAAAAACAAGAAGGAGAATCAAACGGACTTTCTACTGATGATGATTACTGGCTAGTAATGTAAAGATAATTAATTTTCCAAAATCATATGTTATAGCAGGGATCTGAAATTAAATCAGCAAGAGGGAATATTTATGTACCAGAAGTGGCATCTAACACTCGGAGGAAGTTTCTATTCATTCTCTATTAGATAACATGTAGAATTGCAGAATACATTGAAAGAAAATAAAAGTTCTCCTGTAAAGACAAACAGAAGACTTAACAGCTGGCTCTCCAGCAGGACCATGAATAATTGTGTTTCTGCATCCAGTTACTATCAGTTTTCAAAATGAAGGGGGGAGGGGTGTAATCTTGATGTTTTAGGGAACAAAGTATAGGAAATGGAGCCTTTCACCTTCAGATGACCCATTCAAATCCAGCTGAGGCAAGCAGCCATCATGTGCTTCATGTCCTATGTGTATGAATTTGGTGGTGTCTGTCTCATTTCCAGTAGAGAGGTGTCAAGATAAAAGAAATGTCCAATAAATGGCACTTTTGTTGGGAGAGGGAGGCCAAGACAGGAATGGCCATGGAGACTGCAACATCCTCTGACTCCTTGAGGTGATCCTTCTAGGTCACTGTTAAGGCACAAAGCCAGGGAAAGGTGGTGAAAAAGTGCCCTTGATTTGGCTGAGTTTGTTCTGTGAATCAAGACCTTCATGACCAATAATTCATATGAAAGTTCTAATTAAACAAACAAACAAAAAATATGATATAAGATGCATTTAAAAATTAGCAATTTATAGGCATGGATTCAAAAGAGGGAAACTATGCCAGACAAATCAAGTACAAATGAAGTATTCCAACTTTTATGTGGGGAATTCATTGTCATGAGCTTAGGAAAACTTTTGTACAGTGCTGTTCAATATTCCACAATAGAAATATGAAAAATAATATAATACCCAATAAAGGGAGAACTATTTGAACATATAAAATGCCTTGCTATGAAAACAAAGGCTACTTACATATGTCTGGAAGTGGAAACAGTTTGGGATGAAAAGTGGTGAGAAATGAGTGTGACACTATTTAAATGGATTTTAACTTAGTATAAAACAACAAGAAGGAATACACAGAAAGGTGTTAAAGTTTATATATAGTACAGAACTTGCAATGAGGAAAGAGAAATCACTCAGTACTAAAGTAGATCATCAATAAAATTTAGAAGTAAATGCATGCAAAGTACTAGGAACATGGGTAGATAGATCAGTGAGCAGTTTAATTTAGAGAAATGTTAAGTGCCATCACTTGAGAAGTATGTCAGACAGACCATCTTGTGTTGTAATCCTGTCAGAGCTCACATATTAAGCAGGGGTAATCTTTATAAGCAATTTGCTGCATTTCAGTTCAGCTGAGAATGGTGCTAGTGATTTTATAGTGGGATGCAATCTGCTTTTTAAGTCAGTACTGAATCAATGCCACAGCACTGTGATGAAACACTTGTTGTCCTGTTCTCTTGCAGTACTTCAGGATTGTATGGTATTTTGGGGAACATTATAGATGTTAGCTCCGGCCAAATTCCAACACGGTAATTACATTTGGCCTGTCTAAACTCAACTTCCCCAGATGCCTAAACCAAAGGGTAGTGCTGTTGTGTTCAGTTGGCCACTTCTGGGGCACAGCACAGAGTCAGGACAGGCAAAGACTAGCCTGCATTAGCTCTGCAGCACCGCCAACCAGATTTTTAATGGCCTGGTCGGCAGTGCTGACCAGAGCCACTAGGGTCCCTTTTCAACCAGGTGTTCAGGTAAAAAAACCAGACACCTGGTCACCCTAGAATGGAGACAACAATGATACTCAGATTCTGAGTTGTAGAGAAAATGTTAACGATACTAGATCTAAAAAGGATCTAAGAGAAAGAGCATATGAAAAGGAGACCACAGTAAAATACACAAATTCTGAGGCGAACTGAGAGGATAAAAAGTGTTTTCTGTGCAACAGTTAAATGCTGCAAGAATGATGAGGCATAAACTTAAAGGCAGGAATTTATATTAATTTAGATGGAATCTCTTGGAAAAATACTAAAATCTACTGTATTAATAGAACTAAAGAATAGTTTTTGAAAGAATATATTCAGATAAATGTGTATTGGATATAAAGACTGCCTGCTAAAAGAAAGGAACAAATCTGGAAGGGTTCCCTGGCCTCATTTTTTCTTGAAATGACCCACATTTCTAAAGCATCATGAACAGTTAATTGCTACTCATTTCATACAACTTAAAAATAGAACAGGTATCAAAGCAGGGCACAACTTTGCAGGAGAATACTAAAAACAATAGTACAAATCAGGAAAAACAGATTTTTTGTTTTCTTTCCACAAGACAAAATTAGCTCTATAATTCCTATTGTAGAAGAAACTATTTTTAAATAAAAAAAAATATGTGCATTAGTGCAAAACAATAAATAGGATGTTTACAAATAAATTAGGACACTTTCATGCTTTATTTAAAAACCTGGACATTTGTATACTTATGTTCCTTCCCATTTGTTTTTAGTGTGTGTAAAATGAACAATGTAAAATTTTGTGTGCTCTAGGGAACTACAACACATGCAATGTCTTGCTTCCCTAACATGTAGGGTGACCAGATGTCCCAATTTTATAGGGAAAGTCCTGATATTTGGGGCTTTTTCTTATATAGATTCCTATTACCGTCCACCCTCTGTCCCGATTTTTCACACTTGCTGTCTGGTCACCCTACTAACATGGCATATAAAATAGCCATGCACTCTTTTTGGTTTTTTAGGAGTACATTTTCTGTGCTGAAAATTTAACTCAGAAATATCCAGACTCTTTCCAAGCCTGCAATCTTTGGATAACATTTGTTCTGCTTCTGTGACCAAATTCCTGTAATGTGAAAGAGAAATCCCAAGTCTGAATTAGCCTCCGTCCCGGCTTTCATATATGTTTTTGTCTCCTCAGTATTTCCTCATGAATGGAAGCCTGCTGCTTAGTTAAACTGAACGTTCAAGTTAAGATTTTCAAAGGTGACTAGTGATTTTCGATGCCTCAGTTTCTGGGTGCCCAACTTGAGATACCTAAATGAGCTGCATTTTGAGTGTGGGTTCTCAGAACTTTCCCAGAAATCTAGCTTTTTAAGGTTATTTTATTACAATAAGCAGAATGGATTGATTTACATAAGCTATTTTAATAATGATCTAAATCAGCAATCATTAAATGTTGATTACAATAATCAATTTTAATCATGCTTTGAATTTGTACTTTTTCCATTATTTTCCTAAAGAAAGATTGATTATTATTGGTTGGTAATCATTAACACATGTTGATTTGCCACTAAATACAGCCTTTACACTAAATGTGGTGGTTCTGGTTGCCAACCAGGATATACTATACTATACTCATTTAAACAATTATACTACTCAACTTCTATTTATTCAGATTCTTATACTTTACATTTTTCTTATGTTAAAAAATGATGAATGATGCATTTCTTATTTACTAGATGATTATTTTTTTACTTTTGATTTCTCACAAGCTGTATCTGGATAGAAAGTCAAATAAAAAATTAACACATTTTATTTTTTATTATTAATAAGTAATTATTTATTATTATGATTAATAATAAATAAAACTATATTATATGTTCTGGATAAGTAAAAAAAATACATTTATCAAACATTTTGCATTTAAAACAAACTGATGTATTATATGTAGTTAATGAATTGAACTGATTGTTTCTGGTCATCACGTCCTTTAAGGCTTTAGAACAGGTAGATAAACTCTCACACATAGTTTTTAATCATCTATTGGAAAAAGAAAAGTTTTTCTGCTTTTTCAACTTCAATTTTTTTATAAACTTTGAATGAACTAGTCATTGAATTGAATTACTTGAATCAACTGAAATAAAGAAAATATTTTCTTTGCACCTGCAAAAGAGGCTACTGCAATCAAAGGGCTTGGCTACACTTACAAGTTGCAGCGCTGGGAGTTACAGCGCTGGTCATGCAGCTGTGGAAGGGCCAGCGCTGGAGTGTGGCCACACTGACAGCTACCAGCGCTGCAGTGTGGCCACACTTGCAGCACTTTCCAGCGCTGTATTGAGAGGTGCATTGTGGGCAGCTATCCCACAGAGCACCTCGTCCCGTTTTGGCGCCGTTTTGGCGCTGAGTATTGTGGGAAGGGGAAGGAAGTGTGCGGATCATTCCGCTTCCTGTTTGCCAGCGCCCCGTGGTGCATCGCTTCACATCCCAGCATTCACTCTTTCCAGCAGCGTTTGGCGCCATTGTGAGTGTCTTTCTGTTACTCTCTGTGTGAATCGCGATTTCTGTGGCAAATGGAGCCCGATCTGCTGAGGACTCTGCTGATGAGTGTCACCAGCACAACACGTTTGGCAGTCCAGCTATTCCTTCAGCTCCAAAGTGACAGTGAGGATTCCGACGATGATATCAATATGGATTTGCCTGCCGCGTGTGACACTAAAGTGCTTGCGGCATTTACGGAAATGCTCAGCACCGTTGAACGCCGCTTTTGGGCTCGGGAAACAAGCACTGAGTGGTGGGATCACATCGTCATGGAAGTCTGGGATGACGAGCAATGGCTGCAGAACTTTCGTATGAGAAAAGCCACTTTCATGGGACTGTGTGCTGAGCTCGCCCCCACTCTGCGGCGCAAGGACACAAGATTGAGAGCTGCCCTGACGGTGGAAAAGCGAGTGGCTATTGCAATCTGGAAGCTGGCAACTCCAGACAGCTACCGGTCGGTCGGGAACCAGTTTGGTGTGGGAAAGTCGACCGTGGGAATCGTTTTGATGCAAGTTTGCAAGGCAATTAATCGCATCCTGCTAAGAAAGACCGTGACTCTGGGGAGCGTGCAGGACATTGTGGATGGCTTTGCACACATGGGTTTCCCTAACTGTGGAGGGGCGATAGATGGGACGCATATTCCTATTCTGGCCCCCCCCCACCTGGCATCAGAGTACGTTAATCGGAAGGGGTATTTCTCTATGGTTCTCCAGGCGCTTGTGGATCACCGCGGGCGTTTCATTGACATTTACACAGGCTGGCCTGGAAAGGTGCATGATGCACGCATCTTTCGGAACAGTGGCCTGTTCAGGAAGATGCAGGCAGGGACTTTTTTCCCAGACAGGAAGATCACAGTAGGGGATGTCGAAATGCCCACTGTGATCCTTGGAGACCCCGCGTACCCGTTACTGCCTTGGCTCATGAAACCCTATACAGGGAAGCTTGACAGGAGCAAGGACCGGTTCAACTACAGGCTGAGCCGGTGCAGAATGACTGTGGAGTGTGCTTTTGGGCGTTTAAAAGCCCGCTGGCGTTGCTTGTATGGGAAGCTAGACTTGGGGGAAAGCAGCATCCCCGCGGTTATATGCGCTTGCTGTACCCTCCATAATATTTGTGAAGGGAAGGGTGAAACATTCAGTGAGGCATGGACCACCGAGGTTCAAGTCCTGGAGGCTGAATATGCACAGCCAGAGAGCAGGGCTAATAGAGAGGCCCAGCACAGGGCTACAAGGATTAGGGATGCCTTGAGGGAAGAATTTGAGGCTGAAAGCCAACAATAATGTTTGCTGCCTTGCATGGGAGTGAATTGCACTGCTTACACTGTTATTCTATTATCCATAATAATAATATGATTTGTAGTGCCTCTTTCTTTACTGGGCTAAGGTATCTTTCACTATCTGCTATAATAAAGACTGTTTTCAAAGCCAAGAATTGTTTTATTGAAAAGAAAAAAACTTCCTTGACAGACAGACAGACAGACACACAACATTTCATGAACACAAGAGGGCAGGGGTGTGGGTTGGTGAACTGTACAGTCACAAGTTTGCATATGCCCTGTCTGGATTGCTGTTTAATGAATCCTGCACTTCAGGGTTCATATACTGCATGGTGATGGGGGTTGAATGCAGAGGGTAAGGGTGGTGGTAGGTATCAGGGCTGGTTGGGGAACATACAGGTGTTGGAGGCAGCTGGTGGTGGTAAGAACCTGGATGCTGGGGAAAGGTGGTTTGAGCTGACATTGGGGCACAAGGCACAAAGGACGGGGCGGGTGGGGGAGTAGCACGGTAGTGCTCTGCTTGCATGGCAACGAGTGACTCTATAGACTCCGCTTGGCGCTCCAGGATGCTTAGCAGCCGCTCCGTGGTTTTCCTCTTGGCCACTGCATTTCTCTTGCGTGTCCTGCTTTCTTTCTCTCGCCAATCCTTCAAGTCCTTACTCTCTCGAGCAGACTGATTAAGAACAGTTTTCAGCATGTCTTCTTTGCTCTTTCGGGGATTTTTTCTCAAATTTTGAAGCCTCTGTGATGTTGAACATCTGGGCAGTCCAGTAGTCAAGGTCACTGTAGAAACAGAAATGACAACATTTAACACGGGCAGCATTGTATCCACTATCTCCAGACATGAATTGTTACACTGAGGGAGTGAGTTCTTATTTAAGCATTCTTTTACCCACACGCATAACACTACAGAAGCCACGACATGGTGAGTGAGCAGTGCTTATATGGGGAGAAGTGGGGCTTGGGTGTAAGAGGGGAGCTGGTTGCTTCGGGTAATCTGGAGTGCTAGAGGGGTTGAGTGAAATGCAGATGCAGGGGTGATCTTATCTCCCTATCTCTTCACTAAAGAGTCTCCCAACATTTTTCACAGGACTTAATCCTGGAAGATGTTTCCCTACTGCGAGTCACTAGGGAACAGCGGGGGGCTCTTTTAGAGCAATGTGGATTCCGCCCGGGACCCTATGCGGCTTGCCTGTGTTCAGAAATGGTCCCCCCACCACTGGCAGAAGAGTGGCGCGGACGCGTCACCGTCACTGGGACAAGGGACACAGTGGCTCTGCCTATAAACCTGCGCAGGCATATTGCCCACGCTCTGGATGAAGCTTTTGCTGAGATAACTGAGGCAGATTACCGCGACGTGATAGACCACATCAACGGGCTATTCCACATCTAGAGGCTGGCATGCATGCATCCATAACCCCCCCTCCTCTCCAGAAACATTTCACCCAGAAAATAAAAGCCGCTTACCGGTAACACGCTCCTCTGCTTGTCCTTCTGCAACTGCTGGCTGCTGCGATTGGGTGCTTTCCTCCTGGCTTGAGAAGAGCTCCTGGCTGCATGCCTCCAGGGAATCTGCGGTTTCTTCCCCCATGCCAGGAGCTTCACTCGCGGTTTCCTCCCCCCCCCACGCCTCCGCCTCCGCCGCCTCCTCCGCCTCCTCCTCCTGTCCCCCAGCCTGCTCAGAAGTGTCCATCGTTATCCTGGGATTGGCAGTGGGGTCACCCCCAAGTATCTCATCCATCTCCCTGTAAAAACGGCAGGTCGTGGGAGCAGCTCCGGATCGTCGATTCCCCTCTCGGGCTTTGTAATAGGCACTCCGCAGCTCTTTAATTTTCACCCTGCATTGTACTGCGTCCCGATCATGGCCCCGATCCAGCATGGCCCTTGATATCTGCTCAAAGATATCGTAATTCCTACGGCCGGAGCGCAGCTGTGCCTGAACAGATGCCTCACCCCAAACACTGATGAGGTCCTGCAATTCACCAGTGCTCCATGCTGGGGCTCGTTTGCCGCGTGGAGGCATGGTCACCTGTAACTGATTAAAACTGATTGCACTCCACACCTGGCTGCAGCAAACAGGAAGGAGATTTTTAAATTTCCCGGGGCATTTACAGGGCGGGTCACCTGAGCCAAGAGCAGTAGAGTGCAAACTGATGTGCAGAGTGGCTGAACAGGAATTCTGGGATACCTCCTTATTCCCTGGAGGACAGGTAAAGCGCTGGTGAGTGTCCACACCTGCTGGGCAGCGCTGGATCACCAGCGCTGCACTCCTTATACCCCTGCCGGGATGGGTTTTCAGCCAGCGCTGCAACCAGGGAGTTGCAGCGCTGGTTGTGCCCTGCAAGTGTGGACGGGGTGTTGTTGCAGCGCTGGAAAGCCTCCACCAGCGCTGCAACTTGTAAGTGTAGCCAAGCCCAAAGGCTGGTTTAGCACTTCAACAAACTCTGGTTCCAAGTGCTTAGCCAGTGACTTCCAGCAGTTCAGTCATTTGATTTTCTTTAAAATTTGGCAGAAAACATGTACTGCTTAATATTAGTTTTGTCTTCAGCATAAGTGACTTAATATATTATGTCAAGTTTAGGCCTTAACACAGGTTGTCAATTTCAAATGTTAACTGGGTTTATTTGAAAAAACAAAGAAACAAAAAACACATTTAACTTAAATGGGGGGGGGAGCCAATTTATAAAGTCTGATTTTTAAAAAAAAATCATCACTTTTTATTCATTCTGGCAATAAGAGTTGCAGTAGACAGGCCAAATTCTTGGAAAGAGATCTGTATTTTGCTTCTTTATAGACATCATGCTGCTTATCCAGGGGGTACTGGAATCTAATAGAGCAACTATTCCTCCCCTTGCAGACACAGTCATACAGTGCCAATTGAATTTTCCTCTGTGATGAGCACATTGGCTCAACTAGTGCCTCTGCTTCCAGTCACAGCTCTCCTTCTGGATAGCTATCACCCATTCTTTCAAATCATCTCCATAGTCCATCGGACTAATCTTCTGCTTTTCTACTGCACATACAGAGTTCCAGTGCTCAGTGCTTGTGATCAGATCCCTGGCCTCATTAGCTGTGGTCACTGGCAGTTTTCATCCACTACCATGTCTTTTTTTCTGGTTTGTTAATGTGAGAATCATTTTCGTACTGGCTGTATTGTGCTCTCATTGTTCATTACCTTGAAAGCACCTGCTCCGACTAAAGAGTCAAGTCTGGGAATTACTCTGGGGGATCCCTCTACATGAGGCCCTAATGTCCAGCTGTAATCTAACTGGGTGGCTCCCCAACAACATTGTTACATACAGTGATATTGGTATTCTGCCCCTTTGCTCTTCTGCCTCAAGTCTCTGACCTCTATATGTATTTGGAATTAGGTAGAGAATCATGATATCCATATCTTCCCTCACTGTTTATGGGGCCATCCACTTCCTGTACAATTCTAAAACAACAACTCTGACACCCACTCTCAGTCTTGTACATTCCAGTAAAATGAGTTTTCCATACTCCTTATCACAATGTTCAAGTGCAGTTTTCTTTTACCCAGTACTTGGGACAGGTCACTAAAGTGGGAGATTCAGCAGTTTCAAGCAGAAAACAGTTAACAATACATTTCAAGTATGGCTATTGTGTTAAAAATATTAGAATTAAGATATAATACAACACCACATTTCATTAAGTATGTAGCTGTGATATGATGCAATACTGCTTGAGGAAACGGTATATTAGACTGACTGTATACAAACAACAAAATGGCATTTTCCTACTTAATACTACTAAACAATTTCAGGTTGTAAAAGATGAAAAGTTTAATTAGACAATAAATACTTTTAAAATATTGGATTTTCAAGGGACATCAAATTGAAAATCACACATCTATTTTGAAATCTTGTACCTATTGCTGTCACAAGAAACTCCTTGGATTAATATAACTCAAAGAGACTGGGAAAAGGAAAGATCTCTCTCTCTATTTCTGTATTATCGGTATCTGGCAGCACTTTGTATAGGGTCAGTTTCATTTATTATTTACTTAGATTGCAGTACTGCTTAGAGGTCTCAATTAGATCAGTGTCCAGTTGTGCTAGGTACACAACAAAAAGAAGATCCATTCCTTCACAATCTTACATTACAAGTGAATACACAAAAGCAGGTTTCAGAGTAGCAGCCGTGTTAGTCTGTATCCGCAAAAAGAACAGGAGTACTTGTGGCACCTTAAAGACTAACAAATTTATTTTAGCATGAGCTTTCGTGAGCTGCAGCTCACTTCTTCGGATGCATAGAATGGAACACACAGACAGGAGATATTTATACATACAGAGAACATGAAAAGGTGGAAGTATGCATACCAACAGGAAGAGTCTAATCAATTGAGATGAGCTATCGTCAGCAGGAGGAAAAAAAACTTTTTGAAGTGATAATTAAGATGGCCCATAGAAGGTGTGAGGAGAACTTAACATAGGGAAATATTCAATTAGTGTAATGACCCAACCATTCCCAGTCTCTGTTTAGGCCACAGTTAATTGTATCTAGTTTGCATATTAATTCAAGTTCAGCAGTTTCTCTTTGGAGTCTGTTTTTGAAGTTTTTTTGTTGCAAAATTGCCACCTTCAAGTCTGTCACCCTCAGGAAGTCAGTGGTGTCTCGAAGATAGCTGGGAGTGCTGGTAGCATACGGCCTGAGGAGAGAGTCCACATAACCAGACAATCCTGCTGTTAAAGTGCCAATGCTTGAGATGATGGGGCGTCCAGGATTTCCAGGTTTATGGATCTTGGGTAGCAAATAGAATACACCTGGTCGGGGTTCTGGGCATGTGTCTGTATAGATCTGTTCCTGTGCTTTCTCAGGGAGTTTTTCTCCAGCACATCATCAAAGATCTACAACCTATCCTTAAAGATGATCCCTCACTCTCACAGATCTTGGGAGACAGGCCAGTCCTCGCTTATAGACAGCCTCCCAACCTGAAGCAAATACTCACCAGCAACCACACACCATACAACATAAACACTAACCCAGGAACCTATCCTTGCAACAAAGCCCGATGCCAGCTCTGTCCACATATCCATTCAAGTGACACCATCATAGGACCTAATCACATCAGACACGCCATCAGGGGCTCGTACACCTGCACATCTACCAACGTGATATATGCCATCATGTGCCAGCAATGCCCCTCTGCCATGTACATTGGCCAAACCGGACAGTCTCTAAGCAAAAGAATAAATGGACAGAAATCTGACATCAGGAATCATAACATTCAAAAACCAGTGGGAGAACACTTCAACCTCTCTAACCACTCAGTGACAGACTTGAAGGTGGCAATTTTGCAACAAAAAAACTTCAAAAACAGACTCCAAAGAGAAACTGCTGAACTTGAATTAATATGCAAACTAGATACAATTAACTGTGGCCTAAACAGAGACTGGGAATGGTTGGATCATTACACTAATTGAATATTTCCCTATGTTAAGTTCTCCTCACACCTTCTATGGGCCATCTTAATTATCACTTCAAAAAGTTTTTTTTCCTCCTGCTGACGATAGCTCATCTCAATTGATTAGACTCTTCCTGTTGGTATGCATACTTCCACCTTTTCATGTTCTCTGTATGTATAAATATCTCCTGTCTGTGTGTTCCATTCTATGCATCCGAAGAAGTGAGCTGCAGCTCACGAAAGCTCATGCTAAAATAAATTTGTTAGTCTTTAAGGTGCCACAAGTACTCCTGTTCTTTTTACACAAAAGCAGTGAGAGAAGGGGAGCACTAGAGTCTGTATCCACAAAGGGACTTAGGTGCCTGAATCTCAGATTTAGGCACAATTGTGAGATATAAAACCCGTACTCAGCTGCCACCTAACTCTGTAGATGCCTAAACTCACTCAGCACCTAAATTTCTGCTGTAAAACTTCCTTGAGTGCCTAAGTTTCTGCTTCTGTGTACACACACTGCTACTTTACTCTACCAGCCTAGATTCCTATCTCCTGCCTAAGTGACATTATGATCCACAAACTAGGAGAAGACAAGTGAATGAGCACCTACCTTGCCTGCAGGGCCCAATGTACTAGATGTGGTCAGAGGCCACTTAAGTCCATACAAAGCAGGAGATAAGGGGAAGTAGGAGGACTCCACCCTTATAACCTTTAGCCCGGTGGTTAGGGTACCCACCTAGGATGAGAGACATCTCACTTCAGTTCTCCCCCCCCCCAATGAGGAAAAAGGATTTGCACAAGTATTTCCCACCTCTTAGGTGAGTGCCTAACTACTGAACTATAGAGTGACTTTTTCTCTGGCCCCAGTAATATTTAATTATTGAACTAAAGAGCTTAAACGGGAGAGATTGAGGGAGACCCACATCAGAATAGCCCATGGCCCAATGGCCAGGGCACTCGCATGAGAGGTGGAAAAACTCTCATCAAATCTGTTCACCTAATTAGATGGGGAGGGGGAGGAAACTGAATCCTGGTCTACCACATCTTGAGTAAGTACCCAGACCACTGAGCTAAAGGTTACAAGGGAGGTTGCAAGAAGTGGGAGGTGTTCCCAGCTGTGGATCCCCACAGCCTGAATTTAGGTACTGAACTCTGTGACTGGGGTGGAGCTTAAGACAAACTCCTCTTGCCAGCATCTCCCATTGCTAGCTTGGGTGTCTCCCCGCCTAGGGGCTGGCTTTTGTGGATTGCATTCTTAGGCGACTCTCTCTCTCTCTCCTTGCATTATATATAGGGAGTCTAGGCTTAGGCTAACTTAGGCTTTGTGGATATCAGTTATGTTCCAGTGATTTTCGAGGCACCTAGATGTTAGGCAATGCAACACCTAAGCCCCATTGTGGATCCATATCAAGGTGACAATGAGACTGTCACAGGTTGAGCTAACCCTTTAAGGGGGCTGGGAGCTGCCTCCCTTGCTGAAGGGAATAAGTTCAGGAGTTACATAAGCGTATGTGACTCACAACCATGCCTGCTGGGAGAGATATATGGTAGTATGAGATCAGTGCGGGACGTAAAGAAACAGGAGGGTTGCGTGAGCTCCTCTACACAGAAAGATGTACTCAGATTTCGTCCGACGAAGTGGGTATTCACCCACGAAAGCTCATACTCCAAAACGTCTGTTAGTCTATAAGGTGCCACAGGACTCTTTGCTGCTTTTACAGATCCAGACTAACACGGCTACCCCTCTGGTACTCAGATTGTAAACTCTTGGCAGGGGGCAGGGGCCATCTTAATGTTCTGTGTTCGTACAGTGCCTAGCACAACTGGGTTCTACTCCATGCCTGGAGCTCCTAAGCACTACGCTATAACAATAAAAGAGAGACTCTCTCAGTCCTATAGCAGAGGATCTGGAAAGTCAAGCCTTTAGGGAGCAGGAGTCAACCAAGAAGGGTGGAGTGTGGGGAGCAAACATGCTGGAAGAAGAAGCCTCCGCAGATGCAGAACTAAGAAGAACCCTGTACCAGAGCTTGAGAGCCATCTGGGTGGAATTTTTTTGTGCTGTTTTGAAATTTACACTAAGAAACAAGACTCCCCAAAAAAGGAGAGTTACTGAGAAGACTCCCACAGAGTGAAGTTTCCTGACATGAGGAAGAAGTGGAAACTGAGACAACAACAGGGAGAAGTATAAGTGGGATAAGTTGTGGCCACAGCATATGACTTTGTGTAGGGTTAGTTTCACTGTTTATTGATGGCATGCTCTCCTCTCAGTGCTAAAAAGAACGTGTTTCCTATAAAAAGCAGCAAGAGAGCAGAAACTGGATGGTGTACTTCAGTCCACTCAGAAGACACTTCTAAACAAGCAGGAATCAGAAAATCCCCTTTAACTGTTTTTAAAATGGTGTTTTAGATAAAGCATGCTGAGGAATGTCATGATAGCAAACTGATTTAAAATTAGTTTAAAAATGTCAAGTTGGCAATATCCCTTTAATTTTGTGGTTATAACAGCTAACAAAAATATATGTAACAGTAAGAAAATGTTTAAAATGCTCAGAGTGATGTGCAAGATAACAATTTCTCATTTTATTAGCAGTTCATATAAAACATTTAGTGTGTATATCCTTCCAGCTAGTTTAACATGGATTGCCTCAGGTTATTCTCCAAAATGCCATCAGGGCAGTTAGGAATGGGTATACATCTTATATTACAGCCTTTCAGTGACACAAGGCCTTTCAATTTGAAGTTATAAAGGAGAAAAAAAATATTAACAGATCCAGCTTATTCAGATATGTTGAAAAGAAAAAGACATTTGGGTGTAAAATGAGAATTTGTGGAAAACAAAACAAAACAAAATAGAACACAAATAGATGTAACAGAAGTTGTCACCCATCTAGCCACTGGGGATGATGTGGAGCTGCACTCCTCATGTCAGACTCTGGAAGACCATGGACCAGACTCTGCCCTCAGTTACTCTAATGGAAACCTGAGAGCAGATGCCACAGTACTCAGTTCAACAGGTCAGAGACTTGATTGGACATACAGTGTGGTGAACAGCCCCAGGGAGAGGTGGATGCTGGAGAACGCAGAGGTGGAACCTCCTCTTCCAAAGCTGACCAGCCAGAGGGAGAAGGTATCTGACTGGTTCCTAACTCCTGTTTCTCCCCACCACCCATTAATTTAAACCATTGACTGGGTCTTTTGGAGTCTCTCGCTCTCTTTAGCTGTCCCACCCTCTCTCCTTGTAATTGTAGTATGGGGCTATGTTTTGTAGGATGATTGCCTGTTTTGGGATCACGAAGGAATTGTTTCCATTGGGGATAAATTGAGAGAAGCCTGATGGGATTTTTCACCTTCCTCACAGCATCATGGAGACACAGTTAGATCAAAGAGGAGGACCTAGAAATTAATATTAGGAATTTGTACAGCTGTTTAATTCATCATGGCTGGAGTTTAGCACAGATAAAAGGCAAAAAAGACAGCTTCCAAAAGTAATGGATACCTCATATTTCACTGTTAGTCCTTGCACCTATGGGAAAAGGGGCGAGCTGAAGACTTCTCTGACCGAGGTCCCCCTTGCGGGTAGGAAGAATAAGAGGATTCACAAGCATGAGCTGAATCATTTGGGTAGGCTGAGGGGAGTCTACCCTGAGTTATATGTTATACGGTGGGAGCCCTGTAGCCCCACACTTCAAAGATTCATAGTTTCCAAGGCTAAAAGATAATAATTTGATCATCTGATCTGGCCTCCTGTATACACAGGTTATAGAGCTTCCCCAAAATAACTACTGTAGCAGATTTGTTAGAAAAAACATCCAATCTTGATTTAAAAATATCCAGTGATGGAGACTCTACCACCATCCTTAGTAAATTGTCCCAATGGTTAATTGTTTTCACCATTAAAAATGTATTCCTTATATTTCCAGTCTGAATTTGTCTGGCTTCAACTTCCAGCTACATGGATTGTGTTATGCCTTTCTGTGCTAGACTGAATAGCCTATCAAATATTTCTTCCCCATGTAGGTACTGATGGGCTTAACCTTCTCTTTGTTAAACTAAACAGAGTTTAGATAGATAGCTCTTTGAGTCTATCATAATAAGGCAGGGTTTCTAATCCTATATTCATTCTCATAGCTCTTTTCTGAACCCTCTCCAAATTGTATACCCTCTTGAATTGTGAATACCAGAATTGGCACATTATTCCAACAGCAGCTGTACCAGTGCCAAATATAGAGTAAAATAACCTCTCTATTCCCACTCAAAATTCCCATTTATGCATCCAAGGATTGCATTAGTCCTTTTGGCCACAGCTTCACACTGGGAGTCCATGTTCAGCTGATTATCCACCGTGACCCCTGAATCTTTTTCAGAGTCACTGATTCTCAGGATGGAGACCTGAGACAACCCTGTAAGTATTGCCTACATTATTTGTTCTGAGATATATATATATTTACATTTAGTGTATTAAAACATAGTGTTTGCTTTTGCCCAGTTTACCAAGCAGTCTAGATCGCTCTGAATTAGTGACCTGTTCTCTTCTTTATTTACCACTACCCCAATTTTTGGATCAGCTGCAAACTTTATCAGTGATCATTTTATGCTTTCTTCATTAATAAAAATGTTAAATAGCATAGGGCCAACAACCGATCCCTGCTTGCTGATGATTCCCCATTTACAATCACATTTTGAGACCTATTAGTTAGCCAGTTTTTAATCCATTTAATGTGTGCCATGCTAATTTTATATTGTTCTAGTTTTTTAATCAAAACGTCATGTGGTAAGCCAAATGCCTTAGAGAAGTCTAAGTATATTACATCAACATTGTTACCTTTAGCTACCAAACTTGTAATCTCAGCAAAGATATCAATTTAGTTTGACATGATCTATTTTTCCATAAACTCCTGCTGATTTGCAATAAATACATCATTTTTAAAAAATTCTTTATTAATCAAGGCCTGTATCAGCCTTTCCATTATCATTTGTAATTACCAAGGTCATCCCATTTACCCATTTTAAAAATTGGCACAGCACTAGCTTTCTTCCAGTCTTCCAGAATTTTCCCTGAAAGTGAACATTAATGGTCAAGTGAGCTCTTCAGATCACTCTTTTAAAACTCTTGGCTGTAACTTATCTGAACCCGCTGATTTAAAAATGTCTGTCTTTAGTAACTTCTGTTTAACGTCCTCCAGATAGACTAGTGGAATGGAAAGAGTTACCATCACCATATGATGAGACTATATCATCTATTTTTATCCCCAAATACAGACCAGAAATATTTCCTGCACACCTTTGCCTCTTCTGCATTGTTATTGATGACTTTACCATTTCTATCTAGTGATGAGTCAATATCATTGTCAGGATTCTTTTTGTTCCTAATATATATTTTTTAAAAACCTCTTTATTGTCCTTAATTTTTCTGGTCTCTTAGCCTACTTAAATTCCTGCTATGGGAGAGTTGGGAGAGATGAGTTAGAAAGCACCATTTTGTGGTGTTAAATTAATAAAGTTGAGCCCTGCCACTTAAATCCATCCCTGTTTGTCTTCATATTTCAAAGGTGGCACACGAGCCAATTTTTTATGGCACACGGGGTGGGCAGAGCTGCTCAGCCTACCGCCGCTCTAGGGTCCCCACTGCTGGCCCCTTACCAGCCAAGGTCCCGCCCAGTCCCACTCAGCACCTGCTGCTGGCCTGGGGGATGGAACCCCAGGCTGGCAGCGGGCTGAGACCCCAGCTGGCAGGAGCTGGTGGTGGAAACCCCAGAGCGGCGGCGGGCTGAGCAGCTCAGCCCCACCCCCGCTCTGGGGTTCCCACTGCTGGCCCCTTGCCAGCCGGGATCCCCCATGCCGCAGCCCCACTCAGCACCCGCTGCTGGCCAGGGGGACAGAACCCCAGGCTGGCAGCAGGCTGAGACCCCAGCTGGCAGGAACCAGTGTTGGAGACCCCAGAGTGGTGGCGGTCAGCTCGCCACCACTATGGGGTTCTGGCTGCTGGCCCCTTGCCAGCCAGGATCCCCACTCACCTTGCTTCCGGTCGGAGTTCCAGCACAGGCCCCCTGCCAGACAGGGTCCAGGCTTCCGGCCCTGCTCAGCCCTACCAGCCGCCAGCTCCACTCACCTCAGCTGCCGATCTGGGGTTCCAGCCAGTTAACAACTGATCACTCAGAAGCCGGTGTGCAGCTTAAAGTATCCAAATACGTGCCACCAGACATTGGAAAACTCAGCAAGGAAAAGCAAGGGCATTTTAATTTAATTTTAAATAAAGCTTCTGAAACATTTTGAAAACCTTGTTTACTTTACATATAACAGCAGTTTGGTTATATATTATAGACTTATAGAGAGACCTTCTAAAAAACGTTCAAATGTATTACCGGCCCGTGTAATACATGTATTCATGTATACACTCTTAAATTAGAGTGTATACATGAAAACTCGGCACACTACTGCTGAAAGGTTGCCGACCCCGGTTTATAATATAATTACAGGTAAGCGCAAAACACACCCCCTCTGGAGATATTTGAAATTATGCAACTACTTTGAATGTTAAAATTGCCTCAGTAAGTACAACAAATTATTTGTTAAAGTATAGTATAAACTGTAACACACAATTGTTCTCTTTTTAAGTGTTTAGTTTAAGATCCAGGTATCTTTAAGTGCTAAATTCATTTTCTGTAGTGGGATTTAAAAGGCAACTCTCCTCTGTGGAGCTATCGAACTACTGTTCTTTGTTCTCCCAGGTTTTTATTTTTTGCCACTTTGCCTAAATGGATATTATATAATGACTGCATGACAACTCTTAAAGTGAATGGATTAAATAGATGGAGTTTATCAAACGAACCAGGGACTGGAAGGGCATGGCCTAACCAAAGAAACACCTGAAAATCCATGAGGAGAACTGGAGAAATAAAGAAAAAAGATCAAAGAGATGTAAAATAGCTCAACATGGAAAATAATTCTCATGGAACAGCAGTGACTTAAGGAGTTGCAATTCAACATTGGAGTAAGTTGGTGCAACTCCCTTGAAGTCAATGCAATCTATGCTTGTGATGATTTTAGCTTCAAAAGTAAGTTCAAACTTTCTTGGACTAGTTGGAGGATGAAGAAAGGTGCTACAGAGGTAAGTGGCAGATCAGAAAAGATGAGAGAAATATTAATTGATTGTTAACATATTATCCATACAAAAATTTCTGAAAAGTGCAACAACTGAAAATTAGAATGCTTGCAAATGATATGTTCTGTTTATCTAAGCCTGCAAGCAGGACAAACAACTGCAATTGGAAGCAAATTCTTGAGTGGATGGTAGCATGTATTTTTCGATCAATACAACTTGTATCGTTGGTAGTTTATTATTCGAACAACAGTGATCTGCCTGTGTTTGTAATGCAATCCTGAGCCATGACTAAATCATATTGCAAGTTTTATAGGGCAGGAATTTTCCTATTTGCTTATAAAGTGCTATGAACACTCTCAGTGTTCTATGAATAGGCTTGGCAGAATTTGATTATTTTAATAAAATTTTGAGGGATCATATCAATGTTTATTTATAAGCATTTATTCAAGTAACCATGGACAAATAGCGAACACTGTCACTAAAAGACCAATAATTAAATTAAAACTACAATATGTGCCAGATATTAAATATTACACTTAAAAGATATTTTCTTGGTTGCTTCATTTTATGGACAAGTATTGTATAAAAAACTAAACATAGCTCTACATTTGTCAGCAGAGATATGCTAAACCCAGAATTCACCAAGGTAAGTAGACAGATAATCTGTCTCAAATTGCATATACTTCACAAACTTGATTATCCAAATGCTGCTGGGGTCATATTATAACAATGCATGATTATTACAAAACAATAGATAAGTAAAGATCTGAAAACAATTCAATTTTCATTTGGTTTAGGCTGTAAAGAAACATTAACAATTAAATATATCCAGCTCAGTATGACACAAAATAAGGCAAAGATTCATAAATAAAAACAAGCATATTAGCGCTTTCATTTCCTCTCTTTTTTATCTTACTAGCAAACATCTGGTTAAAACATTTGTGAGTAATATCTCATCAGAGAGGTCAGCTTGTCAAATAACACTGCTAATTTTGTATGGCTAACATTTTATAATGAGGACATTAAATCATTTTGGAACCTTCATTACTTACATTGATGTCTTCCAAATCTAAGTTATTTAGAATGACATTGTTCCTTTTCCAGATGATAGGAGGTCTCAGGGCTCCCTGAATGGCACAACTTAGGACAACACTTTGTCCTACTGTTGTTGTAGTGATACTTATTTTCTGATCATCTGGAAGACTCAGCTGAACAATCTCTGTAAAAGATATATTGTTTGTAAGGTTAATTAGCATGCAGTTTCATAAGGTTAATTGGCATGCAGTTTCCACACCTTGGTAATTTAAGGATTCTAATTTGAATCAAAGGGGAAAGAACTTTCAACGGACTGTTGGAAATTTAAATTGTTCCAAATAAAAGGTCAGCATGACATTTCAATTAAATTGACTGACAAGTATCACCTAGTCAGAAAAGAAGCATTTAACATGAAATAAATTTCAGAGATACGGTTATAATAAATACGGCAGATTGGATCCAAAGGTAGACACACAAAATTATTTAACTGCCGAGCCAGCATCTGCAATTGAACCAAAACCGATCAGTTTATTCACCAATATATCATTATAATAGCCATTGAGACATGTTCATTTCCTGCTAAGTCAGAACATAAATGGAGCTGAATGAATAAAATATGCTGATGTATTTGGAAACACATGAGAGGGAAAATAAAATGTGTTTCGAGAGTTTAAGATAAGGCTCTGAAACAGGAGATTTGTAAAATGTAGGTTTGTGTTGCATCTCATGCATCTCATGCGGGCCGGGATAAAGCACAACAACCAATATGATTGCAAGCAGAATCATTTATTAAGTACAATGCATCATATTATATAGGCTTTTTTATATTAGCAAACGTTAGACACACCAACATTACATTGCTGCTGATTGGTTCTTTGTCTGATACACACACTTTTCACATGCATGGCCTTTTGCTTACTGGTTTCCCATTTCCCATGCAATCCATCTGATTTATGGCCTTGTTTATCACCTTGAAACCAATCCCAGCTAGGCCACCTGGCGTCTGTCTCCCACGGGCTAGCTCCCAACTTTCTCATAACAACTTTATCTAACTCCTCTGTTCTTGTTGTCCTGCTGCTGTAACTTTTTACCAAGGCAGCATAGGAATGATGTAACTCCACAGGTTTGTTTCTTTATATCTAGTCCACCAGTTTAACTCAAGAAAATAAGGTTATGGCAGGCAAGTGATGAAGCTGATTTAAACTGATTTATTGTTGAGAAGCATTTGTACAAATATTTTTATACATATTAAAGGAAAAATACAATATAGGATTTTGATGAGACTATACCAAAAACCCTGCTTTGAAGCTATTTGCAAACATTTGCTCTAATGGAACATGTTGCAGACAATATGGACAAAATCCCAGTTTCAACCAATTTAAAGAATACTGGAAGAACTCAGAACTATGTCCAAAAATGTGTCCCAGAAATATGAACATCCAAAAGAAGACTTTTCCTACCTAATCTAAAATTCTCCAGGGGAGAGGTAAAAATGAACATTATAACCTGAAAAGAGAAAGTTTCCAAAGAGCTGAGAAAAAGTGTACATTTTAGTACTAATAAAAACCTACAAATCATGTCCCACAGTATAATAAGGTGTTAATGTTGCACTGACCAAATACAGGGTGGATCAAAATCACAGATTTTTTAAAAAACAAATAAAAATAATCAGATTTTTTAATTTAAATTGGATTTTTTATTTAAATTGCATACATTTTTCTTTTTCTAAACCTATTCAAAATTAAATTAGAAATTATCACAAACTTTGTTAAGGCTTACATTTATGATATATTAAGATCATGTAAATTAAATAAAAGGAAAATAAGATTAGGCAATGCATGTTTGCTGCTGAAGTTGTAAAGAAAGTCAAAGCACTGAATCAATGGAAGCCACTAGCTAAGCACCTGAAACTACAGTGTGTTGGCATGCTAAACCAGCTTTTGGCAATCACCACCCTGCACTTAAGCAGGGAGGAGTTTGGCTGACTGGCGGGGAGAAGAAGGCAATGCTTTTTGGCTTGGCAGAGGAGGGAACATGTAAAGCTGCTGGAAGAGCAGTCAGCGTGGTGGATGACTCACCACCTCGGAATGAAGGATTTAAAAAGGTCAGCTGGGCCTGGCATGTTCAGTGCAGGTACTCCATAAACTAAGGCACAAAAGAATGAAAAAATGGCTTGGAAAAAGAATTAAGGAGAGGTGCTTGGTAATAGAGCAAGCCGGGGGCAGTTGGGGACTTGTATGACTGGTACAGCAGGGAGTCAAACCCCTGCTCATTATAGTCCACCTTAACCCCTCCTATGAGGGGGCGTGGTCGGTAAGGTCCCGACAAGGGAATTGCTGGAGGGACCTGGTCCTGGCAAGAAAATTGCTGGAGGGACCTGGATGAAAAGGGTGAGGAGCTGGTGAAAGTCCCCCACCGGAATTGGCTGGAATTGGTAAGGTCCTGGCAGTGAATCTGCTGGAGGGACATAAATTTTGCACCTGCACTGCACACATTTTATCCACTGGCTTAGTCCCAGACATCTGTCTGATAATAAAGTTGCGGCCTCATTAAACCCATATTGAATGTCTCCTGTCATTCTTTCAGCATAGCCAGACAATAGCCTCTTCTGCAGATGTAGAGAATATTTTCTTCATTTCAGTTTACTCAAATAGTTCAGTTCAATGTCTAGTTCATTTAAAGTTAAGAAACTGATTGGGGGTTGAAAAAAGCAGGAAAGCTTGTTTGCTTCTATTAATCCAGGAATAAAAACTTAGACATTTCTAAATTTACAAGTTCTACTATCTTCAAGGACATGGTGACCAGAAAAAAAATAAATTAAATTTACAAACAAACAAAAACAATAAATAAACCAAAAAAAAAACTGATTTGTGCATTTTTAATTGAATTCCAATTCCCATCCAAATAGAATTTGACACAAAGTATGAATAAAAATAAATTAATCACCTAGTAAATATGAAATGCATCATTTACCGTTTTAACATAATATAAAATGTAAACTTTAAGAATCTGAGTCATGTGCTAAGATATACAATTACTTAATTGAGTGTATAGATACAGCATATCCTCTTGGTTTGCAAGAAGAAAAACAAATTTAATGTAAAGGCTATGTTTAGTTGCAAATCAACATTTTAATAGTTACCAACCAATGAGAATCAACCTTTTTTTAGGAATATATTTTAAAAGTACAAATGCAAAGGAAGATTAAAATCAATTATTTAAATCAAAGTTTCATGCTTTCTGATTTAAATTATGATTAAAATAGTTGATATAATTTGTTTTGATTTGAATCAATCTACCCTGACCAAGGAGCCCCAATAAAGCATAACATTTCACACTCAAATCTGGCTCAATCACCCTCTCATTAGAATATTTATTTGCACACCTGATGGGTTTCTGTGTTCAGAAAATAAGACGAAGGACTTTGTTGCGGTTCCTCTAGTGACAAATCTATTGTCCTTATGCCTTCCTTCTTTCTGTCAATGAAATCATGGTTTATTGATCAGGCTAGCACTGCTAATGAAGGTGGGAATGGTCTCTCTTTCCAGCTCTCAAAAGAAGAGAGCTTCTTCTTCTGAGAAGAATCTTTATTATCCATGATCTACTGAGCACAATAGGATTTCAAATTATTTCCTTTAAAAAGAAACAGAACTAAGTTAATTTCTTTTGGATTACTGCAGTAAGTGAAATGTTTCCTTTGACTTCTTATGAAACTCATAACAGTAACAGTAAAGGGCACATTTTACATGCATGAAACTCCTTTGAATCCAAAAGAGATCAGAACACTTTACGAAGTACATACATGAATCACTGCGTCCACTGAGCAACCTACTTCTGTGAGGGAACATGGCAGCTATTGTAGAGCATGGCAATGCTACACAACAGCTGAGAACAAGAATTATTCTAAATGAAAAAGTAGAGGGAATAGAAGGAGGTTAGAATTTAGCTAGGAATGATATGCTATGTTCTGATGACCTATTTGCAAAAGTATATCACCCAAAGAGCAAGAGTCCAATAAGATTGGAGGATCTCCGTAATTTAAATACAATAGGTTAGAGAAACTGAATAAGTTTGTGAAAAGGAAGAAGAGCCTCTCCACAGTATTCATGGCTCTCAAAGGAAGACAGCATTACTGAAACTTTGACAATTAAAAGGTTTAAATATTGAAATAAATAAGCACACAGATACAGTTAAGGAACAGTGAGGCAATATTTCTTTAACTGGTTAGAATTAGAAGCACACAATCTACATTATCAATCTGGCATAATTAATACACACATTTTTAAGGAGGTAGGTGTTAGAAATACGGTGTTCTTAGTGGCCTGAGCAGAGGAATTGGAACCAAGGATATCAGAGTTCTAATTCTGGTTCTGACAAAGATTCTTTTTATGGTCATTGCCACGTGAAACAAACTCTCTGCCTCAGTTTATCTGTAAAATAGGGATAAGAATTACTTAATTAGCTACCTCACAGGTTTGGCGTGAGTATTAATTAATTTATATTTGTAAAGCACTTTTACGGGGAAAGTTGTTGTTTAAGTCCTAAGCATTTGCAGAAAACACATTGTGGAGCGAAGTTACTAATTCAAAGAAGATTGAAAGGGCTGCATGGTCTCTTGTCTCAAGCTTCCTATTTAGATTATGGTAAAAATTAAAGAGGCAACATATTTCTGAATTAGGGGGAGTTGTTATAGTATCTCAGATCCATATATTTATTGCATACAATCCCCTATGCATGGAATGTCCTCACTAATTCAGTTTGCCAAGCCTCCAGGAAATCCTCTTCTTTTATGATGCTTACAAGATGCAAGTATATAATATTTAAAAGCAAATGACCAACTAAATTGTCTTCACGTCTGAATTTTCCAGTGTTTTCTGTTTTATATGGGTCTAGTTTTCAGAAGTGCTCATAACACGGATATCCAGTTGAAATGTACGAGAGCAGTTCATATTCAACACCCAAGAAAAAATAAGCACAATGTTGGTGCTAAACAAACATTATATATAACACTTCTTATAAAACCACAACATTTTGCACTGTTACAGAATCATATAAATAAAAAATGTTTAATACAGTCATTGCACTTAAAATAGATTAATTCTGCCTCTGCATTTTTCATTGTCCTCCTTATACTTCCTATGTGTAGTCATTTACACCAGTGCAAAATGAGTGCATATTAAATGCTACCATTCTGATTTGGTAGCATTTTATACCCACTTTACGCTGGGGGATTTTATACCCACACCGAGGGGGATATTGCAAATACAGTGGTGTTTAGTTATCTAAGAAAAAAGAAAAGTTTTAAAATGTGACTACTGTACTTGTACCAGATGAAGAGAATTAAATTTATTACATTTTCCTACTGGAATTATAAGAGACCTGGTTATTATCCATTTCATGAAATATCTAAAGTACCCCACTAACAATGTTTATATAGTGTAACTTTTTATTCAGTTATTTTTAACACAAAGTGCCTAAAGCTTGACCCTCCCCCTTTAAATTCTAAATAAATAAAAGTTTAGAATAACAACACTTAAGAATACTTGATCCAAACATGGATAAAATTGACTTATTCAGTTGTATTTCTGCTGTACTATATTTTAGAGCTTGCCATCTAGCTAGGCAGTCTTGGCAATTTAAACAGGCCAGCCTGCTGTAAACAACACAGTAAATGTGTGACCCACTAAATGCTTCTTATGTTAGAAAAGCATGCTTTTTAATAACTGCATCACATCACACAGAGCCAGGAGGATCTTCTCTGCCAGAACCAGAGACAATAAACCTAAATCTGTATAATGTAGTGAGGACTGACACAAAACAATGCTGTTTTTCAACCTATTTCCTTCTTAGTAGTGTGCATATAAATCCACTAGCCTCCCCTGTACACATACATAATTGGAGGAAGAAAGGAAAGGCTCCTGTTACACTCACTCTCCGAAGCTAAAAATAAAAAAAAAGCAACAACAGTCCTGTTTTTCTTCAGAAACACCAACACAGCCCACTTAGAATGGGCTTCTATCTCCTGTCAAGTTTTTATTTAATTAAAATCTCAGTGGGCTTTCACCTCCAAACAAAGTGGGGAAGAACACTGAGTCCCATCATCCAAACTATAAAATATCAGGGAATTGGTACATCATAAGTAGGGTCCTACCAAATTCACAGTCCATTTTGATCATTTTCATGGCTAGAGGGTTTTAAAAATGGTCAATTTCACATCTGAAATTTCAACCCAAAATGTACCTGGAGGTGCCTCTGATTCCCTCCCCAGCCCAGCCAGGACTCGCAGCTAGGAGTCCCCGGCTGGGGCACTCCTAAGAGAAGGGGGACATCTGAGCCCCAGAGCTTCCTGAACTAGGGAGAGGCACTTGGAGGTGAGTCTGATCTCCCCCCAAGAGCAGCTGTTCAGGGGAAGGCAAGTCCCGTCCCTCCCTGCCGGGGCAGGGACTCGCAGAAAGGAGCCCCCAGCAGCATGTGGGAGATCAGGTTTCATGGAGAAGGGATTCACGGTCTGTGAAACGTTTTTCACGGCTGTGAATTTGGTAGGGCTCTAATCATAGGATACTCTGAAGGCACTAGGACAACATTCTGGGGACATGAGGACGCAGGCAATGCCTCCTTTTCTCCCCCTTGCCCTCCTCCTGCCATGTGGGATGCAGAGAGAAGCCAACCAGAGAATCCAACGAGTAGGCACACAGCAGTCAAAACAGGGACCTTTTGAACTAGACAATCTGAAACCCCAAAGTGCTGCAATGGTCCTCTAGAAGACAGTATTTCTGAAATGATGATCAGTTGACCGCATTCATACTTAGTGGGAGAAGCAATTGTTTACGACATATTATATGACATTTTAAACATTTCTTTCCCAAATATACTGCTTTTCTATCCACATCCACATTCATCCATCCATTTTATCCAGTGCGGAGCAAGCAGTACTGTACAGGTAGTAGCAGAAGCTTACTCTTTTGTTCTGCTCCTTGTGTAGTCATTTACACCAGTGCAAAATGAGTGCATATTAAATGCTACCATTCTGATTTGGTAGCATTTTATACCCACTTTGTGCAGGTGTCAAAAGGAGCAGAACAATGGAATATTAAGCCAAGAGTAACTTTCCATACATTGCCCATGATTCCAGGTAAAAGCTGGGTTTACGTCCTTTCAAAATCCAGGGCCTCATGTTGAGGCCTACAAAGATGCAAGTAATTGATAATTAAGAGAGTATTCTTCTGTGGACACATGTCCCCTACAAATTGGACTGAACAGCAACTCATTTCACCTAGATTATTGAAGAGCCATCAGTTTGTAATGATTTAAAGCAACTACTGACCTGGACTCAATTAGAATCAGTGTCCTAGAAATGAAAAGCCCTTTATCCTATAACAAATTATCTTAGCCATTGTTCATTTAAAAACAAACAAACAAACCTAAGATACACTTCTGCAGGTCCTGCTTTGAATCAGTTCCAATCCAGCCAAAACCAAAAGCTTTTGATCTATTATTAGAAAGGATGTTTCAAGTGAAAATGAGGCTCTGTATCTCACGAAGTCTTGTCTACAGCTTCTTATTCTGGAGAAGGGAGATGGGGTTCTGAGAGTTGGAATATTGAAAGTTGTATTTTTGGCTACTGGATTAATCTAATCCAAAATAATCTAAAAGTGACATATATTAAAAGAAGCAGCATAGTTAGGAATGCGTGTGGAATTTAAAGCTGTCAGGAAGAAGGTGCTGAGAAGTTCCTGCTGTTTCCACTAGCAGCAATCCCTGGAGAGAGGATCATGGCAACAAGAACATCGTGGCTTCTCTCAGTCTGTTTTCTCCAGGGCCAGCTCTAGGCACCAGCGCTCCAAGCATGTGCTTGGGGCAGCACTTTCCAAGGGGGGAAACTCAGGCTCCTTTTTTTTTTTTTTGGCTTAGGGAGCAAAAAGCCAGGAGCAAGCCCCGAGCGGAGGTGATCTGCGGTGGTGGGGGGCGCTGAGAGGGCCGCAAGAAGTAACTGGGGAGAGGAGAGGAATTGCTCCCTCCACAGCTCACCTTCACTCCACTGCCGCCTGCTCCCCCGAGTGCGCCGCTGCTCTGCTTCTTCCCCCTCCATCCCAGGCTTGCCGCATGAATCAGCAGTTTTACGGCAAGCCGGGGGGGGAGGGGGGAGAAGCGGAGCGGCGGCGGTGTGCTCAGGGGAGCAGGCAGAGCGGAGGTGAGCTGCGGCAGTGGGGGGTCGCAGGGAGGGCCGCAGAAAGCAGCTCAGTGGTGGAGGGATAAATCAGTGGTTTGAGCATTGGCCTGCTAAACCCAGGGTTGAGTGTTCACTCCTTCAGGGGGCCACTTAGGGATCTGGGGCAAAAATCAGTACTTGGTCCTGCTAGTGAAGGCAGGGGGCTGGACTCAATAACCTTCCAGTTCTTGAGAGATAGGTAGCTCCACATATTTTACAATATGATGAGGGCTAACTTAGCTACAACAAATCAGGAAAAAGATCTTGGAGTCATCGTGGATAGTTCTCTGAAGATGTACATGCAGTGTGCAGAGGTGAAAACAGGATGTTAGGAATCATTAAAAAGCGGATAGAGAATAAGACAGAGAATATTTTATTGCCCTTATATAAATCGATGGTATGCCCACATCTTGAATACTGCGTACAGATGTGGTCGCCTCATCTCAAAAAAGATATAGTGGTACTAGAAAAGGTTCAGAGAAGGGAAACTAAAATGATTAGGGGTTTGGAACAAGTCCCATATGAGGAGAGATTAAAGAGGCTAGGACTTTTCAGCTTGGACAAGAGGAGACTAAGGGGGGATATGATAGAGGTATATAAAATTATGAGTGATGTGGAGAAAATAGATAAGGAAAAGTTATTTACTTATTCCCATAATACAAGAACTAGGGGTCACCAAATGAAATTAATAGGCAGCAGGTTTAAAACAAACAAAAGAAAGTTCTTCTTCACACAGCGCACAGTCAACTTGTGGAACTCCTTACCTGAGGAGGTTGTGAAGGCTGGGACTATAACAGCGTTTAAAAGAGAACTTCATAAATTAATGGCTATTAGCCACAATGGGTAAGAAATGGTGTCCCTAGACTCTGTTTGTCAGAAGGTGGAGATGGATGGCAGGAGAGAGATCATTTGATCATTACCTGTTAGGTTCACTCCCTCTGGGGCACCTGGTATTGGCCACTGTCGGTAGACAGGAGACTGGGCTAGATGGACCTTTGGACTGACCCAGTACGGCCGTTCTTATGTTCTTATGTAAGTAACCTCTGCCTCCTCCGCTGAGCGCGCCGCCACTCTGCTTCTCCCCCCTCCCTCCCAGGCAAGCAGGCGGGGCCGAGGATTTGGGGAAGAGGTTGGAATGGGGTGGGGAAGGGGCAGAGTCGAGGCGGGCCCAGGGCCAGGGAGGCACAAGAAATTTTTTTTGCTTGGGGTGGCAAAAAACTTGGAGCCGGCCCTGGTTATCTCTTACCTCCAGCCAGGCTGACTCACTCAAAAAGGCAAAAAAGCCTAAAGGGTATTTAGCTAGAAGCAACAGAAATGAATACACAGGATTTAGGGTGGAGCAAACACTGAACTGGCTGCTCTGTTCCTGACAGTTATTTGAAGGCTTTCCTGCCACATTATGCTTTCTTCTGCAGTGCACATCATTTAGCCCTCAGGACAACTTCCTGGTTTCCTTCTGCAGATATCATATAACAATGTCATTCTCACTCTTCTATCGTCTGTACAATTACTTCAGTCATTCAGAAATTTCCATGAAATCAAATGAAACTCTCAGTCTACAACAAATTCTTAATCTCCCTTTCACATCTCAAGCATACAATTACTGAAATGTGAAAATCTTAACTTTATAGGGCTTTCATCTTCTAACGCAATTAAGGGGAGAAAGGTTTGGACAATTTGAAGAAGTTTAGTATATTACCCAGAGGTAGCTCTAGCTTTTTTTCCGCCCCCAGCATGGCAGGCAGGCTGCCTTCAGGCTTGCCTGCGAGAGGTCCGCCGGTCCCGCGGCTTTGGCGTACCCGCCACTGAATTGCCGCTGAATCCATGGGACCAGCAGATCTCCCGCAGGCAAGCTGCTGAAGGCTGCCTGACTGCCGCCCTCACAGGGACCGGCAGCGCGCTCCCCGCAGCTTGCCGCCCCAGGCACGCGCTTGGAGTGCTGGTGCCTGGAGCCGCCGCTGATATTACCTTCCATACACTGGAGGCCTTTATTGAATCTTGACAACCTTTCAGGGTTCATCCCAGGCTATCCATTTCATTGCCAAGTGCTAGACCTTCAATTATTTTATCTTTCAGTTTTTAAATAACTGGAGTGACTCCCAAAGGCTTCACTTTTCTCCATTCTTCTTTAATTAGCAAGTTATGTTCATATAAAACAGGTATTAATCTTTAGATTATGACAAAACAGCAACCTATGAACATGCTGAGATCCTTAACTGGCTCCCTTTTACCCCCAAAGGCAACACTTAGTAATTAGCATTAGCACAATTAAAAAGATAGTACATTTTGTCTAATGTGTTTCAAAGTAGAGTAGGCATCAAAGTAGTATTTCAATAGCTTTAAGAAGAAAAGCTTTGTTATTTCATCATTAAATCATAAAACTCAATATTTCAGTTTTCTCTGGAGTATAAATATTAATCTTCTATTTAGACAAGAAGAAAAATTACATCAATTTGTTCTTTTCCAAAAGGCATGCTCCATAAGTCAGAGCTTAATATATTGCCCAGAAGAGACATGTAAATGTGATTTACACTTTGTTTTACTGGACTCATCATGTGACATACAGTTATGAATGTCACCAGCTAGAAAATCTTTAAAAAAAAAAGAAAAGAAAGAAATGAATCAAGTAGAAGATCTGTGGTCATGTACTATAGTTTCTAAGGTCAGATGTATCCATTTGGAATATTTCAAACCCCTGTTCTCTCCATATTATTAGAGATGTACATGGGGTAGACTTCCTGAAACTATCTGTTTAGCTACTGTCAGATTCAAAACACATAATTACTTCTAGGAGACAAACACATACTTTGCTCATTTATAGTAGTGTATCAGTTATCTTTTCATGCAATGATCTCGAAGAACTTCACAAAGTGCTATTGGTGGTGGTAGTGGTCTGTGGTATGCTGGAGGTCAGACTAAATGATCTGGTGGTCCCTTCTGGATTTAAACACAATGACTCTATTAATTCTAATTTACACCTGGGGAAACAGAGGCTTAGGGGGATTAATTGACTTGTCCAAGGTTACACAGGAAGCCAGAGATGGACTAGTCTTCAAGACTCCCAGCCTTGTCCCTTAACCTCTAGACCATGCCACAATGCCAAGTGTTGTTTGCAGAGTGGCAACTTTAAAAAAATAAATAAATAAAAAGCCTTGCTTGTTTTCCGATTTTTGTTTTTCTCTTTTACATCTCTTTGCCGAACTAGAAATATTACAAATTGAAACGTTCAGCAGAGCAGGGATTAGCAGAAATGTTGCCATAGAACCTTCCAAGCCATGGTGCCTCCAAGGGTGGAAATCATCAACCTATGTTTATCGTCTCATTTTCTTTAGCTACTCAGGAAGCTTGCCTTTCATACTAGCTCACAGTGAGAATGGTTATGTTTCTTCATGCCCAAGGTCACCAACAAACTTTATTATTCTCTTTATCTTTAATGCAATATAGAGTCTAGTTCAATCTTGAAAGTTGCACTCAAAGTCGGGGCCTGACTCTTCCACCCTTACTAATATTCAGTAGTACTATACTCTGGCCTCATTTCAGCAAATAATTTTACATCTTCAAGTTCATATCTATTCAGCAAAACACATAACTTTCAGAATGTGTGGGACTTAAACTACTGAAAGTGAATAAGGATGAAAGTCTGGATTCCTTAGTTTTTAAGGGCTGTCAGTGACAGCAGGGACAATGATAGACTTAGTACAACAAAGTACCCCTACTGGAAGATACTCTTTTAACACTACTTACACATAAACTACAGTTCTAGTTTTTGTGTTTCTCTGGGGGCCACGAGAAAACAAAGTGAGAAAAGTCTATTTACAAATACTTTTATTTTACATCCCCATGAACATCACCATGAGCCTAGTTTTATGAATGGTTAGAAACAAAGCCTACTCATACTGAAGCACATTCTCCCTCACTTTCTCTTACAGCCAGTGTATTCTTACTCCCTCTCACATCCAGCATGTTTATGTCACTGGGAGTTCTACTACACAACACACAAGGGTACAAATAAGCATATGCAATAATTGCTTTCTAACTGCAGACAACAATCAATACGGGAGTGGGGGGAAAGGTCAGTGTTATATACCAAAGTCAATATACTCTTACATTTCAAACATTCATATAGGGTCAAAATCTGAAGTCCTTACTCAAGCAAATTTTTTCACAGAAGTCACAGAGTCAAATCAGGAGGTTTTTACTTAGCTTTAAAATTATGAAATCAATAGGAATTTGTCAAAAAAAACAAGGTAAAATGAGTAATGTTCTTGCAATTCAGGGCTAATGGGAGTTTTGTCTAAGTACTAAATAAAATTACTTATATCTATTAGTCTGCTTGTATCTACAGATAAGCTTGAATAAATGTACAACTGTGTATTTTTACAAGACAATTCCCTACAAAGTTGACTGTTCTTTACTCTAGGGCTATCCATGCCAAAACGGAAGGAGAACAGATTTTCAAATATTGCTTTCCTCCTGACAAAGAGGCTGCAGGAAGTATTATGAATCCACAAGTATTATGAATATTATTTTAATCAACTACTCTAAATGCTTGTACGTAGAGATATAAAAAAAATGAGTTATGTTTCACATAACAGAAATGTTGGTCAGATTTTTTAATTTTGAGAAAAAGTCTACTTCTTCACCAGCAGAAAAGGCAACTTTAACCAAGATGGCATACTCAATTAAAGAGACATACTAGCTCTACTACTTGATTGAGGTGATATAAATAATCCATGTGGAAGATATATTTTTCTACTGCTCTACTATCTAGTGGTAATGATAACCTTGTACACTAACAATTCATGAAACAGAAAATAATGAGCGGCAAATCAAGGTAAAATTATATTACTGATAAAGGAATTCCCTAAACATGACTTCAATAACACTCAATCTTCTATATAATATACATTCATATTCATTTCTGTACTATGATTATAATTATAAATACATATGTATAATACCTAAGCTGAGTCATGCCAGATCAGAACTGGTCAATGTACTCAACTTGTAAAGAAATGTTTCTCTGGGTGCAATAAGAAAAACAGCGAAAGGTCTGTTTGGAAGCCCTTTATGTATCTATTTATTTATTTTGCAAAACACCATATGTATGTTACATATGCAATACAAAAATAATTATGAAATTATGTATTTGTACAGGTAGGCCCGCCGACAGCAATGACGGGCCCCTGGGTCAGAGCCGTCCCTGAGGGGAAGGGCCCAGGGCAGAAGTGACAAATTTGTCACTTCCAGGACCGCCCCTCACTCCTAGATGCACATGACCGCCCTGGGCCCTATACTTTGAGAGGCCCTGCAGGCTGGCATGATTGGTCAGCAGGGTCACGTGCACCTAGGATCCCTGTGGCCTGCCCAGGAGACTTAGAAGTGCCAGGGGCTCCCATCACCACAGCAGCAGTGGCAGCTGGGAGCCCCTGGGCACTTTTAAATCGCCTGGGCTTCTGGGCAATTTCCCCCTTTGCCCCCCCCCCGTCAGCGGGCCTGTGTGCAAAAAATCTCTTGTTGAAGTTGAACAAATCTCACTTTTTTCTGATATGCTACAAAAATATACGCTAATTTTTTTTCATAAAGAAAGATACATTTTACCAGTGAAATACTCATTTTGGCATAATTATCTCTACTTATAAAAAAAATATCACAATTTTATCTATATGGAAGAATTTAACCAGTTATACCACTAACAAATTTACTAAGCAGAAATAGCTAACTTTTGTGGTAAATTAAATTCACAAAAGACTCATGAATATACCCATTTTTTCATATGCGTATTTGTAATTCAATAAGTTAAAAGGACAGGTACATAGGAATTGCCATAGACAGACAGAAAAAATGGTCTGGTCAGTGATCACTGTCAGATTCCTCATTGGAAGGTATAAAACAATGTTTACATTACACATACACCTCACAGCATTGTTTTACAATGGAGGGCTATTTCTTCCTTACACTAACTGATCATCAACCTATGACCGAAGCCTTAGAATTGATAACAGAACTATGAGTCATAATTTTAAATAGCTCATTGAGGGCAGAGGTATCAGATGATTGAAGAGACGTAAAAATGGAAATCCAAAGTTTGTCTAACATCAACAGTAAATATTTGAACAAACAAGTGGAGAAAATTTCAACATAAATACAAGATAGCAATTTCTTGCACAATGGACAGAATGGGTTTAAAAAGCAAATTGTAATAGACAATCCACAGTAGTCCTTCCATGAGGCAATTACACATTTCATACACAGGCAATGCAATGATCCTAATATAATACTGAAATATGATTTTCACATGTTAACCTAGCTGAGAAATTAAATTGATGAATAATTATACTATGATGATCAGATAGATAAGAAGTTGGCTGTTGAACTAGATGACAAATTAAAGGAATGCTGTATGCCCAGTTTATAGAAAAAGACAACAGGAGAGATGATACACAATTGTGCATAAATAACTGCTTGGAAGTAACAAAGGGAGGGGAGGAAATTGTCATAATTTCAGGGTTAACTGTACCATAGACACATCCTCCCACCTTGGTCTTTGAAGGCACCAACGTATGGTTTGAGGCTCTCGGCAGTCACCTCCCTGAGGTAGAGACCCTTGTCCCATTCCCTTTTTATGTCTTAGAGGCTGCACTGTCCTATCTCATACTGTAATATTCCCAACAAGTCTGGGTGCCCGCAAGGTAGACCAGGAGGGAAATCAAACTTGCAGTTAACCCTGAAACTGAGACTATATGGTGGCAGCATGTGTAATCTACGACAGTGTGGAATTGCCAGTACAGCCCCAACAGCAGTGCTGTTTCCTGTAGAAAGAAAAAGAACCAAGGAAAGTCTCAGTGTCTTCAGGAAATGAATCGTGAAAGGAGAGACAGGGGAAAATGAGTTATGAACAGCTGAAAAAAAGTTACCTGGTTGAGATATGGAGAGAAAGGCAGCTGAACACTGAGGATCAGCAAAGGCATAGCTGGTTGACCTGCTATACTCTGGGGACTGAAAATGAATGATGGTTCAAGATCACAGGAAACACCCAGCCCAGCAGCAGGGAGACCAGCAGGCAGGGGAAATCCTGGAACCCAGTCCTTGGATGGAAGCAGGTAAGATGCTGACAGACACAGCAAGTGTGCTCTACCTAGGCCAAATGCACCACTGTAACAGGGACCGTGGATGGATTGTCAGTTAGAGCAAGAGAAGCTGCAGCTGGAAAGGGACAGACTGTGTCTGGAAGCCCTGTTGCTTGCAGACCAGGAAAAGATGCACCATTGACAGAGAAGCACAACCCCGAGGGTATTGGAATATAATGGTTTGAACTGCGTTTTCCAGACACTGACACAAAGAAAGGGCTTGTGGTATAAAAAGGCTAAATTTGAACTGACACGGGGCCTTCTTTCTGGTCCAGCAAACGGACTGACCCTTTTGTCCTAGGGAGGCCCCAGCCTTTGTGGAAGGGTGGGAAAGACTTTGGCCTACTAGGGCCCCACAAGACTGACTGGTGACTCCTGGTATGTTTAAATGTGGTTGTTTGTTTTGTTTTTGTTTATGTTTTCTCTGTAATGTTTTAAGAATTGAGAATAAAAAAGCTTGCTTAGGGCAGTGTGCTCGTTGTAAGTGCTGCCAATGCACTATGCATAGCCCTGGGAGCAAAGCAATGCACAGCACTGGCCTCTAAACAGACTGGCTTGCTGGGGATATCACAGGATAAGACAGGGGATTATGCAGCATTTAAAATCCTGATTAGAAGGGAGTGGGACAAGGATCTCCACCTGAAAGAAGTGGTGGCTGGGAGTCTGAAGTGGGTGTCCTTGAGGAAGACTGGAGCTGAAGTGGTTCAAAGGCAGTTAACCCAGTATCTGTGCCAGAGATATTTAAGATTTTACAAGTAGTAAGACATTGAATCTAGAATAGGTATTAAGCATTAAGAAAACATTTCTAACAGTGACATCAGTTAGAAAATAAAATCTCTTACCAAGGGAAGCCATTGATATCCTTAGATGTATACTAGCTGGAATATTTAAGTTTTACACTTAGAACAGTCCTGCTTAGTGCAGGGCTGTGCTCTAGAGAGGTGAAGCCTAAAACCATGTCTATACTTCAAAACAGAATAATTTTTATCAATGGTTAACAGTGGCCATTCAATCTTGTAGCATAAGCAAGACCAGGAGGTAATTTCCTTTTATTTATGACTTCCCAATTTTGTTGTAGTCAATGACTGACTTTTCAAAAGAAAACATTCTTATTTTTATTCTAATCCTGCCTCACCATAGGAATGGGGGTGGGGTTGGACAAGACGACCTCTTGAGGTCCCTTCCAGCCCTACATTTCTAGGGTTGCGTGATTATTTATTAGTGATATAGCAGAGCTTTAAAAAGACAGCTGTTGCCCCCTGTGGCACAGTGCTGATGGAGAAGTTCTTAATCAGCTCCTGCCACTCCAGTGCCAATCAGGGAGAATAGATTGGGATTGGGGAAACTGTCCTATGTTTGCCTAGTAACTGACCACACCTGCCAGCCTCATTAGCAGGGACTATAAGGCTGGGAGGAAGTGAGAGAAAGGGGGGAAGCAGAGACTAAGAGTGGGAGGTCAGGCTCAAAGGAAGGAGGAGCCTCCTAGTCAATTGCTGGCCAGGCCTGTGGTAGGCCAAGCAGTTGTAAAGCCCGTATATAGTTGGAAACTGGTGGTGGGAAACTGATACGGGTGTTGCATCAGACTGAAGTGTCCCTGATTCATGGAGGAGAGGGGCCAAGGGGCTGAATCTGGAGCGGTGCAGTGTGTACCCCATTACAGCCCCCAAGTTTACAACCCTAATACTGTGAACTTACTGCTGCTGATTCCACTTCTCTATTCACTGCTGGAGTTCACTGCACTAGACACAACTGGGATCACATTAGATAAGTTTAAGATTTCAGCAGCCAAAGCAAAGAAGAGATCAGCTGAGAGAGATTTCTGGAGAAGTTGTCACAAATGCCAAATGGTTGTAATGTAATGGTTGTATCAATTCTCTGAGAATGGGAACATTTTATTTTATTCTGAATACTTCCAGTTAACTGGTATGTAAGAGGAGGCCCTTCTATTTACCAGAGAGACAATCAGGGTTCAAAGAAAAATAAATGCTGTCAGACAAAATAGAATTTTGCAGGGATATCCTTCCTTTAAATAGGGAAGCAAACTTCATGCCACTCATCACTAAGCCTCATGGGCTGTCATAATTTTGTTGCAAGTTAGCGGCTAATAGCAATAATACCATACTTTTAAAAATATATAGTAAGAAATTGCTTTAAAGACAGGGACCAATGATCTTTGGGTATCACTGAGCTCCACTTTAAGTTTCCTTTCTGTTTCTCTAATTCTAGAGATAGCTAGCAGCTGGTGTGGCCCCCATCATAATTTAGAGTAGCCTTTGGGATGTTCTAACTTCAGCTTGCTTACAAGAGCTCACCCCCACCCCCAAGAGCTATTATATTGGCTGGGGAATAAAGTTATCTCATTGCACAGAAGAGATTCCTTCCATACGCATGGGGAAATCACACCTCTGGCTGCCTTTACACCAGTTTTAAGGGGCTGGACACAAATACTGACCCTCAATACCTCTGAGGAACAAGCCACACCTGAGTAGAAGGAAGGGAAATGGAGCTTCTCCTGGGATGGGTTGTCAAATCCTGCCCAGAGACTAGGGTCAAAAAGCCATAACTAAGCCCAGAATGTGAATATGGAAAGCTGGAAATTGAACTTATGAAAATGTTATATTCTAAACTTTGTATACCACATTTTAATTGATAACATATTACGGCAGTAAACCATTTAATTAACCAAAACATAAAAATATATTCCATTACAATTGTACAGTTTGAGCCTTTTCATTTACTTATGTAAGTTTTCATTTATTTATTTATGGCAACCACAGAACACCCCTTGGAATTTAAACTAATGAACATTATGCAGGCTGGTGTTCTTTATCAATACTTAAGACTGCATTAAGCCTATATTCATTTTGTTTGGCTATTTAGAATGTAATTTAAGAGCAAACATCTTTTAAATCCACACAAAGAAGCCTTTGTCTATAGTTTACAGTGTGCTTCAAGCCTATGTAATGCATGAAATCTAAAATCAAAATGGGTGCTGTGATGGCATAACTTCTGCATTTTGTTTTTGTATGGCTTTAGTGTCTGATTTTGTGAAAAGTTTAGTGTTATTGCATACCCTATTTTATTTTACTGTTTCTTCATCAGGGTACAAAATGTCAGCTTTGCTTTCAGCTCACTTAAAAAAAATGTCTCTCACACTGTTAAACTGAAGCCTAGTTTCCTTACAAGCTTGGCAAACTACTTTTAAACAGTTTGAATAGATGAGTTAATCAGCAGAAATGTACATCAAAATGATAATTAAATGAAACTTATTCAAACTACAAACTACGCTTGTTAGAAATGCTTGATGTTATCATACTATATATCAAAGATGATAAACTAGCCTCTCTACATATGAAACCATTGAATGATAGAATTGTGAAAATGACACTTAGTACTCTACATGACAATCATTCAACTGGTTCGATTTTTTTTCCCCTTGGTTTGCTTTATCCATCTAGAATTTAGAGCAAATTGCTATAATGGTTTTCTTTGGTGACACAATACAAGCCTAAATCTTTCTATTGGGGAGAATGGTGATGCATGACCTGCATCTCTGTGCAGGTGTGGAGCAGCAGAAATCAATACAAAACTTTCCTTGCCTGCAACACAGCTTTTGGGAGAGTTTTCCAGATCTACGTGATGAATTTTCAATCACTGCTTGCCTCACTCTTGAGGAGGGATTTCAGGGAATATGTACACTACAGTAAAACACGCATGGCTGGCCTAGATCAAATGACTTGGGTTCTCAGGCTCCAGGGGTATAAAACTGCAGCATAGATGTTTGGGCTCAGATTGGAGCCCCAGCTCTGGGACCCTGCAAGGAGTGATGGTTCCAGAGTCCATCCTCCAGCTCAATCCCTGCCTACTGTGGGTGTTTTACTTCAGTGTGGACATAACTTCAGTTTCTGCTACTAATACATTACCAAAGTAAGGAAGTCCCTAGTTCTTCCCAAGATTTAATATACAAATGTATCATCCTTACCAGGACCAACATGGTCAGCATACATATTTGTGCTGGAAGATTAACTAAAAGGAGACTTTACAATTAATTATTTTGGACAGCAAAAAACTTCTTGTCCAAAAAGGATATAAAATCATGTAACTGGACCATCCATCCAAAGTTTATGATTCCAAAAACAAAGAAAGAAGTAAGATTTCTGTAATTTCTGACAGGTGGCATTCCTGTCAGTTAACTGAAAAATGTGTCAAACTTCTACTGTTTGATTGTGGCAAGTCATACTATGCCATGAATATTTTGTAGCATAGCCCAGTTCAGGAGGCATGGAACAAGTGAAAAGCAAGTGAAGCCAAGTGCCTTTTACATCACTTGCATCCAAGCCATGTACCTCAAAATGCTGTAACAACCTCGCAGATATGTGTCTTGATTTTTTCTGTTCTTTCGCTAATGAAGTTAAAAAGTAGTACACTAATTAATAACAAGAACGGTCATATTGTGTCAGACATAAGAATGATCCATCTAGCCAACTATCCTGTCTAACAACAGTGACAAAGTCCAGATACTTCAGAAGGAATGAACAGAATAGGGCAATTATTGTGTGATGCATCCCCTGTCATCGAGTCCCAGCATCTGACAGTCAAAGGCCTAAGGACACCCAGAGCATGGGGTTGTGTCTCTGACCATCTTGGCTAATAGCTATTGATGGACTTAACCTCTATGAACTTATCTAATTCTTTTTTAAACCCGGTTATATGTTTGGCCTTCACAAAATCCCCTGGTAATGAGTTCCACAGGTTGACTGTGCATTATGTGAACAAGTACTTCCTTTGGTTTGTTTTAAACCTGCTGCTTATTAATTTCATTCAGTGACCCCCTCATTCTTCTGTTATGTGAAGGGATAAACAACACTTCCTTATTCACTTTTTCCACATCATTCACTATTTTAGTCATATCTTTTCCAAGCGTAACAGTCCCTGTCTTTTTTAAATTTTGTCTCATATGGAAGTTGTTCCATATCCCTAATAATTTTTGTTGCACTCCTCTGTACATTTTTTAATTTCAATATATCTTTTTTGAGATGGGATTAACAGAATTGCATGCAGTCTTCAAAGTGTAGGTGTACCATAGATTAATATAGTGATGATATGATATTTTCTGTTTTATTGTCTATCCCTTTCCTAATTGTTCCTCACATTCTGTTAGCTTTTTTTGACTGCTGCTGCCCACTGAGTAGATGTTTTCAGAGAACCATCCATGATGACTCTAAGATCTCTTTCTTGAGTGATAACAGCTAATTTAGACTCCATCATTCTGTATGTGTAGTTGGGATTATGTTTTCCAATGTACATTACTTTGCATTTATTAACATTGAATTTCATCTGCCATTTCCTGCCCAATCACCCCATTTTGTGAGATCCCTATGCAACTCTTTGAAGTTTAATTAGTTTTAACTTTTTGCGTAATTTTGTATCGTGCAAACTTTGTCACTTCACTGTTTACACCCTTTTCCAGATAATTTATGAATATGTTGAACAGTTCTGGCCCCAATACTGGTCCCTGAGGGACACTACTATTTACCTCTCTCTGTTCTGAAAACTGACCATTTATGCCTACCCTTTGTTACTCGTCTTTTAACCAGTTACTGACCCATGAGAGGACCTTCCCTCTTATCCCATAACTGCTTAGTTTGCTTAAGAGCCTTTGGTGAAGGATCTTTCTGAAAGTCCAAGTACACTATTTCCACTGGATCACCTTTGTCCACGTTTTTTGACCACATCAAAGAATTCTAGTAGATTGGTGAGGCATTTCCCTTTACAAAATCCATGTTGACTCTTCCCCAACAAATCCTATTCATCTAGGTGTCTCATAATACTCTTCTTCACTATAGTTTCAACCTATTTGCCTGTTACTGAAATTAAGGTCACCGGCCTGTACTTGCCACGATCACCTCTGGAGCCCTTTTAAAAATTGGCTTCACATTAGCTGCTCTCCAGTCATCTGGTACAAAAGCTGATTGAAGTGATAGGTTACATATGACAGTAGTTCTGCAAATTACTTCAGAACTCCTGGATGAATATCATCTTGTCCTGGTCACTTATTATTGTTTAATTTATCATTTTTTTCCAAAACTTCCTCTATTGACACTTCAATTTGGGACAGTTGTTCAGATTTATCATCTAAAAAATGGCTCAAGTATGGGAATCTCCCTCATGTCCTCTGCTGTGAAGACTGATGCAAATAATTCATTTAGCTTCTCCATCATGGCTTATTTTCCTTGCGTGCTCATCCTGTGGACCCACTGATTGTCTGGCAGGCTTCCTGCTTCTCATGTACTTAAAAAAAATTGCTGTTAGCTTTTGTGTCTTTTGCTAGTTGCTCTTCAAATTCTTTTCTTGCCTGCCTAATTATACCTTTACTCTTGACTTGCCAGAGCTGATGTTCCTTTCTATTTTCCTCACTAGCATTTGACTTCCAATTTTTAAAGGATGCTCCCTCCCAACCGCTGCTTATACTCTGTTTATTCTTGGTGGCTTTTTTTTTTGTCCTCTTATTTATTTATTTTTTTAAAAATATTTGCCAAATACTTTTAATTTGAGCCTGTAATGTGGTATTTTTAAAAGTGTCCATGCAGCTTGCAGGTATTTCACTCTTATGACTCTTCCTTTCGATTTCTGTTTATTTAGCTTCCTTATTTTTGTGTAGTTACTCTTCTTTAAATTAATGCTACTGTGCTGGGCTTCTTTGGTATTTATTTTTTTGCCAGCCTTATGGTCAGCTCAGCAGAGCACTCTGCCTTTCTAACACAGTAATATGGCATCCAAAACCAAAAACTCCTCATAAATCAGAATAAATTACAGCTGTAATTAAATTACATTCTTTTTTTTTACTCTGTTCCCAAGTCAATTGAAAGTCACTTTTCTGTTGACATGTAAAGCTAATACTAGAACATCTCAAGTTTGTAAGATATCTTGCAAAAGCTAATTCCATAAGGAAAATAAATACAAACTGTAAAAAAAATCTGTAAACAATTGTTATGTTGGAGCAATGGGTATTAATAAAGGGTAATTTATAGGTTATATTAGTCAACATCTATGTCAAGGAGGAAGAAAAAATATGTAACAGAGCTAAAACCCACGCAAACACTTGCTTTCTTTTATTACATACAGAATGCAACATTTTTATTTTGTTATCTGGAAAACCTAAAGAATGCTTCAGCTTTAAAAATGAGCATTTTACACATGACTGATAAGGTGAAATACCTCTATTAACATTTAGTCAAATCACTTTTAGATACTTGCATTAACTGGAACTGATTACATATCTTTCATTTTATGATTAGGTTAGGGCCAAGATATTAAATAGAAGCAGATGTCCAAATGAGACATAATCGGCACTGAAGTAAATGAATGGACTAGATGCAGGTATGCAAGGAGACAACAATTTATGTAATACAAACCAACTACTAAACATTTTATATTTACCAATAACTTTGATTTAAATTTACGTAATTTCATAGTTAAAAACATGCATGGATTTAGAGTGAATTTTACATTTAGCTTTTCAACAGTAATTGTGCTTGGTACAATCTCTTGGTCTTTCCTAATGTGGGAACCACAATATGGTAAATAAACTTCCTGGTGCATCTAAAAGTTTTTTGTCAGTCCTGGGCCTTGTGCAGTTTTCCCTCTGAGTTAAAGACTGCCTATCCTTCCTAGTGTAAACAATATTTATAGTTATTCATAGCCACATATAAACAATTCCCAAATAAATAACACCCATAGGAATTTATACCTCATGGGCAGATTAAGATATAAGCAAGTGCACAGGGTCCCAGTTTCTGGAATTGGAAGGTGACATCTGAATCTCAGTTTTTGTTGTTTTTAATTTTTAGGAGGCGGGGAGAAATCTGTTTCTAGCCCTCCTGGCTGTGCCGAAAACATTGAGTGCAACCAATGCAGTGACATCGGTCGATGTCACAGACTTTCTGTGTCGAAGTCTGCAGAAAGTCTGAAACATCCCACACATCATTATAGGTTAATTCTCCAGCTTGCTGCTCTGGAGATTCTACAGACACTACCTCAGTAGATGGGGAGGGAGTCTTCATTGCTGCCACTCCATTATTGACTGTAGGGTGCCCTCCCGAGGGCACAAAACAGTGGTCCACAGGGAGGAGGCTCAGCTTCTGCAAAGAAGAATGGTTATGGGCTCCCAGCAAACTGTTTTTGTGTGAGTGGCCATGTCTAATACCATCCCAAAGAGGAGTGGGGGCTCCTGCGTTACAGTGTGTCTAATCTGATTCGGTATATCACCTTTAAAAAACCCCAACACTTTATCTGCATTCCACATACGAGATATACATTTTGGTAAGATAGACCTCAGCTACGATAAAAACTGGGAAATGAAGAACATGTCTTTGATTCATAGATTTTAAGACCTTTCCTCTTCACAGGGTCCTAGAGCTTGGGAGCCAGCCTGAGCTTAAATGTCTACAGCATAATTAAACAGCCCTGCAGCCTGATTCCCAGGAGCCTGAGTCGCCAGCCACAGGTGTTTAATTGAAGTGTAGACATACCTTAAATCTCTCACTGCAAGGTATTTCTCCAGCCCTTAAAATAATTTTTGTAGCTCTTTTCTGCACCATCTAAAATTTTTCAACATCCTTTTTAAAATGTGGGCACCAGAACTGTACGCAGTATTCATCTGACCAATGACATATTCAGAAGTAAAACCCCCCTCCTTACTCCTACTCATCATTCTCCTGTTTATAAGTCATCCATAAAGTGACCCTCAAGTAGTTTAGTAAAGACTGTTTCCTTGGGGAAGGGAGTTTGTTCTCTTCCCAGAGAATAGGCAGGAAGGTCCATTTCCAAAATCTGCAGATTTATGAAGATATGCCAGAAGAAAAAAAATCAATGCAGAAGTTTTATCTCCATACTGACTCCGGAAACCCGTTTCCAATATAGGCATTGTTTGAGGGGGTGTCCTGGATTAAGGACTGATGGAAAGAAAGAGAATAATAATATAACAATCAATTAATAAGCTCCGTAAGCAGCCCAACTCCCTTAGCAAGAATAAAATAGTACACATTTGTCTCATTAAAGTTAGTTTTATTCTTCACATTGTAATTTTAAAATGAAAAGGAACAAAAGTTAAAATAAATGTTAAAGATGTTAATTCTGCAGCATGAAGAATGCTAATCCCTATGCAAAATGATGGGGTTGGAAATATTCAGTCAATCTGATAAACTCTAATTGGCTGAGCATTCCTAAGTACTTTACAGAGTTAATGAAAGGATTTTATTTTATTTTGTTTTAAATTGTTCCTTAGCATTTTAGTAACATTAATGGAATTATAGGCAAACTATTTTGTTGACAGAATAGCTGGCTACATGTTGTCATGATGTTCTCTAGTATGTTATTCAGGAATGTCATGTTTAGTTACCAGATCTAGGGTTCTTGTTTCTTGGGCTGACAGGAGCTGGAAACATTGCAAAGACAGCATGCTTGACCTTTGATGGGAGGGGGAATAATGGCCTTCTGTCAGTTAACAGTGACCTCTGACTGATCATTGAGCAACAGATGGGCTTTTAACGCAGACCTGTCTAGACAGTCATCTTCAGATAAAAGGATGATGCTAATGCTGCAGGGCTTTCAGAAAAACTGGAGCAGGGGTTAAAGTTGGGACAACATCTCAGGGTTCTGTCAGAGATGCAAAGGACTCACTGGTAATAAAACTGCATTGGATAACTTGAACACATGTATAGGAACAGTTTACAGTGGGGGCTTTGTGCATTGATATAAGTTCAGCAGTGAAAGCCCTCATGGTCTGTATTTTTATTTTATAGAAAATATTTTCAAGGAGTGTTGGGGAGGGGAGGGAGAAGGAGGTTAGCTGGACTCCATGAAATATTGTTTTTTAACTACATCTTTTGTTTGGGAAAACTTTGTTGCAGAAAACTCCTCCACCCCGTGCTACCCCTCAGAATTCCAGGACAGTCCAAATGCTGGATTCACATTGTAATAGGGAGCCCATGGAAGTTGCATGGTATCCACTGTGGAGGTACAGAACCTTTAATGAATCGCTTGTTGCTTCTGCATGTGTAAACCCTGCCCCCGTCAGAAAATCTTCTTCTCTAAGAAAATCTAGTCCATATCATTAACTTTGAACTTAGGCCTTGTCTACACTACAAGACTATTTCGAATCAACTTAGTTCGAACTTGTGGATTCGACCTTATGAAGTCGAATTTTTGTATCCATACTAAATACACTAATTCGAATTTCTGAGTCCACATTCACGGGGCCAGCGTCGACTTTGGAAGCGGTGCGCTGTGGGAAGCTATCCCACAGTTCCCGCAGTCCCCGCTGCCCATTGGAATGCTGGGTAGAGCCCCCAATGCCTGCTGGGGTGAGAAATGTGTCGAGGGTGGTTTTGGGTAAGTGTCGTCATTGAACCGTCAATCACAACCTCCCTCCCTCCCTCCTTGAAAGCGCCTGCGGGCAATCTGTTTGTGCACTTTTCTGGTCAGTGACAGCGTGGACGCCACAGCACTGCAAGCATGGAGCCCGCTGCGATCATCGCCGTTTTCTCCTCCTCGCACTTCATCATCCACCTCTTCCACAGTCAGCTGCTGAGAAATTGGGCTACTTTTCAATGGTGCTGCAAGCACTGGGGGACCATAGGGGACATTTTACAAACATCAACGTTGGGTGGCCGGGCAAGGTTCATGATGCATGTGTTTTCAGGAACTGTGGGCTGCTCAGACGCCTGCAGGAAGGTAGTTTCTTCCTGGACCACGAAATAACTGTTGTGGATGTGCAGATGCCTATAGTCATCCTCGGGGACCCAGCCTGCCCGCTAATGCACTTGCTCATGAAGCCCTATACAGGCGCCTGGGACAGCGACAAGGAACTCTTCAAATACCAGTGAGCAGCGAGCAGCGTGACCTGTGACTGTTCAGTTTCTTTACAGAGAAGCTGAACCTGCCCCTGTTTCTTTACCAAGTTACTGTTGACTCTCCTCTTCGGTTACATACCCCGTTCACCCCGTTACCCCCACTTCCAGCACACGTGTAAAAATAAAATACATGTCCCATTATTACTTAACAAAGGTTTCTTTATTCATGACTTTTCGTGAAAGGGTTGAAACTGGGACGCAGACTGTGCTGGGTAGGGTGTGCGGTGATGTAAAGACCGCCTCTAAACTCAAGGAATGACAGGCTCCTGCTCCTAGAGCGGTCCGCAGTGCCGGAATGCTTCTTTCAACGGAGCCTGCCATCCCTCTTTATGGAATTCTGTGTGCGGGCGGATATGTGACCTTGTGGTGGAGGAGGACGGATACAGATTCCTCAGCTGCGTGACTCAGCGGTCCAGGACAAGGATCTGTAACCGCCCTCCCCCGCTGCAAAGTCACATCTCCCCCGCCCACACAGATCCTGGAAACCACCTCCCATACCGACCAGGGTGCCTACTGACTGCACCGTGTGTGTGACCCGCTGCTGATCCTGCCCCCGTGTCTGTACCCTGGGAAAGGTGACTGTCCTATGCAATTAACCACCCCCTTCCCCACGCCCCCCATTCAAACACAGTCTTCTTTGAAAAAACATAACGGAAACAGTAATTAACAGCAAAGCATTATTATTAATTAAGTAGACAGTTAGGGGATGGGACTGGGATTGGGACTACTGTGAGTCTGGAAGTGAAGGACTTCGGCAAATGTAGGGTATGAGAGCTTTTGGGTACTTGAGCACTGTGCTGTGGTGCAGTGACAGTATTCACGTCCCCGGCCACCCCTCCTCCTGATTATTTTTGGTGAGGGGGGTATGGGACTTTGTGGCGGGGGAGGGCGGTTGCAGATACACTGCAGGGTGTCTCTGTCCTCCTGCGGTCCTGCAGAACATCCACAAGGCGCCTGAGCGTGTCTGTTTGCTCCCTCACTAGTCCAAGCAGCGTTTCAGTCGCCTGCTTGTCTTCCTCACGCCACCTCTCCTCCTGTTCGCTGTGTGAGCGCTGGCACAGAGAGACGGTCTCCCTCCACTGGCTCTGCTGGTCTGCCTCTGCTAGGTAGCAGCCCATACGTTCCTCGAACATCTTGTCCCTTGTCTTTTTCTTTCGCCGCCTAATCTTTGCCAGCCTCTGCGAGGGGGATGCTGTGGCAGGTCTGGAGACAGTGGAAGCTGTGAGATGGGAAACAGGGAGTGAATTGCTTGCAAAGATACATTTTTGCGAACAATTAGCTGAGTGTAGGCTGTCTCTGTGAATTCTGGGTTGAGACCCCTGTGCCTGCTGGGGCACAAATCATTTTCGCGGTGGATTCTGGGTAAATGTCGCCAGTCATTCCTTCCTCCGGGAAAGCAACGGCAGACAATCATTTCAAGCCCGTTTTCCCAGAATTACCCTGACATACGCCATAGCGTGGCAACCATGGACACTGTTTTGCCTTTTGTGTATGTCACCGTCTGTGTACTAGATGCCGCTGACAGAGGCGGTCCAGCAGCGCTACACAGCAGCATGCTTTTGCTTTTGCATGACAGCTGAGATGGTTACCAGCCATATTGTACCATCTACCATACCATAAATTGGTAATAAGATGGTAATAAGATGGGCATGATTACCTGTCCTTTTGCACTGCACCATTTGGTGCTGTCATAAGTGCCCCTGGCCGAGCAGCCAGGGGCGCAAAAGCAAAAATTGGGAATGACTCCCTGAGTCAATCCCTCCTTTTTGGTATCTAAAAATAGAATCAGTCCTGCCTAGATTAGGGGAAAGTGTACTAGAGAACCACTGTATCATAGAACCAGAGAGCACAGCTGCTCTGTGTCCGATCCTCCATAAATTTGGAGCTGTATGCTATTCACAGGGGGTGCTCCTGCAACAACAACACCTGTTCATTCCGGCCTTCCCACAGCCTTCCTGGGCTACCATACCATTGTCCCACCACTTGTGTGATGAAGTAATAAAGAATGCAGGAATAAGACAGTGACTTGTTTGTGAGAAATGAGTGGAAGGAAGCCTCCAGCTGCAATGATAGTCCAGGCAGGACATTAATTACTGTGGATGAAGGAGCCCATCATCCCTCTGCTAGTCCAGGGGCAATTCAATCTTTTCTTTACACAGGAAGGGTGGGGGTTGATGGAGCTCAGCCCCCTGTTGCAATGATGAGGACGGTTACCAGCCATACTGCACCATCTACCATGAAAAATTAGGGCCAGGCGCCCTTGATCGACCTCACAGATGCTAGTACGCATGGTTACCAGTCCTTTTGCACTGCCCCATGTGCCAATAGGCTGATGATGAGGATGAATTTCCATCATTTTGTACCATCAGCCATCCATAGCGTGGGGGGAGCAAGGATGTTGGTGTTGAGTGCTGCACCATCGCGTCTATCTGCAGCATTCAGTAAAGATAGGGTGACATGTAAAAGAGTCAACAGAGGATTGTTTTCACTTCTGGTGGTGGGTGGGGTGTGTGCGCAAATTGCCGAACTATGCCCTGACCCACCGCAGACACTGTGTTTGACCCTAGAAGCATTTGGAGCTCATCCAAGAATGCAAATACTTTTCGGAGACAGCAGGAACTGTGGGATACCTTGCGTCCTCATTCCCCCCTCCCTCCATGAGCGTCCATTATATTCTTTGGCTTTCCATTACGCTCGTCACGCAGCTGCGTGCTGAGTCTGTGCTATGCCGTCTGTCCATAGATTTTTTAAAAATACTTTGGACCAGGCGTAAAATTACAGTAATTACCCTAATTAGATGCAGGAGTCTCCGAGCGAGATCACCCTGAGGACGGTCACTGAAGGAGATAGAGAGCGCATGCTGCGTGAAAGCTAGCACGAACCAGGGCCCGATGCAGCCGTGCTCGGGGAGGCAGTGCTCCCTGAGTACCTCATGAAAGCCTTGCGCGGAAAAGTGTGCTACCACGGAGCACCCAATAAGGCAGCTCTCCCCAGGAACCTCCTGCTGATGCTTTTCGATTAACGCAAGGAGAGCTTCGTGGAGATCTCCAAGGATGATTTCTGTTCTATCCCCATATATAGAAAGCCCTCCTTTTCACACACTTAAGATTCCTGTTATATTAAGAATAAAAGTTAACATGGTTAAAGCACTTACCGACTGCTCCTTCCCCTGATTCAGGATCCGGGTTCATGGCCGGGGAGAGTTGGTAGGGGATCTCCGTGACGGTGATGAATAGATCCTGGCTGTCGGGGAAACCAGCGTTGTAAGCGGTCTCGCCTGCCTCGTCCTCCACAAACCCTTCCTCATCTTCCCCGTCCGCGAACATCGCCGAGGAACTGTCCGTCGACACTGTCCCATCATCAGAGTCCAGGGTCACTGGTGGGGCAGTGGTGGCAGGCTCCGTAGCGTCCGTTTGCCGGTTTGATTTTTTGGTAGCCTTGTCTGGGGTCCTTTATTTTCACGCGGCACTGCGTTGCATCCCGGCTGTATCCTCTGTCTGTATCATGGCTTTGGAGACCTTCTCGTAGGTCTTTGCATTCCGTGTTTTGGAGCGCAGCTCCGAAAGCACAGACTCCTCGCCCCACACACCGATCAGATCAAAGAGTTCCCAGTCAGTCTATGCTGGGTCCCTCTTTCTATTCACAGATAACATGAACTCCTCTGCTGGAGAGCTCTGCATCGTGGCAGGTGCTGCGGAGCTCGCCCCGATGTCCAGCCAGGACGTCAGATTCAAAGTGCCCAGACAGGAAAATGAATTCAAATTTTCCCGGGTCATTTCCTGTGTGGCTGGTCAGAGAATCCAAGCTCCGACTGCTGTCCAGAGCGTCAACAGAGTGGTGCACTGTGGGATAGCTCCCGGAGCTACTAAGTTCGATTTGCATCCACACCTAGCCTAATTCGAGCTAGCCATGTCGAATTTAGCGTTACTCCACCTGTCGGGGTGGAGTACCGAATTCAAACTAAAGAGCCCTCTAGTTCGAATTAAATGGCTTCCTGGTGTGGACGGTTGAGCGGTTAGTTCGAATTAACGCTGCTAAATTCGAATTAAAGTCCTAGTGTAGACCAGGCCTTAGTTCCTGTGTGCTATAAGACTATCTCAAAGGATGTCTGGGGAAAAAAACCTCTCCCTCAGACTTCAAATGCAGGGAGGGAAGGGGGTAAGCCAGTCTAACAACCACAAAGGCTTTAAGGGAAAATGGGTTTTCAAGGGCAGACCTTGTAAGTCCCAAGAAAACAAAATAAGATAAACTGAACTCACTAGTATAGGTTTGCCAAAACTATACAAACCAACCAGTGAGTTATAATGTTATTATAATAAAATGTCTCCTGCTGGCTGCATGAACATCAGCGCTAATTAAAAGCTAATTTCAAACTCACAGTGTGTGTGTGTGTGTAATTATATATATGAGATTTGCATCTCAGTTCTCAGATTGTAAAGGTGAGAATTAATGCTCTATTAAATAAAAAAAGATGTCACATAAGAACACTGGTAAGAGACTGCTTCATCTACTAGTGCCTATCATATTACATGTTTATAGAATCATAGAAGATTAGGGTTGGAAGAGACCTCAGGAGGTCATCTAAGCAGGTCCAGCTCAAAGCAGGACCGACACCAACTAAATCATTCCAGCCAGGGCTTTGACAAGCCAGGCCTTAAAAACCTCTAAGGATGGAGATTCCACCATCTCCCTAGGTGCTTCACCACCCTCAAAGTCATCTCTAGCACAACTCCACTGACCCCAACAGGACAAACATTTTGTATTATTCTTTCAAGTATTACTATAATACAGTATCAGAGGGGTAGCTGTGTTAGTCTGGATCTGTAAAAAGCGACAAAGAGTCCTGTGGCACCTTACAGACTAACAGACATATTGGAGCATAAGCTTTCGTGGGTGAATACCCACTTCATCAGATGCATATAATACATCAATTTAGATATACTGATACAGTAGTCTATCTTCTGAACCTCAACTGTATTATCATGGATTATTTAAATAATATTATACATATTGTTTTCTAACTATTCTGGTATTTTTAAATTGCTCTAATTAGACTGCATTTGAAAGGGCAAACAAGCTTAAAGTATATTAGTTTTAGGATAAAAAAATGCAAAATGATACTAGTAGGGATTATTAGTGTAATTAATATTTATAATTTATATCTATTTTAAACCAAAAAAACTCACAATCACCCAAAGCTTTTCTGTAATTTCTCATCATTATCCTATAGCATCCATTTATTTTGTTACATTCATTCATATTTTGACTTAAATTAGATTGTAAACTCTTTGGGACAAGGAACATCTCTTACATGCATCCGACGAAGTGGGTATTCACCCACGAAAACTCATGCTCCAATACGTCTGTTAGTCTACAAGGTGCCACAGGACTCTTTGCTGCTTTTACAGATCCAGACTAACACGGCTACCCCTCTGATACTCTTACTTTTTGTTTGCTGAGTATAGCACAATGGGACTCCATTTATGAATAGGCCCTCTGTTGCTACAGCAATGATGACTATTCATATAGAGCAATACATAATAAGCAGATGCCTTTACTTGCACATCTCTGGAATACTTGGAAAACAAATTAAAAGACTGTATACATGGAAATGTTAAAAGGCATTAATATTACAATATTTTTGTATTTAAAACTACCAGTGCCACTGTTTAGAAAGACTTAGAATGTAACATTAAAAAAAAAAAGTCAGACAGAAACATAATCAGCACAAGCAGATTAGGGATAATCCTTAGCTCATTTCCATATATTCCACTTTGGAATGAAATGAGTTGGTTGGCAAAAAAATGTCTCCAAGAAGCAGCACTGGGAAGGAATAATTGCCTTTACTAATAAAAAACGTGCCCAGGAAAATAACTTCTACAACTGTATGCCTTAAGCAAAGGAATTACCTTATAGATTCTCTATAGGTAATGCAAATAACTATAGTTGCTAGAGGCCAGTGCAATTATCTGATTCATGAACATCTACCAAATTATTATTATGAACCAGGGGATTTTGCAACTGATCACAGACTGATTTGTATTTTGATTTTTGAATATCATATCTGAAAATGCAAGAAAATAACTGTTATAAAAAGTAACAAGCATACGCACACAGACAATTCAATCAAATCAACACTTAATAGAACATCATCGCTACTTTCTTCTGGGTGCTGAAAATTTTGTGGAAGTCCTGAATATGCTCCAGAGCATTTTAACATTTTAATATATTCGTGTAAGCTGGCGCGTCGGGGCTCAACCCTCCCGCTGGGCCGGAGGGGAGCCACACCGACTCGCTCCTTGTCCCCTCTACGTGGGAAGTCCAGACCCTCTGGAGCAGGGGGGCTGGATAACAGCAAAAAGTCTCAATATGAGTCCAGTCCCTCTGGAGCCGGGGGGCTGGATAACGGCAATCAGTCTCGATGTAGGTCCAGTCCCTCTGGAGCAGGGGGGCTGGATAACGGCAATCAGTCTCAATATGAGTCCAGGTCCAGACCCTCAGGCAGGGGCTGCACAAGGCACACAGTCACTAAGTATACGCCCCGGCCCTCAGTTAGGGCGGGCAGCCGGACAGCAGTCCTTGGGCTCAGACCTCTGGAGCAGGGGCTGAGCAACAGCAAAGTCAATATAGGCTCAGGCCTCTGGAGCAGGGGCTGAGCAACAGCAGAGTCAATATAGGCTCAGGCCTCTGGAGCAGGGGCTGAGCAACAGCAGAGTCAATATAGGCTCAGGCCTCTGGAGCAGGGGCTGAGCAACAGCAGAGTCAATATAGGCTCAGGCCTCTGGAGCAGGGGCTGAGCAACAGCAGAGTCAATATAAGCTCAGGCCTCTGGGTCAGGGGCTGAGCAACAGCAGAGTCAATATAAGCTCAGGCCTCTGGGTCAGGGGCTGAGCAACAGCAGAGTCAATATAAGCTCAGGCCTCTGGGTCAGGGGCTGAGCAACAGCAAAGTCAGTATAAGCTCAGGCCTCTGGATCAGGGGCTGAGCAACAGCAGAGTCAATATAGGCTCAGGCCTCTGGAGCAGGGGCTGAGCAACAGCAAAGTCAATATAAGCTCAGGCCTCTGGAGCAGGGGCTGAGCAACAGCAGAGTCAATATAGGCTCAGGCCTCTGGATCAGGGGCTGAGCAACAGCAGAGTCAATATAAGCTCAGGCCTCTGGATCAGGGCTGAGCAACAGCAGAGTCAATATAAGCTCAGGCCTCTGGAGCAGGGGCTGAGCAACAGCAAAGTCAATATAAGCTCAGGCCTCTGGAGCAGGGGCTGAGCAACAGCAGAGTCAATATAGGCTCAGGCCTCTGGATCAGGGGCTGAGCAACAGCAGAGTCAATATAGGCTCAGGCCTCTGGATCAGGGGCTGAGCAACAGCAGAGGTAATTGCAGGCTTCCGTGCCTGAGCGCTGAGGTGAGGGGGAAACTGCCACCCGCGAGTGGGGTGGCAGGGGGAACACAGGCCCGCCCACTCCACTGTGTTCCAGCCCGGGGCCCTATTAGCGGCTCACGGCCGCTGGTCAGTGGGGTCCTGACCGCAACACACTGACATGGGCACCTCAATGTCCGTAGCCTGACAAGGGTCGGCTATCCCCGGGCTACACTCCATATCCCCCTCGGGGCCTACCTGCACACTTGTACCAGGTCCGGGCCAGTCAAAGGTCCTCGGCTCCTCCGGGTCCGGGCTTGGTGGGAGGTCTGGTAGCACCTCCGGAAAGTCCGGCCAGGCCTGGTCCGGCGGCTCCTCCGGGTAGCAGGGCCGGGGAAGCCCCGGCGGCTCCTCTTCGGGGGGGGCGCAGGGGCGGTCCGGCGGGTGGTCCCAGTACCTGTCACGGGGCGGCTCTGGCGGCTCCTCCTCGTAGTGGGCGCGGGGAAGCGGAGGCCAGTCTGGGCAGCTGTCTTGGTTCCTAGAAGGCTCCTGGGCAGGAGCTCCCGCCGGCACGTCTGCTCCCGGCGGCTGCTGGCTCCTGACTGAGCTCTGGCGTCTTCCTTTTATACTTCCTGTCCCGCCCCTTGACTTCCGGGGGGCGGGGACAGGAAGTGGTGTCTCAGCCCACTTGGGCGTCTGGCAAGGAGCTCCCTCTGCTGGGCCGGAGGGGAGCCACACCGACTCGCTACACACACCCCCCCTCAAGTCTGGCTCCCGCCGATCGGGGCCAGACCCTTCCATTCCCCCAATACGGGACATGAAGTCGGCGTTCGCATGGTCCTTGCCAGCCCGGTGCAGAATAGTGAACGCATACGGCTGCAAGGCCAAGTACCACCTCATGATGCGGGCATTCTTGTCTTTCATCCGCGTTAGCCAGGTGAGGGGGGCATGGTCCGTGACCAGAGTAAACGGCGCCCCCAAGAGGTAGAAACGGAGGGCTTCGCAGGCCCACTTTATGGCCAGCGCCTCCTTTTCCACCACCGCGTAATTTCGCTCACGGGGGAACAGCTTACGACTTAAGTACAGCACGGGGTGGTCCTGCCCCTCCACCTCCTGGGACAGGACGGCCCCCAGTCCTACCTCGGAGGCGTCGGTCTGTAGGATGAACCGTCGATCGAAGTCCGGGCTATACAGGACCGGTTCCCGACAGAAGCAGTCCTGGAGGCGTCGGAAGGCTGACTCGCATTCTGGGGTCCATTTCAGTTGCCGGGGGCTGTCCTTTGTTAGCAGACCGGTGAGGGGTGCTGCTATGGAGGCAAATTGTGGGACAAACCTCCTGTAATATCCGACCAGGCCTAAGAACTGCCGGACCTGCCGTTTGGTGGTCGGGGTCGGGCATTCCATTAGGGCCTGGACCTTCCCCACCAGGGGTTTTACCTGCCCCCTGCCAACAGTGTACCCCAGGTATGTAGTCTCCTGCCAGGCGATCCGGCACTTCTTGGGGTTAGCCGTCAACCCTGCCTGTCTTAGGGACCTCAGGACGGCCGCGACCCGGGGCAGATGGTCTTCCCACCGACGACTATAGACGACCACATTGTCCAGATACGCGGCCGCATAGTCGTGATGTGTTCGAAGTAGGTGGTCCATCAGCCTCTGGAAGGTCGCTGGGGCCCCGTGAAGACCGAAGGGCATCCGGGTGAACTGGTACAGTCCCGTCGGGGTGGCAAAGGCGGTCTTCTCTTTAGAGGTCTCCTCAAGGGGGATTTGCCAATACCCCTTGCTGAGGTCCAGGGTGGTAATAAAGCGGGCTTCTCCCAATCGGTCCAATAGCTCGTCCACTCGGGGCATCGGGTAGGCATCGAAACGGGAGATGGCATTCACCCCCCGGAAGTCGATGCAGAACCGACGGGTGCCATCGGGCTTGGGCACCAGGACTATGGGACTACGCCACTCGCTGAGGGAGGGCTCGATGACCCCCAGGGCCAGCATCGCTCGTACCTCTTCCTCGACCGCTTCCCGCATCCTGTAGGGCAGCGGCCGGGTTGTCTCTCGGACCACCTTTCCGGGCTCCGTTTGGATTGAGTGGCAGACCAGCGTAGTGTACCCCGGGACGGCGGTAAAGGTCTTTTGGAAGGCCCGCAGGAGACACTTGGCTTGTTTGAGCTGGTCCTCGGAAAGTGACTCCCCAAGCAGGGGGGTCGGGGGGTCGTCTGGTTCGGGCACTCGGGGGCCCAGTTCCGGCTCGGGCGGGTACGGGTTGATTAAGAGGCCCTCCCGGTCAGACCACGGTTTTAGTAAATTTACGTGGTACCGTTGAGTCGCGTTGCGTCTATCGGGTCGGCGTACCTCGTAATTGACCGCTCCCACCCTCCGGACGACCTCATATGGTCCCTGCCAGCGAGCCAATAACTTGGACTCGCTGGACGGGAGGAGGAGTAGGACTCGGTCCCCCGGTTTAAACTCCCGGTCTCGAGCCCCTTGGTTATAGGCTCGCTCTTGTTTCTCTTGGGCCTTCTTTAAATTCTCCCGTGCGAGGGTCCCGGCTTGGGACAAGTACCCCTGTAACTGTAGGACATATTCCAGGAGGCCCTGGGCCGGGGAGGCCGACTGCTCCCAGGTCTCCCGCATCAGGTCTAGGAGGCCCCGCGGCCGGCGTCCATACAGGAGTTCAAATGGGGAGAACCTCGTCGAAGACTGGGGGACTTCGCGGATGGCCAACAGCAGGGCTGGTAGGAACTGGTCCCAGTAGCGGAGCTCCTCTGGTGGGAACTTTCGCATCATCCCCTTGAGGGTGCGATTGAAACGCTCCACCAGTCCGTCCGTTTGCGGATGGTATACTGACGTGCGGAGCTGTTTTATCCCCAAGATGGCGCACACTTGTCTCAACAACCTAGAGGTGAAATTGGTTCCCTGATCCGTCAAAATCTCCCGGGGGAGTCCAACTCGTGCGAATATTTTTACCAGCTCTTTGGAAATAGCCCGGGCGGTCGTACTTCGTAGCGGGACGGCCTCCGGGAACCGGGTGGCGTAGTCGACAAGGACCAAAACGTACCGGAACCCGGCCGTGCTTTTCGGCAGGGGCCCCACAAGGTCCATGGCAACCCGCTCAAAGGGTGTCTCCATGAGTGGCATAGGGACCAGGGGTGCTCGAGGCACTCCTGGTGGAGCGGCGAGTTGGCATTGTGGGCATGAACTACAGTACTTCTGGACGTCGGGATAGATCCCTGGCCAGAAGAAACGCCCCAGGATCCTTGCCAACGTCTTTTCCTGTCCCAGATGCCCGGCGGCCGGCACATCGTGGGCCAACTTCAGTACGGCCCGCCGGTGACACTGGGGGACTAATAGCTGAACCTGTGGTTCGCGAGTGCGGGAATCTCGGTCTATCCGATAGAGTCGGTCGCGGCGTAGCTCGAAGTGTGGCCATTGGGCTGCCCGTTGGGGGTCCAGGATGGCCCCATCCACCGCCGCGAGCTGCTCGTAACAGTGGCCGAGCGTAGGGTCGGCTCGCTGGTCGCGGCAGAAATCGGTGTAGAGGTGGGGGTCCCGGGCGGGTCCCGTTGGCCTCTCCGCGTCGTCTGTAGCTGCGGGCTCTCCCTCAACGGCGTCCCCGTTGGACTCGGGTAGGGGCTCCCGGGGGTCCGCTTCTAGGGTCGGTGTAGCTCGAAGCACTTCCTCGAAGGCGGGCCAGTCCCGACCGAGGACAACGGGATACGCCAAGTGGGGAGCAAGGCCAACGGTTAAGCTCCGGGTGACCCCCGCGACCGTTAGGGAGACTCGGGCGCTGGGATACGGCCGAACATCGCCGTGAATACACTGCAAGTGTATCGGTTGCAGACTGGGGTCTGCTCGGGGTCCCAAGCCCTGGCGGACTAGTGTCTGGCCACAGCCAGAGTCGATCAGGGCCTCGACGCTCCGGCCCCCAACAACCGCGTTGACTGTGAGTTTGGGATGCAGGGCCGGCCGGGCCCGGTTGTGTCCCGCCCAAACCTGTCCGTAGCTACAGTCCATGTTGGGGCAATCCCTCTGGAGGTGCCCCAACTTCCCGCACCCAAAGCACGGACCGAGCTCAGGCCGGTGACTCCGAACGGCCCTTTGGCTTGGACTCCGGGGCGGGCTTCGCCGGGGCCCTGGGGCTCCAGGACTGGGGCCGGCCGGTCTTGTTCGGGGTCCGGCTTCCTGCCACCGGGTTCGAGACTCCGGGAGCGAGGCGAGCGTGCGGCCCGGAGGTCGCATGGTGCTCGCGGGGCTCCCCCTTTTCTCTGGGCGGGCGGCCTCGGGCTTAGTGCTGGGCCGCGGAAGGGTTGGCCCCGTCGCCGTCTCGGCGGCAAGGAAGTCTTCCATAAGTGACACCGCCACCGCGAGCGTCGCCGGGCGATGGCGGAGCACCCAGGCCCTTCCTCGGGAGGGCAGGATGCTAACAAACTGTTCTAAAATGACTTGTTCGGTTACTTGTTCCGCGGTCCGGTGTTCGGGGAGGAGCCAGCGGCGGCCGGCCTCCTTTAACATCTGTGCCACCGCCCGCGGCCGGGCGCCGGATGGGTACGTCTGGCCTCGGAATCGTTGCCGGAACGTCTCGGGGCTGATGTCCAGTGCATCTAGGATAGCCGCTTTTACCTGGTCATAGTCGCGCGCGTCCTCCGTCGCTAAGTCCCGGTATGCCGTCTGGGCCGCCCCGGTCAGATATGGGGCCAGCAGTGTGGCCCAATGCTCCCGGGCCCACCCTGCGACTAGGGCCACGCGCTCAAAAGTGACCAGAAAGGCTTCGGGGTCATCATCCGGGCCCATCTTAGTCAAGCGGAGGGGAGCCGCCATCCGGGGGTTCCCTGCCCCCTCGCCAACTGGTCCTCCCGCGGGGCGAGGGGGGTTAACCAGGAGCTGTTGGAGCTGGGTCCCCAGCTGTTGTAGCAGCTGCTGCTGCTGCTCCATCTGGGCCGCGTGTAGCTCCTGGGTGAGCCGGAGGTGGGCGGCATCCCGCTGCTGTTGTTGCTCAAGCTGTGCGGCCTGCTGGTGCTGTTGCTGCTGCATCTGCGCAGCCTGCTGCCCCTCTTGGCCGTCCACAAGGCGCTGAAGTAGGCGCTCCATATCCATGCTTGGTCCTCGGGGGGGGGGAGGTAACCCTCTCCCCTCTGCTTTGTTACCCTTGCTCACAGGGTAGGAGTTCGTCAGTGGTCCTCAGAGAAGGCACCAGTGTAAGCTGGCGCGTCGGGGCTCAACCCTCCCGCTGGGCCGGAGGGGAGCCACACCGACTCGCTCCTTGTCCCCTCTACGTGGGAAGTCCAGACCCTCTGGAGCAGGGGGGCTGGATAACAGCAAAAAGTCTCAATATGAGTCCAGTCCCTCTGGAGCCGGGGGGCTGGATAACGGCAATCAGTCTCGATGTAGGTCCAGTCCCTCTGGAGCAGGGGGGCTGGATAACGGCAATCAGTCTCAATATGAGTCCAGGTCCAGACCCTCAGGCAGGGGCTGCACAAGGCACACAGTCACTAAGTATACGCCCCGGCCCTCAGTTAGGGCGGGCAGCCGGACAGCAGTCCTTGGGCTCAGACCTCTGGAGCAGGGGCTGAGCAACAGCAAAGTCAATATAGGCTCAGGCCTCTGGAGCAGGGGCTGAGCAACAGCAGAGTCAATATAGGCTCAGGCCTCTGGAGCAGGGGCTGAGCAACAGCAGAGTCAATATAGGCTCAGGCCTCTGGAGCAGGGGCTGAGCAACAGCAGAGTCAATATAGGCTCAGGCCTCTGGAGCAGGGGCTGAGCAACAGCAGAGTCAATATAAGCTCAGGCCTCTGGGTCAGGGGCTGAGCAACAGCAGAGTCAATATAAGCTCAGGCCTCTGGGTCAGGGGCTGAGCAACAGCAGAGTCAATATAAGCTCAGGCCTCTGGGTCAGGGGCTGAGCAACAGCAAAGTCAGTATAAGCTCAGGCCTCTGGATCAGGGGCTGAGCAACAGCAGAGTCAATATAGGCTCAGGCCTCTGGAGCAGGGGCTGAGCAACAGCAAAGTCAATATAAGCTCAGGCCTCTGGAGCAGGGGCTGAGCAACAGCAGAGTCAATATAGGCTCAGGCCTCTGGATCAGGGGCTGAGCAACAGCAGAGTCAATATAAGCTCAGGCCTCTGGATCAGGGCTGAGCAACAGCAGAGTCAATATAGGCTCAGGCCTCTGGATCAGGGGCTGAGCAACAGCAGAGTCAATATAGGCTCAGGCCTCTGGATCAGGGGCTGAGCAACAGCAGAGTCAATATAGGCTCAGGCCTCTGGATCAGGGGCTGAGCAACAGCAGAGTCAATATAGGCTCAGGCCTCTGGATCAGGGGCTGAGCAACAGCAGAGGTAATTGCAGGCTTCCGTGCCTGAGCGCTGAGGTGAGGGGGAAACTGCCACCCGCGAGTGGGGTGGCAGGGGGAACACAGGCCCGCCCACTCCACTGTGTTCCAGCCCGGGGCCCTATTAGCGGCTCACGGCCGCTGGTCAGTGGGGTCCTGACCGCAACACACTGACATGGGCACCTCAATGTCCGTAGCCTGACAAGGGTCGGCTATCCCCGGGCTACACTCCATATCCCCCTCGGGGCCTACCTGCACACTTGTACCAGGTCCGGGCCAGTCAAAGGTCCTCGGCTCCTCCGGGTCCGGGCTTGGTGGGAGGTCTGGTAGCACCTCCGGAAAGTCCGGCCAGGCCTGGTCCGGCGGCTCCTCCGGGTAGCAGGGCCGGGGAAGCCCCGGCGGCTCCTCTTCGGGGGGGGCGCAGGGGCGGTCCGGCGGGTGGTCCCAGTACCTGTCACGGGGCGGCTCTGGCGGCTCCTCCTCGTAGTGGGCGCGGGGAAGCGGAGGCCAGTCTGGGCAGCTGTCTTGGTTCCTAGAAGGCTCCTGGGCAGGAGCTCCCGCCGGCACGTCTGCTCCCGGCGGCTGCTGGCTCCTGACTGAGCTCTGGCGTCTTCCTTTTATACTTCCTGTCCCGCCCCTTGACTTCCGGGGGGCGGGGACAGGAAGTGGTGTCTCAGCCCACTTGGGCGTCTGGCAAGGAGCTCCCTCTGCTGGGCCGGAGGGGAGCCACACCGACTCGCTACAATTCACATTTTAAATGATTAGGAAATACATTTGTGTAACCTAGCTGTAAATGAAAACAACTATATTCAGCCAATTCCTTGTTACTCATGGAAGACTGCTTATTGTACATCTACTTGTTTTAATAATGAAAAATGCAACATTTTTTGTTATATTTTAGTCAATTCCCATTTAGCTTTGTCGTCAGAATATAATTAATATACTTTGTCTATGTGAGGGTGTTGCAGTGTCTGATGTAAACGTCTGTCAGATCTGTCATTACAACAATTTTGGTTCTGTCTTCTGAAGTTCATAGTGTGCTCATGTTCTTCATAAAAGGAAAGAAACTAATGATAAATACAAAAAATGAATACATAATCTGTACAACACTGATCAGTACAAGGTAAAACAAGGACTTCAACATTTTGCATTAGAAGCTGTTAATAACAGATTGTGGTGTTTTGGTACTAGGGTCAAGGTGGCAATGACAAGTATAGAAAATATAAATTACAAAGACAGCCCTAGAAAATAATGTATTAAAATTACAATGTCATTATGAAATGTTTGACTTAAATGTTTTAAATAAATACCATGTTATATTAAAGATTATTTATTAAATACATTTCTGGGAGCAGGTGCCATTACTAAACTACTCTACAAACATGGTCTACATCTTTTATAAAATTCAGACATACCCTCTTCCTGGGGTTGGAATTATTGGTGGGCGGAGGAGAGGAACAAAACAAAATTAATAAGGTAAAACAAACCAGATGAAACCTCTATTTTCAGGTTTAATTGCTCTTAGCATTCCTTCTCAGGACTATATAGCCCACAACCTAGATACACTTCTTCCAGAGAGCCACTCCAACCTCCCTTATACCCAGGAAGGAAAATGAATCATCCAGCTCAGTAGGTCAGTAGGACCCACTTAACCCCTTCGCATTAAGATTAACACCTGATAAACAAGGTGGAATGTTCCAGGAACATAATGCTTGCTTGATAGTTTATTTATGGTTGTGGGCGGCAGTGGGGTAGTTTTGTATTCTTTTGTTTTTTAATTATTATTATGAGCCGGTTTCTTACACAAAATTATCAATCCTTTCCCAAAAGTTGTTCTATGAGACAAAAATGGGTTAACATATTGCTATGTTTTCTTATATAAATGTACTAATACAAGTAATACTGGAAGGTACTACTGTCAGTTAATAAGCTTCTAAAATAATGTTTTGATCACAGTAATATCATTTATTTCTTGCTCTTTATTGAGATCTATAAATGGTTGACCACCAACACCCCCATCCCACCCCAAATCTGGCCCTGTGTGCTAAAGGTAAAGGTTTCCTGAGAATGTTTGACACATTAGCCTAAATGATCAACTAAATGTTGCCTTATGATGGCTGACATTTTTAATTACTTTATTTTGCTTTTTTCTCTCTCTCTCAAAATACCTTCTGTTGTTTATTGCTCAGAGTTTCTGAAGTTTCTTGGTTTACTGAGAACAGAAGAGTCAGATGGCAGGAAATCTTTTTTCCTACCCACTTAACTTCAAATTGTATATAGGTCAGATGACACATGCAGAAGGTGAAAGAAAGGGAGAACATCCACAAACACACTGCCAAGTAGGAATCCAGAGTAAGTATTTTTTTTCCTCATTTACTTCAGATTTAGCCTTACAGTGCAAGGTGTTTGAGACTGGGCTTCCTGGCATCCATGTGGGGAAGAAGGGAATGTTCTCCTGCTTACTATGTATTTATAAAGCGTCTAACACAATGGGACTCTCATCTTGCATGGAATCTATCAGTGCTACTGTAATACTAATAAATAAATAAATAAATAAATAAATAATGCAGTCTTTTGAACAGCAATTTTCAATCACAAAAACATAGCCTTTTTGTGAACTGAAGATATACCACATAAAGGGAACATTTTGTTGAAGCTGCTGAAAAAGTCTTTTGTGTTGGTTTTACCAGTGTATCAATATTTTTGCACAACTTTAAGGAATCTTTATGAATGTTCTCTTCAGTCAACAGATGAAGATATTGTTCTTTTTCACAGTTCAATGACTGATGAGAAAATTCATCTTGAAACAAATACCCAAAGTTAGCCTTGTTTAATTTATTCTGATCTATCTATAAACCTTCCTGAGGAACATAATATGACTGGAAGAGAATTCTGAAAATGCAAAGTTGGGTTAGTTAACATACCTATGTATAGGCTTGCACTGATAGGTTCACCAGGACCAATATTTTCCAATATTAACAAGATAGTAGGAAAAGCAAGGTTGGGGGTCGATGGGTAACTGAGGCATTAATATTTTAAGCCGCCAACCTTGTAAAGTAAGAAATTCCAGTTGCTGTTCAAATGCACACAACAGGCAAAATCAAGAGCCAATCCTGCAAGGTGCTGATCTCCTTTTATGAGCACCCTCAGTATCCAATGGAAGCAGAAAGTGCTCAGCATCTTAAGGATCAGACCTTTAATTCTGAAGTGTAATAAATGGAGTGCACTTGCAGTTCAGCTAATTATTGAATGGGGATATACTCAGACATTAAAAACACTGACAATAACTCACTGCATGTTATATGTATGAGTTTGTGGAAAATAAGCTTTCCTCTGGATAAAGAGCAGCTCCCTTCCTCCATTTGTCAACACATTATGTGAAATCTTAATGTCACATGGGTGTGACAAGAAATTTCCATTTTAACAGTGGCTATTTGTGTATTTCACTGGACAAAGTTCCTTTTTCATTGAAGAAATTAAATAGATTCACAAGGATTACATATGAACTATTTTTTTTAAATAAAACTATGATCTAAAATCATCTGTCTTCCGTATTTTCCTTAAAAAAGTCAAAATAATTGAAATAAGAGACATGTAAAGTGATAACATTGGAAAGTTGGCTAACCGTAGCTTAGATAAAACAAAAACTTGATATCAATATTTTCAGTATCATTTATACTTCCCAATGCTTACTACAGGAATACTTAGAATACCTCAAATAGACACCTCAATCCTGCAACTGACAGTGCAGCAGCCTTTTCTGAATTCAGTGGGGCTCCCTGCCACTCACGGATCTGACTTGATGAAGTAAGTTGGAGGATTGGTAGAAATGATATGTCAGAACTGCCAACTCTGGGGGGGTTTCACACCCTCCTATTGCAGGGAAAACTGCTAGCCTATAGGGAAATTCCCACCTCATTGGCTGCCCTTCCCCCCCTCTGTTTCCTGGGGAAGAGCAGCCAATCAGAGCTCCAGCATGCACTGAGTGACAGACTCACTGATTGGAGCAGCTAGTGCTCCCTATCCCTCCACTGAATGAAGTGTGGAAGTGCTTCTGCTGGCTGGCGTGCAGGTTCTGCAGCCCTGGTGTTACTCCCAATAGTGATCCTAGCACAAGCCTGGGGTGGGGATTAAGGTGAAGGATCCTTCCTGACCAGCCCTTCTCTCAGAAGAGGTTTCTTGTGTTGCCTTACCCGAGGTGAAGGGGAAGGAGGTTAAAATGAAATTGGGGAGGGTGCATTTGAGTTTCAGAATGTAATTTGGGGATGGCATTTTTAAAATAAACCAATTTTATCTGAAGTGGGGACATTCTGGAATAAAAAGCTGATGCTGGTTGGGGAATAAAAGAAGAGAATGAAACAGTGGAGCCTCTCTCTGCCTCCCTTCTTCCCTAGTTCCATAATTTTTTTTATCTATATATTGATGCAAAGAGATTTAATTTTTGTACAGTTTTGCAGTTATGTAAGCTACTGGTTTTCATTCTGAGGATGTTGTCAGGTAAGACATATGGACACTGATCCTGCAAAAACTTACACAGTTTCTTAACGTTAAGGACCCATAGTCCCATTGAATTCACCATTGCCAATGCCACCTAAGGAAATTAGCAAGATTTTAAGAGGGGTTACTCCAATATAAAGCTTGTATTTTTCTATGATTAAAATATTTATTCCCCAAAAAAGTTAAAAGCAATTTAGGGTGGAAAGTATGTTTTGACTTACTCCAAATATCACTCCCCCAAAGCTTAAATTTCCTTTACAAAACCTTTACTAATTTGAAAACCAAATAATAAAAGTATAGAAATGAAAAGTTAAGCAATTCAGCCAGTCCCTGCCGCCATCACTCACTATCATCCCCCCAGATTCACACAATACACCTAAGCTTCACTTTTCCCCTGGATTTGTTCTGTAATTGATTGTGTTTAGTAAAGATTTCAAAATGAATATAGCATCGATGTACATCGTCATGCAATAATTATATCATTTTTCTCATAGCGTGATGTATTAGCTCAAAGAATATTTTTATAAATGATGCTGGACTGACTGATCTATTCTTGTGTTCAAGCTTATGTAAGTGTATGCAGAGTTGCAACTTTTTATATAGTAAATATTTTAAAATTATTCAATTAATAGCATTTTTGTAGCCAATACATTTGTAGTAAATGTTAACATTAAAGTAATTTAGAAATTGATCTAAAAAGAATAACAAAAAATACAGTCTTCTAGTCATCTGTAATTTTCTCCTTTGCATATATTTTACCACATTTTAAGTAGTACATTTAATATTGATTGGGCACTGTTAAAAAAGCTGCACACTAAACATACTCCCAGCACGAAATGAACCCACAATGGTTTGGAAAAGTGATTAGGCCTCCCACCTACAGTGCTACATCACTGTATGAGAAAAGAGCCACTTCAATGGGGCTATGTAATGAGCTGCAACGACTTTACCTGTCATATGTGATGATATGACAGCAGCAGCCAGGAGAGCTCATTCACCCAGTTATCCTTATTCACTCACTCATTCATTGATCCCAGTGCATTCTTGCACCCATCATGTGGTGGTAATGACTTTAAAAATTGCTACTACTGTGGTTATAGTTGCTAAAAAAATCCCACAAAGAAATACGATCTCCAATGTTAGGAGCTGCAGGGAAAATAAAACTGTGTATTCAACTTGGCCTTAACTAAGTTCACTTTTGTGAAACAAAGAGGGGAGAGTGGGAATGTAGCAGTGTATTGGACTAATTAGCATACATGTCTAAAACTGATAAGGCACGATTGGCTTGGCTTAGATCTGAATTCCCTTGTTTTGTCTGTGACATTTATTATATCATATTTCTGTTATTTTTAGTGTTCACCAAAGAACAAGTTAGACAAGTGTTCAGGGCAATAGGTCTCACTACAGTAATATTCGTTCCTTTCTTAATTAAGGAGAACACTGGATATGCTAGATTTCAAGTGATTTTGTGCTAATAAACACAGGAATATTTCTTGTTAACTTTAATGTCAATATGTCATTGTGGGCATTTAGCAGGTAAACAGTAGCAGCGGGTGGTGTTTCCACCCCTTCCTCCCAAACCAAAAGCAATACAAATTAACAGTCATGTTAAATTTAGCCTCAGTACCTTTTAATGACATCTATGTTTAGTTTGAGGCAAATTAGTATGTGTGACCAAAGTTTTAATCTTTTAATAACTGTGGTGATGAGGGATGGTAATAAATAGGAGAGGACTTGGAGGAAAGCACAGAAATATTAGGAAAGGGGAGAGGTACAAATTATCAAAAAACTAAGGTAGGACAGATAGGGAGAAGAAAGGAAACAGAAGGGACTGAGAGCACAAATAAGGACAGAAAGGGAAAGGTAGAGAGGAATGAGCTAAGAAGAGAGTGGGATAGAAGAGAAAAAAGGATTCAAAATTAAAAGGAAAGAAAAGATTAAAGATAGTATATGAAGGACCCTCTTACTATCATATAGAAACATATATAACTAAACTATTGTTGTATGTAAGGTCAGTAAGGTTTTTAAAATGTTTAAGAAGCTTCATTTAAAATTAAATTAAAATGCAGAGCCCCCCAGAGCGGTGGCCAGGACCCAGGCAATGTGAGTGCCACTGAAAATCAGCTTGCATGCCGCCTTCAGCACGCGTGCCATAGGTTGCCTACCCCTGTTATAGACTAACAGATGTATTGGAGCATAAGCTTTTTGTGCGTCTGACAAAGTGGGTATTCACTCACAAAAGTTTATGCTCCAATACGTCTGTTAGTCTATAAGGTGCCACAGGACTCTTTGTTGCTCCTTTTCCAGATCATTCATGAATATATTGAATATGTATAGGATTGATCCCAGTACAGACCTCTGGGAGACACCAGTATTTACCTCTCTCTAATAAGAAAACTGACCATTTATGCCTACCTTTTGTTTCCTATCTTTCAACTAGTTACCGATCCATGAGAGGACCTTCTCTCTTATCCCATAACAGCTTACTTTGCTTAAAAGCCTTTGGTAAGAGACCTTGTCAAAGGCTTTCTGAAAATCTAAGTATACTATATCCACTGGATCCCCTTGTCCACATACTTGTTGACCCCCTCAAAGAATTCTAGTGATTGGTGAGGCATGGTTTCCCTTTACAAAAATCATATTGACTCTTCCCCAACAAATTATGTTCATCTATGTGTCTGACAATTTTGTTCTTTACTATAGTTTCAACCAGTTTACCCAGTACTAAAGTCAAACTTACTGGGCTTGTAATTGCTGGGATCACCTCTGGAGACCTTTTTAAATATTGGTGTCACATTATCAATCTTCCAGTCAGAAGCTGATTAAATGATAGGTTACAAACCACAGTTAGTAGTTCTGCAACTTCACATTTGAGTTCCTTCAGAACTCTTGGGTGAATACCATCTGGTCCTGGTGACTTATTGCAGTTTAGTTTATCAATAATGCATAGTGAGATAAGGGGAAAGGAAAAGAAGAGAGGTTGCTGTACTTATTAACCCCACACTCAAACTGATAATAATAAGCCTAATAGCCTATATGCCAGTTTTAAAGAGGAAGGATTCAGACAGAAAAAGCTCATATGTTGGAAGGGTTCCGAAGAATGACATTTGTGGTGCAACAGATTTTATTAGTGTCATAGGTCTCACCCCACTTAGAGCTGTTGGGTTCCAATATGGGGACCTGCATGAATCCTTCTTCTAAACTAAAATCCTAGTTTAGATCTGGTAAAGCTGCCACCACCCAATCAGGTATGTGGATTGGGACACAGTCCTTCCCCAAAATCCTTGGGGATCCCAAGAACCCCAAATCCATGGAGTTCTTACACCCAAGAGAAATAAACCATTCCCCCTGCTTCCTCCCCCCTCCCTTTTCCTAAGAGAGATACCGGGATCCAACTACAGAGGGATGCCTCCCTCTTCCCCTTTCCCTGAGAATCCACCCAAGGAAAGATTAACCAAGTTCTTAACAGAAAAGATTTATTAAAGAATAAAAAAAAGTAACTTGTCTCTGTAATCCAAGATGGAACAATACACAGGGTCTAAACTTATTAATCTCTGGAGAGAATCCCCCCTCCTCTCTTTCTCAGTAAAAGCAAAGTAACAGCAAACAGAAATAAAGAATTTCCTTAAGCAAACACACAATTGCAAATGTAGAAATCAAATTATAAGACTAATCCGCCTTTCTAATTAATACTCACTATTAAATAGTAGGAACTACTCCAGGAGAACTTGGAGACATGACTGGCCTCTCTTAGATCCAAAAAGAGAACTCAGAGCCAACAAGGAACACAGACAAAGGCTTCCCTCCACAGAGATTTGAAATTATCTTGTCCCTGATTGGTCCTCTGGTCAGGTGGTCATCAGGTACTGCATGTTAACCCTTTACAGGTAAAAGAGACCTTACCCGTAACTATCTGTTTATGACAATTAGTGTATATTTTTTCTATCTCCTAAATGAAGCAATGGCTGGTGGTAGAAAGAGGAAGTGGTTGAGGGCTATTAAGGACTCACACTGTAGTGATATTGGCAGTCTGACTAGGGATAGATCAGGGTATAAACTCCTACAGCAGGGCTCAACTAGCTGCTATGAGCAGCCCAAGCAACACCTTCTGAACAGCTCATCCAAGGCATGATTAGACAGCAGGGATAAATCCTTTATAAAAGCTGGGAGCATTCTCCCTAGGGAAATATTTTGAAAAATACCTATAATTTGATGAGAACCGTTCCCCTCAAAGGACAAAAAGGTTGTTCTTCAGAAGCATCTTCAAAGAACGTTTCTTCAAAAAACAATCCATGACAAGGGTGATTTACAGGTATTAAGAAATGAGGCTAAAATCCACCAAGAGCAAGGATCCCCTTGCAATCCTATATTCAGTTCAAAGAGTACTCATATGTATATCTCACATCTATAGAATCTACAACACTATTTATGTATTTAAGAGTAACATTTTGGCAATCTATTTCAGATTTTTTTTTTACATCTTTCTTGCTTTTGTCTCTTCCTTCGCTTTATATCTTTTTCCAATAATAAGCTTTATTGCCTTTTGTTACATTGTTTTTAGTGATTTGTGATTGCATCATTCTCTCATTCATAGCTTTTGTTCCACTTCTTTCTTTCCCTGAATTATGCTGTCTCTCCTTCTCCCCACCAATCAAATTTCTTCTCTGCCCATTACTTTTTTAACTTTGCCCATAAACATGATCACTTTTCTGCTCAGTGATTCCATTACACCCACATGTACACTCTTACTGGTGCTCAATATGCTTTCATGTGTCAGCTCTAGATTTCAAGTTTTATTTGGGTTTGTATTTTCTTATGAAAACTCCACGTAGTTCTTCGTATAATGAAGATAAGGATCAGCTTGAACCCCTGCTACCAGAAACATGGTCACAGCATCTACTTTAAATAGACAGACAGACAGAAACTCTATCTTTAGACTGTTACATTTAACAATTTAAACTACCTCTTAAGGGGGAATAGTGCACTGGAATTTAAGTCCAAAATAGCAAGTAAATGTATGTATAAGGATCAAGTGTAACAGTTCCACTATTTAGCTGAGGTAAATATATATATAATTCTGTAGTTTTCAAGCCACAGATTCTTGCTACAATAGGATATGGTATTTCCAGTCACACAGTAATGGCTTATCTTGTTACAGCTTAGAGATTTTTCTGTTTGTACATCCAAATACTTGACAGAATATATCATCTCCACTGATGTTGTCTTTTAAGGCAAGTGTGGTACCTACATACTAAACAACCATAGTTTAAAATCTTTCAACCCTATTCTCCAACTACAGAATAGGAGTAAATCTCATTGAAAAAGTACAGAGAGCCTACATTTTTTCATGTCTTCCAAGAACAAAATGCATATGAAAGGAATCCCAAGAAAGATTAAAATATTGGTTCATGGGATAACAGAAAAGAGGGTGTTAAACAGGGGCAACAGAGAAACAGTACTAGTGTTAATTGGACTGCTACCTGACATTCAGAAATAAAATTTCCACCCTACTGCCTTAACACATTAGAATTCCTTCATCTGGAAGAGGGAGTAGAGTTAGTTGCTCCCTCAAGTCAAAAGAAAATTAATCCCGTTACTGTAGGTGTACAGTAAGATGCTTTTAAAATTTAATATAGCAAAGGTACATTTTTTTTAGTTAATGGAAGTAAAAAAAAAGTTTTAAAATCACCTTTGTTTACCTTATTCAAAGCTTAGCAAAACCAAAGACACCCCACACCACCCCTAAAACAACAAAAAACAAATATGCTCCTAGGCTGATTCCTCCAATAGCAAGTCATGAACCAAAAGCAAATCACATAGTCCAGTTTCAAACCCATAAAATGAGAGTTTATAATGATAACCCAAATCCTTATAAAAAGAAATTCAATACTGTCAGAGGGAAACAATAATTCTTTGTATGGAAACAACTGATTCATTCCAATAATAAACTGATTAAGGTGTCAAGAGTGAAACCTTAGGGCATATCAATCCATTCATCCAGTTACAAGTAAATACTCCATTACAAACAGCTGGAATGGAAAAGAGGAATGAAATTAAATAAAACAGGATTGTCTGGCCCTGAATGTGAAACAAAACTAGGATAATTCATCCTACTTGGTCAGAGAAACTTCAACAGAATCATATTCTGACAGAATATATAGTTTCATCAAAATGCTTTGCATGATCTGGTCAATTTTACTGGAATATCATTTAAAAATAAAAGAGGAAGAAATTCTGGTGATATTGAAATGGGATGTTTTGACATTTTTGGAATAAAATAAAAAAGATGACTTTTTTCCAGTTCTTTTAACATTTCATGTTATTATGTAATATAAAATTTTAAAAAGTCTACATAGAAACAAAATACTTTGACTAATCTGAGAATTTTTTTTCCAGAATGTTCTTTCATGAGAAATTTCAAAGTTTCTGGGTTTTGTTCCACTTCATAAATAATCCAGATTTCAAAATATTGAAATCCTTTAAGAACTTCAATCCACCACACAGCTCAAATAATTAATTTAACAGCTTCCTGTGATCTGTTACAAGATCTGCTGTAATGTCAATATGTGGCAAGGATAACAGTGGCAAGGGGATCTTGACTATGAAGTGCCAAACTAACTGCTGCTCTTACGTTCAAAATAAATAAATGTTTTTGGTATGTGAAGACCAAGGCAGCTCATCAGGCTAGTCCCATGACCTGACCTTTTACAACATTATATACAAGTACTCACTGCAAAATCTCCCATGCTCAGTTCAAACAAAATGGCATTTTTAGTACACAAGGGACCATGTTTAATTTGTTGTAAACTTCAGATTCATATTAGGCTTTTCAAGTGCCTTGGTGAAATAAATGTTTATATTATATTATATTATATACAAAAAAAACTTAACTATTGAGGTTGCAAAGCCAGGTGAGAATTAAGAAATGCCAGAATTAAGGTTGCCTGTGCAACCTTATTTCTTAGCTTTCTTAATTCTGAAATTTCCTAATTTTTAAGTGTACGATTTTGCAATCTTAATAATATTCTTTTAACATAGTTTGTCTGTGTGTAATTCCCTAGGTATTTTTTTTGTTGGTTTTTTTTTAAAGAATTTCCCTTGTTTTTAAAATGATATTCCATCATATTGATACCCATATGGTTCATTAGCAGATTGGTACATTTAGATCCAACACACTGATCTCCACCACTTGAGCTAAATGAGTAATTGATAACATCTCATCCTTTATATGGCCCAGCATTAGAGGGGGACGAGACACATACCTTGTCAGTGGTATCACAGATATTTGCAAACGGAGGAATGGGGAGACTCAGGAATTTCAAATTTATCCAATATGAGAAATTAGAAAAATGATAAAACTGAACGCAATCAAGCTGAAAATAGTGTTTCCCATGGAAATAATGACATGTTACAGCATGCATGGTTGATGGCATGTGAGGAGCAAGAACTGAATGCTAATTTTTGGAACTTTAAATATATTAGTTCAAATTATATACAGTGTGAATGACGGCAACTTCAAAATATAGCTTTTAGTTATGAGGATATAATTGATAAAGTTATGTAACTGTTCATGAAATACAATTCAACTGGAAGATTATAGGGTTTATGGACAGACAATGCAAACATTAGAAAAGTTGTCCACACAGACAACTATGTATTCCTATCACAATTTCTCTCTCTTATCCTCCCTCCTCATTCCCTCCTTTTGTTATGTTTGTATAGTTGGGAATGTTTTCCAATGTGCATTACTTTACATTCATCAATATTGAATTTCATCTGTAATTTTCTCACCCAGTTTTGTGAGATCTGTTTGTAACTCTTTGCAGTCTGCTTTGGACTCAACTAACTATCTTGGGTAATTTTCAATCATCTGAAAATGTTGCCACCTCACTGTTTACCCCCTTTTCCAGATATTTATGAATATGTTGAGTAGGACTGATCCCAGTACAGACCCCTAGGGGACACCACTATTTACCTCTCTCCATTCTGAAAACTGACCATTTATTTCTACCCTTTGTTTCCTATCTTTTAACCAGTTACTGATCCATGAGAGGACCTTCCCTCTTATCCCATAACAGCTTACTTTGCTTAAGAGCCTTTGATGGAGGACTTTGTTAAAGGATTTCTAAAAATCTAAGTACACTGCATCCAGGGAATCACCCCTGGCCAATGCCCTCAAAGAATTCTAATAGATTGGTAAGGCATGATTTTCCTTTACAAAAGCCATGTTGACTCTTCTCCAATAAACTGTGTTCATCTGTGTGTCTAAAAATTCTGTTCTTTACTACAGTTTCAACCAATTTGCCCAGTACTGAAGTCAGGCTTTCTGGCCCATAGCTGCCAGGATTGCCTCTGGAGCCCTTTTAAAAAATTGGTGTCACATTAGCTATTCTCCAGTCATCTGGTACAGAAACTGATTTAAATGGTAGGTTACATACTACAGTTAGTAGTTCTACAATTTCACATTTGAGTTCCTTCAGAATTCTTGGGTGAATACCATCTGGTCCTGGTAACTTATTACTGTTTAATTGATCAATGTGTTCCAAAACCTTCTGTATTGAAACCTCAATTTGGGACAGTTCCACATATTTGTCATTTAAGAAAATTAGCTGAGGTATGGGAATCTCCCCCACATCCTCTGCAGTGAAGGCTGATGTAAATAATTAATGTAGTTTCTCCACAATGGCCTTATCTTACTCTTTTAGCATCTCAATCGTCCAGTAGCCCCACTGAATGTTTGGTAGGTTTCCTGTTTCTGATATACTTCCAAAAAAATATTGTTAGTTTTAGTGTCTTTCACTAGTTGCTATTCAAATTCTTTTCTTACTGCTTAATTATATTTCTACTTTTGACTTCCCAGAGATTATGCTCTTTTCTATTTTCCTCAATAGGATTTGACTTCCAGTTTTTAAAGAATTCCCCCCCCCAACCACCTCTTATACTCCATTGTTTAGCCATTGTGGAACTTTTTTGGTCCTCTTACTGTTCCCCCCCCGCTCCAATTTGGAGTATCAAGAAACTTTGTCTCAGCATCTCGTCATGAGGTGACATATAGGGATAGTTGAAATCCACCATTATTCTTGAGGTTTTATTTTATTTTATTTTTATAGCCTCTTTAATCTCCCTGAGCATTTCACAGTCACTATCATCCTAGTCAGGAGGCTGATAGTATATCCCTACTGCTATATTCTTATTATTCAACCAGAGAATTACTAGCCATAAAGATTTTATGGTACAGTTTGATTAATTTAAGATTTTTTACTATATTTGAGTCTATACTTTATTTCACATGTAGCGCGACTCCCCCACCAAAAAGACCTACTCATTTCCTTCCGATATATTTTGTACCCTGGTATTACTGTGTCCCACTGATTATCCTCATGCCACCAAGTTTCTGTAATGCCAATTATATCAACATCCTCATTTAATATGAGCCAGTCAAGTTCACTCATCTTATTATTTAGACTTCTAGCATTTGTACATAAATACTTTAAAAATTGTCACTTTTTAGCTGTCAGCTATTATGTGATGTAACTGAATGGGTCTCTTTTACTTGACTGGTATCAGAGGGGTAGCCGTGTTAGTCTGGATCTGTAAAAAGCAACAAAGAGTCCTGTGGAACCTTATAGATTAACAGATGTATTGGAGCATAAGCTTTCGTGGGTGAATATCCACTTTGTCAGACGCATGTAATGGAAATTTCCAGAGTCAGGTATAAATATGCAGACCAGAATCAGTCTGGATATAACGAGGTTAGTTCAATCAGGGAGGATGAGGCCCTTTTCTAGCAGTTGAGGTGTGAACACCAAGGGAGGAGAAACTGCTTTTGTAGTTGGCTAGCCATTCACAGTCTTTGTTTAATCCTGAGCTGATGGTGTCAAATTTGCAAATGAACAGCAGGTTCTCTTTGAAGTCTGGTCCTGAAGTTTTTTTGCTGTAGGATGTCTACCTTAAAATCTGCTATTGTGTGGCCAAGAAGGTTGAAGTGTTCTCCTACAGATCTTTGTATATTGCCACCATTCCTAATATCTGACTTGTGTCCATTTATCCTTTTATGTACAGACTGTCCAGTTTGGCCAACGTACATAGCAAAGGAGCATTGCTGGCACATGACGGCGTATATAACGTTGATGGACGTGCAGGTGAATGAGCCGGTGTTGTTGTAGCTGATCTGGTTAGGTCCTGTGATGGTGTTGCTGGTGTAGATATGTGGACAGAGTTGGCATCAAGATTTGTTGTATGGATTGGTTCCTGAATTAGAGTTGCTATGATGCAGTGTGTGGTTGCTGGTGAGAATATGCTTAAGCTTGGCAGGTTGTCTTTGTGGACGAGGACTGGCCTGCCTCCCAAGGTCTGTGAAAGCAAGGGATCATTGTCCAGGATGGGTTGTAGATCACTGTTGATGCATTAAGCTGAGGACTGTAGGTGACTGCCAGTGGAGTTCTGTTGGTTTCTTTCTGGGGCCCATCACCTACAGTCCTCAGCTTAAACCTCTCCAACACACCATCAGAAAATGAGGAGCACACAAACATTTTCATTTAAGCAATGTGCCCAGCATCACATAGGAACTCTGGCAGAGAGTGGATATAATCCTGTTCTCCAGGGTGGCAATCAGCAATCTTAACCATGAATCCATCCTTTCTTTTCCTGAAATCCTGTGCTTCATTCACTACACCCCTTCCAGTTTCTGCAACAAACGGGGCACGAGTCCTACAGACAATAGTTTAGTTCACTACACAACCCTGATTCATTCCAAGAACAACATCCAGCATGTGCACTGAATGAGGTAGGTTCCTTTGGAATACATGTATGTGATTATGCAATTAAAGCTTGTATCATAATATGCACATACTAGGCAGCTGAATAAAGATTGGAAAATTTTAATTAAGGCATTTCTTAATGTTTAATGTTAACCTTATTGTTTTAAGTGCTTCCCAGCTTTTTTAAATTTATTTAAACAAACTGAAAAAAAATAGGAGTACTTGTGGCACCTTAGAGACTAATAAATTTATTTGAGCATAAGCTTTCGTGGGCTACAGCCCGCTTCATCGGATGCATGTAGTGGAAAATACAGTAGGATGCATCCAATGAAGTGGGCTGCAGCCTACAAAAGCTTATGCTCAAATAAATTTGTTAGTCTCTAAGGTGCTACAAGTACTCCTGTTCTTTTTGCAGATACAGACTAACATGGCTGCTACTCTGAAGCCTGAAAAAAAAAATCGGTCATATGGAATCATATTGACCCCCAGTTTGGCTCCTCAGCAGATTTCAGGCCTTTGGATCCATAGGATAGACTTCTACCAACTGAGCTAACAGTGTAACTGGTAGCATGAGTAGGTTTGCATCCCTACATTGACTAGTCATTGGAAAAGAGACACTTTATTTCATAGGTATTTTCTGACAGTAGAGAATGTAGACAATAGGTATAGTAAGAGGAGGCCCTAAGATATAAACCTTGGAATATGAGGCCTGGTATGAGGCCTGAGGCCTGAACTAAGGTAATGGTCAACTCTTTGCTAATATAAAGCAAAGTTAAGCTGTGAGCCAGAGGCAGGCCCTGCTCACAGAAGCTGGCAAAGAAAGGGCTGATGCTGCAAGAAGATACGTACCTAAAAGGTACTGAACACTAGATATCAGAACATTCACATACTTGCACATTCCATAACAAAGAACAGGCTGGCCCATCCCAATGACAGGGGCAAAAGGGTAAAATGATGGATAGCGTTGTTTTGATCGAACCAACATGTACAAGGTGAGAGGCGGCACCTTAATACGTAGAGGGGTTGTACCGTGCTACGTAGAAAGGTTGCACCTCATACGTCAGGAGTGATGTGTAACTTGTTTGTATCTGTGTATAAGAATGCATCCCTGGGGCGGTGTCTTTGTCCGGCCGAGGGGGCAGTGGAAAGTCCCGCCACTGACTGAGCCGGGTCCATTGCCAAAAGGCACTTTCTCGTAGTATGCCCTGAGTTAGGCTAAGAAACCTACAGGGAACTGCCATTGTGTCCGAGGTTGCAATAAACCTAGTCGACGTGACTTTGCATCTTACTAGACTTTGTGGTTATTGGGGGTTCTCGTCGGGTCTGCGGTGTCAGCTATCTGCGCAGAGCTGGGGCAGCACACAGAGGAAACTCATGCACGCAGCCGAGTGATATCAACAAGGAGAAAGCAGAGCACCACACTGGTAGCACTCTGACAAACTCTATATAATCTGACATTGAACTCTAGGTTCAATGTCAGATTATATAGGAAAGTTTGTCATAGTAGTTATAGACCCTTCTGGCACTGTAACAGTCTTTCTCCTTCTGCTTATATCCACCCCCTGCTTCCTCATTCTGTCTCTTCCAACCTCCTCCCCCCTTTACTCCCTACCCACACCTCCACTAGCTCACAATGACCTGGCTCCTCCAACCCACCATCATCATCATTCCACATCTTTCTGAATTCCAGTAAGGCTGTATATATCATCAGATAAAATTTCCAGAATGCAATGGAACTTTCTACAGTGTCCATCAAATCTTAGAAAGCACAGGAAATAAGCTCTCCAATATAATATAAATTCTTGTTTTCATAAGTAATTTGTATCTCCACACATTGCATCTAAAACCAAAAGCCTAAGGGACAAAATAGGAACTCAATTCCGATGAACAAATGATGTTGTTATGCAACTTCAGCTGAAGACTCGTCTGAATTTACTTTACTCAACCTTTAAAAACTGAAAAGCATCCTAGACTTAATTGGGTGGCAGCCTGGAGAACAACAATGATAAATGTATTAAATTATCATACTGTAACAATGAAAGGATTCTTCCAGTGTTTCATTTATAACTTCAAATTATGTCAAGTATCAGAGGGGTAGCCGTGCTCATCTAGATCCGTAAAAAGCAACAAAGAGTCCTGTGGCACCTTATAGACTAACAGACGTATTGGAGCATAAGATTTTGAGAGTGAATACCCACTTCATCAAATGATGTGTTGACTCTCTTTTCTGTAATGTCTACAGGGTATGATCTCAGAATACTAGCCAATAAAACCCATCATGCAATACAAAGTTTCAATTCAGTATAATTCCCCAATTAATATAGTGATGTGGAACAGAATGGGCATTTTCAGGGACAATATTTGATTAAACATTCTAGTCACTATGAAATAAGAGAAATATGAGTCATTCATGTTATGCTTTTTAGACTTTTCCAGTTGTTCACTATAAATAACTGATGAATTAATTACTTTTAAATCTGAGACACCTGTTTCTGTCTTGCTGAAGGAAAAATAAAAACATCCCGAGAGAAAGAGAGAGAGAGAGAATCACATTTTGCTGTTAGCTACACTTCTACAGACCTATTAAAGTCAGTGGGGTTTATGGCTAAAATGAGCGCAGAATTTGACCAAGAATGTCCAGTAGCTACAAACATACACAAATGGTAATGCTAACATCTTCATTACTTTTAATAAAATCATTTGCCATTTTTTTCCTGAAAACAGTTTTTATATAAAACAGTTTTATGTGAAACACAGTTTAGCCTCTACACCAAATTCAGATGTCAGTTCACTAAAGTGATAGTGCTATAACTAGCATAAAAGGCTAATCATCTGTGGAAGCAGGGAAAGAATTAATAAGGATTTGAAGGGGATTTTAATGCATGTCAGTCAGTTAGCAAGAGTTAGCCTAGCTGTAACCCTAATGACGTGAGACTTCTAGAAGCAAGAAAGAACTGTGTAAAACGTTATTACGACCTTGCAAATATGCAGGCTGGCGTCTTTTAGGAGTGAGACAAATAAGATAGCAGAAAGGCTTATGTATAAACAAAATGTATTTGTTGCTTTTTACCATCTGTATTATTGCTAGAAATTGTCTGTAACAAAGGTAGAAAGGCTTGCTGTAATTGTTTACCAGTTGAGAGACCTGTCCAGGACTGGGGCGACCATGTGTCCTATGGCACTCTCTCCCTCCATTGTAATTACTGGAGAAATAATAAAGTATTTGATTTTGCTGCACCCAAACAAAAAGCGAGAACTGAGTTTTTCTCCGACAATTTGGGGGCTCGTCCGGGATGGCAACGCCCACGGACCCACAGACGGCTACTACGGATCATTCCCCTTCGAACCCCATAGCGCCACATGAGAGGTATGAGACCTTTTGAAATCTCTATTGGGGTATCGGAGGAGAACTGTCCGTGAGGACGTCTGTCTCTGTTGGGCTCACGCCATCTGAACTTATTGACTGTGCAGCAAGATCAGATGCAAGTGGTATTGGGGAAAGGCCCCAATAAGGTTAGTTTATAGCAGTATTGGGAACTGCTGAGTTGGCCAACAAGGTAATGCATAAGGTAATGCATAAGTAAATGCATTAGAATGCACCAGTGCTGAGGGGTTTTTACTGCCTCAAGAGGGGATGTCATACCGCCTCATGGTATTGGTCCGGACCAGGTAAAGATGCATCGTAGTTTAAAAAAAAAAAAAAAAAAAGGTAAAGAAAAAGGTAAAGAAAAAAAAAGGTTAAAAAGGAAAAAAAAAGAGGCCTTGGTGTGTGTGTGTGTGTGTGTACATCAGTGTGAGTGGCTGTTACCGGAAGACACCCAGAATACCCTGTGAAGCGAATGCTCATGATCAGGACTACTCTAACGCAAGCCCGGTAACTAGTGGATCTTTAGGAGATCTGACCCACGGTGGGCTGACTCGGCCTGGCATAGTCTGGCGAGGAAGCTGCCTGGGTCTAGGCGTGTGTGAACCCATCTTCCCTCCCCTTTCCCTTCTGTGTGGGCTACTGACAGTCTGATCATCTCACTGGATGCAATCAGAGTAAGCGGCGCCGTCTCCCAGAGACTAGCCGACGCTCTTTGCTGAAGGGAGGTGTAAGAGAGTCGTAGTCTTCCTTGTGAGTCTCTCCTGTGTGAGTGCCCTGTAGGGAAAGATCCTTAGTTTCTGAGCCGCTAGCGCGGACAGGGCACCCTCTCTGTGTGTGTAAGTGGAAAATGGGTATGGGACAGTCTAAACATTCCACCTTACCCCCTAAGGGTACCCCAGCATATTACATGTACGTACATTATGGTCCTAAAACCTGCAGGTATTTAGAGAATTGGAATCTTCACACGCATGAAAATCCATCTAAACAATGCCCATTAGAAGGTATCTTCAATCTAGATAAAATCATATATCTCAGAGGAGCCTTTAATCACCAAAGAAAAGCCTCTGACACAGTGTGAGCAATTTGTCTAGGAACGGGTTAATTTGAAATTCAGCTTAGCCCAGAGATAAAGGAGAAGTTGTTTTGTGTTCAAGGTCAAGAATCAGCGCGGACTATGCTAAGTGCAAAGAAAAACTGCTTTCAGCCTCAGCTGATGTGGAAAAATAGAGACGGAGGCAAACCAAAGGCAGTACAAGTTACAGAATTGGAATTATATTTGCAAAGCTTAACTTTCCAGTGAGACATGTGTGAGTATTAAAGTGGCTTAAGGCTTGGGGCATTCATATTTTTCCTGAGTGAGGTGGGAGCATTCCCAACACTCTCCATTGTTGTTTTATTATTTTTAATGAAGCTTTAAAATTTGGTTATATGGTGTGTTTTCTTCCCCCAACCTCCTGCAGTGTCAGTCTGATCACCTGACATGAGGGATAAATTGGTAACAGGAATTTGTCACAGTTTGGTGAGCAATTAAGAATGGGGGAGCCCTGCAGAATTTACACCATCTATCTGTTTTACCCTTGTTATTTTATGTTTGTTTTGTTTGGTACTGTTGGTGTTATATGTTAAGTATTGCATGATTAAAGGTAAGCCCTAATAGAATAAGGAAACACTATCTGGTTTTGTTCTGTTTTGTTTAACCGGTTACTGTTGTTTTTCTGCTCTGTTCATTTGGGCGTTGGGTGTGTGAGCGGAACTGAACTTCTCGTTCGTAATTCCTCAGAGTGGAAGCCATGTGTGCGATGAAGCTCTGAGGTTGTATTGAGATCTTTCTGACCCGCCCCCTGTAACGGACAATGTAATAGAAGTAGAAAATCTGGCTTAGACTGTAATTCTCTTTGCTTTCTGTGTAATTTTCTTTTCTGTTTAAGTGTCGGCAGACAAATGGGTGGGTCTCTGGGTAGACCCCCTAAAGTGGTTTGGATTATATGTTAAGTAAATGTCCTTTACCCAATGGCCATGTATTTTTGCCCACGTGGCAAGCCTTACAAGGGAGGACTCGGGTAGTCTTGTGAGTAGAAATGTTTTAGGGAAAAGACCAGAAGGGTGCGGGCTGGTTGAGAAGCCCACCCTCCTAGCTAAACTGGTAGTGGAGCAAATTGGTGCCAATGGAAGGGACGGCTCAGCGAGAAAAGAAGGATTGGGCCCAGGGGGGCAGGCAACAGACAGAGAGATTGGAGAACAGGTTGGAAACTTTTGAGGGTGTAGTGGAAAGAAGGAGTAAGTGAATATAAGCATGCGGATTTCAAATACTCAGGAGGATATTTGGAATGGTGATTTGAGTTGATAAAAGTGACTGTTGGGAGACAAGCAAGTGATTTTTAAGGAAAGTGAAAAGTTGACTCTGTAGTTGCTGGAGGGAACAGCAGTTGAACTTCGTAAAAATGCTAAAGAGAAAAGTTTTTGGTGTCTTTGAAATGTTTGTAAATAAATTCAGGCAAAGAAATTATTAGATTGCAATCATTTGGCTATGAACAATTTTGTTAAATCAGTTGAAGAATGTATACAGTGCTATGTAATGAAAATTTTATTAGGCTCTAAAGGCACTATAAGTGGTGATGTTTTCTTTCAGTGTTTAAAAGCAGGAGTTAAAAGTAAAAAAAGCAAGCCAGAAAGCATCTGTGTTAATGCAAATTAACTAACTGATAAGGTAGAGGCCGCTGAAACCAGGGCTGTCTAAGAAACACATACGAGAAATATGGGGTAATTCCTCTATTTTGCCTGAAATCAACAAGAGTATTTGTATATTTTAAGTAATGATTGACTGCCCAGAAGGGGTAGACCTGTTTTTGTCTTTCAGATAATCAAAGAAAACTAATGCCAGCTGCACAGCATTCAACGTACCATGATTTACTGGCACAGTCAAAATTATGTTGTGTGTTCTATGTTCTGTCTTGTGGTGTTTGTCTCGTGGCCAGAATTGTTGTGTTTAATATTTTCATGAGATGGTCTCATTTGAAATCAAGCGGAAGTGTTGGATTGAAATGCAGATACTTGTTTTGTTCAACTTAGAATACAAAGTGTTTGGTTACATCAGAAAAATGTGATATACTAAAGTCTACTACATTTTCTTAAGTAAGAGAAAGAAACTACATTGGCCAAATCTTTTAATTAAGAATTGTTGTTAAAATTTGCATACCAACAGTCTTTGGAAGCAAGGATATGAAAAGTTAACCCACTCCCCATATTGTACAGGGGATCCTTTTGGCTACCTCAGACTTCTAGCCAGAGGGCTGGGGATGGTGGAAAGCTATTGGACTAGAGGTTATATTAAGTGAACTTCTCAAAGTGGGTGTGCTTGTCCTGGCTTGTTGTTCCAAAGTTCTGTAATAAGGTTATTTTAGTGAAAGGGTATATGTGGCATACATTGAATAATAAGACTAATGTACTGTATAACAGTAATGTTTATGTGTTCATGGTATAAAAGAAGGTGTATAAGTAAAGAGTAAAAGTTTCCTTTGTAGGTTAAAAAAAAAAAAAAAAAGAAAGCCAAGAAGGGAGAAAAAAAAAAGAATAGCTAACATGCTCAGTCTAAGGATAAGGCGCTGGCCCCAGTCAAGGACACCGCTCACAGCTAAGACTTGGCTGACTACCAAGGAAAGGGGGGGATGGCTGCTGCAGTTAAACGAGATTGGTGTGCAGCAGGCAGCCCACCCTCCTCCTTGGGGACCTTTTGTAAATATTCAGATTGATTTTATTTAAATGTCTAAATGTTGTGGTTATGAATATGTATTAGTTTTAGTTGATGTATTTACCAATTGGGTTGAAGCTTTTCCCTGCAGGAAAGCAGATGTCAGGACTGTTGTGAAATTTTGCTTAAAGATTTTGTACCACGTTTTGGCATCCCTGTGAGTATCAACAGTGATCGTGGAACTCATTTTACTGGACAAATTGTAAAGGAGTTATGTGCAGCTCACTGCCCTCACCACCCACAGTCTGCTGGGACAGTGGAACGCCAGAACGAGATTTTAAAAAATAAACTGGCCAAGATTTGTGCTGAAACAAACTTAAAGTGGCCAGATGCCCTTCCTTTGGCACTGATGAGTATGAGAGCCATTCCCAATCGAAAGACTGGACTCAGCCCTCATGAAATTTTGACAGGACGCCCAATGCGACTACCAGCTGCACCCCCACTAACCCCAGCTCAGATGGACATTCATTTGATGGATAACATAATGCTTAAGTATTGTCAGGCACTAATGAAATGTATTAAGTCTTTTTATACGCAGGTGAAGGAAGCACTACCGAAGGATCCTGTGCAACCTTGCCACTCGTTGGAACCAGGAGACTGGGTCTACATAAAGATCCATCAAGGAAAGCCTGCCTTGGCTCCACGCTGGAAAGGCCCTTTCCAAGTCCTGCTGACTACCAACACCGATGTGAAGTGCCAAAGACTGACTGCTTGGACCCATGATTCTCACTGCAAAAAGACCCCTCCACATCAGAAGAATTTTCCTACTGATAATTAGCCTATTCTTTCTTCTAGTTCTACTGTGCTTCTGGACAGCAGGGAAAAAGGACAAGGTGACATGCTAGCAACCTCTCCCTTGTCCACTGACAAACTACTGTGCCTTTAAACTTTTCTAGAAGAAGCACAAACATTACAGGATGATGTCCTGGTAATCTCCCCTGTAGGATGCTGAACCACGACTGCTTCAGGAAAGAAGAAGAAACACTCAGTCCACTGACATTGCCAAAGTCCAGGAATTCCTGACTAAAAAGGACATTGAGAACTGACCCTGGTGAAGAAACAAAGAATTATACACTGGCAGGAAAAAAATGTTTTGTGGGAACCATGCTTGGGAATGTGGTATTGATTGGATTTTGGGGTTTAATCTACAGGCTGCGCCCTGTGTTTTGGATAAATCCTTCAGTATGTATTGCCCTCCCTCATTGGATTTTAAATGGCATTGCCCTTATCAGGTTTTCAAATCACTTCTACATACCCAGATTGCTCACAAGGGGCTGCCATTAGATTAGCACAACAAAAAAAGCCTGGGTTATTTCCTCTGGACAAAAAGGGAATTGACCAGATCCCTGTGGGCTGGGGCCAATAGTGTAGAAGCCATTTGGACTATTCTTAAAGGCCAAGAACATGATAAAAAATTGGGCCAACTAGAAAAGGCCACTAGCCTTATTTTTGAAACTCAGCTATCTTAAGTACAGGCTGGAGTTGGTGAGTTACATGTCATTTCCACCCTTAGTTCTATGACCCAGAAGTTGCTGACAGAGATGGTATTGAATATCACTGAGGCTGGGAAGGCATTGCAGTGGGATCTAGACCAGACTTGGCCCACTGCCCTTACAGACACATCAGGAGTACCATCTGATTTATGGTCATGGAAACATACTTGGACACTTTCTGGATGGCAGTGTGAACATTTACAGTGCTCCTTCCAAGCATTTGGACCGGTTAGGGGGGTGTGGGTTCCCACATACCGAATCCTGCTGGGTCCATGGGGAGGATGCATGTGGGACTGTAATTATTTACTGAGACATCTGGGAAATTAGACCACCTGGTATACCTAACTGATTTCTAGACAGTACCCCTAGAATAACACCTGACATTTTGGATAAGAATAGAGAGTCAATGGACATTTTGGCCGTTAGAACCACCACAGCTCAGTGTATCTATAAACTGAAGCCAGGGGAAGTTGTCACTGTTTATGACAATATTTGCTGAGAGGGTGGAGGTCAAGGAACTACCCTGACGGGACACCCACTTTTTTTCAAGCTAATGATAGCTGTGTGTACGTTAAAGCCATCACATTGCAAGATATACATATTGATCTTACCACTGCTGCAGGCAATTATATCATTTACTGGCCTGCAGATAGAATGTTGCAAGTAGCTCTTAGAGTTCAGGTATATTTTAATTGGACTAGAGTAGTGCCTGATCGGTTTCAAAATTTGCTTTCATTGTTACCAAAGGTTCAAAGAATCTCTGAATTGCAAGGGCAAATTCACATACTTCAGAATATATATCAAGCTGAAAAGAATGCCTTTCATACAGCTTATAGAGTGTCTACTTTATGTACTAAGTATGATGTCTTGTGCTTTGTAACCAAAATTGTATAACAGCCCCATTATATTATTCCTATGGGAATGTTATTGTTTGTAGTGTTGTTAGTTAATTTAGGATTATGTTATTGTTGTTGTTGAAAAAAAACGTAATAGCAATACCTTTCATGTTCATGCTAATCATGCATTGTCATTACATCCAATCAAAACACCTAAGGTTGAAACATCTGATGTAGAATCTGAAATCCACGAATTAATGCAAATAGAGATTTGAAAATATTTGTTGTACTAGAAGTACAAAAGGGGGGAGTGTGGAAGCAGGGAAAGAATTAATAAGGATTTGAAGGGGATTTTAATGCATGTCAGTCAGTTAGCAAGAGTTAGCCTAGCTGTAACCCTAATGACGTGAGACTTCTAGAAGCAAGAAAGAACTGTGTAAAAAGTTATTACGACCTTGCAAATATGCAGGCTGGCGTCTTTTAGGAGTGAGACAAATAAGATAGCAGAAAGGCTTATGTATAAACAAAATGTATTTGTTGCTTTTTACCGTCTGTATTATTGCTAGAAATTGTCTGTAACAAAGGTATAAAGGCTTGCTGTAATTGTTTACCAGTTGAGAGACCTGTCCAGGACTGGGGCGACCCTGTGTCCTATGGCACTCTCTCCAGCAATTTTACTGGTATAGATCCCAATTTCATGCTTCTTATGTTTACTACAAATCCAGATGCTGAACATCAATATTGCATACTTGCAGTTACCTCAGATTAAACACTTAAAATGCAGCAGTTTAATCTACAAGATGTGATTACATCTCTGGGTAGGCATATCTTTGCTAGCTTTAATCTAGCTAGCTTAGCTAAAAATAGCAGTGAAGACATGGCAGCATGGATCTCAGCATGGGTTAGGAACATGAATATGTACTAAGGATTCTAGGCAGATTTTTATAACCCACAGCATGGTCCACACCAGTCATCTTTATGGCTAATTTCAGTAGCATTAGCTAGATTAAAACTAGCGTGGGCATCCCTGTGCAATAGGCTTGCCAGGCGTCCTGTTTGCGGATTCCAGAAGCAGTGGCGTGTCCCCCCTCCAGCTCTTAGGTGCAGGAGCGATCACAGGGGCTCCTCACTCTGCCCCCCTCCCCCACAAGTGCCGGCTCCGCAGCTCCCACTGGCAGCCCTGAGCTCCTCCTGCACCCAAACTCCCTCCCGGAGCCCACACCCACTCCCACACCCCAACCGCAGCCCTCAGCCCTCTCTTGCACTCTGTATCCCTGAGCCCCAGCCTGGAACCTCCTCCTGAACACCAAACCCCTCATCCCTGGCCCCATCCCACAGGCCTCAGCCCCAGCTGGAGCCCTCTCCCACACACACCCTACCCCCCCCGCCCCAGACTGGATCCTGCTCCAGCACCCCAAACCCCTCATCCCCAGCCCCACCCTAGATCCTGCACCCCCAGCTGGAGCCCCACCCCCACCCCCTCCCCCTCCCTCAGCCCAGTGAAAATGACCAAGTGAGGGTGCGGGAGAACGAGCAATGGGGAGGAGTGGAGGGAGTGGGGGGTGGGGCCTCAGAGAAGGGGCGGGGTACAGCAGGGCCTCAGGCTGGGGCAGGGGGCAAGGCAAAGGTATTCAGCTTTCTGCAGTCAGAAAGTTGGCAACCCTACTACCCAAGTTGCAATCACAACTGTGACTGTAGTTATATACTGAAAGAGGCTCAGCAATATAGCTGAGCAAGTAACAAACCTTTTGGTTGCTGGCAATTCTGGAAAGCAAATGTTTCAGGATGAACAGAATTTGATTTTAACTTATAGAAAATTTTAATGTGAAAAGTAGTTTCAAATAAAAAAAATCAAAATGTTTCAATTAGAAAATGTTGAAACAAAATATTTGGTTTGTTTGTTTTGTTAAATCAAATAAATTTGGTAAAATTGACATAAATCCCCAAAAAATGTTTTGAGAAAACAGAATCTGCATTTTCCCCTCACCTTCACAGCCCAGTCCCCAATGCCACCAGCCCTCCCACAGCCACAACCCCTCCCTCCCCCACACACAAATTGGGGCATGATGGGTCCCTGGAAGGCAGCCTTACTGCTTCCTCAGTTATTCTGCTGGAGAAATACTTCCCCAGCCTCAAATGGGAGTTGCAGGGCTCATTTACACTGTTCCAGCCAGAGACCTGTTTGGAGACGAAATATCTCACCCCATGATTTGATATTTCACATATAGTAACTCTTTACAAGTCATATGATTCAGATAAACATTGACCCAGTGCTCCACTCAGTCTGAAGAAAACATTTTTTTGTCTGTGAAAGGTTAGATAACTTCTACACTTAAATTAAATTTTCATGTACTTTTACACTTTTGAGTGTCAGATTGAACCAGAAACAGAATGCTGAAAGAGTGCAAAAAAGGTTATTCTTTTTATATTTTTAGTCTAATCAGATACAAGCTATTGGATAAGTGAGCCCACCCTTGCAAAAATTTCAACCCAGTTTTGCAGGCTTAGGACATTCTGAGAATTCATAAAAGCATCCAAATTTTTGCCCTGCACCTGAAATTGGATCCACTTGCATGGAACCAGGGTAGATAAAAATTAATTATTTAAAAAAATTGATTTTTTTATTTAAATCAGATTTTTTTGATAAAATGCTTTCTAAAACTATCTAAAGATCGTTTTAATTAAGATACATTATAGCTCAAAGATATCTCAGCATGTAATAGGGATTATATATCCTAATTCTATAGTATGAGACAATGTATTCATGTAATGTTTAAGAAAAGTTTTGTATGTTCAGGACCCAATTTTACAGAGTTCCAGGGGCTTCTGTACAGATTATTTAGGTTAATCTTTCTATCTACCCAATGAGTCTCAGTGCTCAGTCTAGAAGATACCACCAGAGATGCTTAGTTTTGCAATTCTCAAACTGTGGATTTGTGTCTCCAGAGATAACATGCTGGTTAACAGGAAAAATATTTTAAAATAAGTAAATAAATATATAGAGGTGGGAAATGACAGATCTCAACCCTATTGTCCCTCTGCAAACTTGTGTACACAGAATCAATCCCTTACCTCTCTCTCTAAAAGTGCAAAGCTTCAGAAAGTTCATTGAATAGAAGATTGTTAGGGGTGGAATAGATCTGGACAAGGACAAGGGAGATAAATGTGAGTAGGAGGGACAGGCAGTAGAAACAAAAGTGATATTCCAGAAGTATTGAGATCTTTCTGAGTGTAGCCTTCATCAATCTGAGATCTACCATACCATTCTCTCACTAGAAGGGAAAACCTATAATGGCAGCAGGCCATAAAAGAGACCCAGTTTGGAAATATTTTAATGAAGTTCCTCTACGTATGGGTAAAACAGGCATGTGTACAAAATGCAAACAGTGCATCAATAATGCAAGGCCTGATTGCCCAAATGAAACAACATCATGAGAAGTGTTCCTTATAAGGAGGAAGCTGCATTGAAGATGATGAAGGAACATGTAGGATCTTCAGGTTGGTAAATTTCTTTATTTCATACTTCTTTCTTAAGGATTGCCTGTCTTCCTTCTGGACTATTCTTGAATTCTCATGTTTGAGCAAAAAAAAATATAGTTGTTACTCTATTTTAGATGCAGTTGTGATAAAAAATAAATAACTTAAATAGGCAGATTTTTACAATTTCACCTTTAAAGTAGTACTGAGTGCCAGTGAATGCAATGAGCAATACTAAATGAGCAGTATGGTAATAATAATTAAATAACTGCATTGACTTATTTTGTTTAGGAGAATACATCCTCAACGTACAAGATTCTGAAGACTATCCACCTTCAGGATCACCACCATTTTCTATAGTTTCAGAGTTATCTGCCAATGATAGTGTTTCAGTCACATCATGTATGTCCCATAGACATCGTGTATATCATCTGTAGCAAACAGAAAAGAATCTCCATCATTCAGAAACAACCCTAGATAAATTTGTGATAAGAACCAGCAGATTACAAAACTAGGTAGTTGATAAAAAAAAAATTGCCTGGTTTGTTTATGCAGCCAACTCTCTTTTCCATATGATTGAGAACCCACACTTCATTAACATGGTTCAGTAATTAAGACCAGGATAGAGTCCACCCAACAGAGCAGATGTCACATACAAATTGCTGGATAAAGTGTAAGTAAAATAAATTGAACAGTGTGCAAAAGGACTAGAGGGTAAAATTGTTAACCTGAGTCTTGATGGGTGGAGAAATGTCCAAAATGATCCTGTTGTATGTGCTTGTGTGACAACAGAAGAAGGGAATGTCTTGCTTACAGAAACAATTGATACATCAGGAAATGCACACACAGCAGAATACTTACAAGAAGTAGCAGTAAAATCTCTAACAAACTGAAAAAAAAAATCAAATGTCAGGATGAAGCTTGGTCACAGACAATACTGCAAATGTATCCAAGATGAGAAGAAATTGTTTAGAAAAGAGTCCCAAGCTAATAACATAGAGTTGCAGTGCTCATTTGATGCATCTCCTAGCCAAAGACTTCAGTGTTCCAAAAATAAAGGCTAATGTTGTTGAAATTGCAAAATACTTCCGTGACATCTTTACAGCAGCTGCTCTGAAAAAAAATGGGAGGAACTAAGCTAGTTCTCCCACAAGATGTGTGATGGAACTCAGTAGTGGACTGTTTTGAGCACTATATCAAGAACTGGCCTAATCTGATGACAGTTTGTGAACAAAATTGTGAAGAAAAATAGATGGTACTGTCACAGCCAAAGTTCTCAATATTGGCCTTAAGAGAAATGTTGAACACATGCTGAGTACCAGGAAGCCTATTCCTGTAGCCTTGAACAAAGTCCAGGGAAATAGCTGTTTTATTGCTGATGCTGTTGAAATTTGGAAGGAACTGAGTGAAATCTTAAAAAGAGAAATATGCAATGACAGAATTAAATTATAAGCATTAAAAAAATGAATGGAACAAGCACTATCTCCAGCTCATTTTCTTGCAAATATTCTCAATACCCAGTACCAGGGTCAAACCTTAACTGCTGAAGAAGAGGAGTTGGCTATGACATGCACATCCAGAAATCATCCTTTCATAATGCCAACTATAATACACTTCAGAGCTAAGAGTGAACCATTCAAGAAATCTATGTTTGCTGATGATGTTTTAAAGAAAGTCACACCAATGAACTGGTTGAAGTCACATAAGCAGTTGGATTCAAAGACTGTTGAAGTGATAATCTCTTTTAACAGCAGTGGCTTCTTCTGCTGGCGTAGAAAGAATATTTTCTTTCTTTGGACTAATTCATTCCAAATGGAGAAATCGTTTGAGGCCTGAAAAAGCAGGAAAGCTTGTTTTTCTTTTCCAGATTATGAACAAATAGGAAAATGAAGGTGAAGACGACTGAGTTAGCTGCAGAAGCCAATATTTTCTCATGTTGAGAATGAGATAAACAGTTCATTTCTGCTACAGTTTTGAGATCATTGTCCATTAGGATCCTGTCCTTATGGTTTATGTGAGATACAACAAATGTAAATACTTGTGATATTAACAAAAAGAGAGTCAGACCATATTTTAAGTGGATCCAAAATAAGTAACCTTGAAAAGAAGCAAACAAAACCAGCAAGGACAATTTGCATCCTTGGTTGTGAAATTCTTAAATTAAACCAAAATTATCTGCCTGGAAAATAGTATTAATATCAAGAGTGTGTTGAATCTTATTAAAGATAGCCAATGTCATAAATAGAAAGGTTTTTGTAGTATAACTTTCATTATATGTTGTTAGACTAAGTTTATGAACCGCATCATGCACGCTTAATTCCATTTCTTGCTTTCAACAAGGAAGATGAAAACACTCTAGTACTAGTTGCATATTAGACATGTCAATAGACATCCATCTTCAGTCTTTTATGTTTTCTATATGTCTCAGATAAGGCCAATTAAAAACCTCATGTTATAATTGCAGCAATCCACAAGCACTACCATACTAATGTGAACAAGTTTTGTGGGTCACTAAATAACTCCTCCTCCCTACAAACTCCCTTTTTTCTTTATCAAGAAAATAAATAGATAAATGTAAATTCTACAAATATTTTAAAAGGACTTGCTTGTTACAAGCATTCTAGATCAAGGATCTGCCTCAACTCCCTCTTTAGCTAGGTGGAGTACTTAGATGAAGATAAACATTTAAAAAATGAACCATTTCTCCTCTTTTTGCTGCTTGATTAGAGGTAGAGACATTTTCTGAAGCCAAGAAGCCATTTCACTGTACATCTCTGAAATAAAGTGAAGCCCTATCACAGACTAAATCTCTAACCCTGCAAATACCTTCATGCATGTTTAAATCAATGCAATTACTCATGTGTTTAAAGTCAAGCATGTTTATACATGTTTGCAGGATCACAGTGCAAGAGCTGGATTCTGCAAGGTGCTAAGCGTTTTGGCCCCAATCCAAGCAAGCATTTGAGCAAATTAATAATTCCATTGGGACTACTCACAGTCTTAAGTGCTGGGATGAATCAGGGAATGAGAGAACTATTTGTTGAGTTCCTTGTTAAAATACTTGTAGTAAACCTGGGCTCTGAAATAAACTTTCCAGCCCACAGCAATACATCCACATTTTAAAATACTTACAATTGGTGGCAGAGAGAAATATATATTAACCAGAGCTTTAAAAACATCAGACCTCCAAATAGTTGTGGGTTTTTAAATTAAATTTTGAAACCGAACAACACAGGTAATAAAAAATGAAATACATAAACATAGTCAAAATGATAAGAAATATTAACTCAACACTTCAGAAATTCAACCGGAAGGTATTGATCTGCACCATTTGCAGATGAGGGACTTCAACTACCCAGACATCTGTTGGGAAAATAACACAGTAGGGCACAGATTATCCAATAATTTCTTGGAATGTATTGGAGACAATTTTTTTTTATTTCAGAAGGTGGAGATAGCTGCCAGGGGAGAGGCTGTTCTAGATTTGATTTTGACAAATAGGGAGGAACTGGCTGAGAATTTGAAAACGGAAGGCAGCTTGGGTGAAAGTGATCATGAAATGATAGAGTTCACGATTCTAAAGAATGGTAGGAAGGAGAACAGCAAAATAAAGACAATGGATTTAAGAAGGCAGACTTTAGCAAATTCAGGGAGTTGGTAGGTAAAATCCTATGGGAAGCAAGTCTCAGGGGAAAAACAATTGAAGACAGTTGGCAGTTTTTCAAAGAGACATTATTAAGGGCACAAGAGGAAACTCTCTCACTGTATAGGAAAGATAAGAAGTATGGCAAGAGACCACCCTGGCTTAACCAGGAGATCCTCAGTGATCTAAAAATTAAAAAAAAAATAGCCCTACAAAAAGTGGAATCTAGGTCAAATTACAAAGGATGAATATAAACAACGCAAGTATCTAGGGACAAAATGAGATCAAACTAGCTAGAGACATAAATGGTAACAAGAAAATGTTCTACAAATGCATTAGAAGCAACAGGAAGACCAAGGACAGGGTAGGACCATTACTCAATGAGCGGGGGAGGGGGGAAAATAATAACAGAAAATATGGAAATGGCAGAGGTGCTTAATGATGTGTTTGTTTCAGTTTTCACCAAGAAGGTTGGTGGTGATTGGACGTCTAATGTAATGAATGCCAGTGAAAATGAGGTAGGATCAGAAGAGGCTAAAATAGAGAAAGAAAAAGTTAAAAATGACTTGGACAAATTAGATGTCTTCAAGTCACCAGAGCATGATGAAATGCATCCTAGAATACTCAAGGAGCCGACTGGGAAGATATCTGAGCCACGAGTGATTATCTTTGAGAAGCCATGGAAGACAGGGGAGACTCCAGAAGACTGGAAAAGAGCAAATATAGTCCCCATCTATAAAAAGGGAAATAAGGACAACACAGGGAATTACAGGCCAATCAGCTTAACTTCTGTACCCAGAAAGATAATGGAGCAAATAATTAAGCAATCAATTTGCAAACATCTGGAACATAATAAGGTGATAAGTAACAGTCAGGATGGATTTCTCAAAAACAAATCATGTCAACCCAACCTGATAGCTTTCTTTGACCAGGTAACAAGTCTTGTGGATAGGAGGGAAGTAGTAGACACGGTATATCTTGACTTTAGTAAAGCTTTTGATACTGTCTCACAAGACCTTCTCAAACAAACTAGGGAAATGCAACCTAGATGGAGCTACTATAAGGTGGATGCAAAACAGGTTGGAAAAATGTTCCCAGAGAGTAGTAGTTGTCAGTGGTTCACAGTCATGCTGGAAGGGCATAATGAGTGGGGTCCTGCAGGGATCAGTTCTGGGTCTGGTTCTGTTCAATATCTTCATCAATGATTTAGTTAATGGCATAGAGAGTATATTTATAAAGTTTGTGGATGATACCAAGCTGGAAGGGGTTGCAAGTGCTTTGGAGGATAGGATTATAATTCAAAATGATCTGGACAAACTGGAGAAATGGTCTGAAGTAAACAGGATGAAATTCAATAAGGACAAAAGCAAAGTACTCCATTTAGGAGAAACCATCAGTTGCACACACACAAAATGGGAAATGACTGCATAAGAAGGAGTACTGCGGAAAGGGACCTGGGGGGTCACAGTGGACCACAAACTAAATATTAGTCAACAATGTAACACTGTTGCAAAAAAAGGGAACATCATTCTGGGATGCATTAGCAGGAGTGTTGTAAACAAGACATGAGAAGTAATTCTTCCACTCTACTCCGCTCTGATTAGGCCTCAACTGGAGTATTGTGTCCAGTTCTGAGTGCCACATTTCAGGAAGGATGTTGGACAAATTGGAGAGAGTCCAGAGAAGATAGACAAAAATGATTAAAGGTCTAGAAAACATGACCTATGAGGGAAGATTGAAAAAAACTGGGGGTTGTTTAGTCTGAAAAAGAGAAGACTGAGAGGGGACATGGTAACAGTTTTCAAGTATGTAAAAAGTTGTTTCAAGGAGGAGGAAGAAAAATTGTTTTTCTTAACCTCTGAGGATAGGACAAGAAGCAATGGGCAGGGACGACGAGGGGGCGGGGAGGGGGAAGCTGGTATAAATTACCGGGGCCTGGCTGTCTGGAAGGGGGCCCAGGGCCCAGCTTCCCCGGCCCTATTTAGCCAGTCCGCCCTTGCTGGGGGGCCCGAAAATTTTTTTTCACCGGGGCCCGAACCCTCTCTTGGCGGCCCTGGCAATGGGCTTAAATTGCAGCAAGAGAGGTTTAGGCTGGACATTAGGAAAAACATCCTGACAGAGTGGTTAAGCACTGGAATAAATTGCCTTGGGAGGTTGTGGAATTTCCATCATTGGAGATTTTTAAGAGCAGGTTAGACAAAGACCTGTCAGGAATGGTCTAGATAATTAGTCCTGCCTTGAGTGCAGGGGACTGGGCTAGATGACCTCTCAAGGTCCCTTCCAGTCCTATGATTCTGTGATTTATTACATACAAAGTCCAATCTGTTTTGGAAATAATATATGTTTCCCCCCCCAACATATCATCAACCACTACCATATGTCCTCAATGTGGGGGATTGCCTCTATAATACAATATGAATAAAATGCACTAACAGTGCTTCTAGCTTCAGTGATTTATTCGTTTGCGGGGGAAGTAACCAGGTGAATTTCCCCAACCTCTCTTCCATTTTAGACAATCTATTCCCTGACTCTGTATATTCAATAATTCCCCCACCCAGAGACCACATTTGTTTCCCTCCTCCTCTATATTTCCTTTGTTTTGCATTATCTCTTTCTAAATGTTTCATGACACAATACAGCAATAGATTTACTTCTGCCTGCAGCTTTGAAACCTTTGAGTGGTGCTCTCCTCCCTTCAGGAATTTCATAAATAAATCACTACTAACTTAGTTACACAGGATTCTGAGTACCTAGGAATTCCAGGGGACAGGCTCAGGAATCCATTGACATGTTTATTTTGGGTACAGCACAAGCCCAGTTTTTGGAAAGGCTTTGGAATAAATACAAAAATCTCTGAACAAACATGATTCTGGATAAATGGAAGTGCAGTGTGTATTATGATACGCAGTTAGGGTGACCATCTTTTCAAAAAGCAAAAGCAGGACACATGCAGGAGCCACCCCCTGCTTCTCCTCTCCCCGCCAACCCCTCCACCCCCTTGCCCTCTTCTTTACCCTGAGGTCCCGTCTCCAACCAGGTCAGAACACAGAGCTGGGCCATAGTAAGAGCCACTCGGGGAGCCCTGGACTCTCCACCTGTGTGTGTTTGGGGGGTGCCAAGGTACCCAAGAGCAGGCCCATATCCCCACCCCTAGGGTCACACCGCCCAGGGCAGGTAGAGAGTCCAGGGTTCCCCACAGCAGCCAAGGCTCCCTGGGCAGCTCTTATTACTGCCTGACTCCAGCTTCTGGCCTTGTCAGGGTGGGAAGGGGGATTCAGGGGGAGGACCTCATGGCAAAGGGGAGAAAAAGCCCACCTAAGCCCCTCCCACTCCAGGAACCACCACCGAGCCTTGGACAGGCACGGAGCTGCGCTGCAGGAAATCCAGGACAAATGCTGTCCCTGGAGTCATTCAGCTCAGGACTGGGACCTGAATTCTGCATTTCAGGACTCTCCCTCCCAATTCAGGACAGATGGTCACCCTACATGTAGTAAGGATAGGACTGACCATTAGCTACCTAGGAATTTTGGCCTATCACAGTCTTCAGTGATTGAGTTGTCCCTAGATGTTGTTAATTTGGTGTGTGTGTGTGTGTGTGTGTGTGTGTGTGTGTGTGTGTGTGTGTGTGTGTGTGTGTGTGAGTGAGAGAGAGAGAGAGAGAGAGAGAGAGAGAGAGGTCTGTACAATAAACATATATTTACATGTATATTTGTAATTATGATGTACTATTATCTGAATAGCTAGAGAACCAGCAATGATCAGGAGTGATGAGTATCAGTGTAAAACAACATTAATTTTCATAGATTTAAAGTCCAGAAGGTATCACGGTTATCATCTAGTCTGACCTCCTGGATACAACAGGCCATAGAACTTCCTTAAAATAAGACCATATATTTTAGGGAACAAAATCCAATTTTGATTTAAAAATTACCAGTGAAGGAGAATCCACTATTACCCTTGCTAAATTGTTCCAATGGTTAGCCGAGATCATAACAATAGCTGTGACAGACTGAAGCATTTGATACTCCCCCTCCATTCTCCAGTACACACACGCACTGGTTTCTATGAAAAAGTCAACATGTACTAAGAATCACCACACCACTGTATCAGGAATATTACAATTATTTTCTATTCTAAAAGTAGAAATAAACCAAAGTGCAGCAACTATTGTCACTTTTTTGACTTTTTAGCAGTGACCACAGTAGACATGGTTTGTGTAAACAAAAAAGAAAATTAAATTATATTACCATGCAACATGGGCTGACAAAAGATCTGTGCATTATATAGTGTCTCATAAATTTTTATGTGTTCCAGTTTTAAAACATACTGAAAGAAATCTATCACTAGAGGATTGTTCAAGACTTCATAATAGCTCTTAGGGTTCAGCAAAGGATATATTCAGCTTTCATATCATATAGGATTGCAGAGAATGATTTTTCATGTTTAGTTTAGACTTCCCAAATCTATCAATGAGTCAGAGGTAGCCAGCTGTCACAATGGAAGCTTTTTAGAAAAGCATCTTGTGCATGTACCAAAATGATGGACACAGTCAAATATGGTTGTTGGAAACTATCATTACTATACACTACCCTGCTGAGATTATTCGATGCTTTAAAGAGACAGAAGTAGTCTCTCTTTAAAGAAAGGTTTCCTTCATACCTTTTATTTCCTCTCAAAGAGGTTGCTCTTTTAAATGATAACTTTTAGACAACTATATAGCAGGAGCACTAGGAAATTAAGAAACTAGGAAAATAAGAGATACAATCTGTTACACTCCAGCTAAAATAAGCACTCATTTTTTAAATAAAAAGTAAAAACCAAAATTCAGATTTTTATTATTTAAGTGATGGCAGTGTGTGCAGTGCTCTACAAGGGGGAAAAAAAGCATGAAGAATGTGTAATATAAGTGAAACAAGAAAATAAGATAAGGGTAGGGAAGGAGCTACCACAGATTTTTTATTGTTCATTTTGTTTTTTCTAACTCTTTTGGTAAACATGGGTTGAAATACTGCAAACCATTGTGTAATGCAATTGTAATCTAGTGTGTTTAAAATCAGGAATTTTGAAGTCATCAATACTTTGTGACTTTAAATTTTCAAAATGAAATAAAAAATTAAAATCTTCTTTGCTATTTAGAGAACCATCTCCAACTTAGGGGCCAGGCCCTAGCAGGGGTGCTCTAACTAGTTCAGGGGGTACAGAGAAGGGAACAATACATGGGTGGAGTCTTTGGATCTGTTCTTCTGCCGTGCAACTATGCTTCTGTAACCGTATGTAATGTACCCTCTTGAAAAACACCCCCTTTCACTTTCTTCTTCCATAACCATTGCTAATGAAAATGATTACTGATGCAGCTGACATGCACAGTGTTGCAGGTTTAAGAAGCAGCTCATTGAATTGTGTCTTACTCCTCTTCTCCAATAGCATTTAGCTAGACTTCAGGAACATGAAACCCCAACCTCTAGCATAATTTAATCTTCTGCTAAGGTGGGAGGAGAGTAGAGTAGAGAGGGAAAGCCACAAAACAAAAATAAAATGCACTAAACTTTAGAAGCAATACCAAAAAGAGGTCACATTTTAAGGGGGGGGGGTGGTGGAGAGAGAACAGTTGCAGAATAAAAGATAGAAAATGGACAGGAAAAAAAACTGTGCCAGGGAATGGCAAGAGGGGACACAAGAGGTGGGGCACCCTGAAATTTTCATAAGGGTTATTGTGACTAATAACGGCCTACAATAAGGGTGGCACCACGAGAAAGAAATTGGTATCCAATGAGTTAGAGGCGTCTCAAAGACTTGATTGTCCAGCTGTAGTATTTTTTCCTAGGAACTCTCTGTGGGGTGAGAGGTGGGGAGGGGAATGGGGAAGACAAGAGAATGTACATCCCCAGCCTCTACACTCCCTTCTTCAGCCAGCCCACTGCAGCCCTGATCAATCCCCAGGCTCTGTGGGGAAAGATGGAGGTAGGAACACCACAATGAAAGTGGTACAAGGGTGCTCTCCCTTCTTCCATGTGGAAGGGGCCATGATCCACATATGGATGGTCCCATCCAAGGATGGACCCAACAGGCTAATTGGGTCCATTTAAAATCTATGTGCATGTGTGCATACATGCATAAACACACACACATGGTACTGATTGTTATAGGCCACTGGATACTAAACAAACAACAAAATTGAACAACATTTAAAAACACAATATTACCCATTTTAAAAGAGGAAAACAAGGGTGTAATAAACTTTAGTTGTTTTTTGAATTGTTAAGTTTGTTAAGTTAAGTAATATTAAAAAGAAATAAAAGCTGTGGTTATCTATTTCAAAACCAAGTGTAATATATTAACTAGTTACTCCCAACCCTGTCTTTGAAGATTTCCATAAATTCTTATATCCAATATTACATTTATTTTTATTTCAGTTGGCTAGCAATAATCTCTTTCCAGGTCTTTGATGTAGGCAAGACATGAACTTAAAGAAATCACGTGTGATAGCACATTATGGAAGCACAATACTAAAGGGAAAAAAGGATATAGGAGTGAAAAGCTGTGGATTAATACCATAGTAATTCTTGAAAATGTGCTTATTACTTTTGGGAATGGAGTTAGTAATGGAAATTCCTGAAATCAGTATGTTTTGCCATGGTGTTGTTTTCTAAAGCAACAGAATGAAACTGAAACGGTTTCCCCCTCTAATATTGTTCCTTGAAATTGAGATTTTTTTTTAATGCTGATTTTGTTTACATTGTAGGCATTTGATATTTAGGAACATTCAGTACAACAATTTGTCCACCTTCTACACAAGCTTTGCAAAATTGGAAACAAGATTTAAAAAAAAAATTAAGCCCTGTCCTGTGTATCTTGGACATTTCTAACAGACCTCTCATGATACTATGAAGGTGCTCATTCCAAAAGAGCAACTTGAAACATAACCTGTCCTTTAATATAGAAGTTCAGTAAATCTAAGTAATTTAGACAGTACAGAAAGGCATTTCTGAAAATTGTTCATGTCTGCGATTAAGTTTAATAATCAAATTTATATTTACCTACTCACGTAAACAGAGTCCCTAAGTGACCTTCTTCTCTGAGGCAGTGAAAGAAGTAAATGAGTAAAAAAATAACAAAAATAAAAAAACAAACAAAAACAGATGAAGGAGCCTTTGTGGTAAACTTACATATTCTGGGAGGCAACATTTTCCCTTACCTAATTCAGTAAACTAGGTGATGTCTGTGATGGGTTCGGTCACAGAGACCCCCATGAGGCGGTCACCTGATGTGCTGGAATTACCTCTGAGCCCATTTTCCCTGCCAGCTTGGAACTTCAGAACCCTCCCTTGTTGAGCCAGACACACTAGTCTGCTGCAACACAGACTGGTCCATACCCCCAAAGCTGCAGACTTTAACCAAAAAGTGCTCAGCAAGTCACCTATATCCAGCACCCAGACACCCAACTCCTAATGGGATCCAAACCCCAAATAAATCCATATTACTCTGTATAAAGCTTATACAGGGTAAACTCACAAATAGTCCACCCTCTATAACACTGATAGAGAGAGATATGTACAGTTGTATGCTCCCCTAGGTATTAATCACTTACTCTGGGTTAATTAATAAACAAAAGTGATTTTATTAACTATAAAAAGTAGGATTTAAGTGGTTTCAAGTAACAACAGACAGGACAAAGTAAGTTACTAAGCAAAATAAAATAAAACATGCAAGTCTAAGCCTGATACATTTAAGAAACTGAATACAGGTAAATCTCACCCTCAGAGATGTTCCAATAAGCTTCTTTCACAGACTAGACTCCTTAGGCTGGGCCAAATCCTTTCCTCTGGTACAGTTGTTAGTTCCAGCTCAGGTGGTAACTAGGGGATTTCTCATGACTGGCAGCCCCCTTTGTTCTGTTCCACCCCCTTTTATAGCTTTGGCACAAGGTGGGAATCTTTTGTCTCTCTGGGTCTAAATGGAAAAGCACCAGGTTTAAGATGGATTCCAGTATCAGGTGACATGATCACATGCCTCTGTAAGACCTCATTCTCCATTCTGTCAGGGCTAGCCTGCAGGTACCCAGGAAGGTTTGTGAGTAAACAGAGCCATTCACAACCAATTGTCCTAACTAGTGGGAGCCATCAAGATTCCAAGCCACCATTAATGGCCCACACTTTGCATAGTTACAATAGGACTTCAGAGTTATACTTCATATTTCTAGCTTCAGATACAAGAATGATACATTCATACATTCAAGAATAAGATTATAAGCTTTGTAATGATACCTTACAAGACACCTTTTGCATAAAGCATATTCCAGTTACATTATATTTACACTCATAAGCATATTTCCATAAACATATGGAGTGCAACATCACACTGTCTAGCTTTTGAGGGAGTGGCCAATTCAAAGAAGCAGTGCACACTGGCCAACTTCCAGCTGGATGTCCAAAGATCATCCCTGAACTCAAACTTTGGCCTCAGCTCCATCTGCTTTGCATTGGCTCATGAAGTTTCTAAAGTATTTTTGTATTTTCCTGAAGATTTTATCATGGGAATTTAACACGGAACTGAAAAATACTATACTGTAAGTAACTCACTGAATTTAATTTGCAGTGTTGTTGCTGAAAGTATTGATTTCATTTTTAGGGGGGTGAAATTGTTTGCTTTTTAATTATGATGAGTATATAAAATTACAAATATTCTTTCTGTAGTGGTATTTAGCAAGTGCCCATGTATTCTCCAGCACAATTAACTCAAATTCTTCAGCAAAGTATGTCAAATATTTTAATTTGCAGGTAAATATGTTAAAAAGAGGCTAAATGACTTAGGAGCATAAGTCCTATTGGCTATCAAAGGGCCTCAGTTACTTAGGTGCTTTTGCTATATTCATATTCATCTCTTTTATTAAACAGATTTAATAATATAAAAATGCTAAAAATGCTCTGACTTCAGTGTTTCTCAGAATGTTAGAAAATAAAGCCTCTTATTTGGGTACCTAAACACGGATTTCAGAACCTAGCTTTAGGCACTCGTTTTTGAAAAATCTCATCAACAGCCTAAAATGCAACTGATGTATTTATTTATTTGCATTGTAACAGAAGAATGTTGTCCGGTATATGCTGTCCTCCTAAAGACCTCAACACAGCTCAAGAATGAAGGTATGCTACAACTGCATTAACACAAGTAAAGACTGAGTTAACACACAAGTTTGTGCTGCCTCAGCCAGATTCCAGATTCTGTCACAAGTGCTTTTCCACAACACAGCGATTTTTATCAGATGATTTATTACTGGCAACATTGTTTGGTGCTAGGATATTTGTGTAGAGACCAAACTTTGGCTGGCACAGGAGTTTCAATAGTTTTCTTACTTTGTGGAAGGAAAATGACCTTTGTAGGATCAAACAATCGGACTTCTTTCACAAACTGGGGTCTTGCATTTCAATCTACAGACATATTTGTTCTTTTTCTCATCTATTTCTATGAAAGCCTCATTGAACTTTCTAAGCACCTCTAGCAACACTGAAAAATTATAATTTCCTTGTCTTGTGCATTCAGATTTCTTCAGCAAACTGTGGGTGGGTCGAGTATCGATGATTTTGGCGGCAACAACAATCTTTGATTAAATTCTCTGCAGAATCATATGCAATTTGGCAGGGGATTTTTCATCCAGGAAGGCCAATTCAGTTTCTAGTCTGACATGTTGTCCACCATAATGAAGAATTTTGTTATGACTCTTGCAAAGATGTATAGGTAACCACATGCTGTGCTGTTCCTTTTAAATGAAGAACCACTATATTCAATGTGCTCCCAATGGCATACAACAGCCTTGAAATGGGTACTTGAACTTGTTGCACAGGGATTGCTGCTTTTATGGCAGGGTTGTTTGCCCTCAGATTCTCTAAATATTTTCTCTTTCTTCCTATTGGTAAGGGAAATAGCTTATTTTAATTACTAACAAAGGTCATTGTGATAGTGGACGGTTTTTCAAATATGCAGAACTCAATGAGCAAGAGCTCCTGACCCATACCATATTGTCTGCAAAACTTGTTACCTAGGCATTTATAGGCAGCTCACTGGAAGCTTACATTAATTATCTCACCACTACCATATAGAGAAAAATTGTCAGGTGCATGGCTGCAACAAAATCCTGTGGAACTTCAGAATTCCCAAGACCCAGCCTTTATATTTATTTAAGCATCTAGGTGGCACCATGAATAAGTATGTTAGTCTTTCATTTCTAGACACCCATGCTTAACAGACATTGGCTTAATCACTGTAAAATGTGATCGGTGCTCTCTTATTTGTCAATTTCACAAATCAGCTATTTGACGCAAACACTTTCTGTGCAAGAGTGGTCTGCGACTAATGTAGCAGCTATTCATCCAGTTAAGATCAAGGTACTTTGTCAGAGCTGTGTGAAAGGCACGCACAGCATCTGTTTGCACTGTACCTTGCTAAGTACATGGATATTAATCCTTAATTTCTATGAATAGAACATTATTCAAAATTTTAAAAGCAAAAAGATATTTAGTAAAATGACATTATTAAACATCAACCATGACAAGTATGGTGAAAACCATTTTTTCTGTTTACTATGTTGATCTGACTAGGTAAAATGTACTGGGATCGCAATATCTCCCAGAAGACATCTACAGCTACACAATTTGCCAACCACAATGACAGCATTTTAGCTTTAAAAATTTGCTCAGGGAGTTGTTGAGAGATCTGCATAGAAAACAAAATTGGAAGAGAAAATTGTTATTGTAACAGTAAAGTTACATTTTAAATCCTGATAGTAACCTTACCACACTGTTATTGTATATGACATCTCATTTTTTTTTATATTTTATAATTGGAGATATACCAATCTCCTAGAACTGGAAGGGACCTTGAAAGGTTATTGAGTCCAGCCCCCTGCCTTCACTAGCAGGACCAATTTTTGCCCCAGATCCCTAGGTGGCCCCCTCAAGGATTGAACTCACAACCCTGGGTTTAGCAGACCAATGCTCAAACCACAGAGCTATCCCTCCCCCCTCATGTATAAGAACTCTTCACTTAAAGTCGTCCTGGTTAACATTGTTTCAATGTCAAGTTGCTGATCAATTAGGGAACATGCTCATTTAAAGTTGTGAAATGTTCCCTTCTAACGTTGTTTGGCAGCCACCTGTTTTGTCCACTGCTTGCAGGAAGAGCAGCCCCTTGCAGCTAGCTGGTGGGTGGTTGGAACCAGGGTGGACTAGCAGCCCCCCTACCAGCTACCCTTATCAGCTCCCTGCTCCACTAAGTTCCCTGTGCAGCTGTCCCTCCCCACATTGCCATGTGCTGCTCCTGCCCTCTGCCTTGGAGCTGCTCCCAGGGACTCCTGCTTGCTGTACGGGGGAGGAGGGAAAAGGGGAGCTAATGTCAGGGTGTCTCCCCCTCCCTCCTGTACCCCGCTTACCCCATCTTCCATAGAGCAGGGGAGACTCACGATGGAGAGAGGGAGCTTCTAGGCAGTAGCTGCCCTCTCAGGTCTCAGCAAGCTGATTTAATTAACAAGGCAGTGTACTTAAGCCTGGGGTCAACTACTTATAGGGGAAATACACATTTTCTCTCTCACATACAGGGTGTGTGTCTCTGTCTGCCCTCCCTCCTTTCCTGCTGCCTCATAGAGTGTTGTGAGAGTTAACCCCTGAGGACTTGGTCAATTGCTAGTCCATTTAGCAGTAAGGCATTCCCTGGGAAATATCCTACCCTCTGACTCCTCCACCTCAACCAAGCTTCACAACCATCATCACTATGTACCAGTATTAATTGTTTGTTTAAAACTTATACTGTGTGTGTGTATATTTTATATATATATATATATATATATATATATAGTCTTTTGTCTGGTGAAAAAAATTTCCCTGGAACCTAACCCCCTCATTTACATTAATTCTTATGGAGAAATTGGATTCGCTTAACATCGTTTTACTTAAAGTCACGTTTTTCAGGAACATAACTACAACGTTAAGTGAGGAGTTCCTGTATAGGACCCAATTTTGCCCTCAGATACCAATATATAAATCTCTGCAATTCCAACTAAAGTCAGCCAGAGCTGTAAGTGCATATAAGAGGGCAGAATTGGGCACACTGCATATTGAGGTTTACATTTAACGCCACAACCAGTCATCCACAATGCTCATTTAAAGCCACCTGAAGTCAATGAGAGTCTTGCAACTGGACTTCCATGAGCTTTGGATCAGGCTCTGTGTTCATGACATGGGTAAGTAAAGGAAATTGACTTACAGGCAAAAATTGTAAAGTTGAAAGAAGGTTTGCAAGCTTCAAATGCCATCCTGAAATGTTTGAGGCTTCACAATAGTGTTTTCAACACTTAGATAAAAGCAATCAATAATTATTACTGTAAATAAAACAATACAAAACCTCAAATGCTCGTCTATACACGAGATTTTAGTAAAATAGCTATTATTTCAGTAACATATAGCTTTTTTTATTTTCATGTAACAAAGAGCTTGAGTTGAGTCTCAGCAATTACATACATACTATGGAAGCCTCCAATATGTGGGAATTACTTGGCATCACTATGACTAATTAATTCTCATTGGTAATGTGAGAAATAATTTCAGCCATACAGCAACATAGTAGTTAAAGAACCATGTACTAAAATAAATTATCAGTTGCTAAACAGTGTCATTCGACAACATATATTGTATGCTTCTGCAACTATTCCCTGCCAATCTCTACAATGTAAATTAAAAAAAAACAGGTTTGGGAAATTTAAAAAGATCGTAAGACAAGCCCAAAGTGATCAGAAAATGTTAGGACCAAATCCTGCAATCCCTGCTTAGGGACTTTCACTGAACTAAGTGGTTGTGTAGACTGTGTAGAGATACCATGATTTGGGCCTTTTGGGTCTGATCCAAAATTCACTGAAGTAGAAGGAAGGATTCCATTGATTTTAGTGGGCTTTGTATCAGACACTGTGTTTGTATGATTGTTGGACCTTGGTCTCTTTTTCACTGTGCAGGAGCAAAGTCACAGATTTGTACTATGATTTTGCAAAATCCATGGAATATCTATGTTTGACAAATTTACAACCAAATAAGGCTAATTAAAAATAAAATGTAAATCAAAATAAGGCATGAGTCTGAAACAAAATCCCTTTGGGGAGGGAGAAGCATTGGAATATCAACCCAGATTCAAATTTTAAGGACAACACTGTCACTATCATAGCCCTGATCAGAACTTGAACACCCTGGAAATACGCAATGTTTTCAACTCAGATCAGAATTTTCTGACCTGAGCCCTATCTGTAATAAAATAAAGTACATTCCATTATCTGAAGTATACTGTAATGCATTATGTAGAGTACCAGGACATGGTATTCTAAACCGCAAGTAATCACTATGAACCAGATTGGGATATCCTTATTCATGATGAGCAGCACATTACATCACAAGTAGGAAAGTACTATTCTTTGAGAATAAGGGTATCAGACCTAGGCCCCTGTTTTGTTTTGTGCAGCTAATTCTTCAGTTAGCTCCTGGCATATTCGGTGGCATTTTAAAAAAAAAATCCAAATTGCTTCAATATTTGTTTCCACACACTTTTATTCAGCATAAATTGCCCTTAGAAACAGTTATGCACTAATAAGGTAACTCATTGCAGAAGACAATGTGATTTTTTTTCTCCACTTCATAGAGGATGCCAGTTGCTACAACTGGAACATTACTTTGTTGCATTATTTATGATAAACCTTGGTATTAGCATTCATTGTATTCAATGAGTTCTATTCAGAAATTTCCACATTACCTTCATTTTTTTCTACTGCTATCATAAATGAAAGTGCTCACAAATGTATCTGCATCTGTTAAGTGATCAAACAGAATAATTTACTATTTACTTGTTTGTAGTAAAGCTTTGAGATTTTGTGGACCATTGTAAAGGCCACCTGAGCTATATGCTTCAGAGATTTTCATTTTAAAAATTAAAGAGCACAATATACTAATATAAAATGATTTGTTTCATAAATTGAATAAAACTGCTAAAGTACAAAGATAAAAGAGTGTTTCTAGTCTATATAAAATTATTCTGATACCATAAGAAACATTACAGCAGAGCTATAGTTAAGATTAATACCAGCATTTCTGTTTAAAGCTCAACTGGTCCAAGTGCTCTAAAATTGGATTGCCTTGAAATCTGGTGTGCCTTATCGGGGTGCAGGATGTGGTCAGCGATCCAAATTTGGGGCCATCTGACCAAGGGGATTCCAGAATATAGCCTCCAAGAAAAGAAAAAAAAAACACTTTTCTTAAAGTTGACATTTTGGAAACACATTTTTGTGCTCAGATAGAGATCAAGAGGGCTGAGATAATTGCATCAGGGTCTCCAATGCTCAAGGGTTACCACAACAGAGTGCATGCCACCCATCACCCATTATTTGAAAAAGAGTTTGTTTCTTCAGTTAGGCCTTCTGCCAAGATTAAGGGCAGGTCTACCCTTCCACTTAAATCCATCTAACTTACATAGCTCAGTGGTGTGGAACCCCCTTCCCCTGCAACTCAAGTTTCGCTCTGCCCCCACACCGGCACTATGTCAACTGCCCACATAGCTTCTGCTTCTTGCCAATGTGGAGTAATTATGCTGACAAGAGAGTGCTCTCCCGCTGGTATAGTGCGTCTTCACCAGACGCACTGCAGCTGTGCTGATGTGGTGCTGTAGTGTAGACTTGCCCTAAGGCTCACATGCCTAATACATTACACTGCGCCTGTGCAGAGAGCGAGAACACAAGGAGTGTTTAAAGGTGCCCTAGAATCACAGGATTTGTGCAGCTCCAAGGGAATGTTCCTGCCAATGAATCTAAGCACCACACAAGCACTAAAATCCAATTCAAGGCAGAAATCTGAAATAAAAAGAGGAGCTATTTTTGCTCCGATCTGCCTTTGTCAAAGCATCTTTTAATGATGGAGAAATGCAATCTGAGTGCAGCAGAATATTCAGAAGGTGCCAAAACTATTTTTGAAAAGAAAATAAATGACAGATGCAAATGTTCACTGGGAGGGGCTGGTGATTTGCAGTGGCAGAGTAGGTGGAAATAGGATGAGAAAGTTGTAGGTGTGAGGAGGGATTAAAAGGATGGGTGGGGGGACGGGGAGGAGGGGGGGGACACTGAGGGGAAACATGGGGGTGAGTGACAGGACTGAAGGAAAATGGAGGCAGTGGCACCTGTCAGCACCACATTCCCCTCCCATGAGTGTGTCACAAGCTGGGGGGACCAGTGGGGATCTGACATCCCCGTCCCCCCTCATGTGAACTGGAATCGAGGGTGGGGCATACAGTCAACATGGATTCATCAAGAGCAAATCATGCCTGACCAACCTGATTGATGAGATAACTGGCTCTGTGGATATGGGGAAAGAAGTGCACATGATATACTTTGACTTTAGCAAAGCTTTTGATACCGTCTCCCACAGTATTCTTGCCAGCAAGTTAAAAAAGTATAAATTGGATGAATGCACTATAAGGTGAATAGAAAGCTGGCTAGATTGTTGGGTTCAATGGGTAGTGATCAACGGCTTGATGTCTACTTGGCAGCAGGTACCAAGTAGAGTGCTCCAGGGGTCGGTCCTGGGGCCAGTTTTGTTCAACATCTTCATTAATGATCTGGATGATGGGATGGATTGTACCCTCAGCACATTTGCAGATGACAATAAGTTGGGGGGGGAGAGATAGATATGCTGGAGGGTGGGGATAGGGTCCAGAGTGACCTAGACAAATTGGAAGTTTGGGCCAAAAGAAATCTGATGAGGTTCAACAAGGACAAGTGCTGAGTCCTGCACGTAGGATGGAAGAATCCCATGCACTGCTAAAGGCTGGGGACCAATTGGCTAGGCAGCAGTTCTGCAGAAAATGACCTGGGGATTACAGTGGACAAGAAGCTGGATATGAGTCAACAATGTGCCCTTGTTGCCAAGAAGGCTAACGGCATATTGGGCTGCGTTAGTAGAAGCACTGCCAGCAGATCGAGGAAAGTGATTATTCCCCTCTATTAAGTACTGGTGAGGCCACATCTGGAGTACTGCATCCAGTTTTGGGTCCCCCACTACAGAAAGCATGTGGACAAATTGGAGAGAGTCCAGTGGAGGGCAATGAAAATGATCAGGGGTCTGGGGCATATGACTTATGAGAAGAGGATGAGGGAAATGGGCTTGTTTAGTCTGCAGAAGAGAAGAGTGAGGTGGGATTTGATAGCAGCCTTCAACTACCTGAAGGGGGGTTCCAAAGAGGATGGAGCTAGGCTGGTCTCAGTGGCAGCAGATGACAGATCCCTTCCATAATTGTAGGCTGCATCTACACTACAGGGTTATGCTAGCATAAGTATGGCACTATAGGTAGGCAGCTATTGTCCCTATAGTGTACCTACTCTCCTGACAGAATAAGCTCACTTGTGAAATTTAACAACCCCTTCACACTTACTCACAGGATACCATGTAAACTTATACTTCCCCTTATCTTCACTAACCCCCAAAGACTGCTCTCATATCCCAGCTCACTATTGATAATCCCTGTGGAAAGACCCTCCCATCCTCTGTTTCCCTGCTACTGTGACAACCTATAGAATCTTTCAATAGCTCCTTGAAGTATTCATGTTCCCCTTTCCTTTACTCACGCACATGGGGTAGGCACAAACCTGATCTCCTCATATCACAGCCATATCTCTGACACTCAAACTAATCCCCATCTCTCATTTTACAAATATACTTCTATCAACCTGCCCTACCTACCTCCTCCACTGTTCAAACCATTTAACTCACACACTGAATGCAGGGCAGTGCATGCAGATAATTCCCATTGCTGTTGCAGCTCCAGGAAAGTAGAGTTAAGGCTAGCTGGGTATTTATCTTAATGCTGTATTTTCTGAAGATTGAGTTATGCTGAACTTGACATTCTAGAAGGGCACAAGCTGGTACTGGGAAACCTTAACTCTAATGAACTTTTTTGCCATTTAATTATACAAAGTCAGCAAATCCTTGAGTTCTTTTGTGAATAATTTTTAATTTATAGAACCTAAAACTCTGAATATTCTGTATTTGATTCCTCTACTTGGTGACTAGCTCCATCGTCTTACATTTCAGCCGCTCCTCTGAGACAAAACACATTTATTCTTTGCCCATTATTAAAAGAGATATTCATAAATATAATCCCCTTTGACTTTACTTTTATTTGGTGTGTTGTGTATGTGCATGCGTATGTATGCATACATCATTTTATTTTATATATATATTATAATTTACCCACACACATGGGGTATCCATATCCTAAGCTTCAGAACCATGTGATAACTAGAGTTGGTCTGAATTTTTCCAACTGACTTTGTTTCTGTCAACAAATGTTCATTCTTTGAACTCAAAACATTTGCAGGAATCTCTTGATTTCAACAAAGCTTTTGCTGACAGGAAATCAGACAGGTTCCTGACTCCCTGACTCCTCTGGCTCCTCATCAGTCTGTCTAGAGGAAACTGAGAGCCTTGCAGTCCTGGGAGCCTTGCCTCCAGATGGAGCTCTCAAGGCGTCTAGACTCCCTATTCCTCAGGACCTTTGTGGCCCTGGAAGCTGTGGGAGTCAAGCTTAAGGCAAGTTTCCTAGTTTCTAAGTTTCCCATTCTGTGGCAGAGAACTCAAATGGAAATGTTCCAAAGAACCAAAATTTCCTTTCCACAGCAAATTTCATATTAAAAAAAAACAATCCGAGTCTGAACAAAAACAACTTCTTAGAATTCCCTGTGGAACAGACATTCCAAGTTTGAGCAGCTATAGTGAGAGTCAATATCCAACCTTTTCCAACTTACCCACCAAACAGTGCACAATTCCTTTTTGATTAAAAAGGGTGGTCAGGTAGAATCCGAAGGGTAGGGAAAACTTTATCTATGTTACATACTTCATGTCCCTGCTTTAAAAGAGATCTCTATCATTTTAGTTTTAATGATCCCTGTTTATGGGTCCTGCACTGAGAGACTGTTCCATAGTCTAACAAGATCTGATTGGGAATTTTTTCTTAATATTCAGCTTATTTTTTTCCTTTTAACCCCCTACTATTATTGGAAGTAATTTGTTTTGCTCCTTTGTGATTGCACCATTCAAATAGCAGGCCTGGAAATATAACCTGTAGCCCTTCAAAAGCTCATGATATATGTAAAAAGGCTAACACTGGCATATGTATGTTAAGAGTAAAAGAACAAAAGCCTAAAAATAAAAACCCCACAAATTCCGAGGCCCTACTGAAGCCAACTACTCAGATGCTTAAATTTACAAACATCTTGAATTATCTTGATTAACTGGGGCCCAAGTAACTAGATTTCAAGACAGAGTTCTGTCAGAAGCAGTTCTCACCTCTCTGTTATTGCCTTCATCATCTACTGACAGAAGAGAAAAAGCCCTGAATGTAAGGACCATAACTTTCCAGGCCGCTTCATCCCAAGAGAGAGAGACAGTCTGTCACTCTGTATTCTCCCTTACAATAAATACCAGAAATACCAGACTACACTAACCCACTGATACTTGGAAGAGACCTTTGTTTTGCTGTCTCTTACAGCTATCTTAAATGAGGGGTGGAGCTCACAGCTGTTTAAGGAGGTTTAACCCAATACACCACTTACTATTTAAATTACAAATCTTCCTGAGCATGATGCCATCTACTTCTGTCAGCAACATTGTTATATGAACTGATAGCTGGTAAAAGTACAGCACAAATAAACACAAGTTAAAAAATTGTAAATATGAACGAACTGTATATTTAAGAGTGATATTTGCTTATTTCACACCTTATTTTACTTGCATTGCAAAAGTGGGGAGGGAAAACCCAGTATTTATCTCAAATGCATTTTGTCAGCTGAAGAGATATTGTCTAAATAATTAGCAGTAAGTGAATATGAATATAATATGTTAATCTTTCTACTAGGCAACTACCAGTTTATTATCAAGAAAACCAGCTTCCTTTAATCTAAAATATGTATTATAATCTTTAAAATGGATGATCTCTCTTTGTCCTGAAGGTAGTTTATTAATAGAAAAAAATAAAAGTTCCTATTGCCTGACTGGAGCCTTATCATAAAACGCACAATGTAATTCACGGTCGTATTTGATTCTGAACTTACAATCTTTATGTCACAGTCAAGGCTATAATCAACTACACTACTGGAAAAAAAAACTATTAGGTGATGCTAATGAAACAAAAGATAATTAATTAAAACAGATATCACACTCTGGTCCTTGTCTGCATATTGAAATAAAATTTAATTGCCTAAATAAGTGGTTTTCAACATGTGGTCCATGGACCCCTGAGGGTCCACAGACACATCTAAGTTTTCTAAAGGGGTCTGCACCTCCATTCAACATTTTTTAGCACATGGAAAAAGACTGAAAACCACTGACCTAAGTCTTTAAGGGACCTAGGTTGTATAGCAGATTAGTAAAATAGGCTTTCAACCCAAAGATTTGGGTTCAAATATCATTCTAAGTCCTGGTTAAAAATGAATTTGATAATCTCATACTCAGTTACTAGACTTCCCTCTGTACTCCCAAGCTATTGATTCAAATGCACTAAAGGTCTTCTCTCATACTTGTTTCCAATCTTGAAGTCCTTCCTCATACAGATACTTGTGTGTGCTATATTACCACATACATATAGATAACATACATGAAAACTATTCCAGGACAGGAGCTGAGAGAACCTATGGTCAGGGACCACTGTGAGGCAGGAAGGCAATGTGGTACCTAAACACCAGAATTTGAAAATATTAATATTTCTATATGGGGTGATAATTAAAACAGAAAGAGACACTTCTTTGAGAGAGGCATCTAACTTTGTGTCTGTATATATGTACCAACAATTTGTGGGTACAAAAGATAGTCATCTAAATTCTGACTTATTGAAGCAAAGTAACAAGTGACAAACTCAATGATCCCACACCACAATTTACCCAGGAATTTTAGGCTATCATCAAATCCTTCCCCAAACAACTCCAAGAGAAAACTCTACAAATTTAGTCCCCACAAACCCACCCCATGGACATTCTACATACTTCTTAAGATACACAAACAAGAGAGCCCAGGCAGACCCATCATATATGGCCCTGGAACTCTTCCTGACGGAATATGGAGACTCAAAGAAACCATCTTCAAACTAATCACCACGCAAAAGGCCAACTTCCTCCAGGACACAGACGACTTCTTCCACAAACTCCACAATATTAACAACCTCTCTCAGAATACCATCCTTGCCACCATGGATGTCACATCCTTATATACCAGCATCTCTCACAACTGCCACCCTGCACTTAAGCAGGGAGGAGTTTGTCTGGCTGGCCAGGAGAAGAAGGCAATGCTTTCTGGGTGGGGGTGAGTGTGACCTGTACCACAGAGGTTAGGGGGAATGGGTGGCAGAGGTGGTATCTGGCCTTCCAGCCTGGCAAGGGGTGGCAGTTGCAGGGGCCACTGCCAGGTGCAAGGATCATGCTCAACCAGTCACTCAGGGACTTCACCTGACAGGAGTCAGCCTATTGGAACAGTAAATATGCAAAATACTCTGGACCCAGGAGTGGAAGGTCCAAAAGCTGCACCTTCATTGTGGGGACTGATGGTATTACACAGCTGCTGCATGCTAATTTACATTTGCTACAGCAGCTTCAGGCAGCTAAGTATGCGGGGTCTGCATGGGGTCACAGAGCAGGCCCAGCCTGGGCTCAAGTTTGGCCAGCAAGACAGGGGCAGGCCCCCCCAGCAAAGGTAGCGATGCCCATGTTGCAAATGAAGCCCCAGGGCATATTGGGGACTCATCGGCCATTACGGCATGTTACTTCATGGGACAGCGTAGAGACTCCTGGGGGGTCTCTGGGGGAGTAGGGCTCTGAGGAAATTCCTCCATGCAGTTCTCAACACAGTTATGCTGGGGCAGCTAATGCACAGGGATAAAGTGACCATACGTACTGGTTTTACCAGTACAGTACTGGTTTTTTGGACATTGGTCTGGTTAGTCGTGAGATGTAACCAGTACAGTTTAGGACTACAAAATCAAAAATTATTAATTTATCAAAAGATTGAGTACATCAAATCAATCCTTGATAAACCAGCCTAAATCAAATTTATTAATTTATCCTAGTTTTAGTTTTATTTTACACGACGGTTCTCGTCATTGGATCTCGGCAATACTCGGCATTCAGCACACGCACTCTCACTATATTGTGGCCGCGGCGACTCTTCGATAATACTCCCGCGCATTACATACAGCCCGACCGTGGGAACTCGATGATGACATCATCACACAGAGCCCGCCAAAATCGACCAATTCGGTGTTAGCTTCGGACTATAAAAGGCCCTCCGCAGCACAGGACAGGCACCAGTGATCTGGCATCTTTGGACCGTGACACTGGCCCTCAGAGCTCCGCGCTCTCTCGGTTACTCGAGCTTTTCGCTCCGCCGTTTTCACGGCGCACCTCGCTGATTCGCCAGGACCCGATGACTTCGCCCCCTTGGACCAGGATCGACGCCTTCGCCCCTTTGGACCAGGACCGGCGTCTTCGCCCCCCTCGATCCTGGACCAGTGACTTTGCCCCCTCGGACCAAGACCGACATCCGACGAAGTTTGTAATAATTGTTTATTTTTGGACACCCATGGCGCCAAAACGACGAAAATGCGTCTTCAATGACGAGTTAAAATCGAAATATACATTCATCAAAGCAAGTACTAATAATGACAATAGTGAGGTGGAATGTGTAAAATGCAGAAGTGTATTTTCTATTGCAAACAGTGGAAAAACCGACATTGAAAACCACATACAAACAGTCAAACATAAACGGGCCATGTCTGCAGCAATTGCAAGTATGAGTGTGACATCATATTTTAAGAAAAAACAATCTGAAGATGCTGAAAGAAAACTAGCTGCAGCTGAAGGTTTATGGGCGTACCACACAGTAATGCATAATCACTCATTCCGATCAATGGATTGTACCTGCAAACTGATTAAAACATGTTTTGATGCCAGGTTTACATGTTCTAGAACAAAATGCGAGGCAATAGTTACCGATGTGCTGGTGCCTTATGCGAAACAGTTATTGGAAGAGGATTTAGATGCTGCAAATTTTATTTCTATTTATTCGGATGCATCAAACCACAAGGAAGTAAAGTTGATTCCCATAATAAAAAGATATTTTTCATACCAGTATGGAATACACGTCAAAATTTTGGAAGTAAGAGATTTGCCAGGCGAAACATCTGACATAGTTACTGATTATATTTTGGAAGTGTTAAAAAAGTATCGTTTAGATACCAAGGTACTTGGATTTTGTGCTGACAACACCAATACTAACTTTGGAGGAATGCGAAGAAGTGGGAAAAATAACATTTTTATCAAGCTGAAATCAAATTTGGGTGGAAGAGAGCTTGTGGGAATTGGTTGTGCCGCTCATATTTTGAACAATGCTATACAAACTGCAGCCGACTGTGTACCAATTAATGTGCAAACTTTTATCACCAAGATTTATTCATACTTTTATATATATACAGTGCGCGTTAATGAATTGAAAGAATCTTATGAATTCGTGGACATCGAATATAAGAAAGTCTTGGGATACAGTGCCACACGATGGTTGGCGTTACGACCCGCGATTGAGCGCGTCCTACAAATATATCCTGCCTTAAAATCATATTTTGCCTCAAACGAGAAGAGCCCCACAATTATCACAAATTATTTTGATAATTCAGAGACAGTCTTGGCTTTACTTTTTGCATAATGTGTCATCAATGTTCCACAATGCTATTTTGAAAATAGAATGACAGGAGATTTCTATTATAGAAACTAGCAATATTTACAGTGACTTAAAAACAAAATTAGCTGACAGAAAAGCAAACGTTTTCTTGCCGTTACAGGTGCGGCAAAATTTGAAGCAGCTTGAGGAAGAAGGCATATTAAAACCTGCTATTTTACTTGGATCCCAAAATCATAAGTATACAATTATGTACTAATCTACCCATATCAAATATTTGTTTTTTTTCCGCAAAATTACTTTCATAATATATAATATAAATAAAAGAAGTACATTTTATTGTATTCTTTCACTTAAAGAAAAAAAAAGATAAGCATACTCCGCAATATTTTTCAACTTATATTCTACTACAGCGACTATTACTCATGCTGGCTGAGCTATTTTAAATGTCCTGGTTTTAAATTTGAAAAAAATGGTCACCTTACACAGGGAGGTGTAACAGACGGTAAATATGGGCAAGGCAAGCAAAATAGCAAACTGCCCAATAGGCCCAGGGTGCCTAAAACATTTAAAAAAGGGTGGGGGGGAGGCTGCCTTCCTCATCTATGCAGGTGTTATAGTACAGGCCTACCCACAGAGGAGCCCATACCAGCATCAACTTCCTGGACACCGTGATTAGCTTCAGCAATGGAACCCTACAGACAACTATATACAAGAAACCCGGGGATCACCATACCTACCTGCATAGATCCAATAACCAACCCAAACACATCAAGAAATCTTATCTATCTACAGCCAAGCACTCAGTCAGATACCATAGAATATGCTCTGAGGAGAAAGTCTGGGATATACATCTTAACATACTCAAAACCCACCTACACCAAACAAGGACACTCCACCAGAGAAATAGATTGTATTATGGAATGGGTCATCCAAATACCCTAGCATACCTGTTTCAATAGAAATAAAACCCCCTCTGACTGCACACCCCCAATTGACATCTACCATCCCAAACTGGAACCCATACTGGCTATCACCAAATAACCACAACCCATACTCGATGTGGACCCCATCCTGAAATAAATCTTTCCTGAAGCCCATCTTTGGGTCTTCAAATAACTCCCCAACCTCTCCAAGCTCATCATCAGAAGCAAGCTCCCCACAGACCAGGACACATCAGCATGAAGCAGCAGCAGACCCTGCCAGAACAACAGATGCAAAACTATCTCCACTGCTACAATGATCAACACCCTCCACAATAAAGTTTTCAGGATCCAGGGGTTCTACACATGCCTATTACAGCATGTAGTGTACCTCATCCAGTGCACTAAATGCCCCAATAGCAACTATGTGGGTGAAACCTGACAATCACTACACTCTTGAATGAACTCACACAGGAAAATGATAAAAGACAAAAACATCACATCACCCGTGAGTGAACACTTTTCACAAAAGTGATCACTCTATATCTGACCTATCTGTCCTCATCCTCCAAGGAAACCTGCATAACACTTTCAAAAGATGAGGCTGGGAGCTTAAATTCCTAATTTTGCTAGACATTAAAAATCATGGATTGAATAGAGATACTGGATTTATTACAACTATGTATAACCCACTAGCAACCCTTCTCACCAGCTGTTTTTCCCTCCCCTTCCCTTTCCTCTCTGTGACGGGAGGGATGTTGAAATGTGTGGTAAGTATTCATGCTAAACATTCTGTTCCATCTTGTATTTAGCAGCGACACTCTAAGTTTCCCAGAGCTGAAGAAGAGCTTTATGTATGCTCAAATTCTTGTCTCTCTCACCAACAGAAATTGGTCTTATAAAAGATATTCCCTCATCCACTTTACCTATCTGACCCATAACACAAGTAGTAAGACTTCTTAGCTGTATTACTGTACCCAAAATGGATTGCATAAGCAGAACTGCACATTCAAAATCAGAGGATGCTTTTTTGAAAAACTGCCCCAGAAATAGTTTAAACGGACCAAAGTTTATTTAAATGAGTTATCCAATCCTAACAATCATATTCAGTATCTTGTTTAAATGTCCAGATTTGCACTGGCTACAACCAAAGGTACGTCCATACTACCCGTCCGGGTCGGCGGGTAGCGATCGACTTCTCGGAGTTCAATATATCACGTCTCATCGAGACGCGATATATCGAACTCCGAACGCGCTCCCGTCGACTCCGGAACTCCACCACCGCGAACGGCGGTGGCGGAGTCGACAGGGGAGCCACGGACTTCGATCCCGCGCCGTCAGGACGGGTAAGTAGTTCGAACTAAGGTAGTTCGAGTTCAGCTACGCTATTCGTGTAGCTGAACTTGCGTACCTTAGTTCGAACCCGCCCCCCCCCCAGTGTAGACCAGGCCCAAGAGTGTAACAATGTATGTAACAATACATAAAGTATGTGATGTAGTCTATTTAATACTATACCTATCTTCATTTTCTTAATCTTTCATGACTAAAAATATTATACAAACATATCATAAGTCATACACTATCTTCCTGGTGGACCCTGCAGTATCAACAAGGGGACTAATAGCTTTTATTGTTTTCACAAAAGGTCTAATATGCACACATAATTTAAGTTGAACAATCATTTATCCACTGGCCTTTCCTAAGAATTTTTAAAACCATACTGAATAATTCAAATGGAATAATTTATAAATGATGATCATCATGCTTGCACATTTCAAAGAGCAGGAGTGTGATATTTCTGAATACACTCAATTAGTTCCCTTTTAAAAAGGGTGAAGTTTGGTGCTCATGTATTGAAAGGATTAATAGCAACTAATAGTCAGCACCAGAGCTAGTGCATGCAGTAGTTGTGCAGGTTTCTCCATGTAGCTCTGTCATTGAACCTCAAGACTGATCTTCAACACTCCTGGGCTTCACCACAGATTATGCTAGAATGTGACAAATTATGAAATGGCTTCTTTTTGCCCTGCACACAGCAACTAGGAAGAAAACACCAAATTCATTTCCACTTGTGATCTGAGTGAGAAATAACACCCAAACACACCTTACACTCCCAGACTGCTCTGCTCTCACTTATATAAATGTAAATTATATGCCCCTTAAAATCAAAGCAGTTACATCAGTTGGAAAACAGTAAGAGGTGACTCAGGCTCTTCATTGCCTAACAGAAAAATCTAAGGTAGCTGTGAAGCAATGCTTCCATTATCCATCACCTCCCATTTGTTTTCCAATAGCTTCCCAACAGGGCCGGCTCCAGACGCCAGCGCGCCAAGCGTGCGCTTGGGGTGGCATTTTGCCGGCAGGGCGGCAGGTGGCTCTTGCGGACCTTCCGCAGTCATGCCTGCGGGAGGTCCACCAGAGCCGCGGGACCAGCGGACCTCCCGCAGGCATGACTGCGGAGTGGTAAGCAGAAAAGAAAACTTTCAATTCATTATAATATCATTACCCCTTTTTGACTCAAGCAACTAGCCAAAAAATTGGGGTCATGTAACAGAAAACAGCAGTGTCTGGAGATGCAACAATACCATATAGCAGTAAACTTTTATTCCCAGACACCTTGGACATCCAGTAATGAGGGATGTCCAACAAGGACCACCAACAAGTAACACTGAAAATTCACCTGGTTCTATGAATCCTCTACAGAATGCCCTTCTACAAATTTTGTTGAACAAGCACAACAGCGGCAGATCAGCATGAAATTAAAACTTGTATCTGTTAAGCTTGTGGCAATCAGAATACAGAAAAGGGATGTGGCTTGACCAATTTTACACATTACAATCTGATCTTGAATACAGTAGCTTTTCACTAGTGCATCCGTACATTCGTTTGTTGACAGAAAAGCAGATCTTCTACAAATACCCCTTTATCAGAATCATTATCTTGAGAAAACTGGACACAAATGCATCTGCTATTGATTTCTGTTTCAGGACGTTCCCCTACATCATAATGATCAAGTTGTGCTCACTGTTGAAGCACCGCATCATGGCACTTCAAATTAGGACATTTGATTTTTTAAAAAAGTGAGACAGAAAGAGAAAACTGTGAGAAGAATAGAAAAAATCTTGTACTTACCAAATGCTCTGTAGAATTCTTCCAGAACTAGGTGCTTGTCACTGTTATAATCATCATATTTCAGCAGATCGAACAGAGAGCAGTCAGACAGATCCTTGCCAAGCTCATCTTGTTTTATTACCTGACAAGAAAATTATAACCATGAAATTACATTTGAGCTCTTAGAGTTTCACAGTATAATTAATTGTTTCTAATAATCATTTAATAGATCATTTTAAGGCTGCTTGGGCAATGAACTGAAACTGTGTAAAGTTAGGGACTTCCACTTGCTTTATAATTATTTATTACAGTTTAGAAAGTTAATACGTTTAAGTCAGTGCCAATGAGTTTACAGAAAAGTTTGTGAAATATGAGGAATATACCGTATGACACAGTATGTAATAACACTGTATAGATATTCTTGATTGCAAGCAAGATTTCACTGTATTGAAATTCTTTACCAAAAAAATGAGATGTATTAACAAGGACATTGTCCTCCTTATAACAACATTGATTAGTAGCAAGTCTCTCCATCCTATGATCCTCCCTTTCCCCCCACTCCAAATCAGAACATTTTATTTTGTTAGGTTCCAATTCTTATTACACCAGCAATTACATCAACTTTTTATACACATCTTACAACCCTATTATATTTCCTAAGAACTTGTTATAAAAGACCTGAAAAGATATCTCAGTATCTCCACAAAGGGGGCATCCATTTTGTAAGTGGATTATAATTAGTGGTTATTAGATTTTAACACTAATGAACCTCTGCTGAAGGAATGTTCTTCTAATTTGTGCATCATTTATATTCAGTCTCTAGACTTTGCAAGGACAAATGTAGATTACACCAAAAATTGCCAGATGCTAGTCTGCAAATCCCATAGATGCACCTAATATCTTAAAAGTGCCAGGAGATCTTTCATAACAACAAATGCTCAAAAGCCATGTTTTACATCACAGCTTAAAGAGAAAACTTAATTACGCATCTATAAGAATCAAAGAAAACACAGCCAACCATTGTAATGCTGCAAGAAGCTCAAACTTCTGCAATGAACACAGCTCAATTCAATATAAAGCATATACTTTTCTCCTCCTAAATAAATATAAACAAATACATAATAAAAACTATACTTCAGCTGAAGGGATATTACAGTTTACACTATTACCTTTGAATGCTATGTTTTCCCATAACCAAATGCAGAGGATCCAGATTGTTTCACAAATGTGCAATTGGGATATTCCAATTGCTCTACCCAAGGGACAACAAGAGCAGAAAGGAGCAATGCTGACAACTGAATTCACAGCTCTCCTTAGAGCAAACGAAAATATTTCCAAACATGCAAATACCATAAAACAAAAGGACCAATAAGCCTAAAGATAGGAAGTGCAAACTTATTTTTCCCTAACAAATGGGATGGCTCTCACATGGAGCTGTACAAAATTCTTTAAACATGTATAATGACCTTGTTAATAATTTATAAATGATAATTTATAGATGCACAAGCACAAAAACCTTAAAAACTACTATGCAAATAGTTTAGTTATTAAATAAGATGTTACTTGAAGAAAATTAGTTCTATTATGCATTGTTTATCTAGCTTGTTTATTATGATTAATGCCACCAGAATGCAGAAAAAAGATGCTGTATGGAATCTATGCAATGAAACTGGTCCTTAAGCACCCAATCATCTCCTTAGCTGGCTGATAAAAGGCAGAAATGCAGCCAAAGACAATTAAATATACATACCTTATGTTCCAAGTTAGTTACTGTGCTTATAGCATTTTGGAATCTCACTGTTATAGAAGTTTTACAAGTTTCAGCTAATTAACTTCTAAATTTGAGAGGCTTGTAGATGTTAAAATTCACAGTTGGCTCATGAAAACAGAACTTTGTGTACACAGAATCCCTCACAACAACAGACCCTGCACTGTCCAGGCCAGGGCTACAAGGGTAAAACCACACTTTCCACATAATAGCGACTCTGGGCCAGGCATCTGAACTGACAGCAGAAAGCCTCTCTCTCCTATGCTCCTAATTATTGCTGGGCCCCAATTGACTCAAATGGGACAAGGGCTGGGGTTGGGGGTGGGGAGGGAGAGAATCTATTGGAATCAGGACCCAGGGAGTTGGAGACCAGAACTGGAGGGGGAGCAGAAGGTGGGGAAGCAAAGAGAATGAAACTGAAACTGGGAGTTGAAAAGAAGGGGGAATGGGACTAGAAGATAGCGTGAAATGGAAGAGAAGGACTGGGAGTCAGTGGGTGAGAATGAGACTGAGATTGGGTGAAGGGCTGGGGCAAACAGAGTTGGGTGAGGATACTGGTACCGTAAATCAGTGCAACAGGGAGTGGAGGTGGGGAAAGAAAGAAAGAGCCATGCTCGTGCAGGAGGAGGGACAAGGAATCAGGAGATGGAGGGTGGGTCAGGAGACTGGGATGAAAAATGTCAGGAGTGGAGACTGGCACTGGTAATGTGAGAAGAATGGAACTAGAATAAGGAGCAATGGGTAACAAATAAACAAGACTGTGCCAGGTCAAAAGGTACAGAGAAGAAGGGGTCATAAGCATGGGGGCAAATGGGTACAATCTGCTGTCAGCAAATATCTGTGAAACCCACTGGCAAAGTATCCCACCTCTTTTTAGCACTAACTCATATAAGTTAACAACCTACTATGATTAGTCACTCAAATGGCAGAGGTCTGTACAATGGGTCTAAAAGTCCCAAACCCTGATGATGAGCCACATGGGAATTAATATGCTGTAATAGGATACAATTTCTATTCTTTATGTTGATGTTTTAAAAAACCACACATACACACTTTTAAAGAACACTATTAAGCTTGCAAAGTTAAGCATTCAAAAAATTAGGAAATGCCAGGATTACAGTTGCCCATGCAACCTAAATTCAGGCCCCTAGTGCCTATGCATTTTAACACATTATTTAACACATGATCACATATCTGGGGTTCTCAGACTAGGGGTTGTGACCCCTTAGGGGGTCACAAACTATCAGCCTCCATCCCCAAACCTTGCTTCACCCGCAGCATTTACAATAGTGTTAAATATAACAAAATGTGATTTTAATTTATAAGGGGGAGAGAGGTCATACTCAGAAGCTTGCTGTGTAAAAGGGGTCAATGATACAGACGTTTGAAAACCATTGTCATACATATATTACACAAGATCCTTGCTTCGTTCAGTGCACAGAATGGGTGGTGCTCTGGGAATGAGGGCATGTCTACATTACAATGCTACAGCGGTGTAGTTACACCACTGCAGCTGTGCTGCTGTAGTGCTTCAGTGTAGACGCTACTTAAAGCTATGGAAGGGTTTTTTCCCCATCAGCACAGGTAACCCACATCCCTAAGAGGCGGTAGCTAGGTTGACATAAGAAATCTTCTGTCAACCTAGTGCTGTCTACACTGGGGGGGGAGGTTAGTTTAGGGTGACCAGATGTCCCAAAATTAAGGGCTTTGTGTAATATATGCAACTATACCACCCCCAACTCCCTGATTTTTCACACTTGCTATTTGGTCATTAGGTTGGTATTGCTACGTCTCTCAGGGGTGTGGATATTTTTATAATGCTGAGAGACATGGTTATACCAAAGTAAATTCCTAGTGTAGACCAGTCCTAAATTAGAATTATATAGTAAACTAAGGTGTTGTCTGTAGGACCCTCTGTCTCATTTGTTGAAGATGTTGGAAGGTGTGTCCTGAATGAGGCATGGGATTGCAGGAAGAGAAAGGATGGTCTCATGGTTAAGTTGAATAATACCCTGAACAACTGTCTTCTATCCCTGCCTCTGCCAGAGTTCCAATGTGATGCAAGTCAAGTGAAAACCAAACTTTCCACAGATGGTCACTAATTGGGTGTTCCTCATTTTCTGGGTGCCCAACTTGAGATATTGGGGTCTGATTTGCAGATGAGTGCTCACTGCTGCAGTTGAAGTCAATGGAAGCCGTGGTTTGAACATATAAAAGGCTACACAGTGCCAAATACTTTGAAAAAAAATCAGGTCTTAAACATCTCAAATTAAGCATCTAAAATTGGTGGATATTTTTTACTTTATTTCCCCTGTGCCTCAGTTCCCAAGCAGGAAGATGGAGATAATGCTACCTCTTCTCCTCACAAAGAGTTCATGAAGGTAAATTCAGAGCAAGAATATGAACCTGGATCTCCCACATCCCAGGTGAGTGCCCTGACCACCGCGCTAGAGAGTCAGTCTGGGAATGTCTGCAGGTGAGTCCCAGCATTGGTAGATAGATTCTCTCTAGCTCTGCCTGAGCTAGCACTCAAAAAATAGCAGCATGGATGATTCTGCATGGGTAGCAGTTTGGGATAGCTGCCCAACTCCAAGCCCACCTGGGCTCCTGGGTCTCAAATCAGGCTGCTATCCCAAGCCACCACACATACCACAATGTCCACACTGCTAAATTCAGAGCACTAGCTCAAGCTGAGCTAGTGCAAGTCTGTCTACTCATGCTGGGAATCACATCTCCCAGCTGCAGCACAGACATACCCAGACTGACTCTCTAGCCTGGTGGTCATGGCACTCATCTGGGATGTAGAAGACCCACATTCATACTCCTGCCAGGGCCAGCTCTAGGCACCAGCAAACCAAGCATGTGCTTGGGGTGGCACAATTTCAGGGGCAGCATTCTGGACACCATTTTTTTTTTCCGCTGCTTAGGGTTGCCAAAAACCCTAGAGCCAGCCCTGGCTCCTGCTTTGAATTTCAATTAATGAAGCCTTTGTGTACCTCAGTTCATGCTAGCCCGAGTATTTCTATCTGCACTGGGAATTACACCTTCCAACTACACTCTAGACATAACCACTCTTCCTTTTTGCCCATATGAATATAGTTCCAACAGAAAAGAGAGACTGCAAGAGAAAGAGGCACTGAGCGAACTGGGTGAAACTCCAGAAACTTTTCTGGCTTTTACATGTAGTAGAGATACATTTAGAAGCCATATAATTTGTCACTGGCACTTTTCTGGAGTGAGGACTGACACCATTTGAAACATAAGTCACAGTGAGAATGAATGATTTTATTGTGCTTTACAACACAACTCAACTCATAAGAACATCCTACACTGTTTTACTTCAGAAAATCTCAGGAACTTAGTCAATTGATTTAAATCCTAGGGAAACAGGAGGAGAGATCATGCTGAAACTGACATTCATTTTCATTGTCGGTTAAGATTATCATTCATTTCACTTTTGACCTTGGCTATATTGGAGACAGGATATTCACAGTTAAATGCTACTACATCTGGAGGGTTTAGACTAGCAATGACATAGTTTCCTTCATCAGCCCAGATGACTTCAAGTGCTCATGTGCTTTCCTATATGGGAATGGACATAAACATATGCTTAAATACTTTAATAAATCAGGCTTTTATATAAAGGGCGCAAACAAAGATTAACTACCCAATGAGTTCTTTGATAGCTTGTTTAACTCCTATAAGAAGAGTGTATTGAACACAAAATACCACCACCACAATTGGCAGTAAAAGACTTTAAAAAAATCAGAGAGGTCAAGAATTTAATTAGTATACAGAAAGAACTTCCAGCTTTCCCACAGAATAACCCCTCAAAAAAAGCATTGGCCAAGACTTGACATAGACACTAGCACAAGCAAATAGCTCTTTTGGGCCCCAGGTTTCTACAGACTATGTGAAGCAGCCAAACTGCAGCTCATTGGCCTTCTCTTTGATGCCAGGGGAGATAAATATCCTTGTGTGATGCTGTATGGAATCTGGGGGACACTTTAGGATATTATGAATACGAATATTGTAAAATTGCAATGAGTTATGCCAGATACACCATGTAAGATATCTGCAAAAATGTTATGATTTGCCAGATATGATACTCTTGTTTATATGCTTGTATCACCTTTTGTATTATGAGTTATAGATATGTATGTATATGTATGTCAAACTTGGGCTATGCATCTGGGTGACACCCCCAGACAGTTTGGCATCAGATCTGCCTAGCTTGCTTGATGGCCCATTAAGAACCATCTGCTATACAACTGACCCATTGAGAGAAGGCAGAGGATACACCTTATGACTCAGCAAGGCCTGCATGGGCATGCCTATGGACAGAAAAGGCTTGTGTTTGAAACAAAGGAAGCACAGGCCACATGGCAACAGACTATAAAAGGCAGCTGCATCTTCTCTATTTTGTCTTCAATCCTGCTTCTTACCTCTGGAGGAACTTTGCTACAAACTGAAGCTCCGAACAAAGGACTGAATGACCCATCCAAGCTGTGGATGTATTCCAGTGCGACTTTCAAACCAGCAAACTCACTAATACTGCTAGGAACCTCATGGACTTTGAATCTTTGTTTGTATGAGACTGTTTTACCATTTAACATCTGTGTTCTTGTTATCTCTTTTTTCTTTATAATAAAACTTTAGTTTTAGATACTAAAGGATTGGCTGTCAGTGTAGTCTTTTGGATAAGATCCAAACCTATACTGACCTGGTAATTTGACTGACCTTTAAGGGTCAGAAAAACATTTTGTATATGTGAGCAGAGTTTTTTTTAAATAACTTCTCACTGTACTGGACCTAGGTGTTGATTGGGAGCCAGAAAACTGGAATGAAATAAAGGGGGCTGTGTGAGGTTTTTTTTTTTTTTTTTTTGCTTCTTGATAACCAGTGTGGGGGATCATATGACTGGTTGGGAAGTTTAACTTCAGTGTTACCCACCAATCTTGGGAGTATCTGCTCCCCCTTTTATAGCCTGCCCTGACCTTGGCATTTCCAGTGAGGACTTCCCTGGGCACAACGGGTCACACCCTGTTCCACCTCTTCCTGCAGGAGAAAAGTAGGTGGGGGCCTCATACATGTGAATATTTACAAAACAAAAAAGATGAATAATCATGATCATCATATTATAAACAATAGCTGTAAGGGGAAAGAGATTATTAGCCTCAATTGCTGTCTTGTCTAAAATTAAATAGTAAAACTGCATCTTTTATCTGTTCTCTACAGCAAAGCATGCAGGTTAGGGCATCACTACTATATAATTAAGAAGGATATAATAAAATGTTGTGTATGTGCTAAATGATAGGACTGGCCTTGAAAATGAGGCATGAGTTATGCAGAAGTTTATTCTGCCCCCTGCCTGTGCCCTGTAGATAAAAGCTTGAGTTAGGAAAGCACATACTTAAGTCCATTGTTATATAAGAAAGCACAGGAGCACTTGAAGTCAATGGAGCTTAAGTATTTTCCTCAATAGGGATGTTTTCCTAAATCAAAATCAGAGCCAGGACCTCCATCTCTCATTATCAGAAGCTTAAAACACTTTTAATGTTTATAATATATATTTTTCAATCATGTGATCTGAATAGTGGAAACAACTAATTTGGTTCTGTCAAAGGTAATTGAATGTGTTCCCTATGGCAGATAAAACAATGAAGAAGTTTTTCTACTAAAAACAAGCAATCATGGCAAGATGTGAGCCAATCACCCTGATGACTATAGGTGTCTTTCCATCCAACCCATCTTTTTCCTACATCATTTTTAGTTTTTTTCCCTTTTATCTTTGATTATAAGAACTTGGGGGCAGGCACTATGCATTTTTATATTTTTGTACAACATTTAGAAAATAATAAGGCCCAATAAAAAGCGAAGTAGGTACAGCAGTAGCTAAAGAGCCATAGCACGTCCCTACTTGTGCCACAGGCGTGAAAGTGCACCAAAGTTTGAAAAGGAAACAACATGATGGAAGAAACAGGTAAGGCCAAAAACTTACAGACTAGAGGCAATAACAAGTGAGAAGGAGTGTGGCAATACCAGATTTCATCTCAACGATGATCGTCTGCAAAATGAAAGTGAGGAGCTATACACTGAATGATGCTACAGGATTATTTCAGAAAGCTGTTTGGATGCGGAGGACAATGGTGTGACTAAAGAGAGTAGTCCTGGCTGTGTAAATAGTGATACAAGGTATTGAAGGCAGTAAGAAGAAAGAATGGTATTACCATATAAGGAAAAAAATAAAATGCCATTCTCTTTAGATCTCAGAGCTTTGACACAATAGAGGAATAATACAGTTTAGGAACATTTCATCTCTGAGTTAGTAGATGCTGATGTACTTCAACTCCAGGTAGTGAGTTATATATAAAAGGATAGACCCATCAACTCTAAAGAAATAGATCAGTAACATTGTATTGGTAAATATAAGAACTGACCGTGATTGGATCAAAATCTAGTAATAAGGATTTTGAAAATTAAACTGTTATTTGGAAAATTTGATCAAAATGCCTACTACCCAGCCTGTATCTTTTGGAAGAAATGAGTGCTAATACTATAATAAAATTAAAATACTAAACTAAAGTTAGGGTTTTTTTTTAATGAATTAACATGCAATAACTATGTTGTTCACGGATATTACCTTTCATTTCATCTGTGAATAACAGATGAAGTTAATTTACTATCCATGTAGGCACTGCATGAATTAAAGACTATGCAGTGAGATTCCAAAACATAGAATGTGTGTGTGAGTAAAAATTTTAGGAAGGAAAATGGGAGAGAGAACTTTCAGTAGATAAAAAGAGGGAGAGAGAGAGAGAAAGACTGCTGGGGAGCAGACCCCCAGTCCACAATGGCTGGGATATCTAAGATAAGCTAGGCCTACCTAAGCATTAGATAAGATAGATATGCAGGTAGACTTTTTATTGTGTTAAGGCCTTTTTCTCTTTGTTCCTTACTGTTGAGCTTAAACCATACTTCCTTTAGAATAGGCTGTTTTGGGTCACTGTATTCACTGCTGGTCACAACTCCTGAAGGGAAGACTTGCAGAATGCCATGCCTGCTGAGCAATCACAGTTGGTACACAGGGTGTACCCCGGACCTGGTCTAAAGAGACCAGAAAATCATGAGATCCCATCCAGAATTGGTGAAGACAAGAGGGGAATGCACTCAGAGGTGCAGCTAGCCCTGTGACATATATTTAAGTTGTGCTTGTCCTATATCTAGTAAAAACATTCCAAGTATAAATAGGAGTCTTGTTTATACTGCTGTGCTTCATGAGAAGTCAGACACTATGCCTTCACTTGTGCTTGCAGTGTAAGATTTTTGGTAATACATTAAAAAGGTGTATTCCTCGTCTGAGTTTAAAGTTTTTTCTATAGCTTCAATGCCTCACCCTTGGAAACAGCAGTCAACTTCATAAGTGAATTTACCAATACATAACAAGTCTCCTGCCACCGTAACTGGAATGTATTCAAACAGACAATACCAAAATATGAAAGAATAATTATGAGTTTTAAAAAATATCCCACTAAATGTTTTCATTTGTCCTGTTTTAAACCAGTAAATACAAGAAAAGGAAACAATATATATCTTGACATCTGATACTCTAAACAGTACGTCATGAATAAGAGTGTGAAGCAGATCTCATTCCTCATCATTACTCTATCTGACATGCTTAACCTGCTCTTGGATCAAGTCATTTTAGGAGAATTTCCCCCTTTTTCATCAGTATACATTTGTCTGGATGGCCCACAAGCATAATGAGTAAATACAGTAGCAAAACAAAACATAGCTTCTGGGGACTTAATCAAGTGTAAAATTGTTTCATCTTTTTGTTATAGTACTGCAAAAAATGCACTTCAACATGTCTAGTTGAGTTTGATGAAGCATATTAAAAGCCCAAATATCTTTCAGTGAACACTTATGGCAAATAAGAAAGGTGGTTTACTGTTTGTAAAAGGTCAATCCCACCATATGGAAACTACTGCATTCTTCACCAGAAAAGCACAACTTTATTCCCATGTCTCCCCATAATACTTTGGATCCTTGTTTTCGCTCTCACACCCACCCACACCAGTATAAAGTAACTTAATTAACAAAGAGATCTGCAACAACAAGAAAATAAGCAGAGTTTATAAATGAATATTCAATAATAGTTTGTTTTATGTGTGAGAGAATAGATAGCTAAAAAGTGAGTTTGCCTGTTGCAATTTATAGCTAAGGATACGATTCTATCATGGAAGTAATGGATTCCGTGACTTTCCGGAACGTCCATAACTTCTTCTGCAGCAGCAGGGTTGAAGCAGCTGTCAGCCCCAGGGCTGCCAAGGCAGTGGCTGGGGTTGGGTCGGCCTTCCCTGGTGCTGGAGGAGCAGTGGTCATCCCCTGTGACAAGAGCAGTGTTGGTGCTGAAACAGGTGGCAGGAGCAGCAGTCCTCAGGGCTGCCAGAGCAGCAGCTGAGGTTCAATCATCCCCTGCAGCAGGAGCAGCAGGAGGACTGGAGAAGCTGCTGGAGGTCAGCAGCTGGCAGTGCTCCGACTGTTAGTCTTCTCCTCCACCACGGTATTTTTAGTAAAAGTCAGTGCCAGGTAGTGGGCGTCCATGAATTTTTGTTTATTGCCCACAACCTGTCCCTGACTTTTACCAAAAATACCTGTAACAGAATCTTAACCTTATTCATAGCTAACCACCAGGAAGGCCAATGTATTATCTTCTTTTATTCTGGCTAACTTGAGGTCTGATCCTGCAAGGTACCAAATCCCTTCAACCGTGACTGAATTTTCCTATTGTTACAAATTGTTTAGATACTTTGAATTACTGTTACTTTTGAGAGAGGGGGAAAGATTAAATTTTAATCAGTATGGTCTAGATAGTGCAAACTTTACCCATCCTGGGTTAGCACTTGCCCACGTGAGTAGTCCCATTAGTGACCATTAAAGTAGTTACATAAGTAAGTGTTCACTAACATGAGTAAAGACTCCACAATTTGTCATATATTTACACTGGACAACTGAGGTAAATATATTCTTGAGCTATAATGCTGTATTAAATTATAGTAAATCACATAATCATTTGTTAATAACATCACATCAGGATGATGGCTGTTCAAATGAAAGGGAAAATGATTAATGTCTGGCCAACTTTTGATACTGTAATGATACATTAAATAAATTAACTTTTGGGAAAGATCTCACTTTTGGAAATATCAGTTTTAACAATTCATGAAAGGAGACAGCTTTACCACTGCAAAAGCCATAATCCCTTTGCTGGAAAGGTATTTGCATGTCACATATTGTGGAAAGAAATTTCATGATTGGTGAACCAAAATATTGCAATCAGGAACCAAATCCTGCTGTCCTTATTTCCATGAAGTCTCCAACTGATTCATCTGAATTGTTCACTAGTAAGGAATTACTATATATAGCACTTTACATACTCTGAGATAAAAGGGGCTGAGATAATGCAGCAAAACTTTCCGGTTGCTACAATACTTCAGTGCTGCAAATTGGAACATCTGTGGAAATAGGATGCACTGAAACACTGAAATGTGTAGCTAATAAAGTATAAAAATGGACAAAAATCACTCCAGTATTCCTTGAGTGGTTTATATTAAATTAACATTCTCACACTTCTCCAATATTTCAGATTTTTTAAAAGGCAGTAGATTTTTATATTGGTGATTGGTAACTGCATTGTAGAAATTGCAGTATTGCCAGTTCCCAAGGGTTAAAAAAACCAGGAATCAAGCGCCTCCCCCCTAAATCATGAGATTGTCTTAAAAATAATTCATTTTTTTAATTTGTCTTCTGTTTTTTGAGCCTACTGTGTGAACTCTAGTCATATTTTCAAGCTTTTCTTCCAAGCATGAGGACTGGAAACTTTGTTTTTTAAATGGATGTTGAGGTTATCATATATTTGGATTATTTCAGAAGTGGGGGCTTCAATAAAAAAACCCAAAATTACAATAATTGCAACAAAGTCATGAGATTTCTCAACCATGAATCTGGAAGGTGGGAGGGTCTTGCGGCTGGGGCTTTTGCATCCAGGAAGGACATTGTTTATTATTTGCACCCAGAAGTCTGATGAGATTTTTGGCAGTAGGAAAGATATGCCTCTGCGCTCTTCTTCCTCACTGATGAACAAGATTAGAGGTGATAATTTCTAGATCTTTAATACCTCAGTCATTACCTCAACAACTGTTGACAGCAACTAGTTGCCTCAGCAACTTTGCTGTATTGTCCACCACTATTATCCACCATTGCCGGGATTATGTATAATGGATGTTTCCATTAACTAACTGTTGTACAGTTAATATTTAAATCTTCATGGAAGATATTACAGCTAATGTCTGAATCTGTTTGCACATTTAGGGAAACAATCCTCCATTAGTTTGCACGCTGTTCACATTATAAAGATTCTCTTTACGCACATCAAGGTTAAAAGATGGCAGATTCTGAGACAAATTCCATGGTAACTAAAATGTGGAATACACAGTGTCCTGAGTACTTATATATATTTTTAACAAGATTCCCAAACCACAGTGCAGTATATTAATTTTCTTGGCACACATTATTTTCCATTGGTTCTAAGCAGCGCTTTTTTATTTATTTTATTTTATTATTATTTGAGAAAATGTAGAGTTTATGAAAGAATTGGGGAGATGGGGGAGCAGAGGCCAATTTAAAAATACTTTGATTCAGGAATGAGGAAGTTTACCCATAGAGTTCTGTAAATGCTTCTTGATCCTGACATTCAACACTACTTTAGTCTGGATCTTCTCACTCAAAGACTGTCAGTCATTCAAAATCGTCTAGTGGATTTGTAGTGTAAACAAATGGGGACTAGTGTGAAATAGTGTGAACCTATGAAGCTTGTTTGTAGTTGTGAAATAAAGAAAGATTTGAAGAATTTGAAATTCAGTCTCCCTTTAGTGCAAGGCAAGTATACTAATTCATATCACCTACTTAATTGACTGAGATCCAAGATAGGCAATGTTTGGACCAGTGACAGTTCAAGGTCATATATTTCATGACAGATTTAAAAATTGGAGTTTGCTGGCATACAAAAGCTATGAACCCCTCTTCCTTATAATATACAACATATGCATCTAGCCCTCTTAGATAATTAAATATTGGACCAAACATTATGATATAACATACAGAAAATATATTTTAGGTATTTTAGAAAGTTTTTAAAATTTATCTGTAGAATTGGATTAACTAACTAGGCTACCTGGCTTTACAGGTGAAGAGATATGACAAACAGTATGAATAATGTGGTTTTAAGCACTTCTGTTTTCCCCTGTAAAATGTGGCATGTAAGTTGATGTGTCAGTGCAGTGGCAGACCAGGCATTGCACCTGAGCTTACTCAGCCTATTGGGGCTGTTAGTCTATTCCTGGTTCCCAGGAATCTGGAAGCCTTCTGTGCTCTTAAGTCCGTTAAGGGGCATGGTAGGGGAACCAAGGCCTAGCCACTCCACTGGTTTCCAGCGCAGGGTCCTCAAGCTGGATCAAGGTTTGTCGACTTTGGCTGTGGCCTGAGCTCCTTCCTACATTCCTCTGGGTTTCCGCAGACTCTTCAGTGTCTTGGTCTGGTTATCTCTTTCTAGGGTGTTGTACCCAAGTAGCTTTTCAGCAGCTTGCTGACAGGAGTTCCCTTTTCCAGCCAGTTCACTTTTCTGGTAGCCTCCCTGTCCCTCTGCTTCCCAGCTCTGTGTTAGCCCTTTGGTTGCTGGGCTGACATGGGGTACAATACCCCCTGACATGTTATATACAGAATGGGGTGGTATGAAGATTATATTGGGATACAATATTAAGTAGTGCAGTTCAATATGGTCAACATTTTTACAGAATTTTTGAATTTCCTGACTTATTTAGTTCTTAACATTGTCTTATTTAATGTCTTAGGATAATAATAATCCTTTTCAAGCAGTCTTAAATCCTTGAGTGAAGCCTCACATCTACTAAGCCTACATGTAAGTATAAAATGAAGGCAAAGGGTTGCATCAAAGGCACCACATACCACATATCTACACCACACTAGAGATTTTACAAACTTAACCACAAGCAAAGTAAAGAGGTATTGTGCTGATGAAAGCAAAATCCATATCTTACCTGAGAGAGTTCATTACTGTCCACAAGTCCATTGTTGTCAGAATCGAAATATTTAAACATTTGATCTACCAGCAATTTCTTTAAAATCATTTTATCTTCAGCATTTTTTTCTTTTGCTTGTGCAATGTATCTCTGGTTTTGTAGATCCAACAACATATTTTTCACTTTGCTGTATTCAGTGGATGTGCACTTGTCCCCTGGAAAGGAAATGCACAAGATAATTCTGAAGCTGATTTTAAAAATTGTTTAAATGGATAAAGAAAATATGCAAATACAGAAGACAGTGATATCTTCTACTGCTAACGCTATCCAACAGGGTTAATGCATGTAGGTGCATTGCTGTTTTCATTTGTACATCTAGTGAGCTAGAGATCTGTTCTATGAAGGCTGAATCCAAGTCAGTGGGAGGTTTTCCATTTACTTACATGCGCTTTGGGTGAGGCCAAATTGGATTATAAAGGTGTAACAATCATATGTGGTTGCTTAGTTGTCTGTCTCACAAGACTTTCCATTAAAAACATTTTGTAACAACTTAAACAGTGTCCAACAGCCTGCTATTCTTTTCACTGTAGGTCATTTTAGAGCTGGACTATCTGAAGATTTTCATAAAATTTTATACATACTACATTTTGTATGAATATTAATAAAGTATATATTGCAATACAATATATGTGGTAATGATGGTAAACATGATAAAATGATATATTACAAAATGTATATAGTTCATAACAGTATTTGACTTCAAAAACAGAAGTGACATCTGTGAGTCTTCATAAACCAACCCAAACTCTTTATCCACCTTGAATATGAATTTAAGTTTAACAGGGGAGGGAGGGTAAGAGGGAGCAAGAATATCTATGACATATGATCTAGTAAAGACAGAAAGTGGGCAAGTTAATATCCTTTATTGGACCAGCTTCTGTTAGTCCACTAAAAGATATTACCTCAACCATTGGGGGGAGGGATAGCTCAGTGGTTTGAGTACTGGCCCAGGGCTGTGAGTTCAATCCTTGGTCCCGCTAGTGAAGGCAGGGGGCTGGACTTGATGACCTTTCAAGGTCCCTTCCAGTTCTATGAAATAGGTATATCTCCATATATTATCATCATCTTACATCTCTCATATCCTGGGATCAACACAGCTATGACAGAACTGCATAATTTTTTTTCTAGTTTATTCCTTTCATTGTCAGGTATTTCTATAAACCAGGGACTACATTATGCACATGTTCTGGTTACAGTGATTATAGAAGCTATTTTCTCTATAATAAAATGTAATAAAACCTCCTCATTTCCTCTAACCTCTATCATGCACATATAGGCCACATTTCAAGGTGAAGGGAGAAGTTTTGTTGTAATATTAGAAACAAGTTTAAGGTTTCAAGACAGAGTTGTTTCTTGAGATCACAGAAATCATAGACATGTAGGGTTAGAAGGGACCTCCAAAAGTCATTTAGTCCCTGGCTGAGGCAGGATTAAGTATACTAGACCATTCCTGCCAGATTTTGTCTAACCTGTTCTCAAAAAGTTCTAGTGATAGGGAATCCACAACCTCCCTACATAGCCTGTTCCAGTGCTTAACTATCCTTATAGTTAGAAAGATTTTCTAATGTTTAACCAAATATCCCTTTCTGCAAACTAAGCCAATTTCTTCTTATCCTACCCTCAATTGATCACTGTCTTCTTCATAACAAACTTTTACATAGTTGAAGACTTATGTCCCTTTCAGTCTTCCCTAGACTAAACACGCTCAATTCCTTTTAATCTTTCCTCATAGGTCATGTTTTCTAAACCTCTGACCATTTTTTGTTGCTCTCCTCTGGTCTCTCTCCAGTTTTATCACATAAGTTTTATCACAATACTCCATCTAAGGCCCCATTAGTTCAGAGTAGATCAGAATAATTTTATTTTGTGTCTTACATATGACATTCCTATTAACAGTCCCCTCTCCTCCGCCACTTGATATTTGTCTCTATTTGCAACAGCATCACACATAAGAACATAAGAACAGCCATACTGGGTCAAACCAAAAGACCATTTAGCCAAGTATCCTGTCTTCCAACATTGGCCATTCCAGGCGCTTCAGAGGTAATCAACAAGTGATTCAACCCCTGTTGCCAATTCCCAGTTTCTGGCAAACAGAGGCAAAGGACACCATTCCTGCCAATCATGGCTAATAGTCATTGATGGACCTATCCTCCATGTATTTCTCTAGTTCTTTTTTGAACCGTTGGTCTTCAACACATCCTCTGGCAAAGAGTTCCACAGGGTGACTGTGTGAAGAAATACTTTCATTTGTTTGTTTTAAAAGTGATGTCTATTAATTTAATTTGGTGACTCCTAGTTCTTGTGCTATGAGAAGGAGTAAATAACACTTCCTTATTTACTTTCTACAAACCAGTTGTGATTTTATAGACCTCTATCATATCCCCTCTTAGTCGTCTCTTTTCCAAGCTGAAAAGTCCCAGTCTTATTCATCTCTCGTCATATTGAAGCTGTTTGATGGCCCTAATCATTTTTGTTGCCCGTTTCTGAACCTTTTCTAATTCCAATATATCTTTTTTGAGAAGTATTCAGTATTCAGTAGTGGGCATGCCATGTATTTATATAGAGGCAATATGAAATTCTGTCTTGTTATCTATCCCTTTCTTAGTGATTCCCAACATTGTGTTAGCTTTTTTGACTTCTGCTGAGCATTGAGTTGGTGTTTTCCAAGAACTATTCACAATGACTCCAAGATCTCTTGATCTTGTTGACTCATATTCAATTTGTGATCCACTATAAACCCCATGTCCTATTCTGATGTACTGCTGCCTGGTCAATTATTCCCCATTTTGTATTTGTGCATTTGGCATTTCCTTCCTAAGTGCAGTACTTTGCACTTTATTGATTTACATCTTGATTCAGATCAGCTCTTAAATTGTTCAAGGTCATTTTGAATTCTAATCCTGTCACATGAAGTGCTGGTAAACCCTCCCAGCTCATCTGCAAATTTCATAAATGTACTTTCTACTCCATTATCCAAGTCATTAATGAATATATTGACTAGTAGTAGACCCAGGACAGACCCCCGAAGGACCCCGCTTGATATGTCCAGTTTGACAGCAAACCATTGATAACTTCTCTGTGAATACAGCCTGTCAACCAGTTGTGCATCCACCTTATGGTAATTTCACTGAGACCATATTTCTCTAGTTTGGTTATGAGAATGTCACTTGAGACTGTGTCAAAAGCCTTATTAAAGACAAGATATATTGCATTTATTGCTCCTCCCTATCTATTAGGCCAGTTATCCTGTCAAAGAAGGAAACTAAATTGGTTTGGCCACTCTGTATCATATGCCCTTGAGGAGAGTGGCACAAGGACATGGCTGGCGCAGGTATAGCCCCAACAGACACTGCTAGTCAAAAGATTCCAATTGCACACCATACAATTCATACAAAGACTTAAAGTAGAATCACATCTAATATTTATTGTGTCTTACAAGCTCTTAATTTCTCAAAGCTGGACAATATATGTAGATCCTGCCTCATGGGCTGTATGTATGCTCTGTGACCAAAGGGTTAACAGTCTATGCCATCAATTTTGCAAAGGATTCCATTTATCTTAGGACAGATGCCTTGTGGTTAAAGCACTGTACTGAGACTCAGGAGATCCCAGTTCAGTTCCTATTTCTGACACAGACATCTTATGTGACCTTGGGCAAGTTTTGTATAGTTTTTGAAAAGAGAATAAGGTTAACTAAAGAAACCATAGCTTTTTCTCTAGTGTAGACTTAGGTCAATATATTTTACTTTGTTAGCTGGTCCAAGCTGACTCTAGGGTCTCCAATCTGTATAGTTGAGATAACACTTCTAATACACAGGAGTATTATAAAGCTGTAAACATTACTATGTGGGAAGGATTCACATGGGGAACATCAAGTCTTCTTGTAGACACAAAATTACTTAAAGTTTGACTTTAATTTGAGATAAAAATCATAACGCTTAAACAGTGAAAGTTCAATATTTTTACTTTAAATGTCACTACATGTACTAAGGTACTAATTATCCAAGTGAATTTTATTGAAAGAATTCAATCACTTAGTCATGAAGACATTTTTCATGCCTTAATTAAAACCATTTTAGTTCTCAAGTTTGAACAGGTCAGTTACTTGAACTAATTACACTTACTATGGACAGTGAGAGGAGGAATATAGAATTTTTTCTGTGTCTTTTATTTACGTAGCTTGTTTATCTCAAATTGTCTACAATAGTCATATTTAGACAAAGTGAAGTACATAATTATAATCTACATCTAGATTTGACAATGATGGGGAATCTATTGTTTCTGTTCTGTATTAACTGACTACATACAGAGCGATATATGGCATTTACTATTGGCATAATAATTTAGACACTGTCTTTTAGGTGATTCACAATGACTATAGATTAAGGGAGGGATGCAGTTAAACTCTTGCCTGCAATCACTCTAATTACACTATAACAGTGTCACTGTCAACTAAATACCTTAAATTACCCCCTATCGGTTGTTAAAATGGTTTATACTTACCACACTGATAAATCATGTCTTCATGGACAAAATACGTCCCTAGGAACAGAAATTGCCAGCCTTAACTAAAAGTCTGTTCTGGAGTTTCTACAATCAAGGTAATTTCTGGTCCCTATATCTTTGGTTTCTGTTGGAGATTTAATAATTTTTTTCCTAAGGGGAAATCATAACCATCGTATAACTTGCTGGTTACAAAAAACCAACCAACCAATCAACCAGAGTTTTTATTGTGTTTGTATATCATTAATGATTGTTAGGTTAAACAATTTTAATGTGAAAAAAGATTTAGGAAACTGTAGTTAATTAGAGACAGAAATGGGTAGCTAATTATTGTATAGATTCTGAAACATTAACAACAAGGCTTGTCGTGACCAGCCAGCTATAAACGAAGAAAATATAATTGGCAAAGCAATTTTATCTGTCTATAGCCCATCTCCTACAGATCATCATTTTAGATTAGACTTTAGTGTTTAAGCCTATTCTTTCTATGGTGCTGTTTAAGTAAGATAATAGCTGTAATTTCCTTGCACTGTGTACTTGTTCACTCTACAGATCAACCTGATTCTGAATTACAAATCCAGCCACAATAGTAATGTGCCATCCAACATCTTCTCCATCTCTTTGAGGCTGATATAGAAAAATTGTCAATATTTAATCACCAAATCACAGTCATTTCTTCAAAACATAAAATAAGAGCAATTTATTGTATTAAAAAAACCCTCTTTGTCTGAATCAGTTGGGATTTAAACAGATATCATTGGACTTCTCACACACAATACAAATAAAATACGGTGACAACTGTAATTAAGATGCTCTAGATGTATAGGTTCTTTCCCAGTTAGGTCTGTGATGTTTGTGACCGTGGCAAGTTATTTAACCTCTCTGTGCCTCATTTCCCATCTACAAAATGAGAATAATACTCCCCTAGCTCACAGAAAGAGCACTCAATTCAAAGTACTTTGAAGTTATTGTGTACAAAAGCATTATATAAAAGTATTGTCGATAATTATGTTAGTCTATTCCTGCCTGAGAAATTATAAAAGAAAATAACTCCTAACACTTGCAATAAGTTTTCTGTTACCATTGTTTTTGTTTGTTTCTTTTCAATTGTTCAGGTCAGCTATCAATAAATAATGCAAAAATAGCCTGAATGTGTTGACCTTCAGGCATGCTGCAAAACCCATCAATTTGACAATACTTCAGGGGAGGGCTAACTCCAGGGCATTTTGGTGGAAAAGGATTATGTATAATTTACTGATGTACTTACTGGCTAGTATGCTAACTTATTTTATTGTATTATATTGCTGACTGATACCCCCTATAAATTTTAAGTTTTCATTGTTAGATTGCTTAGAGGTTATACATACGTATTTACATATTTTAAATCAAAATAAATATATAAATAAAAATTGTAACTACTTTTCAACACATGCTCAAATTCTTTAGCCTACATTTTCTCTACAGAGTTTCCTCTTAACATTATGACGAGTCAAAGAAACAAGGATGGGTAGAAAGGTACTGACTACCATTGGCATTCTTTAAGAGTAAGAATTAATCAAGAACCTGCACAACCTGTGACAATTCTATGGAAAAGTGTGGCTATGTCTAGCTTTCCTTACCCATTCTTTCTTTTTCATTGTATTTGACAGAAAGAACTTAGCTTATATTGAACTTTGCTATCTTGTATCAAAGTTGCTGTGAAGACTCTGGAAACTTTGATATAATGTGCACCTCAACATCACCAGGTGTTCCTGCAGAATCTTTTTGTTTTATGTTAGCAGCAGTTTAACCTTTGGTAATGGTTTAAGGTTATTACATTTGTTATATAACAGGTTTATATTAGACTATTGAGTTAAAATAATTTGGTGTTAGTCCTCTTTATCTGTAAAATAAGTATAACAATCAGAGATCATTTTCTGTGCATTTGACCTGCCTCTCCAATTACCATCCCTTTTCCTTTCTTTCCACCTCTAAGCTCCTTGAAATTTCATTTAGAACTGCTGCTTTGACTTCCTCTCTTCCAGCTCATTCCTATATTCCCTCTAATTTATATAAATACAATAAGAATACACAATACTGTAGTACAGTGTAAAGCTTCTACTGGCATAAGTTGGCATTGCCAGAATTACTTTAAAATGGTGAAGCTATGTCATTCCAAATGAGTGCCTGTCATAAACAGATAGTTAAGGGTTAATGCCTGTAAAGAGTCTCTTACCTGTAAAGAGTTAAGAAGTTCACCTAGCCTAGCTGACACCTGACCAGAGGAACCAATGGGAGGACAAGATGTTTCAAAAGGAAGGAGGGAAGTTTCCTTTGTCTAGTTAGTTTTCAGTTTCAGCCGGAGTGAAAAAGATCAAGGAACCAGCCTCTTATCAGAGTAGTAAGTTTTAGAAAGGAATAAATAGGTTTATGTTTATTTTCTTTGTAACTTGTCTTGGTACCATTAAGGGAATTATCAAATTTGGGTATTCTTGTGTGTATTAAAGTTTTTGCCCAGGGGAACATCCTCTGTGTTTTGAATCTGTTGTCTGTGAGAGTAGCTGGAATGCTAATCTTTCCCAGAGGGTTTTCTTTTACCTTTCTTTTCTTTAATTAAAAGCCTTTTTCTTGATACCTGATTGATTTTTCCTTGTTTTTTGGATCCAAGGGGGTTGGATCTGGATCCACCAGGAGTTGGCGGGAGAAAGGAAGGGGGATGGTTAATTTCTCCTTGTTTTAAGATCCAAGGGGTTTGGATCTGTGTTTACCAGGGAATTGGTGAAGTTTCTCAAGGCTACCCAAGGAAGGGAGTGCTTGTGAATGGTGGCAGCGATACCAGATCTAAGCTGGTAATTAAGCTTAGAAGTGTCCATGTAGGTCCCCACATCTGTACCCTAAAGTTCAGAGTGGGGAAGGAACCTTGACAGTGCCAATAAAGTCTTATCTACCATACCATCATGTATGCTCAATATGCCCCACTTGCCACATAAAATTATGTTTTAGAGAGTCTTTTAAACAATTGGGATAACTTTTTGCATGCTTCTGCCTATATAGCTCAATGCCTTAGTCAGTGCGAGTCCAATTGTACAGGAGTCATAGGGAGAGAAAAATCAATCAAAATTTCACACACCTCTAAAAGTGATCACACTTTTTTTGTTTTTTGGTATTTCATTGTGTCATGACTTTAATATTGTTGAGACTTCCAGGACTAGAAAGTAGTGATAGGCATCCAGATGGGAAGCTATGAATCTTCCCTTCCCAAAAATATAAAGCTCCTATTCCTAACTGTGCAGCTAGATAACAGATCATAAACCTATCATTCTTGATCTAATACTGAATATTGCGATTTATATGGGCCCCAAGAAAAATACACATTTCAGGGGAAAGGAAAAAACATTCCTCTGTCATTTAAAAAAAATATGATTTTTAAAATAGCATCTGTTTGAAACTACTCATAGGTTCAGAACTGTAGAAGTTATCTGAGCAAAGATGAATTAGTGTGTGCAAGGACAGCGACGGGCGCCACATGCTTAACTCTAAGTACATAGATAGTTGTGCTGACTTCAAAAGGAACTATTATTTAATACTTGCATTGTTGTTGCAGTTGGGAGCCCAAGTCATGGACTAGCTCCCCATTTTGTTAAATATTACACAAACACATAACAAAAAGGCAGTCCTTGCCCCAAAAAGTTTAGAATCTATGCACAATACAACAAGTGGATATAATAGATGGAAAGGGAGAGCACAAGGAACCAGACAGTGCTGGTCAGTATGATAGGCAAAGGTCTCAGCAACTAATTGAATATTTATTTTCAAGTTTGTTTATAGGACACATGACAAACTGTTTTAAGTGGACAGCTTTAAAGGAAGGGCAACGAGGTGGCTCTGCAGATATTTATGGGTGAGACACAGCATGGTGGAAAAGAACAAAGATGCTTGTTTGAAAATTTAACCCGTAGATGAAGGCTTGAATTTTTGACAGAGCAGAGGCACAAGTTGACATCTTAATAACATATGACTGTTGGTAAGCGGGGGACAGGACATGAAGGCTTTGAAAGTGAAGACAAGTAATTTGTCTTTAATGTCATGGAGAAATGGGAGCTGGGGGACCCATGGAGGGGTGAAACGAGAGGGATGACATGGCCAAAGTGAGGAGCCAGAAAAATGATCTCTGCAGGAGCATTTTGAATAGTTACAAGTGAAGCAAGATTGTATTTGTCAAGACCAGAGAAGAGGATGTTGCAGCAATCAAGAGGCAAGAATTTCAGCTGTGTGGTGGAGAAAAGCTGTATCTTAGGGTATTACAAAGGAAGTCCCAGCAATATTTAAACACAGCCTGGATGTGAGGACCTAAAGCGAGGCCAGAGTAACAAACAGGATGGTTGCATTCTTCATAGTGACTGAGGGCATATCCATACTTTGAGCTGGAGATGTAAATTCCATCTTAAGGAGACATACCTGTATGAGCTCTGATCATGTTAGCATGATAAAAATAAAGGGAAGCTCCAGCAGTCCAAGCAGCACAGGGGCTAGCCATCTTGAGTACATATTTAGCAACTTGGTCTTGGGGCGGCTAGCCTCTCCTACTATTTTAGTGAACTAGATCAGTCACAAATAATGTGGCTATATATCTTCAAGCTGGAATTTATACCTTCAGCTTGAAGTGTAGACATACCCAAAGAAAGGAGGGAGGGGGGAAGGGCATGGGATGAAAGATTAACAGTTCAGTTTTAAGAATGAGGAGTACTTGTGGCACCTTGGAGACTAACAAATTTATTTGGGCATAAGCTTTTGTGGGCTAAAACCCACTTCATTGGATGCACGCAGTAGAAAATACAGTAGGAAGATATATATACACACAGAGAACATGAAAAAAGGGGGGTTGCATACTCTAACAAGACTAATCAATTAAGGTGAGCTATTATCAGCAGGAGAAAAAAAAACTTGTGTAGTGTTAATCAGGATGGCTCATTTGAAACAGTTGACAAGAGGGTGTGAGTAACAATAGGAGAAAAATTAGCATTAGTTCTTTATAGACTAACATGTCTACCACTCTGACACCTGAAGCTCAGTTTTAGTCACACTGAGCTTAAATTCACAGCTAGAATTCACAAGATTACTCACATGCTTAGGTATAAACTCATGCTTGCACACTTTGCTGGATCAAAGCCATTGCAGCTGGCTTTTTCCATCTCCCTCTTTTTGAACCTGCATGAAGGAGCTGGGTACAATCTTCCCTTAATGTTGCTCATAACTATTACAATCTTGAAAAAAGCTTAAAAGGAGATACTACTGGTAAATACTAATTATAGTCTGTGTTTTATTCTTTTCCATCTTTAACATTTGCTCGAATGCTCCATGGGATGAAGTAATCCAGGTTCTTGCATCTACAACATTTCCCCCTATCTCCCTAATATGCATGATTTCAATACTTTTTTTATTGGCTTCATACTGGGTTTTAGATCATATAGCAGTGGTGGTGGTGGTGGTGTGTGTGTGTGTGTGAAATGCATGCAAGAACTTAAATAACGTTAAACAGGTGAACCAACAGGAGTAAAAGAAGTGTCACTCCTCTGTCCCCCAGTTCATATTTAATTTTTGAAATATTGATAGGTTTGGATTGGGGAGTGTTAATGAGAGTTCAAATTTAGTGAAAAAGTGGAAAGATTTGCCTATTTGTTTCCTTCCACTCTGTGCAATTTATTCTTTTAGCTCTGTGTTAGTTACCAAGGAAACAGTTGTAAAGTGTTTTTTTTAAGTGCTATTGTCCTCATAGGCTGAGTTTTGAATAGATGTTTGCCTATTATGCATAAGAAAAGTAAATATTTGACAATTTAAGTTTTATTTAATTTGTAAGAGGAGCAGAAACATTGAAAATTAATTAGATTATACTTATGAAAAGTTGGTTATGAAAGGAAATACCGTACAAGCACTAAAACTTTGTGTGAAGAAATATTTTTGATTGCTCTAAATAAGGGTATTCTAGGAAATGGTTTTTAACATCTCAAATTATAAAATATTACTTATCTCAGAGGTTTTTGGAAAATACTTCAGTGTGTAGAGAGAAAGGATAGTGTCATAAAAAAATAAAAGGGGCTATTTAACTCTCGCCTTGCAGGGTCCTATAGCCCGGGCTGCAGCCTGAGCCCGAACATCTATACTGCAGTTAAACAGCCCATTAGCCTGAGCTACAAGAGCCAAAGTCAGGTGTCATGGGAAAGTCACAGGATTTTAATTGCAGCATAGACATACCTAAAGAGGCTAAGTGACTTACCCAAGGTCATGCAGGAAGAGTTTGCCATTATATGTCCAAGCCTAGAAATTCCAATTAAGCTTCTAAATTTAAGCTGGAACAAATTACAGTTTTCAGAGTACTAAAAGATGCACTTAAAAATATCTTTTTATAATATAATAATGGATGCCCCTGTAGGATCTTTGACATTGGTAAACAACTTTGTGAAAATTGGGGAATTACCTCAAGCCATATTAATTCCGAAACTGGAGATTTCTTCGACCTTGGTGGTATGTTACATTTCAGGTATTTACTTCAACAGAAGGATGTATGGGTGGTGTGCATGGGTGTCCATCCTTCTTTTTGAAACATCTTGTTCCCCCATTGGTTCCTCTGGTCAGGTGTCAGCTAGGCTAGGTGAACTTCTTAACCCTTTACAGGTAAAAGAGGCATTAACTCTTAACTATCTGTTTATGACAGCCTCCAACTAAAATTTCTCTAGTGCATCATCAAGGATCTACAACCTATCCTGAAGGACGATCTCTCACTCTCACAGAGCTTGGGAGACAGGTCAGTCCTCGCTTACAGACAGTCCCCCCACACCCTGAAGCAAATACTCACCAGCAACTACACATCACACAACAAAAACACTAACCCAGGAACCAATCCCTGCAACAAACCCTGTTGCCAACTCCGTCCACATATCTATTCAAGGGACACCATCATAGGACCTAACCACATCAGCCACACCATCAGGGGCTTGTTCACTTGCACATCTACCAATGTGATACATGCCATCATGTGCCAGCAATGCCCCTCTGCCATGTACATTGGCCAAACCGGACAGTCCCTATGGAAAAGAATAAATGGACACAAATCAGACATCAAGAATTGTAACATTAAAAAGGAGAGCACTTCAATCTCCCTGGACACTCAGTAACAGACTTAAAAGTGGCCATTCTTGAACAAAAATTTTTCAAAAACAGACATCAACAAGAAACTGCAGAACTGGAATTAATTTGCAAACTGAACACCATCAAATTAGGCCTGAATAAAGACTGGGAGTGGATGGGTCACTACAAAAAGTAATTTTCCTTCTGCTGATACTCACTCCTTCTTGTCAACTGTTGGAAATGGTGACATCCACCTTGATTTCATTGGCCTCATTAGCTCTACAAAAGTACTTTCCCCTCTCTTGATATTCACCCCTTCTTGTCAACTGTTGAGAATAGGCCACTTCCACCTTAATTAAATTGGCCTCATTAGCACTGAACCCCACTTGGTAAGGCAACTCCCGTCTTTTCATGTGCTGTAATATTAATACTGCTTACTGTATTTTTCACTCCATGCATCTGATGAAGTGGTGTTTAGCCCACGAAAGCTTATGCCCAAATAAATTTGTTAGTCTCTAAGGTGCCACAAGACTCCTCATTGTTTTTTGCTGATACAGACTAATACAGCTACCACTCTGACATCTATTACTACCACTCTTAGCATGTAATCAGGATTACTGTCCTATTTATTAAAAGCTAAAAGAAGATTCTTTTTTAGCTCCAGATTATAAGTACTTGTGTTTTTAGGACAACAGAATCAGAATTGTATCTCCTTTATCAGTGTGAAATTGTAAGCACCTATGACATGCAGTGAAAATACATCTGATACATCATGTGAGCTGCCATGACGGTTGTTATAATATAACAAAATGTAATAAGCAACATATATAACAATTACATACAATGAATTTATGAGAATTTTGTCTCCTACAGATATTTGGTCCCATTACAAATATTTTCAGTTCATTATCATGTTGCTTCTACAACAGACTTGAGGTCAGATTCTGATCTCAGTTATACTATGTAAGTCTTGAATAACAAATGTAGCATGACGTTTTTAAAGTTATTTAATTATGGCCAGAATATTTTTTTTCAGAGTTGTTAGAGTAATAATGCTGGTATCTCCAAAATATAAGTCATAAGATATTGAATTAAAAATATGTTTCAGATCAATAATTTGTCTGGTAATGACATCTTTACCAGCTATATTTTCTGAATTTCAATAAAAAGGGATTTCAGATGTAGAACTTGAAAACATACCTTCTAGATTTTGAAATTTCATTAGAGTCTTAGTATAAAACTCAAGTTTCTGAAAATCTTAGACTGTTTTCCCTAATTAAGGATCAAGTTGACATGTATTTGTGTATCATGTCTTGTCTACAGACACATATAGACAAATCTTCAGTATTTAAGAAATAACTTACAGTATGCAGATAAATTATTCAGTGTCATCCAAAAGATAATGTCTCAGTTAAGGTAAACACGATTAGAGGCTGAATTAAATAATTTAAGATGGCAAAAGTTACTTTACATAACTTGTCTGAATGTAGTATTTGCCAAATTCTGACCTCAGTTACATATTAATCACACTGAGAGTTGCACAAAGTAACAAATAGCTTGACTCTGATTACATTCATTCTAGTAATTACTGATGACTCTGCATGAGTAACAGAGTCTAATGATATTTTTTTCCTTACTGCAAAAGTGTTGTTATATTTAAAGACGTTATACTTTTCCTTTTTTGTTAGCATTATCTTGCATTTATATTATTTCAATAGATGAAATCACTTCATATTAAATGCCATAGATCTACATAACTGAACCTTTAAATCAGACAAAGTTACCTAAAGCTGTCTCTTCATTGACTATCTACTATGTGTTCAATGTTCTTTAATTATACAGAATAATTATCCTCTAACTTTATTGGTAATCTAAATTAAAAGAAAAGAATCAGATTGTTTCAGGAAATAATATATCTATGTGTGACTTTGTTAAAGAAAATACTTAATCCAGATGCTCCATTTAATTTCACTTATAGTTTTTTATATATTTATCATCAATTCTTAGGAGGCAGTAAGAGAACTACTTTAGCCCCTTTTTCAATTCTTTTTGATCCTCATCACCAAGATCTCTTTTGTTTTATTTTTCTACTTGCCCCCTTGAACTTGCAACTTCAACTGCACTGAACACCTCTATATGTAACTTTAACAAAAAATTAACCCTGGAGTTCTCTATACCTTCCATTCACTCAATTTATCAAAGAAAAAAAAATAAGAGTGAGAAAGACATAAAAGCATCCTGTCCCCAAGGAAGACATTGCTGAAAGTAAAGGTCAGGACAGGAGTTCAAAGTGGCGCTTTATTTTCCTCTCTAGTGGAGTTAGCCCAACTGTTGCTGTCATACCTTTTCCCATAGGGCCTGGATATTTTTGCCTTTCAATATTTATTCAGAATAATACTATAAAAGCATAAAATACCCCAGTTTTAACATGTTAAAATAAATACTGAAAGGCAAAAGAAAGCCCAAATCCAGAAGGAAAATGCTTTAGGATTTGAAAGGCTGCCATAACAAAGATAGAGGAAAGCTGTTCTCTGTTGCCACAGAGGGCAGAACAAGAAGCAGTGGATTCAGATTACAGCATAGCAAATGTAAATTAAATCTCAGGAAAAACTTCCTAACTGTAAGAACAGTAGGACAATGGAACAGACTGCCTAGGGAGGTTGTGGAAGGCCCTTCCCTGGAGGTTTTCAAAAGGAGGCTGTACAACCATCTATCTTGGATGGTTGAGACATAACAAATCCTGCAACTTGGCAGGAGGTTAGACTAAATGACCCCTTGCGGTCCCTTCTGACACTATGGTTCTAAGGCAGTGTTGAGTTAACCACAAATCTACACAGATTGTTCATTTTTGTTTCTTGTCATCTCTGCCACGGAGCTATATTGCTATCCTTTCACACAGTATCTGGAAAAGGGAAATGTGGGTTATATTAAGCCACTATCTTCAATGTTTCCCAAATATTTACCATATACTTGGCCAATAAGTTATTCTCTAGAGAGACTCAGCTTTAATTTAAAATACAACAAAAATGTGAAGTGAGTGAAACCAATCAGTTTGCAGAGATATCTGCAGTGTGGACTGCCCCATTCATTGCAATGGCTGCTCAATCAGTCCCCTTACTTTAAAACTTCCATACTATTAACTATCTCAGTGCTCATATTAAAACAAGTGATTATCAGATTAGGAAGCATTTTCCTTGGGAGTATGTATGAAGAACTAAATACTACAGTAATAGGCCACACTATAAAATCCCTAAATTGCCATGGGATGACAGAAGATGCTGTGTAGGTAATTAACAGCACATGGTGGAGTACATGAGAGAAGGGTAGCTATTGGTTTCATTTTCATGAAGGGGGATCAGTTTTCAAAAGTATGAATCACAACTTTATTAATATTCACAATTTTATTTTTTAACTTGAATATTGATGTATCCAGTAATACCAGGGTACAAAACATACAAGAATGACAGAGTAGGTGGCAATGGTGGTGGTGCAGCGGCACTATACATGAAAAAAGCCATAGAATCAAATAAAGTAAATTTACATAAATCAAACTGTACCACAGAATCTCTATGGATAAAAATTCCATGCTTGAAAAATAAGAATATAGCAGTAAAAATATTCTACCGACCACCTGACCTGGGTGGTGACAGTGACTGGGAAATATTCAGGAAGATCAGAGAGGTTACAAAGGCAGAAAACACATAATAAAGGGTTATTTCAACTATCCTCATATTGACTATATGTCACTGAAGGATGAGATGCAGAGATAAAATGTCTAGACATCTACAAATGACTGCATCTTGGAGCCCAGAAGGGGAAAAAGAATTCTTGATTTTGTCCTAAATGTCATCCAGAAGATGAATATTGTTGAACCATTCCTTAATAGCAACCATAACATAATTAAATTTAACATCTTTGTAGGGAGGGAAATACCAAAGAAACCCATCACAGTAGCATTTAACTTTAAAAAGGGGAACTACACAAAAAATGAGGAAGTAGTTAAATAGAAATCAGAAATGTGAAATGCTTACAAACTGCATGGATACTATTTAAAAACACCATACCAAAGTCTCAAACTAAATGTATATGATCAATTAAAAAAACAAGCATAAAATGCACGCACACACACACAAGGACCAAAAAAATACCACCCTGCCTAAATAGCAAAATAAAAGAAGTGGTCAATGGCAAAAAGGCATCTTTTAAAAGCTAGAAGTCAAATCCTACTGAGGGAAATAGAAAGGAACATATACTTTTGCACTTGAGTTGCAGAGTTTAAGAAGGCAGGCCAACATAGATTTTGAAGAGGAACTAGCTAAGGACACAGAAAGTAAGAAAAGTAACCACTTTTTTTGTTTTAAAATACCTCAAAAGCAGGAAGCCTGCCCAATCAGTAGGGGTACTGGATGACTGAGGTACTAAAGGAGCGCTCAAGGAACACAAGACTGTTGCAGAGAAGCTAAATTAATTATTTGCATTGGTCTTCACTGCAGAGGATATGGGGGAATCCAAGCCATTCTTTGTAGGTGTTAAAGTCTGAGGAACTGTCCCAGACTGAGATGTCAATGGAAGAGGTTTTGGAACAAACTGATGAATTAAACAGTAATAAGTCACTAGGACCATAACTCAAATATGAACTCGCAGAATTACTAATGGTGGATTGTAACCTATCACTTAAATCAGGCTCTGTACCAAATGACTGGAGGTCAGCTAATGCAATGCCTATATTTTAAAACGGCTCCACAGGCCATCCTGGCAATTACAGGCCAGTAACTCTAACTTTAGTGCCAGGCAAACTGGTTGAAACTATAGTAAAGAACAAAATTATCAGACACAGAAAACCACGATATTTTGGCAAAGAGTCAACATGGCTTTCATAATGGGAATTTATGCCTCACCAATGTATTAGAATTCTTTAAGGAAGTCAACAATCATATGGACCAGGGTGATCCATTGATACAGTACTTGGTGTTTCAGAAAGTCTTTGACAAGGTCCCACACCAAAGGCTCTTATGCAAAGTTAGCATTCATGGGATAACAGGGAAAATCCTCTCATGGATCAGTAACAGGGCAAAGACAGAAAATAAAAGGTAGGAATAAATGGTTTCACAATAGAAAAAGATTAATAGCAGGATCCCCCCAGGATCTGTACTGGCACCTTTGCTATTCAACATATTAATAAAAGATCTGGAAAATGGTGTGATCAGTGAGGTGTCAAAATTTGCTGATATACAACATTACTCAAGATGTTAAGTCTAAAGATGATGTACAAAAGTTACAAAGGGATCTCATTAAACTGTGAGACTTGGAAACAAAATGTGTTGATAAGTTCAAAATAATGTACATTAAAAATAAGAATCCCAACTATGCATACAAAAGAATGGGATCTAATTTAGCTGTTACCACTCAAGAAAGATCTTGAAGTCATGGTAGTTAGTTTTCCAGAAACATCCACTCGATGTGCAGCGTCAGTCAAAAAAAGCTAACAAAATGTTAGGAACTGTTAGGAAAGGGGTAGACACTACCACAGTAAATATAATGCCACTATATAAATCCATGATACATCAACTCCGTGAATACTGTGCACAGTTCCAGTCACCCCCATCTCAATATGTAAGAAATGGAAAAGATACACACAAAAAATGGTGAGCTATATAGAACAGCTTTCACATGAGCAGAGATTAAAAAGACTGGAACTGTTCAGTTTAGAGAAGAGATGACTAAGGGGGAATATGATAGAGGTGTATAAAATTATGAATGTTAGGGATAAAGTGAACAGGGAAGTGTTATTTACTCTATCACATGAACTAGGGGTCACCCAATGGAATTAATAGGTAGCATGTTTAAAAGAATCAAAGTTCTTCGCACAATGCAGTCAACCTGTGGAACTCATTGCCATGGGATGTTGTGAAGGCTAAAAGTATAACTGGATTAAAAAAAGAATTAAATACATTCATAGCGTATAGGTCCATCAGTGGCTATTAGGAAAGATAGTCAGGGATGCAACCTGATATGCACCTGGTGTCCCTAAATCTTTTTTTTGCCAGAAGCTGGGACTAGATGACAGGTGATGGATTACTTAAAATTGCCCTGTTTTGTTCATTCCCTCTAGACATTGCTAGAGATGGGATACTGGACTAGATGGAGCATTAGTATGACCCAGTATCATAGAATAATAGACTTTAAGGTCAGAAGGGACCATTATGATCATCTAGTCTGACCTCCTGCACAATGCGGGCCACAGAATCTCACCCACCCACTCCTGTACCAAACCTGTGTCTGAGCCATTGAAGTCCTCAAATCATGGTTTAAAGACTTCAAGGTGCAGAGAACATTCCAGCAAGTGACCCGTGCCTCACGCTGAAGAGTAAGGAGAAAAACCTCCAGGGCTTCTGCCAATCTGTCCTGGAGGAAAATTCCTTCCCGACCCCAAATATGTGTGATCAGTTAAACCCTGAGCATGTGGGCAAGACTCACCAGCCAGACACCCAGGAAAGAATTCTCTGTAGTAACTCAGATCCCACCCCATCTAACATCCCATCACAAGCCATTGGGCATATTTACTTCTAGTAGTCAAAGACTAGTTAATTGCCAAAATTAGGCTATCCCATTATACCATCCCCTCCATAAACATATCAAGCTTAGTCTTAAAGCCAGATATGTCTTTTGCCCCCACTACTCCCCTTGGAAGGCTGTTCCAGAACTTCACTCCTCTAATGGTTAGAAACCTTCATCTAATTTCAAGTCTAAAATTCCTGATAGCCAGTTTATATCTATTTGTTCTTGTGTCCACATTGGTACTGAGCTTAAATAATTCCTCTCCCTCCCTGGTATTTATTCCTCTGATATATTTATAGAGAACAATCATATCTCCTCTCAGTCTTCTTTTGGTTAGGCTAAACAAGCCAAGCTCTTTGAGTCTCCTTTCATATGACAGGTTTTCCATTCCTCGGATCATCCTAGTAGCCCTTCTCTGAACCTGTTCTACTTTGTATTCATCCTTCTTAAACATGGGAGACCAGAACTGCACACAGTATTCCAGATGAGGTCTCACCAGTGCCTTGTATAACAGGCACTTGTATAACAGTACTTGTATAACAGTACTAACACCTCTTTATCTCTACTGGAAATACCTTGCCTGATGCATCTCAAGACCGCATTAGCTTTTTTCACAGCCATATCACATTGGCGGTTCATAGTCATCCTGTGATCAACCAGTACTCTGAGGTCCTTCTCCTCCTCTGTTGCTTCCAACTGATATGTCCCCAATTTATAACCAAAATTCTTGTTATTAATCCCTAAATGCATGACCTTGCACTTTTCACTATTAAATTTCATCCTATTACTATTACTCCAGTTTACAAGGCCATCCAGATCTTCCGGTATGATATCCCAGTCTCTGTATTGGCAATACCTCCCAGCTTTGTGTCATCTGCAAACTTAATTAGCACATTCCCACTTTTTGTGCCAAGGTCAGTAATAAAAAGATTAAATAAGATTGGTCCCAAAACCGATCCCTGAGGAACTCCACTAGTAACCTCCCTCCAGCTTGACAATTCACCTTTCAGTATGACTCATTGTAGTCTCCCCTTTAACCAGTTCCTTATCCACCTTTCAATTTTCATATTGATCCCCATATTTTCTAATTTAGCTAATAATTCCCCATGTGGAACCATGTCAAATGCCTTACTGAAATCGAGGTAAATTAGATCCACTGCATTTCCTTTGTCTAAAAAATCTGTTACCTTCTCAAAGAAGGAGATCAGGTTGGTTTGGCATGATCTACCTTTTGTAAAACCATGTTGTATTTTGTCCCAATTACCACTGACCAAAATGTCCTTGACTACTTTTTCCTTCAACATTTTTTCCAAGACCTTGCATACAGATGCCAAGCTGACAGGCCTGTAGTTGCCTGGATCACTTTTTTCCCCCTTTTTTTAAAGATAGGAACTATGTTAGCAATTCTCATTAGTCATTAGTCATACGGTACAACCCCTGAGTTTACAGATTCATTAAAAATTCTTGCTAATGGGCTTGTAATTTCATGTGCCAGTTCCTTTAATATTCTTGGATGAAGATTATCTGGGCCCCCTGATTTTGTCCCTTTAAACTGTTCGAGTTTGGCTTCTACCTCGGATGTGATAATATCTACCTCCATATCCTCGTTCCTATTTGTCATCCTACCATTATCCCTAAGCTCCTCATTAGCCTCATTAAAGACTGAGACAAAGTATTTGTTTAGATATTGGGCCATGCCTAGATTATCCTTAACCTCCACTCCATCCCCAGTGTTTAGCAGTCGCACTTCTTCTTTCTTTGTTTTCTTCTTATTTATATGGCTATAGAATCTTTTACTATTGGTTTTAATTCCCTTTGCAAGGTCCAACTCTACATGGCTTTTGGCCTCTCTCACTTTATCCCTACATGTTCTGACCTCAATAAGGTAGCTTTTCTTGCTAATCCCTCCCATCTTCCACTCCTTGTAGGCTTTCTGCTTTTTCTTAATCACCTCTCTGAGATGCTTTCTCATCCAGCTTGGTCTACAACTCCTGCCTATGAATTTTTTCCCCTTTCTTGGGATGTAGGCTTCCTCCACCTTTAGAGCCCTAAGTTCTTCAGTCCAATCCACTTCCCTAACTAATTTCCTTAATTCTTTAAAGTTAGCCCTTTTGAAATAAAAAACCCTAGTCACAGATCTATTTTTATTTATCTTTCCATTTAGTTTAAACTGAATTAAGTCATGATCACTCGAACCAAAGTTGTCCCCTACAACCATTTCTTCTATGAGGTCCTCACTACTCACCAAAACCAAATCTAAAATGGCATCCCCTCTTGTTGGTTCAGCAACTACTTGGTGAAAGAATTCATCAGCTATTGTAACTAAGAAAATCTGAGCCCTATTATTATTACTAGCACTTGCCCTCCAGTCTATATCTGGGAAGTTAAAGTCTCCCATGATCACACAATTCCCATTAGTATTTACTTTATTAAAATCATTTAAAAGGTCTCTATCCATATCCAAATTAGATCCCGGCAATCTATGGCACACCCCAAGCACTAACCCGGGGGAGGCTCTAGTAGCTTTCTTCCCCAATGTGATTTTTGCCCAGACAGCCTCTGTCTTATACATTCCACCCCTTCTTATTTCTTTAAAATCTACCTCATCACTGATATACAATGCTACTCCACCACCTTTGCCTTTATTTCTTTGCCTAAACAGCACATAGCCTTCAATACCTGTACTCCAGTCATGACTATTATTCCACCATGTTTCTGTTATCCCTATAATATCCGGTTTCACTTCCTGCACCAGTAACTCTAGTTCCTCCATTTTGTTGCCTAGGCTCCTCGCATTGGTGTACAAACATCCTAATTCTTGCTGTTTGGCTTCACTCACATTGTTTACCTGATTAGGCCCTGACGTTCTACCGCCAGAATTGTATCTACAGTACCCTCCCTCCGTATGTCCATTCTCCTGCTCACGACAGTATCCTTTCTTGCTTCATTTTCTTCCCTCTTAATGTTAAAATCCGGCATGGAGATTACCTGGACATCTCCCAACCATCTCCCCCGAATTCCTATTTTAAAGCTCTCTTAATCTGTTGTGCCAGCCTTGAAGTCTATTTCCCTCCCTACTCAGGTGAAGTCCATCCCGACAGAACAGTCCTCTGTCCATGAATGACTCCTAGTGGCCATACATCCCAAAGCCCTCCTTATAGCACCACTGCCTGAGCCATCTGTTGATCGCAATAATCTTGTCACACCTTTGTTGCCCTTCTCTATGGCTGTTCTTATGTTATGTAACATTAGCAGTATTTACACACTGCGTTTCAAACTCTTTTTTTCAGCCAAACACAGTTCAGAAATAGGTTAGTATTTTTTCTTTGAACTTTAAATCAAATTTTTTTTAAAATGGCCTTTAAAAACAAATGGAATATTAGCCCAAATGGAGAATATTTTGGAAAGCTATGAGAATGAAAAAAAAATCTTAGCTGTAGTATTCACTACCAAGCAAATGGTACAATACTTTGGCATTGGGTACCAGTTTTGTACAAATTACATCTACAAAACAAATTAAGGATCACTAAAATAAAAGTAAAATATTGCATCTAATATTGTAATGTAATGCAACTTCAGTGTTAAACACTACTACATTCATAGCTCATTTTTTAAATAAAGAGCTGCAGTATACATACCACAATGTGTCATATTCTTTAATGTTATGTGATTATGTAATCAAAGACCTGAATGTATCTCCCAAACAACCATTGTACAAAGGGTAAAGTTAACGGTGCTTTAAATTTGTAATTCCTGATTTGAGGGATAAAAATAAAAAAAAATACTATTATGCTAATTAACATGTTTGCACTGTGTGCAATATAATTAACCTGATTCTTCTCTCACACCAGTCACTGGAGCCATGCCAATGTGAAAGGAAAGTCAGACTGAGATAGGTTTACAGTAGCTTACTTTCTGATGTGTGATTTGTTTCATGAGTTATGGGATGACACACGTAGGTGTGTTGTGACAAGTCATTTCTAAGCAACATCTGGATCATGGTTCTCTCTTACAGAAGATGACATAAAAGTTATCCTAAGAGAGTAGATCAATCATTTTATTCTAGCTTCACTACTAAGAAATAAATGTTTCAATCCAAGATATCTCTGTACAACTACAAAGGAGGTTGTTGACCTAATAGTTGAGGTTAAGGTGTTACAGGCTGTCTTCAAGTGCAGTTTCATATCGCTAGCCTTCATTTGTGGTTTGATGCAGAAGTGTGTGATTAAAAAGGATTTGAATCTACAGCTACTATAATTTGGTCCCAGATTTTCTTTTTTAAACAGTTTGTCGTTCCTTTGAGTTTTTATTTCACCTTTTGGCCTTCAGAACAGAGTCCTCATTCACATATAAGCCTTTCTAACAAAAAAGGTACATGGTTTCTATTCTATTCCATACTATGAATATGATTCTGCCTCTATTTCACAGAGACACAAATGAAACTGACTAAAGACTATGTGAACAAGTCATGAAAGATGTTTCTGTCAAAATGGAAAAATTCAGCTCCACGGATATCAGTTTGGATATGTAATTTCATCTATCTTGTCCATTAGTTACAAGCCAGAAATGGCATAATTAGTTAAGGGCACAACCCAAGGAAATGGTATGTTGCTATCTAGATTACCTTATTTTGAAATGCACGCACTTTTCAGTTAGATTAATTTAGAGATATGAAGTTATCTAGCATCTACCTATTCAGAAGGCCTGATTAGTAATTGGTGCACAGGATCTGATTAAATCAAAACAAACTTATGACATCTCTCTTGTTTCGCTCCACTCTCTCTTGTGAATGGAGAGTGAGGCTGGAGATAGACATTTGGATTTTTGGTTAAATGGCTGCAACATTACTATAATCTTGTAATTTTAAAACAGCAAAACTCCTTGAGGCACCCTGTCCTGGCAGCAGTGAAATGGAGGTGGCAAAGACCACTCCACACTTTTACCAGCTTTTTCCCCTTGAAAAGTTTGAATCCAAAGGATCCTGCAAGTCCCACACTTAGTCTGTCTATTTAAACCATAGGCTCTACCATGGCTCTCATTATTCTAACGAAAGCCTGCAACCCAAGCTACTAACTAACTAAGAGACGTAAGCAACGCTTGCAACTCTGTAAGAGCTGATGCACAAAGGCACTTCTGTGATATAAATATTAAATTTCACACAACAAACTACATTAAAAGAACACTACTGAGATTGCAAAATAAAGCACTCCCAGTCCACTCTAGGTCTAGCTCTTGTCCCCCACTTCATTCAAATCAGGCAGCTTCTTCCTTTACACAGTCTGGGTGCCGGCACAGGTGCCATTAAGAACATAGAAGAAACTACTCCCTGCTCCCGTTTCTGGTGTCTAGCCCCAACATGGCCCTTAGCAGCCCAGAATCAGCAGATGGTCTGTTGAGATATTTTAGCTGTGAAGCCGTATCTATCTGTGCATGTGCAAGCTGTGATTTTCTGAAGGCTTATAATGTGGCCAAATTTAGGCAGATTTTCATGGTGATAGCCAAAGGCACAACCCTAACAAAATACAAAAAAACTGCCAAATTACAAGTCTCTGCTTCAATGCATGGAATGCTACAGCTTTTCAAATAAAAAGTTATCTGATTTTTTTTTAAATATGGGAAAAACAATGAATTACTCACTAGTCTCATTCTCAGAAATGGTTGACCCATTTTGGCTGAAATGTTCTAAAGCATATGGCCCAAGGCCGATATCCAGCATGGAAAACGTTAGCCCAAATGGTTTGTCAATATTTAAGCATTACACGTTCTGATAATGGGAAATGCTAGGCTCCATTAGCAGGTGATGCTATCAGCCTTTCTTATAGTAATAAATATGAAAAAGCAGAAATTCAGGCACAGCTACTAGAAAAATCCCGCAATAAAATGACTAGATAATAAGATCCTTTAATCTACCCATATACTCATGCCATTTTAACTTCCGTTTTTTACACCATTGTTTCTTCCACTCCATGGCTGAGACACATTTCATAGGATTCATAGGACTGGAAGGAACCTGGAGAGGTCATCTAGTCTAGTCCAGTCGTTGGCGGGCAGTACTGAACTGGGAACCTCTAGAGCTTAGTGCGTGAGCCTCTACCGTATGAGCTAAAAGCCAGCTGACTGTTAGCTAAGGCTGTAGAGCAAACTCATTAATCTCGCTCTAAGTGGTCTTGGTGCCACTAGGTGGGACAGAACACCACACCCAGGAGATGTGTGGGTTACACGTGGAAGGACTAAGTATTATCTAGACCATTCCTGACAGGTGTTTGTCTAACCTGCTCTTAAAAATCTCCAATGATGGAGATTCCACAACTCCTTAGACAATTTATTCCAGTGCTTAACCACCCTGACCGTTAAGAAGTTTTTCCTAATGTCCAGCTTAAACCTCCCTTGTTGCAATTTAAACTCATTGCTTCTTATCCTTTCCTCACAGGTTAAGAATTTTTTTCCTCCTTCCCAAGTATATAACAACCTTTTACATATTTAAAAATGGTTATGTCCCCTCTCAGTCTTCTCTTTTCCAGACTAAACAAACCCATTTTTTCAATCTTTCCTCATAAGTCATGTTTTCTAGACCTTTAATCATTTTTGTTGCTCTTAAGAAAGGAGTAGAAAAGAAAGTGCAGCATTTGGGCAGAATAAGTTATGAAATATATCAAATAGAGCAACACAGTTGCCTGCTTCTTGATTTAATTTGACCTTGTTTCAACCAAGAGTCAGTTGCAAAACAAGATTGCAAAAATGTTATGTCATGTGATAATTTCTCAGCCAACTGCATTTTTATGGTAATTTGAGGATATAGGTATATGTGGTTATTATACCATAGAAGAACTCCTCTGCTCCCTGTCTGATAAAAATGGTAGTGTAAAAAAGACGGTTACTCACCTGTAGTAACTGTTGTTCTTCGAGATGTGTTGCTCCAATCCATTCCAGTTAGGTGTGCGCGCCGCGCGTGCACGGCTCTTCGGAAGATTTTTACCCTAGCAACTCCGGCGGGCCGGCTGGGCGCCCCCTGGAGTGGCGCCGCTATAGCGCTGAATATATACCCCAGCCGGCCCGTCCGCTCCTCAGTTCCTTCTTGCCGGCTACTCCGACAGTGGGGAAGGAGGGCGGGTCTGGAATGGATTGGAGCAACACATCTCGAAGAACAACAGTTACTACAGGTGAGTAACCGTCTTTTCTTCTTCGAGTGATTGCTCCAATGCATTCCAGTTAGGTGATTCCCAAGCCTTACCTAGGCGGTGGGGTCGGAGTGAGACGTGGCAGAGTGTAAAACTGCTGAGCCGAAGGCTGCGTCGTCTCGAGACTGCTGCACCAACGCATAGTGGGAGGCGAAGGTGTGGACCGAAGACCATGTGGCCGCTCGACATATGTCCTGGATGGGGACCTGGCTCAGGAAGGCGGCAGACGAGGCTTGCGCCCTCGTGGAATGAGCGGTGAAGCGGCCCGGGGGCACGCGAGCCAGCTCGTAGCATGCTCTGATGCACTGAGTTACCCAGGAGGAGATGCGCTGGGAAGAGACCGGCTCGCCTTTCATGCGGTCGGCGACTGCTATGAAGAGTTGTGTAGAACGCCGAAAAGGTTTTGTACGCTCGATGTAAAAAGCGAGCGCTCTACGGACGTCGAGGGTGTGGAGCCGTTGTTCCCTTGGCGAGGCATGGGGCTTCGGGAAGAAGACCGGGAGAAAGATGTCCTGATTGAGGTGGAAAGCCGAGACCACTTTTGGCAGGAAGGCTGGATGCGGACGAAGCTGCACCTTGTCCGTGTGGAAGACAGTGTATGGCGGACCTACCGTCAGTGCCCGGAGCTCCGAGACTCGTCTGGCCGATGTTATGGCGACGAGGAAGGCCGTCTTCCAGGAGAGGTAAAGAAGAGAACACGTGGCCATCGGTTCGAATGGCGGACCCATGAGTCTGGACAGGACGAGGTTCAAATCCCAGGTTGGGGCCGGACGCCGCACCGGCGGGTACAATCGGTCCAGGCCTTTCAGGAAGCGGGAGACCATCGGATTGGAAAAGATGGAGCGACCTTCCAGGGAAGGACGAAAAGCGGACACCGCTGCCAGGTGTACCCGCAATGAGGAGACCGCCAGACCTTGCTCCTTAAGGTACCAAAGGTAGTCCAAGATGGTAGGGACGGGTACGATGAAAGGGTTGAGCCCTCGTTGGTCACACCAGAGCGCGAACCTCTTCCATTTCGCCAGGTAGGTGGAGCGAGTGGAAGGCTTTCTGCTCTCAAGCAGGACTTGCTGCACGGCCGCCGAACAGTCCCTTTCTGCGTGGGTCAACCACGCAGGTACCAGGCTGTAAGATGGAGGGACTGCAGGTTCGGATGGTGGAGTCTGCCGAAGTCCTGCGTGATGAGGTCCGGCCATAACGGGAGGGAGATGGGATCCCGAACGGAGAGCTCGAGCAGCAGGGTGTACCAATGCTGTCTCGGCCAGGCCGGAGCCACGAGTATGACGGTGGCTCGATCCCTCCTCAGCTTCTGGAGCACTCTGTGCACGAGAGGAAAGGGAGGGAAGGCATAGAGGAGGTGAGTCCGCCAGGGATACAGGAACGCGTCCGACAGAGAGCCCGGCGAGTGACCTCGGAACGAGCAAAACTGGAGACACTTCCTGTTCGCCTTGGAGGCGAAGAGGTCGACCCGGGGAAACCCCCACCTCTGGAAAATCGTATGTGCAACGTCGGGACGAAGGGACCACTCGTGGGAGAGAAACGACCTGCTGAGATGGTCGGCCAGCGTGTTCTGCACTCCCGGAAGAAAAGACGCTTCTAGGTGAATGGAGTGGGTCACGCAGAAGTCCCACAGGAGGATCGCTTCCTCGCAGAGGGGAGAAGAGCGGGCTCCGCCCTGCTTGTTCACATAGTACATCGCAGCGGTGTTGTCCGTGAGTACTGTTACACAACGGCGTTGTAGGTTGGTAATTGGGTCCTCATCCTCCTGGACCTCCTCTACGGGAAGATTCATGGATGCCGCCACCCTGCGAAGCAGGTCTTGGAAGGCCCGGAGGTCAATGGGCGGGGGTTCGCTGGTCGCAGCCCCTGCCACCGCCTCGTCCGGCGAGGATGACGAAGATGCACCCTGCAGAACCGGCTCCGGCTCTACGTCCGGTGGGTGAGCCTCCTCCGAACCGTGAAGCGTGGGCGATTGGCGGACCGGGTGAGCAGATGGCTCGTGCGGAGGAGAGGGAGGCGGCCGACTAATAGTCGCTTCAGGGACCCTGGTGCTGGTGGTCACATCCCTCCTGGGAAACGGGATACCTTGACCTTCATGCTGTCCCCACGGGACCCAGTAGCCCCACTGCTCATGTGGAAGTCCTTGTGGGGTAGGCCACCGGTGGGTAGTATCATCGGCACCGGAGGCTACGGAAGCCGTGCGGGATGGCCAAGGCGGTGCTGTAGTGCCGACGGACTGAACCGCTGACGGCGGGAGGCCATGCACCGACGGCACCGAGGGTCGATACGCCGAGCGCCGACGGGACGGTGACCGTGAGCGTGGACTCCGACGGTGCCGGGAGCTCGACCGGCGCCGGGAGCTCGACCGGGACCGGGATCCGCGGTGCCGGGAGTGACTCCGGGAGTCGCGGTGCCGAGACGACCTCCAACGGTACCGACGGTACGGTGACCTGGATCGGTGCCGGGAGTGCGACCGGTACCGAGATCGAGAACGGTACCGGGACTCAGACCGGCGTCGGGATGGTGCTCGGTGCCGCGAGGAGGAGCGGCGACGAGACTCCGAGCGGCGGGACGGGGACCTGCGCCGGGACCGGGACCGGGACCTCGACCGTCTTCCGCGCCCCTCGTCAACTGAGGGCGGTCTAGTCATCCTGGCTGGCTTGCCGAGAGAGACAACAGCCCGCACCGGCGGTGCCGGGGGCCGGAGGCTCGGAGCCTCTATGAGCCTGATGAGGTCTCTGGCCGAGGAGAATGTCTCCGGCGTTGAAGGCAGCCTTGGCTCCACCTCGGTCGGTGCCGGGGAGCGTGGCGGTGCCGGACTCGACGGCGCTTGCGGAGCCGGAGTCGAGGGCTCAGGGCCCGTTTTACGCACTGCCGCAGCCACTCTCGTAGTGGACTCTGTGCGTGCCTTCGCCACAGCCTTCGCCAGTCTCTGCTTGCGTGCAGGCGAGAGCGAGCGGTGCCGGGTCGTCTTCGGCGGCGGTTTAGGTACCGTGGCCACGGTGCCGGCGCCGGTCGGTGCCGCGGGTGCACTCTGCACCGAAGAAGCCCTTGGTGCCGGCGCTGACGGTGCCGGGGGCTGGAGGGACGCCTCCATAAGGAGCTGCTTGAGGCGACTGTCTCTGTCCTTACGCGTCCGCGGCTTAAAAGCCGAACAAATGGCACACTTATCTGTACGGTGTGCCTCGCCCAGGCAACGGAGGCAGGAGCCGTGAGGGTCACCCACTGGCATAGGCCTCTGGCACGTTGAACAGGGCTTAAAGCCCGGTGCCTTGGGCATGAGCCCGCACCGGGGAGGGGGAGGGAGAAAATACTCCCCCTATCCTTATCTAAACTAACTAACTATTAAAACTAACTATACTAACAGTAAAAACTATATACAAAACCAGTAGAGAGAGCTAGGGATGTGGAGGACTACTGAGCACTCCACAGTTCCGACTGCCGTCACGGGCGGGAAGAAGGAACTGAGGAGCGGACGGGCCGGCTGGGGTATATATTCAGCGCTATAGCGGCGCCACTCCAGGGGGCGCCCAGCCGGCCCGCCGGAGTTGCTAGGGTAAAAATCTTCCGAAGAGCCGTGCACGCGCGGCGCGCACACCTAACTGGAATGCATTGGAGCAATCACTCGAAGAAGAACAGGGCAATGTGCCTTGGAATTTTGAGAAGTAAGTAGGGTTTGGACCATAATTCTGCCTTGATTGAGAACCACTTCTCTCCTAGAAACTTGTGTGTGAGACAGGGGAACTGTCCTATTTGGCCAAAACCAGTTTACCACTCATCCTTCCAGTTCCTTTGGAGGACCTCATCTTGTTTAAAATGGAGGACTGTTTGTCTCAAAATGGTTATAATCAGGGTAGCCTGTTGAGCAGACTCTGAAATCTGTGTTCAGGGATGGGCATCTGTTCAGCTCCTTTGACTATTTGAAGATCTGAGTTGTCCTAGAATCCTCTGGATAACTGAGGTTTTACTGGATATAAAGACCACCTGATAATATTGGCACTCATTTCTCCCAGAGAAAATGTGACTTTTTTGTTCAATGGCACTTTCTATACAAAGTATAATTATTTATTAACAGATTTAGTTATTTGAGGCATCACACAATCTTCTTTTGAAACGACATTGAGATAAAATATTTCTGTACACTGCACAAAGCTACTACACTGTGTTCATCAAGTTGTTTGTATTCCAGATGAGTTGTGATTGAAATTTAAGGAGAACATATTAAAAAGGGCCACCTGGTGAGACTTGCTGCTGGTGTGCTTCCTTTCACTCACTGAACTGAAATATATGATGTTATTTCAAGATAATCCTTGAAGACACAGGAATTTCTTCTTTACCTTAGAGTTCTGGAAATATTAGAGAATAGAACCTTTAACTAAAAGAACTCAGCTCTGTCGCAACCCTATACATAGTTATGGCTCTGTATGGCCAATTGTCGGTCCACGGCCATCTTGTTCTGCTAAAAGGACAAGGCAGCCTCCATCTTGGACCAGGTTCTTGTTTCACAGGAGAGGGCAGAGACCTAATTCTGCCCAGCAACACCGTGGTGTCATGTGCAACCCTGAGGTGCGGTGTGCAACATTCTAGTGCTGTGTGCATTTTCCCGCTCTTTCTGGCCTGGTCATCTAGGGGTCAGGCTAGTGCCTTGGTGTCGTGTGCAGATCCTGTTGGCGTGGGGGGCAACAGTTCAGAGCCTGAAGGGTGTAGGAGCCAGGGACCAATCAGATGCTGACACGAATGAGTGAGACCCTTCGAATAAAACTAGGTTTCCCCCCAAATTCTTTGTGGAGTGTCCACGTGTCAGCTGAAGGGCCTGATCAACCTTTCAGCCAGGGTCTCCTCCCGGTATAGCTAGCTCGTGTCGTGTCGTTTTGGATTCGTTATCGCTTTGGATTTATCGTTTTGGATCCATTCTGTCAGCTCGTCATGCTTCTGGTGTCTGCTCTGCTGGTCAGCTGCGCCTGGAGTGCGGTATTTGCTTTCTAATTTCTGACAGTTTACTTACTTAGCTTCCTCTCTTTTTCCCCTCCCTAACTCGTTACCAAGTGTGTATACAGTATATGAGAGTTGAATTATTGAGCTCATAATTGCACAGTTGTTTAGTTTGTATAGTTGTTCTGGGTTTTAGTAGATAGTTAATTGTAGACTGTTTTAAGTTGTGTAAATTACTGCTCTGTCTTTGTCTGGAGTGCTTGGTGCTAGGTGCTGTCTCCACCTGAGGTTTAGCTGACCAAGGGCTTTCTGTCCCCACGGTCTGTGTGAGGGGAATCTGCACAATCGCAGCCGCACCACACTCTGGGTAAAACCCTTAGTGTGAAAGCAAGGGCGGTTGAGGCAGTGGCCTGTGGGTCTCTTTTCTGTGTTGCCCCAGGCACTGCCCTGACGAACCTGATTTCCATCTTGTGTAATTGGTGTGTCTGCCTACTCAGTGTGAAGCAGTGAGCAGTATAGATTTGTATTGTTAATGATTTTTGGGTGTGTTTGTATTGTTTAATAACATCCCAGCTAAGAATTGCCCCCCTCCTCGGCCAACGTTGTAACTATCCCCTCAATAAACGCAGCCACTTGGCTTTAAACCTTATTCTGGTCCAGCCTGGTTTTTCCTCTCCCAATACCAAATCTTATCGAACCGCAATCGGTTTCAGACAAGATCAAAGGCAAACATCATAAAATTAAACAAAGAATATCTATAAACTCTAATGCTTTTTATCAGTAGATCCCAATGCACTTTACAAAACGGAGGCAAGCATCATCATCCTTATTTTATAGATGGGGAAACTGAGGCAGAAAGAGGTGACATGAGTTTGCCCAAAGTCAACCAGCAGACCAGTGGCCAAGTTGGGAATAGAACCAAAATCTATTGTAATAATTGGGGCCTAGCTGACCTACGCCCGCTGTGGTAAACTCTGGTAAAGTGGGCAAAAGTTTATAAAACGACTCAGTCAACTGCAACAACAAATGTTGATGGAAAAAGATGAAAAAGGTAGACAGAAAGGCTGAATTAGTCCAAACAAAAAGGCCTATTATACATCATGCATGGTAAACAAGAAAAGTGTGGAACCGGAAATTAATGAACCAAAATTGGTGTTTTGGGAATTAGGCCTAATTGGTGGACGAAATAATGAGGGGATAGACTATTGGTCCCATCACTCATTTTTGAGGTCCTCAAAAACAAACAAACAAAAAAAAAACACTTTGTGGAGAAAAAGTATCACCACTATGGCTAACACAAACATGATCTTCTGGGACCCTGAATCTTCTTTAGCCTAATTTTAAAAGATATCCTGACCAGAGTGGGCCAGGGAGGAAGCCAGATGACATTGCTACCTGGACACACACCTTTGTGTCCTTCTCCTTCCCCACCTTATTTCTTCTCCTTCTCCTTTTATCTAATGAGAGTCTGGCTTAGCTGGCCAAGACTGAATATTTTGCAACACTGATATCAGCCTGTGAACCAAACGAAGTAGCTCAAATCAGTGCCTTAACCAGTCCAATGCTGGTACAAGTTAGTCATGTCTCAGAGTGGCTGATAAGAAAATGTGCCATGCCTGTGTTTTTCCAGCAGTGAGGTTGCAAGTGAGAATCAAAACCACAGACAAAAGCAGCATTTTCTATCTTTGCTGTTCTTTTGTTTACCCCTTTGTGTGTGTATGTTTTGTTGAGTCTTCTAGGAAATTGAACGGAACTTTAACAACAACAGTCCCAGCCCATCAACTAATTTCTTCTCTTTTCTCCAAAAGTGACAGTTATCCTCTTTAATATCATGTAAGAGATTGTCAAACACGTCTCCCTCCCCACCCCCCAAAGACTCTCTACAGCAGAAAGGAAAGGGAGCATGGGATCTTATTAATATAAAAGCCTCACTTAATACTTTACATTTCAACTGCTTTAAGCTCTTCCCCCTTCTTTTTCTGTATCTTTAATAAAAGGTTATAAAAAGGTTTAATGGTGTGTCTACCATGTCACTAAGCAGAATGAAGTCTCTTTATACCAGACCACAAACCTTGTTTAAAACTGTTTAATATTGGACAGTTTCAGGGTCATGTTAACACTTTTGACTCTTTGGCCTCATACATTCCACCTAAATTAAAATGACAGGTCTCTTGAGTCCCTGTCTAGTACTCTTCCATTAGGTCACACTGCCTCTCCCTCTAGGTAAGTTAACTGTGTCATCTTAATAGATATTATTTTGGTTTTATTTTTGACTATGAATACACCGATTCATTTATTATAATCCTACTGGATTCAAATTCTGGTTGTAACAGAATCTTGAGCTACCACCTAATCTAATGATCCTATGACATCTCTTATTATGTAGTTTCTATAGGCATCATAGTTTGAACCACATCCCCAAAAAGGCCTTTCCTTTGTGCATTCATGACTTCAATCAGTGTAGACAACTTGGGGTGGGGGAGAGTGGGAGGGGGAAGGGAAGAATTCTGAAGGGAATTATGTATTCATGTTAGCATATGCATTTGTTCCAACAAATAGTTCTATTTACTACAATTCTGAAGGGGTGGGGGGAAGAATCCATTTAAGAGAAGGAATAAAACCAAAGCAATTTCAAAGACAATCAGGAAAAAACATGCTTACTATTTCGTGCCATGAGGGGTTTATATGGGACTTTATATGAGCTTGTATAGTCCAGGAGAGGGCAGTACAGGACATACGTTTCTGGGGGGAAATCTAAGACTGAGAGTGTTGGGGTCACCCTTCAGTATAGCTAAGCCAGGTAAGAGCTAAAGGGTGGTTGGCTGGCTGCAGCACATGCAGACATAGCTGGAAGTGACTTGATTGCTGGAGGCTGTTTGAGCAATCAGAGCTGGAAGCTACAGCAGCAAAGCATTGTAAAGGGTGTCCCAAGTTAGAGGGCAGGGGTGATACAGCTACTTGTTAGTCTAGATTGTACCCTGAGTATGTCACAGCAGGGTATTACAATAATCACTTAGAGGAATTGTAGACTTAATTCTCCATATTCTAGCCCAGAAAGGTGTATTTTTCAGCACACTCTAATTTTAATATTACAACTATTCAGATGAAGTTATAGAAGAAAATATGGCTTACAAATTCAATGAGCCATTAAAGGTACAAAAATAATCTGGTTATCAGTTGAGAATATTGTGTCAGAGGAACAAAAAAACCACATAATTAACTTAATTACTAACACAGACATCATCCACAGGTGTATCTGTGGAGTGTCTCCTTTCACCTAATTATTAAATAACAACCTAAGTAAAATGAAGAATCCAGCACACACACACACCCCCAAAAAAAAAAGAAAAAGAAAGAAACTGATTTGGCAGTTAATGTATTATTTGGTCTGTCAGTCTGCTAAGCCATAAACACAAATTGAGAACAAGTTCAGTGTTGGCACTGTAACTTACCTTGATCTACCCCTTTGAGTGTAGTCATTGTTAAGAAGCCACCTCTTACTAAGAGATACCACAGTTACTCCTAGAGTTAGTAAAATACACTGAAAAAGTTATATAAGTGCATGAGAGTGAGATAAATTATGCAACAAATTTTGCCATTTGATGAATAATGTATCTGATAAATATTTGCTCAAAGCTGCTCATACAAAAAAAGTGAATTGATTATTCAGTTAAAATGGTCAATTTCACTGTGTAACCTATTTGATAAATTGTATTTAACAGTTGTAATTACCACAGTTATTACCTCTTTAAAGTATGATGGTGAGGAGGGAAAATGTGGGCACGCCACTATGGTGCTTTGCAAATGCTTACTTTTTAATACCAAGCAATGTTATAGTAAGAGATGTAACAGCCCATTACTCGTCTTTATTGTGAACACTTTGAGTACTGAACATAAATGGAAACTACAGGAATCTTTTGTTATGAAATCCTATTTTTTGAAAAACGTAGCTTAACTTCAGTCAACCTGCAACTTCATACAGTGTCAATTAAAATTTCAGTGACATTCGTGAACATTTTGGACTAAGCTGGTTCCAGTTTTTGGCGAAGCCCCATATAGTTTCACACCATCCAACACTCCTAAAATCTCTCACTTATCTTCTGTTGTCTTTAGGGAATGTGAAGAGAGATAGAAAAGAAGATTTGGCCTGCATAAGCTATCTCTTATCTTCCCAATCTTCAGTTCCCTACAAATCCTCACAAAGGATCCCTGCTAATAAATAAATAAATACAAATATGTGGGAGGAGAGTGTTTGTTTACATTTTATTTGGAAACAGAATAATACCTTGTGAATTTGGCCAAGTTTCACTCTGTTTCTCCAGTTCAAGAAATGTAAAACCACATGAAACTAATTATATGTATACATTTAAAGGAGGTCTCATGGTCCTACCACACCCTGCCCCAGGAAAAAGAACAGTGAACCTGGATCATCCTGACCTGACTAGAAAAGCTGGCTCAGTTAAAAGAAGCTGCAGGGGCTGAGCAGACCAGTTCCTGGCTGCCGCCTGAGTAGCAAAGAAGGGTGTTCTGTTCTGGTCAAAGGTAGAGCCCTGAGAAGATACAAAATTTATATCCATACATATAAATTGTATATCCACAGAGTTGCAGGGCTCTACCGGGACTGCAGCAGCAAAAGAAGCAATATGTCAGGCTGCCGCTCGCAGGAGCCAGTGTCCAGCACAGGCAGCTCCTCCAGCCTGGCTGTACCTCCGCCAGCCCAGCCCACTGGGGCGGGCACCAGACTCACCAGTAGCTGTCTCTGGTCATACTAGCATGTGCAAGAGGCTTGCACGCTCCCAGACAGGAGTCCCTTCCATGCAGCAATCTGAGTCTCCTGTTCGAGGGACAGCTGCCAGTGATCCAGGTGCCTGCCCCAGTGGGTGGGGCTGAGGGCAGTACAGCTATGCTGGAGGAGATAACCTGCAGAGCGCTGCCTCCTGTGAACGGCGGCCCAACATGCTGCTGCTTTTGCCTCTGCATTTCCTGGTAAAGCCCTGCAGCTCTGCAGATATCCGATTTATATCTGCGGATATACATTTTGTATCTGTGCAGGGTTTTAGTCACAGGAGCCTGAGAGGTAACCAGAAGTTGTGTTCTGGCTGCATTTTGCTTTCTGCAAGGAGAGAGCAGACCTGAAAATTTTAACCCTGAAGTACTGTGTGACACAGAAGAGACCCAGTGGGAAGAAGCCCAGGAAAAACAGTAGCAGCTAATTGATGGAGTTAAAGGGATCAGTGTGTGACTGCGGTTCATAGGGTACCTGGGTTGGGACTCGGAGTAGTGGGTGGGCCTGGATCCCTCCACCGGCCACTAGGCCAGTGGCCTAAGCCCCAGGAAGGGGATAAGACTATTTGCTAGAAGCCTGACAAAGGGGTTGGAATTCAAACAGCCCAGAGACAGGGCTCACGGGTTGAATTTTGCTACCCTAGCTGGAGAGCTGGGACAGTGAGAACTGATGAAGACAGAGTTGGGAGGAAGAAAGCCCTGAGGGGTAATTGTCTATAACAGGGCAGGGATGGATTTAAACTTAGCCAAGAAAGGGCTGAGAACTGAGCCTAAAAACCCTAACCAAGGGTACAGTGATTGGTCCTTTTGGACCTTTGTAACCCCAGAGGGATTCATCCACTGACAACTGTGTGACTGAGCTGAGGGCTCATCCACTGAAGACCTGCCTGATGAGGTCAACAACCTACAAGGGGTGCCAAGAGAAAGAAAACTAGCACCACACCCACCCAACAGGAGGCACTCACGAGAGGTGAGTGCACCCCTGCACAGTAACAAGAGTCCTGTGATTCAAGATCACAGTTTCAATCAGCTCAAACTCTTTTCCAACAATTAGTTATGTTACCATAAGCAAATATTCCAAAAGGTATGTGCAGGAACAGGAAGCAGGTATTTACTGCTATTAATCTCTAGAATTTCTAGTTCTACTATCTGATTGCCCTCATAACTTTCATATTTATGGCCTTAAATCTAATAGAGGAATGTTTTGGAAAGTAGACTGAGAATACTGAAGAATGCAACCCATTGGGCTATGAGGGAGACTTCTGAATCTATACAGTCAAGAGTGGTTCTAATATATAGGAGTGTTCCTCTCTCAGTTAAATCTGCCTCTTGATTTTGAGTATGGCAGGAATGGAAAGAGCTTTCGATCCCCTGAGGCTTTTTCCTAAATATCTTTTTTCAGTTTTGTTTTTTTTAAACTTTAAGGCTTCCTACCATTGATGGGTCACCAGCCCCTACTCAGTCATCAATCCTAGAGGCTCCATTCGCTCTCATGCATTGGCAGGCGTGACCTCTTCATTCATACATCAGAAGACAGACAGCTAAGAAGCCTTTATCATTTCTTCTAGAGCAGGAGCTGGATTAAAGTACTCTGCTGATTTCCTTGGCAAGATTAAAGTTTTCAGTTCCAGCCCATGTGTTATATGATTGACATTGCTGTTGAAAATTAAATATTGTCCTGCATTTCCACTAGATTACCAAATATAGGGCATAGTTTCCTGACAACTGGGGGTCACATAGAAGTTCAATCACTCTTCTGCTTTTTCTGCTCTCACTGGGCAAAAAACAAAAGGTTTTCAGCCAAATTTTGCTGTGTTTAATAAACAAAACTGAATCTAGCAGTTGAATTAAAGTTGTCCAAAGCCATCCAATACTGCAGTGTTATTTCTCTGTTCCTCATGTTTAGTTTATTACTATAGTATAGTTTATTATTTTTAAAATAAAAAATCAGTACTCACCTGGTTACTTCCTAAAAGTGCAGTGCATTCCCATTAGATATCATAATATTAGACATGCTGGAAAAGTTATATGGTAGAAGGAGGAAACAAGATTTTATCTCCCAAGATTCAAAAGGTGACATTCTGGAGTTTCGTAATAATTATTTATGTTGGTTAAGAAATATGTGTTTAAGACAAGCCCATACTCAGTGCAGCACAATATCTTTATATTGTTACAAGTAAACAAGCTCAGGGCTAAGGGCTGACTCCTACTCAGGTAGCTGACTGTGCGATGGGTATTTCAGCAGGATGGGTGAGGGCAAGAAATTCTGCTCAGTAGAAGCTTCTTCAGCTCAAGTGTTGAAGCAACCCTAATGTGCCCAGGTGGGGAAAGGACTAAAGGATTCTGTGACCTGTCCCCTCCATTCCAAATGCATGGTACCATGCTGACAAACCTCTGGAACACAGGGCCACCCCGAGGATTCAGGGGGCCTGGGGTCTTCAGCGGAATTGCCGCCGAAAACTCGCCCTGGGACCCGCTGCTGAAGTGCTGGAAGGACCCCCCGCCGCGGGTCTTTGGGGCACTTTGGCAGCGGGTCCCGGAGAGGAAGAACCTCCCGCTGCCAAATTGCCCACGACGACCCGGAGCGGAAGAAGCTCCGGGGGCCTGGGCCCCGCGGGAGTTTTCTGGGGACCCCGGACTGAGTGAAGGACCCTGCTCCAGGGGCCCCAAATACTTTCGTGGGGGCTCCTGTGGGGCCCGGGGCAAATTGCCCCTCTTGCCCCCTCCCCCGGGCGGCCCTGCTGGAACTGGACAGTGCACAATCCCTGTTTATTCTTTTAAATCCTGTCCCTGTGGCACTGCAAAATGACATTGATTCTGCTGCCAAGGGGTGCTTCTCAGCCACAAAGGTGGGAGATGGACTTGCTTCTCTAAGCCTTTCACTATACAGACTTTACTTTTGTATCTCAACATCTATTAAAACATAATGTTTAGCCTATGACAAGACCTATATTGTTTCCAGAATTCTAAGATGTAGCTTTCTAAAGAAATAACTGAGCTTTCTATTATTTTTTTGTCATTTGATGTTAATCGGGCCGATTTTATTTAGATTATCCATTGTTAGTTCAACAACAACCATTCTTGCTGCTGCAGAAAATATATAGAGAGAGATGCTCTTCAGAGAAGGAACTACATTCTAAAAGACAGAAACAGAAAAGAAAACAGAATATTTTAGAGGGGATTTTCATTCTGTGTCTCCACCACTGATTTTTCCTTTAGGCATTGATTTTGAACCCCTTACTCACTGGTGAGCATTTATAAACCCAAGTAGTCCCATTGACTCCAGTGGGATCAGTCATGTAAAAAAAAAGTCCTATATGCCAATCAGTTAGTACTGTGTTGCTTAACTATCACAATGCCTTCTGCCTCAGTCTACCTATGAAACACCACATATGGATTCTTGTCCATATCTACTGGATATTTTCATACATGATTAAAATTGTTCTATATCATTGCTTCCCTCTCCCCTGTAAACAGAAAAGAACAGTGATAAAAGCCTTGACATACTTTCCCCATGGAAAAGATGTTTCTATCAAGCAGATGGGTGGATATTCCTCAATCTTTCTAATAAGAATTAATGGAAATTAAAAAAGGATTTATTGACTGATGGCAGATGGCTGGAGGATTTTGTGGAGGTGCATCTTGTGTAAATTACAGCAACAGCACACTCAACCTCTTGCTGTGGACAAAAGGTTAGTTCTGCATTAAATTAGGAATGTTCTGCTTGATTAAATGTTAAGAAGAAAACAACAGTTTTGTTCTACCTTGTCAGATATCAGCATGCAAGATCCACCCCATCCCTTGATCATGATATTTAACTATCTGTTAAGCTTCTCGGGAATTAGTACTGCACAACTCTCTCTCATACTTAATAGCCTTTAGGCTCAGGCCTATCACAACTGCTTTGGAGAACAGAAGTGTTCTACATTCTGAACTTCTCTTCTGCACCCACAAGCCACACCCTCTCCTGATCTCTGCCCACAGCTCGCATTCTGTTTTGCTATTGCAGTCCATTCCGCTCCCTCCTTTGCTTTGGATACACACAGCCCAAGCAGAGAATCAAGTTTGTTGCCCTCAAACATTTGAACATTCTCCTGATCAGCACTGGTCTCTTTGCTCTGGCTTTGTGAGTCACATTGAGTCTGGGAGGACTGATAAATGAGTGCACAGGCTGAGACAGAGGAGTGGGCTGGCAATTTGAAGGTTTGCAACACTCCAACTATTGGCAGGCTTATAGGGAAATGAGGCACAGGGAGGAAAAAGAGGAAAAACTAAATCCCACATTTCTTTCAGCATGGTATAAATTTCCCTCAAACCTTTGTCTGAGTATTGGGAGTTCTGCAATCTAAATAGCACTATCATGCTGGGCTGAACATATCAGATATGGAGACAACTGAGATGCAGAACTTTGGGTGCTACTCCCCTTGTTGCTGTACTGCTCTTGGTCAAAGCCCCATGTGTCCTTCTGACAGAGCAGCTAATGCACTACCAGGAAATTTTAATGTGTTTTTGGACAACTGCTCTTGAAGCCTGGTTATCTGCATTTCTGTGGTCTTTCCACAATCCACACATACTGGTAGTTATGACCCCAGTTGTACCTCCTGCCCACCAAAGGCACCCCATGAGATAGGACCTCCCACAACACCTGTGCAGGGTGAGACAGACCAATCTGGGATCCACTCAGATGAAGCAAATGGCATCAGTAGCAAACCTCGCTTAATCAGGAGGGAACCCCCCAACAACTGTGGAGGCAGAGGAAAAAGACCCAGGTCAGGCTGGCCTTCCCTCTGAACAATTTATAGACCCAGCAGCTAGAATCAGCACTCCAACTCTTACTCTGGGAAATCAACCTTCCTGCTGGTACTGGCTAAAGCTTGTTGGTCCTGAAACTCAAGTATTAGCAGCCTATCTTGTAGTACTGTGCATGTGAGGTTCAAACCATGCTGATGATTCCTGATTGGTGTCAGTGTTTGATATAGTTGCACAAAGGAGGACTTGTTTTTATCTTTTTCCATTTTTAAACATATGTAGGAAATTACACACAAACTATAACACAAAGTTATTTAGGTTAGGAAGTCAAGCACTCAAAAGTTAGGAACACCAGATTTAAAGTTGTCTGTGAAACATTAACTCTGACAACTTGTGCATATGCATTATTAAACTCCCTTTAGTTATATAACCTATTTTCCCCACTTTTCAGCTCACAATTTGACACGAGGGGAAAGAGTTAAGACTAGTCTTTCAAAGCTTTCCTAACTTTCAAGTGTTTGACTTCACAAGAATGTTTTATTTTAACTTAGGTTTTTTGTATGTAAATATATCCTAAATGTTCAGAGCATGGTTTTGTCTTCATATCTTTTGTTAAATCCCAGTCCTGCTGTTATATATAACTATGATATAACTAATGCTAAAGAAAAAAAATGAAAGCCTACCTTCAAACAAACTTGCATCAGAGTGCATGCCAAATTCACAGGGTAGCATTCTCTCTCTCTCTCTCTCTCTCTCTCTCTCTCTCTCTCTCTCTCTCTCCACACACACACACACACACACACACACACACACACAAACCATTTTTAAAAATAAAGCAGTAACTGTGGTTGTGCAGATTTTACCTTTGTTTCATTTGTTTAAAATAAAACAGGTTATTCTCCTTCTCCACACCCACTGCAAGAACATCATGCTTCCAAACTCATCACCCAAACAGAAATAAGGGTATGTCTATACTGAAATTTCAGATTCATAGCATACCCAGTGCTAGTTTTAATCTAGCTAGAGCAGTTAAATCTAGCAGTGAAGATGCAGTGGTGCTGGCATCAGTGCAGGCTGTGAAAGCCCACCCAGAACCCTGGATAGATACTCATGTTGCTAGTCTATACTAAGATCCATGCCACTTTGTATTCACTGCTATTATAGTGTGGACCTGTTTCTATGAGCTGCAATCATACTTGAAATTGCAGTGTAGACATACCCCCAAAATCTCTTAAACCATCACAAGGGTGTCATGAGCTCACAGGAAATCAACCACTGGATGAAGGGCAGCTGGCTCAACCTATATGTAGAGAAGACTTAAGAGTGTTGGCTGGAAGAGGGAACACTTAGTGCAGACACTGTTTTCCTCTTCCATCAAGGTTGCCTCCATCACATTTATTCAAACATTGAAACAGCTAGAAGACTTATTACTAGGCCTACATGTTGAGGGAACATTAAGAAAAAAGTTATATTTCTCCATTTTCTACTTGGGAAGAAACTTTGCTCCTCGCCACCATGATCCATGCATTTGTCATCTCCAGACTAGATTACTGCAATTCAGTGTATCTGGGACTAAAAGGACTAAGTACTGCAAAGGCTCCGGAAGAATACAGTTGCTCAACTCCAGAGCTTCAGTGGTTTATAATCTGCTTCATTTGCCAGTTCTAGGCCCTGCTTCTGATACTCAAAGCCATCAACAACAGATGCAGCTGAATCAGAAACTGCATCTCTGAGTCACCAACAAAGACATCTATACTTCTCTGGGAAAAGGCAGCTGACAGACAGCATACAATGAAGTCAATGAGTGCAGGAGACAAGCATGGCTAGTTGAGAGGTTTCAGCTATTGAAAGAGCTTCCAAAGGAGATCAAACTAATCCATATTTAATGCACAAAGCAAGATCCTTTCCCATGATTACTCTCTCTGACTGTAATCAGACTGACCGTATTTCACATAAGATGCATGCCCACAGCAACAGAATTTTCTGTCAAGAGGCAAGGGAGAAGAGGAGAAGATTCCATGAAGTCCACTAAGACTTGTCCAGGAAAATTAGGTCTGCAAGACAATGTTTATGTACTTCAGTTATGGGTACTAAAAAAAGAGTAACCAAGATCAGAATCTGGTGTATATATAATCTCTTTTTTTTACTGGTCTTTCAAAGCATTCATTGTTATCACACTGCACCAATAAAAAACTACTACATTAATTGATATTAGGGCCAGAAAGGTTTTCTTAGGCAATGTAGACCATCTCACTGTATCACTTAAATAGATCGTTAAATCCATAAACTGCAAATAAAAAATATAAGAATTTTTTTTCTGAAAGTTTTGTAGTAACTGGGAAGGCATATTGAGCAATACATTTATTTCAATACCATATGTCAAATTTACAATAATAGCAAAATCACACAGAGTACCTCCTTAACTCAGATTAACCCCTGGAGTGTTCTTTGCAGAGGTAACATATGTCTATAAATTAAAAACTATATGGCCATCTGAGATGTTTGTCACACATCCTGCAGCACAGTGCTTTTTTAAACACAAAGGAAGGTGATAATTTTCCATCATGAAAGCATGAGAACCAGCACAAAGACTGGAAATGTTGTTTCTGTATATTTTATTACTGTCCGTTACAATCCAAACTGTAACATATAGTAGGCACCAACACGGTGGAGTAGGATGTCCCTTAACTCCATTGACCCAGAGATGTCCCTTTACCCCTTGTCTCCAGCAAGCTATATGCTTCAATCACTGATCAAAGTGCATGTGGTTGAGATGCCACTACTTGAGGCCACTACTTCCCTTCCTGCCCAGCCATGTGCTCAGGACTGAGGACTGGGCAAAGCCTTGATGCTGTTTCACCATCCTCTCCATGCTTGTTGGCCAGCATGGCTGAGCAAGAGCAGAAAGTGCAGCTTGCTTCCTATGTAAAGCACAGGCAAGTGAAGACTAAATTATGACTGAGACAGTCTGGTAACCTGGTCTGCTCCTGGGATTGTGTATTTAGGTGCTGCCACTTACTCAGCACTTGATTTAATTCCACAACCTATCCCTAAAACTTATTTATTTTCAGGTGCTGTCCTCACTATAAAACTGCCAGTGTAATAAATTACACACATGCACACACATGTTTTGTGGGACTGGAGAGACCACATGAAGATCTAATTGATAACCCAGGACAAGCTTGTACATTCACTCTGCAGAATACTTGGGATGTAATTCCTTCCCTCCCATTAACTTTCAGGTGTTTAAGAACAGCTGATAGTCATGACTTTTTCGTGCTCCTTCCCCTCTCCCCAATTAAGGTTGCATTTCTCTATTTACTAGAGAATAATAATTTAAAACAAGGGTACATTTCTCTACCATTAATTGAATAATAACAATTGATTACTGCTAACCAGCTGGGAAATATAGAAATAAGCACCAGTAAATTAATTGTATGGATGCACGTGTAGAACTATAATTCAGACACAATAATGCATCATGCTTTTTCTTTACTTAGAAATGGATGGAGAAATTCAGCAACACATTTAGAAACTGTTTAAACAATTGTGTCAATACCAGTGTGTGTGGTGAAGGATGGTGGCAGAATGGACTCTAGAATAGTACTAATAATTTTCACTTATGTTGCACCTTCCATGCAAGGATCTCAAAGTACTTTACGAACATAGAAGTGCTGTTTTTAAATCTCTTTACTGGAAAACGGTATAGAGGGAGAAGCTTGTTCAGGAAGAACAGATGGGGGAAAAAAGGGAGGAGATGTCACATTATACATCAAGAAGGTCCAGGAGGTGAGACAGACCAGATGAAAGTCTCTGGGTAAAGACAAAAGTGGGGAAAAAATATGGGTGACATCCTGGTAGGTATCTACTGTTGACCACCAAGTCAGAAAAAGGTGGAGGATGAGGCATTTTCAGAATAAATAAGAGAAATATCCAAACTACAAGACCTGGTAGTTGGGGGGGAGAGGGGATTTTAACTACCCAGTCATCTGTTGGAAGAAATATGGCAAAACACAAAAATTTCCAACATGAAATGTATTGGGGACAACATTTTGTTTCAGAACAAGGGGTGGGGCAGGGGGAGGAGGAACACAAGCCAAAATAGGAAAAGAGATAAAAGAATATTTAGATAAGTTAGATGTGATTAAGTTGGCAGGGCCTGATGAAATTCATCCTACGGTACTTAAGGAATTAGATGAAACAATCTCAGAACCACTAGCAATTATTTTCAAGAACTCCAGGAGAATGGGTGAAGTCTCAGAGGATGAAGAAGGACAAACATAGTACCTATTTTTAAAAAAAAGGGGGAACCAAGAGGACCCAGAGAATTATATAGACTAGTCAGTGTAACTTCAATACCTGGAAAGATACAAGAACAAATTATTAAATCAGTTTGTAAGCACCAATCCTAGATAATAAGGTTATAAGAAATAGCCAGCTTATGTCTGTCAAGAACAAATCATGCAAAACCAATCCACTTTCCTTTTTTGACAGGGTTACTACTGGCCTAGTGGATAGAGGAAAAGCAATAGACATGATATATCTTGATTTTAGTAAAGTTTTTGACACAGTCCCACATGACATTCTCATAAGCAAACCACAGAAACGTAAATTAAATTACTATAAAGTGGGTGCACAACTAGTTGAAAGAGACTTTACTTGAAGAATAGTTATCAATGGTTCTCTGTTAATCTTTGAGAATGTATTTATTGGGGTCCTCTAGGATCAGCCCTGGGTCTGGTACTATTCAATAATTTTCATTAATGATTTGGATAACGGAGTACAAAGTATGCTTATAGTATTTGTGGATTATACCAAGATGGGAGGGGTTGAAAGCACTGTGGAGGACAGGATTAGAATTCAAAGTGACCTTAGATTAGAGAAATCAACAAGATGAAATTCAATAAAGAAATACAAAGTACTACACTGAGCAAGGAAAAAAATAAAATGAACTACAAAATGGGGAAAAACTAGCTAGGTGTATTATTGCTCAAAAGGATCTCGGGGTTACAACAGATCACAAATTGAGAGTGAATCAACAATATGATGCAGTTTTGGAAAAGGCTAATATTCTGGGATGTATTAACAGGAGTGTTGTATGGAAGACACAAGAGGTAATTGTGCTGCTCTACTAGACACTGATGAGGCCTCGGCTGGATTACTGTGTCCAATTCTGGGTACCATATTTTAGGAAAGATGTGGGTAAACTGGAGATAATCCAGAGGAGAGCTACAAAAATGATAAAAGGTTTAGAAAACCTGACCTATGAGGAAAGGTTAAAAGCATCTGGGCATATTTATTCTTGAGAAAGAAGACTGAAGGGGGACCTGATAACAGTCTTCAAATATGTTAAGGGTTGTGATAAAGGGGACAGTGATCAGTTACTGTCCATGCCCACCAAATGGAGGACAAGACATAATGGGCTTAATCGGCAGCCAGGAAGATTTAGGTTAGTGTGACAGGGTGATGGGCAAAGAGTTACTGATTCAACCCTCTCATTTAGGCTGAATTTAGGGGAATAAATTAGAGCTGGCTGGCTATAACCTGGCCCTAATTGGGGAAGCAGAGACAGCTGCCGCCTATTTAGCCTGGGGCTGAATAAAAGCCTCAGTGGAAGGAAGCCAGCAGGAGATCCAAAAGAAAGGGAAAAGACAGGGAGTGAAAGCAGGGAGGTAGCTCTTCGCACCTTCCCTCTTGCCTGCAGATGGTGAAGGGCCAATTGTATATGGTGAAACGGTGATAAGAACAATCCTACGAATAAACTGCACCAGTGGATACTAACCCCAGGGCCTCAGAGTGACTTTGTTGATTTAGCAGAGGCAGGAGCCAAGGGGACCCTGCTGCATGCTGCTAGAGTTAGAAATTGGGGTGGGGGGACCTCTAAGGATAGTTAAGTACTGGAACAAGCTTCCAAAGGTTATTGTGGGGCATCAATGGAAGTTTTCAAGAACAGGGTGCATAAACACCTTGATGGATGGTCTAGATATTCTTGGTCCTGCCTCAGATGGGACTCCATTTGGTAACCTCTTTGGGTTCTATGATTCTCCTACTATTCTAATGTTATATGGAAAATATTTTTGTTTTGATAAAGTCACAGATTAAAAGTTATTCACAACAGGAAACCAATTAATTTATACAATTCTCAAAGTAACTTTCTAAACTTGTTAAACAATCCTTAGTAAACCTATGAGCAGCAATAACTTATGAATTCAAATTTTACATCAAATTGCAGACTGTGGTCCACAGTGGGTGGGTCCCATGAACCCATTTACAATTAAAGCACTAATGCTGCTTATTCTGTTGCCTTAAGAAATGTAACTTAACTTTTCACCCTCTATTGGTCCCAGAGTGACCACAGTTGCAAAGTATATCCCCAACACTAGTAACAATGGTGAAGTTTTTTTACTTGGTAACACATTTTAGGATTTTTTTAATCTGATATTTATATTTTGTTTTACATTAACTAAATTATATATACATATATATTTAAACAGGTTAGATTTTATCTTTCATTTCACCTACAGATAGCTGACTGAGACAAGGGGTGTTATGTTTTTCATAACTACATACATACAAAATGCATGTAAAGCATATTTCTCCACACCAAAAAACTAAGATATTTATGTGAACAGTCAAAATATAGTTATTTTATAATTAGGGGTATAATTAAACTTTCATCTTAACAATGGGCATTTAAAATCAACATCATGATGGAATTTTCATGGTCTACTGTTAATACAAAATTTCCCTCAGTCAGCTTTAGTCAAAACAAATTACAAAACTAATCATAAAATGACTTTTGAGAGAGTTTTTGCATCATCATGCATCATGTTTCTGGTAAAGTACAACAGGTTTATTTAGTAGCAAAGACATTGTCAAAAATTTGTAATTCCACTTGCACGAAAATTAATGCATTATGAGTCATATCCAAATCCATCTAACCACTGAAGAGGCACTACATGGATTTAGTGATTTGCTGGCTCAGATTTCAGATATAATGTGTACTCTGATACAATTTTATTTAATAATACATCACTGAACTATTAAGACATTAAAGGTCTGCATACAAAGGTAAACTAAGGGACATGAGCCATGATGTCTGTTTAAAAATATGGATTTGGCCAGTTCATTCCCTTTGCAGATATTGTTGGAAGATTCCACGTAAACCAGGGGTAGGCAAACTTTTTGGCCCGAGAGCCACATTTTGTTGAGGAAATTGCATGCAGGGCCATCAATGTAGGGCTGGGGCAGGGAGTTGGGGTGCAGGAGGGAGTGTGGGGTGCGGGAGGGGGTGTGGTGTGCAGGAAGGGGCCCTCACTGCCCTTGCCTGTGGGTACCTTCCCCGAAGCTCTCAATGGCTGTGGTCCCCGTTCCCAGCCAATGGGAGCAGCGGGGGGTGGTGCCAGCAGACATGGTGCTGGCTGCTCTGGGAGTGGCTCAGGGCCCGCAGCGCCACGGGGTGGCAATCACATGGGCCGAATCCGTCCCGCGGATTGTAGTTTGCCCACCCCTGATGTAAACATTTTATATCTACAGGTAATCAACCCTCTCCCAATACTTTTGAAAGCAGACATGGGAGTTAAACTGAATTTAAAATTACTGACACAATAAGACTGGGACTTTTCAGCTTGTAAAAGAGACGAATAAGGGGTGATATGATAGAGGTCTATAAAATCATGACTGGTGTGGAGAAAATAAATACTTAAGTGTTATTTACTTCTTCTCACAACACAAGAACTAGGGGTCACCAAATTAAATTGATAGGCAGCAGGTTTAAAACAAACAAAAGGAAGCATTTCTTCAAGCAATGCACAGTCAACCTGTGGAACTCTTTGCCAGAGGATGTTGTGAAGGCCAAGACTATAACAGGGTTAAAAAAACCAGACAACTAGATAAATTCATGGAGGATAGGTCCATCAATGGCTATTAGCCATGATTGCCAGGGATGGTGTCCCTGCCCTCTGTTTGCCAGAAGCTGGGAATGAGCAAGAGGGAATGGATCACTTGATGATTATCTGTTGTGTTCATTCCCCTGGGGCACCTGGCATTGGCCAGGATACTGGACTAGATGGACCTTTGGTCTGACCCAGTATGGCTCTTCTTATATTCTAGAAACAACACTGGGGAAAAAAAAACTAATTTTATTGTGCAAAGAGATTCTATTGCTTGAGCTGTACAGTTTGCAAAGGATGTCTTATTTTAGCTAATTTCCATGGCCATCAGCCTCCTGGCAGTACACCATGCAGTTGAAAAAGCAAGTTGCCCACACAAATAATATAACTGAGTAGAACATGTGTTGAGAGAACAGAAACATTCATAAATGAAGGAAAGGCTCTTAAAAAGCTAACTGGCTGGCAGAAGAACATCAGCCAGTCATCTCTAAAGCAAAGCACGGGTTTCTGTCAATACCTAAATGCAAAGTCTCATAATGCACACAAAATTTAATATAATATTGAAAAGAAATTTGTTTAATGCTTTTGTAACATTTGTAGCTAGAGATTTTCTAATTGTGGTTTTCTGTAACATGATGAAAGACCATTGTTCCCCATCTCATGTGCTGAGTATTAAATAAATGGATTCTTACAGTGTTTTGTAATACAAATTTAAATAAATACTAGACTGTATTTCAACATTTCATTTACCACTAAAATGAATCTACATTAGTTGTTTTACCCTTACTAAGAATCACAATGTTTTTAAAATATTAGCAAATAGATATTAAGAAGATTCAAATGTTTAACTGAGTTAAATTTGGCTTGAACTAAACTACTCATGCTTTAAACTAAGCACAAATGAGTAATTGTTTGCAGGATTAAGCTCTAAGTTTTCCCCATTACTAAAAATCTACCTACATAAAGTGTTCTTCATGCATCTGTGTCTATTCCTTTTTTTCAAAAATTTAAATGAGCTTTAGTGCTTTAATAAGATACTTACATTGCACCAACTGAAACAGATTGTTTATGTTTGATTGTTTTGTCAAAAATTGTCTTTTACTAAATTAAAGTTGCTAAATTATTGCATCTATATAATTTAAAGTGTTTTAACATTTCATGACATTATTTTGCTTCCCTTTCTTAAAGCAATATTTCCCCAGGCACACATGTATTACACTAACTTCCAAAAGCATATTCTTGTTGGACAGCGGTTGGTCTCTTTTTTGCTACTGTTGTACTTACTTTCTGAATCTGTGTATCTGGAGAACACAAAGAATACATATTTTAAGGGTCAGTTTTGTTTAATCTGTATAGAAATAACTTTGAGAAAGTGTATACGCTTGCTTCTGACAAATAATTGGGAAGAGACGCAAATACAAATGATCAAAGCAAACACATTTAAATTATTTTGAACAGATTAGGTTCATGAGCTTATTAGCGGCTCATGAAGTTCAATGAAAAACAGTGTAAAATAATGAGATGAGGGAACAAAACAATTATAGAGGCTATAGCGTACAAGAAGGAACTGAATACAGACTAGGAAAATTAGTTGTGGATGTTATTAGATAGTCTAGTAATTCTATCTATTTCATGTTTAGCAGAAAGAAGAAGAAAAGTTAAGTATGGTATAAAGTATCAATTAATGGAAGTTATTTACAAGACATTACTAAGTACACATTAAAAAGGTATTTGTGTTAAGTCTTGTCTCGGGTATTTAAATGACATGTATTCTTAAAGTTTCAGACTATAGCCTGAAACTGATGCTTTTCCAACTATTCATTTTTCAGGAAGTCAATCACAAAAGAGATCAAAAGGATCATGAGCTCTGCTGGAACTAATACCTATCATATTGCACTGGAACGATGACTAAACAAGTAAACGTGTACTCATGGATGAATCAGTGTGTAAAATAGTTTGAATTATTACACCAAGAAGTTAATATTGTTGTACATACACTTTCTCAACTAGGATCTCTTTCAAGGCATTTAGCTTCCTTTACAACATAAACACTGTTTAAGAATTTAAAATGTTATAGCAAAAATTCCTGAAAAGAATTTTATTTTCTTTAATTTATAGTGTGTACACACTATAAATTAAAGAAAATAAAATTATTTAATTTCACAATTAAAGTCATTGTGTACCAGATGTGCACCCAAACTTCAGAATTCAGATCTGGGTTTCACTTAGTCAAAAAAGGGAATTAGCTGCATGGGGGTTTTGGTTTGACACATTAAAGAGGAAAGGACCAGACTCTCATTAAGTTACTTTCAGAAACCAACATTGTCAGGATAGGTCATTTAAAAAAAATATATTCTATATCACTGAAAAGATCCTCTACATTCAGCCCTCCAATATCACTGAGGCCTAGATATGGAGTAAAGTTCCTACTATAGACCAAGCCTATGTCGGTATAACTATGTAACTCAGGGGTGTGGAAATCCATTTATACAGGGGTGTCATGCCATTATACTGACCTAATCCCCAGTGTAGACAGCACTAGGTAGATAGGAGTGCTTTTTGCCATTGACAGTTACAGTCTCCTGGGGAGGGAGAATACCTACATCGACAGGAGAAGGTAGCATCCTCACTGAAGCACTATAGCAACAAAGCTGCAGTGTTGTAAGTGTAGACAAGCCCTCTGAGTGACAGAGTCTAGCCATAAATGATTGGAAATAAGAAAAATGCATCAACACTGTTTCTGGGGAAAAATCACAATGACCAGAAGAATGCTGTGTTTTATTTTACATTTGATTTTCTACAAATTATTGAATAATCTTGTCTACCTACATAGACCACTGATATTCCATGCACTTTCCCTGACACATATCTTAAACCAATCACCTCCTGCACTATTATTTCCTACTTCTTTTGTTTTCCCAGTCTCCTCACTCTCCTTTACTTACTCTTTCTGTACTCTTTTTAAATAGTTTTTCCCCACTTACGATTACATTTTAAAAGGCTCTGTGATTCTCTTACTAAACATTTTGTTACCAGTTAGCAGTATGTTTGTGTTGTAAGAAAAAAGAAACCAACTTTAGGTATTTTATCATATCAGTTTCAAAATACACGTATTAGTATTTTATGTTTCATTTATTTTTAATTAAATAAAAGTTTTAAGCAAAAAGACCAAGAGGGCGGCAGGGAAGTTCCAGTCTGGATCAAGATAGAGATCTCAAAGAAACCAATGTCGTCCTCCAAAGTTTAGATGAGTTAGTTTTGGCGTTTGGTTTTGGAAAGTTAATCTCAACTGTATATGTTACTATTTCTTTTTCTTATTCTTATTCACTTCTCAAATATCTTCCTGTTTTCTTGGGGAAATCTTTTGTACCGCTCTTGTATTGTTTGTTGTCAGCTAATATCTGTAAATTTACATCTGTGAACATTAATATTTTTCAAAGATGGTCACCAAGCTGCAGCCAGAAAAATGTTGGGACACATCTATTTTCAGCCAATAGCGCAATTGAGCATGAAAATTAGGAGGTGGCTCAAGATGAGAAAAATCTTTGCAAGGATCCCCTTATGAAGCTCCTCTCCCAATCTTCCTCTGAGAGGGGTTTAGCTGACCTGGAAGACTAAGCCAGTGTGCCCACCCACAAACCTGGGGAACTTGTGGAAGGGAAGTAATTTCGCCAGCTCTCATGATTTTGTGTCTGATGATAATTATTGTTTTCCTTAAAGCCCCAGCTCCTGGAGTCAAGTGGATATGTGATAATTTCAGCTTTCAGTCTTAAGGAAAAAGTAAGTTTCTACCCCTTGCGGTTGTGGAGAAAGCTTCAAAATGTGTCCCCAGTGCATGCTAAAGGCTCAAAAAGCAGAACGCAAATCAAAAGAACACCAAATCTATTATTTTAACAATCTCATGATTTTTTTATGATCCTAACTCAAGATTTTTGAATATTTGGGGTTAGCAATACAATACTGAGGAAGCACCTTCAACACTGAAGTCCTATGCCTCCACATGAGCTTTGGTTCTTGGCAACCTTTCCTATCTCTCAGGTTCCCTGAGAACTGGACTGCCAGTGTGAAATCCACAGAGGAGATAAGGCCCCAGTCATAATACCTTTTCTGCTGAACCTCTGCCAGAGTGATGGAGGTAGAGTGGGGCAAATGTGCATGCCTCCAAGGTGATTTAGCTTCTGACCCTTTCCCCCGATGGATCTAGAATATGATGGGACAATGACATAGAGGGTTCAAACAAGAGAGGTCCGATCCAGAGGCATGGAGTATACTACAGCATATGCTTTGTCCTGGGGGAGGGGAATGGTCTGACCCATAAATACTAATTAGTACAAGCAAATGCAAAATTTGTGTGCCTAATAAGCAACCAAACAAATTTTGTGACTTCAACAGATGCTTTGGAAAAAACAGTTCAATGTTTTAATCTTCCATCTACAATTTTGCTGGCACTTAGTCAGTACTAGATGGTTTTAAAGCCTGATCCAATGCCCACTGAGGTTAATGCACAATGGAAGAGGCCACTGGTGATTTGAATTGGTCTTCTGTTGAATTTTTTATCTAGATGACTGGCTAACATAAAACAATGACTCTTATTTTTCCCACTATTCATTTAAGTAATTGTTCTCTAAAAGTAGAGCTATATAGCAGCTATTAATTTTGCTTTTTGTGCATAACCAAATAGTTTTTTCCTATTTATTTACATTCCAACTTACTGATGCAAATACTGTCATCAAATACTGTCACATAACTCCACTAACTGTCAGTTGAGCGTGGCATATAGAAGCTGTAGTTTCTCAGACTACAACAACAAATATTTTGGCCATATACCTTTCAAGAGTTTCTCACAGTAAAGTACTCCCCCCACCACACACACACACCCCAAGAAACTTACTCAGCAAATAACTAGCAATTTACTGCCTAAAAATATAAGGAACAAGCTCAGTGAATAATCTTCAAAAATACTTTGAGATTTTAGATTTTTATTGCTAACAAAATGAGCAGAGTTTATAATGTCATAGAATTAATCTTCTGCTTGTAGTATATATCTTTCACTTCATCGTGGTTTTTTTTCATTTATCATACATTTAGAAAATGGAACATTTGCATTTTGATAAGACAGCCATTTTTAGCAATGGTTGCTGAATCTGATATACTTTAATTTTCTTTCATATCCTTATCTGACTGTTCCACTTCAACAATATTGCCACTACTGAACCAGCAGCTGACGTCCCACTATAAATTCAGAGAAGACCTTACTCTATTTTGATCTATATTTACCAAATTCCAACAATCACAAGGTCCATGGAAAGTATAGTGTGGTATATTCCAGAAAATTGTTACTGCCCATCATATTCCGCTCAGCATATTTTTTAACCTTTTGCACTGCCCTAACATTTGTCTCTGAATGCAGGCAGGTGACAAAGGAGGATCTCATTTTGCAGTGCTCCCTTTTATGAGTAAGAACACTGAAAATGCTCCCTCCTCCCCCCGCCCCATACCCTATATTTGCAGCTCCACTAGTCCCATCCATTCTTGGTCAGCTAGTCCCATCCATTCCTCCTTCTTGGGGCATACAGTAAATGCATCACAAAGGAAGGATATTTTTCAGACTAGTAATGTGGACCACATGTTACTATATTACCTTGTGGAACATTTTGCTTCCCACTCATGCTGACGTAGAGCATCTTCACTCCAATTTGCTATTTCATAATAATCTCATGACAACTACAATTGTTTCCTAAATCTAATTTTCCATGTAACGTATTTAATGTCCCTTTAGCTTTTTTAATGCAGTTCAGCAGCTAGAAACCAAGACAATAGTCTGCACCATGTGGCTAGCCTCTTCTCTAGGACCACCAGGCAGTCCTCCAAGGTACACAATTCAGAGTTTTAGAACTGCTGTTTTATAGTCCTCCTCCTTGATATTAATCTGTTACTATTTATGCATATAAGTAATTAAATAAAAGTGTTAGTTGGAAAAAAGTGTTCTCTGGATACTCAGTGTTTTTGGAAGGATAAATACATGACAAGCTGATACAAACTATGTCACTTTCTTCTACATCTGAAGCTAGATTGAACGCTTAGTTTAAAACCCTTTCAGAATTAAATGTATTCATGTATTTACACATGGTGTTTGAGTGTCTTACGAGTTACATTACAAGATCTCTTTCCTTACCCATGAGGGTAGGATATTTCCCACCTTTTCTTTCACTTCTTTTTGGGGAAAGCTATGTCAGAGCAACAGGTTTTGCATTTTAGTCCTAAAATCCACATTAATTCTAATCTCTCCCAGAACTGAATTCTACAGTTGTGGGCCAGGAGCCTGCACTCAGGAGTCTCACCTTTTAGATGGATAATTCCATTATTCCTATAGAATGTAGTTATGAGAGGTCATGATCAGAGAAAAAGAGAGAGGGGGAGAGATGGTCAAAGATAGCTTGGGCAAACCCTATGAATGGTTTTGAAAATTAGGATTGAGATTTTGAATTTCAATTGGTGAAGTGAGCAAAGCACAGGGGCACTGTGCACTCTGCAACCTGTGTTACTAAGTAAGCAGGCAGTTACATTCTAAACTGGAGCTTTTTCCCCAAACTGATGCCTTCATTAGTAAGTACAAGTGGCAATATTTTAACTTGAATCATATCCAGTTTCCTATCCAATTGTTGGTGGAAAATGGTCTTAAAAAAATCAGATAGCTATATGGGTATCCAGTATCAGTGAGTACCCCAAAGTCTCAATTGTTTGAGGAAAATTTTGATGGAGGGAGACATTATGGTAGTGGAGAGCTCTACAAAGGATTTTTTTTGTCTTGCACTGTTTAGCTATCTGCTTATTATTCAGGAGCTGATATTTCTTAGGCACTGGGATAAACAGATGATGGTGTTCACATCTGAAGTAAAGGATGTGCAGAACCAGGGTTTCTTCCCTCCAACATATTGCTGCCATTTAAGGATTGTGGGCTCAAAAATTAATCATTGCTTGGACTTTTTTGTAGATTTGTTCAGTTGAGCATTCATTAGTCAAGAAAGCATATAGTTATTCACACCTGTATACTTAATAGGAAGAACAAGTCCTTAGACGTTTTGAGCATTAGCTGCACCTCTGAGACATCTCCAGCTAATTAAGACAGAGGTTGACAAATAATTTTTATCTCTTTTTCCAGCCATATGTTGGGTTGCAGCTATGGCAGGTGTTATTTGGGGATAACTGTGGGGAAAAAAGGACATTCAACAAAAATATTCTGGAGAATACATAAAACTAATGCCATTGCTTTTCTTCAGAAGGTATTAGCAGGGTATAAAAACTTATTGATGAAAAACAGGTCACACAGTTCTGTTAGTAACAAAGTAATAAATGTATTGTACATGCCAAAGCAACATGAATCTAGTTGGCTACTGTGATAGCAGAATTACCTAACAGCAGGTGCTTAAAATAAGAACAACCTTGTTGTTATATAGTTAACATCTGTGCTTCATAAATGGTAAAGTAAATGAACATAACGGTTATTGCCCTGGATTCGCATTTTGCCACCTGTTTTTGCATGGCAATATACTCAGTGTAATCAAACTAGAAAAGCCAACAAAACTCAAATTCCGTTCTTCCAGCTTCTCTTGAACATCCATGTGTAATATGCTTATATCTAGACATCCAACACACTAAGAAAAGTTTATTTAAAAAAAAACAACCCTCAGAAACTTTGACTGCAATAAGACACAGCCAGGATCAACAATGCTGGCAAATGGCAGAAAAAAATTGGCTTTGCCAACGCCAGAAAATCACCACATTTTTGCCTACTTGATTGAACATATCTAATCATTTTGCAGTTCTAGTTATTCAGTGAAATCACAGAGATCATAAAAAAACAATCCTCATGCTACACTTACATGAAGCAGCACTTAAATGAATGTCTGGAACTTTTATAAATCAGGTTAAGTGAAAAGGTTTAAAATATAATCTTAACCCCAAGCGCAAACCACAACACTGATGACTGGAGATCAAATAAAGTGATGGGGCTGCAGGTGGCACACTGTAGCCCTCCCCACCTTTTCAGCCAGCAGCCTAGGGGGTTTTTTGTTTGTTTTTTATTTAAAAATATGATCAGGCTGCTGTGGTTGGGAATGATGAAGCAAAACTTTTGGTGGGGGAGTGGGAAGAAAGATGGTCTCCCTCTCCCTTTCAAAATGAAAAACTGGAACGCTTCTTGATAAAGAACAGGATGGGAGAAAATGGTATTTATCACTCTTATTCCATCATTGTTTACTCCTATTCCCAAGCCCAATCCTTCCCCATCCAATCTTGTTCTTACCCCTCTGTGATCTTTCCCCCATACACAAAAGCATACCACCAAGTTGACTCCATGCCCTGCTGCACTCAGCCCTGCCAACCCCACTCAAACAGACTCCCTCCCAGTTCCGAATGCCTCAAACCACTTTCTCCCTTCCATCCTCACCTGCTCAGAAACACTCCCCTAACATGCTAGTTTAGTTTGTCTGGCCAATCGGTCATTTGTTGCTTTTATTTTATGCCACACCGCACACTGGTATGATAGACGCAGTTATTAGTCCCAACAAATTTTCAAGTTGTGAGCAGTTTTGTTGTTCAGCTCCGCACAATTTGTGGAACCAAACTTGCTGGGGTCTGATCAGACCTGGTGTGAAACATATTTAAAAACTATCAGAGGGGTAGCCGTGTTAGTCTGGTTCTGTAGAAGCAGCAAAGAATCCTGTGGCACCTTATAGACTAACAGACGTTTTGCAGCATGAGCTTTCGTGGGTGAATTGCATCTGAAGAAGTGGGTATTCACCCACGAAAGCTCATGCTGCAAAACGTCTGTTAGTCTATAAGGTGCCACAGGATTCTTTGCTGCTTCATTTAAAAACTAGTTACATTGTATATTGGAAGAGAGCTGTTTTGAAGACATTATATGCAGACTTGTTCACATATATATAGTTAAATCTCAGGATTATATCAGATTCTGTTTCTGGAATACATCTGACATTTTTAAAATATCCCCTCTGTTCATTCAGGAATAAATTTAGTACAACTATTGAAAGAATTATACTTTCCTAAGTGAGTTTTGTAAACGTTGTGGATGGTCCCTTAATCATTAGGTTGCGGGGAGGGTAAGAGAGGTCTGCATATGGAGTAACTAATTTATTTGATTGAATTCAAGAGAGAAGATCTGTGAGCAGAAAAAGCAAATAAATTCTCATTACATTGGGGGAGGAGGAAACCAACAGCTTTGACCCTAAGGAAATCTAAAATGTGTTAACTATGATTGTTTCTGATTAGTTACTATTATGTTCAGTCGTGCTCAAGAGAGAGTTAATTAAGTGTTAATTAATGAAAGACTAAAACAGATAGAAACCTTTGAGCATTATATATGTTTGTTTTTATGTAGTAATTCCTATAAATGTTGGCACTTTAAGAATATGAATAAAGGGCAGAGTATTTAGAGTAATGAAAAAAATCAGATATTTAAAAAAATAGGAGGAAAAAAATTCAGTTAAGAGCATGTATGGTCAATGAGAGAAAATCTGTGGGGTTTTTTTGGAATGCAGTAATTGATGTAAATACAATTCTGTATTAGCTATACTGGCACACTAAAATATTTATTGCCACATTGATTTTTCAGTGTGTCTGTACAAAATGGTATTTGGTGGTCAATAGAGTCCCTGCAGTGACTGAGTAGGAGTTGCTGGGCATACAGCTGTGGTGTTTTGAAAACAGTGTTTATAATAAGTTATTAATTTAACTTTAAATTCTAAATGTTTCCTGGTTCTGCCTGAAGCTTAGAGAGCTTTGTAGGAAAGCATGCAATCTGGGTCTTAAGAAACCAGACTGCAAGGAGCCAGCCTAATGCAAGGTGGGGTGAGGTGTGCCTCTCTACTTTAGGGAGCAGCCCGCATTCTCGCTTTTTACTTTTGTCTCTTACGTGTTAAGGTTTTGGGTTTTAAAAAAATAATGTAGTGTTACATCACAAATTTCCACAAAGAGTGTTTTATATAGCTTCTCTGTATGCTGTTAACATAACAGAGAACCAGCCTTGATTATTTTTTTAATAACATAGGAGTTTCCAAACAAGATTATACACTGTAAACATTCAAAGCTACCGGTACTAATGAAATGGGTTGAATTTTGCATGATTGAGTTGGTATCTACAGATTTGTCAATGTTAAATTGAAAAGTTCTGTTTGGCCAAGTGGATCATGTCTATTCTGCCTGCTTATTAGAGCAAAATTTATTTATTGACATTTTCAATTTGCCTCTGCAGAGATGAAGCTGTCAATCAAGGAGGGAACACTATCTCCTTTGAACCTAAATGTTAGAGAGGGACTGTAACCCTGGCCTGGGGAGAGTATGACAGCAATATATTAGGAATCTTTTTGTTTATATAGGTTTAGTTGTATTTGTCATTTGTAGATATATGTGTAAAAGTCACGCAGGATTATAGGTGTTTTTCATCTCCTCAGGAGTTGGGCTAGGTATTTTTTGCTTTGATACTTATTTACTTCTGAGGTTTGTAACATATTGGCTAGTGCATGTGTGTAAAAAGTGTTCTCTGTAAAGTGGATTGTCAGACCTGCTCAAGTAAGTGTGAAGAATTCTAATACTGCGACTGCTAAAAGAGATTCTAGTTTAGCTCAACTAGCCTGAGAATGGGTTTTTGGACACAAACCTGAGTTTCTAGTCTCACTTATGATGGTGAAGAAACTTGATGGCTTCATATCCATCACAACATCACTTTGAGGTGTCTAGTGGTTTTTCCTCCTTGCTTGCTTGCATCATTATCCAAATAACGCCTCTCTTTTTATCAACCTAGGTGTATGGAATAAACCCTTCCCAGTGCAGAATATGACCCCTTCAACAAAATATTAGCAATACCTTCTTAGGCCCCAATCGTGCAAACACTTACATAATTTTACATTTGAGAGTAGTTCCATTGATTCCAACGGGACAATTGATGTGCATAAAATTAGGCACATGCATGTTAGCAGCATCACAGCATTATTTATCAGATGGTGTCAATGGTTGAGAGAAACAAGGCCAGATTTCTGGCATTTTTTTCCCTCTCCTACATACATATTCGTGATTGTACCAGCCAAAGTTGACAGCTGTGAGAAACAACATAGTGCCTTTCAGTTATAACTACTAGGTATTTCCCTACATCATTTGTGTCATTTCCCATTTTCAGTATGTTCACTTAAGGTAAACACATTAATTCTATTATTATTTATCTTCCATTTTAAAATAGCACCATCTTCTATATTGTTCATGTTTAAGCTACATGCCAAATTTTGAACTAAACTTAAATTATTCCCTTTCCTCACTTCTCTCCTATGCAGTTTATGGCAAGCATTTAGCATTTACATGAATTACAAACATTAAAAATACCAAGCTTATTTTTCAGATTGCTCTTTGTAATCTATTTTATGTGTTTATTGAACATTTTACCAAAGAGGTCAATAAATGTACTGGGATATATGATCCACTTGAATGCAAAATTACTAAGCAATATTCCTGAACAGATGCTCAAACCCTAAGATGTCCCATCACGGTACTGGAACGGAATTTGCCATATGTCTCCTATGGCAATTCTCCTTTGTGTATTGCAAAATTCATATAAAGTTAAATCGGAAGAAGATTAACAAATGGATTCACTAATTGACAAATCAAAACATTTACAACCATGATTTAGTTCTCTAGATACAAAAACAGTGAAAAGATTATATTCAAGCAATAATGACCTCACTGCACATTAAGTGGTGGGGGGTATTGTATGGTTTGTAGGAGAAGGTATCAGAACCCTTTAAGGGCTAGCTAGCTAGAGAGTGACTTGCTGTGGCAGTCTCAGACCGGGTCAGCATGGAGATGCTGACCCAACTCCCTAGGCGACTGGAAGAGAGGAGACACTATTTTTAGGTCCAATCCAGTGCAGGAAAAGCTCCACTCTTATCTAAACCAGGCATAACCACACCCTCCCTCCCACCCAAGGAAGTAGTTAAATATCAGGTTTATTCCATGATCCACTGTGGGGTTTGTGTTAGTCACTCCATTCTTGCGGGGACTGGGAAGGAACTTTTTCCCTCACTGCCAGATTGGCCAAGGTGAGGGTTTATTTGTTTTGGTTTTGTTTTGCCTTTGGACTGGGGGCTTAGCTGGGGTGAACATGAAACGGTGGTTAGGCTATATCGCTACTCACTATGTAAGCATGGGGCAGATGTCCAGTGCATGAACTCCACAGGGAAGGGATACAGTGACCAGATAAAATGGATTTGGAAAGGATTTAAAGAAGGTATTGTTTAAGGGACAAGAAACAGGAGGATTTGGGGCTCCTGTGAGTGGTATGGGAGGGAGCCAACCCCCCTCACTTATTGCTTCCCTTACCCCTCATTAAAGGGAGGGGGTGGCAAGGTCCAAGCAGCAGGTTGGCTGGGGACCAGGATAGCTAACTGCAGGCCCTCTGGGGTATCTGTAAATGGTTATGGAATTACTTGTTCTGTACATTTTTATCTGCCAGGTACTCCCCAACATTTAGGAATAAATTTGCAGCCTAATTAAACCACATCCAGTGCCTCCTTTCCTTCATCTGGCATAGCTGGACAATTCTAATAGATTCAGTTTAATCTGCTTTTAGAAAACAAAACATTAAGCAATTAAACATCCTATAACTTTAGTTGCATTTATTAGTTACCATGGGCCAGATTCTGAAATCCCTATTCTCAGTGAGTAGTACTTTCACAGGTACTCCTAATGACCTCACTCCCCTAAGTGTGTGCACTATTCAACAGGCATACCGTTTTTCCTCTTCTTTCAAAATCACAACCCCCTCACTATCATCAACAACATACAACAATGCAGCCTGCATTAATAAACACTTTGGTCACACTGTGAATTCTACTGACTTGGCCTCACGCCAAGCCATGCTTTCACAAAGCGGTGAGAGTTCTGTTCTAGCACTCTGTTCAACTAATAAGATCAGACATGCCCCCATAAGGCATTGTATATTTTCTTCCTTTGGTAACACTGTATAGAAAGTACATCCTTACACATCATGCAGTTAAAAAGTTCTCAAATTATAACATTTATTTTGCTAATTACATGGCATAATTCAAAGATTGTGGAAAGGACGTGTTTCCATTGACTTTACCTGAGTGTTGGATAAAGCCACATATGTTAACTTCCAATTAAACAGATGTCTCTGCACAGGCACAAACTCTCACTTTAAAGAAAAAAACAATCCAAAACACCTCCCAGTTAGAGAATTTGAGTTTTTGTCATATTCTAGAGAAGACTGGGATATAATATACATATAGCACAACCTCCATAACTGACAATTGTGATGGAGCTCCATCCATCACACATTACCAAATGTTGTAAGCTAGTCCGCAATTCAGGAAAGCAATTAAGCATATGTTTAATTCCTATCATGATCCATGGATCTCGAACGCAGGACTGCAGGGTTCATAGGAGCGGCTACATTCCAACCTGCCATCTGGCAGCCGGCTAACAATTACTTACCTGGCACCCATGCAGCCTAGCCCCAGTTGGAGGCTCCACCTCCACCTGAGGTTGGCAAAGTCTGGGAGCAGCCAGTGAGCCCACTGGCTCTACTTAAGCCAGTAGCAGGAATAGAAAGTTGTCTGGCCTTCACTCTGTTGTTGAATGTGTTTCTTGTGCTTCCTACTCCCCTGGCTTGATTTCCTGGCATGACTCCTGGTACCTGACTCATGATTCTAATCTCCAGTTTGTCTCCATGTAACTGAGCTGCTTTCAGCTTAACTCCCTATGTTCTCTGTTCCATTGGTGTCCCATCAATAACAGCTCCTCCAGGGAACACTGGCATTTGGACTCCAGTTCCATTGATGATACACCTTCCCTATTTTACAAACATTAATATAAACATTATAAACAAATAATTGATGGCCAGAACCCCATCCCATGATGTCCCATTATGTAACCAGCTGAGTCTGTTGTAGTCTTTGAGATAGTTTGGTCTCCTCAACAGGCACCACATGAGGGGTGACCTCTCTCTGTCCAACTTTCACCTAACTCCAAGTCTAGCAAATACTCTCGGGAGTCTCCTCCCTCCTTGTGGGGTTGGCTCTGGATGGTTGTCTCTCTCTGTTCTGCGATTATCTCCATATTTATATAGGTTTTCTTTGGGTGTTGTGTCTGCTGGCTTGTAAGTGTCTCCTGATCCTTTGGCTCACTTGTCCCCCTTGCATAATCACCTTGTATGACCTGGATGCCACTGCACCCCTCTTGACAGTTACCCCTCTCCTTCTGCTGCCTCTAATGCCTGGATCCTCACAGGAGTTCTCCAGTGCTGGTAGGTCATTGGTTGACCCATCCTATTCTCATACCTGCTTTCTCTGACTGTTAACCATCTCTTCTTGGTGGTGTCTCCATCCTTCTGGCTGCAGCAGGTCTCCTCTCATTGGTAGCAGGGTCAGTAACACCCCTCCAGGGATCCTGGGCCCTCTGAATCCACTTCCATTGATCGTGATGTAAGGGGAGAGACTTTTCTCCCCAATGAATTGTGGTTTAGTAAAGTTTTGTTGTACTAAAATAATGTTAACTATGGAATCCAGATCAATCACAAACAGTAAATCACATGACATTTCTTCCCTTGTGTTCATGGATATCCCTTTGAAGCCCACTTGTTTAGGAACTAAATCCATGCCCCCCCCCCATACACCCACACAAGCAGGTGAGGAGGGCAAGGTGTAGGCATAGCCTTTATAGCCTCGTGGTGAACTTATGCTGATGTTTCAGAGAGCATACATCGTGCTGGCAATAGACCTTGCACAGCTTAGTCTTTCCCCAGAGCAGTGGGATGATCGAGAGATACTGTGACTCCCAGGCACAATTTCCATTCTGGCTGCTCCAGAGTCAGACCAACAATGTATTTCCCATCGGACACCACGAAGCACTGTTGGCTTAGAATTATACATTTAATTTTGTTCTCCGTACTCATGAATATTGTGCAGTGTTTCCAGTCAGCCTCTCCTTTCAGTTCCTCAAGGTCAGAGTTTGATATATATATTAGCAACAGGATTATCATAATTAATTTTAATATTTTAATATACTGCACTTAATTAAAAGCAGCCAAATAAAAGGGGCTATAGAGTAAGCTCAAGTTTAAATCTGTCAACCTGATGTTCTCCCTTTAAGTTAGCATAGTAATTCCTGAAATATAGCTGGCACTGCAGAGCCTACTGCAGTCAAAGTCCCTATGCATTAGCAGGTGTGCTGTGAGAACATCATTTTGAATTTCATCAGCTCTGATCATTAACTTATCATGCAGTGAAAGGATATTTCAGAAGCAGCAAAGAATCCTGTGGCACCTTATAGACTAACAGACGTTTTGCAGCATGAGCTTTCGTGGGTGAATACCCACTTCTTCAGATGCAAGATATTTCAGAGTGACTGTTCTGCCAAGACATACTGAAGAGGCTTAGGAAAATTTACTCAAGCAAGAACCTAAAACAGATTTTCAATTTGCAGGTGGGGGAAGAAGGGAAAGCAACCGTGCACCACAGTGTTTTGAAACACAGATGGCAGAGCACTCGATTCAGATTCAGCCATTTAAAAAAATCCTTTTGTACTTCATGGTCAACTAGGGAAAAGGAAGAGACACTTGTAACAACGTGCAGATTGGGGGGGGAAGAGCATCTCTTATCTGAAGAGCAGAAAATCTTTACTTTCTCTGGCATGGGCCCACAGGTACAAGCCAAGAAATGCTCATCTTTCTCCACTCTGGTGGGACTTTCTTATACAAAAGGATAAAGAGTTTACCAGGTACTTGATAAAATCAATGGCAATTTACCAAGGGAGGAACTACTTATTATATGATCCTATGTGTCAAAAAGCTACTAAACATAGACAAGAATGTAATATCTCAAGTACCAGACTGAGATTCAGATTAAGATGGAAACCCACTGTGCACTATGAATACTGCATACTGGCTCGTTGCAGGCAGCTAACATAGAAACAGAAGCATAAGTTTACTTCTATGGCTCTTCATAACCTTAAAGTTTTATAGATAGTGAATAGCAATATAATCTCCGAAGGTTTTCTTTACTTTGTTTGTTTAGTAAAATCACCTGGATTATTTTGAACAGTGCTTTTCAACACAGTAAATTGCACACATCTAATGTAACAGGATTTCCTCTGGCCAGAATGTGCTTTCTGTGAGTTGTGCTTTCAGCAAGCTCTCTTTCCTAAAGAGTTGGATTTACCAAAACCGGTGTATTAGTAACAGGGAAATAAATTACGTGAGACTTACCCTTCATCTGGCTCTGTTACCTTGATAAGAAAAGGCATTAGCAATGGGTCCACATACTTCCTTCCAAACACAGTCCCTCCTGCAACATTCAGGAAAGCTGCTTTCCCAACTACGCATCTGTCATTAAATTAACCAAACCTAACCAGGACCAAGCAGCTACCAAGGATGCACATGACAATGAGTCCTGTGGCACCTTATAGACTAACAGACATTTTGCAGCATGAGCTTTCGTGGGTGAATACCCACTTCGTCGGATGCCACGAATATTCACCCACGAAAGCTCATGCTGCAAAACGTCTGTTAGTCTATAAGGTGCCACAGGATTCTTTGCTGCTTTTACAGAACCAGACTAACACGGCTACCTCTCTGATACATGACAATGAGTGTTATTATTGCTGATTCTGGAGAGGAGGTCTCCTTAGCAGATCCTTAAATTAGCCATGACTCTGAAATAGGATCTATGAATGAGAATCATGAGTAGGGAAAGGATGATGGCATATGAATAATGAGGAATGGATGACAACCTTTATTGCCAGACCAAGAGGCAGACAAACTACCCTTTTAGCAACAAGGATGAAGAACTCCCACTAGAATATCTTATTTCCTACTAAAATACACAAGTAGTTGAACCATACAAACTATTGGGAGTATCAGCATAAAAGCTATAGGGAGAGGTAAAGAAAATTTCTCTCATGAATTCACATACAAACAATGTGAAAGTTAATAGTGAGCCACAACCCTGATGAAGAAGTCCGAGCTCGTGCGAATTTGGGATTTTGGCATCTTTTTTTTTTTTTGTATACACATCTCTGTCACCGCTACTACTCCCAAAACTAACCTATTTCAGTTTTGGGGAATGTCTGGTGTGAGATAAGCTCATATCAAGTGAAAATAGTAACTGAAGGAATCCCAACAGACAGAACTATAAACCTATGGGAGCATGTAGGCTTCTGTCCAGGAGTCACGCACACAGTGCTAGTCCGGTGCAACAGAAGGACCCCAGCATCAGGAAAGGTTTTCATTGTAAAAGTAGGAGGTGTCAGCTAAAATATAAAATAACTCCCAATAATGGAGGAATTAGCCCTGGTCTACACTACAAAAAACGTACACTGGTATAACTACGTCGCTCGGGGTGTAGAAAATCAAAGCCCCCTAAAGCAATACAGTTATAACTGACCTAACAACCCATGTAGAAACTCTGCTGTCAACATAGCTATGGACTCTAAGGGAGGTGGACTACTTGTGGAGGTGGAAGATCTCCCATCATTGTAGGTAGCATCTTCACTAAGTGCTACAGCGATGCAGCTGCAGCACTGTAAGTGTAGACAAGCCCTTGAGAAGGTAATATACTAAGTCACTGCTTACCAGTGACAAAGAAGATAGGAATATTTTTTTCTGGATTTCTCCCCCTCCCCCTTTAGATGAAAAAGCTCAAATAAAATACAGAGTCTCTTTCTGACAGTGGTTTCACCAAGCTATTTTATCATGTGGATCTCAAATATACAGATCTGGATATCCCTCTTGATCAGAAGGTACATGTTCATCCAATCAGATATAGAACCCCTATCTCTTATACAGTGTTTTGCAGAAGTAGATCTCAGGCACTTTCGAAAAAGATGCCAGTATCATTATCCCCACTTTACAGAAGAGAAAACTGAGGCACGGATAAGCAAAGTGACTTGCCCAAGGTCACCTTGTAGGCCAGTAGCAGAGCTGGTAATAGAACCCAACAGGGCCGGTGCAAGGATGTTTCGTGCCAAAGGTGAAACTTCCACCTTGCACCCTCCCCCTCCGCGCCTGTGCCCTGAGGCGCCCCCCCCGCAGCACCTCTCCCCCTCCGCCGTGAGGCACCCCCCCCTTGCAGCAGCTCCCCACCCCCACCCTCCGCCCTGAGGCACCCCCCGCCCCAGCTCACCCCTGCTCCGCGCACAAGCACAAGCATGCCGTCGCTGCTTCACTTCTCCCGCATCTCAGGCTTGCGGCACCTAAGCTGATTGGCGCCACAAGCCTGGGAGGCGGGAGAAGTGAAGCAGTCATGGCATGCTCGGGGAGGAGGCGAGGCAGGGGTGAGCTGGGGCGGGGAGTTCCCCTGCGTGCTGCCCCCCCCTTACTTGCTGCAGGCGGCCCTCCCCGCGCTCCTCTGCCCCAGCGCCCTCTGCCTAAATGCCAGCAGCGACTGGGGCAGCCTAAGATCTGGCCACCACGGTCGCTGCCGAAGAAAATGGCGCCCCCCAAATGCCAGCGCCCTAGGCAACCGCCTAGGTCACCTAAATGGTTGCACCGGCCCTGGGCCCCAACACTGCAAAGGGATTCAGTCACACAAAACACCTACAACTTGCATTGCATCCCAAATGTCTGTTTCCAGTTATTTCCATAACCTTGTCTTCATTGCAAGTTAGCTTGAGCAGAACACTCAAGTTGTTCCACTAGACCTAGCGTAACACCACATGGGCATGTGTGTGTGTGTGTGTGTGTGTGTGTGTGTGTGTGTGTGACCACAATCCTTGGAAGGAGTAATGGCTTCTTCTATGTTATAAACAATCACATTAACAGTTCTCAATTAAATTCATAACAACAACAAATAGGAGTGACCTAAGGGAGGGTAAAAGATTTTTCAAAGAAAGTGACAGTAATACCCAAGGTGTCTTAAGTGGCACAGCATCAAGAGAGGCTTATTTCAACTCAATGGCCTCATACTTGTATTGCTTAGATTTTATAACAATTTGTAATCTGATGGAGACACCTCTTTATAACCAAAGATTGATAGTGTAATTTTTAACTCCATATCCCTTATAAATAAAGAAAAACAAAATGCCTTGGCCCATATTAGGCAGTGTTTGCTTTCACATGAATAATTTAACTTGGAATGTCAATTATATTGACAAGCCTCACTGAAATAGATGTTAATAAAATACTCAATAAGAATATCTTTTCTTACCATATGCAAATATTTATTTGCATGTTCAATTCTGGATATTTTTGAGTAGCTCCAATTTAAAACAAAATATTTTAGTTTTAAGAACAATTATTTTCTCACAATACAGGGTGCCTCTTTAATTGACTCAGTGCTAAAATATTAATTAAAGCTTTAGAAAAAAAAGAATGGAAAGTCTTATAGTAAAATTAGCAATGTCTGCCCATTAGCAGAAGTCAACAACCTGGGAAATTCATCATAAGTAGTAACTATAGAGACAGGGTGTAATAGTCTCTCATGAATTTAATTTCCAATATATAAAGTGCTTTGAACAATCACTATCTTGTTAGTTCTCAGCGAATAATGAAAACTGTGCACCCATTGGTGATACAGGAGTTTAAGCACGAAAGAGAGTCAACTACATAAATTTGCTGAGGTACCAGTTAGATTTTAAAGCTGAAATCTAAAACTAGATTTGCCAGTGGGATAAGTGTTACTCTCTTTTTATTGAGTCCAGGGAGCATTAGATTACTAATAGAAATCTATGTTTCCTTCAGGTCTGCTTTCATCTTTCACAGTATCTTTCAATCAGGAAAACTGGTTATTCTTAACTAATCAACCGTTTATTAATTATTCCAGAACCACATCAGTTCCTCAATCAGGTGTAAACACAAGCATTGCTCTAGGCATGTACTGAACTCACCATTTCAGTCTTGCAAGCAATTATCAGACTAGGTTTGATGCTTAGTAGTTATATAAAGGAATAGTGCAAATCACCAAGATTTCGTAAAACATTTACTTATGATCATCAGTTCTTTAGTATCTAACATATTTCTCCAAGAAATAAGGATGCACTTTAAGAGTGAGGTCCCTGTTATTTAAGGGTTTCATATTGAAGGGACAAGTTTACAATATCAAAACCCATTGCTTAAAGTTATTGTTCAAATCCCTTGGGTCAATTTGCTTGGATTTATAAAGGAAGGTAAGCCTAGAGCAATACTTAGGTTACCCTAAAGTCTCACTAAAGTGCATGCACTCAACAAGATAACCATCAGTTATTTATATTAAAGAACAGAAGAAGAAATACAATCTTTGAAATGAAATCTTGCTACTTCTTATCCTGTTACCCCTGCAATGAGGAAAAAGCCTTTCCATGCAGCTGGTTCAGGTGTCAGTCACACTTGGGATTCTACAGTTTCTTTGTGGGTTTGGTCAACTCTTTTTCATCCTGTGACCCTGGACAAGGGGAGGCGTTCACAGAGGTTCCAGTAACTCTTCTTAGTCCTGGTGACCCTGGATGAGGCCACACAGGGATTCAGCAAGCGATGAAGTCTTACACACTAACCTGAGTTTTATATATCCGGATTCCAAAGCTTGTAGTAGAGGACCATCCTCTGACTGGAGGGGACCGTCCTCTGATATGGCCATGTAGATGGTGTTGGTGTATAATAAATTCCTTCAATGCTCTTTTTAGTCAGAGGGTTTAATTCATTTAATGTATTGCACTTCAGTATTAGACCTAGATTATCAGATGGGATCACCTTTATAAAGCTATTTATCTTAGTTTTCTAAAGTTTACCCTGGCTAATGCTTATAACTTTCAACATTCCTTTCCCAACACCACCCTCCCACCTTGTGCTTACTGTGACCCTAACAGCATTCCAGTGCAAAAGGGCAAGGGGCTTACAGGTATCTAGTAGTGAGTTTCAGCTGATTGACAAGTTGAGTGTACCCTAACACACTAATGTCATAACCTGTATCTAAAAGGACCTGACGAAGAGCTCAGAGACTAGCTTTCAAGCTTATGCAATCAAAAGAAGTTGGTCCAATAGAAAGATATTACCTCACCCACCTTGTCTTTCTAAAAGGTGTCATATAAGATATCAATAGAAAGCTAATATCATACTGATCAGTAATATTATTACATGGTGCCTGTATGGAGGACAAATTCAAAATTGCAAACATATTGTAAATTACATTCTTAAAGTCTGCCAAGTAGGCCTTTAGTTACCCCACAGTAGACAAAAGAATTTAGTTCTGCCACCTTGAAGATATTTGCAATCTAAATTCAGAGACAATTGGAATGCAATTTACACAGAAGGTAAACAGGATCATCAAGCCAACAAAAGGAGGAGATAAACACCCAGCATCACAGCGGGAGGAGTCTGCAGGTTACAGATCAATTTGCATTTTAGCAGACACAGCAGGGGAAGAAACTAGCATGAAAATTCCTTTTCCAGGAGCTCTATGTTTCCCTCCTCACAGCTTGAATGAAGTTCACTTTTTCAGGAGTGCCTTCAGAACACTCCATTTCAGCTGTTCACAGGACTATGAGAGAGAGAGGCAAAGAACCCCAAATCATCTTTCACCTAAAAAGACAAAGAAGCTGAACTCTTTAGACTTTGTGGGAGAACCTGAAAAAGGAACTGGTCAGCTATCTCGCTGAAAGGTAGCTTGGAACGAAGGCTGTAGCTTGTTTTGTTAAGTCTTAGCTTCTACAAATCATTTTTTTCACTTTTATTTGCTTATAACCATTTCTAATGCTATCCTCTATACTTGAACTCAATTAAAATCCTCTCCCCTTTTGTTAATAAACTTTTGTTTTACTTCTAATCTAAACCAACCCAGCACTGTGTTTGATTTAAAGTGAATGTTAACTACAGTTATGCTGGCAAGCTGCTAGGTATTGCACCTTGAGAGGAACAACAAATCTTAATATTTCTGAATGGTCCAAGAGAGGGCTGGACATTGCAGAGCATACTAGTTGGGGAAAAAATTGGGATTGGGGGGAAGGGGTCATCTTACCAGGTGTAACCAAGGCTGGAAGAGGCCAGAATGTGGCAATGGTGTAACAAGCAGGCTGTGGGATCAGAGTTGCTGAGTCAACGCTACTTAACCCACTGACACCTGGTGCATGCTTGTATGCTGACTGGAAATGCCCAGACAAGTAAGCTACATCAGTAAAGCACTTTGAGGCACTTAGGGTTACAGGACAGGCAGACACACAACCCCTCAGTAGTCTGGATAGCACTTCAGAATGTGACACTAATACAATTCCTATAATTGCTCTAGTATAACAATCACAATCAAAGAATACACACAAAATCCCTTATAGTAGTTCTAAACACAGTGGATACAATCCATACATTCTTTGACCAATACCTTCAAGTCTTATCATATGATATGAAACATTAAACGGGAGGAACAAGATATTATTCCCAAGGAGAGATAAAGATCTGTTTCTTCAGGCAAACAAATATATACGTACACACACACACACACACACACACAGACCTCTCAAGAAGAAGCTTCTATATATCATGCCATTTGACCTCAAACTTTCAGGTTTTGGGGTCAAACTATTCCTAATTGGTTTAAACCTGTTTTTTTTGTTTTTTTTTGTTTTTCCACTCCTGTTTCTTAATATATAGGAAACAATAGGGTACTCTGCACAGAAAAGGAGGTCACTTATTTGTCACTTAGCAGGAGTTCTTTTTAGATTAAGAGATGGATAGGAAAATCCATTGTCTACTAATTACCTGCTCTCAGTAACTCCATATCAAAGACCCCTGAACTGTAAAAAGGGTGGACTAAACATGCTATGAGTGTGCTTGTTCTTAGCTGAAGCCCTAATGAACTTCTAAATCACAAGCAATCCCTTTGGGTTAGGGGGGCTGAAGGGCCTCTCCTGCCAGAATTCATGTTAGGGGTGGGGTGATCTCTAGTAAATGTATTAGCATAATTGTACTTTTTTACTGTTTTTAATATGTTTTCTCTGTAGTACTTTTACCTTAATAATTAAGGCTTGCAAGAAAGAACTGTGTGGTAACTTATAACCATTGCAATTACACCTATTAACTCTCTGAAGACACAACAAGCAGGTATGCTTGGGCTGCCTGTCTCTGCTGGGAATAAATACAGTAAAGACAGAACTGTGCAGCCTGGAATTGCCCTTGTCAGAAGGGAGAGAGAGAGGTGTCACCACCCAAGAAAGGCAAGAGCTGGAGACCTGGAAGCCTGAGAGTGGATGCCCTAGCTGAACCTCTGAGGGGAAATAGAGGTGCAGTTGCCTGGAAAACTGTGACAGGAAGTTTTATCCATAAGCAAACTGTGGGAGTCATTAGTTGGAAAATTCATTATCAAACATCAGAGCTTCCCTTTCCTGGGAATTATGTATTTTAACTTTAGCTTAATGTTGCCCAGATTAGATTTCCCACTTGCTGGGGTGGGCCAATTCATCTTCGTTGTCTTTATTTCTGAGAAGTTAAGAGTTTGGAAGATGCATAAGAGTGATTGGTGGCAATCTTAGTTGCTTCTGACTGATAGAAGGGCAGAATAAGAGAACTGTAGTTAACACATTTTCATGTCTATACACCTTTACATTTTCATCCCCATTAAAAAATCCTGGCATTTCCCCCTCAGAAACCACACAATTTGTTTTAGAAAAGAACAGTTTTACGCATTTAGTCAAAAATCACCTCTTATTAAAAACTTGAAAAGGAGAGAGGCTAAAGGGCTTGTTGGTTTTTCTCACACTCCTATCTGACCAAATTTTCTAAGAAAAGGTTGGGGGAAAAAACCTATGTGCCTAAACTCAGATCTGCTGGTACAGATAAAGAAAGAACTAACCAGAATCTCTTTGCCAAAATTCAATCCAATCCTTCCTTGAGATTTGGAAAGATACATTTTCATATGCTACAAATCTCTACTTCTGCTCCCATCTGAAAGTACTATTGTACTACAAGAAAGGCTGTACTTCATAGGGCTGGCTGGAAAACAAGAATTTTCTTTCACAAACTTTTTCAAGGTTTTGATGTTTATTTTCATTCTGTGTAAGAACAAAAACTAGACCTTTCAAAAATGTTCATGAAAAAATAAGGGGGATGCCAGCCCCAGAATAGTCAAGGCACCCATCTGGCATGCAGGAAACCTGGTTTTCTCACATCAGGCGGACGAGGGACTTGAACCTGAGTCTTCCACATCCCATGATTACTATTTCTGGGTGAGTCTTCCTCTCTTTTCAGACTGTCCTAGGCCTGAAACATGCTGAGTGCTGAAACTGAAACTTACATGGATATGTCTCAACAAATAGGCATTTTCTCATTTAAAAAAATAGTTTTGTCCAGGAACTCCCAACCAGTTCTAGTATTTTCAGTTTACCAGAAGCAGAGTTTACCAAAGTATTGTGGAAGAACTTCTCTCCTTATGAAATTTCAAGCACTATTTTGCTGACTTGGATGGAATTTTATGCATGACTGGAATCGCGTTTGAGTAATGTAGAAAAGAGTCTGAAATTCTGGAAAATTATTGAAAGAATCTCTTAACTTTTTGAAGTGTGAACATTTCTGAAAGTTTTCTTCAAATCACAAGAGGAGCACATATTTCCACGATTTTCATAATGTAATACTTTCCATTGCAAATTTATTCTAGATACTTTGAGAGAGTTTAAATCAGCATAACTTCATTAACAGCTTGGTTCCATTGACTTCAATGGACCTATGCAATTTACATCATCATCCGGTGACCTGGCCTTTTGTAATTTGAGACTAGTACAATAAAATAAAATTGAATGCACTTTGGGAAGCATCCTATCAATAATTCCTATTTCCAGATAGTTACAAGTTATGCTTTGCTAGTTCTGTACTGCACATCGTAACAAATGTATTCAGGCTATACAAGAAAAATAGTCAGAATGCATATTGTTGTACCTAATTAAAAATGTTTACACTTTTGTTATTGTTGCATGTCATTGAGTCTCATTTGTTCCCTGTGTGCACATGAAAAGAAATGCTTGAACAGAAGAGAGAAAACTCAAAGAATTTCTGTTACTAATAACTAAAAATAACAAAGAACAAAATACTAGCCCTTCAGTAGAATTTCTCTCAAGAGGTCAGAGGGGAAGCTAACCATGCTGCTTTCCCCTGTTCTTCAGACATATACCAAAAAACAAACCACCACCACCACAAAATGAAATAAAACTTGAGAGCATCATGGGTTTCAGAGGACAGATAAGTTATATTCTCTGCAAGACGAACTCCTCTGTGCTGTCAAAGCAGATGGAAATTCACATTACCTTTAGTCTCTAAGAGCCATGCACAGAGCTTCAGATGTTCTGTATTGCAAAACTCTATTGTCAAGGTTAAAGAGAGAGACTGGTAGGAGGCTTCTATACTTGTCAGCTTCCCTGTTTCTAGCATCTTTCATTTTTGACCCTCTACTTTTTATATTAAGAATCCACACTGAGAGATTAGTCAGTCTTCTTAACTCCCTCTACAGGAGTACAGCAACTGGTTACTGCTGTTATCTTTAGCTATTTTCCTTAGTGAAGGATTCCTCACTCACTCCTATGAGAAAGGTACACAGTAACAGTATCCTATCAGATAGGAAACATTCATCTTCTCTTATACAAGTCCTATTCACGTTTGTACAGTGCTTTTGAAAATAGAAAGTACTATATAAGAGCTAAATATTATCATTATTCCACAGCAAAAGGGTGGCTGCTGTTAAATTCTTCCATTGTAGAATTTCAAATTTCTAAACTAAACTAGCAGATATGACAGATGCCAGAAATGTATATAGTTAAGATTGTCTAACTTTTTCTAAATTTTCTAATATTCTCACCACTATTTTCAGTTGGTTTTAACTCTGTCAAACTTTATCTTTTTTCTTTGCAAGACTGAATTTCTTTTTTTAAAGTCTCAGCAAAAACAGTTCACCTGTTTCCAAGAATGAGAATAGAGGAAATACAACCAATTCATTTAGAAGATCTAGAGCCTTCATGGAGCAAGGTATTGAAATTTGACCAGTGGATGATGTTACTTGTGACACGTTATGTGACATGCTTTACCTCAAAGTAGCACTCTGTAACCCCCATATTCATCATGCATATATGGTTGGATATTTCATACAAAGCATGCCTGGTAAGATATCATATGAAAGGTCAAGATTTGCTGAAACCCATTGTTCTGTCAAAATATGGATGTCGTTAGTGTGCATGAAGTTATGAGATTTTGCTGTATGGTTGTTACTGAAATATGTTGTGAGTTTGGGCATTATCCACTGCTAGTTCTCCAGTGACAACAAAGGAGGTGACCAACACCCAGGCATGATTTAAACAACCATTAATCAGCAAGGGAGTTGTAAACAAAGGGATTTACAATTCTGTAAGAGAGTTGCACAAGCATCACTCAACTCTGCAACTTAGCAAGGCCCACCAGGACATGTTTGGGCTAGTATTTTCCAGGCACATAAACTGAGGGCATAAAATAAGGGACAGTGGCATCATGCAATTACCTTTCTCCTCCCGCACCTACACTGATGGCAACAAGAACTCTGAGAAGGCAAAGACTTGAACTAAGGAGAGTGGTCCCGGGCTTAAAGGGAAAGCCTGTATATTGAAAACTATAACCTACCTGCAAACATCCAGTGGGATGAGAAAAACTGCTTGATCCAAATATTGCTTAGTCTAATAAAGTTTAGGATTTGATTGCATCCTTACCTTTTCTTTTCTTTGATATCTATCTCTGATTTTATGCCTACTTACAGTCATTTAAAATCTATCTTTCTGTAGTTAATAAACTTATTTAAATATTTTATCTTAACCAGTGAGTTTGTCTGAAGTGTTTGGGAAATCTGTTCAGGTTGCAGGTCCAATTTCCTTTGATGAAGTAGTGATTAGTTAATAAACTTTCACTGCTGAAGAGAAGGGCAAGACAGTATATTCCTGGGGTGTAAGGCTGGGGGCTTGTGAAGTTCTCTGGTTTCCCGCTGTGTATAGTTCATGAATGTATTTATACAATGCAGCTGGGTGTGCCTCTGCATGCTGGTGGCTGAGTGACAACTATGGCTGTAGGGGGTTTGCTGCTCATCACTGGCAAAGCATTGTGAAAGACAGCCCAGGTTGGAGAGTTACAGGGGAACAATGGTTCCACAGTTCCAGGTTGTACCCCAGGGGTCCAGTCACTTCTGGCTGCAGGGCCATTCCAGCAGTGGCCGGAATGGCTGTCCCCAGGGCCAGCTGCTTGGGCGGCCCTGGGGTTAGCCTCCCTGACCACTGCAGAAGTCACGGAGGTCATGGAAAACCATGGAAGCCTTACCAAGAGATGCTGTGAATGTTATAGCACCAGACACAGAAACAGAACAAGGATACTCTATAGTATGATCTCAATGTGCCTCCTACTGGCATTCTGGGAGAATGGAAGAGAAGGAGGTAGCTGCCTGACATGATAAAGAAGGGTGAAAGATGGTCAGAACAGGGTTAGGCAAGGAGCAATGAGAAATAGAAGATCACAAGTATAAACTTGGGCAGAGGATAGGAGAAGCTAGAAGAGGACGAGGCTCAGGCAATAGCAGTAGAAGTTAACAGCATAGAAAGGGACAGTTGGCAGAGGAGCCATGCTAAGGCTCAATTTCACTCACCTTCAGAATTTGGGATTGTACTCAAGATCCTCAGTTTCAGCATTTCTGTATTGTTTAGCAAATAGCTGTGAAATCCACAAGCAAAGTATGTGTCTCATTGCCCATTAGTGCCTGGTCAAGAGAGAAGATAACAATCTACTGCTGCTACCACTTACTCCAGTAGTACAGTTCTGTGTATCTGAATATTTCAACCCCTTTGAAGATCCAAGTAGGGGTCAATATGATTTAATTTTTGAGACAAAATAGGCTAGGTAATGTCTTTTATTGGATCAACTTCTGTTGATGGAAGGAACAATCTTTCAGGCTTACACAGAAATGTTCTTCAGGTCTCCGTAACTTGAAAGCTTGTCCCTTCCACCAACAAAAGTTTTCTCTGACATCCTGGGACCAACATGGTTACACCACTTTATATTGTCAGTTTTTTTGCTTTTTAATGTAGGAAATCACATATCAAAACAGTGCCTCCTTCAATGCACAGGAAGATGAGTGCTCAACAAATGATTTAGGACTGTGAATCAGGCTGCTGTTACAAGTCCCCTACTTCAATATAACACACTAAACAGCACATACATGTTCATAACAAGTCAGGGCCTACTAAATCACAAAGACCTAATAAACCACAAGGCTTATCTTCATGAACTGGAAGAATATAGCTCCCAAATGAGAAGGTCTTGAAGGTGATGGTGATGGAATTAAGCTGCTGTGCATTCATTGTCCTGTAGGTACTGCAACCCACATTTCTCCCTGTCATTGCCTACTTGCCCAGCCCCAGCCCAGCATCTGAACAGCTCACACACACTAGCAGGGCACTGGCATCTGTTTCCCCATTCGGTAGCCTGCTGAGACCCAGATCCCATCTTCGGGAGAACTCCAGTAGCCAGGGGATATATGCCCAAATAAAGAACCAAAGAGGATCCATATGGAGCTTGAGACCACAGGTGCTGCTGGGAAGAACAGCTCTCCAGTAGGAAAGCCCCTTAGAGGAGCTTCAGTGAGGTATTGGATGGAGGAGGAGAAATCAAGAAATACTGTGGCAGAAATGAGGAAGTATTGATAGATTTGGGAGTAGAAAAAGTACACAACTCACAGGTTATTATTGGTGGGTGGAAATAATGTCTCTCTTATCAGAGCCAAAGTATTTTACACCAAGTAAATTTGCACACATTGCCAACAGAGGTAAAATTTACTCTAGGAAGACCTGTGTTTACATTTAGGCAGTATGTCCCTCGTCGTCATCATCATCATATATATCTTATCTGTAACTCAGGGCCCTAACTTGCAAACCCTTCCTCACATGACTCATTCCATTGATTTCAGTGGAAATATTTGTTCAAGTAAGGGATGGCAAGTTTGGGTGTTGATGCCAGCTTCTACATGGCACAGGAGTGGGTGGAGAATGACAAAAGGATCATTAAATGCTTTGCAGAATAGGGATGGATTTAGGCACATCCTTAAATGCTTTTCTGAATCAGCATCTAAAGGATTACTAGTGCTGATGGAATACAGATCGGCTTGCATCCAGGGCAGTATAGTGCTCTGTAGGTGTTATTTCTGAGGAGGCAGTGTTCAAAATGCATGAAAAATGGGAAAAGCAAATTCTGTTTCAATTTACGGGGGAAAAGGAGAAATGAAGAGTGAGCCTTATGGTCCAATTTCTGTCCAACTTTCTAAATTAATGAACAAATATGGAGAGAGAAAAACAAAGTAGTACATATAAACTATTTGGATTTTAGTTAGGCATTTGATACAGAGTAAAATCCTGCTTTCAAAATTAATTCAAATTGCTTTGGAGGCAAACATCCATCTGGATTGAAAACTTGATGAAAGCCTGTACTCATACACTTATGAGGCACTGCAGCATATTGGATTGTGGCAAGGTTTCAATTGGGGTACTATATGAATCTGAGTTAGGTCTAGTGTTTTTTTATCATCTTCTTCAATAAACTGGATGATAGACTAAGCAGCAAGTTGATTAAAATTACATATTATAGAGAATTGGTAGGCATAGATATACCAATATGGACAGAAGAATTATACAAAAATCTAAAGAGATTCAAAACATGGTCAGAAAATAATGAAATTACATTAAATTGGGGGAGGATTTAAACACAGGGCTTGTTTACATGGCACAGCCATGCACATTTAATGTAGTCCAATTTCAGACTGCCCAACATTACACATGACATTTTAGAGCACACTTGCAAGGTCTATACAGACCAGGTAGTTCACAGTACGTCGGTGCACTTTAGAAGAAGTCACACCATTCTAGAGTGCATTGCTTCACCATGTAGACAAGACTACAGTTATTGATAGTGATACTTGAAAGCAAATTTGCATGTGTTTTCAGTGTGAATTGACAGCAAAAAAGGGCAGTGCAGTGTTGGGCTAGGTATATGGAGGTACCATACACCGAGGCAATGTTGAATACTCAACATGTTGCTCTTTACAGCTGCAGCTGGAAGTGTGTGTTCTGTTCTGGGCACATTACCAGAAAGTTACTGACAAATTGACAAGCTAAGATTTGGATGAGCTACATAGAATAGCTTCTATAAGTGAGAACTAGAAAGAAAGGTAGAACATAAGAGTCTCCAAGTATTTGAAAAAATGTACAAACTAAGACTACAGAAGAATTAATTAGCACATGAAGCATAAATGGGAATATGAAATTAACAAATTGAATATTTAGGCCCCATATAAAGAATAACTTTCTAACTGTAAGGTCTATTAGCTTGTAGAACAACTTCTTTATTTAAATGGTGGGAGACACTTCCTGTGACACATTTAGAACTAGACAAAACACTAGAAAATAAACAAGAAAAATCAGTACTCCCTAGAAATCATTACTAGGATATCGATTAGATGACCTGATAAGTAATTTTCCATCTCTACTATCTGATTCCATGAAAAATCTATTTTTCAATACTGAATCTATAATTTTGAAACAATCACACTTTCACTTTCTGGTCCCATTCTGACCACGTTTATACCCATGTGTCATAAACATACAGCTAAGAGTAGCATAAAATTCCTCTTTATCCTGTAAAGGGTTAAGAAGCTCAGGTAACCTAGCTGATACCTGACCAAAAGAACCAATAAGGGGACAAGATGCTTTCAAATGGGGTGGTGGTGGCGGGGGGGGGGAGAGATTTGTTCTGTCTCTTCTGTGTGCTTGCCGGAGACAGATCAAGAAGGCAAGCAATCCAACTCAATTTGAATTAGTAAGTATTAATAAGGGAATGTTAGCTTACTTTTATTTTGGCTTGTGATTTCCTTCTCTAGAGGGAGGTTTATCCCTGGTTTTGTAACTGTAAAGTTTTGTCTAGAGGGGGGATCCTCTATGTTCTTGAGTCTTTTGTTATTCTGTAAAGTACTTACTATCCCGATTTTACAGAGGTGGTTCTTTTACCTTTTCTTTAATTCTTCTTTTTAAGAACCAGATTGATTTTTTCATTGTTTTAAGATCCAAGGGTTTGGGTCTGTGTTCACCTGTACCAATTGATGAGGATATTATTCTCAAGCCTCCCCAGGAAAGGGGGTGTAGGGACTTGGGGGGATATTTGGGGAAGGTAGGGCTCCAAGTGGCCCTCCCTTAATATTTGTTTAAATCACTTGGTGGGGGCAGTGTTACTTAATCCAAGATAGAAGGAAGAATTTGTGCCTTGGGGAGTTTTACACCTAAGCTGGTAGAAATAAGCTTAGGAGGTCTTCATGTGGGTCCCCACGTCTGTACCCTAAAGTTCAGAGTGGGGAGGGAACCCTGACACCATGCAACCTCACATATTACAAATGAGAGGAAAATTTACCCGTGTATCACATAAGGAAACTTCTTTGGGTTAAGTGGTTCTCAAAATGTGGGCTGGGACCCCAAAGTGGGTCACAACCACATTTTAATGGGTTCGCCAGGACTGGCTTAGACTTCCTGGGGCCTGATGCTGAAACCTGAGCCCCACTGCCTGGGGCCAGAGCTGAAACCAACACGTTACAAACTAACTGGCTGTGTCAGGGGTTCTCAAACTGGGGGTTGGGACCCCCCAGGGGGACGTGGGGTTAATACATGCGGGATCGCGAGCTGTCAGCCTCCTCCGCAAACCCTGCATTGCCTCCAGCATTTATAATGGTGTTAAATATATAAACAAGCGTTTTTATTGTACTGGGGAGGGGGGCAGGGTCATACTCAGAGGCTTGCTGTGTGAAAGGGGTCACCAGTACAAAAGTCTGAGAACCGCTGGGCTTGTAGTCCCAGTTGGCACACAGTATATATTCTGTAGTATGTTTATGCACACTATGGAATTTTTAGTGCATGCCAGCAGGGTCTACACAGACCAATTAATGTGGAACACACTGGTGCCCTTTAGAATTCACACTCCGCTGGTGCACATTATTGCACCTTGTATACAAGAACTAACTCTAAAAAGGTAAAAAAAGATTAAAAGGCTAAATTCAGCTCTCAGTGATGCCTGTATAAATCCAGAATAATTCCACTGATTTTAGTCAAATTATTCCAGGTTTATGCTAGTGTAACAGAGCACCATTTGGCTCGCAAGTGCCTACACTACTTCTATGAGTCCTAGAATGATATATGAAGCAGGTCTGATATAACAAACAGCAATACGCCATTAAAAAAAAACTATGCTAAAAAAGGAATTCCAGCTCTTAGTGTATTTATCCAGTATATAATACCCTCAGGTATGTCTTAGTGTATTCCAATAACCTACATTACAGAAACACTGTTATGTCATATAACCATTTGGGGCTAAATTCTGCTCAGTTATACTAATACAAATCAGCAGTAATGCCTCTGAATTTAAGTTCAGCTAAAGTACTTGATTTACACAATATGAAACATAACAGAATTTGCTTTTAATATCTTAGGAAGCAATTAGATATCATTTCCTATGTGCCAAACATTTACAGGGGCAATTAAAAGCAAACCAAAACACATGCTCTTAAAATAGACGTTAATCCCTATCCATAGTTCTGGTCAAGAGTCAAATAGTTCTCATATAGTCACCTTGTCTAAAACCTACACAACTTTAGTTTCATTCAAGTGTGGATTGTTGGTTTGCAATAAAATTTACTAGAAAGTTAGAAGAATATCAGAGATTACATAATCAATGAACCTTCTTAGTTACTTTACTAAAGCAGCCTTTTTTTCAGACCAGATATTTCCTTATTGATTCCTGTGTGATCAGACTAGAGACTATTTGCCCCCAATCTCACAAGATGAAAAAGGATAGACTATCTTGTAAATTATATATGGGAACTGAACATCTATTTGATCAGAACAAGAAAAATCAGTGTAATTTGTTCACTGCAGTTTCATCTACCATAAGCCTACATTCTGCCAGGCATACCTTAACCCTGAGGATTAATTTTAAAGCTTCACAGAGGGATCTGTGGCCTTAGGTGGAACCTTTCTTTTTCCCTCTAGCAGTGTGCTGAACTAGATGAATAGCAGCAGCAGCGTTAGAAAGTTCACTAATTTAGGACATTTGCAAGGCTGCATCTTGGTTTCTAGCAGATGCGGTTTCAAAAGGCATTATGAAAAAAATACTTAAGGTCCATTTTGTCTGCAAACATCAAAAACTGAATGTTCACCCCTTGACTTGTGTCTACGGTGTGCTCACTTCTCCAGTCCTGTTTTGATGTTCACTTAGGCACACTGTCTACTGAATAGGTAGAAACAGGAACTATTTCCTAGACATACTGAACATAGTGGTAGCACCAGAGGGATTAGAGTTTCCATGTCAGCCAGGGGAGGCTCCAGGCCCCAGGCTGCCTTCCGCGGCTTGCCTGTGGAGGGTCCGCTGGTCCCGCAGCTTCGGTGGACCTCCCGCAGGCATGCCTGTGGAGGGTCCGCTGGTCCTGCGGACCCTCCGCAGGCAAACCACCGGAGGCAGCCTGCCTGCCGTGCTTGGGGCGGCAAAATCCCTAGAGCCGCCCCTGATGCCAGCACACACTATCTCCACCCACGAACATTATCGGGGGGGTGTGTGCAAAAGGAGGAGGGGAGAATGGGGGAAATCATAGAAACACCTACCCTTTCTGCTCTCAGAATGAAGGTTCCCGTGCAACTCTCCTATTAGACAGGATACTCAGAAATGCAAACACTAATGATTCTGCCTATTTTTTTCACTTTGGGAATGGGTTCCTGTATTTTTCTAGCATTAGAACATATATGATGATAATTACATATACACTATCAGACGCCTGTCATTAAAGAATATGCATGATTCCCAGAGATATCAAACACCTACCAAACCAATATAATGAAACTTCATTGTTAATATAAAGAATAGTATACAACAGGAGAACAAGCAATAGATTTTGAAAAAAAAATCCCTTAAGTAAAAGCTTAGAGCAATTTTTATTGTCTTTATTAAGGTACAACTGCCTGAAAATTGGATTTAAGCATATATTCATATATAGGATTTAGCTCTATACTAGTAGATTTATGCAAATGGCACTTAATTTAAAAATACACGTTCTCATGGATGAAGAAGTTCAAAATAGGTAAAAGTTTCTAAAGGACAAAATATTTATGGACAGAATAAAAAAAGTGGAGAAAAAAACCAGACCAATGGTTCAAGGAAAATGGAGAGAATCATAAACAGACAAAGAACGGGATAGTCTGAGATATAGGAGGATACTGAAGCCATATAGGAGCAAAATTCAGAACAGCAAAGACAAATGGAAATACTATTAGGAAGATTATAAAAGGGAAAAAGAGAAAAAAAGACTTAAAGCACCTTGGTAGCAAGAGGATGACTTAAGACTTAAATAAATAAATAAATAGATCTGAGATGTATAGTTGCTATCCTATTCAGCCCATATGTAATAGAATAATGAGATGTTTAATGCAGTAGCAGAGAGAAAAGAGAAAACTCAGGATATAATATGAAAGTAACATATTAAATAATAAATGGACAATTCGAATTGACTTCACATTAACAGTCTGATGAAATTCAAACTGATAGTACTAAAGGAACTCACAGAGGAATCAGAATTAAAGGCAATTATTTAAGAATTTGTGGAGAATGGGCAAAGGATTTTCTAATGGCAAACACACTGCTAGATATGGTGTGTTAATCCGGCAACAAAGTGGTTAATTATCACTAAATTTATTGACTATGATTAAATTATAATACTAATAGTTGTTACGTCCCGTTGACTAGCAGAGCATGGGGACAAATAGAAATGCATTGTTGCAACTATGTTCTAGCTTTCCTCTGTTTTAATATGCAGAAAGTTTCCAGAAGAACAGCTTGAGAGCAGATGGAAAAAAGAGCTAGCTTCTACAATGCTTAAATGGCTGTTTTAATTTCTATCATATTTTAGAAACCTTTTCTTTAATAAAACTTAGCCATTGTGGTTATGTAAATTCCAACATGCAGTTAGTCTGAGTTTTAATACAGAAGACATCATAGCTATTTTTGTAAAGGAAAATACAGACCAGCAAGTTTAATTTCAATGAGAGGCAAATTGCTAGTATAATAAAACAATCATTTTGTAAGCAACAAGAGGAAAATAAACTGATTAGGTAGTAATCTGGATTCGTCAAAAATTGCCATCAATTTGTTAGCGTTTCAGTAACAAGTAGGGAAGAGGAATTGAGTGAGCTCCTATAGGGATTTGTGGTGAGTGTTCAGTGTTACAGTTAAAAACTAGGAGAGTGGAAAGCACATTAATCAAATTCACAGACTACATTGAACAGGGACTACCAATTTTTTTGGTAGATAGAATAAAAATACAGTGGAGTCTTTATACAAAAGATTAAATCAATAAAATGAGATACAAAACAATGCAAAGTGGTCTCCACAGTAAAGAAAAATCCAATGAACGCAAATTGAATGGAACAATGTTGTCTAGGTAGAAGGGCTATTTGGATGATAGTAGATTTATATTAGATTATATCAATAGATAAGTGGAATAGGAATCTATTTGGTCTAGAACAAGGTTTCACATGTGTCCCTCTTTCCAAAATTCCCTTTTATAATGTCCAAATACTTGAGACATTGTTACAGGTTTATATTTATTTGTAAGAAACTATATCACAGAACAGAACACATTAGTTTAGCTGAATTTGATGTGTGTTTCCCAAAGCAAGCTAAGCCGATTTCTTAAGGACAGTCTAAATTATTATTGTTATTTTTTAACTCTGCTCTGCCTGATCTGAATTTATTATTATTTTCTTGGTGTTTGTAACACTTATGTGACTGGTGCTTTCTGCTTCAAACAAAATAAATACATAAAAGAAAAGCAAATGTAATAGGGGATAATAACGGGTATATGTATTAACAACTATTATTTTCATTACTATAATAATGGGGTTGAAGAACCCCAGCCATGGACCTAAACCCCACAGAAAGATTGTCCCTGCCCCACAGAGCTTACCCTCTAAGTATATCCATTAAACACCTGTAGTACACACTTGCCTTCAGGAACACAAAAGATCAGGATGCTGAAGCTAGGAAAGTATTTTGGCAATATATATAATTGCTAAATGAACTGAGAAAAAAATTCAGATGTCATGGTTATTTTTTGCTGTGTGTTATAAATCCTACTTATAAAATGGCAATATAAATGCATATTTTTACCAAAATAGTTCTCTACTTCTTGAATTCCCATGAGAATAATTTTATGAAAGTTAAAAGTCAGAATATGTCTGTGGGATAAAGTCCCAAGAGCTAACCTGTTTACAAACTGTCTATCAGTAAGAGGAGGTGAGTTCATGTTTCTAGATCTTCAGTGATATCATCCAACTTTTATGTTTAAACAGATGGTCTCAGGGAACAGGAATAAATCCACACTAAATACTGAAAAATATGTTTAAGAATACCTCTTCTGATACGAATAGGAAATGAGCCTCTCATCAGCTCTACATTCACAAGAGAACTTTAAATACATCTATTTGTAAAAATGACATTTAACACTTAACACACAATACTATACGACAATCTATTTATAGCTATTCACAGGAATAGAACATGTCCAACAAAGACTGGAAAGGCGGTTCTAAAGTTAAATCAATTGTTCCACAGCAGAACATTCTTTCCCTTCCCTAGAGCACATGATTAAACAATACTGGTAATGAGAGAGAGCCACTGTCAATATTTGCAACTTTAGTTGGTATTCCTGGCCAAAACAACCACAACCAACCAAAATCAGAAAACAAAGCAAATCCCCCACAAACTTCAACTGGGATTTACCAATAACCTTTGCTGTTGTTTTTACAAACCCAAAAAGGACCACATTTACAATTTAAAAATTCTATTTGCTTGCCTATGTGCCTCTAAACAAGTTGTTGAATCATTAATGTTGACTGACATATGTTAAGAAACTTCCCTTAACTACTGTTCAGTGCTTTATGTGTTCCCTTCTGTGAATGATCCATAGTGGATGGGTGTGACACTCTATAAGCAACACCCTGGCACCCCCATATTTGCCATATTGATATATTTTTTTATATGTTTTCTACAAAATATGCCTTGTGAGGTATCATTCTAAAAGTCATGATGTGTTGAATTTTAAATATCCTGTTGTATTGTATGTGCTGTTATTGTATGTGAAGTTATGAAGTCTTGCTGTGTGTGTGTTACTGAAATATGTTGTGAAATTGGAAACACCCACAACCAGCCTTTCAGGTACAACAATGGGGACACCAAACAGTGTTGATAGCCCATGAAGGGGAATCCACAGTACTAAGGACTTTCACAGGATCTGAATACAATAAAGGCTTCTCAGAGAGAGCATGTAAACAACGGAAATAGCAAAAGATCTTTCCAGCAAGCTGGAGGAACCTAAAAAGGAGGGGAAGTGACATCGTTTGGCCTCACTTCCCCCACAACTCAAAACCTGGAAATACATCTGGAAAATAAAGACTGAACTCAGAAGGTGGTCCCAGGCTGGAAAGGAGAATCCCAGCCTGTGTATTAAGGAACAATACCACTAGGGTGAGACACTGCTTGATTCAAATCCTGTCTAGTTTATAGAACTTGGATTGTGCTTTTACTTTTATTTTTTAGATAATCAGCTTTGATCTGGATGCTTACTACTTATAATCACTTAAAAACTTTCTGTAGTTAATAAATCTGTTGTATATTTTACCTAAAACAGTGTGTTGCTTGGAGTGCTTGGGGAATCTGCTCAGCGTAAAAAGCTGGTGCATATCCACTTTCCTTTGTAGAAGTGGCAGACTGGGTAATAAATTTACACTGGTCAGGTTTCTGACCAGAGCAAGATGGTACAGCTCTCAGGTCCTAGGCTGGGGAGCTGGGGGAATTGGCTGGAGCCTCTCTATTTTTAGTTCATGAGTGGCTAGGAGAAGCATTCATGTAACTCCAGCTGGGTGTGTCCCTGCCTGTGGATGGCTGTGTAAGTGAAGGATCAGGAGAGCATTGGAGCTCGTCACAGCACCACAATGGGAGAGGGAGCGCAGGTTGGTATGCCAGAGGACTCAGTGGTACCCCAGTTCCAAGTTGCACCCCGGGGAACCCATCACAATGGGTATTTTACAGCTCTCAGATACAGAAGTTGGTTCTTTAGCTCAAGCTGTAAAGGCTCATGCTTTTCATTCTAGTTCAATCCCATCATGACCAAAATAGCAGTCATCCTAAGAACATTTCATAATTAGAAAGAGTATTAAATAAAATAATAATAATAATAAAAACAAATCATGCACTGGTATCTGAACTTCCAACAAGAGGGTACTCTCATTCAGTGATACTCTGCATTCTGACTAGGGGACTGACCTCACTGCACATTTAGTGGTGACCCTTGTGTGGCTTATCAGAAAAGGTGTATTGTCCCTTTTAGAGTAGCTAAAGACCCAGAGAGTTACCTAACAGTTTTTGTTCAAGTTGCATTTTACAATGATGAAATTTCTAAAGCATTTTGTAAGACAATGAGACTTTTAATTATGACAGTATCAACTGCTCTTGATGCAGTCTCTCTGGGGTTCCAGCTGTCTCCTAACTGGTCCCCTTCAATTCACCTACAGTTAGACCAGTCCATAAATGCTTAACCTAAACTGAGTCTACCAGCTCTTCAACTGTAGGACTTAGAGTCTTCTTTTTGTCACCGTCTTCAAAGCATGAATGGTGGCTCTTGCCCTTCTACTATCCCATGCTTTTCTGATGCACTTTTGCTCTCTGTTCTCCCTCCTTTATAGCTGGGCTTGTTTTCTTTATTGGTCACAGCTGTCGGCAGGGGCAGCTCCAGGCACCGGCGCTCCAAGCACGTGCCTGGGGCGGCAAGCTGTGGGGGGCGGCCTGCCGGTCGCCACGAGGGCAGCAGTCAGGTTGTTTTTGGCGGCATGCCTGCAGGAGGTCTGCCGGTCCCACGACTTCAGCGGTAATTCGGCAGTGGGTACGCCGAAGCCACAGGACCAGTGGACCCCCCGCAGGCATGCCACCGAACCTGCGTTACCAGCAGACATCCCGCAGGCACGCCACCGAAAGCCACCTGACTGCCGTGCTTGGGGCGGCAAAATACATAGAGCTGCCCCTGGCTGTGGGTGCATGCCTCTGTGATTGGCACTTCTGGCAGCTGTGTGGTGGCGTGGCCAGCCTGATTGCCTGGAAACAAGGAAGAATCTCCTCTCCCTTCTGGCTACACTCAGTATAGGGTATGTAAACCCCATTACAGTCAATATATTTTATACTTATTTTTTCAAATATTAAGGATGCATTTTAAAGTTAAGAAATGTTGTGGATATATTGGTGATATGGGGCAAGGTGTGTGTGTTATATTTAGCACTTAGGAGCCTTGAAAGTGTCCTTCATTTTGGAAATGATGATGAGTTTTTACCACAGCACATCTTCCTCCCTTCTCAGATCATTACTGATTTGAGACGTTTATAATACTAAACATAATTCAATAAATGACAGTTCTGACATCTTCTTCAAGTTAACAAGGTAGCTGTTTTGGTACTGAAGCTCTGCTTTTAAGTATGCTATTCCATGAATCTGCAAGGTCTATATTTGGAGGCTAATTCAGGATGAACTCTGGTTTGGGCTAACTGAAGTTGGGTTTATCATCAGTATTATGTCCCTGCGGACTAGGGACACAGGAGGATTCATGGGGGGGGGAATCATGACTGATATTAACAGGGGCTATGAAAGCTGCCTCCTTACTCTACTTTATGAAAATTAAATTGCAATAAAAGTTGAAAGGAAAAGGAAAGGAAGGGAAACATATAGGAGTAAGTTGCTCAGAGAGGCTTACCGAGCAGTGTCTAGGGATGGAGTAGTTACTTTATCTCAGTGTATATTTAATATTTTAGGTCTCACTGAAACATAGTATAACATCACTAGCATTTCCTAACTTGGTTCATCTGAGGTACGTGGAACAGATGATTTTTTTCCATTCCGAGAAGGCTTGTGAAAATGATATTCATTTTTAACGTTGATTGAGTCCTTCATTCAAAGATGCAGAAAGTGATATGACTATATCTTTTAAAAAGTTATCAAAGCTCCAAACAATAGAGTCAAAAAGTAGTACAGTTCTATGGACAGTTGTGGTACCATTCCTTACAAAAGCTACTTAGACTAGCATACTCATACCCTGCCTTGGGAATCTGGTAGTGGGAGACAAAGGACCAGCCTCGTCTCTGGCATGCCAAATGATTCCGATGGTACAGATTCCTCAGTCCCAAGATGGAGGCGATAAGGGTCAAATGTCGAATAGCTAAGTAATACTGCTAAAGCTGAGCTGATTGCTAAACAAGAGAGAACTAAAAATCAAAACAAATCAAAGAATCAAAGAAGGCCTAATTCTACAGGGTGGTTTGCCCTCTTATAGGGTCTTGGCACTATCCTAAATATTTATGTCAGTGCCTAACCTTCCATGTCCAAATCTCATTCCCTCACCTACATACACCTTAGGTTATATTTACTCTGTAGGTTCACATAAACTGACATTAGTATGCATGTAATCTCATTCTTGAAACCCATTACCTTTGGCCTGGACCGCTACTTCCACGTTCTTGTGCTGTTCCTTGTGGTTACTGATGTGTTCCAGAATTTTGGTAAACACATTCAGTTCCCCAAAGTCTAAAAGGATAACCATTAGGCCATATACTTATGCCAGAGGTTACAGGCACTTCAGAAGTCACTTATGAATTTAAGGATAAATCATCTCTGTTTTGTTCCATTGAACAAGCTGACTAGGGAATTGGGGAGAGGGAGTGTGTCATGATCAGTGTGTTGGTTACGCCATGGTCAGCGGAGGATCACATCACTTATTGAAGAGGAGCTAAGAACTTATTGAAACAAAGGGCTAGAGGACTTATCATTGAGATTCCAGAAGTCCACCTTTATTTACCATCCACACAGTGATCCTCTTCTGTCCATTTGTGGGATACAGCATACTTGGCCACAGTAGGTTTATCACATTATACATCCACTATAAATGTTAATTTAAAAAAAAAAATCAGTAATCTACAGTGGACTTCCCCTGACAGTGTAGGTTAATGTTACTTCACTGGAGTACAAGTTGGAGTTATAATAAAGTCATATAAATGTACTTACTACAAAATTACAATAGTCAGATATTTGGATATACAAATAAATATGCAGCATGTATATATTTACCTCATGTTCAAATAAAGGTTACATATTTTGTTTTGCCTTTGTGCACCTAGGATGAAATTCTGGCCACAGTGAAGTCAATGGCAAAGCTCCCATTAATGTTAATGTAGTCAGGATTTCACTCCTAGTCACGGACAAGAAGCTAAAATGCACACCCATTAAATCCTACTCCAAGCGACTATGCTGAAGGGAGGAAAACACCTAATGAAAGGGAGGAAAAGTTCTCACCACTCAAGAGCATTTATATAATAAGATACATCAAGACTGTGCTGAACAGATCAAAATACCACAAATCAGGACTCTTCAGAACTTAGGTCTTCCATGTGCTGCTGCTACACCATCCTAGTGAAATTTAAAAAGGACTTTTGTGTATGCAGTGTGCCGTTCCCAACCAAGGGAATATGAAGTTTGATCTTATATTACAATAAATTACTTTTTGAAGTTAAAGCAATGAAAACCTCCACAAAGCAGATTCCCCACAGGTAATCCTAACCTTTACATAGCTGCTTCATGACATAAATGTCTGCACCTTATAAATTTTACAGTGTAGAACATAAAATAACTGAAGTTTATATACTAAAATTCAATCGGAATAAAGTCTCTGAATAAGTTTAAGTTGTTCAAACATAGAACTTTGATTGGATTTCTGAACTAGATTAAATGTCATTTTGCTATGAAGTCCATCTCAGCAGAAAATTATATGAGTTCTCTGCCAAAGGATATACACAAATATATATTACACATTAAGAGTCAGTTTTGGCCAGCAATTGTTACATAGTGAAAATAACCATGATATCCTGAGTAGTAACTCTTGATGAATGACTTTTTAATTGTGACTATAGTATACACACATATATATTATATACACACACAAGCATGCACACACACAAATCTCCATGTGATAATATGGATATAAAAATACCTGTTTGCAAAGTCAAGCACTGGAAATTTAAGAAATGCCAGAGTTAAGGTTTCATCTGCAATCTTAATTTATCCCCCTTGTGCAATTACATTATCATGCAATGATATCATGTATTTTTTCCACAGAACCACTGACTTGTTTATTGTACAGAGTAGACAGTGCTTATTGAATGGGCAGCTGTTCCATCTTTCTTCATACTTGAAATGCTAACAAACACAGCTGTGACATATTCGGCATCACAAAGACTTGGTGGGATAATACTCATGACTAAAATACTGGTATAGAAGGGTACAGCTTGCTCAGGAAGGACAGGCAGGGGAAAAAGGGAAGATGTGTTGCTTTATATATAAGGCATATACTTGGACTGAGGTTGAGATGGAAATAGGAGACAGACTTTTTGAAAGTCTCTGGGTAAGGATAAAAGGGGTAAAAAAAGGGTGATGTCATGTTAGGTGTCTACTATAGACCACTTAAACAAGAAGAAGATGTAGATGAGGCTTTTTTTAAACCACTAACAAAATCATTCAAAGCACAGGACTTGGTGGTGATGGGCGACTTCAACTACCTAGATAACTGTTGAGAAAATAAAACATCAGGACACAGATTATCCAACAAATTCTTGAAATGTATTGGAGACAATTTTTTATTTCAGAAGGTGGAGAAAGTTATTATGGGAGAGGCTGTTCTAGATTTGATTTTGGCAAATAGGGAGGAACTGGTTGACAATTTGAAAATGGAGGGCAGTTTGGGTGAAAGTGATCATGATTCTAAGGAATGGTAAGAGGGAAAACAGCACAGTAATGATAGTGGATTTCAAGAAGGCAAACTTTATCAAACTCAGGGAGTAAGATCAGGTAAAATCCAATGGGGAGTAAGTCTAAGGGGAAAAACAGTTCAAGAGAGTTGGAAGTTTTTCAAAGAGACATTATTAAGGGTACAAGAGCAAACTATCCCACTGTGTAAGAAAGATAGGAAGTATAGCAAGAGACCACCCTCTTCAGAGATCTGAAGATCAAAAGAGAGTATTACAAAAAGTGGAAATTAGGTCAAATTATAAAGGATGAATACAAACAAATGACAATTATGTAGGGATAAAATTAGAAAGGCACAAAACAAGATTAAACTAGCTACAGACAAAGTAACAAGAAAAATTGTATGAATACATTAGAAGCAACAGGAAGACCAAGGACAGGGTAGGCCCTTTACTCAATGAGAGGGGAAAAATAATAACAGAAAATGTGGAAATGGCAGAAGTGCTACGACTTTTTGTTTCAGTTTCTCATTCACTAACTAGGTGAAATACTACCTATATGGAGCTACTGTAAGATGGATATATAACTGGTTGGAAAACCATTCCCAAAGAGTAGTTATCAGTGGTTAACCATCAAGCTGGAAGGGCATATTGAGTGGGATCCTACCAGATCAGTTTTGGGTCCAGTTCTGTTCAGTATCTTCATCAATGATTTAGATAATGGCATAGAAAGAACACAAAGTTTGTAGATGAAACCATGCTGGGAGGTGCTTTGGAGGATAGGATTAAAATTCAAAATGATCTGGACAAACTGGAGAAATGGTTTGAAGTGAAAAGGACAAATGCAAAATACTCCACTTACGAAGGAACAATTAGTTGCACACATACAAAATGGGGAATGACTGCCTAGAAAGGGGTACTGCAGAAAAGGATCTGGGAGTCATAGAGTATCACAAGCTAAATATGAGTCAACAGTGTAACACTGTTGCAAAACAAGCAAACATCATTCTGGGATGTACTTGCAGGAGTGTTGTAAGCGAGACACAAGAACTAATTCTTCTGTTCTACTTTGCGCTGATATGGCCTCAACTGGAGTAGTGTGTCCACTGGGTGCCACATTTTAGGAAAGATGTGGATAAATTGGAGAAAATCCAGAGAAGAGCAACAAAAAATGATTAAAGGTCTAGAAAACATGACCTACGAGAGAAGATTGAAAAAATTGGTTTGTTTAGTCTGGAGAAGAGAAGACTGAGAGGGGACATGAGAACAGTTTTCAAGAACATAAAACATTGTTACAAGGAGGAGAGAGAAAAATTGTTTTTCTTAACTACTGAGGATAGGACAAGAAGCAATGTGCTTAAAGTGGTTTAAGTTGGACATTAGGAAAAAAATTCCTAACTGCCAGAGCGGTAAAACACTGGAATAAATTGCCTAGGGTTGTGGAATTTCCATGATTGGAGATTTTAAAGAGCAGGTTAGACAAACACCTGTCAGGGCTGGTCTAGATAATACAGAGTCCTGCCATGAGTTCAGCAGACTGGACTAGTTGACCTCTTGCAGTCCCTTACAGTTCTATGATTCTATATCTTCATTATTTAATGTCTTTATCTTAGAATATATTTACCACCATTCCTCCAGACTCTAAACTGAATAAAGCATTTTTTATTTTCTCACCTGCATTTCTATGGCACTCCTCACTGTAGTATCTGACTATTTCACAAACATTTATGAATTTATCTTCACTACATGCATAGGTGAGGTGAGAAGGTGATATTATATCCATTTAAGAGGTGGAGGAATGAAGCACAGACATATTAAGGCCAAAACTGCAAAAGGTATCCATTAATTTTGTGTGCCCAACTTGAGATACATAGTGCCTGACATTTCAGAGTACTCAGTATTGCTATAGTGCTTTATATATTTAAGAATAGCTTCCATTGCCTTCAGCTGAAGTTGTGACAGCTCAGTACTTCTGAAAATCAGACCCCACGATTTAGAGTCAAGCATCCAATAATTGGAGATACAAAGTTAGTGGCTACCTGTGAAAAGTTTTGTTTATGTGACTTGCCTAGGATCACATAGGGATTTTGTGGCAATGACAGTTCCATAGGGTGGGGATTTGACTGCTTCAACCACGAGACAGTACTTGCTCTTCTTGCAGTTCAGTCTCTTATTCACCATGTACCTTCCAACTTCTTCAACAAATGAGGCAAAGGTTCTACAGACAACAGCCTCATTCACATACCAACCTGATTTATTCCCTGGCATTCTATGCCTGCTTCCCATTTTCTTGCCTTCTCCCAGCACACTTCATTCTTCTCCTGTTCCCCAGTATGTCCCCTACCATCTTGTTACCCCCTCCTTCCACTGATCCAACCCCCATTGTTCCCATCATCCCAAACCTGTTCTTAAACCCTACATCCATATCCACCCTCACATGCCTCTGTACCTGTAACCTCCAGATTGTTCCTATTCCTTTTTACTACAATCCCTTCAGCCTATCCTTATCTCCCCTGTCTACTCACCCCACTGCACTCTAGTAAGGGTGCCCCCTCCTTCTCTTTCATTCTGACTGGAAGCCAGAATTTCTGCTCTTAGTTCTGTTACTTCCAGAAGGAGCAATTACACAAGACTTGCTCAGCCCTTGTAGCTCTCAGCTATAGAATGCTCAATTCAGAGGGAATCAGATTTTTTTAAAATATCAGTCTAAAACAAATCTCTACTAGGCATGTGCAAACAGCAAATTTTCAGAGGATTATACTCAGCCAAATATGGGTGAATTTTCAAAAAAGACACCAAAAAACCCCCCAACTCTTTTCATGGCAGGTCTGCTCCTCTGCAACAAAGCTTTGAAGTGGCACAGTTTCTCAAATAATTGACTGTAAGAATTTAACAGTCCTAAAATATTAGACCTTTAAAACCAATTTATAAGGTGTCCGGTGTTTCACTGGTTTCTATTTTCATATTATAGATTTTTTAAAGAGGAGAAAAAATAGAAAATCCTTAAAAAAATACTAAGGTTGCACAGTTAAACACAAAGCAGTACATTCTAGAGTTAAGGCGGTGATTATTAATGTTGCATGTATATTAACATGCACAAATATTATAAAGGCATCCACAATGATCAGATTATGGACTATTTCTCAAATAAAATGAAAAATAAAGAAGTTGATTTTCAGTTTTCAGTATGTTTTTCAATTTCAATTGATCAATTAGGGCTAATAACTTGTTTTTAGGCTACTAATGCATTATAGTTCAATTTATAAAACAAAACCTTCAGTCAATTCATTACAGATATTTGGACCTTTAAACTATTTAAAAATAATGATATTCATTAGCACATTCTCCACAGGCAAATACAGTTTAACGTTGCCTAATGAACATGGAACATGGAGTAGATACTAGCAAAGCATGCTTTGCATATCTTACTCATATTAAAAAGAAACATTTGTCATAAAACTGTTCTTCTAAAACACATTTTCTGAACAAAACAATAGCTACTGATGATTTTCTTATATAAAGATCATGGTACTTAGCTTGTAAGGAAAGCGTGCTATTTTCTATTTTCATTTGAACATTTTCTCTTTATAATAATTACTATTTAGTAGGATACTTAAGGCTGAATATGATGACAACTTTATTCCACTTGTGTAAAAACCTACTTGAAGCCATAAAAGACCTTCCATTTTATTTAAGATATCTCAAAATAAGGAGAAAATTCTTCCTTCAGAAGCTGTGTTGCCATCAGATTGGACTCTGTACGTTCAATGCTGAATTGAACAAAAATACACTGCTTCTGAAAACAGTGCTCTTCGCATTAAATATAGTAAGAACTGAATTTGTTTTGTATGCTAATAATTCTGCCTGTGGATTCATTATGTAAAATTTCAATTCTAGTAAAAACATACTGTAAAAAAAAAATTCAATGTGAATGACACTAATTTGTTCATATTTTCTATTACCAAATACTCCCTTCACAGCACTGTTTCATTTCACATGCTGTGGAAATTTATCATCTCAACAATTACACCTTATCTGGCCTTTCTGCATCATCTTTTTCTCATTCAGTCTAGCCAAGATATCAACTATATTCATTTGCTTTTTTATTCTAACAACATCAAATCCAAGCTCTCTCATTTTAATGGTTCTAATTACTCTAGTACCCATCTACATCAGTGCTTTCAGGCCCTGATTTCAACAAAACACTTAAGTATAGGTTTCACTGACTTCAAGGGCTTAAGTGTTTTGCTGAATAGGGATGATTTAAGCAGAGGCTTAAATTCTTTTCCTTCCATTTCTCTGTCTCCCATCTTTGGCTTCACAACTGTCTTCTAGGTAGGCTCTCTTTTGTCCACCAGATGCACTCTATCCCTCTCCCATTTTTAAATCCCTCCTTAAAAGCCATTGCTACCTGGAATCATTCCCAACTACTATTTCTCATCAATAATTCATCACACGCTCTCGTTCCTTAATTTTGTCTAAATTAGATTGTTTGAGTTTCTTGGAGCAGGGCATGTGCCTTACTGTATAAACTGCAGTGTACATTTACTGAGCTATAATGATTTTCATAGCAGAGAACGAGAATCATTTCCAATATGTACATTCCATGTCTGACCACTTATGCACTAAATAAAACTTGTGCTCAAATGTTTTGTGTTATAGGATAAGTGGAGCAACACACTTTGGCTTTTCTCTTTATCCCAAAGGCTTAAATTTACATCTAGCTAAGGTTCTCTGTGAAACAAGTTTGCTGATTTCAGCTTTGTCCCTAAATCCTATTTCTAAAAGAAAACAAAATAAAATGTTTGACCAGGAGGTAGGAATGACTGCAAAACTCAAGTGATCTAACCTGTACAAAATTAGCTGAGCTACAAATTTGAGTACCACCTATTCCCACAAGTTTTGGCTAGTGATATTGGTCTCTCACTTATATGAATGCATTTTTTTTTCCAAATTATCAAAACAAAACAAACAGCCATCTGTATCTGACCACACAAATTGAATAACATTCACCAAGGGTATAGCTGACTTCATGTACTGCATAGAGCATTCCCCAATGTGAAGTCTTTATAAAATATTTCTGAACCCATATAAGTTAAGGAAATAATTTACTGTAATGGGAAGATAGATTTTTCTCTAAGCATCTTCTAGTTATATTTCTCATTGTCAGAAATAGCTAGTGTTTTATATAATATTTTCTAAATAAGGTTGCTCTAAAAACTGGTCTGTTTTATAAGAGATATTTAAATTGACAGATATATGTACAATACAAATACATTTGATACTCGTGGCGATCTAGGGGGTCCTGGATGATTAGAGAAAGGCAAATATAGTGCCTACCTTTAAAAAAGGGAAGAAGTAGAATCCGGGGAACTACTGACCGGTCAGCCTCACCTCAGTCACTGGAAAAATCATGGAGGAATCCATTTTGAAGCACTTGGAGGAGAGTAAGGTGATCAGGAAGTCAACATGGATTTACCCAGGGCAAGTGATGGGGAGAAACTAAATGTATTCTTTGCTTCAGTCTTCACGGCTGAGGATGTTAGGGAGATTCCCAAACCTGAGCTGGCTTTTGTAGGTGACAAATCTGAAGAACTGTCACAGACTGAAGTGTCACTAGAGGAGGTTTTGGAATTAATTGATAAACTCGACATTAACAAGTCACCGGGACCAGATGGCATTCACCCAAGAGTTCTGAAATAACTTAATGTGAAGTTGCGGAACTATTAACTAAGGTTTGTAACCTGTCCTTTAAATCGGCTTTGGTACCCAATGACTGGAAGTTAGCTAATGTAACGCCAATATTTAAAAAGGGCTCTAGAGGTGATCCCGGCAATTACAGACCGGTAAGTCTAACATCGGTACTGGGCAAATTAGTAGAAACAATAGTTAAGAATAAAATTGTCAGACACATAGAAAAACAAACTGTTGAGCAATAGTCAACATGGTTTCTGTAAAGGGAAATCGTGTTTTACTAATCTATTAGAGTTCTTTGAAGGGGTCAACAAACATGTGGACAAGGGGGATCCAGTGGACATAGTGTACTTAGATTTCCAGAAAGCCTTTGATAAGGACCCTCACCAAAGGCTCTTACGTAAATTAAGCTGTCATGGGATAAAAGGGAAGGTCCTTTCATGGATTGAGAACTGGTTAAAAGACAGGGAACAAAGTGTAGGAATTAATGGTAAATTCTCAGAATGGAGAGGGGTAACTAGTGGTGTTCCCCAAGCGTCAGTCCTAGGACCAATCCTATTCAATTTATTCATAAATGATCTGGAGAAAGGGGTAAACAGTGAGGTGGCAAAGTTTGCAGATGATACTAAACTACTCAAGATAGTTAAGACCAAAGCAGATTGTGAAGAACTTCAAAAAGATCTCACAAAACTAAGTGATTGGGCAACAAAATGGCAAATGAAATTTAATGTGGATAAATGTAAAGTAATGCACATTGGAAAAAATAACCCCAACTATACATACAATATGATGGGGGCTAATTTAGCTACAACGAGTCAGGAAAAAGATCTTGGAATCATCATGGATAGTTCTCTGAAGATGACCACGCAGTGTGCAGAGGCGGTCAAAAAAGCAAACAGGATGTTAGGAATCATTAAAAAGGGGATAGAGAATAAGACTGAGAATATATTATTGCCCTTATATAAATCCATGGTACGCCCACATCTCGAATACTGTGTACAGATGTGGTCTCCTCACCTCAAAAAAGATATTCTAGCACTAGAAAAGGTTCAGAAAAGGGCAACTAAAATGATTAGGGGTTTGGAGAGGGTCCCATACGAGGAAAGATTAAAGAGGCTAGGACTCTTCAGCTTGGAAAAGAGGAGACTAAGTGGGGATATGATAGAGGTATATAAAATCATGAGTGATGTTGAGAAAGTGGATAAGGAAAAGTTATTTACTTATTCCCATAATACAAGAACTAGGGGTCACCAAATGAAATTAATAGGCAGCAGGTTTAAAACAAATAAAAGGAAGCTCTTCTTCACGCAGCGCACAGTCAACTTATGGAACTCCTTACCTGAGGAGGTTGTGAAGGCTAGGACTACAGCAATGTTTAAAAGGGAACTGGATAAATTCATGGTGGCTAAGTCCATAAAGGGCTATTAGCCAGGATGGGTAAAGAATGGTGTCCCTAGCCTCTGTTCGTCAGAGGATGGAGATGAATGGCAGGAGAGAGATCACTTGATCATTGCCTGTTAGGTTCACTCCCTCTGGGGCACCTGGCATTGGCCACTGTCAGTAGACAGATACTGGGCTAGATGGACCTTTGGTCTGACCCGGTACAGGCGTTCTTATGTTCTTATGCCTGACCAACCTGATTGTCTTCTATGATGAAATAACTGGTTCAGTGGATATGGGGAGAGTGGTGGACGTGATACATCTTGACTTTAGCAAAGCTTTTGATATGGTCTCCCATAGTATTCTTCCCAGCAAGTTAGAAATTGGATTGGATGAATAAACTATAAGGTGGATAGAAAGCTGGCTAGATCGTCAGACTCAACGGGTAGTGATCAATGTCTCAATGTCTAGTTGGCAGCCGATATCAAGTGGAATGCCACAGGGATCGGTTGTGGGGCCGGTTTTGTTCAATTAATGATCTGGATGATGGGATGGACTGCACCCTCCACAAGTTCATGGATGACACTAAGATAGGGGACGAAAGAGGGTATGGACAGGGTCCACAGTGACGTAGACAAATTGAAGGATTGGGCCAAAAGAAATCTGATGAGGTTCAACAAGGACAAGTACAGAGTCCTGCATTTAGGACGGAAGAATCCCATGCACTGCTACAAGCTGGGGACCGAATGGCTAAGCGGCAGTTCTGCAGAAAAGGACCTTGGGATTACAGTGGACGAGAAGCTGGATATGAGTTAACAGTGTGCCCTTGTTGCCAAGAAAGCTAACGAGCATATTGGGCTGCATTAGTAGGAGCATTGCCAACAGGTGAAGGAAAGTGATTATTCCCCTCTATTAAGCACTGGTGAGGTCATATCTGGAGTATTGCATCTAGTTTTGCCCCTCACTACAGAAAGGATGTGGACAAATTGGAGAGAGTCCAGCAGAGGGCCACAAAACTGATTAGGGGCTGGGACACATGACTTACAAGGAGATGCTGAGGGAACTGGGATTATTTAGTCTGCAGAAAAGAAGAGTGAGGGGGGATTTGATAGCAGCCTTCAACTACCTGAATGGGGGATCCAAAGAGGATGGAGCTAGGCTGTTCTCAGTAGTAGCAGATGAGAGAGCAAGAAGTAATGGTCTCAAGTTGCAGTGGGGGAGGTCTAGGTTGGATATTATGAAACACTATTTCACTAGAAGGGTGGTGAAGCACTGAAATGGGTTACCTAGGGAGGTGGTGGAATCTCCATCCTTAGAGGTTTTTAATGCCTGGCTTGACAAAGCCCTGGCTGGGATGATTTAGTAGGCATTGTCCTGCTTTGAGCAGGGGGTTGGACAAGATGACCTCCTGAGGTCCCTTCCAAAACTAATCATCTATTATTCTGTGATTTTATAGAAAATGTTTATTTCCCCAATTAAATACTTCATTTAATTTTCCAGTAATCTTTTTCTTCTTGGATCTCATATTCAATAGTCCCCCCATCCTGTCTCATACATAGTAAATTCTTCTCCTAGACAAATTGAATAATCCTTTGCCACCTCCCTCTCAGATGATCTGTAAACTTTTTTCTTGTAAGTCACAAGTTTTAAATAAAAACTACAGTGAAACTCTTCTTGTATATTTAAGTAAAACATGTTAATAATCATAACCATATATCATCAATTAACATTTCCAGAGATAGAACTCTTCCTTGGAGAGCCTCCCGTGGTTATCATCTAAGGTTTCCCATCCCACCGTTATTTACTTAGTGTGTCTCAAATGTTTACATGAGTCTCTTTTGCAATCCTGCCTTCTGTGAAAGTATGCATATGTTGAAGATTTCTCCTAAAATATAATTCTTCTCAATTAAGATAAAATATGACATAACGTTGTCCTTTAAGTTAAAGGAGCCTTTCTGGTATTGACACACCATTTAATGTCTATTCTATACCCCTGCTCATGAGTGAATGTAGCAGCTCTACAGAGTCTGATTTCTCTTCTGTGCTGTGTGGCAGTACAGATACCTGCTACAAGGTAGTAAAGGGGACCCTTAAGCCTCATTACTACTTCGCACAGCTGCACAAATTGGGTTATGCTCTGGTCCAAAGATGATAAGTGGTCCTAGACATTCATAAATAATTTTGCTTAGCGACTCTCCATCAATTTTAGTTCCAAAAATAACTCTTGCAAAACTCAGAACATTGTTACTTTGACAGAAATAAATAGTTTGTTGAAGAAAATAAATATATGGAAGTCATTTCATCATAGTTATGTTAATGATGCATTTTTCATAGGTGTTTAATGCTGCTTGGGATTAATAATTGTTAACCCTCTCATAGAGTTAGTTCCCTAAGACAAGCCAGTCCTTCCTCACCAAAAAACAGCGAGACACCTCCTGCACCAATATAATGTATACTCAGTGGTTAGGGCACCCATCTGGAATTTGGGAGACCTGATTTCAAATTTTTACTGTGCCTGATTTAGAGCAGTGACTTGAACTGAGCTCTCCCATATCTTAGAACAGTGGTTCTCAAACTAGGGCTGCCGCTTGTTCCGGGAAAGCCCCTAGCGGACTGGGCCGGTTTGTTTACCTGCTGCATCCTCAGGTTCGGCCCACTGGCCACAGTTCACTGCTTCAGGCCAATGGGGGCTGCAGGAAGTGGTTTGAGAACCACTGTCTTAGAACAGTGCTTCTCAAAGCCAGACTGCCGCTTGTTCAGGGAAAGCCCCTGGTGGTCCAGGCCAGTTTGTGTACCTGCCACGTCCACAGGTTCGGCCGATTGTGGCTCCCACTGGCCGCGGTTCGCTGCTCCAGGCCAATAGGGGCTGCGGGAAGGGCGGCCAACACATCCCTCAGCCCATGCCGCTTCCCGCAGCCCCCATTGGCCTGGAGCAGTGAACTGGGGCTTTCCCTGCACAAGTGGCAGCCCAACTTTGAGAAGCACTGTCTTAGAATACTACCCTAACGACCAGGCTATTTGTTATCCTGAGGTTAATGTTTCTCAATCTCTCCTGTTGAAGTAGTTCCATTTTGTATTAAAGAACTAACTATTCATTGGGCCATAGAGACAGCAAGAGAGATTGAGTCCAGTAGTGAGGGCACTCTCCAGGGTTATGGGAGATTCAGGTTAAAGTCCCTATTCCTGTAAATATTTAATGATAGTATATCACCAGAATATTTTGTTGTGTGTATGTTGTTACTTATAATATTAGGACTATAATAGTACACTTTAGGGAGCTATTCCAGTTTGAAACAATGCTGAGATTAACATTTTCACGCAGTTCATCAATGAACTTTGCAAAATGCTTTCTGTGAAGAACCGTAGGAGTTTCTAAGTGGTATTTTTCCAGCTTGTTTTAGGCTATCTTGTGTTAAGAGTTCTGAATGGTTATAACAATTATCACTCTTTAATCTAATCTGTCAAAACGATACTCCTTCATGCTGAAAAACGACAAGATGCTTAGAGCTCTGGAAGCTTCTTAACTGTCGTGTTGTGTTCTGTTTATTTTTAAATGGTTCTATAGAAGATGCAGCATATTTGTACAAGAAATGCATACTATTTGTACAGTGTTAAGATTCTAATATCCTTCTTGTTCATGGTGTGGACAAGTTAGTGTTTTATGAAGTTATATTGGAGAACTGAAAATATATGCACAATATATACTTGCAATGGATCCTTATCATTTTGAGCTAATATGATTAAGCCCTTGTCAGAGCTTTATGTAAATCTTAAAATTACCATCTTTACCAATTTGTATCTCATCATCTTGGAGCTACAAAGAAAGAATACATATATCAAGAGTGCCTGGTTCACTTTCCCTCTTATAGAGGTAAACCTGATCAAATGTCTTAAAGAATTTCCTCCCTTATGCATCACTAATCCCTCTCCAAAGGCTCTGTTTTCAGTCTCTCCTTCCCCCTACTGGTCAATACTCTCAGAGTCCTAGGATGATGAAGGAACTAATGCCCTTTTCTTTCTATAATATCTAAGACAGCATTAATGGACTGTAAACAGATTGCCTATCTTATCTCAAATTGTCCCCATCTAATTCAGGCTTTTCTCAAATGACTATTAACCCACTACGTCAAAAGCACAACATTTCAACTAATTCTCTAACAGAATACTTAGGGATGTCATCTCTTGTGCCCCAAAAGAGTGAAAACTGCTTGGAAAATTGAACTCGATCCATTAGAATACATTTTGGCAGGACACTAGTAAATCTCCCCCAGGAAAAGTGAGTGTGTGAGTGTGCGTGCGCAAGAGGGTGCATTGTTGGTTAACTATCTGAAATATAGAGCTACACAGCAATCACAATCCTAAGCATCCCATGCCTGAGCTTATAGTGTAGAAATAAAATGTATATTTGCACTACAAACTATTTTCTAGTGTACTACAATAGAAAAGCAATTTGAACAGTAGAATATAAGCAGAACTGCTAAGTGACACTAATGTATTTGACAGCCAAAATACACTTTGGCCTACAGGAAAATGCATTGCTCTAGGAGCCAGGCTAGCACAGGCCCTGGTCTGACTTCTTCTACTGATGGCATATACCTGTCCTAAGTGGCAGCAACCACTGAAAATAAGTAAACTAAGTATCTTGAGAGCACAATGGTAGAATGTTGCTTCAGGCAGAGCCTTGAACAAACCTACCTCTCTAATATCACAGACCTGATTCTAATCCACTCAGCCACACACTTTCAGACAAAAATGTACTAATCTCTGTGTTTAGCTATTCTGCCTGTAACCATTAACCGACATTCTGCTCTCAAAGCTGGGAGTAGAACCCCAAGAATCCTGATAGTTAACATTCTGTTATTCACAAATAGCTGTACAACCTATGACAAAATGTATGTTGTCTCTCCATTTAGGAGCTGGTTCACAGAGGCAATAAAAGCTACCAGTTACTACTTCAGCTCATGTGGAAGTGGCATATACTTTGTATCTAAAAGGCTTGGTTTCAATTCTGCTGATCACCAATGCAGAAAAAAAAATCATTAAAGAATGTATTATAGAACTTGTGCACAAGTGGGCAGAATATGAATATTGGTATTTTCCAACTTTTAAGAGCTTGATTTTGCAACCGGAACAATCTTAGCCGAGGCGCAGAGAGAAAGAATAAACTACTTCTTAAATTAGCTTGAGGACCTGAGAATAATCGTAATGGATTTTACACTTGTTAAAATGATTTTATATTCCAAAACACCCTATTTAGAAGTGAATAAGTATTGTGGTAACATTTATTTTTTACTGTTGCATTTTATTGTTTATATTTTGGTTAATGGAGTTGTCCCTTGACAATAAAGCACTTGATTGTGAAGTATGTTTGCAAGAGACAGAACAATATGTGGCCAATGTTTGCCCATGTGTCCAGAGAATGCTGAAGAAAACTTTAAAAAGTCACAATTTGATTTAATAAACATTGTTTTAAATAAATCTCACTCTAAAAGGTATAACAGTAGCATATATTTGAGGATTACACACTTTTAGGCATTATTAATGAGCTAGCTCACTAGTCTGTATCTAGCACATCTTAGTAAAAAATCAGAACTTGCTCCCAATCATTAGTTGTTTGCAGGCCTTTAGATGAGATGAATTTGGTGGGTCTTAGTACTGGTTCCCAAATCACAATCTCACCACCATGCTTTGCACTAACTGAGAAACTCAACAGGCTAAGAAATGCATTGGCCACTGAGACCACCTGTGTTATCCCTAGAAGTTGCCTCATATGAAAGTTAAGAGATGCTGGCAGAGCAGTATGAATGGGAAGCTTGCCATGCTGCTGCCCTGTAGAAAAAATTCGAAGGCTGCACTCACCAGGGCTGTCAAGTTAATGCCTTTCACCAGCTGTAAATCCACAATTTTTTATTTTAAAATGAAGTGTATTGTAATTTAATCATCTTATTTTCACATAATTTGCCTGAATTTGGTGTGTGTTTCTCATTTCAATTAACTCTACAAAATAGTTAACAGACTACATCAGGTTGTGTCCTGCGTGCTTGTGAAAGTTACCAAGCAATAACTATACTACAAACAAGCTACAGAAGTGGCCAGGGTAGCACATACGCCTTCATGTTATGCCTAAATACTATTCTACAGGAATAGCTGTTATGACCTCTCTATTTAGACTGACAACAAAGGTGGTGGTGTTGATGTAGTCACATATTCAATGAAAATGGGAGCAAGATCATTAAGCTTGCTTCAAATTGTTTCAAGCCAGACAGCTATTGGATGATAACTTTCAATGAATACAGATCTCAGATGGATTCAGTCTGATAGCTTAGAATAAAGGTTATATGGGCTTGATCCAATGTCCACTACAGTCAATAGAAAGTAGGGTGACCAGATGTCCCAATTTTATAGGGACAGTTCCGATTTTTGGGTCTTTTTCTTATATAGACTCCTACTACCCTCCACACCCATCCTGATTTTTCTAACTTGCTGTCTGGTCATCCTAATAGAAAGATTCCCATTGACTTAAATGGCTTTTGTATTAAGCCCTAAATCACATTACCAAACCTCATGCAGTCCCTCATGTCAGTACCACCCTCACAGTTTGGCTAAACTGGTCCTAATGTTTTTCTTTCTTTCCTGGCTTTGTTAATATAGGATTTTACCAGAAAGGAAAATATTTTAGTACTATAAACCATAACCTAAAGTTCTTGTGCTAGCTGAGAGGTTTGAATGTGTGTAGATGAAACAATATTTTTAAAATAGAAACACAAAAACCAAACCAGTGACAAAATAGGTGTGCGGGATTCTTTAAAGTTATAGTTTTCCCATTCTGCATTAAAGAGATGGTTTGGGATATGTTAGGCTGACTCAATTGCTGTGACATGATTCAGCTGTCATAACAGGATGGGATGTATCTGAGAAATGATACTGCATGTCAGCTGAGGAAATTGAAAACAGTGCAATTGATGGGTTTTTTACCTTTAAGAGGTTTCTACTCTATTAAAAAAGGAAATGGTGCAATTGCCTGAAAACGGAGTTTAAAATGCTATTAAATGCCTGTACTTTGAAACATAGCCCAAAGCTATTTGATGGCCCTTTATGCATCTTATCAGCATGCTGAAGACAATTCAAATATCCAAAAGAATCAGGAGTGTTACCTGGAGAAGATTGACTTTTTTCTTAGCAAATATGGTGACCAGGTAATTAAGGAACATTTCTTTGTATATGAATTTGAACTGGTCATTTAAAGTTCATGTTGAAGAAAACAGCTTGTCTTATGTTAAGTCTTGATTTTAGACTCACTCATCAGCTGCATTTTTCCCTTCTAAATATCTTTTTAATACTAACTTTCTCTATCTAGCTCCAAGTCTCTTTTGAAAAAATAAAATGTATGAATGGTTTCTAATCTGAAAAAATCCCAAAACTTCTAGGCAACAAGTTTTAGTCTCAATCCCTTGTAGTTTTATGTTACCAACTATCTTCTAATCTATTTTAATAGGCTTAACCTACTGTATCATAGAGTATGATCTAACTACTTTGACTTCCTTCTGATATTGTTGTTCCTAGACTGGTGAGAATTTTTTTCCTTTGTATATATGCATATTGAGTATATACCTAGATGGTCTTCCCCCACTTTTACTGACAACCCATCAGTCAGACAAGAAATTTCAGTGTCTGTGGGTCCAAAAAAGTTCTCTCCTTGGCTGACAGATCTCTTACGGAGAGCTTTATGGGAAAAGCAAGGAACCCACTATACTGAAGGTGTCTTCACCAAACCTCACAAAACTTGAGATTATATGATTGAGGAAACCTGAATTACAGAATCTACATTAATTATAAGTGTTGGAGGGACCTTCTAGCCTCCATTTCTCTCTGGCAGTTAGAAACAAGAGAAAAACACCACTCCCCTATCGGTCCGTAATTTCGTACACCCATACATAAGATAATACTGGTTTCAGACTGGTTGGCTGGTTTTGGGCTCACCAGGACCTGTGCCTTTCCCCTTCTTGGCAACATCCATATGAGTTTTATTTATATATATATATACAGACATATACATACATACACACACACACACACTAAACTGTAGCCACTTTCATCAGTTTTAAGACCCCAGTGCAATCTATGATAAAGAGGGTAGCATGGGAGCCTGCAACCATATTCAACTTCCTTGTGATGCATTTTTGGAGAGTAGGAAATGCAAGTTGGTGAGTGTATGGGGTGGTCCCTACCATAGCAACTTCTTGATAGCATGGCCTGCTGACCAATCATTACAATGCTTGTGTGGTCTAAAAGGTCGGCAGACATGCTCATGTGGATAAAGACCTTAAAATGGATAGAAACCTCGATCCCATGTGGAGATTGAGGAAGTTTTGTGTAGTATTTTTCGTAAATATCATATGGCCCCCAGTTTATCTGTTTGATATTATCCTGCCTTTCTGACAGGAGTTAAACGGGAAGCAAACAGCAAATGAAACAATGGCACAGACAAAACACTTGGGTTAAACAACTTCAAAAGGCGTTAAGAAAACAATGGAAGGGCCACCAATTGGGAAGACGCTATCTGCTTGGCTCTCACCAGGCTGGCATGGTTTACTTCCTAAGGTTGAAAGTCTGGGATCAAAGAAGATCCTTAACCTTAAAGATGCTGCTTCAGGAAGTAGGAGAGGCTGCCCGGGGAGTCAGACAGTGCTGACAGACATACAGGGAGACAGAGACAGCATGCTGCAAGCAGGACAGTCTGCTTCTGCAAGCCAGAGATGGGAATGAGCTGGACATACTTGAGCTATGGATATAGAGTGTAAGCTTGGGAAAGAAAATATGTGTAGGATTTTTCTGTGTGTTAACCCATTTCCTATATTCAGAGATCCTTCTGGGAATTAAATGCTACTTTTTTTTGAAGATGCTGCTTTTGAGTCACTTTAATCAGCTGCTGCCCAGAGAAAAAGTTCTTACAGTTAGCCCTCTTGCATTAAGATGGTTGGGAAGTGTGTGTATGTGAGGGGGGGACGGGGAAGGAGCAGTGCAGAGACCCACTCTAGGAGTGGCTGGACTATGTGGTTCCACCAATAGTGAGATGAGGTGAGTGAGGCAGGTCTGTCAGCCAAGGGATGCACTCTAGAGGGACTTAAAGGGTTCTAGAAAGCACAGCTTGCCAGTAACTGTGACAACCTTTTTCAGAAATATTAACATGTTAGCCAATACTGGTATAAAATTAAAGCCAAGGACTGATAATATTTTAATCTAAGTTATTTATTCTCCACCAGACTCAACAAAATCAGTATCAAACATAAAACCACATACATATTTTTAAGCTGAACAGATTTATTCAGTGGTATTATATATTCTTCATAACACAAACTATTTGGTTAAGCAAATGTTCTAAACATATTAGATTACTATGCAGAAACCATTCCCCTTGTTTTGCAGGACTTAAACTCAGTATATTTAGTTGGAATACTTTGGCATAGGTATAGGACAGTTACAAATTATTATGTTTTAGTATTAATGCTTGCTTGTAATTGTTGGTTCTATAGTTCAGACTAAATGCCTTAATCAAATTGCTTGGGCATATTTGTTTCTGAATGTAACTGAAGTGGCCTGTTCATGATATTTACATTCTACCCTTTAGCTACTTACATTATAGAATTTACCAAAAATCATGAATAATTCTGTTCAAACCAGGGTAATATGAGTATTTTATTTCAAAGCTATTGTTTTATGAATTCATAAGTAAGTCTGTGTAGACATGTGAACTTGACTTCTCTGGCACACTTCAGAAAGTGGTGTCAGGAACTATTCTGGTGGTCAGGATAGGGAGACTGACACACACTGCTCAAATTTCATAATGCCTGATCACTGAATGGAAAAACAGACCACTTTACATTCTGTAGACTCCACTGAAATCCACTCATGGGCATAAGAACCAGACTGCAAATTAAGCAATACTACCATCAGGCTAACAGAGATTCCTTTCTCACAACCTTGCTATGTTTTCAAAACTGCTAAGTACATACTCAGGATGGTTTGCAGGTTAATTAAGGTAATGATAATAATACTTAGCACTTTGCAAACATTATCTAATTAACCATCATTAGCCCTGCAAGGTAGGTATTATCCTCATTTCAGATATACATAAATTGAACCAGACGCAAAGTAAATTGTCTATTGCCACAGTATTGATGTCCAGACAAGAACCCTGGACTACAACTCAGGATTTCCTCAGTATAAGTCCAGTGCTTAAACTAGTGGTCTATAGTTCTTTCTATGATCACAGGGGACCTGGTGGAAATGACATCTGCATTAGACCCATCCTCTTATATTACTATTTCTGAGCTCCTGAATGCCCTTGAACAAACAACATTACAATGACAGACAAAAATCACACACTTGATTTCTACAGAGGAGGAAATATATTGATTTTTTTTAATGTGCAGATAGTTCAGTTTTGCTTCCTTAATAACCAGCATACAGTGGGATTTTCAGAATAGAATGCAATGAAGAGATCTGTATGAGTGGGTTTCATTATAAAAAATAACAGTAAGTTCAAGTATGTAGCCAAATGTTTATACATTGATTCAAGTTTTTAATAGTAAATTTTAAATTTGAACTTCACTATAAAGTGACTTGATGAAACAAGCAAACTACACATGGGGTGTATATTCTCCTCTCAGTATGCAGAAACCTATTGTCAAGAGAACACTATAGCCAATTATTTCTGAAATGGCTAAAAAACTATTAAACTTCCTCTGATGATGTCAAGTCTCAAAGTTAGCATGACATATCCCCACCCCTTAAATTAGGGGACATTTAGATGCACTGAATGTGAGTAAAGAAGTCATTCTCTCAGGCCTGGTCTACACTGGTGGGAGGAGGGGACATCGATTTAAGATACGCAACTTCAGCTACATAAATAACATAGATCTAAGTATGTCAATTTCAGCTACTTACTGCAGTGTCTTCACTGAGGTAAATCCACAGCTGATGCTCCCCCGTTGACTCTGCTTCTCACTCTCCTGGAGTACCGGAGTCAACGGAAGAGCGCTCGGCAATCAATTTATCGCGTTTAGACTAGATGTGATAAATCAACCCCCCTCTGGATCGATCGCTTCCCGTCGATCCAGCACGTAATGTAGACATGCCCTCAGAGAAATTTGTGAGTTACTCTCTACCAGCCCAGAGAAGACTATTTACTTCTTACTGTAGGTAAGATTAGAAGAGAATTTCCACTGTCAGCCACCCATGGGATCACCATTGCATCTGTAATAGGTTACTGCAATAATACAATACAATTTGCACATTTCCAACTTTCAGAGGCCATCCTTGGATGAAAAGACTTAAACAAAATAAATTGAGAATGTTAAAAAGTTCACTTGATCAGTCTATAAGTACTTACATGGAGATGAGACTTCTGCTACTAGAGGACTCTTTAAACTATTTTAAAAAGACATAAGATTCAATGGCTAGAATTCAAAACTAGACCAATTCAAAGTGAAAAAAATGCACACAATTTTAAGGCTAAGGGTAGTCAACCTGGGAAAAAATTACTAAGGGGTGTGGACTATGTTGTTGATTTTCCATCACTTTAAGCCTTCAAATCAAGGCCTCTTTCTAAAAGACATGTCCTAGTTCAACCAAAAGTTATGGCCTGTGATACACATGCAGAAGGTCAGATTTGATTACCATCTATGAACCTATGTGAAGCCATTTACACAAGAAAGCATCCTCCTACCAACCCAAAAAAGGAGAGAGGAGACAAATTATGTTGAGAGCCATTACAGAAGTTATGCATCAGTCAGGTGCTAAGAAAATTTGCTTTTAATCTTATTAGTGCCTCATCCTGGGCTATTTTTCTGTACAGTTGAATACTGCCAGATCCTGTGAGTACCATAGAGACCTGGAAGATATGTAGAGCAGTTGTAGCCAGTCAATTCACCAAATAGTGCAGCCAGCAATCCCTCGTCAGATAAGAACGTAAAATGCCTGCAATAGCCATTTTGAATGACTTGTCTTGTCAGAAATCCCAGCCTGAGAGTTTGAAAAAAAGGGCTGTGACTTTTCTACCTTATTATAGCTTTTACACTTGTTAGTTTTGGATTAACTAACAAGATCCTGGTACTGGGACTGTCTTAACAAGTACACTAGGCCCATAGCCAAATCAAAGTGCTTTACAGCAACTGAGGTACTATTAAACTGTGAGCTTCCCAAGCACACTGCATATGCTAACTCCATACAAATACAAATAAAAATCCCTGTGTTAAAAAATATGGTTGTTAGGTCAAGCATTTGAAGATTAGGAAATGCCAAAATTAGGGCTGCATATGTGTAAGTCTGATGATATTATCTTTAATTACATAAATCATACGATTTTAGTATCCCAGCATCTCTCAAACATAAACAAATTTATCTTTACAGTACCCCTGCAATTATTTCTGATTTACAGATGGGGAACTGAATCACAAAGTGATTAAAGCCAAAATGTACAACAGCATCCGTACATTTTCAGTGCCTCAGTGACTGGGTGCCGAACTTGAAATTTTGGGGCCTTATTTTTAGAGGTACTGAGCACCTACAGTCCCTATGCACTTAAAATGCAGTTACAAGTGCTCAGCTCTTTTGAAAATCAGTTTCTAGGTGTTTCAGGTTAATCATCCAGAAAATGAAGTCCACCCAGTTAATAGCCACCTCTGAAGACTTTAGTTTAAGTAATTTTTGTGGCATCCCACAGGAATTTTATGGCAGAGTCAGATATAGAATCCGGTTCTCCTGAGTCACAGTCAAATATATTAAACACAAGTCCATCCTCTCTCTTCAAGCAGCCCCTTCATCCCCATTCATTTCACACCTTCCAATTTTTGCAGTAAATGAGGCAGGGAACCTATAGACAACCTCATTCATAACTGAACCCTAAATCATTCACTAAGCACTATCCATTCATAAGGCAGGCCCCTTTGGGGGAAAAAAATAGGCAATCATGTATAACCAAAGGGTAGATCATAATGCAAGTGCATGAGGAAGACAATTTAAGATTGCACATGAAACCTTAATGACTCATCAGCAATGTTTGAATTTCACAACTGCCACAGAGACCTCTACAAACTCAGTTTAAATGTCTAATAACTTCATTAGCTTGCAGCAGGAGTACGTCTGTGAACTAACCACAAGAGAGGGCATGTAATGCACTGAACAAGTGTGTTACATATGCTGAATTAGTCCAATTTATATAGCATAGCCAAGCATGTAGACAGAGAATAGTGGATGACACTTGAGTCTATCATATTAGAAACGTGGTTTGTACTGAGAGTAACCTTTACAACCTCTCGGTTACTCATTTTGAAAAATGGGAGAGAGGAGGCTGATATTTGCCATCTACCTAGGGTTGGCATATCCTTGGATCAATAATGATATTATGAAGTGCACAGAATTAACTCCAATCAATAGAGGAGGTGGAACTAGAACTTAGTTTCTTGGCTCCCAGTCCAGTTCACCATCCCTTAGAACAAACCTTATTTTGATGGGCAAAAACAGGAGGAAAATCAACTTGGTCAGTGTTCCATTGTACAGTAAAAGTGCAAATGGCAATTTTCCACAGTTGGTAGATCAGCCAACTTGGATAATTAAAGGTTCAACAAAAGGCACTCTCTGATCACAAGATTATCCCCCTATCTAACTTCAAGTTCTTACCTCCAAAACACAGAAATGCTACAATTGTTTTTAAAAGCATTGGTTTTTTGAATATTGGAAGAACTATTCAGTGTTCATTAACTTTGTTCTCAAAAATGCCATTTTTGCTCAAACTTTTAAAGAAATGCAATACAAATGCAGTATTATCACTCCCAAACATTCAAAAATATGAACGTAGCTTCCAAAAAATAATTAAATTGGCTTAAAAGCATGAGAATTTTTTTTAAAAAGTATTTATTTGCCTTTCTGTCTGAGCATTCTGCAGCAAATTTCCAAGCTCTTCTCTGAAACCATATAACTAGAAACTCATTTTTGTTTTAATGACAGCTAAGATTCCCACAAACATGACACTAGGAGCTTGAGTTTTAGGAAAAAACACCAAACATCCTAAGACTTATGATACAATCATGTGAGCTGCTGGCATGGCTGCACAGACTGAGCATAGAATATTTCAGGACTAACAGAGTTTGGCAAAGTTATCAGTATCTAAAAATAGGGGGTTGTAGAGGGAAGTGTTTAGCAACTTTAATACAGATGTGACTTCCACTTCACTTATAGGTAAATGCCATCTTCAAAAATTACCACATTTACTAATTATCTCCATATATGTTAGTTGTAATTGCTTTTACTGTTTGTTAATAGTTTAAGTGTAAATAGTTGCATCCCATCAGAATTTGTAGTGTCCGTTTATCACTAACCTACTATACTCACTTCTATTGCTGTGAACAGACCACTCTGCAAGATATTGAGGCCTCAAGAACTGATGTGATTTCAGGCGTTAGACAGTTTACTATGTATTGCCTTTACCTTCTGCTGTCCCTGCCATCAAATAGATCTATCTTTGTATATACTGTCTAGTTACTGCCTCACAGCTGAAGGAGTTTTCCTTGACTAATTCACTTGTGTACCATATCACACATGCATAAATGTGAGACACAATAAAACATCTTTGTAAAAAAGATACAACAAAAGAACTTGATCCCACTGAAGTCAATTGGAGTCTTTCCACCAACCTCAGACCCCTAGTGCCCATTCAGCATAGAAGCATCTTCCAGAGAGAGGAGTCACCTAGAAAATTTCAGTCAGAAACTTGTACTTGAGATGCTGCTGCTTATTGGTTTTGGCTATAGCTTTACACTCTTATTTTTAGGATGAGACAAGAACTTCCCTAGGATTATGTATTAACAGTCAAGGTTGTGGCTGCACTGAGACCACTTCCTCAATGGATTGTTAATTTCTAATTTAATGGGAATGACTGACATATTTTCTCCTAGCATTAGTCCTTATTCTATTTGCAAATTGTCACAGAACTGGTCATGATTTTTTTACGAATTGATTCCGTATCACATTTAGAGGAATAATTTTTGTGAACAAGTTTGTACAATATCAAATTAATATTTCAAAGCCCCAATCTTTGGCAAAATGAAGGAAAAGCACTGCCTTATGTTTAATAAAAATAAGTGCAGGACTTGTAAATTATCGCTGCCACCATCTAGTTTTCAGTTTCAAAATATTCTTCTTTTTAAACAACCAGAACAAACTGTAGACCGTTTGCAAAACAATGTAGGGAGATGTTCTTAATACTGACTGAAAGCAAATGACAAAATTCATTTTTGAATTTAAACACGATTTTTCTTGTATTTTTTTTATCGATATAAGCTTTTAATCCTTCTCTACAGGTCAGTTTTCAATAGAGGATCAAAATAATTTAAAACCTTAATTAAAGAAAGATTGCCAGGTGCACTAGCTTTATACCCATTTTATATATGAATAAACAAAGGAGCAAAGATTATAAGCATTAATCTGAAAGACAGCATTTTCTAGCGATAGAGCACTAGACTGGGCATAAAGGAGACCTGGGTTCTATTCCTAGCTGTGCCTCTGACCCACTATGTATCCCTGGGCAAGTAACTTGACATTTGTGTCTCTGCTTCCTTTCCTACCCTTGTACATTTTATCTGCTTAGACTTTAAGCTCTTTGGCGCAGTGACTGTCTCTTGCTCTGTGCTTGTATGGTTCCTAGCTCGATGGGAACCCAGCATGAGTTGGGATATACAGGTGCTACTGCAATATGAACAACATTAATCCAGGTCTCACACTGGGTCAGTGGTAGAGCTGGCAAGAGCAATCTTGCTCCCAATGACCTCTTAACACATACACAACATTCTCTAAATTCAGTGGATGTAAAGGGAGTTGTCCAAGTGTTTGTCCAACTATAGTTTCTTGAACGTTCCTAAAAAATGGATCCAGTTTTAATTTGAAAACACATCAGAGTTGATACACATGGCTGTCATTTGGGGTACTGTGTAATATAAGCAAACAGCCACCAGCCGGGGTCTAATCAAACCTGCAGTTGCCGTTGCCTCTCCCAATCTTTCACTAAGAAAACTAGATTTATTTACAAAAATTGCTACATAACTTAATTTAGAGGCATCATTAGTGCTGACATCTATGGGACTTCTCCTGGGACTATTTAATGTTGCCTTCCTACTACCTCTCTTCAGTAAACAACAATTCTGTTTCACAAAGAACTTTGAGGTTTCAGAATCTGTTTTTGTCCTAGAATGGAGTGAACCTGCAACTTTTTGAATTTTTTTGTGAAAACAGAGACAGACACCTCGACCCTAGAATAGCCAATAGCCTTGTGTGTGAGAGGTGGTGGTGGGTGTTATTTCTCTGTTTTCATAAAATAGTCAAAAGATCTTGGGTTTGTCCAAATCTGGTAGATCAGGGACTTGGACCCATGCCTCAAGTCAGTGCTGTAGCAACTGGATTATAAAGGTCAGTTTCGACTATTGGAGCTGTTTTGCCCTTTGCATGAATCATTAAATATCCATTGGTCCAAGTAGAGACTGACTCCATAGCCTGCTCATTAGTGTGCTAGTTTGGAACAGACTTCAGTTCAAGTCCTTGCTCCAAATCAGGCATACCAGGGTCTCTCAGACTACCAGGCTATTAGCTATTTTAAGGTGGCCTTGTGCTCTCTCTTTATGAGTCCATCCTGGACCTGAATAATCTTCCCATCAGAAAGTTAATTAATACTGGCACATTTTCATTAAACTTTTTGGTTTTGACAGAAAAAAAGTTGCCAACATTTTTTCATCCAGCTGTAATCTCTCCCAATATACCTCCCAAGCCTTCCATCTAATGTCCTATGGATCTTCCCCTAGCTCTTGCTTTTTACCTGTATGTTACTCTTAATGATTTTCTCCCCTTAAGGGCCTGATCTAAAGTGTATTAAAGTCACTGGTATTTGTATCAAGCCTGAAATCAGGCCTTTTCAGTGAATGATGCCATTGCCTGGCTACTTCCTTATCTTAAGCCTTTTGTCAGAAATCCTTACCACTTGTTTTGTTTTAGTTAACATTCTGGAAGGATGCCTGGGTGTGATTTTTAAATCAAATATTTGTTCTAAAAACAGTTACAAAAACAATTAAGAAAAAAAAATCTTTAGATTCCTTAAATCCGCAATATAAGGGAATGCAATTTTAGGTCACAAATCCTGATTTATGAAATCTATACCATTTCCTACACACTAGTATTAGAAGCTTTAGGGTCTTATACCAGTTCTTTTATATACAGTTGATTATACAAATCTGTGTTTTTCTACCCCCATAGCTAAAATTTCTGCTTTAAAACTTCATCATACAGTAAAAAAGATAGATGTATTCCCAGTGTGGCCATTCACCAGCTGCTTAAGCAAATACACTTAAAGATGCTTCTACAATTGTGATAAAGTGACAGCAGATCTAAGAGCATACAGAGCTCAGATTTTTAAATGATGATTGTACAGCTGTAGTTTGCATCATTAGGGACCAATAAAATCTTTATGTTCCATTTGAATGGCAAGGACCTTTATCAAAGAGAAACTGAAATGGGCAAATAACAAAGAAATGATCCATTCAGCAGTTGTTTTAAATTTAGGAGTGCTAATGAAAGAAACTTCTTAACCATAATTAGTATTTAGCACTGGAAAGGTATTTCCTCACTTTCATATGTTCCTATCAATATATCAAACTTGCCATTTAATTTTTTTTCCCAGTTTTTTTGTCTCAATTTCTTATGGGAAAACTATTATATAAGCAGAAGCAAATTCCAGATTCTTAACAGCAATGCAATTGGAGTTCTCTCTGTGTTTAAGGGACTTCATTTTAAACTTATCAAAGAGATGTTTGGGAAAATGCTAAGTTCTTTGTGTCTTCCTTGCACAGTGGAATTTCCTAGAACATGGAGAGTGAAAATGCTTTAATTTCTTATTCACAGATACTAAACACTCAGTACTTTTGCTTTTTCTAGTCTACACAAATATAACATTACTAAATAGCTATAACATTACTATTAAAACAAGTAGAAAAACAAAGGCTTCAGTGTAGTATATGGTTATTGGCAGGCTCAGCAATAATCCCTTAGAGAGCACTGCTAAGAACCCTATTGCTTTAGGTTGACATCAGCAGTTTTTCCCAGTGAATGCATTTTTTCTTCTCTCACAGATTCAGCAGTCCTGGTCTCTAAATATTTCAACCATCTGCTCCAGCCCTCAGGGAGACAAACTTTTCAGCCAGTATACAGTTCAGAACTTAATTGTAACACAACCAAATAAAGATAAATGCAAAAATTCCAAACCCTGTCCATTACAAATGAAAATATTTGTATGCTTGTACTTTAGCTTATGTCATGGGATGACATTTTAGCCTGGTTTTGTTGTAATATGTTTTCATTTGTTTCTTTTATTTGCTTCTAACAGTTTTAAATTAAATCAATGTTATCATTACAGACAGACAGAAAACCAGTGAATCTAATTAGTGTGTATTTGCCCAATTTGTTATGAGTTTAATTTAATATTCACTTCAAGTATAAAGAAAGCACATTTTCTAGGACAATTGGCCATAGAAATGTTTTCCAATCTCAAATAACCACTTTTCTGGAAAATGAGTTTCTTTATAAAATAAGAAAATCAATCTCTGTCTCTCTCTCTTTGTGGCTTAGTTCTGCTGCCATTGAAGTTAATGGGAGTTTTGCCATTGATTTCAATGGAAGCAGGTTCAGATCCCAGCAAAAAAAGAACTAAATTAATTTTGAGGCTAACAAACCTGTTTTGTTGTTCCTGGAAAGGATTTCTTAAAAACAATTTCTGTCATCAGAGTTATGTGGCCAACTCATATTGACTTCAGTAGGAAACATGTATGGATATCAGAGAACAGTTTAGTCCTTCAGTAGTGTAATGTCTTTTGTTTCTAGATTATGGTTAGAAAGTAAAAAGAAGAGAGATAGTTCTATAAAGATGATGTTCTTTAAAGTGTTAAATTTGACTCTCTCCCCTCGATCTGCTTTCTCTACCACTTCAAGTTATTATCCTTGCCTTATTCAGAGCCTTTTGTCATTGTGCCAGGATTAGCTACACCTCTGTCCTGTTGTGGTCTCTTTGAGTGCAGCCTCCTTAGATGTCAGGCCTTGTGCCTTCACCTACATCCTGCGGAGCCTTTACCTATCTTAAAGAGATTTTTTCCTTCCTCCCCGCCCCTCCACCCCCGACAGCCCTCTAATGAGTTACCCAATAACCAGACCAACATATAGTATTCATAAATTATTACAGAGCAGCTTCAAATATGAATCTGCCCTCCCTACCTTTCTAACCTAAACTCTGAGTGAGTAAGCTCAAACCTTGATATAAGTCTACATGCCCCATTCAGCCATCCCTATGCTAAAAGTTCACTAGTGTGCATTAATGTAGTGTACCTTGTTTATTTTAAACCAATTCTGCAATTTGTCAAGGTCATTTTGAATTCCAATTCTATCCTCCAAAGTGTTTGCAACCCATCCCAGCTTGGTGTCCTCACCAGATTTTATAAGTGTAATCTCCACTCCACTATCCAAATCTTTCAAGTAAATGTCGAATAGTACCATATCCAAGACAGGTCCCTGCAGGACCCCATTAGAGACATCATCTCAATTTGACAGTGAACCATTGAGAGCTACTCTTTCAGTACGGGCTTACAACCAGTTATGCATTCACCTTATAGCAATTTCACATACACCACATTTCACTAGCTTTCTTATGAGAATGGAATGGGGGACTGTGTCAAAAGCCTTACTACAATCAAGATTATCACATCTACTGCTTCTCCCCCATCCACTAGGCCAGTAACCCCATCAAAGAAGGAAATTAGGTTGATTTGGCATAATTTGTTCTAGACAAATCCATGCTGGCAATTCCTCAAGGTCCTTACTAATTGATTGTTTAATCATTTGTTCCACTATTTTTCCAGCTATTGAAGTTAGGCTGACTAGTCTATAATTCCTTATGTCCTCTTTGTTTCCCCTTTTAAAGATAGGTACTATGTTTGCTCTTCTCCAGTCCTTTTGGACTTCACCCATTCTCCATGAGTCCTTGAAGATGGTCACTAACCGTTAACTTTTAGTTACTTTATACCAGGGGTTCGCAAACTGGGGGTCAGGTCCCTTCAGGGGGTTGTGATGTCATTACATGGGGGGTCGCGAGCTGTCAACCTCCACCCAAACCCCGCTTGCCTCCAGCATTTATAATGCTGTTAAATATATTAAAAAGTGTGTTTAATTTATTAGGGGGTTACACTCAGAGACTTGCAATGTGAAAGGGGTCGCCAGTAAAAAAAAAAGTTTGAGACCATCACCTATCACTTCCTGTGTGACCATGTTTGAATTGTCTGGATCATGGCTCTGGAATGGGAGAGAGACAATGGGACTGTACACCTGATACTCTTCGCTCTGATCAAGTAGGTGAAGAGTGGAAAGGAAGGGGTGTGTAGCAGTCAGAGCCATATCTTTAGCCTTGCATATGCCAACCAGTGGAGCTGAGGAGGGAGGAAAGGAAGGTTAGAGGCCACTAAACTGTCAGTGGATGTTAACCATTTGAACTGAGAAATACATGGAGTTTATATCAGATTACTAAAACCCCATTCAACTCTTACAGCATGTTAACCAACTGCAGTATGCAAATTAACTAGTAACTAGTCTGAATTATTCCTGATAATATCACACCTTCCAAGTCCTATTGTTACTCTCCTGAAATCAAACTACTTGCTATTAAAAAAAAAAAGAGAGAGAGAGAAGTTTTCTTCTCTCTCACTGTTTTTTTCCTCTTTTTTTTCCCTAAAAAAAATCAACAAAAAATCAACAAAACATTTCTGCCCTTGGCAGGCCAGACAATCTAGCTGAAAATAGTGGAGAGAGAGTAGCCCAAACTGATCAATATTCTGAACAGCAGTGCCAGCTTCCAGAGCTAATTCCATGCAGCCTTGTCAGCTGGAGGCATTTTAAACTGCAAAAGTGGGGACCAAGGATGGGAGAAGTAATAAATAAGCAGGAAGGGGGGGAAGTGACTTTTCAAGGGTCCCTTTCCATCAAAAATCTTCTAATAGTCTTCAAGTATATAAAAAAAGAAAACTAAGGAAAAGGCTGTCTCTCAGCTCTGAAATCTTAAACCAGATGTGCCTCACATGATGTTGTGAACATCTTAGGGTTGTCATGATAGCATGTAAATGGGAAGAGCATGGAAAACCACACAAGACATGCTTGTAATCCATATGCTCTATCCAGTCCAAATTTGCTTTCCTGACTGTTATTAAGTACCTCTTACTCAGCACTGACAATTTGTGTGTGTGTTTATATGCCTATTTACTCTATTATTAATGAAAGAAGCTGTTGCTTTATCTACTGCTATGTCATATACCAGCTAACTCTGAGTTACAGCTATTATGCCAATATGTCATGTAAATGTGGAAATGTATCCAACTGTTAAGATCTTTAAAGGCCAAAAATATGTTATATTAATCAGACATAGTTCCTCAGATTTGATGATAATTCTGGCATGCCTTTAATTAAAACTAAAGAAACCATGTTGTTTGCCTTGTATTAGCTGATGTGCATCAGTTAAATGCTTTGTTGTTATTCTGAACTCTGTTGCATTTAAATTTATGATTGGATAGTTCAATTTTAATTTGATTTACTATCCCTTTTCACTATCCCACATTGTCTCTGATTAAAAGTAACAGTTTTGATAAAAACCTATACCAGGAGTTACACCTGACAAAGTGCTGAAGTTGACAGAGCAGGCAGAATGTTGATACATTGTTGGACACTCTTGCCTATGATTTTCCTGTGTTAGGAGAAACTCCCTCAAAGTAAAGAGTGCTGATATTTATTTTAAAACACTAAACAAAGTGTTTGTTTTCACTTTTTAATCATTTTGTTTTAAATGAAAGTTGCCCAGGTGTTGAAGTACCATGTACCACATCAGCCCTGCTCTGCCTTTCAAGCAGGTTGCGGGAGGTGGGTGGAGCAATCACTCAGCGGGCTCTACACCACTGGTGCTGTGAAAGGTGGCTCTACAGTGATCCTGAATTGGCTAATATATAGGGAGAGCTAAGGATTGGGCTCCTGGATCTCCACTATCATGGATCCCGTGTCCCAATTACCCCCAATTATGTTTTGCTACTGCAACACAGCTCCTCTCTGTTCCTTGTACAGAGAAGGAAGTTGGATTCTAACTCACCCAGAACTCTTCACACAGGGTTTGATTACATTTGTTATATTTAGGATGGGAAGAGAATGGGGAAAGGGAATTTCGTCTTTTTTTAAAAATCTAGTACCTTGTAGATCAATTTATAAATAATGTTATATATGTTCTAGCTACTGCATATGGTAAATATTATATGATCTTCAGAACAGAACCAACAAGATGTACATCTCTTTCTACAAAAGAAAGATCTTGTTTCCTCACAATATATCAGTGAAGTCAAACTATACTATTTTTGGAGAATTACTGTTATTGCACTTGACATGTATGTAGGTGTTTTTAAGCATTAGTGAAACTATTCATGCAGATACAGTATCACCACTTGAAATTAAACCCACGAAGTGATAAAGTTCATGAATCTTGCTAAATCATTTTACAAGGAGGGACAGGGTCTTCTAATACCCTGTTCTTTCAGACAAAAATCTCACTTCAGTTATCCATGCCTTTGTCAGGTTGCAAATGGATTACTGCATTGTGCTCTACAACAGCTACATATAAAGCCTTTTTCAAAACATGAAACAATGCATAATGCAACTGAAGTAATCCCTGCCAACAGCTCTCTGGTTTTAATGGGATAGGATTGGTAGCAGAGAAATTTTCAACTCTGATACTTGGTTCAGTGTCCAGATATGTGTTGGCCTTCAGAGCATGTTGGGGAGGCCTATTTTCCAGGCTCTCTCTGAGGAAGTGAACTGAGTAGGATTGTGGATAATAGATCTTATTGGTGGTGGATGCAGAAGTTAAATGTTGGTGCAGATGTTAAATGGAGCAAAAGCAGAGTTTTATTTGGAGCAGACCAAGGTGTTTTATATAGATATCTGTCCAACAGATATTTTTCTTAAGTGATGTATACAGCAGCTGAAACTTAAACAAGTACACTTGATTAATTAAGCTACATAATTATACAATAAAATAAAGTTCAAAAAAACCCAATATTATCATGTTCCATCTAATTATTTATAAACATTAACACCAGCCTGGATGAATATTGCTTGTTAAAATCTAAAACATGCTACATTAATAGGTGAATAAAGAATCTCACACAAACCACAGTTTAAATTATCCTATATTCTAAAAACCAAAAAACACAGCTTTAAACTTATTTATCTACAAACTACATCTGCCAGCACCTAAGACTAAATGGATGTGGCCATTACTCATTTTAAAAAGACCTCTTTTACCAGTTGCTGAGAGATTAGTTGTAGAAATATCCAGATTCCAGTACTAATGTAGATCCGTTCCTATCCATTAGGTTCAGACAATCTAACTTCTGTACTGTTTGTTGCAGCTACAGTGACTGACTTCATACTAATCCAGAATTTACAACCTTGGAGGCACTTCTTATAGGTATAACCTGTGGCATCAAGCAGAGATAAGATGCCTTTGTCAGATTGTTTGCACCAAACATCTGCAATATAAACCAGTTGAAGAATACAGTCACTTCATTCTGCTGATTTGTCATTGTTTTAAACAGGTTACATTATGTTTACTTCTTCCTCTTATTCCATCAACTGGGGTTGGGTCATCATGCAAGCATCCACTACCTTTGTCTGTTTGATGGGGCCTTAAAATCCATTTATGATTTTCTTTGGTGCAATCCACCCTTCTTCAGCTTTCCTCTGTGTCTCTTTTCTACCACCCTCTCCTGCCATGCTATCATGACTAGGTGTCTTTAATTCATCCTCTGTATTCATCCAAATCAGCAAAGTCAGTGCTTACTGGATTTTGTCAGCCACAGCCAAAGACTTTGACTTTCATCCTAATATTTACATTTCCAATCCCGTCTCTTCCTGCAACTCCTCTTGTGGCACAAAGACATCTCATTTCAAATACTGTAGGTGTTGAACCTGTGAACTCTATTGCCTATGCTTCTGCACCATACTACAGGGTACACCATTATTCTATTATACAGTTTCTCTTTTAGTCTCAATGGCATACCCGAGATGTCATTCCGCACTCTTCCAACACCCTCAAATCTGGACGGTATCTCACAGAAAGCTCACCATCTTCCATGTCCTGGCCACGAAAGTACTTGAACTGGTGAGTCTGGTTTATTCTCACATTAATCATTATGTCCAGTCACACTGTGGCTCCTTTTACTTACCCACACAACCTCAGTCTTACGCATGCTCATTTTCATCCCATGCCTGCTCAGCTGGTCATACTACTGGTTTATTATTTCCTCTAGATTTTCTTTTGAGGATGCCCTTATTGCTAGGTTGTCTGCATATAGCAGGTTCTCACCTTTTCCCACTGGGGTCTTTCTGCTGACATAGCCCGTCAATATGATAAATAGCACAGCAATTTAGGGCCAACTTTTGGCACAGTCCAACTTTCACTTCAAAGAGACTTGTTCAGATCACTGTTTTAGGTGATCTATATAGGGCATACACCACAGTTATTGACTCCTCAGATGCTCCATATTTCCCCAGCACTGGTACAAGCATCCTTCTATCCCCTTTATCATATGTCTTTTTTAAGTCTATAAAAGCCAGGAAGCTATCCTGCTGGTAGAATAGTCAGTCTCTACCCCTTGATGAATTACAAATGTGCTGTCTATGGCTCCCCATCCTTTCCTAACCCAAACTGTCATTGTGTGAGGATGGGTTCCACCATTCTCCTAACACTAGCACTCAGGATCCATTCCAGTACCTTCATCTCATGGAACAAAAGCTTTATCCCTCAATACCTTCCACATTCATGGGTACTTACCTTATGTATTAGACCAGGATAAACTTGGACCAGTCTTCAGGAATTCTCTTACCTTGCTATACAACTTTAACGACTCTGCTCATCCACTTTATACCTCTGTTGCCCAAGACTTTCACCAGATCTGTCACTCCTTCATCAGGTCCCACTGCCTTACCAGTCTTCATTTCCTGGACTGTATTTCTCTCCTCTACTTCTGTTATATCAGACTCAGGCACCACATTAGGATCACAAGTTGGAAACGCCACCCTAAAGGAGTCTGCTGAATTTAATGCCTTGTCTACACTACCAGTTTGTGTCAACACAATAAAAATTGCAGTTTTGTATCCACACTTGCTCCCTCTGTTGACAGATCATGTCCACAATAGGGGCATAATCATGGACAGTGTGAGCAATGCACTGTGGGTACCTATCCCACAGTCCTTCTGTCGCTAGGTGTTGTGAAATGATGGTGCGGATCACAGCACATCTTGGGACAGTGCTAAATGTCCCATGATGCATTGTTTTCTGTCGCAGCACTCCATGGGCTTCCAGCTTTCATGGCATTTTTTCAACGGCTCACCTTTGCTGTGCACCTTGGAATCTTTGTGAGAAGGATGGATCCTGCACTGCTCTCCTATGCTCTGTTAACTATCATGAAGACATTGCAGATGGCAGTGCAGTTAAATCATGAAGTTCCTAACTGAAGAAGGCTAGGAGGTGGGGTGGGGTGCTCTGCATGGGGGAAAAGAGCCCTCTACAAGGGTTGCGGTGCAGCTGACTAGGGAAAAAATTATAAAATTCTCCCTCACTTTTCCACAGGCAGGGGCCATTGTAGTAGATATCTCACTGCTAAGTGTAAGCAGGGAAGTGAGGGTACATCTACTCCGCACTTGTGGCTTCCACCCTGCTCCCTAGTCTGCTCACCTAAGTGCCGCTTTGGTCCCTGCACAAGTGATTACCGAATGGTGCCGGAAAGTCTCCTACAAAGGGGGAAGGAACAAAGCTGCTCTGCCATGGAACCTTCGGCAGAGGATTGCTTTCCTGGAGATCTCTCTGGAAAATTCCCGTGAGATCTCGGCGTGCATCTCGGTGTGCACCCTGTTCCGCCGTACCAATAGCTACACAGAGAAATGTCCAACTCACAGAAATACAGCCAGCCTCCCACATTTCTATGCCCTGAACCCACCTCCACACTACACAAGCCATAGCCACTTACCAGGCATCTGATCTCCTGCTTCTTGCTCCCCGGAGAGTGACTGCTGAAACTGGCTAGCTACCTCTGGAGTGGAGAACAGTTCCTGATTGCCTGCCCCACTGGGCAACTCTGCCAGGAGCTGCACATCCTCATCTAACTCCACCTCTTCATCCAAAACATCGTCCTCCGGGTTAGGTCCACTTTCCGCCACCTCTGTGCCCTCCGAAGTGTCCACGGGGTTCTTCATGATGGAGGTGGGGTCACCACCAAGGATAGCATCCAGCTCTTTATAGAACCAGCAGGTCTTAGGTGCAGCACTGGAGCAACTGTTTGCCTTCTTCACCTTATGGTATGCCTGCCTCAGGTCTTTTATCTTTGCTCTGCACTGCAGCATGTCCTGATCATAGCCCTTTTTGCACAAGCCTCAAGAAATATGCCTGTAGGTATCAATTCCTACGGCTCAAGCGCAGCTGAGACTGCACAGCCATCTCTCCGCATATACTGATCAGCTCCAACAGCTCAGCAGTGGTCCAAGCAGGGGAGTGTTTGCTATGATAACCTGCCATGGTCACCTGGGAAGATGCAATGAGGCCTCTGCACACCGAGCAAAGAGGAAATGGAATTTCAAAAATTCCTGGGGCTTCTAATGTGGAGGGGCGAATGGTTGTTTACCTGGCTGCAGGGCAGTGGAGTTCAAACTGCTGACCAGAGAAGTCAGGTTGGGCATTGTGGGATACCTCCTGGAGGCCAATTAAAGTGATGAAATGAAGTGTGGTGTCTACTGTTCAACTTTGTCAACAACAATATAGAGGAAAAAGACACAAGTCTCTCATGAGGGTGGATGTATTTTGTCACCAAGACTGGGCATTTTCCCCAACAAAAGTCGTGTTGCAGTGCGTATGCACTCACTTTTTGGGACAACAAATGGCAGTTTTGGTGACAAAATTTGCTAGTGTAGACAAGGCCTAAGATACTCTCAAAGTATTTTTTCCACTATCCTTCACTTGTTCAGGTGTTGCCAACAGTCTCTCCTAATCATCATTTGCAAATGTTACACCACCATCCCTCTTTCTCTTTTCGTCTCATGTTTGCAGTGCTATAGATCTTTTTGCCAGCCAGCTGTGGGTAGTTTACAAGCTCAGTCCACATTATGCTTACTACAATAGCTCAAGTAGAATAGATTTTATTTTATTTTACTGTTACAGGTCTCTCTACATACATTTATTTCAGACAATATGGCAAAATTAGTTTTCTTGCCTAAAATCTGAGGTTAATTAAGCCAGGAGTCATGGATTCATCGATCCAGGCTCTGCATTGTGACAGGGTCCACAAAGTTTAAATTCAAGGATTTTTTTTTTGAGTGGGTGGGTAACCCCAGTATCCTAGAGTGTTCATGAGAATTGAGTAGGAGGGAGCACTAATCAGGAAGCCACAGCACAGCTGTCCTGCCCCAGCCTTCTGCCTGTTGACTCATGCTTTCAACTGGCCAGCAGCCACTTCCCTGTGAGGCAGAATGGGCAAATATGCAGGTGTATTAGCTGCCTTATTCCTTACACCTCCCTTCCCTGTTGATCAAACATTCCAGGTTACACGTAGGAATAATTTCTTCGTGACCTTGGTTACCTGAAGAAGGGTCCATCAAGTAGCAGTCAGCCTAGTTTATGTTATTGAAACGGGTGTGTCAGCCACAGTATGTGACAGGCCTGATATCTGTGCCTGTTTTTCCTGTCACTTTGCATCACACATAATACAGAAAGAAAATAACATCTATAAAAGGGGCCACACCATGAACAAGAGGAGAAGGAAGGGGCCTCAGAGGAAAATGAGAGGTCCTTACGTCTCAGAGGGGACAAGAGCAGTGAAGACTTCAAGGGCTGTTTGTGGGGAGGGGGAAAGACAAAACTGGAAAGTCCCTCTGGGCGTGGCTAGCAGTGGGGAAAGAGGAAGGCGTCTCACTGGTCCTATGTACATTTGCAGAGATCTAAAATGCACAATATTTATATTGGTATTTATACAACATTTGCATACTTAGTTAACTTCCCCTCAACTCTGCCTCTCACTGCAGTCCCCATGGAGGAGGCATATCTTAGAGAGTTTCACCATTGCTGTGCTCAATTCTACTCCTGTTCCCACATTTACCTGCCCCTAGGCTGGCCACCATCCAAGTTTATAAAGCCTATCTGCATTACAGCACTATGAATCTGGAATAAGAGTGGAGACACAGATGAGCTCCCTACAAAAAGAGTCTTGTACTGTTCCCGGTTACATTTGTGCAATTGCAGGGGAGCACAAACAAGCACACGGCAGACACAGCCTCCTTCCTGCTTCCTCTCCCTCCCATTCCACAAACTGTGAATGTCAAGGTGACACACACACACACACACACACACCATACATATAGCTGGACCCCCCAAGGACCTGCGAACCACAGGTTGAATATCACTATGCTAGAGATTATGAGCTACCAGAGTATTTATAAATCATGTGTTGCAGTGAATGAAATGCTTTTGACTTACAAAAAAAAAAGTCTCTTCTTGATGCCACCCTGTCACTATTTTGTTTCCAAACCTGCTAATAGAACAGCAACCATCCCTGGCAACCAAGAAATAAAATACAATACCTTCAAACCCAATGCACAAAATTTAAGCTGAGTAAAACTACAGGCTAGAAATGTCCAGAAAAGACAGACAGACATGAAATTCAGTAAGTGTTGCAGGTAGAAAAATTATCTCAGCAAAATAATAAAATAAAACAAAGAATCTTGCCAGTAGCAATTTAGTGAAAAAAAAATAGTATTCTGTAGTATCTCAATGGACAGGACCTTCTAAAAAAATAGTAAAAAAGGAAAGAAAACAATTTAAGATACAAGTGTGTCTACTTTTAAACTCCCAATAGGCTAAATATATTAAGTATGGTATTTGATACGTTTTGAATGATACAAGACATACACACACAGAAATACACAAATGCCACTTTGTGTACATTGTCTCATCTCTGTCAAAACATATCAAACATTTTAATGCCATGATCTCAAAAATGTTAGAATCAGGTAAAAAGGAAAACAGAAACTTCAAAAAAGATTTAGTGAAATTAAAATGTATTGCAATGAAAAGTGAGCCCAAATATTCCAAATCTGAAATCAACCTCCTAAATTTTGAGGGGAATTCATATCTAAACCCATTCAACTGATTTTCTTTCTAAAGCAATCAGGGAAAAGAGGAGCGTCAGACTCCAAGGAATTCTCACAAATTTTCCAGCATTTGGACCACAAAACTACTACCAAACTGCCCAAAGGATTTTAGTCCTATTTGTGGCTTCAGTACTGTCAACACTTTATCCATCACATCTATAAATATGGGCACCACGCTTCATAGGTTTGGCCATTTGAATGGTGATGCACTGAATCAGTAGCTCAGGTAGACAACTTAGAATAAGAGCTTCCCCATAAGAATAAGAAGGTAAACAAGCATAAAAATTCCATGCCATGTGGCATTTTGTACAGAAATCCATATTACAAGAGAACTGAAGGCAGGTCTGCGGTGCAACATAAGTGAAAAAGAAATACCTAGTGTTTCCAGTCTACCATTTAAATAAAACTTTATCAAAGTTACTGACATGGATTTAGTGAGGCCAACTCACAATGCAGTGCATGTGACAAAAGAGGAAAAACTTTAACTAAAGTCTCTTTGATGTCCAGTTTTGGTCTCGCCGTCTACTGTGTGTTACACATCAATTGTAGCGTTTGATGACATCACTGCTCAATTACACAGTCCATTGTCCCACGCATAAAAGAAGTCCAGTTCCCAAGTGAAAGAACAATTCTAGCCTTCTAAACTTGCCAGACAGCCATTAGCTCTAGCTGAGAATACATGCTGCAAAGATGCTGGCAGAAGCACAGAGTAGAGCAGTTCTAATCAATTGAAATCACCACCCACTGGGGGTTATTAAAGGTAGGTTGGCAACAGATAGCAGGGGGTTATTTATTATTATCATCCTACTCTTCTGCCTCAAATAGTGCAGTCAGCCAGCCATTTCTCAGTTCTCCCACTGCACCAGTCAAAAGCAATTCTGGGGCACAAAGCACATGGCCCGAGACCAGGGACATCATTGAGGGTGGCCTAAATGTGGTCTCTATGCCCAAAAAGTCCTTTCAGCCAGCCAGCCAAACAGGCAGCAGGAGCACAACAGAGTTCACAAGCTCAGCCTGCTGACATCAGAAAGATGATTTTCAATTTCTCATTTTGTCTTATATTGTCCACTTCAGTTCACCAGGCATAACGCCCTTTCCCTAATCTAACTCAGTTCTTCATGTCCGTCATCAACCTCTCTTTTCCTTCCTTCTCTTCCCACCCTCTATCATCTTTTTTTCCTCTTATCCTCAAAAAAAGCTTTAAAAGTAATTGTCCGGAAACTGCAAACTAAAATGTTATCACATATAATCACCATGTAGTATGCAAAACAAATCAAGCCAACCCTATGATCTAATTTATACAAACACTTGTCCTCCCATCTCCTTACTCTCCTACTGACTGTAATCACTTCTTGGTATGTTCTTAGAATGTAAGCTCTGTGGGGCACAGACCAGGTCTTTCAAACATTCTCCTAATTGCTCAGCATATTTTAGGCTTGATATCATTAATAGCAGTTTTAAACATCCACATATGGTAAAAGGTTGATCACATTTCTGACAGTGGTAGCTGTATATTGTATTCATTGACTGGGGATACTTGACTCTGCAGCTGAGTAACTCTGGCTCAGAAGATACTGATGAGGAATATGATATGTTTCATATAGAGGTTAGTTTCCCAGCAGAGTACATTTGTCCCCAAACCTCAGAAGGCATACAGATCAACATCTAACAAAACCCTTAGTGTAAGGCTATGCTGCTGAATTGTTGTTGTGTGTCCAATGGCTATACAACAATGCTAGTAAAAACTGGTGAGAAAATTATTATGCAAAAGGGAAGAAATTAGTTTTGGTTTAGAATTTCTATTATCTTGATGCATCTGATTCATGTTATAGAGTGTGCTGTTTGCCTAAGAACTCAATCAGCAGAGAAAGAAAAGGAAACAATTTATCCCTTCTCCTTTGATTACTATTTGAAATTAGTGCAGTCCAATGCCCACGAGACACATAAGGTTTCATTTGTGGTTGGAAAGGAAGGTGGCAGAGGACAGTGGTCCAATGAGTCTTCCCATGGCCATATCAGAACATTCTTTATCAAAGACACTGGAGAGAGGAGAACAACTGATCTGCTGCTTCTGCTGCTCTCAGTTCACTTAGCATACCCACACAGACTGACAGCTTGCCACTGGGGCCAATACAATAATGTGTCTAACTGCTTTAGAGACAAATAATTTATATTATAAACAAGAAAGATGTGGATATCTGAAGATCTGCATTGCATCATAACATAAGCAGAGGGACTGCCTCCATTTCCTCAAAAGCTCACAGTCCCTACATACATATTTCAAAGTTATTTCAGGTATTAGTATAGAATGTTATTTCTTCTGTCTACAGGGCAACATACTGACCTCAGACAAGACAAGCAATTCTCTGTGATTTCAGTGGAAGTTTCCAAACATAAACCAAAAGTGTTTTTTTGGGGGTCCAATGCGTCACTCCCTCAACCTCACATATAACACACCACTCTGTTCAAAGGGCAATTTCCACATCACTAAGCCAGAGCTCTGAAGTTCTTCAAGATCAATTTGAAAATTATTCAAATATACATTGTATTATTTTAACAATTATAGCTACTAAGCTGTGACTGTTTGTGATGCTAATTGAGGTGCACAGAGCATTTGCTTGTGTGATTTTCATTCTCTACTCAGTGAATGGCAAGTGGTTTTCTATGTAGCTGTGTTCCTTATAAAAAGGGTCGTTCTCAATTATTTTGTTTTAGGATTTATATTCAATTTCTGTCTGAAGCTTTAAATTTAAACCTCAAGCAAGTACATTTTGTTTTCTAACACACTGACCCTGTGTCAGGGTTGGAAAAAATTGTGCTTGTTAGAAACAACTGTATGGATTAGATCAGTTATAAAGTTATAGGAAAATGATGAAGTAAATGCCTGTCTAGTCTGAAAACTGAATGACTAAGCATGACACAGAAATTGAAATATTTATATTAAAGCATCATTTGAAATGCATCTATGATGCCAATGACAATAGATGCTGTTGTATTGGATCTTGAATGGATACAGTTTAAAAAAGTTATTTCCTACTTAAAAAAATAATAAATCTCTATGAGTAAAACCTATCTGTGATAACACAGGAGTGTTATCTGCATTTAGTTTCAAAATAATTAAACATGATTTATAATCAGTGGTAGATTAAGACCAGATCCTCTGTGCTTGAGGATCCAGGCTCTGTCACTGCAGAGGACCTGCCCAGCTAAGGGCAGTTGATGGTTATGGAATTCTTCTCTAAAGACGTCATCTATTCAGGATCTGACTGTTAGTTCTTGTCCTTCCATGCAAGAAAACTTCCTTAGCTCTTAAGTTTTTGTCTACTGACTGAGTCAAGGGCATTGCCCTACTGAGCATATTCTGGAAATTCTGTAAGATGATATGGTCGGTGAAGCAGAACTACTACAGGTGGAAGAAATCCCTTTCTCTCTCTTATTCCACAAAAGTATGTGAAAGGTGGGTGGGAATCCAGCCCCCATAACTTCAGCCTTTCAGAAATGATGCATTCTCCTTACAAGATCTTCCTTTCTGCATTCTCTCTCTGAATTGGCTGCTATATAACATAGCTTCCTGCACCCTGCTTCCTGTTATAATGGTGGTAACAGAGGCACTAGAAAGTGACTGTACTACTATGTGGTGGTGGGCTGCAGAGCGGGAAAATGTTCAATGACTTTAAAAACAAATTCAGAAAACAAAACAGGCTACCCTTTAAATTAATTAAAAGAGAGCTATGTCTACAATTTCAACTGTTCTTGAACTACAATGCAACCATTTAATATCTAGAGGTCATATTATGCCATTCATGTGCAAAAGTTCCTACTTAAATAAAAAAAAGAACAACATGATATGCCCCAATGAAATTAACAAAAACAGGTAATGGAAAAATAATGTGTGTCAAGCTGCCACCAATCTTACCTGTGCAACCTCAATGAAGTCAGAATTCACTCAAGTCTTGTGGAGCTAAGCCAACAAAAGTGCAGTGAAACTTCTGACAGCATTTGCCCTAGAATTCCCTGTAGACCTTCTAAAATAGACTGTAGGTATAATATTCTGCATGTGAGAAACACCACTGCAATGACTGGACTGGTTACTACATTCTAAACTAGCTGAAACTTCTAAGTGATCTTCAATGATACCACATGGAGGGCACACAGGAATAATTCATCTGGCGGTGACAAAGCACGGATAATTGGTCCATAACTCCAAGAGATCACAATCTCCTTTTTTAAAAGTTAGAAAGCAATATTTTCCTCAGGAAGATAAAAAAACATGATGTAGAGCAGCTTTTTATATTGTACATGATGCAGTGTGCTGTACTCATTTTAGCCATTACATGCTTATTACCACAAAGAAGCTAAAGTTATTGGGACAATTTCAGTTATTTAATACATCTTTTTACACTAAAGTTAGTGGAAAACACAGGAGTGAAAATTTTAACATGTAATATTTGCATAAATGTATACCACATTGCAAGTAATTCACTGATTTAAAATATATGCACACTTTCTCTTAAAAATCTTGGAGTCTCTCTTAATTTCTATGATGTACAATTATTATTTTATTTAAATGTGCCTAGATGTTGCCTAGTTGTATTGTTTTACGTTAATGGAACTCTCTTTTCTGAGTTTTTAGTGGACATCTTCATGTAGTGGTTATTTTCATATTCGTTGCTGGATCATTGAGCAGTTCACACGTACCTATACAGGGCAAGTATTTATAAACATAACTTATCACAAAAATGTTAATAAAATAATGTCAGTTGCAAAAAGAACACAAAGTCATTCAACCTAATCAGGCCATTCAGAGTGCCTCACTTGAAAAAGAAGCTTTTCTTGAAAAGCCAGCTGCTCCTCTCTGCTTTAAACAAGAAAAAGCCACACAATGCAGAATTCAGAAAAAAAATACATTAAAATACTTCCATCATTTACATCGGTACATACAAACATTGTTTAATCAAGGACTGTATTGGTGGTGTTCTAGGAGCCTCAAAGCTGCACTTCAGTTGCATAAAATGGAGCAGGCTCTGATGACTCTCATCTTTAATATGATAGATGTTGCTGCTGCCAACTGCCGTCTCTCAGCATTCGGTGTGGCCTCCAATTTACAAGCAACTCTGCACAGAGGGACTCCTGCACCCACATGGAATCCCATGCAAGTCTGATTGTATTTTGGCGTCACTGCCATGAATTTATACTGCATGTTGAGACTACCACCCCATGTTAATGATGAACGTGGTCATCGGCTACATTTGTATAGCTAGCTCTTTGGGGATATTGGTCCCAGAACCACACTTTGACTACCCAGGTTTACACAAACTGTTTTCAGAGGATATTGAGTAAAATGAAAAAAACAGCTGCAAGAAATCTCTAGAGTGAGATACTTGTCAAATCAACTTTTTGCATCACTTCTTCACAATACACTCTGTGCAATCTCACTGGTGCTTTAATTGAATTGCTTCAAAATATGTACCTGATAAGAGTATTCCAGACTTTGTCCAACCACTTACCTTTGAAGAAGCAGTCTTCATTGTGAACGATGGTAACCTTTTGCTTTTTCAAGCAGGCAGCCCTGTGCACTTCACAATGGTTTTTATAGAATTCTCCATCAGAACCACACACAGGCTTGTAGTGCGATTTGCAGTGTTCCATGCATGTACATTCAGCTTGGCCAATCTCTCTGTTAACAACACAGTGCCTACCTAGACCGCAGTATTTATTTTCACAAGATCCAAAGGGGCCATCCTGATCAACGTGCCCTGAGGAAAAGAAAAAAAAAAGATGATGAATTTATATGTAATCATCTGACAACCAGGACAATATATAACACCTGGCCTGCAGGTTTTCTTTGAAAACAGAAATCGGAGCCCTATGAACCTAATATAAATTGTTTCATATCTTAGTAGAAAGAATTGTCTTGTTATGTGCATGGGTGAGAATTGTGACATGAAAAAGCATAGTTCTGCAATCCACCGAGTAGGTTACTCTATAAGGGTTACTACGAATGGGGAACTGTTTTACTTTAAATCCCCTGATTTTATCAAGTCAGTATCCTCTGAATATTTTAAGGCTGTTTGCATACTTTGTATAAGAAGTGAGAACCCAGTTATAATGCAATGTCCTATTGGGAGAATACCTGCAGCCAAATAGGATGTTTAAGGTTTCTGAAAGAGGCAGACTTTAGAATACCAGTGTTTAGAAAATTAGGAAATGTAATCTCTGGCTGATGAAGAAACAATGATATACCATAGCATAAGAAGAGTTAATGACAATATACTGCAGATAGTCTGCAGTTCTTTTGTTAAGTAAATTGTAATCATAAGACCAATTAGCAATACTTTTAAATTCCACTCCTGTTCTCACTATAATTTCAAGAAGCTTGAAAATAATGTATTTCTCCCATGCCCTATAGGAATTATTTGTTGTATGCACTTACTTTATTTAAATATTCTGCATTTAAGCCAACCCTCAGTCAATTGCAATTGTGGGTCCTCATTTTCTTTTTTTTTTTTTAAACTCTGAGCCTCAGTAGAATATTTTAACACTAACTTCCAACTTAATAGCCACTTTTGGAGGAGCTGATTTTACTCGTGTGTGGAAACTTCATTTTAAATGGCAGCTGTGAACCAAATTGAGGGATGAAGAGTAATGTTTGTTCTTAAAAGTATTGACATCTGAATATTTCAAGAAAGGAATTCACTATTAAAAAAAATCAAAACACTCTATTGTCACTAGTTCTTTCCCCTTCTCTCACCTACCTTCCTATTAAGAAAAATAACCACTTTTCCCACCAGATTAGGATAGCCACTTCCTTCCCCTCATTTGCTCTTTGCCTTCTTTCTCAGACCAACCCATTTCTCTAGTCTCTCTTCCTCATTTGCTCCTCTCTTCCCCCCACTTCTCTTCTGTATTCCTTACTGCTCACATACTCTGTCCCAATTATCCCGTTCTGATTTTCTCTTCCTTATTCTCCACTGTTTTGTATGCTATCATCTGTCCCCTTCTCTCCCATTTGCTTCTCTAGTGCATACATAATGTCCATCCTTAAAAAAACCAAAATGAGATCTTAACCAAGCATTCTCAAAACTATGATACCCACATGAGGAAATAAGGAAACAAATCAACAGAACCAGACGTGTACCCAGAAGCCTCCTGCTGCAAGACAAGCCCAAGAAAGAAACCAACAGAACTCCACTGGCCATCACCTACAGTCCTCAGCTTAAACCTCTCCAACACATCATCAGTGACCTACAACCCATCCTGGACAATGATCCCTTGCTTTCACAGACTTTGAGAGGCAGGCCAGTCCTCGCCCACAGACAACCCACCAACCTTAAGCATATTCTCCCCAGCAACCCCCACCACACCATAGTAACTCTAACTCAGGAACCAATCCATGCAACAAACCTAGATGCCAACTCTGCTCACATATTTACACCAGCAACGCCATCACAGGACCTAACCATATCAGCCACAACATCACTGGTTCATTCACCTGCACATCCACTAATGTTATATACGCCATCATGTGCCAGCAATGGCCCTCTGTTATGTACATTGGCCAAACTGGACTGTCCCTACATAAAAGAATAAATGGACACAAGTCAGATATTAGGCCTGGCAATATACCAAAACCTGTAGGAGAACACTTTAACCTCCCTGGACGCACAATAGCAGATCTTAAGGTGGCCATCCTGCAGCAAAAAAACTTCAGGACCAGACTTCAAAGAGAAACCGCTGAGCTTCAGTTCATTTGCAAATTTGACAACATCAGCTCAGGATTAAACAAAGACTGTGAATGGCTAGCCAACTACAAAAGCAATTTCTCCTCCCTTGGTGTTCACACCTCAACTGCTAGAAGAGGGCCTCATCCTCCCTGATTGAACAAACCTCATTATCTCTAGACTGATTTTTGCCTGCATATTTATACCTGCCTCTTGAAATTTCCATTACATGTGTCTGACGAAGTGGGCATTCACCCACGGAAGCTTATGCTCTGAAACATCTGTTAGTCGATAAGGTGCCACAGGACTCTGTTGCTTTTTATAGATCCAGACTAACATAGCTACTCCTCTTATACTTGCAACCTTGAAAACAGTATCTCTACTCCACATATGTGAGATCCACAGTGATCATTCAAAGTATTTACAAAATCAGACCTTCAAAACAATTTTACTAATATGTTGGCAAATTAGCCAAAAAGTGCTAAATAGAGCAGAAAAGGGCTGCAAGACTGAAAGGTTTTGGTGCAGGTTTTACTATAGTATCTCTAGGGCAATCGTTTTATAAAATAACAATATTCCTCTGTTGTCTATAGAACAAGGCCTTTATTTTTCTGCTCCACTACTACCTATGCTGATGGTTTAGATACTTATGTCAGGTAGTGAGCATGAGAGCCCACTTTACTCTTTACAAGGCCTGCAAAGAGCAGTGGAAGGGGTGAATCCTTTTCCTCACACAGAAAATAACCTGATAAATTGCAGCTATGGATCCCACACAAGGGAAGAGTAGCAGCCTAATATGTCAAGTAGGCTTCAAGCTGAGTATCAGTGATGTGAAAAAAAAAACCTGGATACAGTGCGCATTTACAGTATAACATCAAATCTGATATTCCTAAAACTAGCAATTCAGATAAACTGGTTGCATTAGAAAATTAGCCATTTTTAGGAGTTAATGATCTGTTTTACACCACATGCAAACATATAGATTCTAAGTAGCTTCAATACAATTAAACAAAATGTAATTAATCCATACAAGCATCCGTTTGGATCTCATATTATGTAAATGAATGGTGAGAACATGGCCTTTCTGACTGTAATTATCCATGACTAATGTAAAACATAGTTCAGTCTCAGATTAAATCAATTTAATCTGATTATCATGACTAGGTATATATTCAGTTGTCATTATACACTAAATGAATTGCAATCAGGAGCAACCAATAACTTTGCATAATTTACTCTTTTTAAAAGATATATTTTCACTCTAAATCATGCCAACTCTTACAAGTCTTCTTTTTAAAAAAATCTACTACAAGACTTCATATCACTGGAATGGTTTACTATATAGATATTAAAAACCCACAAACAATTGTATCAAAAAGGCTGATAGGAAAAATAACCCATACAAGAAGAAAAACAGAACTGCCATGTAGACTATACAATATTCACTATCCCATAACATCAATAATAATAAACACAAGAAAACACCTCTCTTTATTGGAATAACCCAGTGCGGGGTTCTGCAAATTCCATCAGGCTCCCCCTACAGATGTTTTTTAGTGGTGTTTTTAGAGTTTGCTTTTCACTCCCAGAATGAACAAGACGTTAGTTCCCAAAGTGGTACATGCTACAAACTCTTTCCTGGCTCTCTGCCCCTTTGTAACTCTTTCCCAGTCCCGCTCCAGATTCATGCTGGACTCTGCCAGCCAATATCCCCAGTGGTCTTATAGTGAGAGGAAAAAAGAGGAGTGTCAAAGGCAATACTGCCTTAGATATCATAAAATTGATGTTCTACTATGAAAATTGATAACTTCATACTCAACATATATGCTCCCTGAGTGCATTCAGTCTCATGCCGACTTCAATGACTAAAATATGTTTTTATTACTTTTTACAATCACCTTGTTAGTCCTATAGAACAAATACAGCTAAGACTTGGGTTCTTTCCTTTCCTGTGCATCAACACAACTGGGTTTTTAAGTTTCAATAAACTGCATCTCTGCCAACCCCCTGAAGGCAATTGGTTTATACAGGTGTCACCAAGGGAATAACACAAAGGCAATGGGAAAATGAAGACACAGTTTGGCCTAAAATATTTTATTACTGGTGATGATGAATTAGAAGGAAAAAAACCCAGCCAGCCTGACTCTGAGACTTCAGGCTTTGTTCACAGGATTGGCAATTAGGAAATGTGCTCATAAACTGAACACATGTTAATTAGTTAATATTAAGAAAAAATAACCAGGGTTATCCATTAAGCCATTGTAGACAGCTGCTTTTCAGAAGAGAACCACACTAATTTAGGTGGAGATTTACCACAGGGCATGGTAATGACACATGGAGATAACACAACCCATTGGCCCCCTGTCTCCTATATGTGTCTGCCCCCTTCCCGACTTCACATATGGATCCCTAGGGAGCCCCTACAGAGGGGTTTCTGCAGGGACAGGGGAAGGGTTGTGAAGTAACGCCCTGGGTACAGTCCCCCTTAGGGATCTGCTAGTTTGTTTGTTTTTTTCCAAGCAACTTTTGCCCTGAAAGCCATTCTTTAAATTGATTTTGCTATACACTGAGAACTTAAAAGGTACAAAATACTTGCAACTTATCCACATATTAATGGGAAAATACTCTTTATATTTGGTTTTTAAATTACCCAGGATGATGAGTCCCTCCGAATAAAAGTTATCCCCTAGTATTTTCTATAGCTTTATTTTTCTTCTCCACCTGGAGACTTACAAACACAATATATCTCCCAACCAGTTGGTCAGTTCCATTATCCAAACAATGATCTCCCCACCCCCACTCTGAACAATGTTGCTTCCTTTTCCTTAAAAAAAAGGAAAGAACTTTAACGGATGCTCCAAAAATATTTCAAAATAGTTAAATGCATATGATAGTATCACATTAAAACTAGGCAAATTTGTAAAATGGGAAATTGGTCTTGTTCCAGTGAATGGGGAAGGTCCAAACAATATAAAGTCATTTACCTAAAGTAAATGCAATGAAAGCAGCTGCATTTTCGTTTTGGAGACCATATATGTAAGAGATAGCATGTAACCATGGAAATTTGCATTGATGCGACAGATCCTTTTGCTGCATTATGTTACACCCATTTGGGGGTACAACTTAAGTTTGCATGTGGTCTTTAATGTGTGATACTTCTAATATATCTCTACATTCCATTGGTATTCAACATACATGGGAGGAACTCACTAGCCAGACTGGTTTTAATGGGTACAATTTTCAAAAACACCTAAGTAACTTTGAAGGTTTGGTGCTTATGAAAATTTTACCCAACATGCCAAGAAATTACTACTATGGGTGGGCATTAGATATTAGCTGATAAAAGTTCATGGAAATCCAAATTCCTTATATAACCACTAACCTCAAATAAAGTAACATTTTTCAGAATTTGAGACTACTTTATAGACTAGGTCATGCACACAGATAACAAAATTATGGGACTCCATCCCGTGAAGGGATAGAATTGTTGTAGTGTGAAGCCAAAGTCTATAAATCATTATTATTTCTGCTTTCTGAATTAAAAGATGAAGATCAGAGACTGACAATTGTTCTGAATTATTGAACTATGTGTGGAGACTTAACAATGTATAGTGCAGCATACTGCTGTGCAAGTAGAGACTGAAGTGAGACTTCGCTTGGAATTTGATTTTAGTAATGTAATTGACTCTGATACCTGAAAGCAAAAGGCCAACTAAATAGCTTCTTCAGGACAAAGGAAAATAATATATATAATGCATATCTCATATCTACTATATGCCAGAAGTAACATTCATACACGGAATTAAACAAACAAGCTCTCTCTCCTAATTGAAGACCACATTATTAGTTTGCAGAGAAGACCTTTTTATCAACTCTTTGCTTTATACTACTAACCATAATTATTCTAATATATAGAATGGAACAATACTCATTAACTTGAACAGGGTGAGGATTTCACCCACAGTCTTGATCTGGAATTCATTTGTTATTGAATGGCCACAGTATATTTAAAAGGAGCACCGGAAATAGCTTTGTAGGTTTTAATTTGAATTTAGAAGATGACAGCATATTTTCTAATGACCTTCATAAAAGAAGTAACAGTGTACATTATTTTAAATTTATGTATTATACAATAGTATGTTTTGAAGTATAACACTTCATAGATTTGTTTTTAAAAAGAAGGCCATTGACTTGTGCTTACTGGTCACATATGGCAAAAAAAATGAAAGAGAAAGAATCCCACACTTTTCAAATAAGGTAGTATGAGGCTCACAATAACTCAACTCTAAATCTACACTAAAGTATGTCCCAAAGCCTGAAAATGTAAACAAACTTATAGGTACTAAGAAGCAATAGGAAAATAAAAAATAAATAAAAAAATATTTTTTAAAAATTGTGATACATAAAATAAATAAGAATTGTGGTACAATAAACATGTGAGTTAATGTTATCTATAGAAATAAAGACTTGATCCTGAGCATTGAAGTCAATGCAAGCCTTACTGTGTGCAGGATCAAACCCAACAATCAATAAAAGGTGCAAGGCTCTCACAACCTTCTTAGAACATTCTTTCCCTGAGAACATCGAAAGAAAAGGGAAAACCAGTTTATCAGTAAGTGCTATGTCTGAATAATACATCGAGAGGAAAGTGGTGTGCAGTACTATTTTAAAGAATTACTGAGCCAATTGTTTCCCCAGATGCATACTTACATCTCTCTCATTGAATCCAGTGAAACACACATGTGCAGCGGAGGGAAGAATTAGATAAAAGAGCCCAGATGTTTTGAATTGCCTAAGTAAGGGGCATTTTTAGTGGCAGATGAAAACACTGACATTCTGATATCAAGAAATGATAATTTACTGTATATTGGACCCAAATCTGATGGTAAAGAGATATGCATAGTGATCAATGACCCTCTGGTCTATCTATACATGTAATCTATATTATTACCCTGCTATCACAGTAAGCCTCCAAAATATGTATATTGCGTGGGGGGAGGAAATGTACCTGTTAATTAGGCAACTAGCTAACTTTTAACTAGGTCATTTATCTATTAACACTGAAGCATTTTGTGGGTAACTTCTGCTAGATAAAATATCCTTTCCTCACACCTACCACACACAGATTTCTAAATTATGTCAGAGTCTGGTTTAAACCCAGAAAGACAAGTAAAGTATTGGGGATGAAATTTCATCATTAATCCAGTTAATTCACCTAGGTAGCACAGCACAATGGAATTTTAATATTATCATGCACCGTTTGAAAAGATTCCCTGCAACACTTAGGCACAATAAACCAGCCAAAGACTCTTGAGGCTAAATTCTGCTCTCAGTTACAATTATAGTGATTGTACTGGTGTAACTGAGTGAATATGTTGACTACAGAATGAAAGTAGTCCCCAAAATTTGAATTTGATGGGCTAACCACATTCTCTATTCAGACAGGTAGATGTGTCACTGTATTGGTATTTCTAAAGTAAAGTTGGGTCAGTTACAAGCCTCTAATGGACCTAAGCTTTAATATCCCCTGAAGAGGCACCATTCTTAAATGAGCAGGAGGTTAAAGCCTTGCACATCAATGTCTTATCAAAAGTGTAGCTTATGTTCATGTAATTGCTGGACTAAACAACCCACATGAGACTCCACAGCTGTCTGGTCAATAGTTTTCTATGCCTTCATGTGACCTATAAACTGTCAGTTATAAATAAGATATATTATGTAGATTTTGGACATTCCCCAGCAGACTGTGAATCCATAAAAAATGAATACAATACACTTGAACATACATAAAAGTTCCCATCTGAAACAGATATAATATTGATAATATTATTTATTTAACAAGCTATTCAAGTGCAATTCATTTTAACTTCCTCATAGAAGTTAGAAATGGTCTATATTAGTTTCACACAACACAGTCAAATAGGAATTGCTTTTAAAGATTTGAGTAAGTTTACAAGATAAACCACAGAAACAGAATACTGCAAATTAATGTTCTGCACTAGCAAGTAATCTCCACTGATCTTGAAATGCAGTAGGTTCACTCCATGTTCCCATAATTTCCAAGAGTTGGCATGATTTAGAGTGAAAATATATCTTTTAAGAAGAGTAAATTATGCAAAGTTATTGGTTGCTCCTGATTGCAATTCATTTAGTGTATAATGACAGCTGAATGTATACCTAGTCATGATAATCAGATTAAATTGATTTAATCTCAGGCTGAACTATTAGTCATGGATAATTACAGTCAGAAAGGCCATGTTCTCACCATTCATTTGAAACAACCAGCTGAGAAGACTTACAGAAAGAGCACCACTGTGCTCAGACGTAAATGTAGACTGATGTCCTTCAAGTAGTTTCAAGACAATAATTAATTAAATGATATTATATTCCTGGTTGCATCTAATATTTACTGTGTTCCTTCATATTTTGTCTTAAAAATGTTTATTTTTCAATTATGTTAAACCAGTGATGAGCAACAGACATCTAAAGCAAAATTGGAAGTGACACACTTGCCTCACCACAGATACAGGGACCACCGGTATTCAAATAAGTGGAGTGCTTTTCACTAGCAGCACAGCATGCAAGCCTTCAGTCTGCCAACTTTGCTTTACCCAGTGTCACCAAGTAATGGAAGGAAACATGCATCACAATCATTACAGTTTTGAAAAAGGTCATATTGTGAACAACATTTACCTGAAATATCACTTAACAAAAATCTCAGAGGCCTCGATTAGTTATACCACACAGTCAATGCTACCTATATAGTACATTCAGTACACAAAATTAAGAATAGATTAGTTAGAATTAAGGTCAATAGTTTAAACTTTGACAAAACTCTGAATGAAATCATTAGGATTTTCATCTTAGCTGAGATTTAATAAAAACAAATTAGCAAGGACTTTACAATTTGGTCTTAGGCCTGGTCTACACTAGGAGTTTATGTCGAATTTAGCAGCGTTAATTCGACTTAACCGTGGACCCGTCCACACCAGGAAGCTAATTAGTTCGACCTAGAGGGCTCTTTAGTTCGAATTCTGTACTCCTCCCCGACGAGGGGAGTAGCGCCAAATTCGACATGGCTATGTCGAATTAGGCTAGGTGTGGATGGAAATCGACCTTAGTAGCTCCGGGAGCTATCCCACAGTGCACCACTCTGTTGACGCTCTGGACAGCAGTCCGAGCTTGGATGTTCTGACCAGCCACACAGGAAAAGCCCTGGGAAAATTTGAATTCCTTTTCCAGTCTGGCCAGTTTTAATCTCATTTCCTGTGTGGACGTCGGGGCGAGCTCAGCAGCACCGGCAACGATGCAGAGCTCTCCAGCAGAGGAGTCCAGGCAATCTCAGAATAGAAAGAGGGCCCCAGCATGGACTGACAAGGAAGTCTTGGATCTGATCAGTGTGTGGGGCGAGGAGTCTGTGCTTTCGGAGCTGCGCTCCAAAAAACGGAATGCAAAGACCTACAAGAAGGTCTCCAAAGCCATGAGAGACAGAGGATACAGCCGGGATGCAACGCAGTGCCGCGTGAAAATCAAGGACCTGAGACAAGGCTACCAGAAGACCAAAGCGGCAAACGGACACTCCGGAGCCCAGCCCCAGACATGCCGCTTCTACAAGGCACTGCATGCCATTCTCGGTGGGTCTGCCACAACTGCCCCACCAGTGACCGTGGACTCCGACGATGGGATAGTGTTGACGGCCAGTTCCTCAGCGATGTTCGTGGACGGGGAAGATGAGGAAGGAGATGAGGAGGAGGAGGCAGTCGACAGCGCTTACAACGCTGGTTTCCCCGACAGCCAGGATCTCTTCATCACCCTCACGGAGATCGCCTACCAACCCTCCCCAGCAGTTACCCCGGACCCTGAATCAGGGGAAGGATCAGTCGGTAAGTGCTTTAAACATGTAAACTTTTATTATTAATGTAACAGGAATCTGAACTATGTGAAAAGGAGGTCTATATATATGGGGATAGAACAGAAATCCTCCTGGGAGATCTCCACGAAGCTCTCCTGGAGGTAATCGAAAAACCTCCGCATGAGGTTCCAGGGAAGAGCTGCCTTATTGGGTGCCCGTGGTAGCACACTTTTCCGCGCCAGGCTATCCTCAGGTACTCTGGGAGCATTGCCTCCATGAGCATGGCAGCATAGGCCCCTGGTTTGTGCTGGCTTTCACGCAGCATGCGCTCTCTATCTCCTTCAGTGACCCTCCTCAGGGTAATCTCGCTCGGTGACTCCTGCATCTAATTAGGGAAATTACTGTAATGTTACGCCTGGTCCAAAGTATTTTTAATAAATCTCCAGACAGACGGCGTAGCAGAGACTCAGCACGCTGCTGCGTGACAAGCGTAACGGAAAGCCAAAGAATCAAATGGACGCTCATGGAGGGAGGGAGGGGGGACTGAGGACGCAAGCTATCCCACAGTTCCTGCAGTCTCCGAAAAGCATTTGCATTCTTGGCTGAGCTCCCAATACCTGTAGGGTCAAACACATTGTCCGCAGTGGTTCAGGGCATAGCTCGTCAATGTACCCCCACCTCCCACCCCCAGAAGGAAAAGAGTCTCTTGACTCTTTTAAATGTCACCCTATGTGTACTGAATGCTGCTGGTAGACGCGATGCTGTGGCACTGTACTGTAGCATCCTCCCGCCCCGCCTCATGGGTGGCTGACGGTACAATATGACTGATATCCGTCGTCATCATCAGCCTTGTGGCAGATGGTGTAGTGCAATACAACTGCTATCCATCCTCATCATCAGCCCAGGAGTGCTACTGCTTCCCAGTAGACGGTACAGAACGGCTAGTAACCGTCTTCATCATAGCAACAGGGGGCTGAGCTCCATCAGCCCCCGCCCTTCATGTGTAAAGAAAAGATTCTGTACTGCCTGGACTATCATAGCAGCAGGATGCTGGTCTCCTCTCCCCCACACTGCTTAATGTCCTGTCTGGACTATCATAGCAGCAGGAGGCTGCCTTCCCCTCATTTCATTTCACTGACAAGTCACTGTTTCTTATTCCTGCATTCTTTATTACTTCAGCACACAAATGGGGGGACACTGCAACGGTAGCCCAGGAAGGCTGGGGGAGGAGGGAAGCAACAGGTGGGGTTGTTGCAGGGGCACTCCCTGTGAATGGCATGCAGCTCATCATTCCTGCATGATCTGACACGGAGCAGCTGTGCTCTCTGGTTCTCTGATACACTGGATCTCTAGTACACTTGCCCCATATTCTAGGCAGGACTGATTCTATTTTTAGATACCATAAAGGAGGGATTGACTCGGGGAGTCATTCCCAGTTTTGTCTTTTGCGCCCCCGGCTGATCTCGGCCAGGGGCACCTATGACAGCAGCAGAAGGTATAGTGCAATAGGACTGGTAACCGTCATCTCATCGCCAATTTACAATGGCATGGTTGACAGTACAGAACGGCTGCTAACCATCTCTGCTGTCATGCAAACGCAAATGAATGCTGCTGAATCGCCTCTGTCCGCGGCATCTAGTACACATACGGTGACAGTGACAAAAGGCAAAACAGGCTCCATGGTTCCCACGCTATGGCATCTGCCAGGGCAATCCAGGGAAAAAGGGCACGAAATGATTGTCTGCCGTTGCTTTCCCGGAGGAAGGAATGACTGACAACAGTTACCCAGAACCACCCGCGACAATGATTTTTGCCCCATCAGGTACTGGGATCTCAACCCTGAATTCCAAGGGGCGGGGGAGGCTGCGAGGGGGTGGAACAGGGGCAGAGTTTGTGCTTTCCGGATTGCCTGCAGCAGGAGTGCGCACGAGATAGGTGCTATGCATGGTCATGTTCACAGAGACAGAATAGACTGTGTTCATTGTTCGCAAAAATATATCTTTGCAAGGAATTCACTCCCTTTTTCCCCATCACACAGCTTCGACTGTCTCCAGACCTGCCCCAGCATCCCCCACACAGAGGCTGGCAAAGATAAGGCGGCGAAAGAAAAAGACACGGGACAAGATGTTCGCTGAACTTATGGGCTGCTCCCGAGCCGAGGCGGCCCAGCAGAGCCAGTGGAGGGAGAACCTCTCTCAGTACCAGCGCTCACACAGCGAACGGGAGGAGAGGTGGCGTGAGGAAGACAAGCAGGCGACTCAAACGCTGCTTGGACTAATGAGGGAGCAAACGGACACGCTCTGGCGCCTTGTGGATGTTCTGCAGGACCACAGGCAGGAGGACAGAGCCCCCCTGCAGTGTATCTGCAACTGCCCTCCCCCGCCACAAAGTCCCATACCCCCATCACCCAAAATAACAAGGAGGGGCGCCAGGGGCCGTGAAAACTGTCACTGCACCCCAGCAGAGTGCTCAAGTACCCAAAAGCTCCCATTCCCTAAATTTTGAGAAGTCCTTCCCTTCCAGACTCACCCAAGCCCCAATCCCAGTTTCATCCCCTAACTGTCTAGTTGATTATTAAAAATACTTTGCTGTTAATTACTGTTTCCGTCATGTTTTTGTACAGAAGACTGTGTTTGAAGGGGGGGTGGGGAAGGGGGTTGGTAATTGCATAGGACAGTCACCTTTACCAGGGTACAGACACGGGGGCAGGATCAGCAGCAGGTCACACACACAGTGCAGTCAGTAGGCACCCTGGTCGGTATGGGAGGTGGTTTCCATGTTCTGTGTGGGTGGGAGGGTACGTGACTTTGTAGCGGGGGAGGGCGGTTACAGATCTTATGCAGCAGTCCTTGTCCTGGACCACAGAGCCACGCAGCAGGGGAATCTGTAGCCGTCCTCCTCCACAACAAGAACACATAGCCCCCGCACACAGAGTCCCAAAAAGGAGAGATGGCAGGCTCCGTTGAAACAACCAGTCCGGCACTGCGGACCGCTCTTGGAGCAGGAGCCTGTCATTCCTCGAGTTTAGAGGCGGTCTTTACATCACCGCACACCCTACCCAGCACAGTCTGCGTCCCAGTTTCAACCCTTTAACGCAAAGTCATTAATAAAGAAATCTTTGTTAAGTAACAATGGAACATGTATTTTATTTTTACACGTGTGTTGGAAGGGGGGAAACGGGGTGAACGGTGTATGTAACTGCAGAGGATAGTCAACAGTAACTGGGTAAAGAAACAGGGGCAGGTTCGGCTTCTCTGTAAAGAAACTGAACAGTCACAGGTCACGCTGCTCGCTGAGGAACTTAGCTTTCAAAGCCTCCCGGATGCACAGCGCTTCCCGCTGAGCTCTTCTAATCGCACGGGTGTCTGGCTGAGCGTAATCAGCAGCCAGGCGATTTGCCTCAACCTCCCATCCCGCCATAAAGGTCTCCCCCTTGCTCTCACAGAGATTGTGGAGCACACAGCAAGATGGAATAACAACGGGGATATTGGTTTCGCTGAGATCCGAGCGAGTCAGTAAGCTTCGCCATCTCCCCTTGAGACGTCCAAAAGCACACTCCACCACCATTCTGCACTTGTTCAGCCGGTAGTTGAAGAGTTCCTTGTCGCTGTCCAAGGCGTCTGTATAGGGCTTCATGAGGCAGGGCATTAGCGGGTAGGCTGCGTCCCCGAGGATCACTGTAGGCATCTCCACATCCCCAACAGTTATTTTGTGGTCCGGGAAGAAAGTACCTTCCTGCAGGCGTCTAAACAGACCAGAGTTCCTGAACACACGCGCGTCATGAACCTTGCCCGGCCACCCGACGTTGATGTTGGTAAAACGTCCCTTATGGTCCACCAGTGCTTGCAGCACCATTGAAAAGTAGCCCTTTCAGTTAATATACTGGCTGGCCTGGTGGGCCGGTCCCAGGATAGGGATGTGAGTTCCATCTATAGCCCCACCGCAGTTTGGGAATCCCATCGCGGCGAAGCCATCTATGACGACCTGGACGTTTCCCAGGGTCACTACCTTTGAGAGCAGGAGCTCAACGATTGTGTGGGCTACTTGCATCACAGCAACCCCCACGGTAGATTTGCCCACGCCAAAGTGGTTCGCTACTGACCGGTAGCTGTCTGGCGTTGCAAGTTTCCAGAGGGCTATGGCCACTCGCTTCTGCACAGTCAGGGCTGCCCGCATCCGGGTGTCCTTGCGCTTCAGGGCAGGGGACAGCAAGTCACACAGTTCAAGGAAAGTGCCCTTACGCATCTGAAGTTTCGCAGCCACTGTGATTCATCCCAGACCTGTAGCACTATGCGGTCCCACCAGTCCGTGCTTGTTTCCAAGGCCCAGAATCGCCGTTCCACAGCATGAACATAACCCATTGCCACCATGATCTCCACGGCGCGGGATCCCGTGCTTTGTGAGAGGTCTGTGCCACTCTGACATTTCATGTCCTCACCGTGCTGCCGGAGCCTCCTCGCCCGATTTCTCAGCAGCTGACTGTGGAAGAGGTGGATGATAAGGTGCGAGGAATTGACAACGGCCATACGTGCAGCGATGATCGCAGCGGGCTCCATGCTCGCAGTGCTGTGGCGTCCGCGCTGTCACTGACCAGAAAAGTGCGCGAACAGATTGCCCGCCGGCGCTTTCAGGGAGGGAGGGCGGGAGTGACAGTTCAATGATGACAGTTACCCAAAAGCACCCTTGACACATTTTTTCCCCCAGCAGGCATTGGGGGCTCTACCCAGCATTCCAATGGGCAGTGGGGACTGCGGGAACTGTGGGATAGCTGCCCACAGTGCACCGCTTCCAAAGTCGACGCTTGCCCCGTTAGTGTGGACTCACAAAGTCGAATTAATGTCCTTAGTGTGGATACACAAATTCGACTTCGTAAGGTCGATTCCACAAATTCGACTTAAGTTGAATCGAACTACTCTTGTAGTGTAGACATACCCTTAGTAGTAGTAGTAGTAGTAGTAGTAGTAGTAAACTATGGTATCTCAAAAATTAGGGGCGTACTAATTTTTCTTGAATGTTGACTTTAAATGCCAAGCATGGATTCTTACCTAGGGCCCACTGCATATTTAGTATGTGCATACAACTCCCATTTGGATTAAATAAATGCACACATCAAAAGTGAGTATAATCAGGATTTTAGACTCTTCCACTGAATCAGCATCAATCATAAGGCAAGTCATTCAGTCTTTCTCTGCTATATTTCAACTTATTGTAACATTATACTAATATTATATTAGTGAGGTATAAAACTGATGTTTTAAATTTCTTTGAGCCCTCCCTCCCTCCCTCCCTAGTGGAACAGTTTGCAGCTGCTTTCAAACAAAGCTCCCCATGAGTGTCTGTTAGCAGAAATGACAGTTTACAGTGAACTGCATAATATGGTTGAAAGTTACAAACAAAATACAGCACTATAACTTTGCAGAAAAAACTAAGAACTCAGTAGATGTGAGACTGTTGGTCTGGTGCTGCCACATTTCAGGCATCATGAAAGTGGAGAAAGAGAAAAAAATGGAACGAAGAGTCAAGAGGGTAAGAAAAATATAAAGTAATTTCTAAGCTGTCTTTACAATTTCAGAGTCAATAGAATTTTGAAAGAAAAATATTATTTTTACCAATACAAGAGCAGAGTTGATATATACCGTTTCTACTTCATACTAGTGGAAGGATGATCTTAAAAATGCTAGGGGACATAAAATGTTCTGTCATCTCTCCATCACCTAGCTGGAGCAAAAGTAGTCTCATGAAAAACAATCTTTTGGGAATATTAAAAAGGGTAAGAGAGTCCCGTGAAATCACTACAGTAACACCATCCAGAAAGAGCAGCAAAATGCATTTGTACACTTTGTAAGCTTATAGATTGCTTCCATCATTTCTAACGAGCCCAGAGTAGAACAGGATCTTTCCAACAAATTCAGTCTGCATCATCATCAATAGAAGTATATCATTCTGCCTGGAAAGGTCTATGGATATTACCAGAAGACTACTTGCTCAAATAAGAAGTTGGAAACCTGCTGGAAGCAGCTCTGACAAAAATTAATTACTATTCACTTCCTGAATTTCTCATCATCAAGCAAGCACTCAGAAGCTGCTCCTAGTTGCATGAGGACAGACTGAAGAATCCTGCTTAAGGGAGTCAGGTCTGTGGATAATGAGTACTTTGACACTAGTTCATCTCTATAAGTTAATTTCAGGTTATCACAAATCCATAACGTAATTGTGTATGTGCTGCCATCAATTATTCATTTTATTACAGAAGTATATTAATGTTGTTCACACATCATGTAAAAGTGAATTCAAAGGAGCCATATGACTCCTTAACTGGTATTTCTAGTTGTTTATTAAAAGAGCTGCAGAATTAGAAATCCTATTTCTATAATGTATGTTTCCCTGTTCACTGAACTTAAATGTGTATGGTCTTTTTAAATTCTGGGGGAAAAAACTGAGTGCCCCACAAATTCCCAACTGAAATAAGACAAAGAAACTTTTCAATCTATTGTTTATTGTTCAATATAGAATCTTGTTTCTTAGAGCCAGGCTCTTGATGAGAAGAAGAAAGGGGGAAAAAATGAGTTGAGAATCACTCAGCAGAACTGACCTACTTTGAATTTTTCATAACAAGAGCATATACTCCCCAATGACACCTAACTCAAACAAAAAACTTTGACATCAATAGCATGCTCATGTGAGTCTCGATTTCTGGATAAAGACCCTTCAAACCTAAATGTCATTTCTAAAGGTACCATCAATGGCATTTCTGAAAATGATGTTTTAGAAGCAGAAAGATAGAATCTTCAAAGGGTTGGTTCTTCTAAAAATGGCTATTGCCCCTATGACAAGCAATGGAACATGCAACACTGATTTTTGTAGGTACTGGAATCTTCATGGCTCAGCTCTGCTCTCTTATGCAAATATGCACTGCAAAATTACTTGTCAAAACAGTTAAGAATCCATAAGATGCACAACATGTGTCTGTTTTCTATCTATAGTCTATACATTTCAGCAGATTCTGATCCTTTCGGCATAAAAAACCTAGAATTTTCTCTGATGGAATCAATTGTTGTGAAACGTCTATACTCATTAACAACTGTGATGAGCAGACCTTACTAAGGCAGAGAACATAACAAGATTTCCCCTCTCTCTATTTGGCATGAATACTGGCTGATTAAAATGAAATGTAGCTGGCAGGATAAAGTAATAGAAATATTTAATTTTGATGTATGGTAGAGACTGCGTATTTGCAAGGACATTGCGTTTTTAAAAAACATACAATAGAAGAAGTTCACATAAAGAAAGGTCTATAAAAAAAATAAAAGCTACATTTTCTGTGTTCTAAATGCTACCTGTAAAATATTGTAGTGAAGCCCATTGAAATGAGTGTAAGCAAAAGGAATAAACTATTTCTAAAGATGATGTCCTTTATTAACTGTAACAAGATGACCCAAATAACAGAACTATTGAAGATTATGTTTTCCATTTACTAATGAAAACACACTGTATCTGATAATACAATGAGGTTTTCATACTTGATGAAGAATGTTACAGAATACATTAGATGTGAAATCACATTAACAGATGTTAAGTATATAAGAATGACCTACACTCTCGGTTAGAAACCTTTCACAGTAGAGATAAATATTTCTATTCCCTTTATCCTTGTGTTCAATATGTCATAGACACTTAAAGCACAAATCAAATGAGACCCATGTCCTTCATGCTGAAAGATGAACACTTTTAAGAAAGTGCTTTGTATGGTAAATGCCAGGGGAAAGTATTTTAGATTACAGTAGAAAGGATAGTTCATGTTCCAGTCACTGGACCTACACATTCTGTATTCTAGGTGAATGTTTATGGAAGTAAAGAAAAACTGGTACTAATGCAAAACTATTGAAAAGAAATAATCCTGTGTTTTTACTTAAAACTTACTATACCAGAACCACAGATCTTAGATCTTGGCTTGCATGAAACTTTTTTTTTTAAAGCACTATAATTAAAAAAAATAGCTTCATACATTGTGCACTAAGAATAACCTTTTGCACAACAGGAAGCAATGTCACTAAATTTCACATGAATCCCACTGATTGGAAAGTTTCTACGGTTTCAACCACTCCATTTTTCACGTTCCAACTATGCATTATTAATCTCTTTTGACAAAGATAGATTTTTTTATGCAATTTTTTAAGGTTAAAATTAAATGGCAGAAATTACAATGTAGAGTATTTCTTCTAAGCTTCCTTACTAACAGAGGAGGTCTCTTCTTTTCCCAACAGTTCGAAAGCCGATAAAGAGACCTAAATAGGATGTGTGAGACCTTATTAATTCAATTTAACTTACTTCAAAATGTCAATATATTAATGTTTTCCAGAAGGTATGTATTTCTGTCAGACTGTAGTTTTATGCTTACACATGAAGAATAAAATTAAGTGACTATAGCCATATTCATTTAATTACCAAAGCAAAGAGCCAAAACCTTTGTTATGGCGTAGTTTTTTTAGTCTGCCCTGATCCTTATTGCAGTGTATACTTTGGGTGGCTGGGGGCTGATCCTATTCTTCTGTACAGAGGGGATACAGAGGCCTTGGGGTTATTGTTGTGGGAGTTTGGATTCCTTGATCCCTGTGGCAGGCTGGATCCTCCATGATCTGGTAGGAGATAGAGACAGGAAAAAAAATCTGGAAGATTGTGAAAACATGAGTTATCAGATGATTATTAAGTTAATCCCTTTGATTTCTCCATAGTTATTTCTCAAGAGTTTGGGATGTCAGTGGACAAGGGTCCTTTGTTCTTCAGTTCTTGGTGATTAATGTAAATTTGGTAATAAATAAGACTCCAAAATCATTCATGATTTCATAAGGGATGAGATCTCCAGCATTGCATGGATATTCAAAACCTGATTAGAGGACAGTGCTGAACTGGTGTTGGCATATTTGTCTCCAGCAAGGTATTCAGTGCATCATGAACAAACGGGTGATTGGGGAGGAGGTGGAATAACCATATTGCTAGTCATGCCTTAGTTGTAGATGATCTCCTGCTCCATATCTAAATCTGAACTACTGTGTTCATCTTCTATATAAACCATGGGATAGGGTGAAGGTGGGACTAGTTTTAAAGTACCTATCACCCTAGTCCAATGCAAAGACACTGGGTTCAATGAAGCTTCTCATTATCATGGTATTGAGAATCACCAAAAGGTAATTGTGTTTGGTGAATTCAATATCTGTGGAGAAGATGAATTTTCTAAGTCAGCTCAGGATTTCATGGCCATTCTGACTACTCTCAAGTATGGCTTGCAGTAGGGTTCTATTTTTTCAACATTTATATGGGGTCTGCAGATTAGTGAGGTGGTGTGTATTCCATTCTCAGTTCTGAATCATTCCTCTAGCAATTAGGTCTTTCTTCATCTGGTTGGGAAGCTGTACACTTCTTGGAGTAGGCGCCATCTCTTTTTCCTTTGTAAAGCAACATGGTGCTATATAAATAACAGTAATAATAATTAGAGGTGATGAAGATGATGCCTACAACAAAGGTTGTCTGACTCTTTCCAGTATAAACCTGTTTTCAGAAATTCATAGCTTTGGCAACCTTGCAAAATGGTCCAGCCATTTCTGAGAATGAGATTAAGGAAAATAGAGAGACAAATAGGGTGAGGTAATATCTTGTATTGGATCAACTTCTGTACCAACAGATGTTGGTCCAATAAAAGATATTAACTTACCCACCTTGTCTCTCTAATATCCTGGTACCAATACAGCCAAAATGTTGTGTACAATATTAGTAAAAATACACTGTTTTGCTCGTGTTAAAAAAAAATCTTTCAATCATTTTGATGAGAAACTCTAGAAGCTCCATGCTTTGGAGCTGGGACTTCAAATTTGGCAAGGTAATCACTTTGGTATCATGGATATGCCTTTTGCCAACCCCATGAAAATTTGTCCAAGTTTGGCCAATATCAAGCTTTTGAAATGCACAATTTGTAAAGTCCTGGTAGAGATTTGTTAAAGTTTGGCAGTTAAATTCTCCAAAGATTCCACCTCACTGAATATGCTCCATCCCTTAGCAGCTCCTATGTGCTAACCAGACTGAGTATTCACCATCGATACAAGCAACTGTGCATGCCCCATCCCAGAGGTGCAGGTCCTGAGCAGGACTTTTCTCACAATTGTTCTGCAAGTTGAGGGCTACTATGGCACCAAGCATCAGAACTTAGAGCTGGAAAACACTCTCTCCTGTGCTCTCTATTGATACCCTGGGAGCATAGAGAAGGAGGAAGCCACATGATTTAAATTCAGGGCTGTGAAGAACCTGGGTGGGGTGAGGGAGGAGGTAAAGATACAGGGCAGAGGAGTAAGGGAGGATAGGAATCTGAGGAAGAAGGAAGACAGGGATGGAAACAAAGGGGAGATGATGAAAGGAAAGCGTGTGGATGAGGATATGGGCAGAGAGGCATAATCAGGAGTAGGGAGGAGATAAACCAGAACAGGAGCTGGGTGGGAAGATAGCTGCAGGGAGGTGGGGAAGGACGGACAGAGGCAGGCACTAGGGAGGAGAAGAGGGAAAAAGAGAGAGGCTGTGTGGACAGGGGAAGAATGGTCTGTAATCACTAGAGAACACTCCTGTATGGAACCTGGAAATGAACCCATTATTCCTTAGTCTCAAAATTCCTTTGCTGGCTAGAAAATAGCTGTGAAACCCACTAGCAAAGTGTGATTCCAACCCGCTCTACTGACAGGTCTACATAGAAGATAACATTCTGTTGCTGCTAATAACTCCATTAGCTGAAGTGGTAGGCAACAGTAGTACGGATCTAAAGATTGCACAGGCAACTCCTATCTTGTGAGTGCTTGATTTGCAGCCTTAAGATTGTTTTACTTAGTTTTACTTCTTGAAGTAATTAAGCATAAGGTATATGTTAATTAGCATTAAGCATCAAAATGCAGAATTTCTCTTTGCAAGAAAGATGGCTACTATGAAGCTTTGGTTGGAAATACTCCACTTTCATACTTTAAGTTGTTGTGAACCTGATGTAAAAAAAAAATTCTGAATCATAATCATAAGGATGTTAAGCAACAGGATGTGAACAATCAGCATGGCCACCCAAAGAAAAAATATTTCATATTTTTTGGTTACTGAAGCTAAAATATATGCCATTTACTAGTGATTACTTGGTTTGGTATGAAAGTTAGCAATTTTTATGACTAATACCATATCATAGAGGGATACACTAGAAGGACCAAGCTTCACCATCAGGGGTGCTGCCACATTCACTGTTTTCTGGTAGCCTGGATATCTACTGTGAAACTAATTTAATAATAATAGGAGATATACCAATCTCCTAGCACTGGAAGGGACCTTGAAAGGGACCTTGAAAGGTCATCAAGTCCAGCCCCCTGCCTTCACTAGCAGGACCAAGTACTGATTTTGCCCCAAATCCCTAAGTGGCCCCCTCAAGCATTGAACTCACAACCCTGGGTTTAGCAGGCCAATGCTCAAACCACTGAGCTATCCCTACTGGTCTTTGTTGTACTGATCCTGAAAACCATATTGATCAGACTAGGTCAGAGCGAGGGAACCATATGACATTGCCACCTTCACCCGCTCCAGCTACATTCTGAACACCACTTCAGATGTGAGACTTCGGTTCCTGCTGTCAGTCTGTCCTTATGTCATTTTTCCTCCTTAACCTGCCTTATATCTCCTCTTTCCTGTCAATCTCTTTTTGCCTTCTGTCTAATGAGAGTCTGACTTATCTGGTCCAGACAACTTCACTTTTTTTTCAACTCTGCTATGAGCTGGTGACACAAAAGACAAATGTCTCCATAGAAGTATCACAGAATATCAGGGTTGTAAGAGACCTCAGGAGGTCATCTAGTCCAACCTGCTGCTCAAAGCAGGCCCAATCCCCGGATCCCAAAATGGCCCCTTCAAGGAGTGAATTCACAACCCTGGGTTTAGTAGACCAATACTCAAACCACTGAGCTATCTTTGACAGTTTGACAATGGTAAAAGTTTGCTAGGTCTCAGAGTAGCTCACAGTTACAAGTGTGTATTCCCCAGACTCTTGGTTGCAAATGAAAGTCAGCCCCAAAGGGGGAAGCTGTGTTTTCTGTTATTCTTTTCTCTCTCTTTTTGTATGAGTTTGTCTTGTTTTGTTGTTAGAAGATCTGACTTAAACAACAGTAGCTCGAGACAATCTAAACTAACTTTATTTTGTCCCCCAAAAGAACAATTGATGCCAACTTTAATACCGTTTAAAACAAGTATTAAACAAAATGTTACCCCTATAAAAGAAAGACTCTACACACCTAAAGCTAACAAGAACTAGGAAACTAAATAGATTAGGGAAATTAATAGATGTTTAATGGTGGTTGTTACAATGGAGTAAGCTAACAAGAACTTGACAGAAAATGTTGGACCACGTTTAACTGTTTGACCTCCTTATAAACCCAACATACCTTCCTACCTGTTGAATGCACAAACTCTAACCTTATCAGTAATGTCCAAACTAGTGTATGCCCATTTATGATAAACTAAAAAAAAAAAAACCCTTCAAAGCTGCTTGTTTGAAAGGTTAGGCTTCCTTGGAATAAATCCAGCTAGAAGAAAAATATTTTGCATATATTGCTTATCAAAATATTAATCAAATAGAGAGAAAAAACAAGTTGTGACCACAGCCCTCCAACTAACTGAACAGAGAATTAAAGAAACCATCTGACGTAGTTTTACTGTGTGACTCCCATGATCCACACAGAATGCAAACCATGTGGTAATAATTAGATTATGCAGGTCTTCAAAGTGTTTTTTGTAGGTGGACTATTTATCACTTGGTGTGTGTTTGCTTAACTTTATATATCAAATAAAATGAATAGTCAAGCTGTGCATTTTCTGAAAAGCCTCCATGATTTTTTTTTGTTTTGTTTACCGAAGTAAAGCAAATATGGCTAATTGATATTGTATTATGGTTTATCTATGAATGACAAATTCATGGGGAAATTAGAGCAAAATAGTTAGGGTATCAATCTAAATTGAAAAAGCTATCTCTCACTAAGTCCGAGTGTAGACGATGTTATTCTGCATTAAAGTGGCTTTTTGGGGTTTAGCTTAATCCACTTCCAAAACTAAAGTGCAATAGTATTCTGTGCTTCCAAAGTCAATCAACCTAAACCACACAAAGGCACCTGTAGTGCAGAATAAAATGTCCAGTTATACAGTTACTGAGGAATAACCATTCAGCAACAGATGTTCTGGGTTTTTCCACCCCACAGGTCCTGAATTCTAACCTCCCTGACATGTTATAAATTAGGAGCGACTCCACTGACATCAGAGCTACGCTGTTGTAAAACTAGTGACAGACTGAAAGAGACCAATCAAATTAGTTTTACAAAGAGAAGTGTACGGGGTGACTTGATTAATGTCTTTAAGTAACTACCATGGAGAACAAATTTTATTAGGGGCTCTTCAATCTAGCAAAGAAAGGTATAATGTGACCCAGACAGAAAGGATTTGGTCATGGGTCATCCTGGGAAGATCAGAGATTCAGATAATCATCTATCTAGTACGGAGCACTATGTATTCTTTAGTTACCTAGAAGAAAAAATGAGGATAAAGGGAGATTGGAATTGGCAGGTGGGAGCAGAAGACTGGAGGGAAACGCTTGGTTTGGCTGCAGGGGGAAGGACAGACAGCCGGGTCTGATGGGCAGCTGCAGATCAAGCCTAGCATCTGAACCAGGACAGAAAAGCAAAGAGCACTGCCATCTAGTGGGACTGAAAGAAGACAGGGAAACCAATAAGTAACAGCAGAACCAGGATTGGGGAAAGCATGGCTTCAGCAGTGGACTTCACAGCTGGCTGGCAGAAACTGGCAGAAAGCAAGGAATGAGGTATGGCAGAATATTTGCACAGACCCCGGTGATGGGTCCAGGGTTGTGTTATATACTGTCCCACTCACAAAAGCAGAGAATGTGGGCAAACAGCACTCAAGGCAGCACAGAGAAGATATGAAGGGGGCCACCAATGTGATCATCAGGAGATACCTAGAATACCAGTGTAGAGAAAGACCAAGCCTCTGGATGCAAGTAACTTGGGCTTTCTCCTAGAGAGATCAAAAATGTCAAGTGAATTAAAAAAAACTGTAAAGAGAACTATAAAACTATCACTATTGGATATCAGAGGCAAATCTAGTATTAGAGCCTAAAACAGTTTAAGAATTTTAACCACTCTGCCTGTTGGGTAGTGTTGTTGTTTTCTTGCTTCTCCAGATAAACCTTTTTTTGCATCTTCTTTAAGTCTGTTTCTACCAAGACAGTCCTAGCTTCTACAATAGTTTACCAGATAAACCATTTTTGCATTTGTTTGGTCAAACTTAGATTCTGGGCCTTGACTGGCCCAATTTTTATCTCCAGGTATAAAAAGTAATTGAGAGTGTTATGGATAGCAATATAAAATGAAATTGAAATTATGAAGTTTTGTCACCAAAATTAATTCTCTCCAGCATGGCAATTCTTAAAAGGACTAGTCACAAGGACTGGAATATGAGGAACGACTATCATTTTTGCAGTCCCCTTAGACAACAGAAGAACGTTAGGAGGTAAACATTTATCTAAACAAGTCCCACCTTTGTTCTTCTGCTTCCTTTGGGGAACTAGATTTATAAACCACATAATGGGAAATATGCCTCCCTTTGATGCACAGGGAATGCAGGATCAAAGAAGCAAAACAAATTGATAGAAAAAAAAAGATGTGCTGTATTGTTGTGGAATGTATTACCAAAACAAAGTCCTATTTAATGCTTATTAATAATCATCTACAATTATTGCAAAAATTAACTCCATTCTTAAAACTATTTCACTGTAAATGATGCATAGGATAAGTAATTTCATGGGAAGTTCCAAAGCAAAGAATTAAAAACAAACATTTGATTTTTGGTGTAGATAGAAACCTCCTAAATAAGCTCTCATATAATTTGAGGCTAAATTGAGTTGAACAAATGCATTTTAAATCAATGTTAGCCTGTACACAAGTATTATGAGACTATCTTTTATTGCTAAACAGAACACAGTATACATAAAAATACACACTTATATTTTATAAACTTATACTAAAGTTGCAAGCTATTATGCAAAATTGACTTTTTTATATATTCATGTGCACCACTTTTTTCTGGTATACTGGTGACATCATTGCTACTATTATAGTAACTCATGTAATTCTAAGAGGGAATGCTTAGGGAGAGAACCAAAACAAAAGTAGCAGCATCTAATGGTGAAATAAAGGTGTTTCAGAGTCTGCTGGCCACTTCTTCACCTCTCAAAACTTCTATCCCCTTCCCCCTCTTTTCTCCAATGGGAGAGGAGGAAAAATACTCCCTTCCCCCCTGGATTTCCAGACAAGGAACAAACACATGCACAATTTTGTTTAGCTGGCTGCGCACCTTCTGGGTAGTCTGATAGACTTGCATTTCCATTTCTTCTTTGGTTTTTATTCTCTTCCTCTTCTTGCATTCCATCACCATGTAATTATATAATGTCCCATCATTAGGCCATATTGAGAGCTGTAATGGCAGCCACCAAAACTGGTCCAACCACCATTCTATCTGGATTTATTCCAGCCACTTGTTGTAATTTAGACACACTTGAGCAATGCAGTCATCCTATGATTATGAATACCTTAGTGCACCCCTACCCACTGGATATTCTCTGTATACTGGACTATATAGTTATCAATCTTTAGATACCCTCCATACACTATATGGCACAGCAATAGGAAATGTTCTATATTAGCATATAATGTATGTAAAACAGAATATAATTGCAATTAACAACATATTACCTTGCTAATGAACTGAAAGTTTGCTTGTAAATACCATATTAAAGAGAATGCAATCTGGCTTGATTTGGAAAAAAAAAGTCTAATTTTTTTTTTACTTGAAAGTATGTTTCTCCCAATCTGAAGTCAAATCCAAGAAACAAAAGATTCTGAAGTAATGAATAAAAACCAGCCTATTCATAGACTGAGTTCACTGTAAATGGACTTGGAATCTCTGCAACATACACTTACATTTGTGTTGGATCTTTCACTTAAGAAAAACTGAATTCCAAATCAGTATCTTGCAGCTTCTGAAATTCTGAAAAAAATTCAATCTATATTGATCAATCATCATGACCCATTAAAATGCACATAATAACTTTTAGAATTTGTTTTATTATAATCCAAGAACTGTGAGATACTGATTGTTCTGAAACTAGAGAACTATGTTTACACAGCAGGAATTTCAGTGTTAATTACATTTCTTGTACAGTATATATAAATCCCTAATGGATATCAACAAAATTGATTCAACATTATGCACAGATAGCCAAGACTTCTTTTTTGCACAGCTGGATTCTGCTAGAATTCTGGACACAATTGAGAGGCACATTAAAGCTTTGTAAAAGTCATTTCAAGGCTGTTTTCTCTTTTGTTGTCATAAGGCTTTTAAAGGTGCTTCTGTCCTTTTGTCAAGTAATACTAATGCTGAGTTTTAAACTATATTGTAACATTTTACATTAATATTATCAAGTTATAACCTAATATATTTTTCTCTCCTTCTAAAGAACATTTTTAATATGGTCAAAAGGGAATAATATAAAACTTTAAAATAAGCTATTTTCAGAAATCCAGATTGATGTGGATTCTGCATATAAATAATACTCAGAATACATTTGCTCTGGTTTAACTGTCTGCTGCAACTTTATCAAAGTGCTTAAGCAAGCAACAATAACTGTAAAGGCTTAGTGCATAAAAGCCCTTTCAGATGTCTCCTGCCACTATCGCAGTCCAGTGCAGTATCCAATTACTGACTGTCTGACACCACTGGGGATGCTACCGCCGTTCATACATTCCAATCCAAGTCAGGAGGGCACTACAGCAATTGCCAGAATACCCCCAAATACCTCTTCCTAATAAGAGGCATCCAGGATCAGATGAGGAATGCCACAATCTGTATATGACATTGAAACTGAAGACCACTATCCAACTGCCCGCTAATGGTCCCAGACCACTTTCTTCCTAGCCCTGCACTTTGGATTGGGATCAATAGACAGCCTGAGCTATGTTATCACTCCTTCACAGATTCCTGCCCCACAAAGTTACAATAAATTATCCCTAACATCAATAGCCATTACATGCATGTATCAAGGAGATTGTGGGTATGGTAGAACCTCAGAGTTACGAACCCCTCGGGAATAGAGGTTGTTCATAACTCTGAAATATTCACAACTGAACGAAATGTTATGGCTATTCTTTCTAAAGTTTACAACTGAACATTGACTTAATGCAGATTTGAAAACTTTACTATGCAGAAGAAAAATGCTGCTTTTAACCATCTTAAATTTAAATAAACCAAGCACAGAAACTGTTTCCTTCCCTTGTCAAATCTTTTTAAAACTTTCCCTTTATTTTTTTAGTAGTTTCATTTAACACACTAATGTATTTGTTTTGTTTTGTGGGTTTTTTGGGCACTTTTTTGGGGTCGGTGCGGAGGGGTCTGCGCGGAGGTCTGATTGAGTACTTGCAGTTCTAAATGAGGTGTGTGTTTCACCGGTCAGTTTGTAACTCTGGTGTTCGTAACTTAGAGGTTTTACTGTAAATAGTGTACTCCAACAACTTTTCAGTAAGGTTAAATCCACACTATAAAGTCAGCATGAACCTTGAAATAGTCAAACAAACAGTACAGTATCAGTATCATACACTTAAATAATTATAAAATACTGCTGCAAGTATACAGTCTGAAAAGGACTTTGCTGGATATTTAAAAAAAAACTGATTTCTTTTTGCATACAATAGCGTCTGCCTTCCATCAGAAAGTGTAGCTCACTATGTGTGTTTGGAAATGCTTGACATGTCATGTTCTGATATGCTATTGCTTCAGACAGAAGAGAAAAAAAAAGGTACTTCATTTCACCAATTTTTATTACTTTGTACGCTGAGCCATAGAGAGCAAACATATGAAACTATTAATATTTACAGGTTGAGAATAAAATGTTATAAATTAAATATAAGCTGCTTTCACAGGGCTAGATTCTGTCACCTAACTCATGATGATCAGCATCTTAACTCCACAAGTTATCCCATGGTGTTCAAATAAAGACCGATTTCAATGGGATTACTTGCAAAGTGAGGGACTACTTAATGTAAGTGTGGCAGAGTCTTGCCTATAGACAGAAAGGAAATCTGACCTCAAAAGATGAGAAAGGATTTAACATGGTAACAGAGAAATAAAGGCTAAAGGAGATCTTCAATATATTCAGCCAATAATATTATCTAAGACACAAGCTCTCTCATGTAAATAAAACAATATTCTATTCTGCTATGGTTGCTCCTGATCTACATTAATTAGGATACTGGTCAGCTCTAATCTATATCAAATATATACCATTATTCCATGGAACCAGAACTGTTCTTATCAAAAGACATGTCAGGCACTTTACGCATACAGAAGAAAAGCCAAAAGTTTGCACTTCACAAATCCAACAGAACTCTTCCTCATGTATGATTCTCCTAGAAAATGTCTTCAGAGAAGGACTGCCATAACCCTCTATATTTTATGAGAAATGTTATCACTACAGTCTTGCAAATTTTGCAGTCTGAAATCAAAGTGAAAGCATGATAAATTATGCATTAATTAAAGAATAAAAAGAATAAAGGATGTCAGTGAGCAAACTTGTGCAGATACTGTTTTCTACTGAAGAACTACTCTGACTCCAGGTTTTCAATTCACATCACATGGTTGTCAGTCTGTAACAAAATCCCAGAGATACTCACCAGAGTACAATAAAAGCCATCTCAAATTCAGCTGCTTTATTTATTAAACACATTTCAGGGTCATACAAGTGTTTAGAATGTATTTTGATGCTAAGAAGAGTGAGCTAATAGCAAGAATCCATAAAGTTTGAATGAGTTTGGCAGGGAAACATGGTTCTTGAATACCATTATTACACTGCATCTTTCAGAAAAGGCAACCTGGGGATATGTCAAACATGACATTTACTCTATGGAGTTGAGAATAAGACCACTATAGAGCCTACATCTGCAAAAATACAAATAACGATGCGAGATATACACCAGCTTATGGTGGATCCATACCCCTTGTGGCAAACCCAGGACAAATGGCTACAAAGGGAGGGATAGTAATTGGTCCCGGGGGGTTAAAAGGCCTCTCCCTATCCACTGAGGAGAGATAGCCATGGGGAAATAAGGTTCAGCTGGAAAAGGAGTTACCAGGGAACTAATTAGGTTCAGCTGGCCCCAACTTTTTAAACCCTCCCTGTCATGGAAGCAGGGGGGAGAGTGAGAGAAGCTGCCAGCAAGCTAGGTGCAGCAAGGCTCTCGACCCTTCCAGCAAGGAAGGCTGCACTCTGTTCCCAGAAGGGGAGAAACCCAACACAAGGGACTGACTGAGGGAGGGATCAGCCAGACCCTGTGTGACCGGAAGGATTTTGCTTTGCCCAAGCCTGTCTCTCCAAGGCTAAAAAGACTGAGCTTACTGAGAAGAAGCAGGTACTTTGCCACACCCTGAACATCACATCAGGATCTGAAGTTTACCATCTTCCAGCCAGGCAAAAACTGAAGTAAACTTCATCCCTAACCATATCTCTGGTCATTCCAACAAGTGCCACCCTCTGTCAAGACACAATAACTGTCTATGTATCTTCTGGACTCTGTGGAAAGGAGCAAAGCTGATATGCAGAAAGCAATATTGCTTTTGCCCTGTGTAATTCTGTTCTCTTTATCCCTCAAAATGCAGAGGCACTGACTCTGACTTGCTGCATGGTCTAGAGAAAACAACATCTGAGAACTTCAATTTTCCCATTTGGAAAATGAAAAATATTGCACCTATTTTTACACCTAATATTACACCTGGTAGATATAAAGCAAATTGCATATTGTGTAATAGGTGCTATGTAAGGGTACGGGTAAGGCCACACAGCATGGCAAAACCAGGCATAGAACTCAGGAGGTCCTGGCTTAGCCTGCTGCTCTGTTTATTAGACCATTTTTCCTTAGTATCTCTTCCTAATCACAATGTATACAGGTTAGCCTTGTTATCTCAGTTTGATCTAATATAAGGACTGTACTGTTGGAATCAGACCATGCACAGTCATTTTAGGTTCAGAAAATATGAAATGAGTAATTTAAAAATACTATCCTAGAATTTCCCACAATGTTAGAGACACCAGTGCTGTTTGAGGCCAAACAAGAAAAATACATTTGGGGTATATAGTTGTAGGCAGGTGAAGTTCCTACTCTGCTCTGAACAATGTACGAGCAAATTGTTAAAAGCCAAGATTTACCCTCATCCTGGGATCTTGGCTTTTTTGCTACCTAAAACAAAAACACAACAGAAACTTCAGCCTACAAATTTGTCCACGCTTGGCTGTACCTCTGTTTTTTTGCTGCAGAACCTCTGTCCTAAACCCTAGTTCCTTATGTTCTTAAGAGAGGCTCCAACCTCCTTCATATCCTAGTTAAAGATAATATAATCCACTTACTAGTATGACAGTAATAATTATACACTACACCTTCATACATGGTTTAAATATGCACGATACAGGTACTTGGTAACAAGATGCAAAGTAGGAGTTCTATATCCTTATGCAGGATCCTGATGTCTGGCATCTCATTACAGTAAAGCCAAACGATTTTTGATAGGACATTTGAAAATAAAAGGACTCTGGTGAAATGCCTCCATGTTTAAATTACTGCACATCATTAAATGCCTTGTACAATTCACTCCAGGCCAAACTTTATAAAAGACTTTTCTCCTTTGGCAGAGAAGCAAACATGAGAACTTCCATATGTATTGACTGAGTTTTGGTCAATTGAAAGGGGACAAATTGAACTTCTAATAGACAGCAAGTCCCAACTTTAATAAGCTACTGCTACATTAAAAAAAATCACATCATATTATCTATTGTATTAGAACATTTCAGTAAACAACAGATTAAATATTTGGTTTTAAAAATATCAAGGTATTGTCAGTATAACATTTTATATGAATATTACTTGAAAAAGTAAATTACTACAATTTGGGGCCTGGATTCTCTAGGCCAGCTGAGCTGCACTTGGTACAAGTCAGGTGATGGGGACAGGGTGCAAAGGCAGTCTTAAGCCACCTTTATACTCCTCCAATTCTGCAGCCACTGGGCAGCATCCAGGGGGTCCATGATGAGAAACAGAGCAGTTTGCTCTATTCTACAGCAACTGCCAATAACCTATACAGGCCATTTGGTCATTCAAGGACCAGCGCGGAGAAGAGAGACAAGAGGGGCATGGTGCACGAGAGAATCCTCCAGTGGCTGGATAGGGGGCTCAGAATAATCTTTAAGGATCAGAGAATTCAGCACTGATTTTGTATGAATATATTCTGCTAGCTTGTCTTACTATATTGTACTTAACGTTGTTGTGTGAGAGTACATTATCTTGTAACTAGGATTAGAACTTTCCAAATAGCATTTTTGCTAAGATTCAGAATAGTATCAATTAATAGCTGATATGTCCTCTGTTGAGGGGTTCTGTCTTACCCTTACAGGACAGAGAAGTTTATGATCTAATAGGACTTTTCCATCACTAACTACTATGATTTTACATCATTTTCTTTGCTGAGGAAAAGCCACTCATTCTGCTTTCTAATTTTATTATTTCCTTCATAAAAAAAGAGAAGCCAAATCTGCCAAAATAATAAATGGGTTAGAACCTTTAGTATACAAGTTTATCTAGAATGTAGTCCAGCTTTAAACCATTTTGATAACATACAGACTTCTGAAGCTATAAAACAATTACAAAGTGTGAACAAAAGCACATATTGTCAATCTGTCTTCTTGATGAAGGCTGCATTGCACGTCTTTTGCCAAAGCTGCTTAGTATGGTAACATACTGCATAAGCTTAAATGAAGTCTCAACAAATATTTACGTTAGCAATTAAAATGCACACTCTATGAACACAATCACCAAGACCACAATTACTACAAAAGAGAACCTTTAACATCCCTTCAAGACATCTGTCATAGGTTTCACCCCCACTCTGAACTTTAGGGTACAGATGTGGGGACCTGCATGAGAACCCCTAAGCTTAATTACCAGCTTAGATCTGGTTGCTGCCACCACCCAAATCGTTTAAAACAGCTGTTTATGAGTCATTTGGGAAACTGTCTCCTCTCCACCCCCAAAATTTCTCCCTCCCAAATACTGTAACCCTTCCCTGGGTAACCTTGAGAGGCTTCTCCACCAATTGCTTGGTGAACACGGATCCAAATACCTTGGATCTTAAAACAAGGAAAAAATTAATCAGGTTCTTAAAAAGAAGACTTTTAATTAAGGAAAAGGGGTAAAAGAAATACCTCTGAGAGATTAGCATGCAAGCTACTCTCACAGACAACAAATTCAAAACACAGAGAATGTTCCCCTGGGCAAAAACCTTAGTTACACAAAAGAAAACCCAATTTGAGTATCCCTCTAATGCAAAAAGACAAAGTCACAAAAGAAAATAAACATAAGCTAATTCATTCCTTCTCTAATACTCACTACCCTGGGTGATTCCTGGATCTTTTCACTCTGGCACAGAACTTAAAGAAAGAACAAAGGAAGAACTTCCCTCCTTCCTCTTGAAACATCTTGTCCCCCAATTGGTTCCTCTGGTCAGGTGTCAGCTAGGCTAGGTGAACTTCTTAACCCTTAACTGCCTGTTTATGACAACATCTCAATATGAATTTGTATGTTTAACACATGTAACTCTGTTGGTGATATTTACAGACTGCAATCAAGGTAATACTTATGTTATAGGCATTATTACAGCAAATGCAGGAAATAATATACTATGAATTAACAGTACACTGCAGCTCTGTTGTTAACAATGTACAAAAAGAAAGTGTAGATTTACTACCAAGCAATAAGCTATGACATTCATGTCTTTGGGGAGCATCTCTAGTAAATCCTATTGGGTATTTGAATAATTTAAAAGGGGTGTGTGTGTGTCTTTAATTACAGAATCCAAAAGTATGCTAAGCACTTTAAAGCAGGGGTCCCCAACCCCCGGGCTGCGGACCGGTACCGGTCTGCGGCCTGTTAGGAACCGGGCCGCGAACCGACCCCTAGCACATCAAGCGGCGTGTCTCCGGCGGGGCCCCTGAGCCCCGCCCCCTCAGAGCCGCGTGGTGAGGGGGCGGGACTGCGAGCTGCGGGCTGAGCTCAGCTGCCTCTGCTCGGCATGGAGCTCCCAGCCCCGCCCCCTCACCACGCGGCTCTGAGTGGGACGGAGCTCAGGCCCCGCCGCAGACACGCTGCAGCTGTCGGGCGAGGCGCTGAGGCTCCGGGTGAGGAGGGAGCCGGGGGTAAGAGGCTGGGGCCAGCGGGGTTGGCTAAGGGGCAGGGAGTCCTGTGAACAGTCAGGGCACAGAGAGGGGGCGGTCAGGGGGCAAGGAATGGGGGGGTTGGATTGTGGGTGTTCCGGGGGGGGATCTGTCAGGACTCAGCAGGGGGGGGATAGGGGTTGGGGCAGTCAGGGGACAGGGAGCAGGGGTGGGGTCCCAGGGTGGTGGGGGTCTCTGGGGGATGGTGAGGGGACAAGGAGCAGGATGGGTCAGGGATTCTGAGGGGGGCGGGCAGTCGGGGGGGCAGGAAGTGGGTGGGGGTCAGATAGGGGGCAGGGCTCCCACTAATTCTGCATTATGGTCAGTTGTATAATTATTTCATTATATATTACAATAATAATAGAAATAAAAGTACAAACATAAATGTAATGCACTTGAATCGTCCCAAAACCATCCCACAGGTCCGCGGAAATTTTTTTTTCTACGAAACCGGTCCCTGGTGCCAAAAAGGTTGGGGACCGCTGCTTTAAAGGACAAATAGATATGGGTCCTATCCTAAAGAAATGACAATCTCATTTTTATGTGAGAATGTCTGGGGATAAAATAATAGGGAAAGAGGACAAGAGCTTCAACAATAAAAGTACAGTTATTCATTCTAGGTATGGGCACTTCTAGGAGTTTGGGTTTTTTTTAAATGATAATGAATAGAATCTATTTAAGTGACTTCATCTAGAGTGATAGGTCAAACTGTTTAACTTCTGTACCTGAATACTTCTTTTATTATAATATTCGCCTTAGAAATCCCTCATCATTTTTATTTATATTAGATGATACAAATGACAATTTAACTGAAAATGTGCCTTACTGTTAGATAAAAAGGAAACAAAGAAAGATTTTTTTAAAAGCAAATAGTAAACAAATGTGCTTGCACAGCATACATTTTTCCTAGTTTTGTTTTGTTTTAACAACTATCCAGAAGTATCTATTGGTAGAAGAAAAATATATTTAAGGCAAGACCTCTCCAGTAGAAGAAATGTCAAGGTAGGTTAGTGCCTTGGCCTAACAGCTACAATAGTACTCCTTTTAATAGTCTCTACCAATATCAAACAATATCAGAAGAAGGGAGCCTGAGAAGAGTTAGAGCAAACCCCAATAACAAAAAGCACTGTATTATGTTTTTAAAGTTTTCCAACTTATAGCCCCTGGGTGTTGAGAACTGGATTTGATCTTATTGCCAGCATTAGGACACAAGATTAATCTTATGAGGTTAGGAGTACTGCATCTCCCAGTGGCTTAACTGGGATTTTACAAGTCCAGCTTCTTTAGAGATCAAGCCCCATATAGCCAGTAGCACCAAGAATTATGATTCCATTCCAAGACTTATGCATAGGAAAAAATGGCATTGACTTCAAGCTGAGAATTCACATCTGTAAAGGGCCTAAAATTCTATAGGGATGGATAATTTGATGAGTGCCTGTTCTGTTTATTCTCTCTGGGGCACTTGGCATCGGCCATTGTTGGAAGAGAGAATACTGGGCTAGATGGAACTTTGGTCTGATCTCGTATGGCCGTTCTTATGGAATTCTAACCTGTTCATCTTTAAAAATGTTCTGTTACACTGATTCAATAAAAAAGCTAATGTATGGTTGTAATGGAGTGGCACCCACCTCTCTTGAGTACACCCCTTCTGGTCAGGTGCATCTGCACTCTTTGAACCAGTCCTGGCTCTGGTAGTGGGCCGCACCAGCAGGGCTTCCTCTGTGGAGGCAATAATTGTGCCTTCTCTGGTCTCCAGCTGTTCAGTTCCCTTTCTAAAGGTTTATTTTAGTCCGGGAGTCAACCAGTTCCCCAGTGGCCTATAGGGGGGACCCAGGCTCACCTACTACTCCAGGTCTCAGCCCAGGGGCCCTAAGAATAGCAGGCAACACACCACCTTGCCCCATGCCTTCAGCTCCCTGGACCACTTCCCTGCAGCCCCAGCCTTCACTGATGTGTCACCCTTCGCTCATTTTCATTCAGGGCTCTTTTTCATTCAGGCCCAGCAAGCAGCCAGAAGCTCATTCTCACTCCCCCAGCCCCTGTCTGCACTGTGCTGTCTATAGTGCTGCAGTTCCCTTTGACCAGCCAGGAATACCATCTGAACTCCTCTAACTCCAGCAATGATCTGACTGACTCTAAATCTGCAGCTCCTTTTTATATAGCCCTCCTGGGCCTTGATTGGCTGCTCCCTGCAGCCTTTCTGATTGGCTAGCCCTGAAGCCTTTCCCTGATTGACTGCCTCTTGCACAGTCTTTTTAGGGTGCTCGGAGCACTTAGCAGTGGCTCCTTTCCTGGGATGGGTGTGGCAGGACCCAGAGGCCTCCAGCAGGGGGTTATAATCATAAAATTCTAGTCTATGAACTATCCAGAAACATTTTGCAAAAACAAAACAAAAAACAAAAACAAGTTTGTATTTAAGGATGTTGCAGACAAAACTCATCTGCTGCTAATCAGAAGCCAAATTCACCTCTACCTTTCTCAAGTTCTCCTACTTACTCCTACTCACTACACAAAAGAAAATGTAAGGAAAAACTGTTTTAACAAAGAAAAGACATGCAATTATATGCACCCACTTTCTCTTTTTCTTAAGTTATAGATTTTGTAATGGGTTTAAATGGAATATACGGAGTGTAAAATGTTTCTGGTTGTTAAGACTGAGAAGATAAGAACTCAGCTTTTTGTAATCACTGTGGGTTGTGAGGGCTGAAGAGAAGATGAGATAAGATCTGAATTTTTAGTTAATAGACTAATATAAAAACCACAAATTAGTTCATTATCAATTTTTCAAACAACATAAAATGAAATGGTTTATTTTTCATTATATGGCTTTCATTACTTAGTAGGGGGAAATGAATTGTTTCTTTATTTATCACTTGCTTTTTGTTCATTTAGTGTAGGGCTGGCTGAATTTTTTGGCCCCACAAACAAAAGCCTCTCACACGTGCTTCTTTACTTCCAAAGAAGAGACACCAAAATGTAAAGGGGGGGAGGGGAGAGAGCAGGAGACCAAAAAACTAAACAAAACAAAAACCAAACACTGAAGCAACAGGAGAAAAGCAGCATCTGCTGAAGACAGAAAATAAAAGAAGGAAAAACACCCAGTATCTAAAATGCTTCCTCACCCAATCTATCTTTTAAATGCTAGACGAAATAAAGCTACACATGTAAAATAGTTCCAATTTTCCTTTCAAGAAAATGTCTTTCAGCCTCAATTTCTCCTCTTTTTCCCCCCTCTTGGTTTCACTATTTTGCCATGTTTTAGAAGTCCATGTATACGCACGAGACAAGTCAGAGCCTTGGCACCTAAATGCACACTGACTTGCTCAGGTACTTGGTCAGATACTTGGATAATAAGGAGAGCCTTGCTTAGGGCAGAATAATGGTCTAATGGCTAGGGCAATGGACTAGGATGTGGGAGATATAGGTTCAATTCTAGCTATGTCATAACCTTCATATAATCAGCCTTAGTTCCCCATCTGTAAAAAGAGGACAATCCTTCCCTGCCTCATAGAAGTATTATGGGGCTAAAATCCATTAATGATTATAAAGCATTCAGATAATATAGACAATAAGAGTCCATAGATAGGTTACACATACAGCATTTTATTGAGTTGGTAAAACATGCGATGATACAGGGGGCATAACTAGGTGCCATGGAAAGGGAATAAAGTATATGTACTGGGGCAATATTTTCTGACACTGGAGTCTTCTCCCAAGGGATTGCTGGAAGATCAGATATATTCAGAACTGGTTCAGACAATGCTGGCCAAATACAGGAGCAGTGGGTCCCTATGTATAGGACCTCCATCCCAGGGACAGGTTGAAACATTTGTGTGATCCTTGTGTAATGCCGACCCTGGTTGTCGGTGGGCAGGATCGAACCAGGGACTTCTGGAGCTTAGTGCATGAGCCTCTACTGCATGAGCTAAAAGCAAAGGCTGTAGAGCAGACTCATTTACTCTCTCTCTCTGAGTGGTCTTGGTGCCACAACACTACACCCAGTAAGTGTGTGGGTTACACTTGCAACATATGCACTTGTGCTCCCTGGTGGGAAGTATCAGCTACTGCTTGTTGACTGAGCGCTCTATGGTGAAACTAGATTTTTACCTTCTATCATTGCCTTCCACATCAAAGGTTTCCCTCCCGGCTGTTTAACAGGAAATCTTCATCCACTATTTTCCTAATTGCTATATATATATTCACAAGTTCTGAATATATTTAAATTAGAAGGGGGAACAGCTCTTTTTTCCCCTCTTCCATGCAAATCAATGGAATTCTCATGCTCACTGTGAAGATTTGGACACTGGATCTTCTTAGTAGGCCAGACAGCTAGTATTTCTGCACTCACTTTTGAAGTAGCAATCCTATACTGAGACTGAGACAGCCTGCCAGCTACAACCAATGAACAATTAAACCAGAAGGACATTCTATTTATATTAAAATCCTTCTCCAAAGTCTACTGTCAAATTTGAAGGAAAAACAGAGGAGACTAACTCCCTAGTGCATAATGCCAAGCTATTTTTCTCCTTTATCGTAGTCATTATATTACAAAGATACCTGGGCACACCTACTTTCTGGAACTGCTTCCCTATTGGTTCTGAGGCCCTGGTGAAACCAACAGTACTTGCTTACTGCTGGAAGATGCCATCTAGGAATCATGGCAGTGATGCCAATTTATAGTCTCATATAGCTCCACTTGGTGGCAGAAATGCTGTATTACAGCTTCTTATTAAATTGAATGATGAAATTGCAAAATATGTGATTTTGTTTTGTTTTCCCATCTTTTGTTGTTGTTAGGTGGTAGGGTATTGGTATCTCCTAATTTTGTGCTGGTTAAAGATGCAGTCCATTTGTTTTATGGCTAAAACCAAACACACACAACAATTCGGGGTGGGGGGAGGGGGGAGAGACTGGCTGAAACCAGCCAGATGTCAAAGCCTTTTCAGACCCATCTTCAGAATTTAAGCAGGCAGTTCAGAAAATGTTTTTTAAGTTTAAATTTGCATTTTATTATATAATTTGGAGTTCCACTAGATTTTATGGTTTCAACAAGCTGGGGGAGATGTTTTTCAGCTACACTACCCATTCTCTCTGTAGAAAATAACCAAAAATAAATTATGCAGGTGATTACATTGTATAGCAAAATTGAATCAGATTCTTTATTAATTAAAAATTACTGGATAAAAATCACAAGAGGTGCCAAGGAGTTGTTTGTGTTCAGAATCTCTCAGAGTCTGGTTCATTAAGCTTACCTGGGGCCCAATCCTGCTTCTGTTCACACTGATGGAAGTTCTTTGATTTCAAAATGGGAGGAGGATAGAGCCCTTATTTTTAATCTTTTTGTAATATAACATTGCTCTCTCAGAATTCTCTCTCTTGCTTTCCATTTTAGTGACAGAATGTGGCTGGCTTTGCACGGGTACACAGAATGGAGGAAAGGAATCATACATCCCTGGCCACAGGGTGGCTGGGAAGCACAGGCAGTATGTATGGCTAGAGCCACTGATAGCTGAAGCTTTCACAAAAAGGGAGAGAGAAAGGCCAGTGAAGGTAGGCCAATTGCTCCAAGCCTATCCCTACTACCAGTGGGAGTGGCTGGAGACAAGAGGTCAGTTTCTAGGGCACTCTCTCCAAGAATAGCAGAACAGCCACCTCAGCATTCCCTGGAAGCCCCCAGGGACGGCCAGTCAGAATGCCTCATGAGGACTGCAGCCCTTTTGCATCGTCATTAGTGTGGGTGAGGTGGTACGCCACAAACCGGCCCTTAATTATTTGAAATGACAGTTTACAAAAAAAATAAGATGTTGATAGTTACTTTGAAGTGAGGTAAAAATTCCTTGTAGAAGAATATATGAAAGCCTGTTTAATAATTAGAGAAGTGCCAGGGTACTACAATTCATGTAGCCCTTTGCCTTATGAGACAGTATTATCTAATACTCACTGTGAGAATACTCTCAAGCTCAGCTCAGTAAATGGTTTAGAAACTGTCAAACAAAAACTGTACTGTTGGCATGTGGCTTCACAATGTCGTATGACTGGATGCCTCGTGTTATTTGGAAAGCAAGAGTATATTTGTGAGCTGAAGCAGTAAAAACAGACTGCAAGCTTTTAAATGACTGATTCCCATTCATTAGTGTCCAAATTACATGTGAACAGTTTGGCAAATGCATGTTCTCTATTTCTTCTGAATTTTTGTGAATTCTTTGGAAAAGTGAAATGATAATTGCAGGATGATCTTTTTTTTGTTTTAGACAGGCCTGTCAAAAGATTCCTAGATGAAAGCTGAAATAATGAGGGCCATTTACCATAAAAGAGGATAATTTAGCCTACTCAGAAAACTCAGTTTCAGAAATGGTGATGTGCTCTGGTTTGAGTTAACTGAGTTAAGCCCTATCTATGCAGGCAGATCCCCACATCCTTGTACAGAGCCACTAAAATCAGTGTGGCTCCATGTGGCTTCACAGTGTGTAAAGCATGACTGCACATCAAGAGTAAATATTCATTATTTGGCCATATCAGTCTTAGCTAAAATATAGATAGATAGATTAGGAAGAGATAAAAGTTATAAAGTTACTTTTATCCTCTTGCATCTTGATTACGGCAACATCCTTTTCACTGCCTTGACAAATGCAATCTTGCCCTATCATTTTCTCTTAGTCCATTGCTTTGATCATGTCACTATTCTCTTTGCATCCTTTCACTAGCTCCTCTCTTCTCTATCATATCAAATATAAGCTACTTGTCTTTACTTTCAAGGCCCTTCACGACCTATCTCATCCTACCTATCATTTCTCATTCAGCATCAAAAAGTCAACTCCCATCTCTGATTAACCCCAGATGTCAGCCTCCACTGCCCATTTGTTAAATTTTCAAAAAAGCACCTTTGTGATGTCTTCCATGCTGCTCCTTGCACTTGAGAGAAGTTTTTTCTTTTTGTAAATATCCACAAAACTACCTCATTATCCTCCTGAAAACTCTCTTTTTGCTTTGAGGCAAAAAAACCTTAACGTCGATTAAGCTGGTGATGTGTTGAGACCACCACCTATCATGCTGCGCATTTTGTTATATTTCTATGTTTTTTTGTCTGTATCCATCTTGTTTATATTTAGATTGTAAGCTCTCTGGGACATAGACCATCTTTTTTGTTCAGTGTTTATAGTGTCTCACACAGTGGAGTCCTAGTCAAAGACCGGAGCTACAGGGCTCCTAGGAGCTACAGGACTCCAACAAATAATGACCACCACCACCAAAATGGAAACTTAGAAAATTGGAAAAAATAATCAGTGATTCAAAAACATCATTAGTCCTCTTGGACTGCTGAATTATCTATAAACTAATGCTTCTGGGTGCTTAGTCTTTTTCAAAGGCCCCCAGTGAAGCAATATATTAACATATCATAAACTCCAATAATAGCCACTACCTTGCTGAATGTGAACTTAGCAGTCTATGAACAAAACACTGTTCTTTTGTGTTTTTCCTCAAGCTGTCCTTTCAGTGCTCTAGTTGATTTAGGAAAAAAGATGCTAAACCTGGTTTATTTGAAATAGCAAAAAAAAGAGTTAATTCTAATAATGATATAACCCCTTACGGTGTTGTCTTTGAATCATTAGAGGATTTGCAGATAGTATCTTGTGACTGAAAACAAGATAATCATACAAGTGCTGATATCAAGCAGTCCTTTTCCCAAACAGTGGTGAGCATGCATATTCAACAGAATGCAAATATTGACTTTTCTGATGGCAACCAGATCAGATTGCTAAAGTGTCTGATGGGAAATTGCAGTCCCATTGTGGGAAGTCGTACTGACCTTCATGCCCTATATGGCTAGCATGTAGTCTACTTGCATTTATGATTCCCCTAACCTTTAAACAGTTGCCACAGTTGGAAGAATAAAATAGACATCTGGAAAAGGGCAGTCTCTGTCAGTACAAAAAGGTTTGAAAGAAAGTAAACAGGCTTCATGTCTCATAATATTTCTCTAGAGATGCAAGGCAAGTAAGAACTGCAGGCTGCAATAGACTGCTTATAAAGTCAATTCAGAAGCATGAAAACTTTCTGAATAAGCAAGCAAAAGTGATGATAAAAAGGTCAGATAACAGTATGCCCACTGATCAGTATTGCCAGAAAATATATTAGTATGTATAAATCTATTCAAACATTTAATATTTTGAACAGTAACTGATCAAGCCAGGATGAAATCAGACAGTTTCCTCTCCTACAACGTTTTACAAAACTCAGACTGTACACTTCCAAACAATTTTCCAAATGCTTAATCCAGCATTTCCAAACAAAGTATGGAAAAGGTAAGAAATGGAATGAAAGGGTCTCTGTATTTTCCACTATTTTTATTACACTTGCAGTAGGCATTGGCAGTGGTGAAAGTAACTTTAAAAAGTTTGCTTAAAATAAGCATTCAAAAGTTTATCTAAGCCTCCTTTGTCTGGAAAACTCACAAGAGAATGCTTTCTTTTGGGATTTCCAGAAGAACTTTATGTACTGTCTAGATAGCAACTAGTGTGAGAATTGCTTCCCTCATTATTTCCACTTTTCCTGGCTCTGGTCAGGACAGTGTGAGAAAGTGCAAGCTTTCTGTATGTTTTTTAAGTTAATATTTTTAACCTCCAAAAAGGGTTAGTTTATTACATTTTGATCAAAGGTTAATCTGTCCTCCCTCATCAGTGGTCAAAAATGTGTAGCTCCTTTGATAAAATTCTTGCTTTTAAACTAGATACATAATCAAGTAATTTTCCACTTAACTTAACAAAAATATCTGACCATTGTTCTTTCCAGTTTGAGCATGTTGGTTCTGCATGTGTAAGAGAGGACGGGTATCATGTTTCATTGCCATCATCACTATTCATCTTCTATTAAAAATAAAACTTGCAGCTATTTTATGAATAGAGCTAGGCAATATTTTCAGATGAATAGTTTATTTGCTGAAAAATGCCTTTTCAGGGCCACCAAAACTATTAATGAGTTTATGTCAAGTTTGCCAGATAATTTAGACTGAACCCAAAAGGTCTAAATGTTTTGGTAATATTTTCATTTCAATCCATAATATTTGCTTAAATTTTCAGGCATTTTTTTTTAAAAAGCAAAGGGAAGGATTCCCAAAATGGCTGCAGTAACAGGAGGAAGAAGTGTTATTGGTGCTGCTTTCCTTGTAAGCTTTAGCCCAGGGGATAAGCCACACAGATGACCATGGATTGACACTATGAATGACAGTGGCATTCTCACAGCAATTTTATGTAGTGGGTCTTCGTCTAGATGGCTGGGAGAAAGGGGGTTGTTGCCCCTTTAAGGATTCCACCTGCAACTGGTAACAGAGAGGAGGAAGGGGACATTTCACCTCTATGAAGCCTCCAGGAAGAGCAGAAAACAGCTGGACCAGGTGAGGGCAGGTGTATTTGTACCCTGTATAGTCCAGCTAAAGCACTCTTTCACTTGGACCAGGCTGGCAACTGCTGCTGCTGCTCTGGTGCCTGCATGTGCTCACCACAGCCAGGCAGCAGAGAGCATTTTTGGGGCCCACAGCAAAATATGAAACTGAGGGCCCCACCCTTCCAAAAAAATTGTCCACAATGGGAAGGTCCCAGACAGAGAGTGAGCCCAGTGACTCGGCTCCTGTGCAGCAAGGCTGGGCCTGGCTCTCTGCAGTGATCATTAAAATCTGGCACGAGGAGTTGCAGGCCCACTCTGGCTTGGCTTGACCACCCTCCATCATGACAGAAAGGCCACTGGACCAACCTGATTGGCACTCTGACCCTGTATGCCAGAGTGCAATACCACTCAGTTTGGGAGCCCTCTCGGATGGTGCCGCTTTTGCTTTGACCACAGCAGCATGGCAGTGGGAGGGGGAAATCCTCCCTCTCACTAGGAAGGGAACCCTTAAGTAGCATGGCCTGGGAATGGGGGAGGCCAAGCACATGGGAGAAGGTGCAGGGTTAGGGTACCTAGCACAGAGGAGAGAGAAACCCATCCAGGCAGTAAGTCAGGGTCCTGGAGACATGGAAGGAAGGAGAGCTTCCTCTTTCTCACCCGAGATCTGCCCCTCCAGTAAGGATGGGATGCAGTCCTGTGTGGCAGCTAGTAGGGAAGCACCAAGATGAGTGGGGGAGAATGACTGGCTGTGCTCTTCCAAGATGTTGTGGCCCCTATTGGGAGAGGGGGGAGACAGGGTGGCAGATTGGCTCTCCCCACTACAACAGAGCTCTGAAGGGCGAGAAGGAGAGCAAGGGAAATACAGGCACGTTCCCAGAGTTTGAAATTTCTTGCCTGGGATTCCACAGGTTCTAGAGTCCAGACATTAAAGAGCAAGCTGGCAACCCCATAGACACTCTGCACACTACACGGGGGTGTGGGACAGGGGACAGACAGCAAAGCCTGGGTCTCCCCAGAAGGCAGAGTGTTACAGATCAAACACCTCATATCCAGCTCAGAGAAGGAATTTAGGGAAAGGGGGCAAAGATCATTGAGAGACTTCCCCCTACAAGGAGGGAGCATGCGGTATGACAAGCACATCCTCAGGTAACAGAAACTGGGGAAACTGAGGCACATCTCAGGGTGGCCATACCTAAAAATCCTGCCAAAACAGAGCAACAGCTCAAGGTTGGCTGCAGCCCAGACTCCAGCCCAATCTGGATACCAAATTTGGTACAACTGAGGCATCATTCAGGGTTGCTGTGGCCAAGACTCTAGCCAAAATTGGAGAACAAAAATGGGGAAACTATAGCCCTTGGAATAGGAGCCCAGGAGTGTGGGATGGATGTGGTCAAGATTCCAGCAGAAATAGGGGACCAAAACTGGGAAACAGCTACGGTTCAGGGTTGATGCAGCCAAGCTCCCAGTAGATACTGAAAACAGCAACTGGGGAAACTCATGCAGTGCTCAGGGTGGCTGCCAGTAGACATTTGAGACCAAATTTGGGAAAACTGAGACATGGCCCAGAGTGGCTGTGGCCATGTTCCTAGCTGACATTTGGAAACCTGAAGCACAGTCCAGGGTGTTGCTGGCCAAGATTTTAGTGGAAATTGCGGAAAGTGAGGCCCGGCATTCAAGATACACATGTAGCAATTGGGAAGTTGTGACCTATAACTGAGAACTATTAAAAGAGGTCAGCCCTTGATTTTGGGGGACAGCTCAATCAAGGGACCCTGACTCACAGCACACACTGTGCTAGAGATAAAGAGTTGTTCTTGGGGAAGAAATATACCCTTACCCCTAAAGAGGGGAGATATTTTCCTTACACGTGCAGCCCAGGGGGAGAGACAATCACCCCAGAAAGGCATGCTATAGCAAGTGGGGAGCGGGGGCATGAATCCCTTCCCCACCTGATAGCAAGTACAGTAATTGAAGCCCAGATGTAACTTAAGACCAGCTTTGCATGTGGTGGGCCACCTGGATTCATTTTTGTTTGCAGAAAGTAGATTCAAAAGAAGATGCAAGCCTGACTTCATTGCACTCTGTCTGGTAGGTTAGGAGCTGTTAGCAAAATAAAACACAACTACCACCACCCCGAACCTGCAGCTCACTTGTCTGGAGACAAGTTAGAGGCAGGCAGATATCTCCATTCCCTGTTAATAAATTGGCAGGATGGAGGTAGTCGGCTAGGAGAACTGAGGCATCGCTGATTACTTTGCATGAACTAACATGCTTGGCCATCTTCAATTTCACACCCCAGGTGGTGCCCTTGGAATGCGCGTTTTACACTTCCTCGGTCATGGCAGATCCCATTTATTGAGGGAAAATTAAGAGGTGTTTTTTTTTTGAGTGTTGGACAATCACCTAGTCAGTGTTTCCTTGGTGGAAGGATGGGGTGCCAGAGGTCAGACCTGATAACTGAGCAGTGTTCATTGGATCTGGGGAGGGATGGGAGCATAACTCTTTCCTGTCCTAGTGGCATGGAATGAAATTAGGGCTAGGGAGGTGATTCAGGCATGGGTCCACAATAAGTGTTTATGTCACTCAGAGTATGAGGTGGGTAGAATTTGAGAGTTGTTGTAGAGAACCACTGAAAGAGAATTTGGGTGCAGTGAGACCTTGGGAAGCCTGATTTTATTTTGACCAATTTTGGGAGAATTTACTTCACTTCGCTATCAGGTTTAATAAGGGTTTTGATAAGGATGGATTTAGATAGGGCCAGGGGTGCTAGAACAATTTGTATAGTGGGGGTGTGGAGAACCATTGAACAAAACTGTAAACCCTGTACATGCTAGAAACCACTTCAAGCCCGGGGGTGTGGTAGCACCCCCAGCAACCCTTGTTCCAGCACCTATGGATAGGGTTTTGGGGATCTGCAGGAGAGATCTGACTCTCTGAGTGTCAAGAATCCAATGAGGGATAGCAAGGCAAGTTGTAATGCTACAAGAGTGTGGGGAAGGCTGGGATCGGTTGGAGTGACAGTCTTTATCTGTGTTAAGGAGGGCTTCAGCAAGGAAAGTTATAGACAGGGCTTTGGAATTCAGGAAGGTGGGAGTGACCTGGCAGCTTGACTTGCAGACTGTCAAAAAACAACTTAAGGAGCACAAGGAGAGTCATATTACTACAAGAGCATGGAGGAGGCTGGGATTTTCCCAGTCAAAGCAATACGGACTTGCTTAGTGCAGGTGCCACTTTCGTTCCTGGGAAAGGGAGTTACCTTGGAGAAGGAAAATTCAGTTTGTGGTCATCTCAAAGAATGCATATTGTTGATGTTACCCTGGTGAGTTCATGCAGTATTGCATTGATTATACCCACAGCACAGCTTGAAATATGAGCCCAATAAATCAAACTTACCAATGGTGGCATCCAAATGCATACAAGGTTGGCACCCTGGGTTAAGGAGAGTAATTTATGTGCTAAACTCTTTGTTTATTTCTTACTTCAGGATCACGTGAATGGACTCAGGTGCTGGTGACAGGATGTTTGGGCTTAATCTTGTACATTTGGCCCAAAGGTTCACTGATTGGCCTCAGCAGTGAGGCAGTTCTGAGTCAGCATATATGGAGGGACACTCTCTACAGGGAATAGGTCAAGGAGGGGCATATTCTGGGACCAACTGATGAAGCCTGTACACTCTTTGGCAGCCCAGGAGCAGGCAATAGATATGATTTTTGTTCACCTTGATAGACAGATCTAAGAGGGATTTGGGGCAGATCCAGGATATTTTCCCAGCATGATGATTGTTTGGGATTACATGTTGCAGTATAGGGGATGGCGAGAAACAGTGAAGCATCCAGGGGTGGATAAGTCCAGGAGGTATGTGAATAAGAATGTGTCTGGATTCATATGCAACAAAGCGGGATTGGATGTTCCACATCGAGACATATCTTACAGGCACCTGAGTTATTCAGTGAGGATGGGGTACTCCTCTCTAATTGGGGAGCAGATATAATTTTTTTCTGATATTAAGGAATGAATCAGTGAATATCTGGGAACTCAGCAAGACTGAGGGGGAAGCAGCCAAGTATACCTGCTGGCATCTCCTTGTGGAAGATATTCAGTGATATAGAAGGGATACGGTCATTGGATAAAATGGATTGGAGAAGGATTTGAAGAAAAGCATCCCTTCAGGGAGCTGAGTAACGGGGATTCATGCTCCTAAGTATGGTAAGGTGGCGAGACGATCCTTTTCTAGCCCCCTTTAGCACTCATATCAGGGGAGGGTCGCAGGGTCCCAGCAGTGAGATAGCTAGGGCCAAGTTGGAGATTACATGTAAAGAATTAAGGAAATTATGTTGACCTGTACAGTACAATTTATTGCCGGGTGCTCCCACATATTTTACATGAATAAAGTTGTGGCCTAAATAAAGCACAGTCATTGGCTCCTGTCTTTCTCCCAGTGTGGCTGGACAATGGATAGTCATTGGGCCAATGAAAAACTGAGAATGATGCTATAGCCTGGTAATTGGTTCACTTGGCTAGGCTGTAGAAGACCCAAGTTCAAATACATGCTACAGTGACTATTTAATTATTTATAAAAAGTGGAGCAGCTCTAAGAGAAAAGACTGAAAGAGACTCATACCAGAATATCCCACAGCAGTGTCTAGGATGCTCTTTTGCAATGTGGGAGACTCAAGTTCAAATCTCTTCTTCCTATCAAATAGGGGGAATTGAGACTGGGTCTCCCACATCCTAGGTGAATGCCCTAACCACTAGGCAAATTCTTATAAAAATGAGGCACCACCTCCCCTCTGGAGCCATTTTATGAAGCCTTCCTTTTGCTTTTGTCAAAATGCCTGAAAAAATCAAACCAACATTTCCAAAGTCAAAATGAAACATTTTGTTTTGATATTACTGAAATATTTCAATTTGTTTCAATATGAATTATTTTTTTACTTTTTGATTAACCAAAAAATGGCATTTTCTGTCCCGCTCCTTCCCGCTTTTTTTTTTAAAAGGTCAGCAAACTGAAAAGCCCTTTATTTTCCCAACTCTACTTATGATCGATTAAAGTCAAAAGTTTTTATTCATATAATTCTCAAACATTTAGGTGGCTGTACAAAGCTTATCAAAACTATTGTGGTCTTCTTCCTTCCATCCTACATCTTATATCAACCCACTTCTTACCTTTCTTGTGCCCTATTTTCATTTCCAGCCAATTAACCAACACCTGATGTCCCTCTCCCTCTCTTACTGATTCCCCAACCTGGCCTTTCCCTCACCCTCTGCACTTGGCACCCAAAAAGTAACAGAATGTAATATGTCCTTCTGCCAGCACCCATAACATAATAGTCAGCCCAACAGTGAGAGCTATGTCAGACTAGACATTGCAAGCCACATAATCTCACACAGTAGCAACAAAGTTATGGGGACTGCCAGATAGCAAAAGAGATGTTTGATTAGGTGGAGTCCTAATCGTTGTAACCAGGGTCAGGATTAGTTCAGTATGGCATCTGGGCTGAGAAGCAGGCCAGATCTTTCCCCTCCTCTAAACCAGATTCTCTTTCCTTAGTATCAGACTTTCTGAATTTGCCAGCCACAAACGTTATATGATTAATTTTCAGTTACCAGTACAGCTTTTAACCATACATTCTAAATCCTTATTACATTGTTCTACTCAAGTCACTGTACCAAAATAAATTGTTTACATTGAGATGAGATACTTCTGGATTGTTATGATAATTGAACATTTAAAAATACAAAAACAAAACAAACAAAATCCTGCAAATGGTAGCAATGCACAGGTTTAATAACACCGCTTTTCAAGCCAGCCTCACAATTTAAAGGCTATTCTGTGAATCTTGCTGTAGGCACCAAGAGGGGAATAAGCGGGCATAAAGAACCCCCTTACTGCTGTGTGATTGCTACTCTTTTTGTGGGTAGCTGTGCAGGGGAGGAAGAATACCCTCTGCAGTATCGCTCTACACTTCCAACATGCTTCATGGGTAGATGCCAGAAATAGACAGAACCTTGATTCCACTCTACCCCCTCAGGTGCATTGCATTGGTTACTGAGCAGGCACAACAGGGGAAGTAATCTGGAGCAGTATAAGCCAGTGCAGATTCTGCTTCCCAACTCCCAGCCAAGCAAGGAGAAACCAGGGACCAGATAATCTTCTCCTGGGGCAGCACAACCACTTGCTCTCCCCTACTCAGGGCTTGTGGCAAAGCCATTATTTAGTCCTAAAATAACTGTTACTTGACACAGTTTATCATTGTGACACATCACAATTTATTGATTATATTTGGTGATGTAATGCAATCTGACCATTTTCCTGGGCAAAACAAAATGTCATTTCAATACTATATTAAATATTTTGAAAAACTAGAGTTAATTTAAGGCTGGATTTTAAAGGGATTTAAGAATGTTAGGCACCAACTACTGTTAGTATTCAGATGGAGTTGGGCCCTTAACCGCCCTTTGCAAAATCCCAGCCTACATGTTCAAATTAATACTGCTCCTGAAGTTAACATTCTGGTTACATTTTTCTAATCTAAATAAGGAACTCAATTTGTCCCATATATTTCAAATTCTGCATAAAAGCACTGATAACATGATTATGAATTATCTAAAAATATTAAAGGAAGAACAACCTTATAAACTCAGTCAGTCAAGAAATTCTTACTTATGAAACCCTTATGAACAACTATTAGGTTGACAACCTTTGATCTCCAGATGTTTAGACAACAGAAGCTTAAATGTAACTCTACAACAGAAGAAATAATCTAAAACACTTATTTCCAGTGTTTTTAATATTTTTCTACTCATAATGAAGAAAAGATAAGCTGCATTTTGACTGGAATCTTATCAAGCATACTAACTGTACCACTATTTGCCATGAAAAAAAAGGGAACCTAAGCGAAAATGAATACAATTTATTATCCTTTCCATCTGTGAAAAAACATCCATTAGTGGTCTTTTTGTAGAGAAAAAGTGTGCTGAAGAACTCTAGAGACTGTTTAAAGGAGGATCTTATTTGAGACACTTAAACATATTCCCCCCAGCCTTTGCCAATTTTATTTACTTTCTTGTAATTGTAACTCTGCATAACTCTTTCTATTTTGAGGTGTCTGCTGACTTCCTTATAAACAGTAACAGGATTCTTCAGTGTTTGGGGTAGGGGAAGGTCATCTCAGTGTTAATTAGATCATATTGCAAGATGCACAGATGATCGTCTAGGGATAGAAATTACGATAACAGAAAATTATTTTTATAGGTTTGTTCTCCATTTGTAGCACATTTTTAGTGGGCAATTATCCCTAAAGCTATGAAATCACAACTCTAACATTTTACAGGGGAGAATCAATGTATGTGCTAATTAGAGCCTCCATGGAACATCTAACAGGAGTGGGATTTTTGTGTCTCATTCTGATTTGTTAAAATTCTTTATTCTGCCTCCCTCCTAAGAATTCTATGCTGCATGTTCTACAGCTAAGAAAAATGCTTAGTGTAGTATTCAGATATTATTTTGGGGACAGACAATGAAGTGCTTATTAGTTTTTTCTTTAATCTTAAATCAAGCAACACTCCCATTGATTTTTAAGGGGGCTTTAACTGAGTAAAGACATTGGGATTTGGCCAATTATCCTTGGAGGGGTCATTCACAGTGATATCTAGTTTATTTTAATATGCACTGAACTGGGAGCAAATTAACATGAATTGTTAGCAGTGGATGCACTGGGACCTCTGAAGCACAGTAATATAATGTTGTACTCAGAGAGAAGTCCAGACAGTGGGCTGAATGTTAGAGAAGCAAAAGTTCATAATTAGTGCAAAGTTTAGGTAAGTAGATGTATCTTGTAATATATAATAAATGTAGTCAGGTTTGTGATTTATTTCCAATTCTACTGGATACTTTATCTTTGGATGCAGTGAGCCTTGCTCTTGGGAGAATTAGATTAAACATTGTGGATGTACACAGGTGGTATAAAAGGTCAGAATAGGAGAGTAATCTCTTAAGTAATTTATGTCTAGGCCATTTAGGGCTTTCTAGATTAAAACCAGTGTGAAAGATTAATTCTAATCTGTCAGTAGTTCAGATCTGATATACAGCAGAAATAAGGTTAAAATGAAATTATTGAAAAACAGAATCCATGTCTCTAAAGAACAGGTTTCAGGTTCACAACTGAAAAAAAGAACAGAAAACATTTGGAGGGAGATTGATTAGCATACCAAAATTATCACTTCAAAACTCAGTTACGCTAGGGGCGGGGGAACACAAATATCAACTAAGAGACAACTACTGTATGGACATACCTATCAGTGCTGTTAAATTGGGTTCTCATCTGAAGTCATTTCACACAATCTCTCCTGGAGATGATAAACAACCCTGAACCTCTAAAAAGTGAAGGGAGGGTGTCTGCTGCTCACTCCGATGAGGTTTCTCAAGCAAAAAGGTCACAAACATAAGGCATCTCTCTGCTAGCACTGCATTCCTTGAGATGCCTAGAAATGCCTAAAGACCACAGATGATAACTAATTACATGGAGCTTAAAGTGACACCCTTCACCCTGAACTTCACCTGGTGTATGAGCAACCAGTGTAGAGAGTAGGACACTGGGGGCAAAATGCTCTCACATATCTGTTTCACTCGGAAAACAGATTCTGCTTTAGCAGAAGCTTCACAGTTGTCTTTATGGTAGCCTCATTTTAATAGTGTAGTTTAAAGGTGACATAGGAATGGAAGAGAGAGATAAGGCTTAAGCTGAAGTTGAAAGTGCACAATGAATTGGACAAATTAAGATGTTTCTGACCACTGACTCGGTCTTAGAGTGTTAGTACTGTAATGGCTGTAAACTATATTTGAAAAACAGACACCCTCCTTTGAAAGATCGGGTAGATTTCATCAAATCCTCAAATTGCTTCCCCCTACATGCATTGTATCTACTATTTTCGTCCAGTTTAAATACAGAAGAAACATAGCATGGGTCTGTCATTCAAATTATGCACCATTGTTATATTTCCCCTGGAATTTTGAGTGCATATTATTAAACTTGCCAGGCATGAATGGCCTGGCTGGACAAATAGAGAATTTGTACCTGCATAATGGTGTGCGGGTGGAAAATTAAAAGAGACGGGTCTAGTCCAAAAGATTAAGTTATATGAACCCAAACAAAAATGCTTTAACTTTCATAAGCATTGCATAAGAAGCAAATAACTCCCTGACTTTCACAGCACTATGGAAATCTGCTCATAAGGAAAACCATTTTGAATATATTCTTAAAATAAATATTGCTTCAAAATCAAGTAAGAATTTAATCTAATTGTACCACTTTTTCTTTCTGACCGTATTATTGTAGCCATGATGCAAGCCAAATTTTAATCATTTCAGAAAATTGTAAGTGGGGCTGTTAGCATTGCCTATTGTGGTTGACTGACATCCCATTATAAGTTGCTTATAACTTTGCCAAACTTTAACAGTCTGGGCTGCCATTTTCCATGCCATGAGATTGGCTTAGGCTGCATTGTTTCAGAAAATTTCATCCAAAATGGTTCCGCTGTTTTCGGGAAAGAGGCTAAGGAAAATTACATTGTTTTACTCATGTTAAAAAAAAACAAAACCAGAATTTTTTAAGTTCTAGTGGCCAGTCTTTTCAACAAGGACTTGAAATTCAGCAGACTGGTGTCCTTTGTGTCAGGGAGGTGACTTTTGCTTGCTTAATGAAAAGCCACCCAAATTTGGCTTAGTCAAATTTAATTTGCCCCCTTTCTGCATAGGTATTATGACTAAATATTTAATTACATGATCATATATTTTTTTCTGCAGGATCCCTGCCTTATTCAATGCACAGAATGGGCTTGCTCTGGGGATTAATCAGGGTTATATAATGAAGGAGACTGTTGGTAGGAGCTCTACCTCATTTGTTGTAAAAGCTGGAAGGTGTGTAGTGAATAAGGCAGGATAGTGCAAAAAGAGAAAATCGGTACTCATGGCTAAGGCAGTTGAATACTGTCCCGGAGAACTGGATTCTATCCCCGCCTCTGCCACAAAGTTCTGACATGATGTTGGGCAAGTCCTCCTCATTCCTCATTTTCTGGATGAATATACTTGTGACCCTGGGCTCTGATTTCCAGAAGTGCTGAGACGAGTGGGGCAAAGAAAAGTGCAACTATTTTGCAGAGGATTTGGGGATTTTAAAATTTGTTTTCATTTCAATTTGGAATGAAAAACAAACAAAAATGTTGAAATTCTTTTGAAACAGAAATAAAAAAAAAACTGTTTTGAAAAATTGAAACATTTTGTTTCAATATTTTCAAAACAAAATTCCATCTGGGAGGCTGAAGTGGGCCTGGGATCCTTGGAGTCCTGGCTGAGTTGGATTGGGAGGCAGCCCTGTCATGTCTACACTGCCATTAGACACTCACAGCTGGCCCATGCCAGCCAACTTGGGCTTGTGGGGCTTGAGCTGCAGGGCTGTTTCATTAATGTGTAGACTTCCAGGCTCGGGCTGCAGCCCAGGGTCTAGGACCTTGCGAGGTGGGAGGGTCAAGAGCCCAGGCTCCAGCCCGGAAGTCCACACAGCAATGCAATAGCTCCACAGACCCAGCCCCAAGAGCCTGAGTTGGTGGCATGAGCCATCTATGGGTTTTTCTTTGTTGTATAGACATACTCTCATGGCTTCCAGGCTCCTCTTCAGCCTTGGGCTGCCAGAAAGCCAGGAAGCCACAGCTCTGCAATATTTGCCTGGCGCCCTGACTCATGGCACAGCTGGATCCAGGCTGCCTCAATCTTGGGAGTTGGACAGCCTGGGGAGCCAGTTGCCCAAGTAGTCCCCGACTCCAAAGAAGTCTATCTGAAGGGCTGCCCTGGAACTGACCATTGGACCCTGGGGCTCACCATCAGCCTGCCAGGTAAGTTGCAAAAGAGTGGGGCAAGTGATCTGGGAAGCAACCAGACAGGTTTAAAATGGAAGCCTGCCTGGGTTCCATCAAAACTTTGTGAAAATTGAACCATTTCCGCAAAATGTTTAGATTTTGATGAATCCACAAATTTCAATGAAAAAATATGTTGTCAGGATTTTTCCAACCAGCACTAGTGCACGCACAGCTGCAACTAAAGTCAATGGGAGCTGTACCTTGAATACAGAAAGTGCTATATGATGTTTAGTACCCTGAAAAATCAGGAACTAAACATCTCAAATTGGGCACCCAAAATTAATGGATACTGTTGTGCTCAATCTCTCTGTGCCTCTCCATTAGTGAAGCAGGGATGATAGCACCCCCTTATCTCACATGGGCATTGTGAAGATTAATTAATTAAAACTCAATGAAGCACTCATATACTATAGTGATGAGCACCATAGAAAAACCTCTGTGGAAATTAATAATTCTGTCTTCAGAAAACGGTTTGAATAGTGTGCAATAAATAAGGCCTGAACAATGAGGAGAAAACAAAATACTGAATAGCTGCTCATTCAGTGAGTATCAGCCATCCTGTGCACTGAGACAGGGATGCTGTGGAAAAAATAGTATGTGCTCGTGTAATTAAAGATTGTATCATAATGCACATGCACAAGAGGTGTGAATTAAGGTCTCACAGACAATCTTAATTCTGGCATTTCCTAACTTTTGAGTGCTTGACATTACAAGTTTAATAAAGTTCTTTCAATGTCATTTTTGTATGTGTAATATTTGTAGATATACACATGCAGACACACACTTCATATATATGTATAGTCATATTTCCTTCTTGGGATGGAATGCAGATATGCCTAATTTCCAGAATCTACGGTGCTTGGAAAAGGTAGCATCTGTTTTCTCCCCTAAAGGACATCAGTAAAGGTGAATAAGTAACTGACCAAACTCACTATGCAGTGATAGGAGGAATAAGGCATTTCTTTCCCACTTTTGCTTGTGTGTAGGTCTGATGGGTTGCATTTTTAAAGCTGAACACATAATATTCATTGGTGTCAACCATAGCGTAATATGTAAGTGGAGGTTAAAAGGATTCTGATAGGGAATGGGGGGGTGTTATTGTGACGGTCAGTGGATTGTTTTTTGAATGTGTTTTAAATACTATAGGTAAAAGTATTGTTCAGTTGCTCTATGCTGTCTGCCCACATCTTTCACTGTTGGATTAAGAAGCCACAGGGAAGATGCTGAAATAAATTGCAAGAACCAGAAATTAAAGAGAGGTTTCACATCCTTGGAAATATCTTGGGGCAAAAGAAAGGACCGTGAGCATTGGTCTACTAAATGTCCTTGAATTGTGTATAAAAATTGCATATCCTCATTTCTGAATGTAATATCAGTTGGTGTCCCTTAATGAATTAGAACATAACAACGGCCATACTGGGTTAGATCAAAGGTCCATCTGGTCCAGTATCCTGTCTTCTGAAAGTGACAATGCCAGGTGCCCCAGAGGGAATGAACAGAACAGGCAATCATCAAGTGATCAATTCCTTGTCGCCCATTCCCATTTTCTGGCAAACAGAGGCTAGGGACACTATCCCTGCCCATCCTGGTTAATAGCCTTGATGGACCTATCCTCCATGAATTTAGCTAGTTCAGTGAATTAATGCAACTGAATGGTATAACTGCACAGTAAATGGCATAAAGTGAATCAGTGTTAAAGATTATATGTGAGTAGCTCCAAAGAACAAATTTCAGTTAGCACTTTGTTTTCTTGTTGATCCATCAAAACAAAATTATATGTCAGCACCCACCCAAATAATCCATTTTTTAGCATATTTCTATATCAGTTAGGTTTAAGAGCAAACCCTGCTTACCTTCCTCATGTGAAGTTGTCACACAGAAGTAAATGGGAGTTCTGTCCTTTTATGTTATCTGTAAATGGCTTCAATATGACCACTCTAAGGAGTAAGGTGAGCAGACTGTGTCCGTTAACCTTGTTTACTTTGTGGGCTGAGGTAGATGGAGTTATTGGCACACATTTATTGGCTCTTTTCAAGACGTATAAGCACTGTGTGGCATAATGGTTGCTATGGAAATTAATGGCTGAATAGCAGAGTGATTATTAGAATAAAGGTATCTACAATTTACCAGTAGGTACACATTTTGGGGAAGTGTTAATACTGCTTGTTTAAACTAGGCTACCTCAAATAATAATCCTAATCCTTTCTGTATTACACAACCTTGTAATACTGGCAAATAAATATCTATTACGTAGATTTCAGGTATGACTAAGGCAACGTAGACAGACTATTGGTAACCCAGTTTACATTTAGCTAATCAGAATATGTAATATAAGACCTCTCCTTTTTAAAAGTCTGTAATAAACAGAAACTGCCTGAACAATTCCTGCATTTCAGAGGCCTAATATTTAAATATCTTTTTGGGGAAGGGCGAGCTGACAAGTCATAACAAGGAATGAATGCCCACAGAGAAACCTGCACATATAGAAAAATCTGGTAGAGTGCAGCAAATACTACATGTATAAGAACTAGGACACCTTTTAATGATAATTTGCACTTATACAGCATCTTTCATCTGAAGATCTCAATGCATTTTGCAAATACTAATTAAACCTCAACACCTGGTGATATAACAGAGTAGGGTTGCCTTAGTCAAACACTTTCCACCTTATTTACTTGTTTTTAAACAAAAATGTTGTTGGCCTGGGGATGCAGCAATATTGTCCAAGCATTCAGAAATCCTGAGTCACATCCATTTTTGAATATTTTTATTCAGATTGACTTAAAAATAATGAGATTTTAGAAAAAAATTAAAATCACATTATTTTGCTGATCTTATGATTTGTTTTCATCTTTAGGGGGAAGTTACTGACTCTCAATTTTGGTGGTTCAGCTTAGGTTCCGAATTCAACCATAAATACAATATGCAGGCCTCCCTATTCACTACTTTTACCTTCTCCTTGTCCCTGGGGGGCTGCCAATCTTTCCATCTCTAACTAGACTGGAAAGACTACCCTGCTCACCATAGTCTTGCACTGTCTCCTGTCCCTAACTTCTCCTCTACATTCATTTGCACTGATATTTCTCTCCCTTTGCCCTTGTCTTCTACTCTGACACATCACATTCTCTTGCACCCTCTTAATTCTGCATCCAGCTTCCCACATTTCCTTGAATCACCCTCAGTCTGCTTTCTGCCCTCCATACTCCTCTATCCACCTCAGTCAGTCTCTTTCTCCCTACACAGCCCTCCATCTTCTCTTACTTCTCCCATTATTCTGACTCCTTACAGTGTCCTGTCCTGTCTCCCAGCAGATGCCCAGATTCCCTCTTCCTCCTATCCATGCCATTGCATTCTAGGCACCTCCACATTCTACTGTCGTCTGTCTAGACCTTATATGGCGACTAAAACAACATCATCTTCTCTTAGGACAGTCTGTCTTTAGTCACATTGGAAACAATGGGAGGTGGGAGCCATCTTGCCATAGGAAGCCTAAGACTCCAGTCACATTGGCAGTAATTGGTTTTAGCATCCATTTGGGATTATATTTGAGGATTATACTTCATAAAATTGATTCTCATTTACATGCATTTTAAGGCCATTTTACCCTGCCAGAGTGATATGAAGGCGCCTTATAGTACATGAGAATCAGGCCTAACGTGTATATCTTGGCACATAGAATAGGTCCATTGCTCTCTCTCCACTCACAGGATTTCACTTTCTAGCATTTCTAAACATTGGAGGTGGTTTAATTGTTGCATGTGGAACATGCTGTGGTATCACACTCAGGTTCATTTACTTGAGATGCCTACAGATTTCGCATTATTCCTGAAGGCCCTTAAGTTATTCAGAGTAGGAGACAGTTGGCAGACAACAGCATTTCATAATTCTGTTAAGTAGAAACAGTGGTAGAAAACTACTGCCAGAGCTGGTGTGTTCCTGTTTTGGGAAAGAATCTTAGTGTCTTACCTGAGTTCCTGACAGATGTCCTCGGCGAAAGGAAAGGAGAAGAACTAAAATTCCAATAAATTTCTCATAATTCTTGCCTGAATGGATTTAGACCATCCTATTTTTAATATTTAAAGTAATACTAGTTTGCATCTGGTGCTTCCAACTGGATAACCTCAGCTACTCAAGGAGCTAGTTAAATAGAAGGATTATGAATTTTCTTTTCTTTTAGAAAAGAAACTGAGTTTTTTGTACTTGTAAAGTGAAAAGCAGAAAGACATTTGATTGACAGCAGCCTCTGGGTTGGATCCTTTCTAAAAATGGGTCTAATAATTACCCACATTTAAACTGCTAGTTAAGAATGGATGAATTCACTCCTTGTAAAGTCTCCCTAGAAACACTAGATTTTAAGCATAATCAAAACAGACAGCTAGGTCCACCCTTTATGATAATGTGCCATGCAGCTTTATTAATCTGACCTTTGGAAATAAATGAGGAATTTAATACTGCCCCACCATAATTGTTAGTGGCAGGCATTTTAGCAGTCTTTAATGTGAACTTCACTTTAATATCTGCTCTCAGTTATGATGTAAACGTTAACAGGATCTGACACTATTAATAGTGTTCTAATGTCTGAAACAGTGGCAAAAGAATGTTCTTGGAGTAAACTAGAACATGACCTTAATAGATAATGAAGTGTCAACCCTTGTATGCAAAGACTAGAGCACAAAATGAATACAGTAATTGTTTCAGCAGCCACCTGCATAATGTACAGTGCTGCAATTATAGAGTATGCATGAAGAAAAAAGCATACTCATTGGACTCATATTTCAAGGTTACGTAAGTTCTGATTGTTCTTTGAGTCACTTGTAAGAGATATGAGAAAATAATATGTTCCCAATATATAATTAATAGCATTCTAAAGAATTCAGAGTGAGCACAGAAAGCTAATACTGTGTCTTAGATGGCATGAGTAAAAAAACTGCTTCTGTAAACCCTGTTCAACACAATTAAATCTGGATTTTCTGCACAAAAGTGTTCTTAACAGGCCGTGCATATTACCCAAATATTCTTTGCTAGTTATAGGATAACTGATAGCTATTTAACTTTATGGTAAACATGTTGCGGAATGCTATTTAAATGAACATATTCTATAGTTGCAGGTATTTACTGTACAGCAATTTAGTTCTGTAAAGCCAGGATATGTGATTCATTAACTTTTGCTCGTACATACTCCCCCTTTCATCTTTTATTCATCTTTCATGCCACCCTTTTACACGTAAAACACTTTCCCTTCCTCAAACACCAAACTACACTTCTTAAAGATCTGTGGATGAAAAGGGCTACAGATTGATATTTATTAAGTCTTCTCCTAAAAAGCACTTCTATATCACACTTTAATGATGAATTCTCTAAAGATATTTGTACCATTTTAAAGAGTCCTTCATACGTGTCATGTTCCGATCATAAACTCCTTGATACAGAGATCATAGGCGGCAGGTTATATATGTTTGCGGTGCCCGGGCTCCAGGAATATTCAGGGCCGGGTGCCCTGCTCCAGCAATATTTGGAGCTGGGTCTCTCCCCCAGCCCTGCCTGGATCGGGCCCCGGCCCCTGCGGGCCTCCCGCCCCCGCCACGTCCCTGCCTGGAGCAGGTCCCAGCCCCCCGCCTGCCACCCCCTCTGCATGTCCCCCCTGCGACCCTGCCTGACAAAAAGCAGCCATGCCTCTCCCCTGCCTGCTCTGTGCTGCTGGAGATCGGGCTCCCGGCAGAACTGTTGTCTGCTGCCGCAGGGTCCTAGCGCCTGCCCTCCACTAATGGCAAGGCAGGCTGCCCTTACCCTGAGCCTCTCCAACGCCCCAAACCCTCAGCCCCAGCCAGAGCCCTCCTCCCCCCACACCCTAATCCTCAGCCCCAGCCAGAGCCCTCCTCCCCCGCACCCTAATCCTCAGACCCAGCCCTGAGCCCCCTCCTGCATCATGAATCCCTCATCCTCAGCCCCACAGCCCTCACCCCTGTACTCCCTCCTATCCCCAAACTCCCTCCCCAGAAGGTGCACCCCCTCCCCCTTCCCACACACCCCTTCCCAACCCCAAACTCCGTCACAAAGCCTGCACCCTTCACCCCCTCCTGCACACCCACCCCCTGCCCCAGCCCAGAGCCTGCACCCAGCACCCAAACTCCATCCCAAAGCCTGCACCCTGCACCCCTCCTGCACCCTAATCCCCAGCCCAGGATCTGCACCCCAGACCTCCCCCCTCAAAACCCTCTCCCAGAGTCTTAGGCAGGTGGGGGCGGAGTTTGGGGGGATGGAGTTGGGGGGCGGGTTCTGGGCACCACCAAAATTTCTACAAACTTGCCACCCATGACAGAGATCACAGTTTCCTCTCAATTCACTAAGAAGGCATCATAGCAGCTTCTTTTAGTTAAGGTTGCATTGAGATTGGCACTTAAAGCAGGGATTACACCTATTTGTTATGCATGAATAATGTCAAGATTCCTTCCCAAGTTTAGAGTATTTACTATTAGATTGCAGTGTGAATTTTTTGTGATTTGAAAATTGTTTCACACCTAGAGTATAACAAAATCTGAGGCTACTTTTAAACTTTATTTGTGTGGATTTTTAATTTATTAACTAGAGCTGTGAAAATAACTGATTTTTTTTTGGTTTGCTAGCTGTTCCAAAAATAAATACATAAATAAATAAATTGGTGAACAGAAGAGTAAGAAAAACTATTGTTTTGGGTCAAATAAAACACTTTATTTGAGCTGAAATGGAATGTTTCATTTTGTTTTCAAGCTAAATTATTTTTAAAAAACATAACTGAAGCAACATTTTGAACTGAAAAGCAAATTGACTTGAAGTCACAAAGTGTTTCATTTGACCCAAAAACTACATTTTTTTTGGTGAAAACAATTTCACCAAGTTTTATTATTAATACTATTCATCATAAACATTTCTATGTGCATCACAATGTCAATCAATGGAAATATTAACTAATATTATTTTTCTTTAATATTTGCTGTCAAATAGATGTTCCAGAATCTGCTGACAAACTAAATGACTAGCTCAATAGGTCCATATTGCTTCATTCATATAAAAGGAAACCACACTGCAACAAGCAAACAATTCTGATCTATACAGTTATTAAATGATATCTTGTAAATATACAAATACTTATACACTGTGCCATATGCATATTCATATGTCCAAATTTAAATACTATTTATGTATACACAGTTTGACATGGTGTTTTTTTTCAATTTCACTGTAAATTACGTAGAAGTAGTTTCTTTTTTTGACAGGGTAAACAATTTTGAATATGTAATCAAAGTTGCATTCTTTATCTGTCTGGTGTAAGGCATATGAAGATGCTGATGGCCAGATCTGAGGAACACTCAGTAGAGCTGAGGAGGCTGCAGAGATGCCCTTTGCATGTCCCTGATCCTAGGACCACTTTGTGTAAATTCAATCTGCCATCACACATAGACTGCTCTAACTTGCTCTAGCGGCTAATACCTCAACCTGCCATTACTGAAGCTATGGTTTGCTAGGACATAGGGGAGCCCCAGCTATACCCCCTGTGCAGCCTGAAGATAATTTTATGCAAAGGAGATAATCCCAACTAGAGATGCTCAGAAAACTTTTTACTAAATTAAATTTTGTCAAAGCCAAAATGTTTTGTGGAGATGTTTTGTGGAGATGTTTTGTGGAGATGTGTTGGTTTTGATGGAGTTTTCATCAAGAATGGTTGGGGTGGGGGTAGGGAGTTGGTAGAGTGGCAGAGCTTTCACACTCTTGCCTGGTGGCTAGGGCACTGGCCTGAGATGTAGCAAACATAGGTCTCTGCTCTGCCTGATTCAGAACGACAAACTCTGCTCTGAGCCAGGCATAGTAGATATTTGAACCTGGGTTCCTACATCAAAGGTCAATGCCCTTAGCACAAGTGTATAGAGAGAGACACACACAAATAAAACTCATATTTTGATCTAACAACAAACATTTCAATCCAATTCTGTTTTTGTGAAAATACTCAAAAGGCGCTGTTTTCATTCCAATTGTGGAACAAAAACAAATGCCAAACCTCAAAAGTTGACTCAAAATGGAATTGCTATACTCCAGCCAGGTCTACACCCAAGGCTTGATTCATCAGGTTTAGGGCCATTGTGCATATGTGATATGGTACAAAACAATGGTGCCTGTCCCACAACTGTAATCCAATTTTGTAATTTTAAGATTAAAATTGTCATTACAATATTACAGAATGTAGCACTCTAAATATGGAGCTTAAGTTGTGCATTCGGTGTGATTTTCAATTCCTGATATGTGTATTGAGGGTGATAATGTTAAATTGACAATGTTAGTATGTCATGGGTGTCTAACTACCATGACTTTAGTGACTAATACATAAATATTGGTATATGTGTTTAGTGTTTCTGTGGCAAGAAAATACATTTGAACAACCATAACCTTATTTTAGTGACGATTTTGAAAGGGAATATTTCCCCCACAGCATTTCTGCATGCTGTTAGAGCTTTCTAAATAATAATAATCTACAGAAAGTTGAAATCATTTAGCCCCTAATCCTACAAAGACTTTATGCATATGCCTAATTTTACCCAGTATAAGAAGTTCCATTAAAGTCAAACAGGGCATATGATTGTTAGTTCTTCTGGGCAATAATTGCCTCTTACTATTGGTACAGTATCTAGAACAACAGGGTTTTGGTATTGGTCGGGGTGTCTCTAAACATTGATGTACTTAACATACATAATAATAACAATTTCATGATATTTAGTAAGTAAAATGTACAAAGTTACCACATAAATACAAAGGGCTTAACTAAACATTTTATTTTGAGATGTAGTAATTACTCTGGCATACTGTCTTCAAAGAAAAGAGAACCACAGCCTTGTGTTTCAATTGTTTTTCTTCTATTTTGAACATATATAATAACCTTAAAGAAACTATCCATTTTGTGTTATTTGTCACTGAAAAAGTTTACACCAAAATGACTTTAATTTTAATAGTTTCCTTTCTTTCTAATAAGGACTCATGTTCTTTGTGAATTATTTGTATAGTACTAACAGACCAAAGTATCATGTTTTGGCTGCCTGAAGGAACCAAACTATTGAAAACCAGAAGTAAAAGCTCCCACAAAAACTGAAAATAAAGGGGACCACCATGTACACATCCCAGAGAAAATAGTATAAACCAGGGGTAGGCAACCTGCAGCACAGAAGCTGATTTTCAGTGGCACTCATGCTGCCCGGGTCCTGGCCACCAGTCCAGGGGGTGGCGGGGGGTTGGTGGTGTTCTGCACAACAAAGGGGAAAGATATAGTGGAAAGTTTGGTAAACCATTTTGAAGAACGAGGAGTTGACATCAGAAAAATATTTTGTGTGACAGATGGTGTCAAGGTGTCACCCCCACTCTGAACTTTAGGGTACAGATGTGGGGACCTGCATCTGTACCAGCTTAGATCTAGTAGTTGCCACCTTGTTTACCAGCTTAGATCTAGTAGTTGCCACCACCAAATAGTTTAAACAAACGTTTATGGGAGAATCAGTTGGAAACTCTGTCTTCCCCCCAAATATTTCCCCCGTCTTTATCCTCCTTTTCCTGGCAGGATTGAGACTGATTCACCTCCCACCAATTCCTAGTGAGCCCAGATCCAAAAAACCCTTGGATCTTAAAACAAGGAAAAATCAATCAGGTTCTTAGAAGAAGACTTTTAATTAAAGAAAAAGGGTGCAAGCTACTCTCACAGACAACAGATTCAAAACACTGAGGATGTCCCTCTGGGCAAAACCTTATTTACACAAAGAAACCCAATTTGATTCTCCCTCTATGCAAAATGAAGTCACAAAAGAAAATAAACAAACAATCTAATACATTTCTTCTCTAAACACTTACTACTTTTAAGAAATGTTAGATGGCTGATTCCTGGATCCATCACTCTGGCACAAACTTTTCAGAAAGATAAAAGACTGATTTCCCTCCTCCCTCTTTGAAAACATCTTGTCCCCTCATTGGTTCCTCTGGTCAAGTGTCAGCTAGGCTATGTGAACTTCTTAACCCTTTACAGGTAAAAGAGGATTTAACCCTTAACTGTCTGTTTATGACAGATGGTGCATCTCCCATGGTCAGAAAACAGAAGGGATTTGTAAAGTTATTTGAAGATCAAATTGGCCACCCAACAAGCAAATTTCACTGTATCAACCATCAAGAAAACCTGTGTGTTAAAATTTCTAATTCAGAGCTTATTAATGTGATGAAGGCAGTGGTGCGAATTGTGAATTTCCTTGTTGCTCGATCTGGTTTGACTCACAGACAGTTTCAAGCACTGCTAGAAGAGATGGACAATGCTTATAACAACATTCCACTTCACAGTAACATTTGGTAGTTAAGTTGTGGCAAGGTTTTGGTGTGCTTTGTAAACTGTTTTGATGCAATCAAGGCCTTATTGTCAGAAAAAGGACAAAACTACCCCAAACTGGATGATGACAAATGTCTGTGTAAGCTCATGTTTCTAACTGACATCACTGCTCACCTAAATGAACTCAACTTCTGTCTCCAGGGTTCAGGGCAAATGGTTCTGGATCTTTATGAAGCCTGGAAGGCATTTGTTGTAAAACTAGCATTTTTTTTGGGATATTCAAACTTCAACTTTCCGCTACTTCCAACATATAAAAAAGCTATCAACACATTGCATTGTCAGTGTCGATGAGATTGGAATGTACATGCAAGAACTGGAATCAGAATTTTCTGACAGATTTCAAGATTTCCAGCAATTTGGCCCAATGCTTTCTTTTCTAATTAAAACTGAAAAGTTCAACGAAAGTGACTTGAATTTGTCTGTATTTCAGTGGATGGGTGTTGAAGATTTCAAAATGCAGCTCTTTCCATTAAAAAGCTCAGAATTGTGGGCATCACAGTTTGGAGATCTGCAGAGTGCACTTCAAGCTACCAAGAAAGATCATGGGGCCTCTATTCTGACCTGCTGGACGTCCCTGCCAGTGAAGTGTAACTGTTTGAAGAAAATTGTATTTGCAATGCTTTCAGTATTTGGATGCACAGACATGTGTGAATGGGTATTGTCATACAGAAATCTGTCCTCTGTCCCTCTCAGAGCTGGTTAACAACTGATCCCACAGAAGCCTGTGTGCAGCTTAAAGTATCCAAATACATGTCAGACATTGGAAAACTCAGCAAAGAAAAGCAAGGGCAAGGATCACACTAAACTGATAAGATCTGCATTTTAAATGAAGCTGCTTAAACATTTTAAAAACCTTATTTACTTTACATTCAACAATAGTTTAGTTATACGTTATAGACTTATAGAAAGAGACTTTCTAAAAACATTAAAATGTATTAGTGGGGCACGCGAAACCTTAAATTAGAGTGAATAAATGAAGACTTGGCACACCACTTCCGAAAGGTTGCTGACCCCTGGTATAAACAATAAGCAAGGGGAGAACAAAAATTGCCAATGCGTTGTGAGGAAGGGATATAAAACCTTATGCTTTAGTGTTTAAATCATCTCTAATGTTAGTGCTAGTGATATTTTTGTTTATTTGCAGAAAGTGAAAAAGCAGTCATGCAAATATGTGGTTGGTGCTGTAAGTGTTTATGTTGCCATGTTTATCATAATCTCTCCAATATATTTCATGTTTGTTTCAAAGTTTTAACAATTTAACAGCATATAGACAAACTTTTAAATAGACATTAACAGAAAGAAGTTGAGGATACAAATCTATGGTATTAGCTCTACAGGCTTTCTACAATGTTACCACATACAGCAGCAAGCAACTATTACACATCATCCTAATGAAGGTAGATAATTTTGCAATATGGGAGTTCTTCAGGTCATTTTTCTCTGGCGCTGGCTGAATGACAGAGAGGTCACAATGGAACAAAGAGCAATCTAAATGACAATCTTTCTACCTTGCAAAAACTGTAAGCAGTAAAATAAATAATAATGGATTGTCAATTTTGTGTCATTCTAAAGCTGCTTATGCAACTGAAACAAAGGATAAGTATTCTACATAAATTCCATCTGAACTCTGTTCCATTTACAATGCAGTAGAGTAAAACTGCACTGTGAAATACAATTTAGCTACATATATTCTTCCCATTATACAATAATATGCCAATTAGTTTAGTGCCACTAGTGACAAGTCTTCATCACTGGATTTATATTCTGTACTATCTGAAGGGATTATATATAAATTTGAAACTGTTTACGGTGGATCATATTCTGCAATCCTTACTGATACTGAATAGCACTTAACCCTGGAAATACACCATGATGTCTAAATCAGTGGCATCAGTCACCTGGGTTACTCAGGATGAGACAGGATTGCTGAAATGGCTCTAATCAACAAATTAAATAGCATAAAAAAGCCACATTGCCCATGAGAGGAAACTAATTACTATTATATACAGAAATTCTTATTAGTAGTTATTTTTGCCTTCAAAGACACTTTGAAGTGGAACAAGCAATAATATTTTAACTAAAGTATGTAAGCAAAATATGTTCTCAAAGAAAGATAAATGACCAGTACATCTTTAGTTTTACTTTTCATAATAACAAATCAGTTAAACTAGGCAAACCAAACAGATTCAGAATTTACTTAACTATCTTTGATCTCAGAGAAACAAGAGTGTTTAGATTTTAAGAGAAGGGATGGGGAGGTGCAGATTCTGACCTGTTACCTGGGTGTAAATCTAGAGTAAAGTTATAGACAGAAATCAATGGAATTATCCCAGATTAACATCACTGCAAGTGAGATTTCAATTTGGCCTAGAATATCCACTACCAGTCACTATTTGTGGGTAGGGATTTTTAATCATGCAGTACTACCCACAGACAAAACCATCTTTCGGGAGGGTGTACCTATAAACCACAAAGGGAAAAGGTACTCAAAGTGTCTGATCCTAATCCCATCAAACCAATTGGTATATTTCCTATTCGGCTTCAATGTGTAGAAAATCAGGCCCCAAAATAACTTAAGGACAGAATATGCATGTCCGTTCCTGGAGGGTGAAGGGATGATACAAGAAACATTTTCTTTGCTGCCTTGTGTATCAGCCAGGTCCAGCCAGACTACCTGGGAGGTGGAGGGATTGCTTGTTCCTAGCAACCCCTAGATGCCAAGATCCCTCAAGGGCATGGAGAGAGACACTACACATCTCCCAGAAGCTTTTTGGCAGTCACACTTCCATGCCACAGATTGATTTATTCCATCCTGCCCTTTACTATGTTCTTGAACTTCCATAATCTCATTTACTCATTCTGGCCTGTTTGACACTCCTGCAGAAGGAAGTGGAAGGAAAACAGCCTACTCTCTGCCTTCACACAAGTGGGCAGGCAGAGATTGTTTGGATGTAAAGAGTGAGAGGAGCCAAGGCAACATAGCTGGCCCAGCACACTGAAGGACATATGCCACATCATGTATAGAGATGATACAGGATACAATGCTCCCCCCTGAGCAGGGAGAAACTGATCAATAGATTCTGAGTTTTTTTGAATTCATACATGGGATTTATGACAAAGCTACAATTTAACCCTCTGTGCCTATCTACAGAGATAGTTAACCCTTCACACTGCCCAGTTCAACAAATTAAACATACCCATTATCTAGTAATACATTTCAGTTTTTTCAGCTTTCCTCTTCAGTATATGTATGACAGGAAGGCTTTTGCAATGGCTTGCAGATTACATGCTTACCCAGGTTAGAAATAAGTGCTACTGATCTCTTAATTTCATTTGCACTAAAATTCTTCAGTTAAAAAAAATGGCAAAATGGCTTTTTCCTATTTTTCTAAGACCCTTTGATAATGAAATGGACTACTGGCTAGTGTATTCATGTGTCACTGCTATCTACTTGAGACAATTGGAACTATTCAACTGCTACACACACCCTGTGTGAAGCTCTATACTACTAATAGCTAAAAGAAATTCTCCCTTAGCTCAAATGCTCAGGGCTTTTTTTTTTTTTTTTTTAATCGAAAGGGTCTCAGGTCTGCTCAGGTTCCTGCTGTTGTTGATATGTTATAAGTATGGTATGCAGCACTGTGACAACTGTAAAGTATTAGCAGGTCTTAGATCAGTTTGAGCAGTGAGATTTTGACCACAGATGCTTAAGGATGAGCTTTTTCTCAGTATAGGTGTATGTCCCAAGCTGGCTAGTGTTGTATATGTGTACTACTACCCTCTGCTGGATGGTATAAGAACTGCTAAAATGCAAATCACAGGCCATACATTGCTAACAACAAACAAATTATATTTTGCCTCAAATAGTATGAGCCAGGCCCATTCATTTTGATAAAACAAATTGAGGCCTTATCCCCCCTGCCATGATAAAATTCTGAGTATGGAAACAAGGTCAACTGTAAAGCCCCTAGGTGGTCACAGATTTGTTACAATGCTTTGAAGATCAACATCAAAAATAGAAAAATATTATGTTTTCTGGCTATTATGTTACAGCTATTTGCACTTTTTTTGTAACAAAAATAAAAGCAGAAGGTTTTCTAACATACATCAGAGTCGAGTCTCTCATCAAAAGGAAATTAAAAATAAATCCTAAATTGCAATATTGAAGTTATGCACAAACCAATGTTATGAAATTCTATGAGAAGTCGGATAATCCTTACAGACCTCCAGCCTGACACTCTGGCCAATATTCTCACCTTTAATAGGTCAGAATTAATCATCCCTGCATTTAAGAAATGTTAAATAGTACAGCAATTATATAATATGCATGCAATATCTGAATCATCTGTTACCACTTGAATAATTTTGATTTTCTTCATTTACCTGTAATTCAGTAGAACCAGCCACAACCTTCAAGGTAAAAGACAGTGGGCCAAACTCATCCTTGGTGCAACTCCAAAGTCTTCTTTAGGCTTATACCAATAATAAATTTGGCCCAATGTCACTGGACCACAAATACACTGAAGAAAGAGCTGACTTCCTTTTAACTAGAATCTAGATTCTCTTTAATTAGTGAATTGAAATAGATTCTCACCTGTTATACAGGCTTTATTCTTATCTGACATTGGTTTTATACCTATGTAACTTTAACATTAACATCAGTGGAGTTACCGTGGATGTACTCTGAGTTAGATGAGAAAAGAATCAGGCCCTAAGAGTTTGAAAACTGACGTTTAAGATACTAGTTAATTCACTACTTCATGCCAGTTTATGCTCATGTAGCTTTAATGAAGCCAAAAGAATTATACTGGCACAAAACTGGAATGACACCTTGGTGAATCAGATCCATGTATTTTATTTTTTCCACTAAAGCTCATTTCACAACAAATGTCAGTTATCTCCACAAACAGAATTATGTTAAATGAAGAGTGTTGGTGGGAAAAACAACAGTGACCCTTCACAATTTGTTTCAGAGTTTCATGTTATAATCATTTGATTCATAAACTGAAGAAAATCACACACATGTAACACATTCAAGCCATTCCAAACTATAAAATGAAAATGTTTTATCGATCCAAATCTGCATCAGTGGGACCGATTGTGAGAGTCAGGCAGGAGCGGCTCTAGGAATTGCGCCGCCCCAAGCAGGTCGGCACGCCGCGGGGGGCGCTCTGGCGGTCCCGTGGCTCCGGTGGACCTCCTGCAGACGTGCCTGCGGAGGGTCCACTGGTCCCGCGGCTCCAGTGGACCTCCCGCAGGCACTCCCGGTCTGGAGCCAGCCCTGGAGTCAGGTGAGCAGTAACTGCTCTTACATTGACCTCATGGGTCAGATCCTTGACCCAACTCTACACCTTTTGTACTGCTTTTGTGGAGAATTGCCCTACAATGATAGATGGGTTATTCAGTGCCCTTGCACCGGGGAATTTTCAAGTGATCTAAAGCTAGCTCTACACAAAGGGCACTCTGAAGGGGTCTGACAAGTTTTGGAGAGGATGTGGTGCAGTGTCTCGTACAATGGGAATTGTATATCTGCAGATCAGTCTTTAGGATCTTGTTAGTTGGGACAAGTTAGAGTATTACTAACAAAAGGACACACACACACACACACACACAAGATGTTTAACTTTCTTTTCAAGGGAATGGTTAAATTGTCCATTTAAATGTAGGATGAATGTAATAGACCAAATCTGTTCATGATTCTATTCTAGCATGAAGGACATTTTGGATTAAAGTCACAAGCTTAACTGATTTTTTTCAATCACTTCAAACACAAATCACTTCAGTCTATATCAGAATGTATCCAGATATATCCTGATTCTGATCACACTTACACCAATATCACTTAATTGAAGACAGTGGAGTTATTGGAATTTAGAACAGTGTAAGAGAGCAGAATTGCAGCCATGTATCAAATGACCCATGACAAACAGGAACAAAATATTATGTTTATACAGTGATATAATTAAGTGTGTGAATATGATGTAATATCAGGAGCAGATACAGTATATTGTACATTTTAATGTAGTTTGCTTTGTTCCAAATTAAGACACATCAAAGATTGCCATACTATAAGATATTTAAAATATTTTCTGTTAAGTACTTCTCACTCTCTAGCATCTGACAGTAACTGAGGATAGTCTGGCCATTTTCTAGCAGAGGCAATTATTTGACAAAGGTCCCTTTTAGACTCCTTCTGAAATATATTTTAATGTTGAACAGTGTTCAGCTGTTTCTCCCTTCTCCTTCTCCTCTTACTTTTGTTTATGCACAGAAAAGTGTATGCATTTACAATTCTATGAAACTAGCAACATTATCAGTCTAGCATTCCAAATAGGATTGGTACTAAGTACCGGTATTGTGCACGTGTGTTGTCTTTTTCCAAGTGCTAAATGCAAGTAAGATATCCAAGTGGCTCTCATATGGTATACTTTTTATCCCTGATAGCTAAAGATTAGAAAAAGGACAGATGTTTGTTAATGAAATCAGAAAAGGCTGGCAATATGTTCATCATAATAGAGAATTACATTTTTGAAATTGATCTGTAAGTCAACAGTCATTTTGTATTCATATTGTTAAGGTAAGCGTAAAATGAAAAGGATCGAACATTTTGAGAAACTAATACTGTAATTAAAGAGCTGTCAATCAATATTCTTCTATTTAGTTGTGTGTGTTGGTGAAACTAAGCTCAGCTGATCAATAGCAGTTCATAAAAACCTGAAAAATTTTAGTCAGTTTCTAAAATGCAGTTTAAATAATAAAAAAAACAGTTATACTGTAAATGTTAACACCATTCAAATCAACCAAGCACATATGCCATTGCTTACAAACTGTGAAACATTTTGTCTTTTGCCAGTATCCATTTGGCCCCTTTTTATATTTTTTTATTCTCTCTTACAAGTTATTATGAGAAAGATGCAAACTAACATTGGTCTCTGCCCAGTATGATTTCAATTGAGTCACTGACTGCAGGATGCTAGTCCTTTAGATTTTGTTTTGTTTTTCCTCTTCAGTTCTGTTGATATTTGGTAAAAGGGGTTCTTGGACATTGATTGTAAATTAGTTTCTATTGCTACACTGAAAGGACATGAGACACATTTGCTATAGTTTTAATGTCTGGGACTACCTAGCAGATAAAAGTGTACAGTGCAGGTAACCCCATGTTTATTCCGTCAGCTCCCCCTCTCTCTTTCCATCCAGGTCCCCCAGCCAATCCATTGCTGGGACTTTACTATCCACCTCCCTTAGAGGGGGGTTAAGATGGGCCATAAGTAGGGCCCTATCAAATTCATGACCATAAAAAATGCATCACAAACCATGAAATCTGGTCTTTTGTGTGCTTTTACCCTATACTATACAGATTTCATGGGGGAGACCAGTGTTCCTCACATTGGGGTCCTGACCCAAAAGGGAGTTCCGGGGGGGGGGGTGTCACAAGGTTATTTTAAGGGGGTAGCAGTATTACTACACTTACTTCTGTGCTGACTTCAGAGCTGGGTGGCCAGAGAGTGGCGGCTGTTGGCTGGGCACCCAGCTCTGAAGGCAGAGCCCCACCAGTAGCAGTGCAGAAGTATGGGTGGCAATACTATACCATGCCACCATTACTTCTGCAATGCTACCTTCAGAACTGGGTGGCCAGACAATGGCAGCTGGTGACTGAGGGCCCAGCTCTGCAGGCAGCAGCACAAAAGTAAGGGTGCCAATACCATACCATACCTTACTTTTGCGCTGCTGCTGACAGTGGCTCTGCCTTCAGAGCTGGGCTCTCAGCCAACAGCTGCCACTCTCCAGCTGCCCAGCTCTGAAGGCAGCACCGCTGAAGTAAGGGTAGCAGTACTGCAACCTCCCCCTACAAATAACCTTGCAACCCCTCCACAACTCCTTTTTGAGTCAGGACCCCTACATTACAGCACCATGAAATTTCAGATATAAATAGCTGAAATCATGAAATTTACGATTTTTAATATCCCATGATTGTGAAAATTGACCAAAATGGACTGAGTTTGGTAGGGCCCTAGCATGAGAAAGGGATTGGCTGCCTGTGGTACCAGTCATAGGAGCCCCAAACCTCCCCCCATTCCATTCCTTTAGCAAGCCCCTCCTTTTTAAGTCCTTTTCCAAGCCATTTATCTGGTCTCCATATACCTGACATCTGCCCTACACTTAAATAATAGGGTGTAGATCACAACTCATCACCCTTCATGTCATGCATGAACAGAGCTCTTGCTGAACCCACTGTGGGAAGGCCAAAAAAAAAAATACCCAACTTCATCTAGGCCAATTTGGTGATAAGGAAAAAATTCCTTCCCAACCCCGCTAAATGAGGGGCAGCTAGCGCAATGCCCACAGCAAGTCTTGACCAAACCTGGTATTTCACCATCTAAGGGGGAGGAAGCGTAGATGTTGCCTCAGCCTGATCCATATAATAGGGGGTTTCATGCACAGGGCTAGCCCCTTTTAAATCCTTCCACCCATCTAGTTCCCAGTGGAGGAGCCAGTTGGTGCCTTGTCCCCTTTTGCAGCAGTTTTTCCTCTCATCCCCCCCACCCCCCGCAACCCTGCAGCCATAAAGCACTGTTCCCTTCATTTGGCTAGCCAGCCAAATTCCACGCCGCCTGCTGCCCCTGCTTAAAGGTGCGGTGTGATCCAGTCATTATCATAAAAAGGAAATAAAAATAGAGCTATAATTATTTTTCTACTTCAACTGTGGGAGCATTTCAAAACAGCTTTGGTGTGAGTTCAACTTTTGATCATGAACCACAGTGGTTTATTAGACTATTTGCCTCCACAAACTGTACAGCTTTTTTTTTTTTTTTTTTTTTTTTTTGCAAACTCTGTTATTCTAGCTGACTCTCCATAAACTATTTCTCAGCACTTCACATTGTTGGAGTTAAAAGACTGCTCATTTTATCTGGAGGTAGTGAATATTGGAGAACATTAAATTGTAGTTATTGGTTGCAAAGGTTGGACAAGGTCTTAGCTCGTCATTTTTTGCCTTATTATCATTGTTGTTGGCATATGCATTTGAGCAATCCTAGTTGCAATTTAGTTATGTATAGGGAGACTTTGACAAACCAGTAAAGTGCTTGAAACCACTATGGCTTATTGTTAAAGGTGGCCTAGTCAGCAAGCTGAAAATTGGCCATTCAACAATCTCAGCTTGACCAAGGCAGGAGGGAAGGGGGTCAGGGCTGCCCGGGGAGGCAAGTGGGGACATTTGCCCCAGGCCCTGTGCCACACAGGGGCCCCCACGAGAATATAGTATTGCAACTTTTTTTATGGAAGGGGCCCCCAAAATTGCTTTGCCCCAGGCCCCCTGAATTCTCTGGGTGGCTCTGGAGGGGGTTTGGGGTGCCAGAGAAAGGGCAGCTTGACCTCACATCCTTCCTATCAGAATTGTGTTGAAATTGCTGATACATGCATTTTAAAAGAGTAGGATATGGCCCAGGAATATCTATTGGGGTCTCAAGGCTGAAAACTCTGGAAAAACCCACACCTGGTTAATCAATAATCAGAAGGAACCTCTTGCTTGATCATTGAAACTGCTTACTTAACAAGGTTTACTTAAGGGACATGTCATTCTATTACTAATGTATAAATAAGGGGGGAAAGCTTGAGATAGGGGGGACTCTTCAGGAATGGTCTCTCCCTCTGGATGCATCTTGTGTTCCCCACCGGCAGACGGGCTGCCACTGTGCCACTCGAGAGCCACACTCAGCTTCGGTAATTATCGAGGGTTGGGGGTGTATTACTAACCTGTTGCGGACATGTGTAAGTGCTTGAGACTAAGTTTAGCTTTAAGTGAAAGCACGCTTGCGTTGTCCTGTTTGTGCCAGCCATCTATCAGTTAGACAGCCGTGTCTCCCCTGATCTATTTCCTGATGCCACCTCGCACAGAGTAAAAGTTACCAAGAGCTTTGGGTTGCAAGAACCCTGGGTAACAGTTATGGTTTTTATTTAGAAGAATTCTATTAAAACAACGTACACCAATTTTGCATAAGTACTCTAATTTTAGTTTCTAATAGTTTATGGCACGTTACATTTCATATATGTTAAGATATCTAAAATTAGGCAGGAGACCCTTATCCAAGCTTGTATGCATTACTTTACTCTTTAAATATCAGAGGGGTAGCTGTGTTAGTCTGGATCTGTAAAAGTGGCAAAGAGTTCTGTGGCACCTTATAGACTAACAAATGTTTCGTGGGCCATGAGCTTTCGTGGGTGAATACCCACTTCGTCGGATGCATGTATGTCTACTCTTTGCTGCTTTTACTCTTTAAGGTGCTATTCTATCACCACTCACATGCTATGTTTAAATTTATGCATAATTAAACAAGAGACTTGTGTTAGGCTACTCCCTCACTTACTTTATGCACAATTTATATTCTTTCTGATGTTGACAAAAATCACAATCATCTCAAAAATATTCTAGTAACATAAGGAAGGGTGACAGCACATTCTAAAGCTGTGATTGGGACATTTTAAAATTATGTAACTTTGTAAACAGAAGCAAATTCTGAATTTAGCTATGTATGGTAAAAGTTCAGAGATATTTGGAACAAAGAAGACAATATTGCAGACAGAAAGTCGTTAGTTTATTTGTTTCTGTTTTGGTGTGAGTGACTTGAGGATGATAGCAGAAGTAACAGCTGGAACAGAAGAGCAAAGGGAAAAAAATGCCAAAATATAAATATAAACTCTGGCATCAGAAATGCTGCAACACAAAGAATCACTTAGAATTTATCATAGGACTGAAAATTATAGAATCATATTTAGATACTAAAGGCTTGATCCTACTCCAAATCAAATCAACAGAAGAAGTCCTATTGACTTCAATGATGCTGAATCAAGCCTTAATTGGATAGGTATTTTATAAGATAAAAACTAAAGGGAATGCCAGGGTAAGGAGAAGGTATCTGAGTATAACTGGCAGCCAAGAGTTATGAGGTACTGCAAATCATTAAAATTGGAGGGAAAAAAGCTCTTGATTTACATTTTCAGAAAGCTGTTGTACATGATCTTCACTTACTCTCCAAATTAAAACAAGACAGAGGTCCCGAAAGGTTCAGAACATTTCAGGAACTTCAGATGTTTATTAGTTTTTAATCAGGGATAGATAAGACTATCATTAATAGAGTCTATTAATTCTTGTTAGAATCAGGCAATTAGAAGGGCATTATCTCAGAACAACATACAGTAGTTATCCTGTGCATAGGATATGGAAAACAATTAAATTCTGTCTTGGAAACTTAAAACTACTTTAAGTTTACCATAAGAATAGGTACAGTACAGTAGTTTTAGGAAGTGAATGACAGGTGAAATGAGATTCCCTGTTGCCAGTAAAGGAGTTTCTATAAACTAAAATTTGAATGTAGGCTTACATTATTTACAGTGTTGATCCAACCAGTAAAACTCCACGGCTACTGTAACATATCTTCCTTTCCATTTAAAATAAGGATAATTTTCTGAAACTTCACAATGGCAAAGAGAGTAAAAAATGTGACAGTGAAAAATGAGAAAAGCACACAGTACTATATGAACAAAAGCACAAAAGAATATGTGAGCATTACTGTAAAATCCAATCAGTGTGTCTATTTAGTAGAAAAGTGGAATCAATTTTCCAGAGAGTGCCTTGTGCCTCAGTGTTCTTTCAAATCATTGGAATCTTCAAAGTTGGATTGTCAGTGTAAACAGAGACATGCACAGCATGCAGGAAAAACAGTAGATTAAAAAATTCCTTTAGAGATGTCAAAGTCATAACCATGAAGATTCTGGTGCAGCTGAACACCAATGTAACTGACTGCTTGGAGGTCATGGATTTATCCCTGAAACTAGTACTTGGCATAGTTTTTGTAAGCCCCTGACAATTATTTACTTATTTAGTCTGCTAAACTGATGGCCCAATGCACCTCTGAACATGTGAGCCCTGCCAATTGGCAGGTAATTGATTCCCTACTTTAATATATTCCTCACTGCATGGAGGTAACACACCCAGAAACAATAAATATAAACTTACCAATCAGCATGTCCTGTGACATACCTTCTAGATGTTTTAATGCTGTAAGAATTGGATGAGTGGGCTGAGAGCTCTCTCATGGACAGATACAAGTTGCAAGTACTGTATCCACAAATTTATAATTTATTTACACCTAAATGTTCTGGAAGCCATAAAGTAAGTGAATGTTTTCAACAATGTATCATGGCATATCAATGGGAGTTCTGAAGGGTTCAGCTGTGGATTATACTGTCTGAGAAAACACACACGCACGTAGGCAATAGTGAAATGCCTTAGATTGTAAACTCTTTAGGCTAAGGACTATGGGGCTGTCATAATAAACAGATCAGGGTTAAAGTCTCTTTTACCTGTAAAGGGCTAACAAGCTCAGTAACCTGAGAAACACCTGACCAGAGGACCAATCAAGGGACAGGATAATTTCAAATCTCTGTGGAGGGAAGCCTTTGTCTGTGTTCCTTGTTTGCTCTGTGCTCTTTTTGGATCTAAGAGAGGCCAGACATGTCTCCAAGTTCTCCTGGAGTATTTTCGACTATCCAGTATAGTGAGTATTAGTTAAAAAGGCGGATTAGTCTTTTGAGTTGCTTTCTATATTTGCAATTGTGTGTTTGCTGGAGAAAATTCTTTATTCCTGTTTGCTGTTACTTTGATTATGCTGAGGAGGAGGGAGGGGAAGTCTCTCCAGTTCTTATAAGTTAGACCCTGTATTTTTGCATCCTGGTATGACAGAGATAGTGTACTTTCTTTTTTTGTTCTTTTAATAAATTCTTTTCTTTTCTTTGGACTTGGTTAATTCCTTCTCTTGTGGAGATTCAAGGGAAGGGGAGGGGGGAAGAGTGAGTTCCTCCTGAGGGTGATTCACAGAGTTGAATCTGTGTGTATCTCTCCAGAGTGGCTGGGAGAGGGGAAGTGGGCTGCTTCCCTGTGGGTAGAGATTCAAGGAGTTTGAATCAAGGTATTTTTCCCAAGGACTAGGGAAGGGGAGGGGGAGATGAGTCCCTGTTTGTGTTGAGTCAAGGATTTGACTCGGTGTGTAATCTCTCCGGAGCAGGCTGGAGAGAGGGAAGGGGGGGAGGGGAACTGGCTGTTTCTCTCTCTCTGGTGAGATTCAAGGGGTTTGAATCTGGGTTCACCAGGGGAAGCTTGGGGGACAGGCAGTGTGTCAGACACTTTAAACTGACTGGTGGCAGCGAAAACCAGATCTAAACTAGAATTTTAGTTTAGAGAAGTCCATGCAGGTCCCCATCTTGGAACCCAACAGCTCCAAGTGGGGGAGAAACCTATGACAGGGGCAGATACTTAGCTGGTGTAAAATGTCATAGATCCATTGCTGTCAACAGAGCTATGACAATTTACACCAGCTAAAGATCTTGCCCACATCTTTAGACCGCTCTAGTGTAATGGGGCCCAAATCGTGACTAATGTGAGCAGTTTATATACACACACACTAATTATTGTTTTATTTATTGTAAATTGTAACACCTAGTTCAGAAAATACAATTAAGCACTTCACCAGGACATTAATGAACAAGTAAGCAGCACCAGTGTTAGTTGTGCAGTTAAAAAATAGAAATACAATTTCAGACTAATTCAAGAAACAAACTGTAATATATCTATCTACCTGTTGTTCAGATGAAAGATCAGGCTTTGCTGTGCCAAGGAAGCATCAGAGAACAACTGAACACAAGAACAGCAGATGACTACTGTGTGAGTGTATATACATATGCAATTTCTACTAATAGTGCTTTGTGCAATACAGATACAGCATCAAAATTATGATTACGACTATAAGAAAAGCCAATAAATCTTATCAAATAGAATTCTATTGCTAGACCTCTCTGTTCCTGTACACGTTGCCACTGCCTCCTCTTCTCTGGCTTGACAAATGTTATCTCGCACACTTGTGTCCACTCAAAGCACTGTTGCAAAGAGCATTTTCCTGGTATGTCTCTTCAACTAAGTCACCCTTTTTTTTTTGTATCCTTCAACTAGTTCCCCCTTCACTGCATCAAACACAAACTCCTTGTCTTCATTTTTAAAGCTCATCATGGCTTATCTTGCACTACCTCTCACCTGTTATGTGATACTAAGACACTGATCCCTGCCTCTAGTCTGACCTCTGAGTGATACCAGCCTGCATTAACCATTTAGAAAGCTTTCCAACAAGCAACTTTGGGTGGAAACAGTTTGCCTGGAAATAGTTCCCTGCAAAAATCTGTCTTCCTTCAAATATGTTCTTAAAAATCAACTCTGCTATAATGGCTTCAAAAAACTTAATGATTAGTCAGCTGGTATGCCGTGACTGCTGCATATCACTCTAATTTGACTTATCTCACTGTTACTTGCACCCATCCTGCCTGCATTGTATTCACCATTTGTCTTTTGTCTTATATTTGCACTGTAAACTGTTCAGAGCAGGAACTTTCTTATTGTTGTATGCTTATTCAGTGCCTACCTCAATGGGGATGGGCCTTGTAGGTACTACTACAGTATAAATAATATGTGGAAATAAATTAAACCTATATTGGCAACTCAACCAGTTTTTCATGCACAGAATTACTTTACACTTCTTGTGCTAGGGGAATAGGGTCTGCTTCCTCATGTGGAAATGGCAAAGGGTTCAAATCCCAAAGTGCATGGATCTCCTGAGATCTCTAAAAAGCAAGATGAATCCACATAGAGGGCCCTTGATTCTGCAATGGCACCTGTTCCTCCCTCCATTCCTCTCCCTCAATTCTGTATCTGCACAGCACAGTTCCTGCAAGAACTAGACTGAGAAGGGGCTCCCGGACTGCCACTGCTTCCAGAGCCTGCTTAGAATAGTATAAAAGAGTAATCGGTGCAAAAGCTAAACACTAGCTGAAGTAACTCTTGAGTTTGTCCTCTGAATTTGAGTAGCAGGAGAATCCGGTGGAGCATGAATTCCCTGCCCTTTCACAACAGATCTGGTTCTTCACCAAGCTCCCATGGAGTTGATGGAAAAGGGAAATTATGTTATGCACCTCCCTCAGCCAGACTGACCAGTTTTTGGTCCAGGCCATCGGCTCTGACTCTGTGGATGCTCCAGGGCTGGAACATCCAGGTTAAAAAAATAGTGGTGCTCAGCACGCATCAGCCACAGTTGTTTGGCAGCATCCCCAATCAGCTGTTTGATAGCACCCCCGATTAGCTGATTGTAGGTGCCGCCAAACAGCTGATTGGTGGCTGGGGAAGGGGTGAGGGTGGAGAGCTGCAAGTAGCAGGGGCCTCGGGGACGGGAAGGAGCAGGGGCAGGAGGAGGCATGGCGAGGGCAGGGCCTTGGGGGGGGAGTCAGAGTGAGGGAGGGGCCTTAAAGGAGGAGTGGAGTAGGGTTAGGGGTGGGGTCTCAGTGCAGAGCGGGGGTTGGAGCATTCCTGGGGAAAAGAAAAACTCAGCACCTATGGTCCTGGCCCTTCAATTTTCATGCCTTATGCTGTTTTACACTGATATAATATTTTAATCTAGCGTATAATGTAGCAAAACTGCTATTGCAAATAAATATAAAGAAGTGCTTGCTTGCCTAAACACAGAATATTATTGTTTCCTAAGGGGGTCTATTGAGGCGCTGATTAATTTGTAAATAAAATTGGGATCAACTCTATGCGAGGGCTGGAAATGTAGTAATTTTTGTACATATCATTTTTCTATATAGGTTTGTCATAAGTTCATTGGCTTTGGTTCTATATCACAATGAAACACTCAGTAAATAATGTGAAGATTATTTTAAACACGTATGAAGATTAGGCTCCTGATAATGGCATTAAAGAATTAGCTAGTACTTACCTTTATTTCTTGAACTTTCTTGACTCTTTTCTTGCTGGAATTAAAAAAATAGAAAGAAAAATGTATCATTAACTGAATTAGTTGTATTAGCAAATTAACAAGAAAAAGGTTTATTCCATATAAGTAATAACGGTTGTTAGCGTGTTTGTAAAACTTAATCACCTAAAGAAAATACATAGCAGATCTGAATCCCTTTTTTTTTTAAATAAGCAAATTAAGTGAGTTAAAGTAGACACTCAGAAGACTAAATCTGGGTGAACTGTACATAGGGGAATATATTCTGATTTTATTATTTCTTCTTATTATTATTATTAGCGGCAATTGCCTGACACTTTATACATATTTAGCCTATGAATTGTTCTCCACCTATATACTTCCACTATATCTTGAAATGTTACTAGTCATTCTGTGTGGTATGGAGCTGGTCACCTAAGCCACATAATATTATTTCTACTCCCTGATAGTAGAAATGTAGGGATCAGACTAGTCCAGTGTCATGTTTCTGACAGTAGCCAACACCTGATGTACCTTAGAAAGGTGCAAAACAACCCATGATGGGCAATTGTACAATAACTTGCCCTCAAGGAATGTTTTGTCCTCATTCCAAGTAATTAGTGGTTGATTTATAGCCCTGATAGATTTTATAACTGCTTCCTCCTCATCCCCGAGACAGGCCTGAGCTTGTGTGCCCACTCATGAACAATAATTGGTTAGTGTTGGTAGCTGTGATGACCACACCACAACCCTGGAGGCAAACTCTCAGAGCAATATGGGCATCTAACACATGGTGGGTTCATCCAAGAATGGTATGCTCCATCAGAAGTGACACTTCAGGGATGCAGCCTGAGGAAAATGGAGTCTCCTTTCCTCTCCTCAGATTCAGAGAGTTGCAGATGCATGCCCTATTCCCCTGGGCACCAGACGCACAGTACTTTATCCTCCTGCCTTCCAAAGTGTCTCCTGACATGGATTCCAGCCCCAAAGTCATTTTTTTGGCTGAGGTGGAGGGATTCATTTATCTATCAAAGTATCAGTCTCTGATCAGCCAAAAACAGCAGCAGCTCAGTCTTCTGCTGGAGAGACAGTAATTGCCATTTCAAGGCTCAGGACAACATTTACACTATTTATATGGACAAATTGTTTTTAATCCTGAAAAGTTCTTATCCTCATATTGTATGACAGTGGGTTGTACCATTAATTATTTTATAACATAAAAAGCTATTTCCTTTAATCAGGTTTTAAATTTTTTGCCTGGCAATTTCATTAGAGAAACATCTATAACAAAAAGGAAGGAAATCAAAGAGATTTAAAGATGTCTTCATAAGTACTTCCAGGCTTTAGGAAACATGTATCTAAATGAGCGTTCACAAGACATTCACTTGCCACAAACATTCCTGCAAACAATTACAAACTTCTCCTACAAATATTTGTGGAGAATGAACAGAGAGGACTGTGAATATAGTTGAAGTGAATTCATCGTTTGTTTGTTTTCTTCATCTGAACAGAGATTTCTGATTTTTTTCCTGCAGTATTTTCCCATTTATGCTATATGTTCTCAAATAATAAAGCAATATCTTCAGTGGAAAAAAAATCAATTTGAGAGTTAAGGGTGGCATATTAATACAGAAACACTGTTAGGTGGCATCCATCTTAAAAGTCTTATTTTTTTCCCCATTAGGAATAGGATAGCAATTTAACATTAACTTACTAAATAGTTTGAACTCTGTAGACTCATAGACTTTAAGGTCAGAAGGGACCATTATGATCATCTAATCTGACCTCCTCACAGAATCTCACTCACCCACTCCTGTAACAAACCCCTAACCTATGTCTGAGTTATTGAAATCCTCAAATTGTTGTTTAAAGACCTCAAGGTGCAGAGAATCCTCCAGCAAGTGACCCGTGCCCCACACTGTAGAGGAAAGCAAAAAACCTCCAGGGCCTCTGCCAAATCTGCCCTGGAGGAAAATTCCTTTCCGACCCCAAAAATGGTGATCAGCTAAACCCTGAGCATGTGAACAAAACTCACCAGCCAGCACCCAGGAAAGAATTCTCTGTAGTAACTCAGATCCCACCCCATCTAACGTCCCATCACAGGCCATTGGGCATATTTACTGCTAATAATCAAAGATCAGTTAATTGCCAAAATTAGGCTATCCCATCATACCATCCCCTCCATACACTTATCAAGCTTAGTCTTGAATCCAGATATGTCTTTTGCCCCCACTATTCCCGTTGGAAGGCTATTCCAGAACTTCACTCCTCTAATGGTTAGAAACCTTCGTCTAATTTAAAGTCTAAACTTCCTAATGTCCAGTTTATATCTATTTGTTCTTGTGTCCACATTGGTACTGAGCTTAAATAATTCCTCTCCCTCCCTGATATTTATCCCTCTGATATATTTATAAAGAGCAATCATATTCCCCCTCAACCTTCTTTTGGTTAGGCTAAACAAGCCAAGCTCTTTGAGTCTTCTTTCATAAGACAAGTTTTCCATTCCTCGGATCATCCTAGTAGCCCTTCTCTGTACCTGTTCCAGTTTGTATTCATCCTTCTTAAACATGGGAGACCAGAACTGCACACAATATTCCAGATGAGGTCTTATCGATGCCTTGTATAACGGTATTAATACCTCCTTATCTTTACTGGAAATATCTTGCCTGATGCATGCTTCCCAAGACTGCATTAGCTTTTTTAACAGCCATATCACATCAGCAGCTCATAGTCATCCTGTAATCAACCAATACTCCAAGATCCTTCTCCTCCTCTGTTACTTCCAACTGATGTGTCCCCAATTTATAACCAAAATTCTTGTTATTAATCCCTAAATAAGCGTTGCACTTGTACTTTTCACTATTAAATTTCATCCTATTGCTATTACTCCAGTTTACAAGGCCATCCAGATCTTCCTGTATGATATCCTGTCCTTCTCTGTATTATCAATACCTTGCAGCTGTACCTAGTATTAATAATAAATTATTGATAAGGAACAAAGAAAAGGGTTAAGCAAGCTGTGGAATTCCCCAGAAGGATACAAAGACCTCTTGGAAATCCTGCCAGTTAACTTACCAAAGGGCCCTCCTCTCACTCATCTGAAACAAAAGCTCAAGTAGACAACTCTTCTGTTTATTCGTTTAGATCTGACTATTTAACACACATCTTGCTGGTTGCCTGGCAACCCAGGAAGTATTATTTCTCATTCAAGCATTAACTGCCATCATACCATATTCTTCTAATTTAATCTTTAAGCATTTTTTACTTTCTGATTGACAAGTTACTTCTCTAGTAGTGTTGAAGTCCATGTAACATAAGAATTTGGATGTACCTAACTCAAAGTGGTTGCCTGACAAGTCCAAACATACAATTGCACATAGTCACTAAACACCCTAATAAGTTTCTCTAAAGTAGGAGCACAATAAAGAAAACTTACTGCTTAGTGAAATATTCAGAGTTTAAAAGAGAGGTATATCCTCAAGTGTAAACCGTCTTCAGTGGAGCTATGACCTGATAAAGATCTGTCCCCAAACCTTCAAACATTCTTATTATACACAATGGTTGCCACAACAGTCAGTCTCTGATTTCTTTACTTTGGGGCACTTTTTCAAATCTTTTGTTCTCTATCAACCGTTATTATACCAGCAATGTGTGTTGAAAATAAGTTAACACAAAATACCTCAAAAAGAATCTATTTTTATTGGAACGCATGAGTATTTACAATACTTGAAAAATAGCTATGATACTTCGGGTTTTGGTTTTGTGGCAAATTTATATACAACTAGTAATGAGAGAATAATCTTAAATTTAACCACTATACTGGGCATTTTGTGTGTGTGTTTCCCTACAAAAAATAAATCAGGCTGATTACACTTAATGTCAAATTGCATTATTCTATCTAATTTATCTATAACATTTACCAAACATCCATCTAAAGTATTTCTAAGGTTCCTATCATTGTGGTACCCATATAAAATTCATTTGTATCAGTCATGAACAAGCTAAACATTACACACAATGTACATGTCATAGGCGGAGGAACGGGAATTAGAAGCAGATTCTACTTGTGCTATATCTTTGTGTCTAGATTCCAGAGTACCCTTCTAACATTCCTTTTTTCCAGAAGCCAACAAGTGATTGTATGCTGTGACTTAACACCAGCCTTTGCCTATTGGCAATGACAAAATTTCACCGCCTGAAGATACTTTTATGTTCCTACATACTTACTTAAAAAGCTACTGGGTATCTCACAACTGTAGGGAACAAAATTGTCACAGCACTGAGAGAGTATTTGATTATTTTAGTATAGACAGAAGCTTCTACCCATTGTTAACTCCACTGCGAGACTTCCTCACCTGTGTGATGCCAAACATATGTATTATTTTTACTTTAAAAACACTCTCTTTATATAGAATAGTCTCCTACTGGCCTCAGGGTAGTAATCATGCCATGTGGGGCTGATACTGCTCCAGTGAAAGTTTTGCTAATGACTTTAATGGTAACAAGGACTGTGTCCATGCTGTATATATCTAGAACAGTGGTCCCCAAATTTTTTACATCACATCACCTCTTACTTCTGTCCACGCATCCACCCCTGAGCCATGGTTTGGAGCCGGGAGCAGGGCCACAGCGAGGAGTAGGGCCGGAGCTGTGGCTGGGGGCAGGTTTGGGGGTGGGAGCAGGGCTGGGAGCAGAGCCATGGTCAGAGCCAGTGGCAGAGCCATGGTCAGAGCCAGGGCTGTGGCCAGGTGCAAAGCCATGACCAGGCAAGGAGCCAGAGGCCGAGGATGCAGCTGGGGGGCAGAGCAGTGGCTGGAAACCGGGGCCGCGGCTAGAGTCAACGACTGAGCAGAGCTGGGGGCAAAGTGAGACTGGGTGATGCGCCTGCCTTGCCCCCTGTGGGGGCTAGCCCGGCCTGTCCCTGCACCCCCCCCCCCACATTCCTCTGTGCCCCGCTAGATGGGCACACCCCACAGTTTGGGGACCAGTGATCTAGACTGAGGTGCATTTTGAACATGCTGCATATGGGTGTGTATAAAGTGAACAATCACCAGCAGTGCTCCCTAAGGTCAGATGGGGATTGGCAGATCAATTCCCTCTTAAAACACAATCCTGTCCTTTTCTGCTCCTGCCCCAAGGGTTTAAGCACAGGGAATTTGGGGACTGGGCCCTTGAATAGTCAAGGTCTTTTCAGCTGGTCTCTCACCCTAGGTGAAGGCTCTAGTAGTTGTAATGTCCTCCCTGAGTGGGTAGAGAGGAGCCTGGGCCTGCCATCTCCACCAGCCTGAGGCCATGGCCCAGTGGTAGGAAGCTACACAACATCTTGAGGTGCTAAGCCGCTGCACCCCGGACCACTTTCTACCCCAGTCTCCTTTAGCTACCCAGAGTAAATCAATCCAATCAAGTCTCTAACCTGCATACTCAGTCACCTGCCTCTCTTTCATGGGCTTGCACAGGTCTGTGGTGTCAGGCTTCAGGCAATGAGCCCCTGGCCAGTATTTGTCCCTCAGAGCAGCCATTTTCTCCCTTCCACTGCTTGCCTCTGACTTGCTCTGCTCCCCCTTTTAAAGCCCTGCCTCTAGCTTGTGCAGACTTTGCATGTGTGGCTGGGTGGGGCTGCCTGAGCTCAGAGCTGCTCCTTAACACCTTGCTCTCCAGTGTGGCACTAAAAACTAATTAGAAGATGTACTTCAGTCTTAATTGCAACATAATAGAGGATATAATGGACCTTAAACTGTTTCAGATTACATGGCTAAATGATTCCTTATACAATGGGATGGTATTTCCTGACATTTTCAACAGCCCACATAAATTAAATTCCAAAGTAAATCTTAGGATCTGATTCTGATTGCATACTAGTTTTACTGTGGTGAACTCATTTGACATCAGTGTAAATTAAGTCATAATTTCCCTTAAGGGAGTCTAAATTGGTGTAAATTACATTTTCTTCCAACCCTATGAAGGACACAATCTGCTCTCATTCCCATGGTGTAAATTTAGAACAACTTCAGAGGGGGTTAAGAAGTGTTATAACTCAAACTTCTACACATTTACATCTAATTCCAAGAGCAGAATCTCTCTTTTAAGCAGGCCCCGTTTATAACAGAAAGGTTCAGAGTTGAAAAATGTTAGAGTTGTGTCAACATAGAGATAACAGTACTTTACTCCACAGGCCTTAATCTGAAAGAATGGAAATTTGAGACTACAATAAATAGATTATGAAGACCAAATGTCAGCACTGACTGTGAAATCAGAGGGGCCTTGTAGGAAAGCAAAGGAGGAGGTGATCAATCTACTAGAAATGAATTTTGTGCATATCAAAAAACATTTTGAAAGAGAAGGGAAGGAGAACACTAGACAGGAGCATGAAGAGAGACTCTGCATGTGGTGCTCTCAGCCTGTCTCTGGCAGAAAGGGCAGGAACAGAACTGTTTAGAAAATGGAGAAAGATGTTGATGAAGAAAATTGTTTTCCTTAAAGTTTTCAGCAAAAACTGAAGAGTTTTTGTTTTTCAAGGTTCTGATTAAAAAAAAAAAAAGTAAACTTTCCAGAAAAGCAGATGCTATCTGTAATTTTTTTCATTTTGTTGAAAATCCAATTTTCAATTGGGAAAAAAAGTTCAGTCTGAAAATTTTCAACCAGCTCTAGGCAAGAACCTGAGTCTCAGTTTCAGTTCCCTGACAAGAGACTGCAGCCTTGTGAACTCTGGCTTTATACCACCTAGCTTCCTAGCCTCAGTGCTATTTGAGTTGCCAGACCAGAACTCGTAGAAGTGATGCTGACCCAGAAATAGTTGAATGTTATCAAGCTAGAAGCAATACTAATGAGTTATGAAAGAAATCTTATCTATCCCTTCTTGCTGGAGGGAATTTGCTGCAAAATGATGCCTTTGACCAGACAAGGGAGAGTTAAAATGTAGAGAAAGCCAGCTTTCAATGAAAGTGCATACATTCAGATTCCTCACTAACTAAATCCTGGGTACAATCAGGGTACTACCACTACCTGGGTTAAACTATGAAGTGTACCCAAACAAAAACAGCACAGGTTAGTGAGGAATTTGGTATAAGATGGAAATAAGTAATCAGTATGTCTTAAAAATCTATATTTCAACAATATAAAGTTTGCATCCTTAGGGGACAAAGAACGGCCCTGTTGAGGGGAGAAGCCAACCTTCAGGGACAGAGAGAATTCCCGTTCCTCCTCACTTGGCAGGAGTCATCGGCAGCCACAATTGTCACAAACCGTACGCACGGTCAGCAAGCTGTTCTTTTTTATTTGAACTTGGGAAGATTTTTTCTATTTTTTTTCCCTATGTTTGTACAGCACAATGGGTCTCTGATCCTAAATGGGCTCTTTGAGTGCCACTTTAACAAAATAATATATCAAAATAATTCATATTTTAACAGTTATTACATGCAAATATTCAACTGCTGTTGTGTTGTAATTAAAACAGACAGTTGTGTATACAAAAAATAAGAGTGTCTCTCTATATAAGGAGATACTGCTACATGTATTATAACATAAATCTCTGCTACTGCACTGTAACATGTAAGCAAAGCATTTTCAACTGATGGTTTAACATTCACAGAAATGAGACCTATTTAAATAAAAACAGAAATGATTATGTGACTTAAAACATCCACTGCTGCAAGTCATTTGCAACCAGCACAAATTATCTTGCTTCCCAAGGGTTTCTCATCTGCCACAATGTACCAAAATAGTTTTGAATCCAATATGTTTCAGCCAACTTAATCTGATGAGTTGCATGGCATTGCATCATATTACATTGCATCATGTTGTGTCAGCCTAGTCCAGTGAAATGTAGCAATACAGAATACATCAGAACTGGAAAGAAGCCAGTCTTTTGTGTCAGACAGACTCTATTCAATCCTAACTTTTCAAAGCACAGTAGATGAAAGTGGAGAAAATGTCAAATTTTCCACTTTGTTTGTGAACTAGAAAAGATCACGGATGGCTGACCACACAAATTGCTACTCTGGCACATCATGAGTTATAAGCTATTTGCAATATATCTTAAACCAGGGGCTGGAAAGGAACTGATTTAAATACACTGAAATGCTTTTGCAGGGGTAAAATCTTCCTTTATAGTAACTGCTATAATATCTTAGTCATAATACACAAATACACTCAATCTTTCTTAAAGGATTCTGACATTGTTATTGCTCAGTTATGACTGAGTAAACAGCATGGGTGTAGTTTAAAATTTTTATTTGTCAAGAAAACTTTATCACTAACTTCTCAATGACAGTAAAGAAATAGAATAGCAGAGCAGGAAGGTGAAGAGGACTAGCGAAAGAGATAGGCCGGTAGTCATAAAGATATGCAGAGTGACAGATTTGGTAGATAATATATGTAAACTAAAACCTTCAGACCATTATATGAAGAAGGACTGTAGTTCCTTTTTCAGAGCCTTTTTAAATCTATACTTTGTGACTTCTGTTTTGTTTTGTTTGTTATTCATGCCTAGCTGGCTGAAAAAGAGAAGTTGATATTTATTTATGTATCAACAGTGGAGAGATTTTCAAAAGGGCATATGGGATTTCAGAGCACAAGTTCCACTGAGTTTCAATGGGTCTTGTGCTCCTAAAATCTTTAGGCACATTTGAAAATCTCTTCCTAGATAAATATGCATTCTTATTACACCCATCTTCAGAGATAAGCACTGTATTACACATATGTCTCTTTGGGTCAGGGATGAAGGAGAGAAGCAACATGTCTTCATCCTCAAAGCCTCCCACAAATTCTACCCAGGGTAAACAGATCTTTTTGAATATTTGTTGTATTAAAAGTGGAAAGGTTGAATCAATAAAACTCTTAAAATAAACACAAGTGTTAGACTAATTAACATACTGTAGGCTGTCTTTGGCATGTGAATGAATTATTATCATTTTGCAAACATAAATTACTAATTAATGAAAATGGGAAGGAATAGGGAATACAAACCTATTTCCTTGATTAACATATTTTTATAATGAAAATTAATCATCAGTTATCATATGATGTAATTATGATGCAGAATGTGACTCTGGTGCTCATTAAATGTGTTCCTTCTGTGATAGTATTTCATTACTAACAACTTTTTGTAATGAACCATAAGTAATAATTGCTATAAAAATATATGTTGATATGAGAACATTTGAAATAAAAAAATCAAATTTTCCATGATTTTACAAAAGCCCACACATGTTTAAGTATTTGAACAACAATATATTTATAACTTACATTTATATAGCAGTTTTAATACCAATTGATCCCTAGTATTTTTATGGTCTATACACCAACAGAAACAACTTCTCTCCTGGATGGGTAGCTAACTGTGCAGTAAGACAGTCACAACCAGGTAGACAACTAAAGCACAGTGACAAGGGCTTGGTGGAGAATAAAATTTGGTCACAAATATCATGAGCAGACACATATTCTTACAAAAAGAATTCATGGATCATTTTTTCAGCAGAAGCTCTCAATGACAGCCATACAAAAGCAAGGTAACCTGGCTTTGTATAGATTATACACATAGGACTAGATTGTGACATACACTAAGCACCCATGGAAAGGAGCAAGAGCCCTCCACTCCTGCACAGCTATTCTGGCAAACAGTAGTAAGCAAGGCTACACACCCACTAACTCTCTAAAGCAGCCCAAACGGACAGGTAGGCAGGTACAGAATGGGCAGGGCTTGGGTTACGTCCCCACTACTCACTGGGCAGGGCAGCTGTGCCATCAGAGAGAGTATTGTAATTGGCTGTGTGTACAGGGTGGTGGTCCTGAAAGTGAAGGCATGGCCCAGCACTGCTGTTATAAGGCTTCTACCCTTTAAAACCAGGACTTCTGGGGATGTAGCCCAGAGCAACTGATGGGGAATGCAGGGTTGGGGTCATATTACTGATAATGTGAAGAAGGCATGAGATAAAAGTCTGAGCCTGCTGCTCAAACACATCTAGACCATGGATTGGAAAAAAAGAGATGCTGTTGGCCTCATCATGGAGAATGGAAGGATGACATTTGCTTAGGAAAGAGCAGTGCCAAGGGTCCAGAGTAGTTACCTGCATAGAGGGAGCTGGGGCACAAACTTAATAGCAAAACTAATGGGAGGCCTTCCTGGGTGAAAGCATGGTGAAGCCTTGATAGCAGGGTAACCGTGAAACCCTAGAAATGATTGGGGAAGTCCAGAGTGAAGACTTTGTTTAATACTAATAATAGATGAAACTCCAGCAGGGAAGACTGGTGTGAACCATAAAATTGTGTTTGAGACTTTATTGAGCTGAGCCATTGAAGAATGGAAAACTCAGACATGGTGGCACATAGAGATGGTAACCCTCCTGCACTGCTGTTATAGGCCACAGTGAATTCCTACTGCATCGGAGCAAGGAGGAATTGTGACATGGAGGTGTGTTTCTGAGTTATAATGCCTTCAGGGGTAGTGCACCAACCCTTTATTGAGACTGTGCCTAAAGGCACAATGTAGCACGACTTTTTTTTCTGTTACAGCTTTTCTGTCATCAGTTACATTCAGCTCACTGCAAAAATGAGTATTAATATCACAGTAGTATTGTATAAATCATGTAGATTTCTGCAAACTCATTTACCTTATTCTGACTAATAAAGAAAGAGGCAGTGAGAGAGAAAGAGAAATCTCTCATCTGGTAAGCTTACACTCATCTGGTAAGCTTACACCTGCAAAATCATTGATGACATGTGAGAAATGTTTGCTTAAAACTGCTGCTTAATGTAAAAAGACCTATGTGCAGCAGATTGCAAATAGATCCTAAAGGATTTAAGCACCCCCAGCTAGTGTTAGGTCCATCTGCCCTGATTAGCACCTGTGGGTGAAAGGAGCTGACAAGCAGTTTCTATTTTTACCTTACCTTTAAATTCCAGGAACCTCATTTCACTAAATCATCACTTTCTAGTCAGATTGTAAAGCACTCTCCCGCTGTTCATTCATTTTAAATCTAGATCTACTAACTCAAGAGTACTGCTCTAAGATGGCTACTGTCCTGATCACTGTACTTGACCTTTGTCACTGCTTTTCCCCCCAACTTATTGGTATAGAAAAAGGCATGCTGAGGCTATTTTGCACTATTTGAAAACTGGATGCAGAGATGCCCATAGAAAACAAAACACTATTACTCTGGCTGTTTCTGCAACCTTTGTATTTATCACAATTTACAAACCAACCAAATGAATACATTTATTTTTCAGAACCTCAGATAATACTATTGACTCCTTCATTTAAAGTTTTACCAAATGATAATATGATATTCAGCAGGCTAAAATCATCAAGTTGACTGTAAGGCCTGAATCTGCCATGTAATATTCCTCCTTCCCATACTTAGGTGGATTTCAATATGAATTTTGGATTTATCTTTCCTTATAGGATCAGTCCCTGCAAAGATGACGGCAGTGCCCCCCAAGCTCCCTTGCAGCCCAATATGGCATTGCAGCTCTGCCCCACCTTAATTTCTCCAAGTGGAACTGCAATAGATTCAGTTTAAAACTCCCAGGGCAAGGAGAAGCCAACACATATCAACACAATATCATGATCTTTTTTTAAATCAGACTTCAAGACAGGCCTTATTGTAACAAACACTTCATCAGGGTTCCCAAATGTACAGTCCAAACCAAGAGTTATGCTTATTTACTGGTGCCTGAGAGATCAGCTGCCACCAAATTGCAACCTACTTGGCTTCTATTAATTAATTAATTTCCCCTGCCCTACTTCCTGCTCTTGTTCATATGATTCAGTGCCCATGGCAGAGCTCAATCTCCTTGATTATCCCCAGGCTGCAGGCTTCCGTCTGACCCTTAAATGGTTAGTATGCTTTTTAACCATATGCTGTTTCACAGCCACTAATTGTACTGAAGTGAAGAAAATGGTTACAAACACATATAAAGATTTACCCTGGGTAAATCCATTATCCAGTGCAGTTTTACAGAGAACTGTGGTACAGTTTACTGTTTTCAATAGATCTGCCTACAGGAGCAAGGAGCAATCTTCCCGACAACAGTCCATAAGTAGCTCCTCTTTTTCACTAAGGCTGGAATTCACTTAGGGTGACCAGATGTCCCGATTTGATAGGGACAGTCCAGATATTGTGGACTTTGTCTTATATAGGTGCCTATTACCCCCCACCCTTGTCCCGATTTTCCTGACTGCTGTCTGGTCACCCTAAATTTTCTTCAGTTGAGATGACCAGTGCAAAGCCCTCCACACTAAGCCCCATTTAAGATCTTCACAATAAGATCTTAAGGATTAAGCGGTGTAGACTGCAATATATGTTTCACTTGGGCGAATATAGAATATGACCACCACCACTACATGGATTTCTATAACCAGCTTCTGTACTGAATTGATTATCTCCTAGTTTAAGTTGGGAATGCTCCTGAACTGAGCAGGAACAGCTTAGTTATGGCCCTGGAGCAGAACATGTTTTGTAAAGCGTGGTCCAACAGAGCTGAATTATTACTGTTAGTGCTTGTTATTGTCCTAAAATTTAACTGCTCAAGCAATACAAACATGCTTTCAGCATGGAAGTACCTGTCTGTGTATGAGTAGCATGGGGATTTTTCTACACATCACTACTGAGAAAGAAATAAGGTACTGTGGGAAGGCTAATATGCTGTACTCTCACATGCATAATAATAAACACCTGAAAAAGTGAGGTAACCACTGGATATTTGTACAGTAAATATCTCCAGAGTACCCAATGACATATCCCAGATTTGGGTATGTCATAACTATAAAGGGAAGGGAACTGCCCTCCTGTGTACAATATTATAAAATCCCTCATGGCCAGAGACACCAAAATCCTTTTACCTGTAAAGGGTTACGAAGCTCAGGAAACCTGGCTGACACCTGACCCAAAGGACCAATAAGGGGACAAGATACTTTCAAATCTTGGTGGGGGGAAGTCTTTTGTTTGTGCTCTTTGTTTTGGGGGTTGTTCGCTCTTGGGACTAAGAGGGACCAGACATTAATCCAGGCTCTCCAAATCTTTCTGAACCAGTCTCTTATATTTCAGACTTGTAAGTAACAGCCAGGCAAGGCGTGTTAGTCTTATTTTTGTTTTCTCAACTTGTAAATGTTCCTTTTTGCTGAGAGGATTTTACCTCTGTTTGCTGTAACTTTGAACCTAAGGCTAGAGGGGGTTCCTCTGGGCTATATGAATCTGATTACCCTGTAAAGTATTTTCCATCCTGATTTTACAGAGATGATTTTTACCTTACTTTCTTTAATTAAAAGCTTTCTTTTTAAGAACCTGATTGATTTTTCCTTGTTTTAAGATCCAAGGGGATTGGATCTGGACTCACCAGGAATTGGTGGGGGAAAGACGGGGGGGATGGTTAAATTCTCCTTGTGTTAAGATCCAAGGGGTTGGATCGGTGTTCACCAGGAACTTGGTGAAAAAGTCTCTCAAGGCTACCCAGGGAGGGGAAGGTTTTGGGAGGAAAGGGGGTGTTCCAGACTGAGGAATCTGGATGGTGGCAGCGAACCCAGATCTAAGCTGGTAGTTAAGCTCAGAAGTGTTTATGCAGGTCCCCACATCTGTACCCTAAAGTTCAGAGTGGGGGAGGAACCTTGACAGGGTAGCATGTTAAAAAGTTAAAGGGATTTTGAGAAATGAGACTTCAAGACCACCAATTATTATTCAGTGTAATAGGGGATTGATTTAACAGATATACAATTACTTTCTCCAGCTTGTGAGTTCCTAAAACTCTTGATCTTTACACAATTTCTAAAAAGTATTTTTCTCGTGAAGAACATTGTCTTATTTCTCCCAAAAAATCACAAATGGATTTTTGCTACACAACTCCCATTGGCATTAATGGGAGTAATTTGACTAAAATCCCATTCTGCTCTCAAAATTTTGGAGTGGGGATTTGATTTTAATTTTCTAAAAAAATCACGTGTGTTGCATTTCATTATTCATCCTATTTAAAGCACATTCTGATCTTATCAAGAAAGATGTATTTTTTGTTCCTTGCTCATTTCAAAAATTTGGTGAGATACAAGAAAAATCTGAGGGAAGGAGGAAAATTAGGAAAATATAGACATATTACAGCTTTATTGTCAATTACCTTCTCACAAACCAAGAATGTAAGTAATACTTAGGCTGATGGGGAAATAATTATTGATCAGACTTTAGCGTATCCTGTGGTATTGATTAGAAACCAGATTCTGAGGAATTTTCTAGAAATAATATACTGCTTTTACCATTCATCTTAAAAGGCCAGATAAGGTAACGTTGCAAAGTAAAATAGAAGTGGGTGATATTAATATTAATCAGTTGCATCTGCCCTTTGGTAAAGTGCTTGACCAAATATTTGAGGGATAGGCTCATTCTAACTTCAGACTTGATGAAAGATAATATTACATTGCCTACTTTGTGACATTTACGAAACTAGAGTACAAAATTACGATGGTAATTTTGTATTAAATCTTAGAAAATTCCAGACTTCATCAGTATGTGATAGCTGCATATGAACAAACTTTTCAGAATGAAGTAGAAAGCAGATATATACAGACTACGGAGGTACTGGCAATTGATTGCAATCACCTATTAAATTAATCTTTGTAATTAATTTAAAGCTTTTAGTTATTTTCATTTAGTGTTTATGTTAAAGGCAGGAAGCTTCTTATTTTTAAAGCAAATGCAATAATAATTTAATAATACAAGTGAAAATCAGTTGTAATTGTTCTAAATATATTAAGCATTAAAGTATATATTATTCATCTTGCTTTTTTAGAAGATGTGGCATATCAAATTTTTAACAGCCATCAGCTTTTCATCTTTTTTTCCTGAACACATCACATCAGATTTTAATTTAGCAGGAATTGCTAAAGTATGTATACTTCTTTTTTTCAGAGTACAGACATCTGTTCTGCAGTGACCTCCCTGTATTGGTTCTGATCTCCTGTCAGACTCTCATTGTTTCTATGATGAGGTCTTCTTTTTGCTGGGTTTTTCTCAGCTCCTCTTTTTCCACTTCTTCATTTGTACCTTGGGAATTATTTTGTATACCTTGGAAACTTGTCCTTACACTCTTTACCCTTGTGTATAGTCATGCAGTGTTCTCACTTTTGTTTTGATCAGTTCTCGTAACATCCATGTCAGAGATCAGCTTCTTGCTTTACTTACAATGTTCTTGCTTTAAATCATATGATGACAGCTGATAATATGATAAAAAAAAGACTGCACTTCTTTACAATAGGCTAATGTAGTGGTTTGACACCAGCTCTGCATGACTTAACTTTAGCTCAACAGTAGTCCCAAGTTTCCCGAATTTATGAGGTTGCACAACTCAAAAGTGGCACTCTTAGGGTCTCAGAAGCAAGTAGCAATTACACTCTCTCTGAGTATCCTCTGACATCTTATCCATGAAGAAGCTTTAATGTTAACTGAAGCAAAGGAAGCCATTCGTCAGCCAGGCTGACTGAGTTCAAGATTGCTTAAATGTCTTATAATATCGCAACCATTTCAAATTGCATTGGGTTGAAAAGTAGTATAAAAAGTATTAGTATGAATTCAATTTATGAAAAACATGGTTTAAATCCATTAATGTTGTTGAAATTGTAGAACTGCTGAAAACCTAATCACAAGTTATCTTTAAATATTTTTATTTTTGTCAAAAAGTTACAGCCAAATCCTGAAGCCAGTGGCAAAAGGCAGTAGAATCAGGATATAGGCCCAGATTCAGCATGCTTAAGATACAGTGATTTCAAGTGGACTTAATCACATGCTTAAGCTTTTGTTCTTCTTTTTTTCCCCTTTTCTATCTGGGGTCAGCGATTATATCGCCTTCATATTTAAAAATAGGCACCATAATGTTTTATGCCATTCAGCTGACATTTTCCCTTTCTTTAGAAAGCATATTTGATGCTTTCCCTTACCAATAACTGAAACAGATCCACTGGTACTTGATCCAGCCAGGTGCTTTCTTCTTTTTCATTTTCCTAAATGCCTCTGCAATCTCTTCCTCATACAATCTATCATGCCCCTATTTGGGTTACATGTTCTCAATTCCATTCTTGGGTTCTTCTCATTCATCACTCTTTCAAAATAATCACTCCAAACTTTGTTGATTGATTCACCATTCATTTACAAAATACTATATTCATTTCTACTGTAAGCGGCGTTCACATCCCTCATCATTTTCTCTCTTGCTTTGGTGAGTTTATAGATGGCCTTCTGTCCCTTGTGTCCTCATAGTCGGTTATATAGCTCCGAATCCATATGAGCTCCAAGTGCAATGCAGTGGCAAGAAGGGCTAATGCAATCCTTGAATGAGGGAACAGGGGAATAGAGAGTAGGTGATTTTACCTCCTTATATGGCATTAGAAAGACTAATACTGGAATACTTAGTAAATTCTGGTGTACATATTTTACAAAGGATGTTGAAAAATTAGAGGGGGCAAAAAATAGCCACAAAAATTATTCAAGGGCTGGAAAAAATGCCTTATAGTGAGAGACACAAAGAGCTCACCCAAAAAAATCAAGGGGTGACTTAATGACAATGTGTAAGTACTTTCATAGAGAGTAAATACTGAATACTAAAGGTTTTTTCATCTAGTGGAGAAAAGCATATAATACACTATGTCTGGAAGCTGAAGCCAGAAAATTTAATTTAGAAAGATTTTTTTTTTTTAAACAGGAACAGTGATTAACCATTGGAACAAACCATCGGAACAAACTACAAAGGAGGTGGTGGATTCTCCATCTCTTGATGTCTTCATATCAAGACTGGATGCCTTTCTAGAGCACATGTTTAAGTCAAGCACAAGTTATTGGTTCAATAGAGGGGTAACTGGGTGAAATTCTATGGTCTGTGTTATACAGAAGATCATACTAATGATCTCTTTTGGCCTTAAAATCTGTGAATCTGTGAATCAATAGAAACAGATCAGGCTTTTAGTCCTTAACATTTTCTTGTACTAATGTTGTAATGATCATTCATTTAAATTGGACTTAAACTGATGGACAGTCTCATGTTAATACCAATCCAATTAATCAGGACACATTATGACATCAACATGGTTTTGATGAGTATGTTGTTCTATGGAGATCTGTTGGAGGAAAATGATGTCAAAACAATATACCGATGAAGACTATATAGATGATTCAACAATGTTAATGAATCAATATTACATAATGCTAAATTATGTACCACATGCTGCCAATTGGTGCATTCAAAGAGTAAAGTCCTACTCAAAATGAGTAAGAATCAGTGGCAGAATCAGTCCCTATAATAAAAAAAAATGTTTTGCAATGTGAGTATAGTAAAACTTCAGTACAATAGCTCATGTTATCATGGCTAGTTATACTACTATTTAAAAAAAATCAAACAAATAATATAGAAAAATGTTATGATTATGACCCTCAAAAATGTAGTGAAATTGTAAAGTAAGGTTGTAAAGCACTGTTAGAGGCAAATCCTTATTCAATAATTCCTGCAGCAATTGAGTGCGAGTTTTGTAAGAGGAAGACTCTCATAAGAAAGGCAGGATTTGTCCTTTCATGCACACTCCATAGGTCATAGTGTTGAACACAGTAAGTGAGAGAAAAATGTAACCCCATGTAAATGATAGCATTTATCAATGTCTATTAAAAAGTTCCTCTCTCAGATAGAGGCTCTGACACCATTTTCCACTCTCTCACTCCAAAAAAACTTTTCCATCCCCTTGCGGCATTATATCTTCTTATTCTGCTGTGTGTTGGATGTCCCAATGTTGTTTTGCAGTCCCCACTTAAGAAAAAAAAACGTGGATATAGAAGCTCTGCTTTCTCACTGGGATCACCCTAATGTCACCTATGACATACTGTTCTCTGAATATTTTTGTCTGGCTCCTCACTATCCCAGAGTCCCTTTGCTCCATTGGGAGAACATAGGACATGAATCACATAGACACGCCCACACAGACAGACCTGTCTCTGCACAGGAGGAGGAGGAGAAAAGGACACTGGGCCCTGCCACTCCACTGAATGTGAGCCCTTCAGCAGCTGCAGACCACCTTTCCCCCTTTCTAACCCAGCCCGCAGTCTGAATAATCCATTCTAGGATGGAGCATGGAACCCTGTTCCCAAACCAACCAGCACCACAACCCGGGGAATCCCATTCCCTCCAGCAGCCCAGGGAGACCCACTGCTACAGATGACCCAACTGCTTCAAAAATTAAATAAAATCTGTTTTCCAATCAACTAACCAGCCCTTAATGAGAGGGGACCAGTTCGTCTTCTGATTAACCATGCCCCCCTGCCAAACACACAGGATGATTTGCTCGCAACGACAATGCTGCCAGCAGAGAACTTGAAGAAATCAATGCATGTCCTGTGGGAACAGTGAGAAGTGATTTGGGGCAGAAGCTTAGGTGAGGAGAGAAAAGTAAAGGGGTTAATATTTTACCCAGCAAATGCCACATTCTGTTAGCTAAACACGTCTTGAGGGAGTCCCTTATTAAAACAAATATCAGTTTATCACTGACATATTTCAAGACAGTGGGAGGACACCATTAAAAAAAATAAAACAGAGGATGGATTATTGTTGAAGCCTTCATGGAAGAATTGTATTTTCTGAAAAGTTTTAAATAAGAAGGGGAAGATTGTTTTTCCAGAAGCTTTTCGTCTGATAGCGGAACTTGTTCCACTTCCTTTTCTCCATATTTGAGCATACAGTCAAAGTTCTAAGCCACATGTTCCTTCTCAGGAAATCTTCTATCCTGTGCTGAATTTTGAGGGAACCCATGTGCTCATTCCTTTATTTACTGAACTAGTTAACCCTTCATGTTTCACACAACTGATAACCTTTTTACTAAATTTAATCAGAGATTCTGTTTGGATACATTTGGTTAAAATTGCAAATCATTTAACTGGTTTTAGTATATACACAAGGATATTAAACAAGACTACAGATCTTCAGAGAGCATGAATTACAGCATGTATTTATGACTCAGTTTTAGGCTGGTGGGACTGAACTTGCACTTTCTTACAGCACTAGTATTGTAGCATTGTAACAGATTTATAATGTACATTGAAGGCATTGATGAAATGCCAGATTTATTTATAAAAATTACAGCTTGGATTATTGGTTGTTTCCCCAAAGTATGTACTTTACCATGCCATAAATGTTTGATGTTTGGGGGAAAAAGTAAGAAAAAGGGGCTTGTTAGAATTGTGTTTTCATATTTTGTTATTATGTCCAGAGTGTGTGAATCCAAGCAAAGAATTATAATTAGCAGCTAAAATTAACAACTAACAGATCATTAAGCAGCCATGCTTTAATATAAACTAACACAAAGAAATATTTATTGCTGTTACACTTGATTTAGGAAGTATATGCTATCTGTAGTAATATTTAACTAGCTGTGGGGAATTCAGACAAGGAAGAGTAATGTGGTTCAGATACAAAAAAAATCTTCTTAATTCCTCAGCTATATTTAGAACTGACCTCTAATTGAACCTTTCTGAAGTTCATAATGTCTGGATTTTTAGCTTCGTTTTAATATCTTGGGGTGTTCATTAGTAAACTTCATAGGGAACCCTAGTCTCATTTTAAGCTTTGGATACCATGATAGTGGGTGCATAACTGAAAAGGACAAAGAAAAGAACAAAATAGAACATAATACTTACTACTTTCAGTCAAAATATCATTAGAATATCTGGTTTCCTGGTGTTCCAGCTCTGACTAGAACTACAAGGAGCTTTCACTTCCCCCCTTAAGATTTTGAGCCCAGTTATCTGAAGGGAGGTTGGTGAAATTTAGAAGGGAGATTAGTAGTTAAAAAATGCTGCAGTTCCATTATTGTATGGCTGGGTAGAATTGGAGATAGTGATGAGGATGGTGCTCTTGGTTGAGGGGATTGGCTGTGCAACAAGTTAGCAAAGACAATTGGACTAATCCAGAGTCTGACTAATTATGCAATTACCACCATAAATGGGAACCGGGTGAAGAGCAGAATACTCCATGAAGTCTCACAAGGACTTCACAATACAGGTCTACTCGTGCAGTACTTAGATACTGCAATGATGGATACTAGAGAAAATGCTGAGAAAGATAGAAGTAATTCATCCCTGGATATTGGTAGATTAGAAATAACATTAAAACTAAGATCAGGGTGAAATTATATCCAATCTGTCCCTGGCAAATCTTTCATTCACTTCAATAGGGCCAGGATTTCAGATTCTTAAAAAAGCTACTAAAACGGCCAATGACAGTGTACTCATACACATCCACACAGAATCACAGTGACTTCCCCAACAGAAACAGGGTTATCCATCAGCAACTTTTCTTGATACGGGAAAATTAATTTCTGTGCCTGTATCTAACAACCTGAGTGGTAACACCATTCATTTTCTCACACAGATTGGACTACGAGAAGATATCAGACAAATCAAGAAAAGGATATAACACATCCACAATGGGTGGGCTGCTCTGGGCCTGGTATCCAGAATGACCAGCTGGGTGTCAGATTCTGATCAAAGGAAACCAATGATTTTCCAGGTTTCATATTAATAGCACAATAGTAAGTAAAGCCAAAAGAAGGCTGATGCTTGATTATTACTTTTGAGCAACTGAGAAAAACTTTTGTTTTGATGGTGTGCACCATTCTACGTTTTTATCTGTCAAAAGGAATACATTTAGTGCTTTGTTCAGCAGATAAACTTAATTCCTCCACTAGAGGTATGAGGAGTGCTCGGAGTGTTGGATTATCCGTTGCAGTATACATCATGAGAATTGTTCCGGCCACCACTACAATGGTGACAAAAAGCGGAGGAGCAGGCAAAATAAAAAACAAAACATTAAATCTTTGAATTACCTGTGAATGTTTGGGGATGAATAGATGGCACTCAAAGGGGGACTCATCTCCCTATTGTCTGAGAATATAGTGTTGGATGGCTGTGGCTCTTGGAAGCTGGAAAGATCATGCAGACGTGTTGCATGCCTCGTACAATGTATTTTTTTTAAATAAATACTGCCCTTAATGCTATTAACAATTCAAAAAGCTATTTAAAATCAATTTGTTTGGCAGGTAAAATAGAAATTAACAGTTAACTTTAAAATAAAGGATGATACAATATAGCATTCTAAAATCTACTCTTAAAATTATCAAGGGATGAATGCTGCTGAGAATTCTTCAGTTCTGGTATTCTTCTTAGGGTACGTCTTCACTACCCGCCGTATCGGCGGGTGGCAATCGATTTCTCGGGGATCGATATATCGTGTCTCATCTAGACGCGATATATCGATCCCCGAACACACTCCTGTCGACTCCGTAACTCCACCAACCCGAACGGCGGTAGTGGAGTCGACATGGGGAGCCGCGGACATCGATCCCGCACCGTGAGGACGGTAGGTAAATCGATATAAGATACTTCGACTTCAGCTACGTTATTCACGTAGCTGAAGTTGCGTATCTTATATCGATTTTCCCCCGTAGTGTAGACCTGCCCTTAGAGTCTATGTGGATGAAGAAATGTGCTCCCACCTTACAAAGAGATAAGATTTCTGCTGTCCAATAATATTTTTCATCACTTACACTACTGAAAGAGACCCTGGAGGTAATTTTGAATTTACAATTTTTCTATGTTCCAACAAAATACACTGCTAACATATCACAGGTTCATTTCAAACTACATATACAGGGACAGTGCAACTAGTCAGTCAAGAAGAAGGATATATGGGAGAGGACATTTGAACTCAAACCCTTAGAAAATACTTGATTCAAAACAGAGATGTTGCCTGATCCAAAATAGAGATCTCTGTGAAGCCCACAGTAAAACTAAAAATAAGTAAAGACAAAAATATCCGTTGATGTAAGATTTTTAAAAACTCTTCACAACAGCTAGAAGATGGCAGATCTACCTTGTAGCACTGATTTAGAGGCCTATAAGCCTCAGTTTTCTGTGAGTGGGACAAAGTATGGTAATTAAAGCTGGTTGAAAATTTAGAGGGTTTTTCCAGCAAAATTTGATAACATTTTTGATAAACAATTTTTGGAAACATTTTTTGACCAATGCTGCTGGTAACAATATCCTGGAAAAAAATCATAGCAATAAGAATACCTCATTATAAACTCCTGTGTAGCCATGGATACCAAATTAGACTGGTTAGTCCCTGAGGTTATTACTCCAGAAACCCACATGAATATAATGAATCAGGTATCAGTGCTGATTGAAAGGGACCTTATGAAGCAGGGAATAAAAATGGTTAAACTTTCTATATACTTACTTACTCTAGCAATAATTGAAGGGAAAAAAAAACCACTCACCACTAAATTGAACTTTTGGAAAAATGGGCATGCAGTAAAAATGGGCATGCATGTTTGTTGGAGGTCCCAAAGGCACTGAGAATTAGTACTTAATTGCATTTCTTCAATTAATTCTTAAGGCTCCTTAGGTAAATTCATGAAAAATCTAATATATATTGAGGAAGTTCATACACTCCCAAAAAGGTCTTCAGTTGACAGTAATGGCTAAAAGGAAACCATCGTTTTTATTATCTGACTTCACATAGTGAAGACAATGGGACTACTGACACATGCTTACAATTAAGCACATGAATAAGTTTCTGTAGGACCAAGACTTCTCACTGGGACACAGAATTAAAGAAAGAACACAAATACAATGAAGTGTTAATTGTTTCAATAACCACAGTATTCACTTTATGCCAATAGACTGTCATTCAGTTTTTCTTAGTATAATTTGTTAATAGCATAATTAAATTTTAAGTGCAGTAATCTATGATTTAGATGTTATGACCTGTACATTTAATAGAAATCACTTAATGCTAGTTAAAGTAGTAAGATGTGACTTGTGTTTGTAATACTGTACCACTACCTGCCAGTGTTCTATATAACCATTTTGAATTATTATATTTATCAGCACCAAATGCACATATAATTGCTGGTATTTTTCTCTGTATCTACAGTGAGGATAAACAAATTAAATCACTATATCCAGTAGGGAATAAGCCATGGATTAATATATTTTTTATTCACTATATACATAGAAACCTATTCAGAGAATCTTCATTGAAGAGTTGTGATACACAGTTATTTTTGCTTAGACATTGTAGTTTCATGTATCAATCCAAAGCTGTACCATCAAAGATACCATGTTGACAACATTAATGTCAAAACCTCAAAACTTCAACAACAAACAGAATAAGTGAAAAATGTGACTCGGGGGTCATAAAAGCAGTTATCAGAAAGTTCACTTTGGCATACATGTAATACCTTTTCCCTCTACTTTTAGAAATATTTAACCACTTTATAGCAAGACAGGGAGTCATGAACATTTCTACTCATGTAGACATTTTTAAAAAGATACTTTCAATAATCTTCAGTGAAATGCCAGGATATCTATAGCATGTTTGGCAATACAATAGCTACATGTTTCACTTTAAAAGCAGCAAAGAGTCTTGTGGCACCTTATAGACTAACAGACATTTGGGAGCATGAGCTTTCATGGGTGAATACCCACTTCGTCGGATGCATGTAGTTTCACTTTGTGTAATAACTGGAATATATTGTAATACATTCCTCCATAGCTATATGGACCAATGTGATCATCCAGTCTGATTTCCTGCACAACACAGACCATAGCACTACCCTGAATTAATTCCTGCTTCAACTCCAGAGCACATCTTTTAAGGGAAAAATGCCATCCAATTTTTAATTAAAAGTTACCAGTAATGGAAAAGTTCAACACAACCCTTGATAAGTTGCTCTGATGGGTATTTACTGTCACTACAAAAATGTGCACCTTATTTCTTGTCTGAATCTGTCTAGCTTCAACTTCCAGCCAATAGCTCTTGCTATAGCTTTGTCTGCTAGATTGAAATATCTTCTCTTCCCAAATTTATGTTCTCTACATAGACTGTGATCAAATCAACCATTAAACAACCTTTTAGTCAAGAAGTTAATAAATTGAGCTCCTCGATACTCTCCCTCTAAGGCATATTTTCCCATGCCTTTAGTCGTTCGCCGGCTCTTCTCTGAACCCCTCCAATTCTTCAATATCTTCCTTGAAATGTGAACACCAGAACTGGACACAGTATTCCAATTTCAGTTGCACCAATGCCCAATACAAGAGTAATATAACCTCCTTACTCCTACTCAGTAACCCCATATTGATACATCCAAGGATTTCATTAATCTGTTTAGCCACAGAGTTGTAGTGGGAGCTCCCAGTCAGCTGATTATCCACCATGACCCTCAAGTCTTCTTCAGAGTAACTACTTTACAGAATAATCCCCCATCCTGTAGTATGGCCTACTGTCATGACCTTACGGGTCTCTAACCTTGGTCCACGGGGCTTCCAGACAACTGACATTTCCCTGATTTCACACAGTGGCTTGCTACCAACCAATTGGGAGGAAAGACCATGAAATCTGAAGCTACATCCCTGGTTCCTCCTTTCCTGTCCTTTCCCTCATCCTTGCCCCTGGTCTCTGACTTTTTGACTCCAGCTCTGATCCTTGACTCAACTCCCAAGTCAAATCCTTGGTTTGACGCTGACTCCTGCTCTGACCCCTAGGTTAGACCATTCAAGCCCTAGTCATGACACTTATATTCTTTGTTCGTAGCTGTGTAAGCTTATATTTGGCCATATTGAAACACATCTGCATACACTCAGCTGACCAAGCAATTCAAATTGCTCTGTATTAGTGTGATGCCCTCTTCTTTATTTATCACTCCTTCAATTTTTGTGTCATCTGCAAGCTTTATCAGTGAGTTTATGTTTTTGTCAAAGGTATAGATAAAAAATATTAAATAGGGCCAAGAACCAATCCCTACAGGTCCCCACCAGAAACACATCTGCTCCATGATTCCCTTGTACAATTCAATTTTGAGACTTATCAGTTAGCCAGTTTTAATTAATTTAATGTGTTGTGCTGATTTTATATCATTCTGGTTTCTTAATTAAAATGTTCTGCAGTACCAAGTCAAATCTATTACAGAAGTTTTTTTACATCAACAGCATTATTTTTTAATCAACCGAACTTGTAGTCTCATTCAAACCTGATGTGAAGTTAGCTTGACAAGATGTATTTTGCATTTGACCTCACATTGAGTGGCATTAATTATAATCGCCTTTTTAATTCTCGATTAACCAAGTTCTGTATCTGCAGTTCCATTATTTTTGCTGAGATTGAAGTCAAGCTGAAAGGACTATAAAATTACTCAAGTCATTCTGTTTACCTTTATTAAATACTGGCACAACAGCAGCTTTCTTCAAGTCCCCTGGAACTTCCCCAGTGTTCCAATCCTCCTTAAAAATCAACACTAAGGGTCCCTCAGTCAGCTCTTTTAAAACTCCTGGATATAAGTTATCCAGAACTGGCGATTTAAAGATGTCTAACTTTTGCAGCTGCTGTTTAACATTCTTCTTAGTTGCTATTGGGATAGAAAGTATTTCATCATCATCATCTGATATCAGCCTTACTTTCCCATCCTGAGATTTAAGTCTGCTGGGCTAAGCAGGGCCTGCTTCAATAAGCCTAGAGAAGCTAGAAGGATAGGCAAGAGTCATGCATTTAGGGTTTCTTTGTTATTTTAACCCAAATCTCTAGCTGTGTTCCTGTGGACAAATAACATTTTGTTATTAGAAGACTGAACTGTATCACTGCATACATTTTCTAGTTACAAACCTCTCAAGAGAGAAGACACCTACAGGGAACCAAGCTAAATTAACCCTGTTGAAGGAGCTTTGGTGAGAAACAGGGACCCAAATCAAGAGTGGCAATCACAGGACTCCCCCTTGACTAAACTAAACTGGACTAAACTGGACCTATCACAAGGAAAGATGCACTCATGAGACTACAGAGAGTACAAGATGTAGCATGCTTTTTGGAACATGGAAAAGTGGCTCTCTGAAAAAATCCCTCCATCAAACATAGAGAGACAAAAAACTTATAGGACTTAGCAACAAAAAGGACATGCAAAGTGCAGCCTGGAATAGCTGGGGATGGTGATGCTCTAAACGATGTCTGATATTGCAAGAAGGTTTCAGATTCAGAATATATGCACTAGCTTTTTCCCAGATATAAAACAGAAATATTTAAATAGTTAAGCAAATGACAGACTTTTAGAAGTAAAAACGAGAAAGAAGTAATGATATATCTGGCAATACTACATGATTGACTACCACTAATAAAAGTGTTGACTGCTGTAGCAGTTACGAAACTCTAGTGCCAGCCTTATTTAAAGACAGAGAAAATTACCAGCTTGCGTCTTTGAAAATCCATTTGATGTTATGAATATCCCTTTCTCCTTCAGCTTTGCAGCTGATCAGCATTTTTGTAGTGGTGCATCTATACTCTGTTGAATGAAATACACTAATTGAAATGAATGAAGCAGTCCTAGTCCAGTATTTGCTGATACTTTAACACAAGAGTTAGCAATTTTGTCAGATTCAGTGACAAAATGTTTGGCATAATGAAAAGGATAGAACTTGTTCAAATACACTTGGAACTCACTAAACATATAGTTTAAAATATACCTGAAAATCTGTGTCCTTGAAAAATTATTTTCCAATGATGTCTGAAAATTATTTAGATTGTTATCTACATAATTTCCCAACGTGCAAATACTCTTAGAATGTAGGTTGGATATCAATAAAGTCTTTCTGAAAGTATGATATTAGACAATGGAATCATTTCCAAAGGCTTTGGTGGAAACTCATCATTGGAGACATTTAAAACTGGAGAGGAAAAACACACTTAGAAAGTACCTTAGAGAATAATCCTGCAGTAACAGGAATTTACTGCAAGGAGCTGAGCACTGTGGCCCCTTCAGGGTAAACAGGATTGTGTTGGTTCTTGGGGCATGCAGGAATGAGTGCCATCTTATTATCCCCTGTGTCCAGTGAAAGGGAGTCTTTTTGTGATAGCTGAGTGTCAATTCCCTGAAACCACCAGTCTCTCAGCCACTCAAGCACTCTCCTCTGGGCTATGCCAACCCTCACTTCACCTAGTGATATCCCCTGTGATATCCAGCTCCTGACACTGGCTACTCACAGAAATTCCAGTTCTTCTCCACCCAAAGATGCAGTGTACCCCGGTTTTACCTTATTTCCCTGCTCCTGTAAACCACAAAGCACTTGTGAGCATGTATAATAAAACAAAAGTAGGTTTATTTAAGAAAGAATAAAGATTTAACTAGAAGTGAGAGAAAGTGATGGAAACAACTGGTTACACTACAAAATAAAACACTTAACTTGTCCAACAATTCACAATAGTTATATTTCCTATATAATAAATATATAGTCTATGTACTTATAGACTATATAAATATGTAACTTCCCCCACAAAGTTCAGTCCACTGCAGAGCTGGCTGGTTTCAACAGAACCAGAATCCAACAATCCTGGAAATCCCTTGGACGTCCTTAGTGAATGAATCCAGAGTGCCTTTCCCTACACTCTGCTGTACTGAAATAGTAGAGCTTTTTATAGATACCTTATATGTTACTCTTTATTGATAAATATCTTGTAAGACATATTTTGTGCAATGAGTTTACCAGGTCTGAGGGGAGAGTTGTCTGCAAAGAATAGGGGAGCATTTGCCAAGAGGTCTCTGTATCACAGGGATGACCTGGGTAGTTGTAGGCTGGTTAACCTACAAGATGAAATCATAGAACAGCTGATATGGTAATTCAATCAATGAAGAATTAAAGGATAATAGAATATTTAATACCATTCAAGATGGTTTTATGGAAAATAGGTCTTGTCAAACAAAACTTGTTATTGTTTTTTTAGGAGATTTCAAATTTTGTAAAGGTAATTGACAAAATACTCAGATGTATCACTATATCAAATTAATGCAATATATATTAAATGGATTAAAAAGCAATTTCAAAATATAGTTATTAGTGGTGAATCATCATCAAATGGGGATATTTCTAATAGGGTCCTGTAGAGATCTGTTCTTGGCCTAATGCTATGCAATATCTTTATCATTGTTCTGAGGGAAAATATAAAATTATTGCAGGTAAATTTTGCAGATGACATGAAGAATGATAGAGTGGTAAATAAATTTAAGAAAAAAGAACAATTCAGTTTTTCAGAGTGATCTGAATCATTGGTAAACTGGGTGCAATCAACCATTTTCATGCAGCCCAAAGCAAAGTCATTCATACAAAGCATATAAGTCAAATTTACATGACAGAGTACTGTATTTTGGAAAAGTGTGACAGTAAAAAGGACATTGGGGGTCGTGGTGAATAATTAAGTGAATATGTTCGCCCAATGAGATTCTATGACTAAAAGGGTAACACAATTCTTTCATGCAGGGGAATGTCAAGTAGGAGTTGGGGGTGGGGGGTGATGTTACTTCTATATGCGCTATGAGAGACCATTTCTGAAATGGTGTGTCAGTTTCTCACATCCACATTCAAAGAGAAGGTTAACAGGTGACTTGATCATAGTCAAGGTACCTACATAGCAAGAAGATTTCTGATACTAGAGGGCTTCAGAAGACAAAGACATAACAAGCGACAATGGCTGGAAGTTGAGGCTAGACAAATTCCAATGGGAAATAAGACTAAAAAAATAATAATTAAGGTAATTGACCAGTGAAACAAGAAGATGATGCATTCTCCATCACTTGAAGTCTTTAAATCTAGACAATGTCTTCAAACAGATATGCTCTACTTAAACCATAAATTATGGGCTTTATATAGGAATTACTGTGAAACTCTGATTTATTCAGTATATCAGACTACATGATAATAACGTCCCTTTGTCTTTTATTTAAAAAAATAAATCTACAAATACAGTATTTCTAAAAACTGGCAAATAGTTCAAATAAGAATATACTGTAGTTTGCCGCCACCTTCTCTGTTGCCTCCATACCATATGGGATAGTGCTGTAATTTCCATGACAGCAGTGCCTCACAGATTGTACATTGAATACTGAAATCGAGCTCCCTACAATAAAATAGAAGAATGATCAAGGAGGTGCCCTAATGTCATGATGCAGTTTGGTAACACATTCTGACATCCAATAAAAAAATTATAAACAATGGTAATCTATTATAGAGGGAAGAGGGGAAGCAGCAAATATACAGTCTATGAATAAAAGGCAAGAAATCAGCAGGTTTAAAAGTCATGAAGCTACAGTAAGAATTAAGAAGTTATTTATATTTGCTCAATAAGACCTTTTCAGTTTCCATGTGACAGTCCAGCTAATGTACCTATTAAGTAAGTGGCGCACAGGATCCTCCAGAGACCCTTTTTTTGGCTTCAAAACACATATCTGCAAATGAAAATAATCTTTTGAAAATAATCTGCCTTCTTTTTCTTGGGGGAATTTAGGTTAAATCAACCAGGAAGAAATGGGAGTTAAGACTCTTGAGACCTTTTCCTGGTGTTAAAAGGGAAGCCAATTTTCTGTGAAAAGTCATTTGTTTTTCCAGCAAAGAGAAAACAGGAGAGAAAGATGCTTAAAAGCTTAAAAATAAATCAGTAAAACAAATGCATGAATTAAAAATGGGATCAAATCTAAATTCTGAATTAAATTCCACACAAATGCTTTGCCTGAACCCCAAAGGCTGGCACAAACAAAATAACTTCTACAGTTCACCCTCTTTTTTTTTTTTTTAACAATGCTGCTCCATACCAGCATTATTTATATCCCAGTGATAGTATATTACTGTACATGTATACAGTATGTTGGTGTTTCAAAATCTAATATTTATAGTATATATTTCCTCTGATTTATACTACAGCAGTTTGCTAATTGGAATCAGAATAGAAATTTTAATAATTCATTACTTTAAAACAGTGGAACTGGGGTGTATGCCAGTTTGTCAACACACCACTATTAACAATTAGATTGACTTCATTTTCCTGCTAAGATTACATATCATTCTATAAGACTTTCATATTGATTTTGAATTTTTTTATTTTACATTACAATTTTATTCAATTAATATGTACACTCTGGAACTATCATTCTCACTCATATGATACAAGTGATAATGTGTGCAGATCACACCTCACCAACACACTGTAATTCACTTAACCCACGTATGTACTTTGCCCAAGCGCTGCCCAAACTCTCACACCCTAGAGAGGGGATGAAGGAATTACATGAATCCTCGAGTTAGAACAAAGGATATACAAATCAATTTTTTCATTGGAATGCCCTGCCCTCTCCTTCCTAGTTAGCAATATGGGGCAGGCAGGGTGGTCAGGCATCTGAACACTTGGTTATGACCCCCAGGTAGAGAAGCCAAGATTTACAGGGTAGTTACATGAGTTCCCCAGAACATGGACTATACATGGTTCATTCAAGGTTGCCATAGTATGGCATGTGACATAAAGAAGCAATGCTGCTAACCAAGCTGTAGGTGGTGCCCGTGATATCTGCATGCAGAAAGAGCCCTGTGAATATAGATTTCATCCAACCAATGAAGAATAGGGTGAGGTCAACTACCTCCAGTATCAGGATTCACATGGGTGGAGAGGACAGTGGATGGTGCTAAAACTTCTGCCTCTCTCCTCATTGACTCCAGAGAATTTCCCAAGTGAAGGTAGTACAGCCAGATGCTGCCAGCAGCCAACAATAGGAGCCAGCACAGGGCCTCTGCATCTATAATCCTGGCCTTTTGCAGAATGTAGCGTTTCTGGCCAGAACTATTGCTTCTTCCACAGGGAATACTAGTGGGTGGGAGAAACAATGTGCAGCAGACTTTGTAAGGGAAACCTCAGTTTCTTTCCCCAAAAAACTCCTTCCAAGGGTTTTCCATGTGAGGGAATGTCCTTGATTTCCAACTAATAGCAGCTACCATATGATGGTTATAATAGCGCTTTATAAATAGGTCATGTCCTGAAAATACTAATGAACATAGGAAAGAAATAATATGATATTAGATTGTCAAATTTTATTCATGTATATCTGGAAGAAAACATTAAATATTGTTACTGTTTACAAGACTACAGTTAAACAAACAAACAAACAAACAAACAAACAAAACAAAACAAAAAACAAGCTGCCATGTAGCTTAGGGGAAACCTGAAATTTGTAACTCAATCCCTGGACATATTAAAAGGGCAATAGGTACAGAATATAAGATCCTTCAGGAATAAAAGAATTCTCACATTTTTACTAGTGAGAGCAGCACTGTACTCTGAGTCTCCAGCATTCACTGCTACATTTTACAGCAAGAGAAAGCCTTTTTTCCAGGGCAGAGAGGATTTAAGGGGATGAAATCATATGAATTCTCAAAGCCTTCAGGCAGGCAGGACTTCTAGATAAACACTGTGAACTTTTAAACTTGGGATTGTTTGGAGCCTTGATAATCTAGGCTTTGCCTGCATTACCTTTCTCTGTATCTTTGAATAGCATTATTTTGCATGTAATCTTTCCTGGATAAAATGTCCCAAATGAGCATGTGAGTGTAACCTTAAAAAACATAAATAGCATACACAATACATATATCACTGAAATGAACATCTGTATAAAGCCTCCCATTTACTGATATACATTATACAGCATGCTGACTACTTTACGTTACATAATTTTTAATGAAAATAATATTTTATCCCAATTTATTATATTATTAAATTACTTGGAATGCACCTGTTTCTGTCTACAAAATTTTATTTTTCTATTTCCCTTCTTTGTTTCACCTTAAAGTGCAGATTTTTCATAGGAAGGCAAAAATGGAAATATTGTGGTGAGAAGCATCTAAGTTTGTAAGGGCACTGAAAGTCTTAAGATCAGCTTAGAATGCATTTTACTTTTATTTCATTTGACCAAATATGACTTTTTGTGCTTTGACTTATATTCACTTAAAATCTATCTTTGTAGTTAATAAATTTGTTTATTCTACCTGAAGTAGTGTATTTGGTTTGAAGCGTGTCAGAGACTCCCCTTGGGATAAATATCTTTGTTAAATTGACAAACTCATTAAGCTTAAACCGTCCAGCAGGCATAACTGGACGTTGCAAGATGGAGGTTCCTAGGGTTGTGTCTGAGACCAGAGATATTGGCTAGTGTCATTCGGTTGCACAATCAAAGGAGCAGTTTACATGCTAGAGGCTGTGCGTGAACAGCCCAGGAGTGGGAGTTCTCACAGCAGAGCAGGGTAAGGCTGGCTCCAAAAGTCGAGGATTAGAGTGATTTAGCAGATCACCAGTCCAGATAACACCATGGGAATGTCACAATGACACAGTGAGCAGATTGTATGTGCGGCTTGTTACTCCAAGTGGAGTTCACACATTAAGCACTGATATTTGTGATGTTAAGTGAATCTTAAGTGCAGTGGCTAAGAACAGTCAGGAGAAGGTCACAATTTTGTTATTTTCTGTTTGTTTATTTTGGGTGAGAGAAATAAGCACAAGAAAGCAGAAAAAATGACTACCAGTGAGACAGCTACAAAACTAGAGCTGGCCAGCCTGGAAGTGTAAGAAGAAGGAAAGGGACTGTGAATTTCAAATGTGGCAGGCAGAATGAGGCTCAAAAAAGAGAAGGTTTCACACAGAAGGGCTATGGGAGAAAAAGAGAGAGAAAGATAAGAAGAAGAGAGAGAAAGTGAGCAAGAGAGAAGAAAGAGAATGAGAGAGAAAATACCAGCTGTACCTGCTAGAGAAGCAGAACCAGAGGCCCCCAGCCACAACGACTCCCATCACTTCAAAAATCCACAAATGGGAACGCTTATGTCCTATATACAGTGAAGAGGACAATATTGCTGAACATCTGACCACCTTTGAAAGGCTGTGTGTAATAAATGAAATCCCTGATGATAAGAGAGTTCCTACCCTGTTTGCGAAATTAACTGGTAAAGCTTGAAATGTATTCAATGGAATGTCTATTGAAGATGCTTTAGACTACTGTAAATTTAAAAATACTGTTTTGCAAAGTTTTCAGATTACCCCAGAAACATATAGAATTAAATTTAGGAATTTTAAGAGGGATATTGGGATGAGTAATGGGGAATATATAAACAAAATGAAAGATTTGTTGGGAAAATGGGTGAGGGGAAAAGAGGTGGCAAGTTTTGAAGGAATACTTGATCTTGTTGCTCAAGAACATTTCCTAAGCATATGTAAGGCTGATGTAAAGCAGTGTCTATGGGACAAAGATGTAAAGACTGTGGATGAGATGGCTCTTTTAGCTGATGCCTTCAACTAAACAGACTCAGGCTTCTATTGAGGGTAGGCCACAGAAAGAGGGGTTTAAAACTGGTGGGAAGGGAGGATCCCATTTTGCCCCTGGGAAGAGAAAAGGGGATTGAGAGCCTAAACATTCTCTTACCCAAAAACATTCCTCTACTGGTAACTCCTATCCCAAATTTTCTGTAAAAGCAGAAGAACCCATAAGGTGCTATCAGTGTAATTCTAGTGATCACCTGAGGAATAACTGCCCTGTGCTGGGAGGAAGCAGGCAACCAATAGCTCATGTTAGCTCTGCTGTCCTCAACACAGAACCCCCCCCCCCAAGCAATTGAAATCTATCATATTGGTTTTGTGAGGTTAGCCTCTGCAGAACCAGATATGGAGCATGTTAAGGCCGTCCAAATTGATGGCAGGGAATATTTGGGGCAGAGGGATACAGGGGCCCAGATCTCTCTGGTTAAGCAGAGTGTGATCCCAAAGGCCAGTATGCTACCTGGCCAAATGGCAGAGATTGTGGGGGTGGGCGAAAGCAGATTCCTCATACCACGAGCTAAAATCCATGTGGTGTTGGAAGGTTTGGAAAAATGTTTTGAATGTGGGGGTAATGAAACACGTCTTAGTCGACCTGCTTCTTGATAATGATTTTTTCCGTGTAGCTCAGGTTAAAGTATTTGCCTACAGCAGGAGGGAGTTTTATGCTGGGACACCCGAGGGGAAGGCTAAGGTCCCAGGAACTGCTGAGAGAATGGGAGAGAGTCTCCTTTATTCTTCTGCAACAGGGGGAAGCCACATGCTTCCAGATGGGAGGGTGTGACCAACTCCTGCACTGCAGCTGGAGGCAACACCACATCAGGAAGGGATGGGGGTGTAATGCCTGCCAGGGAGAGAACTGCTCAGGTTGTTAGTTGCCAGCAGGTCGCAGCTGAACCAGGTGTTTATATGATAACAGATAGGTCAGGTATATTTTTTAGTTGTCCTCTCTCTTTTCAGATCAATAACTAAACACAATACTCAATACCATGCCCATTCTGGCATCATGGTTGAGTAGTTTTATAGAATTCTCAAGAATTAGCAGGTTAAATGCACATTGCAGCATGGAGGAGAGGGGATGCATATCTTGTACAAGCATAATTGAGATATAGCTCTGCTACACATATAGTAGTACAGGGCACATTCAATATTTTTTAGCCATGGGCAAGGAGCCACAGCTGTTTCTCAGGATTCTATTCAGTTGGATTTCTGAAATCCACAGAATATGCTTGTTCACTGAAATTACTTTTACTCTCTGCTTTCACTGCCACAGCCGTACATATCATCAGCAGAAAATTCACTAGGGTGCTAAAAACAATTTCTAATGATTTCAGAAGTGAGACTTAATATTAATAAATGATCTACAATAGCTCATCAGCAATGCAAGACAACTTCCAAATGAAATTTCAAATTTATTCAGTGTTTTTGCTTACGGAGAACCAGGAGAAACTTGCAAAACAGTAAACCCAAATAACATTCAGACATAGCTTAACATCCCTCTGAATAACCACAGCAAAATATTCTGTGGAGTTTAATCTAAAAAGACAACCTGGAGTAACATTTTTAGAAATGTTCACTCATCACTGATTTTACTAAATGCTTCTATTGATATCAATGGATGTTTTACCGTTGACAGAGTGGCAGCAGTTAGGCCAGAGCTGAGTTCTTCTGAAAATTCTTCCACTAATCTCCTCCAGATTCTAGAACTTCTTATTCATCTTTCTGAAGTATTACACCAATCAAATCCCTCTTCTACCTGCTGTTCTGTTTTTGTGACAAGAATTTTGTTCATTTTCCTTTTCTTTTCTTGAAAGGCATAATTTTGACAATGTTCTTTTGAATAAAACCAGTGATGATAAACCACTTAAGCAAGACCAGACAACTAATAGTACTGCACAGTTAAAATATAAATATGGATCACTGTTCTAAAATTAATGGTGGAACATCTTACTTAAGGAAATGTGCTCTTCAAGAAGCCCCATTTTGGACCACAGAGATATGATATTGAGCAGTGGTTAAAATTCAGTGATCAGATATAATAGGCTATTGCTGAGCCAAAGTGACATAATCACAAGAACATTTTCTTGATAACTGGAAATTTCCCAGTTTTCCAGTAGTCCATTAGTTTAAGTCTAATTCATACAAACATTTGAACTTAATTGGCATGATATTATGGTAATGCCTGAACTATTGTCAGTTTACTTGCACAGAGTTGACAAGTTACAGATAATTGAATTTTATTCCCTTAGAAAATTTCCAGAAAGCAGGATGAGACATACTGCTTGCACACCAGCTGGTCATTTTGTATACTGGGTATTAAAAATACCATAAATGAAACTTTTAATAATTTCAATTAATAACTGATGAAATTAGACTTCCTCTCATAAGATCATTTTCTTGTATGGACCCTTCACATTTTGAGATTTTTTTGCTGAAATACTATAAAGTGAATTGATAAGCTCAACTGGTGAAGAAATTTCTGGTAATTCCTAATGATAAAGTGAAACCTATCAAAATAACATTAAACATTTTTTTCTATTAACATATAATAATATGTAATGGTATTGTCATGAGAAAGTGTAAATGAGGAAATGGTAGTTCCAATAGCATTGGATCCAAATATTCATTAACTATCAGTGTTATCACCCACACCCCTAGACTGTACTGGGGTTGGCCAGGCCCATTGCACCCAGGTCCAGAACTGAGGTATCTAAGTACTCAGACTTGTATTGCCACATCTTTCTGTATAAAGTTAGCCAAAAATGAAAGATTAGATATTTAAAGCTAGTTTGCAAGATTGTCAATGTCAAGTGATGCAAAAGACAGCACAGCTGTCTCCTTAAGAAAAAGTCTTGTACATATTGTCTAAGGGAAATGTTAATAGTTTTCATCAAAGATGAGACTAGTTGTTCCCTGATGGCCTGCATCAGTCATAAAGGAATAAGTTCTCTACAGTCATGGCATTTTTTTTTATAATCTGTATGTTCCAATCAGTCTGAAGCATCTGTTGTCAAAACATCTTTCATCTTATTTCATCTATTGCAGGTCATATGAAAATGAAGCCGGAGAACAGAGACTACCCTTTTGATGGCTCAAGATAAAAAATAAAATAAACAGATAAAAGAGATAAAGATAAAAATCTTTTGGGAGAATAATAAAGACTCTTGTGGCCTTCTGAAAGAGCTCCAATTCCCTTGACCAGTAAGGGCAGACGATCAGCACAAGTCCCTCATCCCAACAATGTAAGTCTGTCCCAACCTCTGAACTGACAAAGGCAATGATCAGACCATGACAAATTCAAAAGTGCTAACTACCTAACCTACAATCCCAATCCAGAAACTAAATTAAGAGTGTGGCAAATTATGTGAAATGAGACAGTTATTACATGTGCTAGTTCCATGGCCAATATATTAGTTAAGAAATCTTGAGCTGATTCAAAAGATGTCATGAGATGGCTGTTAAGGCACAAAGCATTAGCAGCCATAGAGGCTCCAACGCCACTGTGGTGAGGAAACCCATAAACTCATGCAGGGACTTCCCTCTCTGGCAAGTGACTGGTACAGCAGAACCAGTCCCAGTTTTACTCCATACTCTGTATTCTATCCACTTATGGTGTAGGGCATCTCTTGAATTGCAGATTGGATACAAAAAGCACAGCCATATCACCTCTTCACTGATTCTTCCTCAATTCAGGCTGAGCTGAATGCCTGGCCATAATCAACTGCATCAAAAGCAGTCTAGCAGTATCACCCAACAAGCCTTCAGTGATGCAATGCAAACCATTTGCATGAAATCATGGACATCTGAAACTTTATTAACCATTGATCATGCACTTAGCATCACGAATCTAAAACCGGCATCTTTGTTTAGCAACACCACACTGAGAGTTAATGACAAGTAATAAACCTCTCAGTTCTGGTTACACTGCAGACATGATTTCTTTCTGCCTTGTCTTCCTCTGTCTGCTACCACAGAGATCAACGAACCCAAGCACTCACCATCGATCTCTCCCCCAAGGCCTCTCTAACCCTGGTTAGAGTAACATTGTGAGAGAGAAAGAGAAACAGTTTGGAACCAAGTGGTGTGTGTGTTTGCTTGTAAAATAGAGAGGTTCTCGGGGGCAGGAGGGAGAGGAAAATGGAAGAAGGGCTGTGGGAAGTCACATGATGTTTCTAGGAAAGCTGACAGTGACCCACTTCCAAATTATAATGTCTTCACAGTGAGAAGAACAGTGGTGATTTAGTTTCCTGTTCCACTGTTTCCACAGTACTATAGGATTTACATGGGAAAGCTAGAGTTTGGTACGTGTTAGATGTCTATATTTGTTTTCCTGGGTGATGTGGTTTCAGCTGGCTAATTTGCATGGCATTTCTAGAGAATTCATACACTGAGCATTAGCTAGTGATATCTGAAGAACTTATTGATTTAATTTATAATAGACTTTACTACTCAGTCTATTAAATCAGTGGATTAGGGAATCCTCTCTCTCTTTTATTATCTTTAGCAAGGATGTTGCTGCCTTCAGTGGCAACTATATCTTTCCCTGGTAACATTCTTGGCAGCTATTTTATGTTTGTGTGTGTATCATTGTGACATTTTAATTGTCAATGATCTCTCTTCAGAACTCAATAGGCTAAATTCCATCCACACAAACCCACTAATATCAGGATTACAGTATACAAATCCTGATATTAGTGGGTTTGTGTGGATGGAATTTAGCCTATTGAGTTCTGAAGAGAGATCATTGACAATTAAAATATATATATAATTTAAATTAATCTCAAAGTTGCCTGAGTTTTCCTATACCTACTTGCAACTGTGCAAAAACCAAACAAACAAAAAACCAAACCAAAACAAAAAAAACACCCTGCACAAAAGTGGCATATAACTCATTTTTAAATATAAATGCATAAAACCTTTGTGAATATCTAAACTTACTAACTACAGAAACAGTGTAAACAGTAACTACCTCCTCAAGCTGATAAGTTAATCATTTCAAGTTAACTAAGAAGAAATGGGATACTGTTTTCACCTGACAGTTGAAACTACTCTGACTGTACTGTAATCGTTGGTTAAGCTTCCCAGCACTGCAGCAACAGTGAATCCTCTTTTGCTTTCACATTATGCAGCCATAAACCATTCAGAAATGTTACTTACTCAATAGCAAGTAACACCATGCTGTACTTGTGATCATCTTTTACCTGCAATAAGCAATCTTACCTAATTGAATCTATTTATTTAAATATTTGAAATATAAAATGCTTGTTGGAAGCAGAAAAAGGCTCAGATTCTCATGGTACATATCCGATATAAAATATTATTATTTGTTAAATACATTGAATACATATCAGTGCCAGAACTGATTACAAAAAATTGACTTTAGGACGCATTTTGTATCTTTTTGTTTTATACTAATATTGAAAGCTAGATCATTTTATCATCTAGAAACATTTTCCAGAAAATAATTAACACACAGATTTTGTTGGTTAGCTGTCAGAAAACATTTTAGTTCTCAATTTCATCTACTTTTCTTCCACTTTTCCTATGTTCTCTTCACTTTTATCACTCAAATTTTTTCTCTTTTTAAAACTTTAATTTTATCTTTTTCAAAGAAATAAAAATACAAGATATGCTAACAGAATGTGCCATCACTTCTGCAGTAAAACATAACATTCCAGTCCCCTATTTCTTAACAGTTATTTTCAAGGACAGTGATTCTGATTCCCTTGAACTAGTGTAACTCAGGAATTACTCCACTAGAGTAAATCAGAAGTAAATAATTCCCATCATTAAAGTTGGTCAGGAAATTTTTTTGACAAAGTAGTCCCCTCCGCCCTCCCCCCCCGCCCCGGAAAAATGTCAATTTGTCAAAATCAAAACTTTTAATGGGAATGTACCAATTTTAATGAGACTTTGATCAGAAAAATTTCCCAAGTCCAGGATAGAATTGTGGTCAACATCAGAGAGAGAGAAAGAAAGAGAACAATACCCCAGAATAGCCAACATCCTGGTGGCTAGGGCATTCACTTGAAATGTGGAAGATTCAGAATCAAGTCGCTGATCTAAATCAGGAAGATTCTTCCATATCACAGTGGGTAACCTAACCACCGGGCTATTCTGGGGTCTTTTTCTCTGGGTGTTTAATCGAAAAACTTTGAAAAGTCTTGGTTTCATACCAATGGGGAATGGGAAATTTTGAAATCTTGTAAATTTTCATGGGACAGGAAAACCATTTCCTGACCAGCTCTACCCATCATTGATTGCATTCTGTAAGCAGCGCCCTTTACCAACCTGCAGTATAAAAAAGTCTACACACTTTAAAATCCGAACTCACCTAATTCTAGGGGTTTAGTTTTACAACAATAAAGTAACAAACACGAGCTCACACTTTCTACTAGGTTTGACTGTTCAGAGGATTTTTTCCCCTTAGGAATGTTCAGTCCACAGTTTACATCTTTCTTCTCTCTGAGAGAGAATCCCACTTCCTTTATAGCCAGATAGTGATGACAAGTCATCTCAGTGAGTCAACAGGACTATTTTAAACCTTCCCCAGAAGTACCAACACTAGAGGGAGGGTGTTTCAGGAAAACACTGCCAGCCCGATACATTCTCACAACTAATTGCAAACAAAAATGTATGAGTATAATATCAGAGGCCTTTTAATAGAATTGACTAAATAAAATAAAGCAATGATGGTTTAGAGATGAGAGACAAAAAATAATCCTCTATTTTTATCTGTGTTAATCTCCACAAACTATGCTTGTAATCTGCATCATATTCTGTTCCAAACATAAAACAGCTATCTAAGAATTACTCCACCAACAACACTACAAACAGACTAACGGTAACCTAAGACATATTAACTAGAGACCACGTAAATCTAAAAAATGTATTCTTAGTTGTTGTCAGGTTTTTTTATCTCCTGCTTCTGTCTCTATCTCTGCTTTCATCTCCTTTCTTCCTCTTTTTTCTTTTCCACCTAAACTGTCTGCATTTCCAGGGCTGTTTTCGTGGTCACCCTTCCTGTCTGTCTGTTTTCATTTCCTCCTAGTTTCAGTCTATTGTTTTCTCATTTTTTCTTTCTTCTCCTTGCTACTGTAGTAGAGTACACTGCTCTGAATTTGCATAAATGGAATTGAATTAACAGGTAAAGTCTAAGACCCTGATCCTGCCAGGTAGTCCACTTACCTGTTTAAAATGAAACACATGTATGAGTGTTTGCAGGACTGGGCCTCACATACTCAAGACATTCTTAGTACATGCTGATATTGGAACAGTAATCCACAGAGGATTCATACTATACCATTTCTTTGTAATTGTACTAAAATATAGTGTTTACATATTTTATGTTCCATCTGTAAGAAATATACTGTACTTACATAAATAACGTACATTCATGGGCAAATCTTTCAGTATTTACTTAGGCAAAACTTCCACTGGTTTCAATGGTGAGTTTCACCTGAACATAGACCGAATGAGAACTTCAGGATTTGGGCTCATCTTTACAAACTTACAAATATCAGGAAACAGTTTTGATATTTTGTAAACTGTACAAAGAGATTAAACTAAAATACCTTGAAATGTTAACAGCAACTTTGATGGTTTCAAAATACTTAGATATTTAATACAGATAATGGCCCTGATTCTCCAGCTGAAGTGCACCCGGCACAAGCCCAGAAGTAGAGGGCAAAGGTGGTTTTAAGTCACCATTGTGGCCCATGCCTAGATCCTAAGGCTGTCCAGGTGCTGCTTCTGTCTTTGGCATAAGTTAAAGCAATTAAAAGGCTTGTTTTAGTCTATGCCAACTGCAGACAACCCCCAGGACCCATTATAGCAGCCCAGTATACCTTTCCATGGCCACTCACCTAAACTGGCAGCCCAGGGAGGAACAGTTTAGGAGATGCTATGATGATTCTGTACTGCTAGAGAATCACCCTATGCAAGGGAAGTTATCTTGTGACTATGGAAACTAGACTTAAGACTGTTTTGATCCCGGGAGAGTTGCAAAGCAGCTCCATTATACTGATTAATCAGAGCAATATTCTGAAGATTTCATTATTGGAAAGAGTTTCTTTCCAAATGGTTACTCTGATAAAATAAAAGTCTACTGAGTAAATTATTCCTTATTTGTGGAAAAGCAAAGAATGCTAGAAAATAATCAGTACCTTGTGGCGTAATCTTACTAGAGGCTGATAGGGCTTAAAATCATATCCTTCCTTGACTGGCCACCCTTCTGCTCCCAGCGAAATGCATCCAAGAAATAAAACAGCTGACCACCACATAAACATCCTTACTGGTTTCCTCCTGTCAAAATAAAAAATAGTAAAAGATTAATGACAGATCTTAATAAATCATTTTCCCACAAATAATCTAATAAAAACTAAAAAAAATAAAATTCCATTTGAAGACTAGAATAGATGCTATCAAAATTATCAAGCATAATCCATTTGATAGTCAAAAAAATGATGGGCTGGTGTTTAGGAATCAAAAAATGACTAAGTTGTATTAGACTAAATATTTTTAATCAGCATTCAGCACTTATAACATAGTACATAAAAGAAAAGTGTTGAAGAAAACAAAAAGAATTAAAACTGAAGAGGAGAAAAGAAGTAGAACACCAATGACAGTGATTTTTGTTTATAAGCATATTCTCAAACATTGCACTGTCTAGTGGAGGATGTCATCTCTAGTATATATTCGCTATTCTAGTTATCATACAGGACATGTAAACGTAAGCTGTATGCAATGCATTGTACATGTGAACACATACCTTAATATATCCCAATATGCTGGTGAGCTTCTTAAATCAAGGTACTGAGGCACACATTTTATGAGCTTCATTAATTATGTCTGCACTCAATGTGTATTTCTATTCCACTGACTAAAATCCCGAAGTCTTGTTCCAGTATGTGATGCAATGAGTAAAAACTGGGTTAGATTCTTTGAGAGAAAACTCTTCTTTGATTGTTTCAAAAACCACAGCTGAGCTGTGGCTGAGCTCAGTTAGCACATCTTAGGAAGGTTGTGAGGGAACAAAGATTCTGGAACCTGTCAGGGACTACTCTGATCATTGGCATAAAATAGACACTAATGGCTAATTCTGCTGACTTTGTGCCCACCAGAGGTGGCATAGAGAGGTCATAATGAATCCCAGAAGTAGGGCCTCAATCAGGAACCTGGACAGTCTATCCTCAAGACATCACACAGAGGAGGATTAGGGATTAGGAAGGTTTTATGTGTTTATTTAATGATTTGTTTAGTGTATTTCATTAAAACTTTTATTTTATATGTGTATATCCCCTAGCGTATGAGACAGGGAAAAATAATTTTAAATATATAAAATAAATATCATGTGAATTGGTACTACTCTAGCCATCACCCAGAATTAAAGGGGATATTGTTTGTATCTTTGTTTTGTTCTACTATATTCAAGATGCTGTATCTATAAGCATACATTGAGAAACTTGATCTTGGTTATGCTGGTTTATATCCTGTAACACCAGTAAACTCAGAATTTAACATATACTCCATCACCCCTCCCTGCTCAGCTCACACACACACACACACAGATTTCTAGTTTGGTCACTGAGCTGAAATATCAATTATTTGCTCAGCTCTGGTCTTCTCTATTCACATTGTAAAATCTTTGGGGCAAGGACTCTCTCCTACTATGTGTTTATGAAGAATCTAGCACAATGGTACCAGGATCTTGGCTGCTATAGTAGTACAATAATAAATAATAATGACTACTCCCATTCAACAAAGTTTGGTGGGATGAGGAAGGAGAAAAGATAAAGGTAGAATGAGGGGCAGGGTGAGTAAATCCAACAGTTTATGGATTCACCAACCATTGCATACATTCCTCAAAGAATGGAGGAGCAGGAATAGTAGGAGTCACTGTTGGTTCAAAATTGTAACAGTCCATTGTCTTTGTTGGGGAGAAGGATTTAAGCAATTTTGCCTTTGAGGAACTCTCCTTTGCCAACCCTAATTACCTGGGCTTGGTACAGGTGCAAGGTAAATCTCTATTACCAGCGACCTATAAAAGATATATCATGCTCTGTGCACATTTATGATACTATAGAAATTACAATAAAGTATACGGCATGCTCTGCTGAAAAGGATGGAAAGCCCACTTGTAAAACCATAGAGTTCAAAAGTATTCCACATAACTCAGAAAACTGCAGCTTCCATTCCGAGTTGTTTCTGCAATTGAAACAAAGCATCTTGCTTTGTGTTTAGAAAGCCCTCAACATTTTGGGAACTGCTGCCATCTAAATACTGAATAATAATTACCTCAAAAGGGTTGATTCAAGATCAAAGTTTCTAAAGATTTAAAATAGCCTCTCAATCCTGAGCCTTCTTAGGCCTGGTCGACACTACACATTTAAACCAGTTTTAGGAGCGTTAAACCGATTTAATGCCACACCCGTCCACACTAAGAGGCCCTTTATATCGATATAAAGGGCTCTTTAAACCGGTTTCTGTACTCCTCCCCAACGAGAGGAGTAGCGCTAATATCGGTATTACCATATCGGATATGGGTTAGTGTGGCCGCAAATTGACAGTATTGGCCTCTGGGCAGTATCCCACAGTGCACCACTGACCGCTCTGGACAGCAATCAGAACTCGGATGCAGTGGCCAGGTAGACAGGAAAAGCCCCGCGAACTTTTGAATATCATTTCCTGTTTGCCCAGCGTGGAGCTCTGATCAGCACGGGTGGCGATGCAGTCCGAAATCAAAATCCAAAAAGAGCTCCAGCATGGACCGTACGGATGTGATCGCTGTATGGGCAGGCAAATCTGTTCTATCAGAGCTCCGTTACAGAAGATGAAATTCCAAAGCATTTTTAAAAAGACAGAGGCCACAGCAGGGACTCAGCACGCTGCTGCGTGACAAACGTAACGGAAAGCCAAAGAATCAAATGGACGCTCATGGAGGGAGGGAGGGGGAACTGAGGACTCAAGCTATCCCACAGTTCCTGCAGTCTCTGAAAAGCATTTGCATTCTTGGCTGAGCTCCCAATGCCTATAGTGTCAAACACATTGTCCGCGGTGGTTCAGGGCATAACTCGTCAATTTACCCCCCTCACCCACCCCCAGAAGTAAAAGGGAAAAAAATCCTCTCTTGACTCTTTTAAATGTCACCCTATGTTTACTGAATGCTGCTGATAGACGGGATGCTGCAGCAGTCAACGGCAGCATCCTCGCCCCCCCTCATGGGTGGCTGATGGTACAATATGGCTGATATCCATCATCATCATCAGCCTTGTGGCAGATGGTGCAGTGCAAAAGGACTGGTATCTGTCCTCATCATCAGCCTGTGAGTGCCCCTGGCTGGCCTCCGGTGAGGTCGGCTGGGAGCACCTGGGTAAAAAACCCCTGATCATTCCCAGTAGATGGTACAGAACGGCTGGTAACCATCTTCATCATAGCAACAGGGGGCTGAGCTCCATCAGCCCTCACCTTTCATGTGTAAAGAAAAGATTCTGTTCTGCCTGGACTATCATAGCAGCGGGATGCTGGGCTCCTCTCCCCCACACTGCTTAATGTCCTGTCTGGACTATCATAGCAGCTGGAGGCTGCCTTCCCCTCATTTTATCTCACTAACAAGTCACTGTTTCTTATTCCTGCATTCTTTATTACTTCATCACACAAATGGGGGACACTGCAACGGTAGCCCAGGCTGGGGGAGGAGGGAATCAACAGGTGAGGTTGTTGCAGGGGCACCCCCTGTGAATGGCATACAGCTCATCATTTCTGTGGGATCTGACAGGGAGCGGCTGTGCTCTCTGGTTCTCTGATACACTGGTTCTCTAGTACACTTGCCCCATATTCTAGGCAGGACTGATTCTATTTTTAGATACCATAAAGGAGGGATTGACTTGGGGAGTCATTCCCATTTTTGTCTTTTGCGCCCCTGGCCGATCTCAGTCAGGGGCACCTATGACAGCAGCAGATGGTACAGCACAAAAGGACTGGTAACCATCATCTCATTGCCAATTTACAATGGCATGGTAGATGGTACAGAACGGCTGATAACCATCTGTGCTATCATGCAAAAGCAAATGAATGCTGCTGTGTAGCGCTGCTGAATCGCCTCTGTCAGCGGCATCTAGTACACATACGGTGACAGTGACAAGAGGCAAAACAGGCTCCATGGTTGCCATGATATGGTGTCTGCCAGGGCAATCCAGGGAAAAAGGGCGCGAAATGATTGTCTGCCGTTGCTTTCCCGAAGGAAGGAATGACTGATGACATTTACCCAGAACCACCCGTGACAATGATTTTTGCCCCATCAGGCACTGGGATCTCAACCCAGAATTCCAAGGGGCGGGGGAGACTGCGGTAACTGTGGGATAGCTACAGAATAGCTACCCACAGTGCAACGCTCCAGAAATCGATGCTAGCCTCGGACCGTGGACGCACACCACCAATTTAATGTGCTTAGTGTGGTCGCGTGCACTCGATTTTATACAATCTGTTTTACTAAACCGGTTTATGTAAAATCGGAATAATCCCGTAGTGTAGACATACCCTTAGAATCAAATCCAAAAAGGCAACTGAAATTTAGTAAGGTGGATTTCATGAACCACAACATGATCTTCCAGGACCCATACTTAATAAAATTGTATTAAAGCTAGTGGTATTTAATTAATGTATTTCACCTTTAGAAATAGTTTTAAAAGGTCGAGATTTCTTTTTAACTTCATATTCAGCCATTTATATTGTAAATAACATTTTAAAATGTGAACATCACGGAGGACACTTTGAAAGACAGTTAATAACACAGGGATAATTTATTTCACAATATTTTGAAGTAGCATCTCTAACTTCAGGTGCTGAAACATCTCAACAGCTATTCTTATTTGCATAGGTAAGGGTCAATTTGTTGACAGCTCAGTGGGAATGCTGAAAATCATGTGACAAACCCAATGTAACTTTTTATGATACACTGAAACTTGAAAGAGATAAAGTTTAAATCCAAATATTCTCCTTGTTCAAAGCCCAGTTATTGGGCATTGCTTTGGATTATGCAGGAATCAAAAAGGGACAGAATCCTCCTGTTTAGATCCAGAGCATCCTTTGTTGCTGCTGCAACCTCCTATTCTGGGGGCAGGGGAGTTGGCTGATGGAACCACATCAGTTACTCAATTTCAGGCTGTTCATACCCATGTAAGGCAGGCCAAGTTTACTCTTTAGGGATACAAATCAGACTGTTAAATTTAAAAATAAATATAAATACACGGGATAGTATGCTAAATATGCTAAATTTCATAAATCATGCACCTTTGATGGCCTTACCTGCACTCTACCCATTACTCCATTATACTAGACTCATTCTAACATTCCAAATCTCTGAGCAGCTCCAAAGTACTGTCATTTTTTTAAATCAACATAGCACACAAATGTTTGCTTCTGGCCCTCATCCCAATATGTAACTTCCATAGCAAAATTGCAGGTGCTGGACATACATCATTCAGTCCCAGGCAAGTGACGGGTTTAAGGTCTGAAATTTTGTGATTAGGATTAAAATAGGAAATTTATGTTAGTGAAAAGGGGACAATCCAAGCTAATGCACTTGCTTCTAGCTCTGGCAGGTCCCTAGATATCAGATTTTCAAATTATGACACACAAAAGAGGCTGCCAGGAATTACTGGAAAGTCATAGAAAGTTCATGTCATAGTTGCTTCTGAGGAAAGGTGAAGTCTTTTCTTAAAACAAATTTTTAACATTCTCTGCTAGTTCAGATTTCCTCACTTTCTGTTAATACACCTTTACCCCAATATAACACTGTCCTCAGGAGCCAAAAAAAATCTTACTGTGTTATAGGTGAAACCGCGTTATATCGAACTTGCTTTGATCGGCCAGAGTGGGCAGCCTTACCCCGCCAGAACGCTGCTTTACCATGTTATATCTGAATTCATGTTATATCAGGTCACGTTATATCAGGGTAGAGGTGTAGTTGTAAGCCTGGGTATCTGTGTGTTTGGTGGAATGCCAGCTTTTGTGTGTTTGACCTATTTTTAACTCATTTGACCTAATAGCAACTGAAGAAAATACCATGCATGTTGATTCATATTGCTTGAGCTACAGTAATCAATATCAGTCTTGTTTCTTGGTACTTAAAAATGACACCTACAGAAGAAGAAATACAGTTGGGAAGGTAATTTATATAAGGTTTCCAGAAAATTCCATTTAGGTACTTACATATGTTCAACCTGTATTATCTGAGCACCTCACATACACAAGACCAATCTTCTTCCTTAACATTATATTCTATAAAAATCAAGAGAAAAACCAATACATCTGTTATTTAAATTGGTGCATTTCTCCTTTTAGGGTTCATGTATCTCCCATTGGTATTGGGAGCCCATATCATATGCTATATTTTATAAATAAAAGTCTTCTGGCTATTCAGATTCTATAGAGAAGTCTGTAGCATTTGTAAATGTCTATGGACGTTCCATATATTCTTCTACAAGATACAAGATACCAAAATTACATCTGGTTGAGAACTCTTCAGCATTATAAATACCTTCCCTCTATCAGACGTATCAGACCTACATTAATGATTGTTTCTTCCAAAGCAAATCCTAACTTATCCTTTGCAAAATGGCATAGGAACAGAGATTGTTTCACTGCACAAAGGGTGGGACAGAATTTGTTTGCCATGCAGGGAGTGGTACTCTTCTCCCCTGTGAAGTTAAACTTCACTGATCTCTGGTTTCTTTTACAAGGGAGATGAATGAGGAGCAGATCAGGCTGGAGGATGTACCACTATGCAGTAGAAAGACTTCTGAATCTGCTGACGGGGACTGGTAATGGTTTCTCCTCCCCTTCACCACATGAACGCTTCAACTCCCTGCCCAGCTAACTGGCATGCACAGTGGGAGAAAGCATTTGTGCAGTAGATACTTTTATCATTTAGATGGATTGCTTTTTGTCATTTGGAATGTACTGAAGGCCCCTGTTCCTCCTCCTACATATGCATAACTCGCAGTGATATTAATGATGGTATATAGGGAGAGAAAAATCAAACTACTTAAAAACAAGCAAAGTTTAATTACGAGGAAGTTATAACTTACTAAGGACCAGATAAAATCTATCCAGGAAGGACCTATAAGAATCACACTTACACTTCTTATAAAAATTGTATGAGAGTCTCCTGTTTGTGTTTCTTATGCATTTCAGAGATATGCTGTATACTGAAACTACCATCTCCACAGACAACAAAGTAAAAAGATGAGGGTTGAGATCTATGCAAGTCATTCTGTTTATTCAGTCTTGAAATAAGAGATAAAATTGATCTTTATATGCAAGCTGACTTACTATTTACTTTCTCTTTTTGTATCCTGCAGCTAATATCCCTATGCCGCCAATGTGTAGGTGTGTGGTAAAAACAAAAAGATACATGAGTAATTACACAGAGGCAGAAGAGTGCCCTAGGAGTCCAAGAACATGACTGTGATTAGAATGTTAAAGTCTGGACTATAATTTATTTTTTACTCATGTTATGGGAACTCAACTAAGCTTAAAATGTGAACAAGTTGGGGAACAGTGGTTATCCTACATACTTATGTCCATGCTCCTGGCACTACTGCTAGTCCTTTATGCTTTTGATTATATCATGCTACATACAACTGCAGTCCTTCAACTCATCTGAAAGCAAGGCTATTTCCTCTAGAGGTTTTAACCACCATGATTTGCAGGGAGCTCAAGTCTTCCCTCTACTCCAGGCTCCAGTCCTGGATATGCAGTGAAACAGCTGCTTTCCCCAAAGTTCAAGCTGTTCCTCTTTATAAGGGCTACTTACTATTTCTGGCTGTTTCTGTATTTATGGCATTCACCAAGCCCTACCCAGCTTTCATTCCCTCTTAGCACAGACCTCCACACCTGTCTCAGTTCAAAACCTAGCTCCCTGGAGAGCTCCGACCAGAAAGCCTCTACTATTGCTCCTTCCAGGTTTCCCACCACATAGTCCTCCCTAGTCCTCTTTCTCCTGAATGTAAAGTTGCCCCTTATATAGTACATCATCCTTTGTTTTAGCAGCCCATGATTCCAGTCTGCAGTGATCTGACCTGTTTGGAGACTACAGCTTCAAAAATTCCTGGCCTTAACAGGGCTGAGGCCCTTTAACAGATGTTCTGGCTCATGCCTGTTCTTAAAGGGCCAGCATGGTCTATTATAGACGGATGCTTTTGCATAAGTAAACTGATTCTGACTCTGTAGGTTCTGTAACTGTTTCTGACTCTGTAGGTTCTGTAACTAGAACACTCTGGTGTTAATTCAAAGTCAGATATGGATGCTACTAATACCAAGCTAACACAGAGGAAAACCAAATATTCCCAGCAGATTGTTGGTATTGAAGAGTTGAAATGGCCCTGCATTATGGAATATTGGCATATATTTCATTGTAATTTTGGAATTCAAGTATACACAAAGAATGGTATTTTTCTTTTATTGTCTCCAGTAACAATGATTTAGAAAAAAAATGTACAAACAAGGAAACTTGACTTCTAATGTTGGGGTAAAGCTTATTTGTATCCAGTATATTGGTGAAAATGTTTGAAAGTAGTTATTTGTTAACCTCTAGCTGATAGTGACCTTGAAGTTAACAGTTATACATGCTAAAACTGGCCATCCACTTTTGAACCTGTGCCTCTCTTGTGCACTGGAGGAAAGTTCCATCGTATAATGAAAATGTAGGCTACAGAATAGTAATTTCACATAAAACTGAGAGGAAAGTCACATTCCACCACTCTTCCATTTAAACTGCATAAATTTTGGCCTCATGTGGTGTGAAAGAATAGACCCCTTACAATTTTAAAAATTATCTGACCTTGAAGAGTTTTTTCTTTGTTCTGGTTCAAAAGAAGAGAAAATTATTACACGTTCAGTCTTCTGACTTCATTGCCTTTTACCTTGATGAGCACTTAAAATGTAAATTAAAGAAGAAATGCAGCTTTTAGGACAGGCTCTGCCTAAAATCCCAGAGGTATGATGTCTGCAGTTCTTATTTGCTGCTCATTTCATTTTTGTCAAAGTCAGACAAAATTTCTCTTGAACTTATTTCATAATGTGATTGCTACAATGATTATTTCTACCTTAAAAAGCCATTGAAGAGGGTACTACTCTTCCTTAAATCAATTACTGCTTTTTATTACATCTTCATAATAAGAGTAACATGATTTACATATTAATACTATTCAATTTTGAGGGCTAAACAAGGAGGAAAATTGACTATATTAAATAAGAGGAGACACTAAAACTTCATCCAAAATCCACACTGTTCCCTTACTGTCCTACATAAGTGGGTACCAAAAGTCATGATTTGGCCCTTTGCACATGTATAATGTCTAATGCAATGGAACCCTAATTCCTGTAGGCACTACCACAACACAAATAATTAAAAATACATTTAATTTGAGAACCACCAGGAAAAATATCATAAAAACATCCTAGAAAAATGTTACTCTTTTATGTTATACTTGGAGGATGTCTGCCATGATTCAACTACAACAAATAACATTATGATCTTTATAGTCTCCAGTGTGCATTGCTTAAGCACCCAAAACACCAACTGATGTTAATGACTACAGACTTGGGCCCTAAGTCTTGTTTGGTTATTGATTTTAATCTAATCATTAAGTATGTAGTAACTGAATAACATTTTCATACATTTGTGTCTTGTGTAATTTTACATTCACATAGAATGGATAAGTTTGAGCATAAAATGGCAGTGCCCTTTTCTAACAGCTCATTACATTAGGATGTGCAGTACATTTATGTACCATGCTTTTACTGCAATATAAAGTAATAGTCAACAATAAGAATTGTAGATAAGTAAGGGAGCTGAGGATAACTGATGGATACAATTCGAAGTTATAGACCAAACTTATCTCAAAGAAAATATAGCATTGAAAGACCAAACAGATTTACCAAAAATCTAATATGTAGAAGGAAAAAAATGTTTTCAGGAAATATACTTGCTCAACAAAAGTAGCTTTTTTTTTTTGGACCCAGCAAGTAAAAAATCCTGCATCCTTTGCATTTTACTTCCATCACTGCAAAGGGAGATGATATTTGGAACAGTGCGGAAAGGCTTAAATTTTGGGCTCTACTTTAATAAAGGCTTAAACAGGGCTCTACTTTAATTTTTTGAATCTCCTGAACATAAAAACTGAGTGCCCACTAAGATTTACTCTGTTTGACAGTCAAAGGTGTTAGAAATGTCATAAGCATAAGTCATGTAGAGCGATCGAGTTGGGACAGAACAGGGAAATACTTATGCTGTATGTGTAAAGGGAGTAAGGGGATAGTTGGAATCTCGTAAGAGAAATCCATGCTATGCCCCAGGAGAAGTTAATTGACTAATATCTTTTTCCATATATCTGTCATTCGTTGATTTAATGGTAATTGAAATCATGAGGTATGCTTTTAGTCCAAATAAAGGTTTGGATTAATAAACCTGAGTGTCTCAGTCCTGAGTGTGTTGTGTTCCTCACCTAAAGGGCAACCAGGGCATCTGCCTCACTGTATCCCCCCAAGGGCAACATAGTCTTTGTGTTCCCATTGTTATGAAGACTCGGGTCTGGATTTGCTAGCTGGAGCTCTAAACAGACAAGACAGAGGCCTTGAGGGAAACCACCAGAGAATCTGGCAAGGGCTATAATATTGGTCTATGCTCCCCACTGAATGGTTGGTTGCTTCTCTTCTCCATTGCTTAGGGCTAGACTGTGCCAGTGAAGCACAGTATATAAGAAGGGGTGGTTCAGAGCCAATGAATAAATCATTTGCTCATATTGTGAAAGTAGTTTGATCAGATTGTCAGATATTCAGTCCTGTGTAACCTTTAACAGCTTTGTCAGCTGTTAGACAGTTTGTGGTTGTCAGTATTTTAACAGCATCCTTTCTAAAACCTTTGTGGAATTATTTACCATCTCACATGTCATACTAATGACTATATCATACATTAAGTGGGGGGGGAGGGAGGGGTTGTCTTGTTTTTTGGACAAAAGTGTGTCTCTCTTTAAGGGATTAGAGAGGCATGAAATGACTTTTACAGCAGCTGCAGAGCGGGTCAGCAAAGGGATGCTGACCCATCCCTCCCTGCAGGTGACCAGAAGTGATGGGTATTATATAGGTCCATGCCAGGCAGGAGAAGCCCTCTTTTACCTGACCCAGGCAAAGCAGTACCCCTTCTCCCACCCATGGAAGTGGTGAAATTGCAGGTTGTCAGGATCTGCTGCGGGCATTGCACAAGTCACTTCTTTCTTGCGGGGGCTGGAAAGAAATTTCCCCTCTCACCACCAGATTGGCCAAGGCAAAGTGGGGGATTTGTCACGTTTCCCACAGCAGCTTCAGGGGGAGGGGGGGGCTTAGTTGGGATGAACATGGAATAGAAGTTAAGCTATGATGTCACAACTCATTATGAAAGCATGTGGTGGATGTCCAGTGCAAGTACTCCATAGGGAAGGGATACAGTGATCAGAAAAAATGGATTGATAAAGAATTTAAAAGACAGTATTCATTAGAGTACCAAAAAAGGCAGGTTTGGGGCTTCTATGACTAGCATACTAGGAAGCCAACCCCTCCTCCTTTATAGCCCCTCCAACCCTCATTTGAGGGATGGTGAAGTCCCAGCTGCAGGTTCGCTGGGGTCCAGGATGGGTATATGGGGAAGGGTTCATGGAGTATTTATGTATATATGAAAATGATCACGGAGTTACCTGCACTGTACACTTTTATCTACTAGGTAGTCCCTGACAGCCTAATTAAACCACATTCAGTGCCTCCTGTCCTTCTTCCAGCATAGCCAGACAACATATACCCAAAGCCTATGTATTACAATATGGCTTCTACTACACATTTGTAGCCATTTTGGAATAAGTCAAAATACATACTCTCTAACTCTATCCTCAAGATTAGCATCATGTATTAGCAGGAGTATGGTAAGCAAGACACAAGAAGAAACTCTTCTTTACTTTACCTACAGTATATTGTTCACCATTATACTGCTAAAAGCATTCTGGGTCCATTACTTTTAAAATATGTATTAGTTTTATTCTGTCTTCACCCACATCACCAGGGATTGTCATTCAGCAGCCATCTCAGAAGAATATCCTTTGCACTTCCAAATATTACATTTATATTATCTACCTCTACAAGATACATATACAACCACTGTCCTCAATCTTAAACAGCAGCAAAAACTACATAATTGCAGTTCATTAAGCATAAAACCTCCCACTTCAACAACTAGAATTCAACCTAGTATATGATCACATTCAAGTTTGATTGAAAAGTGTCCTACATAAATACATTGCTCAGAATGATCTCAGTCAGAATGAGTCTTCAGTAGACCATACTGGAACACGTCTTTTGAATCCTGAAACCCTCTGATTGTCACTGGAGTGGTAAATACTGCAAATCATTTAGTTAGTTAAACTGCTCCTCTCTGTTGAAGTGGACAAAATGAGGGAAACCCATACATTACCCATACCAAAGGCATGAGATTAATCCAGAGAACCGGTTTCTCTGCCCTGCACCTGCTGATGGATTCTTATTGCCCAATATTATCTTATAATTAATGTATTTTACCCTTGAAGTATATCCAAACCCCAAGAAGTCAGGATAATTTGGATAACAATCCTATAAATATCTGAACTTTTGAGCTGGCTAAGATTATATGAACTGAACCTGCAAATATTTTGAAGTTTGACCATTACCTCAGTAATTTAAACTTCAGTCAAACTTCCTCTAAACAGTGAAATAATTCCTAAGAGGTGCTGAGCACTTACAACTCCTATTTAAGTCCCACAGAGCTGTATGTGCACAGTGCCTCTCATAATTTGGCCCAGTACACACAAAGACACCTGGGTTATAGCTAAAGCATGAAACAATAGAATTCTATGCAACAAGAGATTAGGGATATTCTACCACTCAGCACATGTCATCTGAAATTACTGTACCATTGTAAATATCACAATGACAGAACGGATATAATTATTTTTCCATGTTCCAGCATAAAAAGAAATAGAGCAAAATAGTGCAATATTCAGGTTTTATTCTTTCCCCCACATAAGCTTTTCTTTCTCATCAAACACTTCCCGAAAGTAGAGTTCTTTAAGTTCCTATGTGCAATCATACTATAGCACCTATTTATCCCAATCTCCTTTTTGTCACATTTATTTGAAATAACAAAATGAACCCCGAATACCATAATGTACTTGCAAACTTAACAGTCTATTATACCTACATAAAGGTCACAGCATCATACATATAAAACTTAGCACCACCTTTTTTTAAGATAATCAAGGACTTGCTTGCTTGGCAACTAAGGTATTTTCCTCTGAGTTTGAGAGGATTGTTCTCTACTGTATTAATATTGTCCAGAGTCTTGTATAAACCTTGCAGGTGGCTGGATGTTGGAGAGAATGTGAGTCTCTCTTATGGCAATGGGAGACTACCTTGCACTTGGTTCTGCTGGTGGGGTATTTTTGAGAGTCTGTTTCTTCTTTGTCCTGCTGATCAAGTCTCAGCAAAATGCACATTTTGTCATCTTTCACATTCTTGGTTTTTTCCTGTGTTCTTGTGGGTGAATGCATTTGTAATTTTGGTGAATACACACCCATTCACTGTTATGTATCTTATAAGAAGGATTAATCTGCTCAATACATATACCTTGCTTCCAAGTGCATGATTTATCTTGAGAAAATAGTTTGATCCTGATAGGATCTCCCATTTGTAGCTCTGGGAGGTTTTTTGTTTGTCGGATGTAGTAGATTTTGGCCTTTGCTGGTTTTTCTTCCTTTTTATCTATTACTTCTTCCACCACTGCCAGTATGCTGGGGCTATAGGCACATAGGTACACATGCAGCATAATATCAAGTATTGTTCTGGGATGCTATTAATGCCTTGGGTGGGAGTGTTTCTCCATTCAAGGATAGCCAGCCATATATTTGTGTTTTTTATTACAGCTTTCTTTAATAGAGCCTTAGAAATTTTAAGCTACCAGTTTGGCTTTACCATATGACTGTCTGTGGTATGGTGATGATGTGATATGATTGAATTTCCATGCCCAAGTAAACTGCACAAACTCACTTTAAGGGTTCTTTATCTGAAACTGCATAGTTTGGGATACTATGTGCGATGGAATGCTTCACTGCTTTGTCTGTGATGGTCACTGCCGTAGTGTCTGACAGTTGGCCTAGTTCCCAGAAGTCTGAATAGTAGCCTGCAATTATGAGGTAGTTATTGAGTGTGGTTTGCAGTGAAAAGGTCTGTTCCTACTTTGCTCCAAGGTCCGATAGGGATGCTGTCCATTTTCATTGTATCTTTCTGCTGCTTGGCCTGCATTTCCCCCTTGTGTATCACAACTGCTCCCCAGGTTTCAGCTATCCGGGGTCATGTTTGACCAGCTTACCATACCTCTGGCTTTCGAGATACATGCTTCCATTCCATAACGGCTCTGATGTATTCTTCAGACAATTTGTTCTCAATAGTCTGGACATTATGATTTGACTGCCTTTATATAGGAAGCTATCTTTGATGCTCAGATTCTCAGGATAGTTCCAGTATTCTTGGGAGGCAAGTGAGGCTTCTCCACCTGTGTTTGGCCATCCTGACAGAATGATGAATGTTAGCACTGAAAATATAGCTTGTATAGTTTGTTCTCAGATTCTTTCTAGATGCTGCCTTGAAACTGACAAATAATTGGTTTAGCTGATTTTCTTGCGTCTTTCTGTATTTTCTATATTTCTATCAGGTTGTGGGTATCATATTCTTATCCAGCTGCCTTACTTTCATGCTGCAAGGCTGCTCTGGATAAGAAGTCAGTTATGCGCATGTCTGTCTGTTTTTTATAATGTACATCTAAGTTGCAGCACTTGTGTTTCAGCAGCATGCACTGTTTTGGGGCCAACAAAATAGTAGCTCAAAAGCTTGTCTCTCACCAGCAGAAGTTGGTCCAATAACCACCTTGTCTGTCTAACACTGTGGAAGACATTCCTGTTCACTCTCAGCATATTTTTGTTCCATTGACAGTAGTAACCTTTTTATGAAGACTACTTTTGTAGCAGTGATGCTTATGGCTGATTTAGTCACAAGTATTTTGGGGAAAAGTCATGGACAGGTCACAGGCAATATATAAAAATTCATGACCTGTCCATGACTTTTCCCAAAAATACCTGACTAAATCTCTACTTCTGAGGCCCTGCTGCGCCAGGGTCCCCTGTTCCAGTGCTGGGGGTTGACTGCCTCTGGCTGCTGCTCCCCAGGGTCCACTCTCCAGACAGCCTCCATGTGCCGGTGAGGCCACTGATCTAGCCCCCCCAGGACTGCTGTTGCTTGGGCGGTCACCAGGACCGCTGCTTAGGCACTCCCCGGAGCCAGCTGCACCTGCCGCTGCTTTGGCAGTCCCTGGAGCCAGCTGCACCTGCCGCTGCTTTGGCAGTCCCTGGAGCCAGCTGCCCAGGACTGCCTGAGCAGCGGCTGGTGCGGCTGGCCCCAGGGACCACCCGAGACCACTGCTGGGGCACTCCCTGGGGCTGGCCCTAGGACCACTGTTTGGGTGGTCCCCAAAGCCAGCTACCCAGGACCTCCCGAGCAGCTGCCAGTGTAGACGGCCCTGGGGATCGCCCAAGCAGCTGGCCTTGGGTCACTCCAGCAGAGTCAGCCACACCAACTGCTGCGGAAGTCACAGAAGCTGTGGAAAGTCACACAATTCATGACTTCCGCAACCTCTGTGAGACAATCACAGCCTCAGTGATGCTCCAAGCCCTATCTTACTGGCATTATGTTGTATGGTTGTTCATCGCTCATGTTGTAGTATTTCAGGATAGGATAGTTGGTCACCAGCTCCTTGATACACAACATGGATACATCAGATTGAGGTAACCATGTCCATTCTGCGCCTTTGTCCAATTGTCACCTTAGGGGTTCATACACATCTGACAGGTTTGGAAAATATTTTGTCAGATAGTTTCTGAACTGATTTAATAGCTTTAGTGGTAGGCATCTGTTGTATTCCTTTTACCTTTTCAGGGTCAGGTTGCAGCCTTTCAGAGGTCAGCAATTGTCCCATCTACGGTATTATAGTCAACCACAATTTAATCTTGTTTTTATTCAATTTTAGATTTATTCGCCAGGCTCTTTCTGGCAGACACATGAGACTGTACTTGTGATCTGTCACAACTTCCACCCTGTTGTCTTTGCATCCATTCATCAGAATGTCATCAGCTATGACCATCATACCTGTGAGTCCTGTCAGCATATCTTGCTGGTAATGTTGATATTCTTCCACTGCATCTCTGATCCCAAATCACATTCTCAACCATCCCTACCTATCTGTGGAATCCAAAATGTGATAAGGTAGCTGCTTTCCTTACTCTGTAGCATTTGCCAACATCTGCCTTTGACATCAAGTACTGAAAATAGTTTGTGTTTTGTGAAGCAGGTAATATTTTTTCAGTTGTAAGTATTTGATAATGAGGTTTTTTAATTGCTTTGTATAAGTTGCTTGGGTCTATGCAAATGCACAATATGCCTAGCTTCTCAATAGATGATATGCCGCTTATCCAACCTAGAATAAGAAGGAATCATTGCTATTTACTTCATTGCTCCCAATATTTTTTCTCTTAATGCAATGGGCACCATTAGGAAAACGTAAATAAAGAACAGAATACCAAGGAAACCTATACAAGCTCAAATATGACATTAATACAGGCTTAAATGGCCAAAATAAATGGTTTATAAAACTCAGGGACTGTACTGGCTGAAACATTTTATCTATTTCCAGCTATAACATTCCTGGAGGACATTTCAGTTCTTCAAAATTATCCTGGTAATCTTTTCTCAGGTTTTCTGCAAGGATGCCACAGTTCTTTGGGTTTTTTTCTTCTTGTGTGTCTATTGTACGAATCATGTGTCACAGGCTTAATATCACTAGGTTCATGTATTCATTGGTTTTAGCTGAAAAAAGTGGCTTCTATGTACTACCTGAAATTTCAGCCTGTGTAGGTTTCCTTGGTATGCAAATTTACATTTTCCTAGTGGTATTATGATCATTCATTGGTATAATTTTTAATTTGACTTTGCTTGGTTGTAATTTCACTTCCTTCTCTTGAATAATGCTGAGAGAAATCTTTGTAGCTTAGCATATTTACTGATGTCTCACTGTCTATTTGGCATTCCATTTCCTGTTTGTTTCTATGTCTCTGTCTTGCCTTTGCATCTGGTGTTAGTGTGAGCTTCGTAAACCATTTATTTTGGCTATTTGGCTATATTAATAGCATATGCATACAAAATATCATCTTCTGAGTCTCTGCTTCTTTCCTCGATATGGTACTTTTTTTTGGCTGCAAGCTTTGACATCATGATTAATTTTGCTGCAATTATTGTATATGACCCCATATAATAGGCATGTGCTAAACAATACTTTTAAGCACCCTGATGTATTAAGAAATATATCAGAAAAGAAAAATAAAATTGTTTTGGAGAACCTTTACCAATCAGTTACATTAAAAAGCTGAAGCTATATATGTATAGTTGGATATATCAAAGTTCTAAATGAATGAAAGTTCATTGACTTTTGAAACACATCTTAAATTATAAGAAAGAATCTATATCTAAAGAGGGGAATATCCTTTTTGAATATGAATGTATTTATACCTTAATTATCAAGTTTTCCAGTTTCAAAGAAAGAAACTGGTACAGGAAATTTTTCACATATTTTACTATTATGCTGTATTCCTTGAGGGCAACTAGCCAGGATATTGCCATTAGAAACCTTCATATAATTCATTTGAAAATAATACTGTCCTATCCAAAGACATTGATGTTAATCAACAAAACCGTAATAATGGAATTTAAATACTGGTTGGCCTATTTAATTCCTTCTCCTGTTGAGGCAAGAGACCATCTCCAAGACAGAGAACATAGATATTAAACTGATACCTCATTTGACCCTATCAAAAAGGTTATATTAAAAATATGAAGGATGTTTCTATACACTTTCAGGATCTGACAGTTGTTTTACTCAAATTGCTAATCTGGAAAAGAGAATAATTAATTATTTACTATGGACCAGGCATAGGTTATGAGTTCAATCAATATTTTGTGTTATTAATAGGTTTATAACATAGCTACAGTGGTAAATATGAACTATGCTTCATTGCTTATGATTTGAACACATCATTGTATATGCTGATGCAAATAAATTCCTGTTGGTGAAGAATATACTTGCTACCCTTTCCTAAATATGGTTTTGCTATATGCATTCCTTTTTTCATAGCATGATGGCACGTGCAAACAAGTTTACTTTTATAGGAATGATGGAGAATGTTCAGTTACGTAAATTATAGATTGTTCAAAAATAAACTTTGAGTGTCTAGAACTGCTGCTAAGAACCAGTCATATTTACCCTTAGTGGTAGAGCTGAACAATGAAATCTACTATATGGATTTTATATACATTTTTACATATTTGGAGCCAGATCCTAAGACTGAGGTGCATGAACCACAGATCAAGAGAGATGTAGTTGTGGCCATTAATCACCATTAAGTGACTGTAATCTTGGGACTCTACAGATAGCATAAACTAGAGCAGTGTTCTATCTGCCACAGTCCCAAGGAATCATGGCAGTGAACTATCACCTGAACCAATAATTGTTGGAGTAGCCAAATTTTCTAGAAATAATGCCCTGAAAAGTTTTAACATTTTATAAATGTCTACAATGCTGATTTATCTGCTGCTTATTCTCTGAAAGATTCTTATTCCCAGTGTCTTCATCAAGTTATCGTTATACGTCTCTCACTCTCTCTCTCAAAGAATAGAAACAATGTCCTTCTATGACTAATCACAACTAACCAAAACAATTAAATTTCCTAAAATAGAATAATAGATTGACTTGTTCATATTCAATGTATAGATTTAAAAAAAGAAAAGAAAATCTCTTGGAGGAAAAATATTAAATAAGTAGATTTGGGGAAATTTCCTTATGCATGCTAGATAGTACCTTATTCTGAGAAGTCCCAGTAGAATCAATGAAAGTCAGGAATTACCAGAATAGGGTATTACCCAACATGAATAAGATTATTGGAATATTATGCTGTGTGAGAAAAATGAGAAGCCTTAGTAAATTATTTGCAATTAATTTTAACTTGAATTTAATATTAACTTTTTTGCAATAAATAAAATTAGAAATACCCATGTAAGCAGAGTCAGGATGAGCTGGACTCAAGAGACTTTTGGGGGGTGTTGGACTTTTGGGATTTTGAGTGATTGGGGTGGGGTTTGCTGGACTTCAGACCCTGGGGGAGAAAGGATACTGCCAAACTTACTTGGGCGGGTCTTTTGCTCATGTTTTGTGTTATGAATCCTGTTTGTGGTGTTTCCCCAACATAATTCTGCATTGTTTCCCTCCTTTATTAAAAGGATTTTGCTACACTCAGACTCCATGCTTGTGAGAGGGGAAGTATTGCCTCTTAGAGGCGCCTGGGGAGTAGTATGTAATTGTCCCAGGTCACTGGGTGGGGGCTCGAGCCCGTTTTGCATCGTGTTATTGAAACGGAACCCCTAGATACTGAACCCAGCCCTTGTTGCTGCCAACTCAGACAGGCAGAAGGGTTACACCCATAATAATATGATTCCTTAGTTCCTGCGACACAGATCTAAATGGAATATAATGAAATGGTAAACAGTGCAAATTTAACCCCTTCTCATTACATCCTTGAGATTGTAATCTCGGAGTCTCTCTTGAATGCTGTAGGGAAAGAAACATGATAAAGGTATTATCCTTCACAGGCCTCAAAGGAGCCTTTTTAATAGAATTGAGCTGTGCCTTTTGATCTCATTTTCCCATAAAGCTTCAAAGCTCAGTCTCATGGAACTGCTGTGTTTACCAGCATTGCTATTTGTACTCAGAGCTAGTATACGGAACATGTATAGTCAGCTAAGCAGTCTCTTTCTTCTCTTGTTAACTGGACTTGTTATTACTGTTTCCTTAATATCCTAGGGGATTCATGTACATGATCATGTCAGCTGAAGAACTGGTGGGAATTACAACTGCTGTACATTATGAAAACATGAGTACTATGTCTGTCATCTTAAAACTCATGTAAACACTGTGTTCTATGTTTTCAATAATTTTTATATATTTTTCATTGCACAGGTTTAGGACAATTATAAAGAGAGGTGCAAAACTGGTTTGAAAAAGTGCAGGTGTATGTTTCTTCTAACATGAAAAGTTTAACTTCTCAGCATGGTACTTTCTACCTTTTCTTTGCACAATGGGAGAGATTTTTGTCATGTAATTTTTCAATATAACCTTGACATAATTTAAAAAACTCACTCTTTTAAAAGGTATTGATAGTATTTTCCATAGCCAGAAAACAAAACAAAAAACCTCTGAACAACAAAAATAATGATAAGAAAAAACAGCAGTTGCTACTATATCAACTCACTGTTAGGATTATTCTAACAATTAATTGTTGTTCATTATTATTCTCACCGGTAAACTTATTCTTGCTTATCCTGTAGCAAGAACAGTGCCCACTAAAGTTAATGGATGTTTGTCCAATCGGTTAAGATAATGGATTGAAGGATATGAGAATGTCCACCTTAGATAGTATGCACTAATTATTTTATCGTCCCATGTAATCTTTGACACTCTAGGGAAATTCCAGATTCTGCACTTCAGCTAGAAATTAGTCAGGCAGTGGGTCTGTGCCAAAGCCCACTGAAGTCCATAGAAAGATCTCCAGATTTTGGATCAAGCTGTGTGTACCATGAGGTTGTGAGCACCCTTCAGAGTTATTGACTACCATGGGAGTTAAGAGCATTCAGCAACTGTCATGACTGGACCCAAATTATGTTTTCCCATTGACTGTCTCAGACTATGGATGAAATCCTATCCTTGCTAAAAATCAGTTGCAAAACTTGATTTCACCTTGTTTCAAGAACTGTGCTGATATCATTGATGGTGCTGGTGCACAGAGAAAGAATGGAGAAAAAAAGATCTTTGATATGAAATCTGCCATTCTTCCTGCTTGCTCTCCAATAACACAGTAAAAAAAATAATGAAAACAAATCTTAAGTTTCTAAAAGAATATTCTATAAAATCATAAGAACAGGTCCTTAAATAATACAAAATAATTGACCATGTTCTATGCTTAAGGTAAATATACATTTGTAGAAAATATTTTTGTCTTCCCTATTACATTGCTTTGGGTTTTTTCCTCTCTGCTTTGGAGGAAGCTAGCTTTGGTTCTACTTTAAAGCTATCAAGGTCAACTTTCTTGATGAGCCTGAATATAGTCAGAAATAAGTGCAGAAAATTGCACTTGTTCTGTCAGTCATGAAAGAAGCTTGAGTTGCTACGGTAATGTAATGTATTCAACATCTTTCTTAGATCTGTCAATTGAGGAAGCTTCCAGAACCTGTTAGAGCTTCGGTCTTTGGGAACAGTTTGAAGAGACACCTTTGGCCCCAGTTAGAAGTGGATACATCATGCCTGTTAGCCTTGCTGCTTCAATTGGACAGTTTGGTAAGGATTAAATAGAACAGTGTGGAATATAAAGTGAATTATATATTAACAAGCATTTGAAGAACATCAACAAAAGAAGCAGCAAACATTCTAACCCACAGACTATCATGCTCAATGAAATATATGTACCATAATTGTAGGAGTTGTCTCTAGTCTATCAATGCATAACATATTTGCATTTTATTGCACTAATATAATCTCATTTCATCTTTTTTATTGCAAGGCCATTGATATAAGAATTTATTTACTGTCCTCTCAGAATCCCATCTATTATAATCAGGAACTTCATAGCATGCAATGTACTATTATGCTCAAACTAATTGTATTTTATTCAAAAGAGTTTTAATAGTTTGGTATGAAATTCCAGTGGTAACATATATAAATAAATAAATAATAACTACTGGAATTGGCAATGGTCATATTATATACACACACACACTGATGACTTAGTCTGCTCCAGGGATGATGCAACTACATGTTGCTCCTTACTGTGGGCAGATTATAAATCCCTATGATATTGCCAGAGTCATTATACACAAATAAATTGACCTCCATGCACAGAACATACTACTGGTATCCATGAAATGCAATACAACTGTCTTTGGCATGCCCGCCCATCTTGAAGAGTATAAGTCAGCTATTTCTTAATCCTTGCTACTGTAGTTTAATTTCACGCATCAACCTCCAAATGCTAACTCTTGTAGTAAGTTGAAAGAGGAGATCAAGGAAGATTAATTCTTAATGTTAAGGGATGTAGAACAGTCACCATTTTCAATGGTGGCAAGTGTTCCTTACTGAGCAACAAAATTACCTCTATTTAAAAATATGTGCAACACAATGATCATATTCCTCAGTTTTCAAGGGGAAAAATAGTATGCAATATTTATCAGGACTACTATTAAAAGAATCTGGCTGTCTCTCAAATCAGAATTCTGTTTTCTTTAATCATCATCCTTGAGGATATGCATCAAATGATGGCTCATGTTCTAGTCCTTTTGTGCCACTCTAGTGGCACAAAAAGGCTGAAAACTTGCCCAAGGAGGGCATCTAAATATTTTCCCTGTATGGGGGAACCAGAGCTAGCACCAGCCAGCACTACATGACATCCTTCTAGCCCATCCTATTGTACTGTGCATGTCAGAGACACACCAGGGGAGGGAGCATTACCAATTCCAGTAGTTATTAATTATTTATTTATATATTTTACCACTGGAATTTCATACCAGATGTCCCCTTCAGAAGACTTCCGCAGACTGCATTAGGGATACTGGTGTGACCTCACCTTGCAGCCTACAAAGAAGGAATTGGGTGGACTAAATGGACAGTGCACCTCTCTATCTGAAGCCTAGCAAGGGACGTATGTGGATCCTACTAGAATTTAAAGTGAAAAGTAAGGGAGGGGAGGCTCTGCTAGGGGACTTTGGCAGCTTTAGATACAGTACCAGGCACGTAGGAGGATTTCCACTTCTGAGCCATGGAAGCAGAAATTGACTTTTCCTTTCCAGATTTAGCTAATATTCAGAAAGGGAATCTAGCACCTGCCTTCCAAATTTGAACACCCTCAAAATTCAGGAGTGCTCAAGCTCAATTTGGGCAGCTGTTACTTCATTCTCTGAAATCAAATATACTGATCCCACTGTAACTTGCTGTAGAAAAAGTAGGATAAGAAATGAAGAAGCAAGAAATGCTTCCCAGTGGCTTTTAGGACTGGAATTGCTATTTTCAACAGCTATTGCTCTTTTAAAAAAAAAAGTTTTATTTGTTTTAAAGGAAGACAGTAATATTGCATTGGCAAATTCCCCATAGAAACAAAGAGTGGAACAAAAGAATAATAAAGGCATCTCAACTTTTCCTCATTTATGTAGGACAGTCTTATAATATGCATCCAGATATCCTCCAATCACACAAGTTGAAAATTGTTCCACTTTACTGCAGTTCTGTAACCATATGGGAACCAATCCTGTCTGTGTTCTGTGCACATCCAAAATTCCTGCTGAATGACCCGCCCTGGGAGCAAGTTACTAGTGACCCAGGGCTGGGACAGCAGAAGGATGCAGGTTGGGGGGACAGCCCAGGGCTGGGGCGGCAGGGGAGTGCGGGTGGGGGGAGGGCACTGGTGGGGGGAAAGGAGGGAGCCCAGGGCAGGGGCAGCAGAGGGTGCGGGGGGGGGGGGGGAAGCCCAGGGCAGGGGCAGCAGAGGGTGCGGGGGGTGCCCAGGGCTGGGGTGGAGGGCAGCCATTTTTTTTTGCTTGGGGCAGCAAAAAACCTAGAGCCAGCCTTGGTAGCTATATAGGTATTTTTTGTTGTGGATGAACCACCTGGTCGGTCAGACCCTATTCGCTAACCTGCGAGCTGAGCCAGTCAGCATATAGGAGCTGGGGAGAGAAAGGAAAGGGTATAAACATTATGGGTTAAAAACAGCCCTGACTGATGTAGGACTGAGGGATGTGTCTGCTGCGAGGGTGGGTTCCAATACCAGAAGCACTCTGGATAGGTCAGTACTATTCCAGCTTTACATATTAGGGAAACTCTCCATTAACATGTTTGGTCCACCCTGGTATATGGACCTAGAGGGAGAGCTGATAGGGGAGCATTTATTACTCCTAGAAGCTACACAGCTATTAACTAACTGGGACTCTCTCAGGGGCTAAGCTGAGGGAGGTGAAAGTTTGTAAATTCTTACCTGAATGACCCGAGTTTATGGAAAAAAGATAGTGCCCTATATAGTGAAACCTTTATAGAAATCCAGGGATCTCACTACCTGTACCACTCTGGATGTAGACTACAGATTTCTGTTTTATCAGCAACTGAGGAGACCAGTCAACTATTAGCCCAAGGGCTCAAATGCTGCTATCTGTACCGATTCCCAGATAGTTTGCTGTCAGGGTTCTGAAGTATTTGAAAGGACTGAGATGCTGTCACTCTTCCCAAGTTCTGAAGAGTCTAGGTGACACACATTACATATTGCAGTCACCTTACAGAGACTAAAAAAATCATCGCTATAAAAAGATCAGAGGGAAGTGAGTTCATTGGTATGTGTTAAAGTACAGAAGTGTAAATGTTAAGTTGAAACAGTGCATTTAAACATGTAAAAGCAAAAAAATAAGTGTGTGGGCGGGGGGAGAAGTCTATATGAGGAACACCAGTAGATTTACTATTTGATAGCTTTTGTTTAAAAGTTATTTATAGTATTCCATGTACTATTTACAATGTTTTCTGTATACACTAACTGTTTGTCTACAAAGAAACCGTAAAGTTAACTCTTTAAAGTTGACTGAGGACTATTACCACTGACTCCTCAGGGTATTACATACAGTAACCCTGAGGTTTATCTCTGTAATACTTTCTGAGAAGTCTGGAAATAGACACAACTCTGGCCTGTCCTTCAGAAAAGAGAGCTTGTCTAAACAATGAATTAGTCTGAAGCAAGCTAGAGTGTGAATCTACTGTACTCCAGTGTCCACGTAGACTCTGCTGATGCTCCCTAGTGCACAATGAAGAACACAAAGCCAAGCCCTGACCTGGGCTTCAGCCTGATGTGATGGGGCATCAACTTTCTGCCCTAGGCCCCAGGGAGTCTAATGCTGGCCCTGCTTGGAGGCCCCCTGAAACCTGCTTGAGGCTCCCTAGGGGGCCCCAGACCCCTGGTTGAGAACTACTGGTCTAACCAGTTCTTAAAAATTTTCAGTGACAGAGATTCCACAACCTCCCTAGATAACCTCTTGCAGTGCTTAACTATTTCCTCCTGAATAGAAAAACGGCAGTGTGTCCCTCTATGGACTGAGGGACATGGCCCTCTGTCCCTCACATTCATGTTAACATTATTATTTTTTACACTTCAGTACAAAGTGTAGGATAAGTTTAAATGTTTTATATCTTGATGACTTAGTGCGGTTCATGTGTGTCGAGAGCAGAAATTAGCCCAGAAGGGTACTGCAATAACACTTACCTTGTCTTTTAAGTGGCTTGTTTAGACAAATGGATTGTTGAATAACTCCAGGATATATTATATAGAGTGATAAACACCAATAAGTGCCATTTCAGGACCTATATAGAACAATGTAGAATTCTGAAGATAAATCTGTGAAGATGATTTTTTTTTTAAAAGTCTGTTCCAAGAACTCCCAGATTAGAATGCTTTTGTTAAGAGACATCATTTTCAGCTGAAATCTCCAACTTCAGAGCTCACTTCCCTCATTGGTCTCATGGAGCCTAAGTTTGTTAATTTTCACTGCACATTGCCAGGACTTTCTGTTCAGACTTTTGCATTAAGGGTTGACGTGAAGAGGTGTGACTTTATGTGGCTCTTTGAGTATCTTTGAAATGACTTTTTCTCAGTTTAGTTTGTGATTTTAAAACTGATGTACTCTATAGCCACAGAGACTATGATTTGTATATTTTATAAACTGAAGAGATAGTAAATTTATGTTTGAGTGTACCCAAATATTCTCTGACTTCAATGAAGAGAGGAATTGAGAAAAAAAATTCTCGCAATAAGATAAAAAATGCATTGGAAAAATGAGAAAAAATGGCAACATAGAAGCTGGCGGACATGATAAGTGCCAAGCGTGAGGAAAGTGATGCCTGGGACAGCTATTATATCCAGCCAAGACACACAGTTGAGGTAGAGTAGGTGCAAGATTGTAACAGAGCTGATCCCTCAGATACTTGTCAAAAGCAATGAAAATTTCACATGGATTGTTAGCACAAAGGCTTAGTCTGAATGCAAGGCAGACAAATAACCTGGGGTACTCAGAGACTGTACTGCACTGTGTCTTTTCAAGTGGAGGTGTGCTTCTTGCTCCTCCAAAGACTCAGTGGTTTGTGGGGCAGTGGCCCTTCTCTGGTTGTTTCCTGAAAGACCCAACTCCAGTGGGGCTGGACAATTGGTCCCCCCTAGACACTCTCTCCCTCTTCTGAAGAAAATTCAGATAAATAGAGTGATCCCAGGGTTTAACAGAGTGCTTTACCAGGAAAGAAATTGCTGGTAGGTCTCTCCACACAGCAGAGGTCTAGGTCTGCCAAATGCTGATGAAACTAATGTGATGATCAAAATCATAATGGAAACCCAGAACCCCTATGCTTTCAGATAAATGTGAAGCTTTATGTGAACCTTGCTTTTGAGCCATTAAGATCGGGCTGATTTTTTTTCAAGTCCTTATATAAGTATTCAAACTGCAGTATCTTCAAAAAAGAATCTCTTACGTAAATAATTGCATTTTTTTTAAACTCTGAGCTTCTATGAGTACAATCTATTGTTCTTTTTCTGCTTTAAAAAGAAACATAATTGCAGACACAGTCCCCCACTCACATTTAAATCACATTAAGAGCTGCACTTTCAAATATTTCAAGTTATTTTCAACATTTATACCCATTTCATGAACAAATACCTATTTTAACACTCAAATACAGGTGTGGTGGATGCAACTTTGGCTCTCTCTCCTCTTCCCAGAGAAATGAATCCTTGATGTTAGTTATGTTCCTTTGCACAATGCTGGAAGGTGCTTACTGTGGTATATGAACTTGAATAAAACAGACTCACAATAGCCAGGATATTCCAGACTGCATATGGAATTTTAAGTCATGTCTTTGTATCCATGTGTTGTGGATGATAGGGTACATTTAAACATACATACTGCAGTGGATCATATGAGCTGCAATAACCAGGAATATTTGGATAACTGGAAGAGAGGGTATCAGTTTTAATACTGAATTTCCAAACAAGAGCTTTACTATTGTTTTAGCATTTTTGTGAGTAAAAATATATATAGTATACACAAAGACAAATGCACACATACCATTTGAAAAATGTAACTATGGGAGAGAACATTTACTAACTGAGAGCCTGGATCACTATGTGAATGAGACTATCCTGGTGAAAAGATGTAAAGTACATAAATATATTAAAATATTAGATTCGTGGCCTACAGGGGCATCTTCATTTAATTTCTGAGGCCTACAGCATTCTGCTTATGTTTCAGAGGAAAACCCTCAGGTGCATCCTACCCTCCCTGTTGAATGCAACAAGAACATGAAAATGCAAGTTATTCCAGTATGTTTGTGGCAATAATTCTCTAGGTATAAAGGAACAAAATTAGTAGATGACAATAGGCAAAAATGTAATATAGCCAAAGAACCCCATCTAAAGTCATCTGATACTCTGTCACCAATTCAGGGCTTTTACACCAAAATTAAACCTCAGGAAAAACATTGTTCAGTTTCTAGTGTCCCAGGCAAATAACTAAACTACCCATGCATTAATATGCAGAATACCTTTTACTAAAACTTACTATTGATCAAAAACTACTCAGAGCAAAACCATAAAAAATAAAATAGGAATATCTCTCCTTTTATTTATAACCACTAGACAGCTGCTCTGTTTCTGAATGGTCCAAGAAATGTAATGGAATATGAATGGGTGAGAGAAGCACAGCAGGTGCATAGGAGACAATAGTTTTAGGATTAATATTTTAGATCTCCATTGTGGTAGCTGAGGTTCATTCTTCTTAAATATACAGTGTGTTCAAATCATGATAATGTGGTGAAAAATGTCTTATATCTGCTTAGGAACAAAATGTCTTAGGAGATTAGTAATGTTATAGTGTCTATCACTTACAGATTATTTGTCACAATTTGGTCCATGGCAGTAGTGATTGAAAGCCAGTATACTTCCCACAACAGCAGTGGCTTGTCACTAAGGTTGATGTCATGATTAGCCTTTACATAGTGTGACGAGTGGGTAAGGAGCTTTTCTCTACCCTTACACAGCATCAATAAGGGCCAGAAAAAATTGCACACAAGGACTGCTATTTCTCTGTATACTCCCAGGAGCTATACCCCTGTATCAGCCTGCAGAGCAGATTGAGGACACATTGTGAGGAACAAAGTGCACCACCATTCTGGTAGATCAGTTAGCCACTGGACCTCTGTGGACACTATAGAGCTTAGACAGTGAATGTATAGTGACCATATTACTCTCTGATCCCTCCTAGTCAGGACTCAAAAAAAAAATCAGAAAGCTTGCACTTCCCCATGAGGTACTTGTTCTGATGTTCTGATGACTTCACTCTCCAGGGCTGACACCTTTTATAAAAAAATGAATAGTCACTTAGGTTCTGATTAAAAGCCCAGGAAGGACAACGAGAGTCATTTTATTGACTTAGATGTGCTTTGGAGCAGAACCTTAGAATAGAGAAAAAGAAAAAAAATAATCACTGCTGAGAAAATGGAAAGAAGAACAAAACTGTGGCATACAGAAGTTGAAAAGGCAATAAAAAAAATCAAACCTAAAAGAGAAATTCCTTGCTTGTGAAAGGAAAACATGGTCTCTTTCAAAATGAGTATTAAGGAACTGTTCTCAGACTGGTACATATGGGAGTTATTTGCATAAAACCCTCCGTATCACATCAATAAGAGAGAGTAGACTCCTATATTTGGAATGGGGGTAATCACTAAAGGGTTTATTCTCTTCTTCATGTGCATATTTAACTCTCAGTAACATTCTCTGGAATTCAGCACTCCAGCATTAAGTGAGCAGATGCTAGTATTTGTGTTTATGTATTAAATTTTATTTTAAAAGTTCAACCGTATAGCCCATACATATGGCATTGGTGGCACAGACACACAAAAGACGAGAGAGAAGAATCTGGCCTGTCTGTTCCAAAAAATGAACTAAATCTGCAGAATATTTGTGGATTTTTTTTCCACAATGTGATTAATCTACTTAAAGAAATAGAAAAATAACATGGTAATGTTCAAATGATATCATATTTGTATTTGGTGCATTTTCATGTAGATAGTTCAATTTCTGAACAAACCGTTTCTGAGAACTATTTTGGGAAAGGCAAGGGAACTTTTATTTTAATTTTATATAATTAAATAATAAAATATAGCAAACAGGTAGGTAAGCATGTTTTCTTTAAAAAACATAAGAACTGCCATTCTAGATCAGACCAAAGATCCATCTCATCCAGTATCCTATGTTTGATGGTGATCAATATAGGATACTTTAGAGCAGTGTTTCCCAAACTTGGGATGCCGCTTGTACAGGAAAAGCCCCTGGTGGGCCGTGCCGGTTTGTTTACCTGCCACATCCGCAGGTCAGGCCGATCATGGCTTCCACTGGCCGCGGTTCACTGCCAATGGGAGCTGCAGGAAGCGGCGTGGGAGCTGCGATCAGCCAGACCTGCGGATGCGGGAGGTAAACAAACCGGCCTGGCCCACCAGGGGCTTTCCCTACGCAAGCGGTGTCCCAAGTTTGGGAAAGACTGCTTTAGAGGAAGGAACAAGAAATACCATCATGGAAAAATCAAGGTATACCTAATCCACAGGAGAAATTTCTTCCTAACCTAAATTAGTGGTGGGTTTATGCCTTGAAGATGAGTCTTTATATCACTTATAAAGTGTTTCATTTTTGTGTAATATATTTTTGGATATTCTCACTATCTATGTGTGTCTACTTCTTTTTTCACCCTGATAATCACTTGGCTTCAGTGATAACTTGTGGCAGTAAATTCCAAAGATCAATTATGTACTGTGCAAAAAAAAATTCTTTAATCGGTTTTACATTTATTTCCATTCAATTTTGCTGAATGTCCCTTTGTTCTTGTACTATGAGAAAGGGTAACTGGAAATCACCTGAATTACTCTCTCTATATCATTCATTATTTTATATTCTTTTATCATGTCCTGTCTTTTTCATCTATTTTCCAATCATTTCAGTCTCATCAATTATAGAAGTTTACACCCACATCCAATATTTTAGTGGCCCATCTCTGAATCTCGCATATCTCTTCTCTCCTAGTGCCTTTCTGAGATAATGTGACCATCACTGAACACAATATTCAAGGTGAGAAGGCATGGAATTATATTATCTGTTATTGTCTATCTCATTCTTTATACATCCTAACATTTTACTTACTTTTTTGGCTGATGTTTCACACTGAGCAGAGTTTTCCACTGAGCTATCCACAGTGATGCCAATCTTTTTTTTCTAAGTAACTGTTAATTTAAACCCAATAAGTCCTATAAGTGACACCCTGTATCAGGCTATACAACATTGCGCTGAATCAAATTTATAACATAATACAATACAACATAAAATATTCTACCTTGAAACATGATGCAGTAGTCAAGATATTTGAAAGGCAAATTATTTCCTATTTCCTTATAAATCAAGAGCACCAGTTTTCCCTCCTGTTTACTCTTGCATTCCCTCGTTACTAGGTTGCATTCCCTAGTTACTAGCGTAACTGAGAGCATAATCAGACCCAGGAGATCTGTCCAGATAATTTATGTATTAGGATTACTTCAGAATTGTAGGTGTTTTCAAAAGAGTTACGCTATAGAAAGCATCTAGCATTTTGTGGTGCCTTTTTTAATCCAAATGATCAATACCAATAAATTAGAAGTTTCTTTCATTTATTAAACTCTTATAGTGATAGACTATATTGCATATGACTAATATTAAAAGATATAAGCCATACATAGTATTTAATTGTCAATGCAGGTGCTCAACACCACTGAAAATAAGCCATTTTTATTTAGACATCTAAACATGCCTTTATAAAAGCTTAACATTAGATACCCAGGTTTGAAAATGTTGGCCCTTATTAACATAAGAATGCATACTTAGTGGTATAAGTATTTGAAAGTTACTATAAAGCTTGCTTAGATAAAACATATTTAAGTACAAAAAATTATCAGACAGAAAAAAAATATTGAAAATATCTTTCACCATCTTCCCTCTAACATATACAAGTATTCATCGAGTACTTTAGTATAATAAAGTCTTTCTGAACCCTGTTCTATAAAGCTCTGCTGGACACCAAACTCAATTAATTCAAATGCAAATAAATCCTGAACTTCAACCTACTTCAAGTAATCAGTGACAGTACTGCCAACTAGTCCTCAGATTTAACACTTCATATTCTTTTAGCATCTTATGGTTTGGAAAACCTAGTGATACAATCCAAATAAAATGCCATTAATTTCACTTTAAATGTGTCAAAAGGGTAATTAATTAAATCAAGCAGTCATGCTTATTTCATGGTTTATTTCTAAAACAGTAAAGGGAAATATCTCAGTGAAAATTAGCTGCCAAATAAATAAATATATCTCTATATCACACAGAATAATAAACGTATACTTCAATGTACACTCAAATTGTCACTTCCACTCATCTGGGAATCATACCTTTCTGGGTCCCAATAGGATTGATTGATTTGAAGAACACCAATCTACTCACCTGTTCACATGGATGATTATGGGGAATGGAACATGCTGTCAATGGGAAACAGCTCTTCAGCTTCTTTCACACATGGACAGTGAAGAATTTTCCCTATCAAGATTTCCCACCCTTTATTGTTCAGGCAAAGGCGGGCCAGAGTTAATGATAACATGTCTGTTACCTCATTCAATGCATTTTTACTGCTGATATTTTTATTGCAAACTCATAACTACAGTATCTGTCAGCAAAAAGTGCCTTCAAGCAGGAAAAATTGGAGAGGGTGTCACTAACACAAAACCTGGGTATAGAATTTGGAAAGTGAACACCACAAAGTAGCCACAGAGGAAAGTCTGATTAAGGTAGGGTGACCATATCTCCCATTTTGGCAGGGACAGTCCCTTTTTTTAAGCCCTGTCCCGGCCATCCTGACTTTTTTGGCAAAAGTGGGAATTTGTCAAAAAAGTGGGGTGTGGAGGAACATGTGTGTGTGGGGGGGGGGGTGTGGTGATGCCAGTCCCAGCCGGGGGCGGTGGGAAGCAGGGCTCAGGCAGGGGGCAGGCAGGGCTCAGGTGAGCAGCAATGCCAGCCCCAGCCTAGCGTAAGTGGCAGGCAGTGCTTGGGCGAGCAGCAACTCCAGGTCCGTTTGGGGGGTTGGGGAGTGCGGGCAAGTGGCTGGGGTGGTTCCAGAGGGGGTCCCATTTTCCCTTTGGGAAATATGGTCACCTAGATTATGATGAAGAGATATGAAGAACCATTGTGAGTGGGCTAATTCTTCCTGTGGACAGAAAGCAAAATCGGGGAGTGGTGGGAAGGGCTGTTTTCCCTGAAGATTGCGCAATGATAGTAACTTTGGCCTTAATAGTTGTTGGATATTACCAAAAGAGTTAGATTTTTGCTCAGCATAGTTTTCAGAGTTGTTGGACACCCACAACTCTCAGTGAAATCATGCCCTGCACCTCTGAAACCTGGTCTTTATTAACCAGTATAATGTGTTTAATGAAAAGTTGCAACTTATGGCCCTTTTAGTGAAATACACAAGAGAGCTGATTGTCTTTTCTGCCTGTCAGGCAGAAAAAACAACAACCCTATTGTATCAAACTATAATAATATCATGACAATTCCAGACTTTGAAATGGCTGCAAATTAGAAGAGCAAATGATTTCACTAAGCCACCCATTTTGCTTTAGAATTACATAATGGAACAAGTTATAGTAAATAAAAAAGACTTCCTAGTTTAATCTAAAAAAATAAAAATACTAAAGTTAAGACATGACCCATAAGTCACTCTTTGAGAGCTACATCATGTTCTGTTCTGAGATCACTGTAACATCTGGCAATAATGGTGTAATATTGTGAACTGAAAATTGAATTTTTTTGCTCAATGCCAATTTTTACATCTAGGCTGTGAACCCTTTAATTTAGGCCCTTTAAGCTAAACTCAGAATTGCTGTAACTGGGTGCAAATGAACATAATGGAGTTGTCCTCCTGTGTTTCAGGTATGAATTTGATTTTTTTAAGGATGGGTGTTATCAGGGAAACAATGGCAGAACTTGAAGTGTAGCATTGCTGTCAGTAGAAGCTTGGGAAATTAATGGAAAATTTACATCTTTTACTTTGTATAGAAATTTAGAATACTGGTTATTGATGATGGAAGTTCATGATTTTTTGTATTTGTTTATGGGTCTTAACCTAGATGGGTGAAATATCTATCTTTTAAAGAAATATTAAAGGCTAGACAAGCACAAAGAAAAGTGCAGAATGACAGCTCAGTATAATTAGATCACAACTGAGACAATCTTTCAAACAGAGTAACACAGACAACATTCACTTGAAACCAGATCAATAACTTTTTGTTGCTATTGTTTAACTCAGCAAAATAACTGCATGGCCCACAAACAAAGGTATGCTAAGAACTACTGGAAGGCTTTTTATTGACATTGATATAATCCTTGTACTTGCATTTGCAAATACATTCACGTACTTGGTCACAGTTGGCAAGGCTCACACTGCGGCCCTTAGTAAATGGGAGGGTTTGACTGAATAATGATTTTTGGGAAGGACCTAAAATAGGCAACAATGTTGTGTGAAGCTGTGTTAGTTTGAGAATTCAATATAGCAGTGATTTGACTGTGTAAGTTTAGTTTTCATCGGCTATCAAGAGATAATTTTGTAATTTAGAGTTTTTGGAACTTTCCACTAACAAATCCCATTGGGGTGTGTGTGTGTGTATATTTTTTTTTGCAGGGATGAAAAATGACTGTTTCCTAATCACACAAACTGAACAAAAGAAATATTCATGGGTCACAGTGTCTAGATTACTCTTAGATTATATGTTTAAAATATCTGTTTGGAGATAGCAATACCATTTTACTACTTGGAAAGTCTCTGCCCAATAGGTAAAATCTCTGTTATTTTTAAACCTGTGATTCATAGCTCTAAAAGAAAGCAGCATAGTGTAAACCACACAGGCACATATAAAGATTTAAAAGAGGTACAATAAGAATTTACATGTTGTAAATTCTAAGTACATCATTTATCATATGATTAACCCTAGTAACACGATTGATGTCAGAGAGTTCAATTCTGCAAACTCTTCCTCATGTGAGGAGTCCTTAATCTTGCAAGCAGTAACACTGATGTTAACATGACTACCTATGTGTGAGTAGGGACTACTCAAGTGAACAAGGCTCAGGCCCTTTGTGTATATATATCAACATTACAAAATGTGGTTGTGAACTTTACTTTTTTTTAAATTTTCACTGAGTTGTTTATGTAACATGTTTCAAAATATAGTTTTCAAAAGAATAATGTAATCAGTCTTTGAAAGCAAACTTCCTGAAATTGCACACTTTTTTAAAAAAAAAGGAGGAGGCAGGGACAAAAATCAAGGATTAACATGTTTTAGTTTATGAAAATCCTGAATATATTTATAAACAAATATTCACGTGTGTTAAAGGTGATATAGACCTCTAACAGTAGGCTCATGAAGGTTAACAGTCTATTTGAATGCTGTATATAAACTCCCACCCACTTTTCTTTGGGGTAGGAAGAAGGGAGACTGCTTTATAATTAGTGAGGGGAAAAGGACATTTCTTACATCTATATAACAGGGTTCAATACTACTTAAACGTAATTAGAACATTTACTTTTGCCTGAATTTATCAGCTTTTAACGTTACATTTCATCATGCCTGCACTGCTGCCGAGTAGCCTAACTTATATTGTAGCTGATAAATATTCACTAAAATCACACTTTAACTTTAAATAAATTGTAAAGAGAAAATGTTGCTGTAATAACGTGGCAGTAACTTTTCTGCTTCTGGACTGAAGCAGATAGATAATCTCCATTTAATGCTTATACCTATTAAGGCTACTTGTACATTACAAATACGTGATGCGGCACATGAGTTTTAGATTTTGAGTCTAAGGAAAATTCATTGCGTTGGCCAAAGTGATAAATAACGTCACAAAATGCAGGATGGAGACTTAATTTGTCTCCCTATTCCTCTCAGTCACCTCACTGGCGCTGCCATTCATTTTGGAATCAGCATTTAGCTCTCCACACACACAAATCCCTGCTCCTCTCGTTGCATACCCAGGACGCTGAGAATTTACAGAAGCAAGCAACGCATCTTCTATAGCAAACCCTTAAATGGAGCGGAGCACTCTGCTAAGCACGCCAAAGGTTAAACGCTGCTGAAACAGCGACATTTCATCTGCCCACGCTTCCCAGTTCCATTCAATTACCAAACAGCAGCGGCCCTGTAATACAATATAATACTGTACTATTAAATCAGAGCTCCACATTTACATCTACTTCTAGCCCAGAGGAAGGCCTGACATTCACCAGTCAATACCGGAACAACCAACCCACAACTTTCAAAACACGCACCCCTACCCACCTTGGGCAGAAGCGAGGACGAGCCCTCAGAGAGATTTCAATTTCACAAGTTTGTTGTTGTTTTTATCAATCACCCTAAGGCATCACTCCTCTTCTCAGCCACACATACAGACGCCAGGGCAAACATCAGGCATTTCTTTTGCAAATCCTCTCTAATTCCTACTTTGCTCATTAGTTCCCAGCCTGACCTTACATACCACTCGCCCACAGGCGAGATCGATTAGAGATTTACTCGCCCCAAACCTGGAAGTTATGTGAAGTATCTTCTTCAATGCAGGTTAATTAAAATCCATCAAAATATAATACTCCCCGTCCCCTTACAAACTGGGAATTATTTGTTTGTGATAAACCCAACCATCAGGACTATGGAAACTTCGCAACAAAAATAAACCCCCAACTTCCCATCCTGCATTCGTCTCTTGTTTGCAGAGCCCATTTTGATGCTGAAAGCTGCTGAAATCTTTCCCAAGTGTTTCCTTTGCACCGACCTCAGAGCTAACAAGCTCACAACTTTGCACTTTTCTTCTTCTTTTGGCCAGTCCCCCTCTCCAACAATTAGACATGCATTTCCATTCAAACAGAGCTTCCTCCTTACCTGGTCTAACAGTCACAAAAGTCCCCCAGGAGAAAACGTTGTGTCCTTTTGCAAGAACGGTGCATACAGAAATATTTCTTTTCACCACACGTCCAAATTGGGATCACGCAACGGAGAGAAAAGGGAGCCAACAGTTTGGGTAAAACTCTGAAGCAATCCCCAGGAACTGGTGTAGCAGGGCGCCCAGGAGCAGCAGAGCCGGGGGGGGGGATCTCTTCCAGGGGCGATCAGCTCCTTTGCCAAGTTGCTCCTAGGCGGGTGGTGGGTGGAGTGGAAGGGGGTGGGGGCGGTGTGGCCTTTGGGGCGGGCGAGGCGTGCAGCTCGCGCGCGGTCCCGGGTTCAGCACCAGCCGAGCCGTGGACAGCACCAGCTCCTCTCGCCTCCAGTTTGTCTCAGTCACTGAACCCGCCTGGCTCTCCCGCCTCCTCGCTCCCCGGCGCTGCCACTCAGCCCCGGCGTGTCCCGCCTCCCCCTCCCCAGCCCGCACGTCAGCCCCGGCTCTTCCCTCATTTGCATGGAAGCCGAGGAGGGGGCAGCCGCGGGCAGCTCAGCAGCCAGCAGGAGCAGCCGGCCATAGCGGGTAGCGGGGACTGCCAGCCAGGGGATGACCGCCCAGCCATAACCCTCCCGCTGCAAAGCTCCCAGCCCACGAGCAGGCTGCTCCTTCTGTTCACAGGCGGATGGTCGTCTTTGTACGCCCAGGGATCAGCCGCCGCACAGAGCTGCAGGAGCCTGGTTTCCTAAGCACGTCTAATTGCCTCCGGCGTGTGCAAGTGCTGAGAACTTGTGGGGTTTCCTGAAGAGGATGAGAAACAGGAATTTAATCCCCCTTCCCTTATTTTGGACCCCTGGTAACAAACTAGCACCTCTAACTGCACTGATGCAATTTGAGACCCTCCCCCTATTGGGATTTAAAGACAGCCAAAGCCGGCCCGGATCGTCTGCACTGATTTTGTCTGTGTGTGTTTGTCAGAGAGAGAGTGTGTTTCCAATGTCTGTTTGGGAGAAGAGTGCAATCACCCCCAAAATAGCAAACAATTCCTATCTTGAATTCAGAGCCTGCTTCCATTCTAAAGGCAGAATGGAGGTTATGCACTTTTTATTAGATCGCATAGGTCAATTGGCTACCTGAAAGATCAAGTATGCTAGAAGCATTGCACAGCCTGTAGCAGTAATCCCTACTCTCTCTATCATATTTTAGCGGCCCAGTTCTGAGGTGAAGCTTTTCACTAAAATCAGGATACTGGTTGCTTAGGCAAAATCCACACATGGGATATTTTTTGTTGGTGATGTTAGTACTCATAAGGAAAAATATGGCTAAAGAGCAGGACCAGCCAAATTATGATTCTCAGCTCTTGTAAAAGAAACTTAGTTCCTTTGAAAAGGGCAGAAAAAGAAATTGACAGCAATAGAATACCTAAAACATTAGCAATATTTTCATGGAGATGGGGGACTTATGCAAAAATAAATATACAAATAGAGAGATTCACTGGAATATGTTTAATTTCTTCTCTCCCCCCTAGAGCAATCCGATGTATTACTTTTTAAATTTATGGTAGAAAATTAATAAATATGAACCTCTTCTCTTGAAAGGGTTACTAATGTTGAAATTACAGGTTATATAGTTCTGGCCAGTGGGGTTAATACATGTTCCAGATTAAAGTATTAAACTATCTTTATATCATCCATGACTAGGGTGAGACAGACTCAGGTCAGCTGCAGTGATCTAAGGTAGCATGCCAAATTAGTGAATTATCCTTGCTGCTATATGTAGAATCAACACATATAGCAGCAAACATTAATAACAAAATATTTGATCATTCTAAATTATTCATTTTTCAGTATATCTGATATGGCATGGAACTAGGTAAACAACATTTAGCTTTAAGAACTCAACTATTTTAAATAGAAAAAAATTAATATCACAGTCTGATTGTGTTTGTTAGTGTGGTAGTGGTAAGGCTGTTTTTACACACACACACACCCCTTTACAGTATTATGCCTGTGTGTATCTTTACTCATGAGACTAGTCCCATTAGCTATACATGTAGTACATGCAAAGGGCCATATCCTCAGCCTTGATACATTCCCCTTGTTGTGTTCTGATTGTGCAATGGGGTCATGAAAGCAAGCTTAACTGACTTCCAGAGGATTCTGGATCATCCCCAGAGGGCCAGCAAAACTGGCTCTACTCCAGCCCTCTTGTGACTTACAGAATAGGTACATGTGGAATGGGAGATTGTTGAGCACTATTGTATTGTTGAATCTCCTCTTTCTGGAGCACAATGTAGAGCAGCATTGAAATGTCCAGGCAGCTCCTAGCTCCTAGCCACTCAGCTACCCCAGGGTTACCCCTATCTGGCACAGGGCTACCCCTATCTGGCACAGGTGAAGATCTAACCCAAACACAACTTCTGCTCTAACATCAGGAAAAGTTGAATTCATGTACATGACAGCAAAATCAGGGCCCCACATAGCACATATGGAGACTATATAGATAGGAATAAACCATCAACACTAGCATTATAATATGAAAAAAAACTCAAAGTAACGTCTACTAGATCATGTAAGTTCTGGCAAAGACAATATAATATTCCTTATTTATACTATTTGGGTTAGTAGGGCTTCTAATTTAAAAGACCACCAAAAGTAGCAACTGAAGCCAGTAGAAAAAAAATCTTCTAATCTGTAAATCTCAAGTCCACTTAAGCCTTTTTTAATTTGGATACTAAATGTGTACACAAGAGAAAGAGACACACACAAATTAGAAAGATCATCCAGCATTTCTACTGTATAATGAATTACATTTCTCTGATCGCGTTCCTGTTGTCACAGCAGGTGTCCAAAAAAGATAAGACATCTAATTTTTCAAACTTCCATTTAATTAGAATTCTTTTTTTGTATTTGTAGTACATATACTATGTTATTTTTCCCCTTCTTGCATCAGTTATCATGGCAATATTTGTTGCTAATTAAAAACACTTATTTTGAAAACCTGAGCTTTGCATCTTCCACTGGACAGATGTTTACCATTTTTCATTGTGTATTCCAGAAAAGCAGGCCATAAAGCAAAATGTTTTGTGGGTAAATTAACCCACACTTCTTAATTATTTTAAGAAAGTAATAAATTGCACCATCACTACTCACTTCTGGAAAGCTTAAGTCCACTGAGTCTCAGGTTGTATTACAGTATAAACATTCACTTGATTACTTGTACCTTGCTCTAACACACACACACACACACACACAAAATGGAGAATGTGGTCTGTATTTAGCAATTATTTATAAGTAGGAGGAATTGCTGGTGCTTAGTTTCATGTTTCTGCTTTCCAGGGCTGTTTAATTTGGATGGTATTTGACATTATCTTGCCAGATGCAGTGTAATATGCCACACTCTACAATATTCTTTATAATTAGTTATAGTTCACAGTCCCGAATGCATGATTTTTACCTGTTAATGTTTGTTTTGCTTCCATTTGGTAACATTAACTGTTATAGTCAAAGCATTTACAATTTCTATTTCTGATGTGCAATAGCTGGATACCTGCTGACTTTCTTGAAAGATTGTGATAAATTGCAGTGAATTTCAATGTTGCCTTACTAATTTAAGTCTACTTGAAAGGCAGTATTGCTCTTTGTTTTAACATTTTATGATTTAAAAAATAATTAAAAAAAAAAAACAGGCTTCAGTGCAGCAGTATACCACATGTAGGATGGACAACAGAAGATTCAGTGCATAAGAGGAAAATACAAGATAACTCTTGATGAAAGTTGTTCAAACACCAGGGACTATTTGTCCAACATCTCTCTCTCTCTCTCATTTATTATATACCAATCTATGGCACACCTACAGTATGTTGAACAACTGGTCCACTTTTATTCTGACAGATTTGGGTCTTTTTTCTTCAACAAATGCATAAGGGCCCTCTCCTAAATTCTTCGCATTTGAAGTTTTGGCTGCAAAAGGAATGCAGAATTAGAACATGAAAATGCAAGAATACTTTGTAGGTAGGTTCCCCCCCACCTTTTTGCTTCCGTTATCTTTTCAATTTTTAGTACTTCATGTCCTCTTTAGTCAGTTTTCTATACGTGGGGCTTGTATTTTGCATCCATGTTGCTATAGTATATCAGCATGCTGCCACAAAAGAGTTTCAGAGGGACAGGTTTTGCCAGCCTTGCTCATGTGGACTTGTACTTTACTCCACAAGTCACCCCAGTGGCTTCAATGGGGCAAAGTACTACTACAACAGGAGTAAGGGTGACATAATATGGTGCTGAATGGTCACTTCATATTTCTTGGGCAGAATTGAGAGTCTTATCCAAAGCTCATAAATGTCAATGGAAAGACTTCCAGTAACTTCTGTGTTTGGTTCAAGCCCTGAATGAACTAAAATGTTTAATATTGCCAATGTTTTATCTTTACTTCTTTTACGGTCTAGTAAAGAAAGTTCTTCCACTGAAACAATTTTTAATCTACAGTATACCATTTGATAAGTCTATTAAAAATATAGTCACCTTAGAATTAGAGAATTTTAAATCTGATTTTCCAGTATCAATAAAGTTTAGTCCCTGTTATTTACTAGTTTGTAACATACAAGTCTGAACAAACCTGAATTGAATTATACTTACAATACAAACAAACATTCTTTAAAATCAAGCCAGTACAATAATTTCCAATCAGTTTTACACATTGATTTATCTTATTAAGTATTTTCTCAGGAACTAATGTTAAGGAGATATCTTTCAGGGCCAAATTATATCAGCCTCCCCTCTGCTTTCTGCTATATCCACCCTGTGCTGCTGAAGTGGCAGAAAGTAATGGGAACCAGACTTAAATGGCCTGCACAGGGGAATTTTGCTGGTATAAAGCTGCTGGAGGTGGCCAGACTACCCTACCTCTCCTCTGGTGTAGGGGACGCAGATAGCATATACAAGGGCATGGTGGAGCCAAGTTCTCCTATACCTAATTCTTCACTGGTAGAAGCTCATGTAGGGGATTTATACTAATGGTGTAATTTAGAGCAGGGGTTCTCAACCTTTTTCTTTCTGAGCCCCTCCTCCCCTACCCAACGTGCTATACAAACTCCACAACCCACCTGTGCCACAACAACTGTTTTTCTGCATATAAAAGCCAAGGCCAGCATTAGGAGGTAGCAAGCAGGGCATTTGCCCAGTGCCCCATGCCACAGGGAGCCCTGCAAAACTAAGTTGCTCAGGCTTTGGTTTCAATCCCAGGTGGTGGGACTTGGCACCCCAGATTCAGCCCCAAGTGGCAGAGCTTGGGCTTTCTGCCCTGGGCCCCAGTAGGTCTAATGCCAGCCCTGCTTGGCGGACCCCCTGAAACCTACTTGTGGCCCCATGTGGGCCCTAGACCCCTGGTTGAGAACCACTGATTTAGAACTGCTCTTGCACCTAGGCCAAGTGGTGCCAGATCAGAGCTATAGCAGGCTCCTAAATGTCTAGATGGCTCCTCTCTCTCCTATCACTGTATCTGAGTAGAGCTGAGATACAGATGAGAAACTGGCCCATTGAGTAATATCTGATGCCATGAAGAGTACCATTGAAATCAATGAGAATACTTGCCATAGTAAGGTTTCTACTTGATAGATATGGGCCCTAAACAAATGTTCTTGTAGAATACATGACCCAAATGATCTCCTTCCTCTAAGGTTTATTTTCCCTTTCCCTCCATATCATTACTATCATTCCAATGAAGGAAGGAAAAATGGATTAGAGGGTAGTGGCCTCGCTAATGCAGCTGATGCTAGTAGAGCACATTGATTAGCTAGAAGTAAATAGCTGCAAAAAGAGGTTAGCTAGCTTCCTCTGTATCCAACATGAGACAGAATGAAATGTGTTTCAAATATATCTAATCTCTCACAAAATGAAGCTTGGAAGCCTGACATTCTTCCCCACATTATCTAGTGGACACATTCACTTACTGTCTATTTTAATGAATTTGAATCTGTAAAATGTTGTTGCATAAAATTATAGACCGTGGAGATATTTACAAAGTAAGCACAATGCAATGAGACTTTATATTTGCCATGATCTGCCATTAACAGCAGGACATCCTGAGCACGAGGATGGTAGACCCTGACAATGGTATAGAAGATAATTATTCAGATGGGAGCCTGGAGAGAGGCTGTACCAACCATCTGGAATCAGAATTCCCTATTGACCAAAGAATGATAGCAATGTAAGACACTGGGATACCATACTTCATCAAGACAACTTCCCAACACGGGACTCAAATCCTAAAAAAAAGCAAGGTGGAAACATGCTTAAAAGATGCATTTAGGGTAGAGAGCACATCCACAATAAGAATAATGCCAATGCATAAAACAAAATAACCCAAGTAAAAGCATTAAGGAGAACTTGAAGTGATGTTAGACTTGTAGCTTTCCCCATTATTTCTAAATCAAATAAATATTATTTTCATGATGTTTGTAGTAACTTTGCAATGGTAATAATGCACAGTGAGGTAACATTACATCTGTCCACTATTTCTACAAATAGAAAAAATATAAAAATACACTTACAATCTATATGACATTTAAAATGACTATGTAAAGCTAATCCTAAAAAATGGTGCTAAATATTTAATTTTTTAACATCCAGTCTTTTTGGACTTAGCTTGAAGATCTACTACTAGTTTAATTATTCAACATATCTTTGAAATCTGAAAGCACTCAATATGTAGAGAGAATCGAATTTTATAGGTATATAAACACAGTGCTGATGATATTCTGTAGCAAGTGGTCATGTTTACAAGAGATCTCTTAGGGCATCTATTGGACAACCTTAGTACTGCATGTGAAAGAAAAGGGTTTGTGGAATTAATCAGGACCTAACAATTAACTCTTATTCTATATTTTCCACAAACTAATAATAAATGTACATTTTAATGAGAAATATGTGGATAAAATTGATCAGGGTGAATGTGGGATTTAAGAAAGGCAAGCAAATAAATGAAAAGCAAATAGTGTATTAGTGCTGATCTTGCAATTCTGTTACTATATACAAAGTGATGGTAATAAAAGTGAACGTTTTCCATGTTATAATTTACAAGATAAACTAATATTGAGCACTTAAATATGTTCAGATCAATGCACTGTAACTGATTTTTAACATAGTGTGCTGTTCATGTTTAGATAAACTGAAATAATATTTGTTTTACATGAAACACACCAATAATCACATAAAAATATAAATTCAGAGTTAAGGACTAAACTTTTGATACCTAAACAAAAGTCTCACTAAAAAGGGCTTAGGATTATTCTTGTGCATTCATTAACTGGGATTTCCAAAATTTTAGTTTTAAATTTTAATCTTTATCTTAATATTCTTTCCACATTGCTCCAGTACAATAATACCAAACTCTTTATTCTTGAGATTCAAAAACATAACAGGCTAATTAGGCTTAGTCTCCTAGTGCTAGACTTTATTTCTGTCATTCCCAACAGAGGACAGTCCCTTCCTGAGATATATGGCTGAGGAATTGCTTTGAAGACTTAAAGAGAAAGATGCCTGCAGAGCCGGATCCAGGGTTTTTGCTGCCCCAACTAGCAAAAAAAAGAAGCCGCGATTGTGATCTGTGGGAGCTCTACTGCCGCCGCTTCAGTCTTTGGCGGGAGGTCCTTCACTCTGAGAGGGACCGAGGGACCTGCCGCCAAATTGCCACCCAAGAGCCGGATGTGCCGCCTCTCTCCATTGGCCGCCCCAAGCACCTGCCTCCTGGGCTGGTTCCTGGAGCCGGCCCTGGATGCCTGGCTCAGGAATTAAACCTTAATCTCTCAGATGGTAAAACAGAGAAGGGTTATTTACCCCCACAGAAACTCTGATTCTGATTTTGTCAGTGCAGGTCACTGCCTCATGCATGTAAGATTGCTGTTAAAAAAAAACAGTGTCTGTCAGGACCACACATGGAACTTGTGTCTGCTTGGGTTCCTCTCAGAGAGCATAAAAGGTGGGGTGGTCATGACCCTCCCTCAGTTCCCTCACAATTCAAAGCCCATAGCAACTGAGCAGGATCAGGGAATATACATTGACTACAAGATCTCAAAGAACCACAGATGATATCAGGTAAGTAACCATTCATTCTTCAAATATGGATCAGTGTGGATCCACAATAGGTGATTGGGAAGCAGTATCCCCTCAGGATGGTGAGAATGAAGATTTTCAGCTGTATCAGTCAAACAATGATTGTAGTACTACCTGAAATTGATGTATTACTCAGCAATTAAATCTAAAATTTCAGTGCCACATTACTACCTTAAGGATTTCTGATATTGGCACATTCCTGAAAAAGGTGGAGGACGTTGCTTTAGCTCTGATGGAGTGAGCCTGTATGTTAAGTGGTAACTTCATGAGATATATTGTGTTATTCATTTTAATATCCTTTAAGGATATAAATTAATATTTAGCACACCTAGCTATAGCTATAAATTGATGGGGAAACAGTCTGAAAGGTTTGATCCTGTCAATCTAACATATGCAATTTCTTTTCTCCCAGTGCAGAGTGTTGTTTCAGGAAGAAGACAGGCAGGTTGACTGACCTATTTAGATGAAATTCTGAGGCCACCTTAGAAATAAACTTTAGGTGAGGCTGTAGCTTCACCTTATGCCTATAGAATATCATACATAGGAGTTGGTCCATAAGCACCTGAAGCTCACATATTCTCCTGGCCACAGTGATACTAAGAAGAAAATCTTCAGAGTGCAGAACATTCTGAGAGAGGTTCAAATGGATTATCGATCAGTCTCAGGAAGACTATATTGAGGACCTGGAAGTAGGAAGGTGTCCTCTTTGTTAGGGTTGATACTTGTAGTACTTTCTGTAGGGAGCCAGAGGGAAAATTCTCAGGTATCACAGAGTGGTCCCGGGAATGGAGTTCTCTCTCTGTCCTCTGTTTGAAGAATCAATTTCCTTGAAAGGATTGTGGTCTGTATTACATGTGGTATGCCAAATAACCGGAGCCAGGAAACTTGGCCACGGATATCACTATGAGACATGGACCTTACAGCTGTACCAGAGGTATTCATGGACACCTCGCTATTAACTGCCACTACGTGGTCTTCATTTCATCTCTGCCATCCTGCAGAATTTTTCAAAGGAAGAGTGATACTTATTTCCCACACAAGGTATTTCTACTTAGCAAACAATGCCTGGTAGCTTGCCATCAAAAGCTGATGAATAAGCCTTTCACCCAGACATGTCTAGCTTCTTGGAAACTTTCTCTTGAGAAGTGCCTTTAGTGGACTTTTCTTGAACTAAGATGACCAAAGACCATGAGTGTGGGCAGGCATAAATAAATAATTAATATTAATAATAATAAAAAAAAACACCTGTTCAAAGATTTCTTGGGCACCTGCAACTTTTCTCCATGTACTTGGAGATAGGGGTGAGAAGGTCGTGGAGGGTGAAGTGTGTCTGGAGTCTGCCAAAGCCCTTTAGTTGAATCCAGGAACCCTTCATTAATAGGGAGGCCAATTCTGGCTAATGTCATTACACACAGACCATCGAAGAGCTTGTGAATCTTTTCTAGTCGTCAGGGGCGGCTCTAGGCATTTTGCCGCCCCAAGCATGGCAGGCAGCCTGCCTGCCGCCCTCGCGGTGACCGGCAGAGCGCCCCCAGTGGCTTGCCACCCCAAGCACGCGCTTGGCATGCTGGTGCCTGGAGCCGCCCCTGCTAGTCGCAATGTCCAGGGTCTCTGCATTTTGGGACAGAAGGTCCTGGAAGGTTTTACAATCACCTACTTCCAAGGCAAGTGCAGATGTTACTGCCTCATCTAGTGGTGAGGAGAATTTCTTAGGTGGAACTCCCTCACCTCTTTTGCAGGTAATTTTTTTAAACCACTTCTTGCTTTGTCCCTCTCCCCCTTTTGGGACTATAAAGGAGTAGCATGCCTTAGTTTCAGTGTTGGATAAAATGACAGTGCACAAAATGGTACAGAGCTGCGTAACAAAAGGTGAGGCTCTGATCCTACCCTTTCCTTCCCTTGCAGGATACAAGTAACTTCCAGTATTCTGCAGTGGGGGAGAAAATAGGGCTCCAGGTTTCTAATGTGCATGATTTTCTCTTCCCTTCCCTCTTCTCAGCCCAGCCAACAAATCCAGGATGCACAGGATTTCAGCCCCTCCACCTCCACCCCTCACTTTTTGCCATCTGCTAATCAACCCTTTCTCTGATTACAGCAGCTAGCTATGGAGTCAGTAAGCACATACCTGCTTAACAAATGACAGGGCCATGATATCTTGAGCTGTATAGGACTCTACATTGTATGGCAATTGATAATTAACATGCTAACATAATATAAGGCTAGAAACTGATTTTGAGTTGACTAATCCTAATATACATTGTGAAAATGGAGAGAAAGGGGTGAAGAGTACTAAACACCATTACAAATATTTTATAAACATATTACATTGTAACCAAATGTTATTCAACATTTTAATTGAAAAAGACATCTGTTTTATAAAATGAAGTACTAAAAGGCCCACTTTGACATTTCACAGATAAGTGGGAAGGAAAGAGTACTTGGTACTTGTTAGTGAGCTGAAAGTGCAGCTTCTTTAGTTCCTGTACATCTTAATAACAAATCTGTTCCAGGATTTAATGAATGCTCTTCCAAAATTCAGCTAATTTAAAATTAGGGCCTCTGAATTAAATATGACTTACTAGTCAAGTGCTAAAGTCTATTTTTATCAGTACTGTCCTTTATTATTTATAGAATTATGAGATTTTTCAGGAAAGTCTAATTTTAATTAAAAATTTCTCAGATATCTATAAAAAAGACAGGAAAAGTACATTTCAGTCCATTCAAGTACTCAATTAAAAGATCTTGTACAAAATATCACGTAGGAAATTCATATAGTCTTTCCATTCAGTCTGAAAGTCAGGAAACAGGCTGAATGGATTCCTACTGCTTATTCTTTATAAATTTTTTGAAAGAAATTTAGAAAAAAAATCCATTGTCATGGGATTAAAATCAAAATCACAATCGCTGTTTTCAGAGGAACTAAAAGTAAAGAAATACAAGGACACAAATTCATCACTTTTTTAGGGAATTGCTAGATTAGTAGTTCATATTCACAAGTGTCAAATCTATTTATAGTACTTATGTGGCTCCCATCACCATATAGCTGTGCATTTTTCAGATATTTATGGATTTATCCCTGAAGCAGCTCTGAGATATGGAAGTATTAAATCAATTTCTTAAAAGGAGAACTGAAGTACAGAGATTAGGTGATTTGTGCAATATCAGACAGGAAATCTGAGGTGGCGCTAGAAACCCAGATTTTCTGATTCCTAGTCCACTGTGTTAACTACAAGGCAATCCTTCCTTCCAGATCAGTATACAGATTTCAAAATGGTGGCTATACTTACTGGAGCAGTTAGCGGAGGACAGCAGACAAGAAACTTCAGTGTCTGACTGGGGAGGAGGAGGGAGTTGTAGGAGAGGCAGGGGTAGGGAAGGTAAGCCAATGTCAATTCTCTCTTGTAAGAAATCTGAGATTCCGTGTGGAGAGAACAGTGAAGGCAGATGGAGGGGAAGATTTTAAGGAGTGAATCAAAGGTAGTCCAAAAGCACTTGGGTTTGTAGGCATAGGATTCAATTAAATTGGAGTGTTTAGCTACAAAGATGACAGAACCTAGGAGAAGAGAATAAATTTGTAGTGGTGGAAATCAGCCTGGTCACAGTATTTCCACCCGAGAGACTCTGCAGCATGAGAACAAGAGCAGTGGAAAAGGAGGTTGGGGTGAGCCAAAGCTCTGAGTTGGTAGGGCTGACCTTGTGATGAGACAGAGGGGCAAAAGAGTTAAGGCAGGAGGAGTGCAAAGCATGGAGAGATTGTCACAAATATCAGGCTAACTGCACCTCTGACCCCTCTCAGATAGGGCCTTGGGCTGCAGTTACCTGGTGCTAACTTGGGTTCAGTACCTGCAGTTCTTCTCCTTAGCAGCTATGACCAGTAGCATCCACTGTCCACACAGACGTCTTACGACAAAACATTGTTTATTTAGAACCAAAGCATTTAAGAGAAAATAGATCTTAAAAGAATTAGTAGTCTTTACACATGACTATCTTCCCTAAGCCTTATCATTCCCTGTGATAAGTTGTTTCAGACGTTGCTGCAGGACCTGTCCCTCTGCTGTATTCAATTAAGGAATAAGCTGCCTATAGGAAAGATTTCTTCTCCTCCTCCTCCAACTTAATTGAATCCCATGCCCACATTGTGAGCTGCCTTTTCACCACATGCAACTAGATGACTCATTTCCTGAAGCATGAGAGTATACATCCCTTATACATTTTAATCTATTAAATGTAACTGGGAGTTTTTATGATAAACTTAAGTGCCTAGTAGCTATTTGAACTCAGCTCTTGACCTCGATATTTTGTGGCAGTAAGTTTCACATTAGTTATGCATTGTGCAAAAAATATTTATTTTATTATTTTCAACTTGCTGCCTTTCAGTTTCTTCAGATATTGCCTCTTCCTCTGTTGAGAGAGGGTAAATAGGAGCTCCAGATTGGCCAAAGAATATTTCAGTCAAGCTATATACTCAAAAGAGGAAAGCAAACAAGTATTCCATGGGACATATCTAAAAGACACACCCAATCCAGCAGTTGACATTTCTGAAGCTTCATCACAATTCAGTATTGATGCTTGTTCTGTTTATCCCCCAATATAGTCCTCTGATCCTTCTTTGTGGTACTATCTGCCAATATCCATCTCCTGTCCAACATGCTGTATTAATGCCTTTGGCTATTGTTTTCTACCTTCCCAGAGGGGGAAAAAAAACTATGTTAAGATGAAGTTAAGGTTGACAGTACATATCAATAGTTTTTGGGTAAAATAATTTAGAAGGAAGTTTAAATTATCCCAAAAATCAAGAATAGACAGACTGTAAGAAATTATGGTTACACTAAAGAAATCCAAACATGCTAAGATACGGAAGCATGAGTTAGGGCACAAAAACAACTTTACCTCTGCATCCCAAAACTGAAAATTTGGTTTTCTGTATTTACATAGGGACATAGGACTGGAAGTGATCTCCTTGGTCATCAAGTCCAGTCCCGTGTTATTGCAAGCACCATATCATATAATATAAACATATCAAGCTCCATTTTCAGACTAGTATCAGAGGGGTAGCTGTGTTAGTCTGGATCTGTAAAAGCAGCAAAGAGTCCTGTAACACCTTATAGACAGATGTATTGGAGCATGAGCTTTCGTGGGTGAATACCATCTGACAAAGTGGGTATTCACCCACGAAAGCTCACACTCCAATACGTCCGTTAGTCAATAAGGTGCCACAGGACTCTTTGCTGCATTTTCAGACTAGTTATGTTATTTGCCCATCTATTAGACTGTGGTCTATTTGACCAGCTCTATTAGATTGCAATAGCAACAATTTGCAATTCACATGCTACTAGTTCCATAAGTCATCCAATCAGGGAACAGAAGCAACAATAATTTTGTCAATATTCATAATAACTGCAAATTATCTGCAGTTTAAGACATATTTACTGAAGAAATTCACATGTAAATTTGAGTAATGAATTAATTTAAGAACTGTTGAACAAAAAATTTGGCAAACAGGGTGTGGGGGGGGGCAAGATTAATGAATTATTCATTGTGAATTGTTTGCTCAGTTCTGAGCTATCCCTTCAAAAAAGAAAGGAAAAATAATATCAGACATTGATTAAATCACACTACAATATTAAGCACCAGCACACAGATTCTGCTAGACATAGGTATGCTTCTGTTGGTGTGAGCCATGATATTGCGTGACAGTGTAAACAATTATGCAAATACACCCACATGTAAAACCAAAGTTAAAAATCAAATCTGTGATCTAAGATAATCAATTCATATGCTAAGTAAAAGGATTTAAATCCTTCTATATTAAATAAACCACAAACAGTGAAATTACACCCCTAATTTAACATCTGCTATTTCCTTAGGGCTAGACTGAAATACAGCCCTCTGGGGCCATGCAAAGGAATTAGTGCATGTAAGGTCCCTCCCTATGTCCTTCCTGGCTGTATAGGGCTTACTCGGTTTGTACCGGACAGCAAGCTACATGCAGAGGCTAACTCCACCCATGAGCAAGTAGATGGAGAGAAGACAGTGAAGGGAGGTGTAACTAAACTTGTCTTTGTCCTCAACCCCTTCCCCCCCACACACTAGGTCATCTGACATGATAGGGGAAGTAAGATTCACCCTTTCCAAGGCTGCACTAAATTATTTTCTCCCTAAAGCAAGTGGGCAGCAGGGAAGGAAACGTGACTGACAATTCCTTTCCAGGGCTACTCCTGGGGTGGCACATCCATCCTTTACCAAAAGTAAAGATAGTAATCTCCCCATCTAGCACAAACCCACAGTGGTAAACACCAAGTTCTGGGAAACAGAACCCATGGACTAAGTTTTGTACCTAACTTCTGACACACAAGATACCTAATAACAAGATTTTGAACTCTAAACAACCATAACAATTCCACTTTATTTTACAAAATACTTTTCCTTAGAACTGTATTTCAAAATCCTTTCTAGAAGACAGTGCATGGTGCATATTACAGACAACCCTGTTACAGTGACATGAGGCCAGATTCTGCTCTCACAGGTATAAATCAGAAATCACTTTTCTAGTCAATAAAACTACTCTGGATTTAAACCAGCATATCTAAGGGCAGACTCTAGTACACTGTGTTGTGAATAAATTAAAACATTCATTCAAAGTCAATTAAAAAAAAAGGACTCAAGTGGAGGCTGAGACAGCATAGAAAAGATCAGTCTTAAAATGAGATTAATGGAACTCATTTACTACATTTACTGTTTAAACATTAAAACAAATAAATAAAGGCATGAACCTGCAGTCAATAGGACAATTTGTGTGAGTAAAGGTTACAGAATTAGGTGCTAAATGAAAGAAAACATTGTATTACTGTATAAAAGGAAAGCAGAGAAAACAGCTTATAGTAATTTAGATGCATGGATCTCATTTCTACACTCAGTGAACAGCTCACCAGGCACCATTTCACAGGCTGGCATCTCAATGATAGGTTTGAACTGACCATTACATATCCTGCAATGTCAGTTCACTCACCTCTGCTTCTGATCCTATCCTGGTGTTCAATTAATAGTTGCAGCTCCCTTGTTTCATTGTTATTTTAACAGTTAATCAATACTAAAACCAGAGCAGGTGGTGTCTGGAATACATTTTTTTCCTCAAAGCGTGTCTGCTCCACTCAGTCAGCCTGCAGAAAACATTTAGACTAAGACTGATTGTTGGAACATGATTCAGCCCTAAATAGTTTTCCAGCGATTAACCTGAAATTTCTCAAAAAAATGAGTTAGGTTTGGTGAACTTTCACTGAAACCCAGACAGGATTTGATGGAATCCTGAGAGCTGGCCTGGTGGGCTGATTGGACTCCAGGCTTTAGGGTTCATGGCTCTGTGACAGCTCCTCCATGCAAGGGCTTCCAGAATCCGTCCTGTGGAACCATGAAGCCCTAGGAGACCCAGCTAACTGAAGCTCAGCTTCTGGCTAAGCAGCAAGGAGTCTGGAAATCCCTGGGTCTCTCAGGGCTTCAGGTTCACTGCTGCAGAGCTGGGATCCTCGAAGTCCTGGGATGTATCCCAGGGTCTGCAGCTCTGGGGCAGTCTTCATGGCAATGTTCTCCCCAGAGCTGCAAACACTGGCAGCCACAGTAGCTGCAGAGTGAAACTGATATTGCCAGCTTCCCCACTGCAATAACAACATGAATGTAAATGTCGCTCAGCAGCTGTGAGTCTCAGGGAGCAAATTTCATTTTGGAAATTCAGTGTCAGTGTTTCCATAATTATTTTTTTCCCCAGAGTTTCTGATTTATGAAAAGTTTTGAAAACATTGGAACAAAGTCAATTTGGGATGAAACCATGTTTTGAAACGCCAACATTTCTCACAAACCAGAAATCATATGTTTCAGCCAGCTCCACTACTAGTTGTACTGCCTAGCCCACTAGGAATCGAATCCTGCTCAAACTAGTAACACAAAAACTCCCAACTGGAATTTTCATAGATTCCTAGACTCCAAGGCCAGAAACTATCATTGTGATAATCTAGTCTGCCCTCCTGTATAACACAGGGCATATAACTTCCCCAAAGTAATTCCCAGAGCATATCTTTTAGAAAAAATATCCAATCCTGATTTAAAAGTTGCCAGAGAGAGATCTACAACATCCTTGGTAAATTGTTCCAGTGGTTACTCTCAATTAACAATATACTACTTATTTCCAGTTTAAATGCCCTATTTTCAGTCTAAAATTTTGCATTAATGAGATTAACAGGATTTGGCCTTAAATTCATACTGCTTTAAATCATTTTATCAGATACAACACATTTCCCTTCACTCTTCCTTTTTAGTTCTTAGAATTCCATGTTATCAGTAGCATTGAATCCATTACTAAATCTGATATGTGGAACATAAGAGTCAAGTGAATGTTGGTAGAGGAGTATTTCCTAAATATTGTTACATCTCCATTTATTTAGCAATTCCAAGCACGAAATATTTAGAAGGGTGGGTTTTGGTCATCATTGATCATCATTGTCATGAGGAGAAGAAAGGATTGGTTCACTTTCCTGATGAAAGCTACAGATGTTAGTGTTTGTCTAGAAAGCTAGTCCTAAGTTTCCAGATGCTATGTAGATTCCTTGAGATGCCTAAAGACATATTTGAGCACACTTTTTTTTGCATACATAAGTTCAAAAATACTTAACACCCTTAGATCCCTTAGATATTCGCAACTTAAAGTTTTAACATTTTGGTGTTAGTGATTTGTTTTTACGTTAATATTTTCTTCCACTGGCAACACTTTCTTTTCTTTTCCAGCAGTATAGATAACACTGATTTTATGAAAACAACAAGGAGGCTGGTGGCACCTTAAAGACTAACAGATTTATTTGGGCATAAGCTTTTGTGGGTAAAAAAACCTCACTTCTTCAGATGCAAAACTGATTTTATGAGTTTGCATTTATAAATCTAAAATTTTTAATGGTGATATAAAGTTCATTTGTAAGGTCTTCACTTATATGTAAGTTCTACTTTCTCTGTCTCTTCTTTGAAAACAGTTAGGAGATATTGGATCTGTGGAGACTACTAATTTTCTTAGGAACTCATTGCACTTCATGAACTTTTTAAAAATTCAGTAGGAATTTTGCCATTGACTGCACCATCTAAGCTGCAGTATCACACAGGGAGATCATATTCAATTAGTTTTCTACCATGAATCTTAATTCTTTTTAGAATCTCTGCTTTCTAAGAGACAGTGCCCCATCTTGAAAATGTGACCACTTAGGTTCTTAGGCGTTCTTAGGTGTACTAACCTACATTTGTCAGTCTTAAAAACTCGTTCAAATGAGACAACTTTACCAAGTCATCTAAGTAAGTATTTATAACTTTACCAATTGTGGTGTCAGGTGCAAACTTCACCAGACATTTTTTTTGGATCATGCAAAGATATTGAACAGCATTGGACCAAGAACTCTGTGGGACCCCACTAAAAATACACACTTTACAATTACTTTTTGTGATCTGTTAATGAGTTTTTAGTCAATTTATTTTCACAATAGACTTTTTAAATTTAGAATGTCAAGCAGGATTAAGTAAAATGCCTTGCAGAAATCTAAGTGCTAGAGCTGGTCAGAAAATTTTCAACTAAGTGTTTTTCCATTGGAAGATGCCAGTTAACTGAAACATTCCATGGGAATGTCAATTTCAACAAAATTTTGTTTCAGAAAAAAAATCCATTCTGACGTTATGGAATGTAATGTTTTGATTTTAAAATGATTCCTTGATAAAACTTTGAAACGTGTTATAATATAGAAATAAAATAAAAATGCAATGTAAAAAATTAAAATGCCACAAAAGGAAACATTTCAATTGACTGAATATAATATTTTTTTGAAGATTGAAATTTCCAGCAAAACAAAATTTTTATGTTTTGTTCCCAGTCAAATGAAAATTTTCAAAATGTCAGCATTTCCCACGTAACAGAAATTGTTTCTTGAGAAGTTTTATTAAGAATATTGTGTCAAATGTTACATTTGGTTGAAAAAGGTGTTCTCTCATTAAAACAAAAAAAACCCAAAAAACCTATACTTGAGTTTGACAAGACCTATTTTATATGAAGCCATGTTTATTGCCATTAATTATCCTGCCATTTTTTAATTTTAAGCCTTTCCATGTTTTTGCCCAGAATTGAAGTCAGTGTAACTGCCGTATAGTTTCCTGAGATATCCTATTTACCCTTTTAAATATTGTCAAAATATTTACTTTTTTCTTAGTCATTTGTCAGTTTGCCATTGAACATCTTGAAAATAGTTCTCCTTATCTATTTGCCATTTCAGCAACTGCTTCATTAAATGGTAGCTATCTACCAAATAAGTAATACCTTATTAATTTATGATTATATCATTAATATGGCTTGGATTAGAGAGATCTGGACTAGCTCTAATACTCAAATTATTTTAGCTGAGGGACATACACTGAATTTTAAATATTACTATTGATTTCTTTTCAGTGGCAAAGTTGTAGTGATTCTCCCCCCCCCAAACAATTCAACTGCTCCCCATACTGTCTTTCAAGACTATCATCATGTTTAATCACTGAGGTTGCTGAACTCATGTGTGTCATTCATGGATATATGGACATCTACTGGGTATTTGTGAAAATATTCACGAATCCTGAAAGTTTCATTATTCATCTAAAAATTTCCTACTGCCAGTTTATTATATTTGTTATTAACTATTTATCTACTATTTTTTCAACCATTACTCACTAGTTTTAAAAAGTTTCAGTATCCAACTAGAGAGCATATATAATCCTATCTCATATAGGTGTCCAGTCACCCATGATAAACAGCAAGCAGTGAATCGTCGAAGAGAACTGTTCATAAACAACTTATAGGTCTAATTATTTTGTGGATACAAGCTAGTGAGTGAATACTTGCATATAAATCAGTACATTCATAGAAATTTAAATTAGTGTGTGAATGATTTCCAATGAGAAATAAAGGTTAAATGGGCAACTATTATTCACAATGAATAATCTGATGAGCTCTAGAATTTTGCTTATTTAAAACTGTAGTTCTCCATGTTTTGGGTGGGGGGGTTATGTCCATTTTGTTCACTGATGGTACTTCCAACAACACAGCTACCCCTAGGAGTATCCCAAGGAAGGAACTGGGACTGAAGGAGGTAATAATTGCTGCTGGACTATATTAGTCTTACATTACTACCTCTCCCTTTGCTGGCTCAGCTCTGCTGACTGGACACTTGGAGGAGGATGCTCCACCTATTCCTGTCTTCTCCTTTCCCACTCAACTGTGCTAGTGGAAAGAATTAGCTCACATGCAGTGCTTCCAACACCTGCACCACAGCTTTGAGAGATCCATATGTCTGACTCCCCTTATCCCCCCATGCAGGAGTACAGTCGGGGTGGGAGGTGAAATCTAGCTCTTAATATTTTGATGATCTGATCTGACTCCTTTTTGGGCTGCACACAGGTTTTCTAGAATATCTGGCTTCCACAAGGATTTTCTATCACCTACATCTATTCATTTCTCAGTGTCAGCCAGCAGCACAGTTTTAACTGCATCAGATTTAACGTTTTGGACAAACCTTTTGCTTATAGATATATTTTTAAAAGCACAAGATACCTCCCAGACTTAATGTAAGGGAATTTCCTCAGTTGACCTCTGATCTTTTCATTGGAAACTAACATTAGTTATTGATCAGCCTTTAATTTTTTAACTAGTCTCAGTTTTTCTACTATGAAGCCCCTATTCAAATTTCCTTGTATTGTGTGAGATGGAATTAAATCTGATTCCTATTGATCTCAGCTATAGTTGATTTCTCCAACTGAAAATTCCCTAAGTAATATATGTCATTAAGTTGGATATTGTCATTCAGACCTTGGCTCACATTGTTCCCAATTCAGCAGGATACTCAAGCTGATACCCAAGTTTAAATGTTATGCTGAAAGTTAGTTATCTTGCTGAATCTGGCCCATAGGGATATTTCAGACTTGGGAGTTAATCTCCCTAGACTCCCAACTCAGGAAAGAACTGAAGTGCATGCTTAGAAGGATGTGGAAGATGATGCACTATATGTTCATCTATTTGTTTGATACATGGTTACAAGGGTTTAATGAAGTTTATCCCTGACCCTGCTTGGTGGGGTGCATAAACTGCTTTGGCCAGGTTCAGGAAACTTTAAGGGTGACAAAAGGGACCAATCACCTGTGGAAAGCTGAGAAAAGAGCAGGAGGTACAGACACTTCATTGTGTTAATATCCCCTCTCTCTTTTTATGCTGTGATCCTTCTGTTGATATTAAACATCCTTTGTTTTGCCACTGTCTTCACACTGGACACAGCTCGTGAAGGGAAGTCTTGCAGGACAGCTGAATCCAGTCAGGCCTGCTGAGCAATGACAGGTGGCACACAGGGGACTTTAGCCTAGTATCCCAGTGTGAGAGGGGAGAATCACAAGATTCCACCCCAGGGAGGTGAAAGCAAGAAGCCTGCCATCTGGAGGAGATGACTGAGGGGGTCAAAAGATGCTGATAGCACATGAGTGACACACAAGCTTAAGTCCAATCACTATTCAGGAAAGTACTTTACTTCAGTGAGACATATGCACACATTTAAAAGTTAGCATATCAGTATTTGTTTTCCTAAATAGGGATAAGTTCCTGAATTGGGAGCTAAATAAGTGTGTATTGTCTGTATTTTGACCCCACCAGATAAACCAGGGGTGGGAAAACGTTTTGAACCAAGGGACACATCTGGGTATGGAAATTATATGGCGGGCCATGAATGCTCACAAAATTTGGGTTGAGGTACAGGAGGGGGTGATGGCTCTGGGATGGGACTGAGGGGTTCCTAAGGCAGGAGAGGGAAGAGGGCTGGGGTGCGGTGGCTCAGGGTGCAGGCTCCTGGCAGTGCTTTCCTCAAGCAGATCCCAGAAGCAGTGGCATGTTCCCACTCTGGCTCCTACACAGAGACATGGCCAGGCAGCTCTATGCACTACCCCTGTCCGCAGGTGCTGGCCCTGCAGCTCCCATTGGCCATGGTTTCCGGCCAATGGGTGAAGGCAGTGTGAGGAGCCCCCTGGCTGCCCCTATGCATAGGAGCTAGAGGGGGGCCATGCCACTGCTTCTGGGAGCTGCATGGAATGTGGCAAGCCCCCGACTCTACTGCTCAGTGGGAACTTGAGAGCCAGATTAAAACGTCTGACAGGCCAGACACGGTCCGTGGGCCATAGTTTGCCCACCCGAGATAAACTGTGGCTAGCTGAGCTCTTTCATGCTAAGATAAAAAGACAAGATAGCAATCTTTTTCCAGACACTTAACATTTTCTCCCCATCAAGAAGATTCTTGAACCTGAACCTTTGAAAACAGAGATAATTTTCCGGACAATTGCTTACCAGTTTTTCAGGTCATAGTGGTTGACCTGCAGAACCCCAGGCCATTTATTAGAGCTGCTTGAAAATTTTCCAGTGGAAAGTATCTCCATAAGAAAATGCTATTTTGTTGAAATCAAAAGTTGTTCTGGGCACAGGTCAATTGAAAACATGTTGTCATAAAAATAGAAAATAACCCAAAACATTGTGATAAGGTCACAATATTCCAGTCACATATTATCAGAATGGAACATTTTGATTTCTCATTTCAAATTGATTTTATTTTATATAAGTTAATAGACATCAAAGTAAAGACATTTCAATTTTCTAGAAAAACAAACATTTCAATTGACCCATAACTATTTTTTCAAAAATTTCATTTCACAGGAAATTTCATTTTTTGTTGTTTGGTGCTGTTCTGATTTGAAACAAATACATTTTGAAATGTCAGAATTCTGAATTTCCACCAGCTCTATTAATTATATTCTATTAAAAGTGGGCCTAACATTTAGCTTGTGTCTGATTTGAACCCTCTTCTCCTGTGGCTAAGTCAACTTTTCAGATTAGAATTCTAGAGATGAGACAATTACATGACCCTAATGGTTCCTTCACAAACGAAGTGTATTTGTGTGCTTGATCAGTTTGTGACTGATGCTTTGGCAGTGGGCCCATTTCTTCTTTTGCAGAAATTGACTTCTATTTTATTCTATTGCCTGCAGGTATTTTATCTGATTTATAATTTGACTATTTTTATATAGTCAGAAAGGCAGTGATAATCCAGCTTTAGGCACATGTGTTTGGTATTATTCAGTTTTAAAAATCAGGTCACAGTACAGAGACTGTTTTTGTCAGAAACTACAATCAGCACATTATCAGTTCTGCTACATATTTCAGCAGACTGTCACTGTGACCCACACACTTTTACTGGAACATCTAAATATTTTGGTTTGATTATCTCAAAAAACATGCCCAATAGAGCATGAATCTCCATCATAAACTTAGAACATTCCCTACAGTTCTCATAAATGAGAATATGATATGTTTGAGATAGTGAGAAAAGTACATATGGGATGGAATTTTCAAAAGCATTCAGCATTGACCTCACCCAGCTGCCACTGAGGTCAGTGGAATTGACTCCAATAGGAAGAGAGTTAGAACAATGCTGAATGCTTTTGAAAATACTGCCCCTTGTGTCATCCAGTTTCTCTTCTGAAGCTGATTTAAAAAATTGGCAATTTTCTGGCTTGCATGTTGGGCCCGTCTACACAAGAAAGGTAATCCAGAATAAAGTGGGGGCAAAAATTTAACATGGATTAGCTATTCATGATTGATTAACTCCTTGTTCCAGAATGAGAGCACTAGTGAATTAAGCTACTTCAGAATAAAGCACTCATTCTGCAGTAAGAACATCCACCCATGGAGGTAATCAGTAAGAGTTACTCTGCAATAACTCTCTGTGTTGATAAGACCTTAGACAGTCTAAGTTGTTCTCTCAGTCATGAAGATCATAAGCTTATCTGTATTGAAAGAGACACTCATTTATTTAGAGGCCTTTTTATGGCGCTCATCATGGTAATATTTAGCTCAATTTCTGACTGATGATTTGGAGTTAGTTCTATAATATTTGAACACCTCACAATTAATGAATAAAGAATCTCAGTAGAAAACTGGAAGGGTTATCATCCATTTTACAGATAGGAAAATGGAAACCGAGTGAGAAATTAAGAACCCAGATATCTTGGTTTATTGTCCTATGCATTAAAAAGGGTATCCTTGGCATGGTAGGTGTTTCTTGTGAAGTGGCTTGACTTAGTTTTGCTCTTAGATGGTCAGCTGACGTTACCTTAATACAGACACAAGTGAATTGCAATTGGTTACTAGCAGACACTGGAGAATAAAGGTGAGCTTCCTTAGCTTGTACTTTAAGATAGATCTAGCTGCTTATTTTGTTAACTACCCTCTTAAACTCAGTTGTCTCCACTGAAAAAAATACAGTGAGGATAACTCATTCACATTCTGTGCTGACAGTCTTCACAATTTTATTCTATGTACATTTGATTAGTGCACTTCTTTCTGCTGTTATAAAGACATTCTCTGTTTCTATTATACATCAGCAAAACTTGCCACATAAGCTGAATTTTCTGATCATATTACTCCGGTGTTTGGGTCACTTTAGGTCTTTTCATGTCAGCACATTAATCTTAAATTTCATCTGTCAAGTATGGTATATTGTTCTACATGGGCTAGCACCATCCTTCTTACTGAACTGTATACCCTGTTCAAATCTTTACATTCTTCTGGTTGGGACTTTCCTTTAGCTACCAAACTTCTCTCTCTGAATGAGCTTTATTCACGCAATGTTCCTGCACTAATCTGGTACTGCCTTTCATAGAAGGACCCACTCTAAGTGATTTTAAGAGTAAGGGCAAAGGTTCCCCTTTCAATTTAGCTTACGGCTGAGCCATATTGATTTTCTTTTTTATTTTAATGCAAGGCACCTTGAAAACTCACTTACAATATATCACCCTAACATTGTTTTGTATTCTCTTGTAGGAATTTTTCACATCTTCAAAATATTTGTCAATAGATTTCAATTATTATCATGGCATACTATGGTTACCATAACAAATCTAGCTTTCCATTGCAGAGTACTGAAATTACATGAATTGTATATCATAAATAGAGTATTGTTTTAAAAATGAAAAGGATAGCATAGCTCATCTTGCTGTGTATTAACAATAAGGAAGTTTTAGTCAGCTCCATAGGAAAACACATTGTATTGTATCCTAATTTCTATAACAAGCCTCATTCCCATGCAAGCTACCCTGCCTTGTTATGAAAACAGTTGCATTTCCTTTTTACAGCTTCTTGTTACATGATCACTTTTACTATACTGCTGCTCTTTTATTTGGGAGTATTATTGTTTTTAATAGGTTGAAACTCTACAAGACTATGATTCCTTCTCATACTTATCAATCATAAGTAAATGGTATAGCCTGATTTGGGGTGGCTTAGTAGGGTCGGTGGAATTTATCCACTTAATTTAATTTAATTTGATAATTAATTTTCTAATTAATTAATATTAATAATAGATATTAATAATATGGGTATGGCTCGCCAATATGTGTGATCAGAACATAAAGTTAGTCTTGAATCAGGCTTCACAGAGTTTATACAAGGAGCTTCGGGGTATATGACAGGAACTTACACTGAGACAGAAATAGTCATCAAGACCTTTTATTAAAATCAATGAAACAATAAGTAAATGTTAAAATGTTAAAAACAACAGTTCGAGATTACAAAGTTACAAAATATCACAGTTCTTTAAGAGATATATTTATGATAATGCACTGTTCTAAATTCACTCTGTGCAGTAGCACTTGGGTGTTGTTCACACTTATGATAAAGGAAGTGATAAAAATGGGTAAAACTTTAACCCTCTATAAACTACGTGCTTTTTAAAGATAAAGCAGAAATTAGATTCCTTTATACTTACAGCTTTGAAAAGAAATAATACCACGGCCTATCAATAGTTAACAGCCTTGTAAATGGGTAGCATCGATGCGGAGATAAGGTGAGACGATGGGAGACAGGAACAAATAGATGGGTGTATCGCCTGCCTAATGGTGATTTGTTTCACCTTTATATAGAGCATTATTCGGAAATCCTTCCTCCTATGCCCACATTTCGTCTTTCCCCCACGGAAATGTTAGGGTACACATGCCTCATAGGCTAACATATGTGTGCATATGAGTGACAGCTATGTACGCATTTGTGGTGTACTTGTTAGATTTGTGGGCAAAAATCCCCATTTTCCACCCTCTACTGCTATTGGCTCAGCTAAAGGTCTCCAGACCTGTGCGTAGGTTTTTGTCTTATTATAACTTTTCTGAGTAAGGGTCCTCAAAGGTTACCTTTAACGTCACAGGATGTTCTGACCTGGATGTCTGACCTGGATGTCTGTCTTGCATTTCAGCTATTGCAAATCTATGATTATAATTATAATTTATAAGCCTATTACATACTTAAAAAAAGACATTTTATACAGACCAACAGATTTAATCCTCAGGGCTACAATGGCTAGGTTGGACATATACGATTAGTATTTCTTCAGGATGCTGGGGTGGAAAATGGTAAAATATGCACCTGGCAACAATTTGAAAACTTTGGTGATCTTATGTCTGCACTGGTTTGGCTCTCCCAGCAATGTTTTTGTTTAGTTTAGATAAATAGTTAGAAACATCTAGATATGGATGTTTTGTTGCAGCGTGGAACACTTCTTCCTTCTCAGTTTTGTGCAGCTGTTATTCCTTTGTACCTCAGAATTTTAAGCTATTAGTATTTGTGCTTTGTTTTTTAGTTTGAGTTTTCCCACACCCTCTATAAGTTTCACACCAAATACGATTTAGGGAGAAACTAAGACTGTGTGTAGTAATAAATCTGTCATATTTAGTGACCTACAAAAATGAAATGTAGAAATTTAGTGTGCTATTTAAAAAAAACATTAATTGAGCAATCTGCAAAATGTTCATTATACTAGATTGTGGGAGCTCACTGTGACATAAAACTCAAAATTTGAGAAGCATGAAAACAGTATCCTTCCTGGAATTGTAGCAAATCATTGTGCAATTAAAATCTGGATTGCTAGAAGAGCAAATATCCTCCTGAGATGTATGGACCTTTTGATTTTATTCATTCATCAGTACACTACAAGGCCACAACTGTTTCCTTTTTTATAAATAAATTAGATTGAAATGTATTTATAACAAATCAACTACCACAAGTGCTTTTTGGAGAATGAGTTATTTCATTTTTTTGAACGTTTTGTGCAATGGTTAGATAAAGAATTAAGCAAGTCATGTTGTAACATCAGTTTAATTCAGTGTTACAACAATGCTGTTAAAGAAAAAAGAAAGAGCAAAACACTATTAACTTTGATGGTCTCTTGGCAATAATCATTAAATAATTGAAGCTTTAATGAACTCACTAAAATTCAAGGCAATGTATTTTCAAAACTATTGAAATAGATTTAAAAAAAAATAGAAGAGAACTAATAAACTAAGAATTACACATCACAAAAAAATTACATACTATCTGGATTTGGTAAAAGCTATAGGTCCAAATACTGCAGTCTTTATTTAGGCTGAGTTCCCATTGATTTTGGTGCAATATGCATGACTTCTTTTGAGGTTTTGCCTGAATAATGTCTATATGATTGACCTACAGCTGACAATGATTTGTTTTATAGCCTCCAGGGATACAATTTTTCTAATTAAAATTAACATGACACATATCAATGGAATCCAGATGAAGAAGATACAAAGGTCAATTAATGTTTACTTTTCTGCCCCTATTGCTATCTCAGGAAGAAAGACTATGTGGCACAGTGTCACATAATTCTATTGCTAAACACCCCCTCCTCCAATATTCCACAATAAGGTAAAACCAAAAACAAAAGAGAAACAGTCCTCATCAACATGCCCTAGTGATTTCCTTCACCTAAAGCTGGTGTTCGGTTTAATACTGTACCTAAGAGCAAGAATCAGCAAACTTTAATATCTAATTCCATTTAGACCAAGAGTATTAGGTTTAGCTAGAATTACATAGGGTGTATATTAAACCTGACTAATCTAACTAAACTACTGTCACCCCAGCTGTGAGTGTGCTGTGTTATAATATCCATGTCCCTCAGGGTTTGCATCTGGAGGGAGGCATCTTTAATTTGTGCTGGAACCCTGCAGCTGTTACACTGGCAGAAGTCACTCTTGCTATGCCCTTTTAGGTTTAAGGATTAGAACCTATCAAACTAAATTAAGATCCTTGCTACCTCTGATCAACAAAGTAGCTTTCTCAGGGCAATAAACATGTCTAAGCCCTGGTCTACACACAGCCCCTGGTTCGAACTAGGGTACGCGAATTCAGCTACGTGAATAACGTAGCTGAATTCGAACTACCCTAGTTCGAATGACTTACCGTCCAGACGCCGCGGAAGCGAACTCCGCGGCTCCAAGGTCGACTCCGGCAACTCCTCCTGCCGCGGTGGAGTACCGGAGTCGACCGCGGTGCTTCCGGAGTTCGAACTATCGCGTCTAGATCAGACGCGATAGTTCGAACTCCGAGAAGTCGAACTCGCCGCGTCGACCCGGCGTGTAAGTATAGACATGGCCTAAGTGTTTTTATAGCACTGAGCCTAGAGGAAGCCTGCTCAAGAAAAGCTTGCAGTCAAATTTAAGGCAAGATGCAATAAGCAGATGTAAACAATTGGACAAGGGAGGGAGTACAAATGAGGAATAATGAGGAAGATGTGGCTATAAACACTAGCTATGTGATAGATGTTTTTAAACCAATTCATTTTTAATAAATCAGGGAGAAATAAAGTAACTGAAATAGGCCAGTAGGGATTTCTGGTACCATCTACCTAACCATTGTGCATTGACCATTTCTTATAGGCATCATGGTAGTAATAAGTCTTGAGGAGGAATGCAAATGAGGACAGAATAGTTGCTATTTAGTACTCTAGAATCCTTAAAGGTCCCCTCCAGGAATGGTTTCTCTCAAAGTGCTTCTCTACCACCACCATGGTGTCTGTTTTCTCATTGCTAATATCTAGATACAGCAACTCATTACAACCAGACATTAAAATATTATTTTAAAAAAAATTTACAATTATAGACAAACAAACCCTCTCCTCAGAGTCCTAATCCTGACCTTAAAATCCTTCCAGCAGTCTGCAGTCAAGCTATCACTCTCTGTGCTCCTGCACTGCTGCTATTCCTCACATTACCATTTGTATATCTCTGACAGAGAAGTGACTGTCTTTTCTGATCTTTCTGATAGATGCAGAACATTGTTGATGGGCAGCAGACTTAATAAGTATGAGGTCTAGAGAAGATGGCTTTATTGTTTGCAACTCTCATGTAAAATCATCTTTTCAGGAATATTTTCAAATTGCTGCATAAAGCAGATGCTCGTGTGTGTATAGATAAACATTCACATCCATACTAAGGTCTTGTTTACATTATCTCAATTCATTTTTTTTAATGGATTAAGCTTAACTAAAATAAGAGTGTCTGTACACAAACTTGCACTGGTTTAACTAAATCAGTATAAAATCATACAATTAGCCCAGGTTGGCTCTAAAAAACTTCTGTCAAAATAGTTATGCTGGTCAAGAGGGTGATCTCTGATCATCAAAAAATAATTTTGCCAGTATAGTTTATTTTGCTTGGAGCTGGGTGGAATAAGCTATATTGACAAAAGGGCAGCTTTGCCAGTATAAGTTGTGTCTACATTAGGGGTACTTGGCTGATATAGTATACTAGTACAGCTCTCTTGGGAAAGCCTTCCAAGCTTAGACCTGGCCTTAATTCAACCAGTGCAAGTAGACATGTAGACCAGACCTAAGATGCTCCATTGTAACCCATCCTCTAGACTTTCACCAGAGCTGTGATTAGCTTCAGACTTGTGGTACTAAGGAATGGCAGGGGCAGATTTCATCAACTGCTGGTTCACTTGTGGCCAGGTGTGCAGCTAACATGGATTTCATCCTTCACAAGCCCTGTAAACTACTAGCTGCATAAGGCTAGCTGCCTCCAAAGTTTGCAACATCCACAAGTATTTTTATATAGAATTTGAAAACTAAATGATCATTCATCCCTGTTCCTCAGGAAACTTGATTTCCCTTCTGTCTCATGGTCCTCCCCCCCACTCCCCCCATTTAGAATGAATATAGCCTTTTCTTGTCTGCTAACTTAAAATAAACATTTACAAATTGTGTTTTATTTTCATTTTAGCTTTATATTTGTGGTCCTATATTTTGGATTACAGTAAATAATTTGCAATGTGAAGGACTATAAAAGTTATATATATTCCTCTAAAACAAATGCAAATGCTAAAAAAAGATTTAAAAAAACAACCCAACTTTGGCTTCACTCTGCCATCATTCCACATTTAGGATTCACACTGAAACCAATAAAAAAGTTTGATTGCTGACAAGATTTAGCACCATGTGCACACAATCTAGATGATATGACTATGTTTATTTCCTGCATAAAGGATCTATTTTACCTCCCACTGAAGTCAGTGGGAGTCTTAACTTTAATGTGAGTTAGATTGAGCTCATAATGTGCTAAATCATCCACTTCTAGGTATTATATGAATTGGTCCCATATTACATATTTTCTTATATTTTGTCCCTTTAATATAGATTACTTCTTCTGAGGCTAGACTTCATATTTGGGACATAATCTAGGTCAGGATTGATAAGGTCTTTTTTCTCCCGACATTGAAAGGTACTCCTTGTTTTGGCCAGTAACAAGCCCAAAGAGAATAAGTTTTAAGTCTACATATAGAAGGTTCATTATGCTTAACTTAATGATTGGGGCTTAATGTCATTCTTGCATTAGCAATTTCTTTCCTATACATCCTATGTACAATTAGATTTTTTACATTTCTACAGCACTCTCCATCAAAGGATAGCAACATTAATTTTATTTTTTCCTCCATGAAATGAAGTTAGTAACCTGCGAGGTAAATATTCAAACATATGTCAGCAGACAAGTTGCACCTATTAATAGAGGACCACATGACAATCATTCCCACTTTGTAAAACCAGTAAAGATGGTTAGAGTAAATTGAAACAGGAGGAAGAGATGTCACTGCACCAGCCCAGGAGAAAGGTGAGCTTTTGTGGAGAGTGCTGCTCACCCAAACAGAGTGGTGGTGAAGGGGAAGCTCCCCACCATTCTGTCCTACTTTAATCTCTGGATAAATATTCAGTAACATAAAATAAATGAATTATAAAGGATTTCAAGGGCTTTTTCCTTCACATGTGCCCCAAAGTACAAATCCCAAACTACGAGTGTATTAGTGACAGAAGTCTGTTTCCATGCTTACAAATATAGGATCTATATTTTTCTTCCAGATTTATTGCTGGACTAATTTAAATTCTGAATATTTTTCTTAAAATTAAAAAGGTAGATTTTCATGTGGAAAAGAGGTCTCAAATACTATGTATTTGTAAAATAAATGTTGTATACATGTATTATCAATTAAAATGGCCATCATTATGCATTGCTCAATAACTGAATGGTAGTGCCCATTTTACTCTCAGTAGCTATGGAGTCATTTAACATTTATATTATGAAGTTCATTTTTTCAAAGGTTTAATAACTCAGATATTTGCAATCATATTAGCTTGCAATGCTATGCATGAAATTTCTGGTAAAAATACCTCAAGTACAGACTATACAGGTAGAATTTGGTTTAAAAAAATTTTTTGCTGTACCACTTGGGTTCTTTTTACACCACACTGGTACTGAAAGGGAGGCCTAGGTTGAAAAACAGCTGGCTTGAATGCATATAAGATTTTAAGAGACATCATGGCCATAGCTATTGTACTTTTACAATTAAACAGCTGCTATTTTATTTCATTTGTATTTTCTCATAGAATTTCAATCTAGTTAATTCCCAATGTAATTCCATTCACTTCAAAAGAGTTACACCAGAAATAAATTACACTCACCAGAGCCCAGTTTATCTAAACTTCTAAACTTTTTTTTTTTTTTTAAACACAGGTAAACTGATGAAAGGGTGGTGATGAGAAGTGGAATAGAAACTGCTGTACGAGTAATAGCATAGTGTTTTACTTAGTTCAAATATGGCAGTGAAAAACATGACCAGTAAAATATTACAAGATAGTACTTAAAGAAGAGGGTAAACTGGGCAATGATTTTTGTACCATTTAATTGGCAAGAGGTAACAATCCATTATTCACTGGAAAACAGAATAGAAGGATAGTGTTCTGAGGCTGCTGTTTACTAAGAATTAAAAGGTTTTCACATTATCTCAGTAGGTTTTATTGTTGAGATCAAAAGCAAATGATACAACTCAACTGCCTGTAAAGGGTGACATTTTAAAATCTATTGCTGCTGATTTACTAGATTCTAGAGAAACTGAAGAATGCATCAGGATCAAAGTGAAAGCATCCAGTTGCTGTACTAATCTTACAGACAGATAGATCAGCCTTCAATGTGTGCAAAGGGGGACAGGGGGTGAGGGAGAAAGACATATGGATTATTGGTTGCAGTAAAGTTGTTTGGTCTGCTTGTCAGGAATATTTATTGGACCAGAATATGGCTTGATTTATCACTCAGCCCAGTCCTGCTCCCACAGAAATCAATGGGAGGCTCACCAGTGTATTTCCCTGGGGATTTTGATGTGAACAGTCAGTTGGGATTTGATCCTGCATGCTGCTGAAAGAAGAAATGTTGGGAACCAGAATATTGGCTCACAACACTCTGCACAAGTACTGATGAATGCTGAGGGACGGCCACATAGTACAGAGAGATGTGTACAGTACTCAGCACTGTGAGCCACTAGCACTCAAAGCATGGATGAGTGGAGCTAGGGACATGGATTTGAATGGGGATAGGCAGGGATATTGGGTGGCTAGTGTAATCCAATGACTGGAAAATGCCATGAGTAGCAGCCATTTTAGGGTTTTCAAATATCTCTACTGCCAGGAGAGATAATTGAAATCTGCTTATGAGATGCATTTAGGGGAAAAATAAGGAAGAAGAGCAGCTCTAGCAGCTCTAAGGACCAACTACTGACACACAACTATGCCTGGGGGTGTGCCAGAGAACCATACCAGCCTAACGGATTCTGAGGATACTTAGACTGGCACAGTGGGAAGGGTGGGGGGATGGTATAAGATGCCTAGTGGCTACATGCCTGGATCCAAGAAAGGGCAAAGGGAGCTCATGAAAATTGACTTTCTTGCCCCCTGATTGGATCCTGCCCCTCTCTTTTCTTGGTACAGAAAAGTAGAGGCTACTAGTGCCCTGCTACATAGCCTCCATGGAGCTATCTACAGGCTGAGAGTAAACATAGGAACCTCAGGGCATATTCTGAGTCTCACAAAAAATGTGGGTAGAGTACCTGGAAATCACAGCATCTCCTGCCGCTTTCCCTCCATGTTCAGTGACTTGGCTGGGGGTGGGGATCCTTCCTCCCCAATCAGCCTGGCTGAAAGTTCCAGCCTGGAGCTGTCAATTAGCACTGGTGCATCTGGTGGAGGCAGCTTAGTCCCCTCATTGTTAGTCTCTGGCAGTCACCCTAAATCCTGCAAAAGAGTGCCTGAAAGGCCCGTTCTTTGGTTGTATTGAGTGAGTGGGGTTTGGATGGGCACTGAGCTCTTGGGTCATATTTTACACATCTATTTCTTGATATCATTATATAGGGCCATTCTATGGACTAAAATTACAACAGTAAGTCATTCTCACCTTTTACTTATGGATTAGATATACTCTAAAATCGTATTTGCTGTTCTATTCCACATTATATAAAACAACATCCTATAGTAGAGAAGATAAAACTTTCTGGATCACTGTAAAAATCCTTATATGCAAAGTCTCTGCAAAACAAAACATGGCTTGCAACTGTCATGGAACAGTAATACAGCAGCTACACCTTCACTTGTCTTGTGGCATATCTAATTCCCGCTAATGTTAATGGCGGGAGGGGTCTGTGCCTGCATTAAAAAGGAGAATATGCTCCATGGTGTACATATTCACACATCCTGGCATAGTGATTGGGAAGGTAACATGTCACCACTGTACAATGTGTCTAATTTAAAATATCCCAAGATCTGCAGTTGTGGGTTGTTGTTTTTTGATAAAGTAAAAAGTCGTAGAGTTGAAGTCCAGTACACTGCCTGTCAGGGCTGGGTCATGGGCAGCCTGTGTGCACCAGTCAACTGCTAAGTTGCAGTCAGGAGATGAGTAATGGGGCCTTGTCCAAACTGGGTCTGAATGCCAGGAAGTCAGGGTCAGGCACTTAGTTGCAGATGGCAGGTGACTAGCAGGGTCAGAGTCAACCTGGGTCAGGATATCAGGGTCAGGCACAGGTTATAGGCAGCAATCAATGGCAAAGTCAAAGATGAACCAGGGTCAAAAGCCTGAGTATCTACGGCAAGCAAGGTCTGGAACAAGGGCTGGCAGACAGTCTGCATTGTTGCTCAGAAAGCTCCTCATGATGGCTTCCTTCTGGTTTAAAAAAAAATACTAGCATCTGTGGGCTGTGAGGGGCCTCCATTTAGATCCTGCTGGGCATCCTTCAACAGCCTAGGTCCACAGGGTCCTCCAACAGAAAGCCAGGCTCAGCTTCTACTGGTAATATAGATGCATCAGCAGTTTACCTAATCCCAGGTTCTAGTCCTGAAGGTTTTTAAACTACCATGTAAATATGCTTCTTTTGGCTAAGAAAGATTACTTCTACTTGTTAGTCTATTTCCTCAAAATAGTTCTCCTGGTAGTGTTACAAAAATAAGGGATTGTTTTCTTAGCACCCCCGCCCCACCCCTCCTCCTGATATCATTGCCATTATTAATGAATAAATAATATAATAAATAATAATTAATAATAAGCAGCAGTATATTCCTACATTTGCCAGGAATATTTCTTGCAGCTTTTTGCAGCACTCAGCAACTCCTGATCTTGTACAGAGATGGAAAAAAAATAAAGGATGTGTCCTGTAATAAGGGATTGTTGGCAATCCCACCTGGTAGCAGCACTGGAAAAAAAGGGGATGTGGGGTTGGGTGGTGGTGGTCTATAAGAGAAATGGGACAGCACTACAAATCCCTGTAAGAAAGGCAATGAATCTAGGTAATAAGTAGACTGAACTAACTTGCACAGGACTCAAACAGTAAAATTTTAGCCAAGAAATATGTTTATTCTTCCAGTGAGAGCTTTGTTAGTCTCTTTCCACCCCTAACCTTACCTGTAATATCAGACCTCAGTTGTGGAGGTCTCAGGAGTCAGACGAAAGCAGCCTGAATCACAGGCTTTATTTATCAATTCTTCTTTATGAAATGTGAACCTTCATTCATGTCAAGTTGATTTAAAAGGTTTTTGTTTGTTTGCTTTTTAAATCTTCTTGGTTTGTTGTGTAGCTACCAGGGGAACTAATTTGAGAAAAAATGGACTATTTTAATTTTGTACATGCTTCACAGGAAGATGCAAAAAATCTTCTACTAGAGAGGCATGGAATAACAAGGTTACAGGGAAAGCTTCTTCCTAATCCCTGTCAGTGACAGGCTGGCTTGTACAGTGAAAATGAGGGTTAACCCCTTCCATTTTTTATTCCCTATCATATAGCTATGGATGGTCTCATTGGCCAAATAAATGTTTAATAACTTTTTGAATCCTCCTAACCTCTTGGCCATAGTATCCTGTGTCAGCGAGTTCCACAACTTAATTATTCATTGTGTAAAAATTGTCTTTCAGTTTCATTGAGTATCTCCTTGCCCTTGCTTTTATGACAAAGGGTAAATGGGAGCTCCTGATTTACCTTCTTTCTTCTATTCATCATTCTGTACATCTCTATCATGTCTCTTCTTATTCCCCCTCCTCTCTGCACTAAACAATTCTATGGGTCTTTTTTTTAAAATTCATCTTAACCTGCTAATCTTGCTAACTCCTTTGAGAGATAGCAGAGCCTTGACTGCTCTCAGATTCCCACCAGTGCAACAGAACATGCAGTAGCAGTGTGAATTTCTACCAAAAATCCCATGTTGTAGGAAAAGCTACAATGCTCTTTCCTGGAGAACAGAGTGAAATCTTGAGTCTACTGAAGTAGATGGAAAAAGCCTCAATGATTTCAATGGGGACAGGAGTTCACCCATGCTTTGTTACATAAGAATGGCCATACTGGGTCAAACCAATGATCATTTAGCCAGTACCCTGTCTTCTGACAAATGGCCAATGACAGATGCTTAAAAACAAACAGAACAGGGCAATCATCAAGCGATTCATCCCGTCATACACTCCCAGCATTTAAAACACCCAGAGCACTGGACTGCATCCATGACCATTTTGGCTACTAGCCATTGATGGACCTATCCTCCATGAATACTTTAAAATTCTTTTTTTAACCCGGTTATATTTCTGGCCTTCAGAACATCCCTTGGCAATGAGTTCCACAGGTTGACTGCCCATTGTAGGAAGAATACTTCCTTTTGTTTGTTTTAAACCTGATGCCTATTAATTGCAGTAGGTGATCTTGGTTCTTGTGTTATGTGAAGGGGTAAATAACACTTTCTTATTCACTTTCTCCACATCATTCATGATTTTACAGACCTCTATCATATTCCTTGTTGATCATCTCTTTTCTGAGCTGAACACCAGTCTTTTTAATCTCTCCTCATATGGATGTTATTCTGTACCCCAATCATTTTGTTGCCCTTCTCTGGACCTTTTCCAGTTCCAATACATCTTTAAGATAGGGTGATCAGAACAGTACATAGTATTCAAGGGGTGGGTATTCATGGATGTAGGTCATGTCATTATGATATTTACTATCTTATCTATCCCTTTCCTAATGGTTCCTAACATTCTATTAGCCTTTTTGACCGCCACTGCACATTGATGTTTTCAGAAACTTAGCCACAAGACTCCAAGATCTCTTTCTTGAGCAGTAGCAGCTAATTTATCATTTATCATTATCATACATATTTTTTTTAATGTTTTCCAATGTGCATTACTTTGCATTTATCAACATTGAATTTCATCTCCCATTTTGTTGCCCAGTCACCCAGCTTTGAGAGATCCCTTTGTCGCTCTTTGCATTCTGCTTTGGACTTAATTATATTGAGCAATTTTGTATCATCTGCAAACTTTGCCACCTCACTGTTTACCCCTTTTCTCCAGATCATTTATGAATATGTTGAATAGGACTGGTGCCAGTACAGATCCTTGTTGGACCCCGCTATTTCTCTCTCCATGCTGAAACCTGACTATTTATTCCTACTCTTTCTTTCCTGTCTTTTAATCAGTTACTGATCCACAATAGGACCTCCCCTCTTATTCCATGAATGCTTACTTTGCTTAAGAGTTTTTGGTGAAGGACCTTGTCAAAGGCTTTCTGAAAGTCCACTGTACACTATATCCACTGAATCACCATTGTCCGCATTGTTGATCCCCCAACCCCAAAAAGAATTCTAGTAGATCGGTGAGATAGGACTTCCCTTTAGAAAATCTGTGTTACTGTTCCCCAACAAATCATGTTCATCTGTGTGTCTGAGTTAATAACTTGAGATGGTCAAAATAGCAGGCTCAATTATAATTTAATCTAAGATTATTAATCAGAGATTAGTACAGCACTACACAGAAATACATATAGATACATTACCACCCTCTGTTGTCAGACTAGGAGCTGGATGTATCTTTCCCACACCTGGAAGGGATGCACAGTTTTCATTTCCCCAAACGAAGTTTTCATATCACTATCCTCAATGTATAGTTGGCAGCCAGTATCAAGCAGAGTGGCCCAGGGGTTGGTCCTGGGGCCAGTTTTGTTCAACATCTTTATTAATAATCTGAACGATAGGATGAATTGCACCCTCAGCAAATTCACAGATGATATTAAACTGGGGGGGAGAGTTAGATATGCTGGATGGTAGGAATAGGGTCCAGAGTGACCTAGACCAATTGGAGGATTGGACCAAAAGAAATCTGATGAGGTTCAACAAGGACAAGTGCAGTGTCCTGTACTTAGGATGTAAGAATCCCATGCACCACTACAGGCTGAGGACTGATGGGCTAAGCAGAAGTTTTGCAGAAAAGGACTTGGGGATTACAGCGGAGGAGAAGCTGGATACGAGTCAGCAGTGTGCCCTTCTTGACAAGAATGCTAATGGCATATTGGGCTGCAATAGTAGGAGCATTGCCAGCAGATCGAGGAAAGTGATTATTCCCCTCTAGTCGGCACTGGTGAGGAATGTGGACAAACTGGAGTCCAGCAGAGGAAAATTAAAATGATTAGGGGGCTGGGGCACATGACTTACGAGGAAAGGCTGAGGGAACTGGGCTTGTTTAGTCTGCAGAAGAGAAGAGTGAAGGGGGAATTTGATAGCAGCCTTCAACTACCTGAAAGGGGGTTCCAAAGAGGATGGAGCTCAGCTGTTCTCAGTGGTGGCAGATGACAGAACAAGGAGCAATGGTCTCAAGTTGCAGTGGTGGAGGTCTAGGTTGGATCTTAGGATTTTCACTAGGAGGGTGGTGAAGCACTAGAATGGGTTACCTAAGGAGGTGGTGGAATCTCCATCCTTAGAGGTTTTTACAATCTGGCTTGACAAAGCTCTTGCTGAGATGATTTATTTGGTCCTGCTTAGAGCAAGGAGTTGGACTAGATGACCTCCTGAGGTCCCTTCCAACCCTAATCTTCTATGATTCTATATAGGGTTTCAGACAAAGAATACCTAGTTGCCAAGAATATTCTCCCAGAAACACATGTTGTGATGTCATTTCTATACAGTTTCAGTTTACCTGACTCATGGATGAAGGCATGATTATTTACAGCTAAGAGGTCTAAGAATTCTTCAAATTACTGTCTCTGTGGGTCTCTTACCCAACAATCATTCTTCCATTTGATTCCCCCCTCACCTGAAAATATCTGCTATAACAATAATCACTCTTTACTTTCCAAAGTCTATATATGCTTATGTTCGCATTTTAAATATATGCTAAGGAGATGGTTTCCAAGAATATCTGGAGTTTTATGGACATGAAGGTGCCCTAGAGTTATTAAGTACAGTATAATGAATAAATACCTTAATAGGGTTACTTATTGGTCAAAACCAGTGTTCTGGGCCTTAGACTTCAGACATTTTCTTTGTTGAAGATAAAGATTCTAAAGAATACTAATAATAAATTAATCAAATACAAAGAAAAAAAAGAACTAAAGCTAGGTAGATAGTAATAACATGTACTAACAGTCTGAATTCTGTTCTTTGCTATAGTTTCAACCAGTTTGCCCGGTAATGTCAGGCTTACTGGCATGTAATTGCCATGATCACCTCTGGAGCCTTTTTGAAAAATTGGTGTCATATTAGCTATCCTCCAGTCATCTGGCTTAAATAAGTTACATATGACAATTAGTAGATCTGCAATTTCATATCTGAGTTCCTTTGGAACTCTTGGATGAATACCATCTGGTCCTGGTGGTTTATTACTGTTCAATTTATCAATTTGTTCCAAAACCTCCTCTACTGACATCTCATTTTGGGACAGTTCTTCAGATTTGTCACCTAAAAAATAATTGTTCAGGTCTGAGGTTCCCCGCTCACATCCTCTGCAGTGAAGATGAAGGCAAAGACTTTGTTTAGCTTCTCTGCAATGGCCTGGTCTTCCTTGAGTGTTTCTTTAGTACCTCAATTGTCCAGTGGCCCCACTGATTGTGGCCTTGATCATCCAGTGCCCCCACTGGTTTTGATGTTTTTAGCAAAAGACTCAAACAGCAAAAAATGTAGTTGCTCTTCAAATTCTTTTTTGGCCTGCCTAATTATGCTTTTACTCTTGACTTGCCAGAGCTTATGCTTCTATTTTCCTCAGTAGACTGTGATTTCCAGTTTTTAAAGGATTACTTCTTGCCTCAAACCACATATTTTACTCTGTTTAGCCATTTTTGTCCTCTTACTATTCTTTTTTAATTTAGAAGTATATTTAATTTGAGCCTCTATTATGGTGTTTTTAAAAAAAAATTCTATGCAGCTTGCAGGTATTTCACTCTTGTGACTGTTTCTTTTTAATTTACATTTATGAAGCTCCTCATTTTTGTGTAGTTCCCCTTTCTGAAGTTAAATGCTACCGAGATGGGCTTTTTTGGTATCTTCCCCACCCCGGGGGGGGGGGCGGAAAAAGGATGTTTAAATTTAATTATGGTTGCTACTACAGCATGGTTCAGCCATATTCAGCTCTTGGACCAGATCTTGTGCTCCACTTTTGACTAAATCAAGAATAGCCTCTCCCCTTTGTGGGTTCCATAATTAACTGCTCCAAGAAGCAATAATTAATGGTGACTAGAAACTCTCTCTCAGCATCCCATCTTGAGGTGACTTACTCAGTAAATGAGGATAGTTGAAATCCCCCATTATTAGAGTTTTCTATTTTTATAGCCTCTCTAACCTCCCTGAGCATTTCAGAATCACTATCACCATCCAGGTCAGGTCATCAGCAGTATATTCCTACTACTATACTTGCTATTCAGGCATGGAATTTCTATCCATAGAGATTCTGTGGTACAGTTTGCTTTATTTAAGATTTTTACTATATTTGAGTCTATGCTTTCTTTCACAAAGTGCCACTTCCTCACCAGCAAGACTCAGTCGGTCATTCCAATATATTTTGTAGCCTGGTATTACAGTGTTCTATTGAGTGTCAGAATTCTACCGAGTATTTGTGATGCATAAGATATCAATATCTTCATTGAAATCTAGGCACTCAAGTTCACCCATCTTAGTATTTAGACTTAGGTCAGTCCCATTCAATTACATCACATGAAGGCAGACAACTAAATAGTGACACATTTTTATAAGTGCTTGTATGCAAATGCTCTTTCTTCCCCCTGCTCTCCCTCTTACTATAATATAAAGGATAATTCTGACTGAAAATATATTTGTTTTTATTGATGGAAAAAAAATACCACTCTTCTTCCTCCCTTGTCTTGTGTGTCACAAAGAAGATGGTTGTCCCATATAATTAGGCTTAATTTAGGGGCTTAAAGTGACATTTCATACTGGCTTTCCTGTTTATTCCTTCCAAACATGATTATACTTGAAGTAGCCAGCATACAGTACCTGTGCTGAATGGGGTTTTGCTCCTTTATTGTTTCCTTTCACTCTTTTTGAATATTTTACATTGTTGATCACTTAAGCTCTCATTGCTGCTAACAAATGTTCATACTGGCACTTTCAGCGCTTTCTTTGTTTGACTCAGTTTACTCAACAAACCAAAGTATATTGGTTCAGAGCCCATGTTTTCACTTGCCATAATGGATTCTGAGTCCCCCAGGACCTTTCATTTTGACTTTTTTTTGTTTCTTTTATTTGTGCTTATAGTCTCCACAGTGATATGTGGATTAGTTTCCCCTCTCTTCCCCCCGGGCTTCAAGCAGTATTGAATAAAGATAAAAATGGTTCTAAATGGATACCTGAAAAAGAGCACTACTTTTTATTTTGGCTTAGATGCTCCCAGGATTTGCATTCAAGAAAAGGAAAATGCTAAACAGAAGATGCTATTTTTCTGCGATCAACAGCTTGTGGAATTTCCTCTCTCCCTTCCCCCCAATCAAGGATTTTAGGAATGAACAGAACAGCCATGTTGAAATAAAGCTGAAAAATGGTAGGGAAGTTGTTTGCTTAAATCACACACTGGTGGAGGAGATTTCCTACACTCATGCTTGGACAGATCATCTGATGGAGTCAAAACAAAGCAGCCAAAGGCACTATGCCTCGAGCTCACTCTCATACTTCCACCAGACACATTAAAACATGTTAAAGCAGTCCAAGGCAGGGGCGGCTCCAGGCACCAGCACGCCAAGCGCGTGCCTGGGGTGGCAAGCCACGGGGGAGGGCGCTCTGCCGGTCGCTGTGAGGGCGGCAGGCAGGTTGCCTTCAGTGGCATGCCTGCGGAGGGTCCGCTGGTCCCGTGGCTTTGGTGGACCTCCCGCAGGCGTGCCGCCGAATCCGCGGGACTGGGGACCTCCTGCAGGCAAGCTGCCGAAGGCAGCCTGCCTGCCGTGCTTGAGGTGGCAAAATACCAAGAGCTGCCCCTGGTCCAAGGGCCAGCAAACTGATGCAAAATAAAATACAAAACCCCAAGAAAGTTATCTCCTCCCCTATACAACAGAATATTGGCCTCCTGTGTGGCTCTCCCTTTCACAGTCAGATCTCTCAAACCTTGTTTTACACTGTTCTGTGCAAACCAAACAAATAGTTCAGTGTAACAGTGTGGCAACAGAGACAACATTTTGTCTATATAGGCTTGCTTCTGACCTTTCCTTAGAGTTACCCTAGTGCATAACTGATGTAATAGAGATCAGTCAGGCCCATTATGTCTCACGTTCTGTTCTTCCTCTTCCTTTCACTAATTCACTTTCCCCCCACTTCCTTTCTATTGCTCCCTCTTGATTCTCTAATTAATTTTTCTTGACATCTTCCTTCATCTAAAAAGTTCTTCCAAACACTGATGTTCCTTTTCCTTTTGTCCTACTCACTCTTCTTCACACCCTGCTCTCTTCTCCTAATTCCATTCCATATCCCACACTATGGGCAAGCCTACAGTACCGCATTACATTGGCGCAGCTACACTGCTGTAGTTCATCTGGTGAAGACACGATATGCCAATAGGAGAGTGCTCTCCCATCAGCAGATGTACTCCTCCTCCACAAGAGGTGGAAGCTATGTCTGAGGGAGAGCATCTCCCCCTGACATAGCACCTATGTTGAGAGCTCTTAGGTTGATGTAACTTGTATCGCACAGAGGGGTGTCTTTTTCACACCCCTGAGCAACATAAGTTACAACAAATTAAGCAATAGAATAGACCAGCCCTATGGAATGCAAATGGAGACATGGATCTGCAAGGGCCATTCTGTTATCCCTGGAATCTGTGTAGGGGACGTGGAGCAATTGGCAAAATTTTCTTCCTCTTCCTCATACACCAAAGGATGTAAGAAACCCACCAGTGGAGGAGTCTATTGGTTTTCCTTCTTCATCTCCACAGAAAGTAGAGGTTGTTGACATGCTTTCTTAGGGCAATCAGAACCATAAGCCAGCACTGGCCTCTGCCTCAGCAACAGAGCACTTTGCCAGAACTTAAGTTGCATCAGCTCCCTGATGTACCAGTCAGATAGAATCTGGAAGAGTTTACTGGTAAGGTGTCAATCTCAGCCTTGACTTGCACGTAACATCCAATGAACCCAAGTTCCCTGTCACAGGACACACTCAGAAATTATTTAGTCCACTGCATCCAAAGAGACAGTACATACAATCTGTTTGTCCTCAACTGAGGACAAACTCTTTACCTCAGTTTCACTATAACCTATCTCAGAGCTAAGTACAAGTTTATTAACAAAGACCATAGATTTAAGTGATATTAAGCAAGAGAGAAGAAACAGGTATGTTACAAAACAAAAACAACATGCATTTTACTCACTAAAACTTAACTTTAGCAAGTTACAATCTTTGACAAATGAAACTATCATCATCTCCAGCCCCTCAGGAAGGAGGAGAGACCACTATTCACAGAATCAGAAAGTACTGACCCCTGTGTCTCCTAAACAATGGATATGAAAATTGCTTCTCTCTTTATTTCATAAAACTCATTGGTTTTGTCCCCAGAATCAGGATGACCCCCTCAGGTTCAGGCTCTGGTCATGCTGTTTGCTTTCCAGCAAGCTGTCACCCTCTTCCTGCTAGTTTGATCATTCTCCTTACCTTAAATGCAAATGCACTTTCATTGTGTTTTGTTTGTAATCATTATGCTGTTTCCTCCTTCACCTGTTAGCTTGATCAATCAGTTTACCACAGCTACAAATATTATCCATTGTCTCTGGCTTACAAAGCTTGACCCCAGTGGACTGGAAAATACACATTCCTTTGTCTAGGGCATGGTCTACACGACCCAGTTAGGTCAATGTAAGGCAGTTTATGTCCATAGGTGCCAAATCCATCAGTGCTCTGGGGCTGGAGCACCTAAAGGGAAAAATTAGTGGGTGCTCTGCATTCACCGGCAGCCAAGCTCCCTCCTCTTTGCCTCCTTCTCCCCCCACTGCCCTGAGTGTGCTGCATCCCTGTTCCTGTCCCTCTCTCCCAGCACTTCCGCCTCCTTGCCACCTAACAGCTGTTTGGCGGCGCTTAGGAGGAGACGGAGAAGAGGCAGGGCAGGGACGGGGACTTGAGGGAAGAGGGTGGAATGGGGGTGGGGTGAGAGTGGTGCAGGGACGGAAAGAGGGGAAGTCAGCGCCAATGTTTACATCAACCTAATTAGGTCAGTGTCTACACTACAGCATTGTCCTGCTACCGTAAGGGCAGCTCTACCCTACAGCCAGGATCAATGCTCTGATATCGATCCACCGGCAGTTGATTTAGCAGGTAAAGACCTGCCAAATTGACTGCAGATCACTCTCCAGTTGACCCCTGAACTCTACCCTCTATGAGAAGAGCAAGGTAAGTCAACAGGAGATTTTCTCCCACTGACCTCCCGTGGTATAGACCCCGTGGTAACTCGACCTATGGTACGTGGCTGGAGTTGCGTTGCGTAGGTCAACTTACTGCAGTAGTGTAGACATAGCCTAAATGCCCTACTACACCAACATAATAACTCCACCTGCACAAGAGGTGTAGGGCTCATATCGATATAGTCAGGGCAATGCAGTGTCTGTGTAGACATTGGGTTACTTACATTGGCTGTTAGCTATCTTGTCAATTTCATGACTCCAGTGGGAAGCCCTAGCATTCAGGTGCCCCACTCCCCTGGAAAGCTGGATGGCTGGACCCTGCTTTCAGCTAGGACCAGTGACAAGAAGCCCGGGTGGCTGGACCCCACTCCCCGGGGATGAGAAGCCCTGGTGGCTGGACCCTGCTGCCAGCAGGGAATGGGGAAGGGAGGCTCCCCCCCCCCACATCTCTGCTCCTGAATGGTGTTGGGGAAAAGACTCTTTTCCCCAAGAATCAGGCAAGCACAGACAATACTGAAGGGGGGTTATTTACAGTACTGGGAAGACTGACAAGCAGCTTCAAAAATATGGTGCCACCGTAGCCAGTTATATACATTCTCTTATCAATTCATTTGCATTTATCTGTACATACAGAGACAGACATTGTTCCAAATTGAGAAAGCACCCTGAGCAAAGATAAAAATTAAGAACAGTACATACATAGAGGTCATCCTAATAACTTCAAACATCTATGACTACCTTGCGGGGGAAGGAGGCGGTATGTGTGTGTGTGGGGGCGGGAGAGTAGGAATGAGTGCTTACAGATATCCAGTGGGCTGTGAAGGGAGGGTTCATTCTGTTCTAAGAACTAAGTTACTGGGAGGGCATTAACCATATAAGGTTATCAATTGTCAGTGCCGTTTGTGCTACTGAAATATTCCTGCTTGCTTGTCTGGGTCCGATCCTGCTTTCCTTGCTAAATTGTCCCTTTCCATGGGCACGAGCTTTGTTCCTTCTTACTGATAAGCTGAAATAAGTTATCATGCATTGATAAAAACTATGTCCTTGCTTCTCAGCAGTTTCTGTCTTTTCTGCTGGCTGAATTTTAACTCATTCCTCACAATTGGAATCTTGGCTGTCTTGGCAATTTTACAGCTTCACACTGGGGTTGTGAAATTCACAAGGCTGTCCGGCTACTGGCAGGGACCAGGGAGGCAAAAAGCCCCAGGCAGCTTCCCCTTTGCTCCTGGCAGGAAACAGGGAGCCAAGGGGACTGAGACACCAGGCTGTCAGCTCCCCACACTGCCCCTCTTAGGTTGGTGAGAGAGCTCCTGGTGAGGACGCACACCATCGACCCAAGAAGGGTAGTGTGGACATGGACCACTGCAATAATTACTGAGGTGGCTATAAGTTGACCTCATATAGTTTACATTTTGAGTGTAGACCTACCCTAAGACAAAACCTGTTTATCAGCTCTACTTGGATTGCTTTGTCTAAACAAACATACTTCTAGAACACCTATATAACACTTTACATGCTAACCATACATAATGCAAGAATGTTAATGAACAGCGTGTGACCAGTTTTTATAAGTCACCTTACAAGATATACTTTAGATAAATATTATAACAAAGTTATGTGTAGTGAGTTTGTCAAACATGGTAGCAGTTATAGTTACCAACAGTGAACTCTTTGGGCATTGAGGAGCATGTAGCTTATAGGTCATGGTCCCCAGCTGTTCTTATCCAGTCAGGTACACCGGCTGTAGAGCTGGTTGGAAGTTTTGCAATGAAATTTAGTTTAGTCAGAAAATACCCAAAGAAAGTGACATGTTTAATTGATAGTGTAATAATCACCAAAACTTTCAGTGAAACACAGTCAGGGTCTCCCTTGGAAACCTTCACAGAAGCCCCTGTTCCAGGGTCCACATCTCCAAGGTAGGGAGCCTGCCAGCCCCTGAAGCCAGGACTCTTGGGGCAGCTAGGCTCCCCATCCCCATAGCACATCAGGGAGCCTAGAATTCCGAGCCCAGGCTCCAGCTGGGGTTCTGCAGCAGCCTCGCCATGTCAGGTTTCCAGGCTCCCGGCACGGAGACAGGAGCCTGAAGGTCCTGGGTCCTCCAGCTCAAGCAGTAGTTTGGCTCCTGGATTCACAACAGGGAGCCAAAAAGTCCCGAGAACTCCAGCTCACGGGGCTGTTACCAAGTTGGGGAGCTTCTGGGGCTTCCAAAAGATGGAGCAGCAGATCAGAATTGACCAAAAGTCAGGGTTCTCCATTCACAAGGAAAATATTTATGTTTACTTTCCAATCTGTGCATTTACAGAATTTCAAATGTTTTAGTTATTTTGTTTAACTAGAGAATATTTTTAAGTAAAATGTTTTGGGTTTTTTTGTGGGGATGTTACAAGCATTCCATTGAAATGAACATTACATCTTAACTTAATTTTATGGGTTGTTTTTGTTTGGAAATTTTTATTAATTTAAGAATGACATTTATGAATAGTTCTTAGGCCTGGTCTACACTAGGACTTTAAGTCGAATTTAGCAGCGTTAATTCGAACTAACCGCTCAACCGTCCACACCAGGAAGCCATTTAATTTGAACTAGAGGGCTCTTTAGTTCGAATTTGGTACTCCACCCCGACAGGTGGAGTAGCGCTAAATTCGACATGGCTAGCTCGAATTAGGCTAGGTGTGGATGCTAATCGAACTTAGTAGCTCCGGGAGCTATCCCACACTGCACCACTCTGTTGATGCTCTGAACAGCAGTCCGAGCTTGGATGCTCTGACCAGCCACACAGGAAACGACCCGGGAAAATTTGAATTCCTTTTCCAGTCTGGGCACTTTGAATCTGACGTCCTGGTTGGACATCGGGGCGAGCTCCGCAGCACCTGCAACGATGCAGAGCTCTCCAGCAGAGGAGTCCGGGCAATCCAAGAATAGAAAGAGGTCCCCAGCATGGACTGACCGGGAAGTCATGGATCTGATCGCTACTTTAAGGCTTACCAGGACTGTCTGCAAGACGGATTCAGCTGTCTCTCCCCGCTTGTCCGCTCTCCTGTGCAATGGCGCCACCAATGAGAGTGTATTCCGAAATCTTGAACTTGTCCTGAGATCTCGTGGAACTTGGTGCCCTGTATGGTCTTGTTCAGAGAAACTGACTAGACTGTGTTCACTGTTCGCAAACATGTATCTGTTCAAGGAAATCACTTACTGTTTCCCATCACACAACTTCTGCTCTTTCCCGGACTGCCCCGGCATCCCCCTCGCAGAGGCTGGCTCAGATTAGGCGGCGAAAGAAAAAGACTCGGGACGAGATGTTCGCGGAACTGATGGCCTGCTCCAGAGCCGAGGCGGCCCAGCAGAGCCAGTGGAGGGAGACCCTCTCTCAGCAGCAGCGCTCACACAGCGAACGGGAGGACAGGTGGCGGCAGGAAGACCAGCAGGCGACTCAAACACTGCTTGGGCTAATGAGGGAGCAAACGGACACGCTCCAGCGCTTTGTTGATGTTCTGCAGGATCGCAGGCAGGAGGAGAGAGCCCCCCTGCACTGTATCTGCAACCACCCTCCAACGCCAAGAAGTCCTGTCCCCCCCTCACCAAAAATTACAAGACGGAGGGGCGGTAGGGGCCGTGAGAACTGTCACTGCACCACAGCTGAGCGCTAATGTACCACACACCTCTGACGCTATAACTGTGTAGAAGCGCTTCCCTTACAGGATCACCCAGTCCCAAATCCAAGTTTCATCACCCCACTATGTAGTAGATTAATAAAAGCTGTTTGCTGTTGTTCACTCTTTCCGTCACGTCTTTCATGTCAGAAGACTGTGTATGTGGGGGGGGGCAGGGGATTTATAATTGCACGGGATAGCCTACATTAGCAGGGTACAGACTATCGGGGGCAGGATCAACTGCAGGGCACACACAGACTGCAGTCAGTAGTCACCAGGGTCACTCTGTGTGGTGTATGCTGCCCCGGGTCATTCTGTGATGTGTACGCTTGTCCACGGTCCTAGCGCCTGCCACCCCCTAATGTTAAGGCATGCTGCCCTTACCATGCACTTCCACCGTAGGCGCGATCCTCTCCGCTGCCCTGAGCCCCAACAAGAGCCCTCATCCACGGACAGATACTCACCCTTCCCCCACACCCCTCACCCCTTCCTATGCCCAAACCCACAGCCCAGAGCCTGCATCCAAATCCCTATCCAAAGACGGCACCACTCGCCCCTTCCTGCAAACCCACCCCTACATGCACAACCACTTGAAACCGTCCCCCACCCCAGAGACCTATGTAGGAGCAGGAGGCTGTCCGTCCTGTATTGTACAAGTGGTCTGTACATCAGTGCACACCGTACCCAGCACAGTATGCGTCCATGTTTCAAACCCTGAACAGAAATGCAAAGTAAAAGAAAGATTTATTAACAATAACTGTTCTGTTTAATTTGTTTTAAAACGTGTTTTGGAAGTGGGGGAAACTTGGAGAATGGGGTATGTAACCGCAGATCTCACTCAACACATAGAGACACAGGCCCAGGATCAGCTTCTCTTAAAATCAAGTGGAGAGTCATAGGTTACCCTGCTCTCCGAGGAAACTTGCTTTCAAAGCCTCCCGGATACACAGCGCTTCCCGCTGGGATATTCTTTCGGCACGGGTGTCTGGCTGAGCATAAACAGCAGCCAGGCGATTTGCCTCAACCTCCCATCCGGCCAAAAAGGTCTCACCCTTGCTCTCACAGACATTGTGGAGCACACAGCAAGCAGCAATAACTACGGGGATATTCTTTTCGCTGATGTCCGAGCGAGTCAGTAAGCTCCGCCAACTCCCCTTAAGACGTCCGAAAGCACACTCCACCACCATTCTGCACTTGCTCAGCCAGTAGTTGAAGAGTTCCTTCTCACTGTCCAAGGCGCCTGTATAGGGCTTCATGAGCCAGGGCATTAGCGGGTAGGCTGGGTCCCCGAGGATCACTGTAGGCATCTCCACATCCCCAACTGTAATTTTGTGGTCTGGGAAGAAAGTTCCTGCCTGGAGGCGTCTAAACAGACCAGAGTTCCTGAACACACGCGCGTCATGAACCTTGCCCGCCCACCCGACGAAGATGTTGGTAAAACGTCCCCTATGGTCCACCAGTGCTTGCAGCACCATTGAAAAGTAGCCCTTTCGGTTAATATACTGGCTGGCCTGGTGGGCTGGTGCCAGGATAGGGATGTGAGTCCCATCTATAGCCCCACCGCAGTTTGGGAATCCCTTTCTTTTTTTCTTACTGTATTTGGAATTGAATATGAGACTTGAACTCATTTCTAATTTCCTATGTACAGTGGTAATCTGTGCTAAAATTAGCTATGTAAGAATAAAGCTGTGGTTGTTCTGACCGTACTGATAATTGAATTGTTGCAATTGGTGCTGTTACACATATTCTTTCAAGTTTCTTTTTCTTAGCATGCCAACAAATATTCACTCTTGGGAATAAATTCTTGTATTGTTGTTCACTTAGTTATGCAAAAGGTTTTAGGAGAGGGAGTTGTGGTCTTTGATTAGCCAATTGTTGAGGTAGAACATAGTATCTGATTACTGTTAGGTTTCTGAGGGACCAACTGTAGGGACAGTGGTAAAAAGGGGATAACTTTTTCAGACTGCTGGACATATACTCCACTGTTCTTGATGACTATCTAATGTACAGAAAACTATATCTGTGAGGCCTAATGTCACCATATGCAGTTTCTGTAAGTTTTCACCTAAACTAAGCATTTCTAGGAGAATCTAAGAGAATAAAGGTGCAATTTTTTTTGTCTTAAGAGTTTACTTTTTATGTTCACCTGCCACTGCAACTAATCTAAAATTTATGTTTTGACCTTTATTCAGTAAGGCCCGCTCTTTCAAACTTGGGTGGCTAAAATCAGGCACCCGAATATATATTTAGATACCTAAAAAAGTGGCCTGCCTTTTCAGAAGTGCTGATCACCTGTATGTCCACTGAATGCAATGGAAGTTGTAAGTGCTCAGCATCTCTGAAAATCAAGCCATTTCTTTAGTTTCCTAAATTTCGATTTAAGATTTAGGTGCATAACTTGGGTCTCCAATTAGGAAATCTTTGCATCAATAATACAGCTAATATAGACAATCTTTCTGCCTTGATTTCAGTTTTTTATAATGTAGTACATTGTAAATGTGGCCCTCTGACGTTAATCCCATTGCAAGTTCATAAACTGACTGACTAAATAAGTCAAATCATATGACCTGTGTATAATTGGGTGTGATTTTTGTATTCTGCACTTAATTACTGTGCTGCAAGTCAGGCATTAAGGAATAAATAATGTTGTGAAATGAGTAGTTTTTTCTTGTGACAGTCAGGGTATGACTTTTTCACCTCTAATTAGAGAAAGGAAAGGTTGTTAAGTTTGCCTTTTTCTGTTTATTTCTCAGTATCTATCACAAGTTTATTTTAGTTTGTCATCTTTGGAGTTGAAGGCTTCCTTACTTCTGTAACAGTTTTAGTAAGAGACTAAGGCCTTGTCTACACTACAAGACTATTTCGAATCTACTTATGTCGAATTTGTGGATTCGACCTTATGAAGTCGAATTTGTGTATCCACAGTAAATACACTAATTCGAATTTCCGAGTCCACATTAACAGGGCCGGCATCGACTTTCAAAGCGGTGCATTCTGGGCAGCTATCCCACAGTTCCCGCAGTCCCCGCTGCCCATTGGAATGCTGGGTAGAGCCCCCAATGCCTGCTGGGGGAAAAATGTGTTGAGGGTGGTTTTGGGTAACTGTCGTCATTCAACCGTCACTCCCGCCCTCCCTCCCTGAAAGCGCCGGCGGGAAATCTGTTAGCGCACTTTTCTGGTCAGTGACAGCGCGGACGCCACAGCACTGCGAGCATGGAGCCCGCTGCGATCATCGCTGCACTTATGGCCGTTGTCAACTCCTCGCACCTTATCATCCACCTCTTCCACAGTCAGCTGCTGAGAAATCGGGCGAGGAGGCTCCGGCAGCGCGGTGAGGACGTGAAGTGTGAGAGTGGCACAGACCTCTCACAAAGCACGGGATCCCGCGCCGTGGAGATCATGGTGGCAATGGGTCACGTTCATGCTATGGGACGGCGATTCTGGGCCCGGGAAACAAGCACGGACTGGTGGGACCGCATAGTGCTGCAGGTCTGGGATGAATCACAGTGGCTGCGAAACTTCAGGATGCGTAAGGGCACTTTCCTTGAACTGTGTGAGTTGCTGTTCCCTGCCCTGAAGCGCCAGGACACCCGGATGCGAGCAGCCCTGACTGTGCAGAAGCGAGTGGCCATAGCCCTCTGGAAACTTGCAACGCCAGACAGCTACCCGTCAGTAGCGAACCACTTTGGCGTGGGCAAATCTACCGTGGGGGTTGCTGTGATGCAAGTAGCCCACGCAATCGTTGACCTACTGCTCTCAAAGGTAGTGACCCTGGGAAACGTCCAGGTCATCATAGATGGCATCATAGATGGCTTCACCGCGATGGGATTCCCAAACTGCGGTGGGGCTATAGATGGCACTCACTTCCCTATCCTGGGACCGGACCACCAGGCCAGCCATATTAACCGAAAGGGCTACTTTTCAATGGTGCTGCAAGCACTGGTGGACCATAGGGGACGTTTTACCAACATCTACGTCGGGTGGCCGGGCAAGGTTCATGACGCGCGTGTTTTCAGGAACTCTGGTCTGTTTAGACGCCTGCAGGAAGGTAGTTTCTTCCCGGACCACAAAATAACTGTTGGGGATGTGGAGATGCCTACAGTGATCCTCGGGGACCCAGCCTACCCGCTAATGCCCTGGCTCATGAAGCCCTATACAGGCGCCCTGGACAGTGACAAGGAGCTGTGTGATGGGAAAAAGGAAGTGATTTCCTTGCAAACATACATGTTTGCGAACACTGAACACAGTCTACTCAGTTTCTGTGAACAAGACCATACTGGGCACCTATCTCATGTGCTCTCAGGACAAGTTCGAATTTTCGGCATTCGCTTTCATTGCCTGGGGTCTTGCACTGGAGATCGGACAAGCGGGGCAGGACAGCAGAATCCGTGTAGCAGCCAGGCCTGGTAAGCCGTAAACTTTAGGCTGCTTAAAAGTTAATGGATAGCAGTGGCCTCCTGCTGCAGGCAATCTGGAAAGCATAAAGTCTGACCCTGTTCCAGGCCCTCGCGGCTATCCCCGGGAAAGATCCCTGTATGCTTTCCCTCTGCAGCCTCCAACACGTGGCTGTTAAATGACGGTCATTGTTATGCAAAGGAAAAGTCAAGCATTCACAATAGTAACATTAAAGTAATTCCCCTAATTAGATGCAGCAGTTGCCGAGCGAGATCACCCTGAGGCGGGTCACTAGGACAGACAGAGAGCGCATGCTGTGTGAATCCCTGCACAGACCAGGGCCCTATGCTGCCATGCTCATGGAGGCAATGCTCCCACTATACCTCAGGATGGCCTGGCACGGAAGAGGGTGCTTCCACGGAGCACCTAATAAGGCACCTCTCCCCAGGAACCTCCTGCGTAGGCTTTTCGAGTACCTGTACGAGAGCTTCGTGGAAGTGTCCCAGGAGGATTTCTATTCGATCGCTATATGTATTGACCTTCTTTTCGTATAGTTTTTATTCCTGATTTTAAAAAAATAAATGTTTATATGTTTATAGCACTTACCGACTGATCCTTCCCCTGATTCAGAGTCCGGGTTAATGGCCGGGGAGGGTTGGTAGGGGATCTCTGTGAGGGTGATGAAGAGATCCTGGCTGTCGGGGAAATCAGTATTGTAAGCGCTGTCACCTGCCTCGTCCTCCACAAATCCTTCCTCATCTTCCCCATCGGCGAACATCGCCGAGAAACTGCCCCTCGACACTATCCCATCCTCAGAGTCCACGGTCACTGGTGGGGCAGTGGTGGCAGACCCACCGAGAATGGCATGCAGTGCCTCATAGAAGCGGCATGTCTGGGGCTGGGCTCCGGAGCGTCCGTTTGCCGCTTTGATTTTTTGGTAGCCTTGTCTCAGGTCCTTGATTTTCACGCGGCACTGCGTTGCATCCCGGCTGTATCCTCTGAGTGCCATGGCTTTGGAGACCTTCTCGTAGGTCTTTGCATTCCGTTTTTTGGAGCGCAGCTCCGAAAGCACAGACTCATCGCCCCACACAGCGATCAGATCCAAGACTTCCCGGTCAGTCCATGCTGGGGCCCTCTTTCTACTTTGAGATTGCATGGACCCCTCTGCTGGAGAGCTCTGCATCGCTGCCGGTGCTGCTGAGCTCGCCCCGATGTCCAACCAGGAACTGAGATTCAAACTGGCCAGACAGGAAAAGGAATTCAAATTTTCCCGGGGCTTTTCCTGTATGGCTGATCAGAACATCTGAGCTCGGACTGCGGTCCAGAGTGTCAACACAGTGGTGCACTGTGGGATAGCTCCCGGAGCTACTAAGGTCGATTTCCGTCCACACATAGGCTAACTCGACATAGCCATGTCGAATTTAGCGCTACTCCCCTCGTCGGGGTGGAGTACCGAATTCGAACTAAAGAGCCCTCTAGGTCGAACTAATTAGCTTCCTGGTGTGGACGGGTGCACGGTTAAATCAAATTAACGCTGCTAAATTCGACAAACTCCTAGTGTAGACCAGGCCGAAGAGAGGGAAGAGAAGCTTGAAACTGAACTTTAAGGGTATGTCTACATTGCAGATAAAAACCCACAGTTGGCCCATGTCAACTGACTCAGGGGCTGTTTAATTGAGCTTGAGATTCCCCCCCCACACTCCCCACAATCTCCCAGAACCCAGTATCCAGATTAAGTGTGAACGTCTACACCACTATTAAACAGCCCTGTAGCCCGAGCCCTGCAAATTCAAGACATGGGCCAGCCACAGGTGTTTAATTGTAGTGTAGACATACCCTAAGGGTTAGAAAAACCCTAAGGGTATGTCTACACTGCAATACAAGACTGGGGTTAGTGGCTCTCAAGTCAGCTAATCCTGGGTTAGAAAAGAGTGTCTACACTGATTGTTAACCTACATCAAAAATTTTCTAACCCAGGCTTGACCCTGCAGCCCTGGCGTCCATACTGCAGCATTCAGACCCAAGTCAAATCAACCATATACCAGACTTCCTAGCGTTCTTGCAAAATATGACTGCTCTAACCCTTTTACTGGTGCACTGTGGGAAAATTTGACTGTCCATGCTGCACATTACAGGAAGTTGTGTGCTCCCAGATACTGGAGCCAGCAACATGGAGAAAGCATATTTGAAGAACTTCTCTTGCTTGCACTTTCACTCTAATGTCAGGAAACAGGCAGTGGTTCCATCCACCAGCATGTCACATTTTGGCAGGAAAACAACACAGACATGGCAGACAAACTGGCGGATGTTACTCATGACACTTGCTATAGCTACTGATGGCCCCTGCATAGACCAGCACTTCTGGAGCAGGCCGATACATGCAGACTGCTGGGAACCACATGGTCATGCGGACCTGGGATGAGTCCGTAACTTTGGCTTGAAAAAAAAGCTACATTGTTGGAGCTTTGTGAGCAGTTTGCCCCGATCCTCCAGTGTAAAGACACATGCATGAGAGCAGCCATCCGAGTCCAGAAGTGGGTTGCCATAACTATCTGGAAGCTGGATACCTCAGACTGCTACAGGGGCATTGCCAACGAGTCTGTTATTGGAAAGCTGATTGTGGGTAAAGTGGTGGCAGAAGTTTGAGGCAATCAGGCATGGGTTTTACCCCAAGGTGGAGGGCATAAAAGATATCCCTGTAGTAATTACTGGTTTTGAGGGAACAGGATTTCTAAACTGTGCTGGGGCCATTGATGGGACTTATGTGCCCGCAGTTTGCCCTCCTCAAGGAGCACTGAATACATAAACTGTACTACTCCATTGTTATCTAGGCCCTTGTGGATCACAGAGGTCAATTTAGCAATGTCAGAGTGGGCTGCAGTGGAAAAGTTTATGATGCCAGCGTTATTCATTGTTTAGAAGTCTACAGTCACGTCGGGTTGGAACATTTGGAGGTCATGAGTTGGGAATACTGTCTCCACCGTTATTCTGGAGAGAATCTCGGCCCTCATGGACATCTCCAATATTATTTCAATCTGCCTTGCAAAAGATGTATTAATTACACTCTCAGCAGCTGTAGAATGGCTGTTCAATGTGCTTTTGGCAGATTGAAATCATATTGGAGATGTCTATTGACCCATTTGTATGCCAGTGTCATCAATTGTGTCTTCATTACTGTAGCTTGCTGGCTTCATCACTCTCTTTGTGAAGCCAGAGGTGAGCTATTTCTAACTGAATGGACCTAACTGAACACTAGATCAGTATGCTTAGCTAGAAAGTGCACATACCACATTTCGATGCACTCAGGTAACAGCAGTCAGGACTGTTTTGTGCTCCTACATTAAGGATGGGTGTGGCCTCATGGAAGAGGGAGAATAGTACACCTTATCAATGTTTATGGCAGAGGGAATGGGGTTAATTGATTGTGGGGGTTACAGTGCTCTGCAATACACTTATGAATGACATGGCCACTTATAAAATGGGGCGGGGCTGATTCATAGTATGGATTGATGTAGACAACTGATTGAAGAATAGTGTATGCTACAATATTCCTCAAAGTTGTCCCTGATCATCTGTTGACCTTTATTTTAAATAGTGTATGACATGATGCAGTGATAGCAAGACTTACTTGATTAAAAAAAAAAGATTTATAAACATGGACTAGAAAAAAAATACATTAACCCATTCACTGTCTTCACTCAGCACTTGTTGCTGGCTCCCATGAATCATCATGCTGGATTCTAGGACCTGCAGGGTGCCATCCTGGCCAACGATGACATCATGCACCACCATTGGCTCTGTGCTTGGTGCAGTGCCCAACACGTGGGCCAATTCATCCCAAAATGGGTATGATGTCTGCAAGCTGATAGAGAGGCAGTTCTGATCCCTAGTTTTCCTGTACTCAGTCTTGAGCTGCTTCCTGCACTGGCCACCAGTACTGCCAGCTTGCAAAGCTGTCAGCTTCTTAGCTATTTGCAGGTATGCATGGTCATTCATGGTAGTCTTAAAGTCCACTGTTTTGCTGGCATCAAACTAGATATTTACTATAGTCTGTCTGTGCTCCCATGACTATGAAGCAGTGCACTTCGCAAAAGACTACCTCTGTTCATTCTCCACTGTAAACACAGAAGGCTCTCTGATGGTGCATTTGCAGTTTGCTAATTAGAAGACAATGGAAGGGTTATATACTGACTCACTAAACTGCTGCACTGCACCACGGTGGCGGCAGGGGAAGGGAAGGAGGGTTCTTCTGTTTCCCTGTTGTTGACTGGAGATTCTTGGGCTAGAGAGAGGACAAAGGAATTTGACCTATAGGATTGTGGGATACTTCTAGCGACTCCCAGGACCCAAGTGGTGGGGGAGAAGCTCCGTCTACACCATAAAGCAATAGGGCTTGGTTCTCCGCTTGACTTGGGCTTAAACATTCCAGCCTCACAGGATCCTAGGATCAAGCCTGAGAGATCTGTCATAAACAGTTAGTTAAGGGTTAAGGTCTCTTTTACCTGTACTGGGTTAACAAGCAGTACCTGATGACCACCTGACCAGAAGACCAATAAGGGACAAGATATTTTCAAATCTCTGTGGAGGGAAGTTTTTTTTCCTGTGTTCTTTGTTTTAGAGAGTCTCTCTTGGGAGTTAAGGGAGTCCAGACATCTTAATCAAGTCCTCCCAGGTTTCTGCAGTATTGTTCTTCTATTCAGTCTAGTGAGTATTAGAAAGGCGAACTAGTATTTTTTTTTACTTTTATTTCTGCATTGGCAGTTGTGTGTTTTGCTGAAGTAATCTCTTTATTTCTATTGCTGTACTTTGCTTTTACTGAGAAAGAAAGGGGGAGGGGGAGTTCTCTCCAGGTTTATAATTTACACTCTGTGTATTGTTCCATCCTGGTATGACAGAGATAGTGTACTTTCTTTTTTTGTTCTTTTTAATAAATTCTTTTCTTTTCTTTGGACTTGGTTAATTCCTTCTCTTGTGAAGATTTAAGGGAAGGGTAGGGGGGAAGAGTGAGTTCCTCCTGAGGTTGATTCACAGAGTTGAATCGGTGTGTCTCTCTCCAGAGTGGCTAGGAGAGAGGGAGGGGGGAAGTGGGCTGCTTCCCTGTGTGTAGAGATTCAGGGAGATTGAATCTGTGTTCCCCAGAGAAAGTTGGGGGAACAGGCAGTGTGTCAGACACTTAGAAAACTGACTGGTGGCAGCGTATCAGATCTAAACTAGGATTTTAGTTTAGGGGAGTCCATGCAGGTCCCCATCTTGTGAACCCAAAAGCTCCAACTGGGGGAGAAACCTATGACAAGATCTATGTAGATGCATGGTACAGGGTGGACTCAAGGCTAAGTCTGAGCCCAGGCTTACATTGCAGTGTAGACAAACCCTCAGTCCTTCATTAGAAAGGGGGTGGGGGACAGAGTCAAATGCACAGAGACAAAAAGAAGAATAAATGACTAGGCAGTAGTACTGCTGAAAAGGACCCGGGGATTATAATGAGTCAAATTTACTATGAGCCAACAGCAAAATGCTGTTGTGAAAAAAGGCAAATGTCATTCTGGCATACAATATCAGGGGTGTCATAAGACACAGGAGGTAAATGTCCCATTCTACTTAACACTGGTGATGCCTCAGCTGAAGTATGGTATCCAGACTGGGGCACCATACTACAAGAAAGATCTGAATAAAGTGGAGAGAGTCCAGAGGAGAGCAACAAAAATGATGAGATTTAGAAAACAGGACCTGTTGAGAAAAGGTTGAAAGAAGTTGGCATGTTTAGTTTAGAGAAGGCTGAGAGGGAACACAAGTCTTCAAATATGTAAAAGATTGTTATAAAGAGGACAATGATCAGTTGTTCTCCATGACCAGCAGGGATAGGACAGGAAGTCAGCTTAGTTTTTAGCAAAGGACATTTAAGTTGGATAACAGGAAAAACTATATATGTATAGTTAATATTGGAATACATTACTTAGGGAGATTGTAGAATCCTATCCTTGGATGTTTTTAAAAATAGGTTAGACAAGCACCTGTTAGAGATGGTCTAGGTATAGCTAATCTTGCCTCAGCACAGGGTAATGAATTAGATCACAGGAAGCGGTCCCTTCCAGCCTTACATTTTGTGCTGTCTATTAACATTCAAAACCCAGATGACAAACAACAATATGTATTTTTTTAAATATCACAGTTTTTAAGCCAATCTTATGTTTTGTGGGGCCTGACATGATTGTTCAATGTGTGGGGTTTGGCAATATTGCATACAAAATGAATTGCAAAAACAGATGATGGCAGCAGCATGGATCAGAATGATGAAAAAGGACTTGAAATCCTAGAGCAAGAAGACTTCTGCTTGAAGAAAGTAATAACTGGCCAACAAAACACAAGTTCAAGTTCCTTCATCTCTTTCTCCTGACCCACTAGCTATCAAGGACAAGCTAAGGATGACCATCAAGATCTGGAGGACTCTTGTGCAAATCTTGACCACCTGACACTACTGCATGCATGCACTCTACTCACGAGACTGTACTGTTACTGAGGTAAGGCATATAAAATAGTTTCAGCATAAAAAAACTGCACATGAAGATGTAAGCATCTACTCACTGCATTCATCTGATTCCTTTATCTTTTGATAATTTGTTTTTGTTGTTCTGATTAAATAGTCACTAATTTGAAAAGGCATGGGTTTTTTTTTTATTTGGTGACCACGTGATATTGCATGTCAATATTATCTTCCATGAATGTGGAAGTTAACATTTCATCAGTAAGTTCTGGATCCCAATTCCTAAAGACATGAAACTGCCTTGACCACTTTTTTAAACATATTGGGAGCAAACTGACAGTACTGGGACTGAATTTAACACCTTGCCTCTCACTACAGTGTTAAATTAACTTTATAATTGTAGAATGTAGAAAATAGTTTGGACTAGATTTGTGGCTGTGGAGGCCTGAGTGCAATTCAGGAAGGGGTATTGCACAGAATATCAGGATTGGAAGAGACCTCAGGAGATCATCCAGCCCAACCTCTTGCTCAAAGCAGGGCCAATCCCCAAGGTCTTAAGCCAGCTTTGTGCTCTTCTCATCCTGGCTGATCCACTCGCATATGACAGAGCAGCCTGAAGACTACTCCACCTTGTGCCAGCTGCCAACAGTACCAGAGCACTATAGAGGCAGCCAAGGATCAGTGGGGTGTAGGGCCATGCCCTATTTCCCTAGCCATGTTTCCTACACAAGCCACAGGGAGGGGACCAGCACAGGAGCCAATAATACATCAGTTCTATGCCACCAAACAAACCCTGAATACTAGGAAAATTCTGCTGTGGACAGATACATCAACTTTAGAGCCTCTTTGCATTAGCAGTACAGCACACACACAAGCTACAGTGCAGCCTGCATTGTAGGCATCCAACTCTGATCAAGAGTATATATTCAAATGTTCTTAGGAGCACTTTGCTTTACCTTATGTACCTTTTATGTATTACTTGTCATCTTCTTTTCATTACTGCCACTGTTTAATAGTATTATATAAAAGTTATGGGGAACTATGACTAAAGATTCATATCAACTGAAAATAGGGGAAATGCTCATCACAGATTTAAGAAATGAAAAGAGTTAACTTGTTAGCATTTCCATTACCCAGTCTTGGATAAACAGAATGGATTTTATATGACTCTGTGCTCACTACAATTTTTGTCATGAGACTGATTCAAATGAATTGTAAACCCTGAGGGCTAAATCCTGGTCCTATTAAAATAAGTGACAGTTTTGCCATTGACTTCAATGAGACCAGGACTGGATTTAGCACACTGGGTAAATAATGATTCAGCTGCAGTAGGTGTCATGTTACAGAGCTGTACATCAATTTGTCTGCTTAATTGCCTGACATTCTTACACCTCCCATATAAATTACAACTGATCCTCAGAATACAAAATGGCTACCTGAATAATTTGTTTAAAGAAATGTTTTTTAAAAAAATAGGTTAATTTTAATTTTTACTGCAAAAGTATCACGGTCTAGTGAACTAAGCCCACTGCTAAAAAAAACTGAAAACCTTAATGGGTACTTTAGAATGTTATAACATTTCTTTATAATTTTTAAACCAATCTATCCAATTCTATAGAAGTGAGGGGAGGGGGATGACAAAAAACAAAAACAAAAACAAACAAAAAAGAGCTACCTCTCTAGCTAGTCCTTCCAAATGCTGTTGGATGATGGTTATAGTCCCTGCTGTAAAACTTATGATCTTCTGGAGCTGTTGATACAAAAAGAAATCTATAAAAATAAAACTTCCACAATTTATCCCTTTATGTAGAAAAATCATTTTTAAAGCAAGCAAACAACTTAAACTAAGTCAAAAAAAGCCTCCAGATTTTGTTCTGTTTTACTGGTACTTGAGTGCACACAGTAGTAAAGGATCTTAAAGAATACCTAAACAAAACCCCAGCTGTTCAAAGTTCCTCGCTGCTTCTTGCATTTAAAAGAGGTATTTGGCAGAGTGGAGTGCTTTTGTCACAACTAAACTGTGCCTCATGAATGGAGCAGAGGGGCTGTGCGTGCAAAGGAAACAAGAACACAGCAAAGAACTGGAGAAAGTGGAACACAGAGAAAAGGCATAAAGGCAGCCGTAGACTGAAGAGGGGGAGACATTGAGTTGTGGCAGAAAGGCCAGTTGGGCCCAGGTTTCGAGCTGCCTATAATGACATCTCTCCCTTGCTCACACACCCCCTTCACATCTCACTTTAAAAAAAAATAAGTCTAAGCCTCCAAATGACTTGAAATCTTTAGACTGGGCACAAAGATATACCTAAACATGGTTTGTGCTCTCATAAGAAATGGTTTGATTTTCAGAAGCGGCAAGCAAGCGGAAATCCAAGTGAAATTAATGGGAGCTGTAGATGCTCAGCACCTTTGAAAATTATGAAATATCACAAGATATTCATTAAAACTGAATTGTCACAATACATGGGGAAAATGCTACTTGTGTGGCATTATGCAGGGTTATTGCATTGGTCAGTTCAGGCCTGCTTCTCCTCTTCAATGTGAGCAGGATCAAACCTTCATTTAGTTACTTGGCCCAATGACCATTAGAGTTAACGGGCACAGGTCCTTCCCAATTCACAGTGGGGCTGTGTAACTGGGTGGTTTGCTCCCCGTTCACCAAGGGCTGAGGCTAGCCAACCCTGATTACTAAAGAGACACACCTGACTTGGATCAAGGGACTCCTCATCAAAAGCAGCAGGAAGCTACAGAGAGCATGGGTGACAGGAGAAGGAAGTTAGGGCCAGAGGGCTGAGCAGACTAGGCTAGAGGAAGAGCTCTGGGTGTCAGAAGAACCAGGGCTGAGTACAAACTTGTGTTATGGTCATGGACCATGGACCATGAACCTTTTCTGTTATTAAGCTAGCCCTGGGTAGAGGTGCTATTAGCACCAAGAAAGACTATGTGGAATTCTTAAGTGACCTGCACGGCAACCCCTGGCCATAAGTGGATGCTCAGCAAGCAGCCGCCTTCTTGTGTATAATCTAGTATCTGCTAATTCACATCTTTAAAAATTCTTCCATATAAAAGAGGTGGGTGTGGAAGTTTGAGGCACAATTAACTTTCACACTTAACGAGTCATTAATGTATATATCCATCATAAAAAGATAGAACACAAATTAATGGAAACAGTGGAACAACTGATGAAGTAGTTAAGTAAGCTGATTATTCCTTAGATGTACAAAGTAGCTTGGGTAACATTTGTATGGGATAAGAACAGAGAACTCTGCTGGTAAAGAGAAATACCTATGAGGTCATCTCAATCTTTTGCATCTATATTATATAAGATGACATTTCAAAATTACTGAGTTAATTATCACTCGGTAAATTTGTTACCAGTTTTCTTTAGTTTATCTATTTGTGCACATGCCTAATGGCAATTTATTTTACTGTATTTTCTCCTTAGGTTTCTAATCCAGTGTAGTAAACACTTTCCCATTCTGAAAAAGATTAATATTCTAGCTATGTTTAAACAACATGAAGATTTACACTCTTTCCTTGAAACAAACTCAAATGCAAGGCCACACAGTTCTCCTATTTATTTCATTGCATACCACCTAGTCAGTGACAGATTTCTGGTCTTCTCATTCTCACACCAATTTAAGTCTCAGCAGGCTATTGTATAATTTGCTCATGTATTTAATTTAAAACAAATATATGATGTTAGAAATAATCCTATGGTATCTTCTGAAAAGAAAGTCAGCAAGCTATTCCCTTGCTTTACTACAAAAAATGTAATTATGTCAGTAAGATAATCAGTTTTATTTTTAGTACAAACCCGTTTTCTAGGGTGTAACAGCTATTAATTAAAAAAAACTAAAATTCAAGATCTTAGCCAACAAATGGAACATTTACCAACTATTTTAATATATAGCAGAGCAAAAAGTTAATGGTTCAAGTTACTTTTAACTAAATAAGTATTTATAAAAATAGTGGCCCAGATTTAAAAGTCTGGGTGTCTACTTCAGGCATCTAATACAGTTCACCCAGTGGTAATCACTATCCTTTTTATAATATTTCAGCCTACATGATGATCATATCCAAACCAGTTGGAATTAATTTTGCAAATAAGACTTCAAGACACTCAAACATTATCCTAAAGTATCACACTTGCTGTGTTATTGTATGAATAGAACTTCATTTTTTTTAAAACAAAAAATCAAAGCTAATCGACTTGTCTTCCAAGACTTGCTCTATATAAACTTATTGCTCATGGCTCCATTATCTTAGATTCAGAGGTTTTTTAGGTCTGTTGATGTGTTTCATAATTTAAATACCAAATTAAAAAAGCTTTACATACAGAGCATTAATTGCCACAATCACCCTTGTATCTTATTTTAGAAGTTTCAGACACACTTGCTTTTCTGCAGTCTGCCTGTATCTCTACAGTTCTCAATGAGCTTTCAAAGTTAATTGCAAGTGTGTCATTGTTAGAATATGTTCAAGCATTCCAATTCCCTATATCAATAGGTGTGTCTTTCTTAGTTGTTCCTAGTCATTTATTATTTTTGGAACTTTAAGTCAATTTTAGAGTAATCAGTCACCACCACTCAATGTTTCTACTCTTCCTATATTATTAGGATAAAACATGTACTGTTCTCCTAAGCCTTTTAGCTAGCACTGACTTCTTCTGTGATTAAGACCTTTTCTTCCTTCCCCTGATAAGCCATAGACAATGTTCAGTTGCCTCTACTATGCCATTTCAAGTATTACTGTCCCAAACAGAGAGAATAATGAGATAAGGATATGGTTTAATTAGGCTGCAAATTTAATAAATTATCTGGCAGTGACTTCTACAGTGCAGGTCATCATTGCTTCCACTTATGTGGAAGGGCTGTCATCAGCCCCCACAGCCCTCCCCACATGCTCCACCCATATGAGGGTAAAGGGGGGAGGGGCAGTCTCCTTGCTGTAGTAGACATTAGATACCCCAACCTCACCATCCTCAGGAGAAGGCATCCCACAAGTCTATATCCAATGCTAGTTTATCAGGGAACCAGATGTCCTATGGAAGAAGTACATGCACTGGAAACCAGCCGCAAGAAGGAGACAGCAGTGAGCTTGTCTGCCTCCCCCCCGCAGAAGGCTCCCTGCCAGGTTCCTGATGGGGAGCAGATGTTGGCTAACATTTCCTTCCCTAATTGAAGTATACCCCTAACTCGGGTAATTAGCAAGTATCCCTGTTTCTGTGAAGATTTAGCTACCTCCCAACTCAGGAATTTGGCCTGCTCAAATCAAGGAAACTTAGTAGCTCCCTCCCACACCCTTTACTACAGCATTTTAGGTCAGTTTAAAGTCACCTGGCACAACTGGGACGTGGGTAGTCTGAGCTAATGGTAGGACCAGGAGTAAAGACTAGTGGTCAGAGCAGGAGTAGGGAGACATGGATCAGAGACAGAAACTTGGAGCCAAACCAAAGCTCTAAACCAATGTCATGATCCAGGAATCTAGTCATATAGCTGGACTCAGGGATCAGGAATCAAAGGTAAGAGCTGAAGAACTGTGTAGAGAGTCTGTTGTAGTAGCAGGCCAGGTACCACACACAGCTTCCTGAAACTCTCTACATGCTTAAATAGTGTGCCTGGACCAGAGGCAGCATTTCCTGCAGTACTTGGTCTGCCAGGGCTTCTGGTACATTGATCTTGGCTCTACAGTAGCTACTAGGTGGTTGCCTGGAAACATCAGTCATCCAGATCTGGGTTCTACTCCTCCTGATCCTCCTCTTGGAAAGTCATGTACCTGCCCAAGGTCTCTTTGCCCTATGATTAAAATCAAACTCAGTCACAAAATCCCTAATTGATTTCATTCAAGCAAACAATAGAGTGGCAGCAACTGCCATAGAGTGCAAGAGACATCAGCTGGTCTCACAACAAACTCCTCCTTCCAGGCCAACTCAGGGTGGTCTCACCATTGAGGCCCAGCTCCAAATCCTTGGGGCAACTGGCTGCCTGCCTGTGTGCCCAGTGCACAACACTGTCTGCAGATCCACATGCCAGCTTACCTGTTTGGTCAGTCATGAAATTGGATCAATAGCAAAGTCACTCACACCATTGGAGTCAGTAAGCCCCTCCTTTAAAACTGCCACAATCCAAGTTTCTGTGATGGGACTCATCACCATGAAGAAAGAGGTCCATCTCCAACCAGCCTCACTACTATATAAATCCTTAATGACCTGCCTGGGAAATCTGCCTTACCACCCTCTTGTAGCTCTAGGGACTCACCTTGCACTCACTAAACTGGTCCTCTTGAGCCTGTGGATGAAAAAACAATCATTCACCCTGTGTAAATCCCTTAGTCTCATAGACCTGCCTGAAGTATCCCTTGCTAACCCAAGCATCAGTTCACCAGCCCTAAATGCTCCCTTCCCTGACCCCAAATAAAGCCACCAGGAATGTGGCCTTGAAAGAGGTACCTGCTGGTCACATTGGCATATCTGGCCAAGAACTTGCACCAGATCCTTAAGAATCTTAATAGTCATGGGTTGTTGGGGATCTTCCTCAGGGCCTTTTGCTAGAGACTAACAGTCTCCAATCTAAAATCCCACCAAAATGATCTGGGTAACTTTTATTCTACTAGAAAATGTGATGCCTGATAAGTGACCAGGGATGGTGGTTGAAACTAGCATATGGTGCAATGACACCAGATACCGAAATACCTGCTCTTCAGAGATAGGCAGACCCATCCTCATCTGAAACTGCATTAAATTCCTTAAACCTTCATCATAATCCTAGATATTTCTATTGATCTCTTCACTCCTGATCGCTGCACTAGTCCAAGAGCAGTCATGAGCCATGGTTCCATAGGGCCATCAGCATCTATTTGGGCACCTTATTGACTCCTGGCACCAAGTCTCAAAATCTGTGCAACTGTAATCATTAATGATCCTAGGTATACATTTAGCAGTAACACATATGTTGTATGTTAACTACTGCAGGACAAATACCTTCATCATCCTGAGAGATCTAGAGGACTGGCTATTGAACACATGTACCATCACCAAGTTGCCCCTCTAGAATTACACACTTATTTGTAAATGTTTGTCCTCATACAGTCACTGCCACCAAAATGGCAAAGAATTCCAGGAATGTATGTCCTTTAATTTGTTTGTATCCAGTCAGTGGGACATTTGAATATTCCATCTGACCTGGTTTAAAAATCCCTTATATCCAATGTCCCACCAATCCAGCTCAGTGGAATTTTATATTTGCGTCTAGCCCATTCCTTTCTAGAGTGGTGCAAATTTGTGTTCTGAACACACACACATCAATCAGTTTGAACCAAAACTGGAGTTCAAGTTTCTCACCAAAAAACAAACAAAAAAGTCATCTGGAATCAAATGAAGTGTTTTGTTTGACCTGAAAATTTGTTGTGTTTTCTAATTGTTGGATGTTTTATTTATTTTTTTTTTTAAAAGCAAAGTTCGGAAATGAAGTGTCATTTTCAAAATCTCAAAATGTCACTGTACAGTTTGGAAACCCCATCCTCTGAAATCCAGCTGCTATTTTTGGAACTTTTCTTATAGCAAGCACCTGTGGTTAAACCACAGCATTAACTGCCACAGACCAGCACACCATGACCCCAACAGATAGCTTTTCAACCACAAAGTGGTTTGCAACAGATCTATAGCTGTCTGGTGTAGCCAGCTTCCACAGGGCATTAGCAATCTATGTTTGATTCAGGTTTTCTGGCATTGGAGGCTTGGTAAAGCTATCCACACAGTGCCATGAAGGTCTGTTTCCTCATTCTGAAGGTCTGAAGCCACTACTGGCCATCCCAGGTTTCCAAAACATGATCCCACCACAACATGCTGGTTCTAACAGCACCAAGAAGCAACAGTCAGCAAAATGGCAATATATTGGCATTCATGTGTGCATATAATGTGAACTGAATGAATTGTCATTGAAGACAGCTGACCTAGAAGGTTAATGTGTCAGAAGATATCCAACTTACATCCATCATCTCACCAAGCATCTAGTCCACTGCATAGCCATTTGTCACACAATAAGGAGCAGGAGCAGAATCAGATGGAACAAATATTCCATATCTTCCACCCAGTTTTGCAAGGAATACCAGGGAGGAACAACATGATCAGGAACTGCCATCAGCAAGTGTCTGAAGGTGGGGGACAGTATCACAACACACAGCAAAGCAGTTCCTAGAGTGTCTCCCTGTGGTACACAGAACCCTGAGATACCACCCCTGAAATGGTAGCACCAGTGTCACATACCTACAGCGGCAGTGTGGACACAGGTGTTTGCGTCTACACAGTATTACACCCATACCCACCACTGCACATGTGAGCTCTTCGGCATGGATATGGGAAGCAGTCAGGAGCATTCCAAGTTCCAGTACTCAGGTATGGGTGCAAGTATAGACATATCCTATGTGTAGTTATGAATCTACCTGTCCAACCTCAGAACATGCCCCTCTCTCTGAGAGAGACAGGGAGCTCCTGAAGAAGTGCACACCAGAACACTTGAAGTTGTGGCCCTGTAGAAGCACCACATTCTGTCAACCTCTCTGGATAGTGGAACCACACCAGTTCCGCTACATTCCAGGCCTTTCATAGCCTTGCTTGGGCTGTGTTTCCTATTCTAATTCTAACTAGTAATTTGACTTCAATATATTCACAAAGAAATAACCAACATCATAATTACATTCAAAATATCTAATATCATCCAAGTAATTAGGATTAATTTAAAGCAAGATCATTTTCATTCTTTTTTCCCCTATCCATAATCTCTAAATAAAATAGATGGATAAACAAACAAGTAGGATGAATGGAGATCAGAAGGGTAATTTTCAGAAGTTTTGAAGACAAACACTGTAAATATAAACTAATATAACATGAAGATAATTGAGTTCTGATATACATTAATTTCTTTGCTATAGTTTGCAAATTCTAATTCTGTCAGTGTCTGCTTTCATCAATTCAAAATAAACTAAGCTAACAAACTGCATGCAGGTACTCCCTTGGCAAGAAAAATGTTGTCCAACATTCATAAGGTAGACCATAATAAAATGAAAAAGTAATTGAGATGTCTACAGTTTGACACTGTTCAAGTACTTGAATAAAGGTTCTGTCCCCAAAACCTTTAACACAGCCTCTTAGGAAAGAGAGTGGCTAGCACATGGAAGAACAGTGTAAAATAACAAGATGTTCTTGACACAGGTAACGGTCAAATTATTCTGATTATAAACATGTAGATTCCACTTAGGTGACTATAAATAATGAGATTTTATTTTTAAAAAATTACAGTGAGATGTAACTATATGTAATCATAATGGACATTTGACAATTTACAATGTTGGGCAGATTTGTCCTTTCAAAGAGAGATAAAGATTAGGCTATTCACACTTACTTCATCTTTGCAAGTATTGCCAAGAGACAGGAAACGATTATGGACAGTAGCTGTAGCATGCCTCATGCATTTACTATATATAATTTTAGAATTATTTTGAGAAATAAAAACATATAAAAAACATTGAATTACTATCAGCCCAAGAGGAAAACAAAAGAACAAACAAAGACACAGTGCAGTGACTGGTTAGAATATCAAAAATAACTAGCATCTTAAAAGTGATTCAATACAGCTAGATAGATGTACTACATACCAGTAAAAGAGTAGCCTCACCACTGGAGCCTCCTTGTGGCTGAGCATAGCAGTTCTCTCCCCATCTGGCACCCTCTAGGTTCCCTCATCTTCCTGTGACTCAGCCAGGTCACGATTTTGTCCACCCCTTCCAGAACAACAGAACAGTCCAATGTTCTGACAAAAAGAAGATCTGCACCCCCCATAGCCCAAGCCCTTTCTTAGTCCAGGGCTTTGAATGTCCTTTCTCTCTACATTGTGCAGGGGCTCCATACCAACTCCCCCAGTAGCTGGTAGGGGAACCCAGGCCCTTCCACTATACCAGGTTTCAGCCTAGGGACCCCATAATCAACAGCCAAGATCTGCTTTGCATAACTCCTAGCTGCTGCATTTCTGGATTTCTTCCTACCCAGCCTTGCTCAGGCTGCCTTGCTCACAACTTCTCTAGCCTTACCCTTCTAACAGGGCCAGGATACTTTCCTGAAATCCCCTAAACAAACTCCCAATCTATAAAATACAAACAAACCTATTTCCATCTTTCTTGAGCTTCATCTCACATACCACTCAGCTTTCCCTGGGGTCTATTCCCTGTTTGAATGCAACTCAGGGATCTCTCCCTAGAACTCCACTCCCTGCTTCCCAGCTAATCTTACTACTCTGTTCCCATGGCTTCTCTGTGTGCCTAGCCAGACTTCTGTATTCAAGAGAGGATCTACAGGCTTTCCCTCCTAGGATTCCTCTCTAACCTGCTAGTCTTTGACACTCTACTCCCAGAGAACACCTACAGAATTCTCCTCTAACCCCCTTTGCACTCAACTTCCTGTGTTGATACCACTCACCTAGCTAATTCCCTAGCTTGACTTCATCATTAATTACCAGGTGAAGCCAGGTAGCATAATTGGCCTAAGAGGCCCATAGTAACCCTTTCAGGGTACGTCTATTCTGCAATTAGACACATATGGCTGACCCATACCAACTGACTTGGATTCTCAGGGCTCAGGCTAACAGGTTATTTATTTGTGGTGTAGCTGTTCAGGCCCAGGCTTCAGCCCAAGTTCTGGGACCCTCCCACTCTGCAGGTTCCTACAGCCCAGCTCCCAGCCTGATCCCAAATGTCTACACTGCAATTAAACAGCCCGTTAGGCTGAGCCCTGCAAACCTGAGTCAGCTGGCATGGGCCAGCATTTTCAATTGTAGTGTAGACATACCTTGCACAGAGGTGCATGTCCCATCACAATGCCATTATTTCTGAACATTTGTTTATATTTTTAAAGTAAATTACACTTATGTTCAAGTCCTCTCATTAGAGAGACAAGATGGCTGAAGTAATATCTTTTATTGGCTCAAATTCTGTTTGTGAGAGAGACAAGCTTTCAAGAGTCTTCAAGAGAGATGAGTCTTCTCATCTCATTTTTTGTTGGAGTTGTTGTTTCCACAATATGCTAGCAGAAAAGTTTACTGGCAAGAATATTTGTGAATTCTGGTGGACAGCTAATTTTGAAATCATAATGACAACTGTTTGCACTGGAAATCTGATTTTGAGATTTACACTCATCCAGAGTTAGACTAATCTGAGAACAGAAAATTTGCATGTGTTTTTTGTAGCCAATAAGTATCTTGATTTTTGAACTGTAGATACTGAATATTTGAACTAGTACTTTCAGAACAGTTTATAAACAGTACATAGTCTTACATAGATTTAATGAACATATTTCTGAACATTTTGATCTCTTTTTATATATATAGATGTACAAAATAATTAATATAGGCCAAATTCTGTCCCTCTTTACCCCAAAGCTACTCCATTCACTCCAATGCATGGACGTCACTCAGAGCAAAATGTAGCCTTCTGCTAAAATTTGTATAATAAATATACTTATTCATCTAATATGGGGTACTACAGATGTAGTCTATAAAAATTACATTATCATTTCAATTTAAGCATGTCTAGAGTTTTTAAAATTTCATTTTCTCTTTGATGTGCAGCAACCTCTTTCTAATGAACAAGTTACAAAGGGCTGTCATCTGACATATTTCTGGGAGACCATTTGTTTTACAGTATATTCACAAGGGAGTGAAGAAGGTGTAAGCTTTTAGTGTTATGTTGATCTTTGTTTTCATTATTATTTAATTTTTATAAAAGGAGGTAAAAGAAAAGGAAAGTGTTCATCTTTTCCCATCTTTCAGCACTATCCAAAGAGAGAAATTATTTTTGAAAAGCAATTATGTGCAAATAAAAAGACGTGAAAATTTCTGATAACAGCATGCAGAGTGCACAGTATTTGTTGTGAGACTCTTATAATCTAATTCATATAAAAAACAGGTGTCAAAAATTGATTACATACTATTTTGATTGATTAATCATTTGAATAATGCCATTGTTGAACTATAATCTGACAGTTTACAGTTGCTTCCACTAAAAATGTTTCTCCTATTCATATTATAAAATATTTTAAATTGTAGCATTAATCTTAAGGGAAATGTAAATATTCCTTCTATATTTTATGAAACAGATGAAGACATTGGAGTAGATTAGTCATGGAGATGCTATTTTTATTTTGTGAAATTTTAATGGTAAATGGCATTCCTATTTGTTATATATTTATTCCTGAACTTAAAATATGATTCTAGTGATAATTGCCCAGTGGCTGTGCTGTATGTGCAGAAAACTGGCACCCATGGAGATAATTTTGACAGACTAATTTTTCTGTATTTAAACATTTGAGATTTGTCACATGTAGAATAACCAAGGGATTTATGCCCTAATTCAGCAAAGCACTCAAGTATGTGCTTAACTTTTATCATGTATTGAAGTCTCATTGAACTCAATGGGATTTATGCATGTGCTTAAGTGCTTTGCTTAATTGGGATCTGTTCCCAATGCTCTTGACTATAAATGTGCTTGAGTGCTATGTTGAATCAGGGCCTAAACACTAGTTTGTTCTACATTTGCCTTCAGAACTGGGTTCCCCTGAGACAAGGGGGCCAAGGCCTCCTTATGGAGGCAGGGCCGGCTCTAGGTTTTCTGCCACCCCAAGCAAAAAAAAAAAAAGCCTCTCCATTCTTTGGCGGCAGGTCCTTCACTCCTTCTCTTCCTCTTCGGTGGTAGCTCAAAGAGGAAGAGAGAGATTGAGGGACCCGCTGCCGAATTCCCGCCAAAGACCCAGGCGGGCTGCCCCAATACTGGACAGAGTGCTGCCCCTTTGTATTGGCTGCCCCAAGCACCTGCTTCCTTAGCTGGTGCCTGGAGCCGGCCCCTGTGTGGAGGCTCTGTAACTTCACACTGTCTCTTGTTTTCTTCCCTCCCACTCCTCAGTCCTTTCAACAGATGTCCTCAACTCTCATACTTAATGGGAGTACTTCAGTATGGAAAAGGAAAACACAATAGTTATTAGAGCATCACATTAAAATTATTCCTGTCCCTTTTACCTGTCCCTCAAATTGTATGTTTAGCTTTTAAAGTAGTTTAAGTGAGTAAAGGCAGCGGGGTGGAGGGGGAAGAGGGAATTTCTAGAAATTAAAGCTTATTTTATGCAAAGTAAGCCTTGTTTTAAGTGGTTTAACTTTATGAAAGGAAATACTTTAGAAAAAATAGACCATGTTCCTGGCTTTTATATTTCTTTACAAGTCTCTCTCAACTCATCTATTTGTCTTTCAAAGTTTAATTTTCATACTAAGATGGTGAAAAACAGAGAGTTGTAGTATGGCAGCCTCTTGTTTTATAGGTTCAAGATATGAGAATGTGAGCATTTATGGTAGACTCCACATTAGCTTCAGAAGGTATGGAAATTGTTATATGAAACAACAATGAACTAGTGATGGTCAACTAGGCTGTTTACTGGATTTGTATTATTATATTCATATTAAGGATGCCCTACACTCAGTGCTCCCCCCACTCCATTCCCAAGAGAATATCAGCCCTTCCCCATGTGAACCTTTACCCAATTAACCTGGTTTTGTCATTTACTCAGAGGTGACAGGATGGCAATCTATATTTTTACTAATGTGCTAATCCCTGAGGTTTTTGTGTGGCTAGCTGGTTTGTTCATCAAAAATCCAGGAGCCAGGTATTCAGCAGGTGTAAACTGTTACCGTTCTATAGAAATAAACTACCTTACTCTGAAAATTAAACTAGGAAAGAAAGACCATTGAAGTCAATGGAGCTATTTACAATTTACACCAACTGAAGATCTGCCTCCTGGTAACAACAGGTCCAGGAGCCTGTCCAACAGCTCATTCTACCTGGCTTACAGGTGGACAAAGAAATGTTCCTCCCTTCTTAATTGACCCTTTAGCATACTGGGAGTGAGAAAGCCCAGGGCACACTGAGCCTAACAAGAATCAGTTTCTGGCATCAGGAGATTTCCATAAGCCCAACATTAGGGCACCTCACTTCTCCTAACTTCCTAACATGGTTTACAAGAAGCACCAACCAGGCATAATTCTGTCTGGGCAAATGAAATATTTGTGAGCTGAATATTGCTTTCTTTGCTTTATAAACTCAGCACACCTATATACATTTCTCTTATCCCTAGAATGTGCTAAATTGTCAACAGTATAAGCTAGTTTAGCTCTAATAATGGTTGGAAGTAGACAGGAAATCCTTAATATTAACAATACTATAGCTACTGCTAGAGAGCTCAGCTAAGTATTGTGATTTATTGTGCTGTTTATCTTTTATTTGCATGCTTGATGGGAATTTTATACTATAGCGTAAATAATAATAATTTGGTATGGCACCTTTAAATATCACCAACATTTTCCTGGAAAAAACATTGTCCAATAAATTATACTATATTTTAGTTTGCATTATATCTTTATGCAAAAATCAGAGCCATTTAATAAACCTTCTTAAATTGCTTATGAATCATTCTAGCTAGACTAATCAGGGTCTTTCTATGGTGAGCACTGAAAAAAAGTAACGTGAAAAATGTATTGAAATGTATCCAAAATTTTACAACCACAAAGATTTATGAAATATTAATATACACTTCTCCATATCGATTGAAGATTGAGTGTCACCTCCCACATCCTTACAGTTGCACAGCTACAACATTCAGCTTCGCTCAGTGGTTCTTTCACCTTAACTGTATAACTTATACTTTCACCTTAACTCTTGATCTGCCAAGATAGGAAGCAGCATATACAAATATTTGATCTAACATAATGGAATGCTTTTGTTACCACAATAAATAATGTAAGGTATATGCATGCTTGTAATGTAAAGAACATTCTTGTCTTATTTCTGCGGTTGAAGAATACTGTATGCCCCGATGTCATTCTCCAAATCAAGAATAGAAAATTAGTAAGATATCTGCATAGAGCTAGAAATGCTCCTTGTTCTAGAAAAAATATATGATTGCTTTAAAAAGTTTGCCATACTCATCAGTTTTAAGAACCTTAGGGTTTATTTATTGGCAATGAAGAAACACAGTAAATGTTTAAGTGCTATGTAGGGTTTATTAAATCTGACTTAAGAAAGTTATTTATACTTCTTTTATGTGGTTTGTTCATATACATTCTCTCTCTCTCTCATTCCTTTAGAGTTAGATAAAACAATTATTTTTTTTTCATTAGGTGGCTTGGTGACAGTGCCTTTTGCTATGACACTGAAGACCTGGCTTCAGAACTGCTCTCAAGTCAATCATCTTCTATTGGTGGAAGAGGGAGAAAATATAGGGAGGGGAACCAGAGAGTTTGTGGTGCAAAGATGTGCTACATAAATAGCTGGCCACCTTAGAATATTAAGAGTCCAGTCCAGCAGATCTCAGGCACAATTCTAATTGACTTCAACAATGAGTGTTGAAGTGAGTCACTCAAATTTATCTGGTATTTGGTTTCAACTATATTAGATACTGAAAGATCTGCTTTGCCTAACTGGGATATAATGTATTACCCAATATTGGATAGAACATTAAACCTGCTCATGCATTTGCTGGCTTACTGAAGGTTTATTAGAGCATATCTTCTCTATTAATCCTATTACTATGTACTGCAGTTCTTCTTTAGCTAAAGTGATAGAGGCCTGTGTGTTTGAAAATGAAGACTTCCATGTGCCACGAGTGTAGGACATAGATGAAAAATATGGCATATCTGTATTTTCTCGTTCCAGCTGTACTGGCTATGGAGGGAAGAGACACGTAGTCTGTTGTTGAAAGTCTAAATAATGGAGAAGGCAGTGTTCCTTACTGAAGTCTCCTGGAAAGGATGACAATCTGTTCCTGACCACCTAAGTGAAGTGTGGGAGAGGCTAACTAGCTCCAAAAATATCAGAAGGCCTAGACACTAGCCATCTTCCATCATCCAAACACATAAACAGTAAAGTTGATAGAATGGGGTGTGGAGATATCTGCAGATAGAGGTTTGGGTTCAACAAACCTGAGCCCCCATGGGGAAGTAGCCATAAAATCATAAAAAATGTGGAACTGGAAGGGACATCGGTAGGTCATCTAGTCCAGTCCCCTGCACTGAGGCAGGACTTAGTCATCATCCTCACAACTCTCTAAGCCAACCTGGATGATGATGGGTCTCTGCTGACCCAAGCAAATGGAGCGGCGAGGTTCTGTTTGTGAACGAAATGCCTCAGGTGCCACATAGGCCTAGATAACATCCACAGTGTCTATCAAAGGGGATAATTGTCTCATTAAGTCAAATGGTTTATTTTAGAGACAGAATATGAAAATATCACCAACTGTGTTGATCAGATGTCTGAAATGTGTCACGGTAGAGACAATTTTTAAAAAAACAAATAACTGGAATTTTTAAAGTCTTCACCCAAGGACCAAAGATCTTCCCTCCTTTAGACCTATTCATGCAAAGGGACAATGAATTTTCTTATGAACATTCAGTGATTCATGTCTTCTTTATTACTTTTTTTAAAAAACAGTTACAATTTCTCAGTGCTCATAAGAGTGCATAGAACAACTACCACACAGCACTGAATTGATAAGTACCGTCAGTATCTTCTGAATCCAGTAGAGATAAACAGTAAAACGTATTTGACCTCACTAGGGACAACTGAATTATTTTCAATAATTACCTTCTATTTAACATGTCCACTGGCATTCAATAAAATAACTTAACTTTGAGTTTTTAATGAGGGAGTCAGAAGCATTAATACATTTCCAACCAAGCAAATCAACCAATCTATGTAATCTACGGAACTGTTGATGCATTTCTCATCTTTTTCTTAGCATGGTATCTAGATACGCTGCGCATAAATTAGGAAATTGCTGGTCAGTGTCAGCACAGCTCACTCCACGGTCACTGAGCCAATGCAAAGTCGAACATTTTTTATGCAATCAAATCACAGTTGCTACTGGTTTTATTCATTAGTTGGAATCTTTTAAATGTGAAAATACAGTAAAATATGTGTTATCTGACACTTTACCAACTGGAAAACTCTATAAACTTGCATTTCTGATCTTCATTGAAAATCCAGTTTATAGTCTGGTTGGTGCAGGGCTGGCAGACTCTCTACCTGGCTCTGTGTGGCTCCCTGGAAGTGGTGACATGTTCCTGCTGCTCCTAGGCAGAGGAATGGCCATGAGAGGTTCAGAGTGGAGGGGGAGGTGTGGTGCGTGGGCTCTGGGATGTAGTTTGGGTGGGGGAGAGGGGGTTGAGGCATGGGAGGGGGTGCAGAGTGCTGGAAATGGGCAACACCCACAAGCAGCAACATGTCCCTGCTGCTGTGAGGGTGGCATCTGCAGGCAGAGGCAGGGCTCGGCATCTCTGCATGCTACTGATGCCCACAGGTGCCACCTCCACAGCTCCATTGGCTGTGGTTCCCTGTCAATGGGTGCTACGGAGCCAGCACTTGGGGCAGGGCAGGCGCAGCAGGCAGAGCCACCTAGCTGCACCTCCACCTAGAAGCAGCAGGGACATGTCACCGCTTATGGGGAGCTGCCGAATCCGGCACCCTGCACCTCCTCCCATGCCCCAACCCTCTGCCTCAAGCCCCTCCTGCACCCAAACTCCATCCCAGAATCTGCGCTCCATACCCCCTCCCGCACCTAAACCCCCAGCCCTGAGCCCTGTCCCACCCCCAAACTCTCTCCCTCTTAGTTAACTGGATTTTTTTACTTACTGGAACCCACCATTCCCCCAACATGCTGGATAATAAAGCTTTTACTGTAGTTTGGCATCTGTTTAGCCATTTGTATGCAAATATTTAAGCTAAACTTACTGACTGAGCACATACCTTAGTACATAGTCATTGCTCTCAAAATTTGCTATCACAGTAATCCTGTGACCAAACACACTACTTCATTTTCTTCTGATTTTTGATGTTTATATTTAAATAATTATAGCCTACTTTTGGAGCAAAAACATTTTTTTTAAATCTGGGTTAAAAAAAAAGTCCTTGGCCATTTTGCAAAACAAAAGGACACCCCCTGAATTCAGGCATCAGATATTCCCCTCAAACGCAAGAATTCAAGTGTTAACATAAAAACGTAAGAACAGCCATACTAGGTCAGACCAAAGGTCTGTCTAGCCCATTATCATATCTTCCGACAGTGGCCAATGCCAGGTGCCCCAGAGGGAATGAAAAGAACTGGTAATCATCAAGTGATCCATTCCCTGTCGCTCATTCCTAGCTTCTGGCAAACAGAGCCTAGGGACACCATTCCTGCCCACCCTGGCTAATAGCCATTGATGGACCTATCCTCCATGAATTTATCTAGTTCTTTTTTGAACGCCGTTATAGTCTTGGCCTTCACAAAATCATCTGGCAAGGAGTTCCACAAGTTAACTGTGTGTTGTGTGAAAAATACTTTCTTTTGTTTATTTTAAACCTGCTGCCTATTAATTTCATTTGGTGAACCCTAGTTCTTGTGTTATGAGGAGGAGTAAATAACACTTCCTTATTTACTTTCTCCATACCAGTCATGATTTTATAGACCTCAATCATATCCCCCCTTAGTCATCTCTTTTCCAAGCTGAAAAGTCCCAGTTTTATTAATCTCTCCTTAAATGGCAGCCGTTTCATACGCCTAATCATTTTTGTTGCTCTTCTCTGAACCTTTTCCAATTCCTATATATATATATATATATATATATATTTGAGATGGGGCAATCCCATCTGCATGCAGTATTCAAGATGTAGCTGTACCATGAATTGATATAGAAGCAATATGATATTTTCTGACATTTTCTATGCCTTTCTTAATGATTTCCAAGATTCTGTTTGCTTTTTTGACTGCTGCTGCAAATTGAGTGGCTGTTTTCAGAGAACTATACACAATGATTCCAAGATCTCTTTCTTGAGTTGTAACAGCTAATTTGGGATCATAATCCCATTAGCCCATCAAAGTTTGAAACAAATCTATAATTCTCATCAATTCACCCAATTTAGTATTAGTTCCCTTCCCTTTGTCAATTATATCTTATAAGAATACTCTCTTTTTAATTATATAAGCCACTATGGAGTAATAAAAAGTTTAAAAAACAAACAAAACCAGTATTAGTTCTAAAATGCATACATTATTGAAAATATTATGCTAAACACTAAAAACATGTTTTGTGGTTCCATGCTATACAAGGTATTTACCAGGTTTATATTTAATCTTTAGTCCTTGTTAACGGTTTTGAATAAAGGTAGATTTTATATTAGTATGTAAGAAATCAAGATGATGTATGTATACATTTGCAGCACTATTGAAATGATAATCCTCCCAATTGCTCCTTTCCTTAATAGTAATGGCACTTCAAGCTGTACCCTTCCATCTTCTTTCAGTACTTCCCTAATCTTTCAAGTAAACATTTAATGGTAAGTGTCAGGCTCCAGAAAATATCATTCAAGCAGTAACATTTGAATTTGCTGTTAATTCCTTAAATAGTGTCTCCACTTCCTGCTTGGCTTGCACTCCTCTCTTAGCGGCAAGTGTTGTAATTACTGGGCTATGAAAGGCATCTGTAGAGCTTGCTGGCCAAATCACATTTCCTTCTTTCTGTGTATTAGATGATGTTCATTATTGACTCTGCATCTTTTTATAGGTGTGATAATGAAATTCATTGGAAACTGCCCTGTTGTTGCAGCAAGCTGAACTTGGCAGAAAATCTGCAACATACCGTCCGCTCTCAAAACCCAAAAGATAATTTAGAAGCAAAAGGAGTATTTCCAGTTATATCCCTATATGAAAGTTAATATTTTACTGGTCTAAATGGTTACTGACATGTTTTTACATAGGAGTTCAGACACTGATACTATCAGAAGAACGCAAAAATTACACTATTTTAACACATGTATATTTTTGTGGTCTGATTTTTTCATAACACTTTTTTCACTCAATCTTTGTCTCCTGACCATCCCCCATTTTTCCCACTCAGCATGATGGATGTGACTTGTGTACTGATTACTTTATAAAGCATCCATTCTATGGGCAGAAAGATTTTAATGACAAGAAAAAAATGACTTTAACTTGACAAGAATCATGTTAAACTTTAAAAAAAATGTAAAGATTCTATCAAATTGCTACAGATATCTTTTGAAATGCCCTTGGGGATAATTTACATTCCAATCCCTACATTTCTTTGTGAATTAGAATCAAATTCTCTAATCTTTTAGGTAAATAAAACTATGATTTTCTTCAGCAAAACCACATCTACATTTTTCTAGGAAAGGAAGGTTCTTTATTTTTAGCTTTCTGGTAAATTGCTATTGAAATTGCAATCTCCTGTGTATCATCTAGCTACCTTATCTCTCACACACATCTTGAATCTTTCAAATAAGACCTGTACTGTGATGACTGCAGCCAGTGTTTCATTTCACTGATAGTCTGATTACACTGTCTAGTTGCATAAATCATTTTTAAACATCAAGTTCAGTCCCACATTTTAGGAAGCACCTATGAGTGTTCTTGGGCAAACTATACCTGCTTTATTTTAGCAAACATTAATTTTTATGAAAGTCATATTTCAAACTACTTTATAAAAGCTGGAGATTTGACTAACTGCATCATTTACAGTTTTGTTAACACTGAATGTCAGAGCGCTCACATGGCATATTCAGTCAAGCCCACCTGATAATGACATTGCTGAGGTGTTATTTACACATCTAAGTATATATTGTATGTGTATGTGGGATAAGAAGGTCACAGTTAAGGAATTATGCTCTTAAAATCTATTATTGGGGTTTTTATTACACAACAATTTATATATGTACTTAGCCCCTAGAACCATTCCCCCAGGATGCTGTACAATTAGAATTATTGGCGCTTGATGTGAGAGAACAAGATGAAATAAGTGACATTTTTTAATTTGATGCAGAAATTCATTCACCTTCAGCCTTAGCCTTATAAAAGTATTAGAAAAAATCTGACATTGAGACTCTTCACAACTACTTATCTCATCTGTGTTATCAGAAGTTACAGGTGAGCATAGGTATAAAGAAACAGCATGACACTTCTGACCCATATAACCTTGCAGTGATAGAGCACAACTTGAAAGAAAAAGGCAACTTTTTAAAATAAGAAATGCTTTATGAAACCAGCAAAAGTTTAAGAGCTCCTTTAAGAAAGTTTGAATGGACAACCATGAAAAGAGGGATCTTTATTTTCCCCTTTTAATTAGCTTATTAAAGCAACCACCATTTAAAATCCACATGAAATTAGAAAAAAAATTGAAATTATCCCATTTTAATTATATGGGAAAGCCAAATTACTATCAGTCTGCATAATAATGTTGAAGATGGATTGTAGATGGAGATAAAGTTTGCATGCTTGAATATAATTTTCTTAGCTCATTGTGAAGTTAGTTACATCAAAAATAATGTGCAGAAAGTTGCTTGCAAGATTTAACAAGAATGAACAACACTACCCATTTTAGCACCTTAAACCAATAGGAAAAAACTATTTGTTCTTGTAGAACCTTGGTTGTTATAACAGAATTATTCATAACATCACATTATAAATCACCTTGGGGCATGGGTGACATATAAAGGTTCTAGATAAGTTTATTATAGTTGGTATTCAGACTCTCTGGTATGTTGCCATTTTAACCAATAAAAATATTTCAGATATATTATTTGTCCTGTTTTAATGTTAATGATATTCCTTGCATTCAAATTAATGCTTCAATACTGCAATAAATCTCACAGCATTTTTTTAATTGTAGGTACATGTTAGGGCTAAGATGAACTTGCTCACGAACAGTACATGAAAATTTAATTAAAGGACTATTAAATTATTCATGATCAATGAATTGGTCAGGAACTCTGCAGAAAAGTTCAAGTACATTTATCATATTGTTACATTCATGAACTTATTCACAGTTAATGAATAAGAATTCATAAAAATTCCTAGATACTTTTTAAAGGTTCATGTACCTTTATGTATATAAAATATCTCATTGAATGTTCACAGTCTCTAATGAACTAGTTTATGAACTTTAAAGAATGTCCCTGAACATGGTAAAATGAACAATTTATAAACACCTTACTATGGAGCTCATCAGACATCAGAAACTGCTAATAGACAAAAAACCAGTCCAGGAAATAAATGCAGACTAGAAAGGCACATAAAAAGAAAGAGAATTGATCATGAGAGCATTTAAAGTATTCCAACACTAACTAGAGTAAAAATTTCAAATTGACTAAGCAAAATACATATGTATTTGCATAGAATTTTTCCATAAATAGTTGTATGAGCAGCTAAAAAGATCAAATGTTTTGTACATTTAGGGACAAAACATTTACTTCACTATAAATAACATACAAGATAGTAAACATCTATACACATCCCCTATCATTGTAAATAATTTAGATGGTATCAAAATGAAGATATCCATGCCCTTCATGGCTAAATGCCAAGATACATACACCATGGACAACATTAATATTTACATTGAGTTGATGCTAAATGGGTTCCAAACATTTGCCAGAGCTTGTATGGATAAATTAGTTATTTTCATTAGCTCCTGAAATGTGCAGGGATTATGTTGCAAGTGCAGATACAATCCACTATTGGTCTAACCAGACATTACCAGAGGTTTGTAAAGGGATTCAGTAACACTGTTATTTCCATAATGGACCTTACAAAGAAAAAGCCTGCTTTGTTCAGAACTGATTTTGATGAATCATTTCTGTTATACACTGATACTTCTAATGTTGGGTTAGAAGCTGTAATAATATAAGACGAAGAATGGGAAGTTCCTAGGATGCATTCAGCAGTGTCTGGGACACCCCTTTTTGCATCAATTTTGCATTGGAAGTTTGATGATGTATGACTGAACATGACCATTGTGACATTGCAGTATATATGGTTTTATAAAAATATACTAATGAGTGAATATAATGTAACTGGAATATGCTTCATGCAAAAGGTCTCTTGTAAGGTATCATTACAAAGCTTATAATCTACTGAGTGTGATCATCCTATTTGTATAAATGTACCACTCTTGTATCTGAAACTAGAAATATGAAATCTAACTCTGAGGGCCTATTGTAATTATGCAGTGTGGGCCATTAATGGTGGTTTGGAATCTTGATGACTCCCATTAACCAGGACAATTGTCTGCAGATGGGTGTGTTTTACTTGTAAGTCTTCCTGTATAGCAAGTGGGCAATGAAGTCTTGCAGTGACATGTGATCATGTCATCTGAACTGGAATCCATCTTTAACCTGGTGTCTTTTCATTGAGAAGGTGGAGGTGGGAACCCAGAGAGGGACAAAGGATTCCCCCCTTATGCACAAGATATATAAAGGGCTGGAACAGAACAAAAGGGTGAGAGCCGTCATGAAGAATCCCCTAGCTACCTTCTGCGCTGGAACAAGAGCTGTACCAGGGGAAAAAATTGTGCCCAGGCCTGGAAGGTGTCCAGTCTGATGAAAAAAACTTACTGAAGCATCTTTAAGGGTGTGATTATTTGTATTCAGTTTGTTTAGACATAGATTTGTGCATTTAATTTTATTTTGCTTGGTAACTTACTTTGTTCCGTCTGTTACTACTTGGAACCACATAAATCCTACTTTCTGTATTTAATAAAATCACTTTTTACTTATTAATTAACCCAGAGTATGTATTAATACCTGGGGGAGCAAACAACTGTGCATATCTCTCCATCAGTGTTATAGAGGGCGAACAATTTATGAGTTTACCCTGTATATGCTTTATACAGGGTAAAACGGATTTATTTGGGTTTAGACCCCCTTGGGAGTTGGGCATCTGAGTGTTAAAGACAGGAACACGTCTGTTAGCTGTTTTCAGGTAAACCTGCAGCTTTGGGGCATGTAATTCAGATCCTGGGTCTTGTTGGAACAGACAGGTGTGTCTGGTTCAGCAAGAAAGGGGGCTGGAGTCCTGAGCTAGCAGGGAAAGCAGGGGTAGAAATAGTCTGGGCACAAAGTGGCAGCTTCCAGGGAGGTTCTGTAATCCAACCCGTCACAACAATTTATACAATTGATATTGCCACTGTTATACAATTGCAACACATTTTGTACAAACTCTGTCAGATGTGGTGTCAATGGAAAAGTTATTTGCTAAGGATGATTACAATGTGTATCTGTGGCCATGGATTTGTATCCTATGCATGTGATTGTATTCCTGGGTAACACCCACCAGATAAAATTTATGTTGAGGCCAGACAGCTACATGTTGATGGCCCATCAAAGGCACTTAGCTTTCACAATAGGCCAAGGAAGAAACACAGTCCACCTAGATAGCCCTTCCTGCTGATGCTTCAGGCTCCAAGAGGCCAATGGCTATTCTCTGTGAGTCATCAAGCCATAAAAGGACATATGATATGCTATTGTGACCCTAGATTTCATCTTGTGACCCTAGATTTCATCTTGTGCCAGTAACTTTCCACAAATCGGGCTGAGAGCTTTGTTTGAGACAGTACATTTCCAGGCACGTGTCCAAGGATATAAAAGACCCCAGAGTTGTCTCTATTTTGCGTCTTTCCTGCTCTGATTTTCTGGACTGTGGATTTACAGCTAAAAGGAGTATATTGAACTATGGACTAAGGACCTTCCAATCTTTCAGAAGTTACCAAAGACTTTATAAATCAGCAGTTATGCCATCACTGCCACACACCTGATATAAGGACTTTGCAATTATTTTTATGTGTATGATCTATTAACCATTATTAACTCCCTTATTCTTTCTTTTATTATTAAACCTTTAGCTTTTGGTTACTAAAGGATTGGCACCAGCATTATTGGATAAAATCTGGGTTATATATTGACCTGGCTAAGTGGCTGATCCCTTGGGCTCGATGAGCCCTATATTTGATTAAATTAGTTTTCAATAACCATTCGTCAGAGTCCAGTGTCTGAGTGGTGAAACAAGGTCTGAAATGCCTAAGGAGACTGCATTTTTTACTTCTTGTTAACCAATGTGGCGAAACAGAAATTTATTTTTGTTACTGGCTTGGTATAATCTAATGACAGAATAACCTCCAGTTTGGGGTGAGTCTGCCCTATTTCTCAGCAGTTTGTCCTGCATTCGGTATTCTCAATTGTGACCCACTGAGGCACAGTGACACCAATGTATTTATGAAATTAATTGCTATATGAAATATGATATGGCAAACTGTTTAAATCTATTTTGTTTGGTTTCAGTTTTGCTTTTCCAGCTTAAAAGCATTTGTTGAGGTTCTATGGGGAACACATTGTTTCAGAATATCTTTGTAATATAGTATATGTGACATTCTATCTAGTAGTATAGTCTGAAACATATATTCCCCCCTAAAGTAATGGTAAGTGCCTTGTGTCTTCCATACCAAAATGGCAGGCATAACAAATATAATAAAATGTAGTCACATTAATTAATTGTCAGTAGTGCTCTTTCCTAGTCCCTGCAACTTTCTTTGCATTCAGATGCAACCTTTCAGTTCCCTTTAATTATCCCAACTACCTCCATTTTCCCCTAAGCACAGCTTGAAAACACCTGGGAATTGTCATAAGTCAAAATATTCAGAGTCCAAATTCAAAAGTTTTGATGCTTATTCAAACTAATCAAACCATTTCAGTATGAAATAAATGGGCTGCACATTTAATAAGAACAAGCTTCTTATTTCTATCCAGAAATACATCCAGAGCAACTTCCCTCTGTTTTTTAATATACTCACTTCTAGATCCAGCCAAATGTCAGAATATTTCAGTCTGTCATAAAAGGTTTAGTTCTTCTTTGAATGATTGTCCATGTGTATTCCACTCTTGGCACATATTTACCCCAGGATCTTGAGTTCAGAATCTTTTGGCTAGCAGCATCTCTTGGGGCCAGATATGTGCCCTAAATTCTGTTCCTGTACTCAAATCCTCATCATCAACTGACAGGGCTAGGATACAGCATTGCATCTCTAAAGAGCATAAATACAGCTCACCATCTGAGGGACCTAGTAAGAAAAGAGGCATAGATTGACTCACGATCTCATCTAAGTGAAGCGCAAGACCTGAGATGGATCTCTCTGGCTCCCCTCGCCTCCCCCCACCCCCCGCAACAAATCCTCCAGTCTCTATGCTATGGTACCAGCTAAAGAACAGTTTCATGCTGTATCTGGTCCTGACTGAAGTTTTAGTTTCAGGGCTCTCGGAACTGGTACCAACTCTCTCTGTACTGATGTTGCTGGAACCATTTACACCAATGTCAATAGTTTCTAATGAATTACTCATGGTACAACTTTCTCAGAGCTAAGATTCATGATTCTGCAGGGCTGCCTGGGGAAGGGGGGGGGCAAGTGGGGCAGTCTGGGTCTTCGGCGGCATTTCGGCAGCGGGGGTCCCTTCAGTGCTGCTGAAGACACGGAGCAACTGAAGGGCCCCCCCGCCGCCAAAATGCCACCGAAGACCCGGACCACCGCTGGGTGTGTACAAGCGCCGCAGCTCCTCCACTTTGCCCCAGGCCCCCTGAATCCTATGAGCGGCCCTGTGATTCTGAATGATCTAGCAGGATCAGGTCAGAGCTCATTTGGCCAGAGCTCAAGCAGCTTCTTCAGCTTCTTTCAGAAATGTTCCCACCTCCAAATTATGTAGAGCAGCCATCTGGGGGCTGCTACATTTACAAAACACTATTTCCTGTTCTGATGAAGGAAATGATGGATGGTTGGTCCACCCCATTCTTTATGTCCTTAAGTGGGGAGGCGAAAGGACATTCAGGAGAGCACTAGTGTGGCCCTAACGAATGCCACTGGCCAAAAAATTCTCATCTCAAGTACATGGGGCACATGAACACCAAGAGTAGACTATGTATATGGACAACACATTTCAAAAAAACATAATTACTGTAGAGTATGTAACAGTTTTTTTCTAATTTTCTAAAAATTGCTTAATGTTCTGGAAAGGAAAGAAGGTACCTAGTTCACCCATTCCTTCATGACAACCCTGGAATAGTGTAACACATTTTTCAGACTACGCTGATATTCCTGCACAAAATAGACAGATCAACACTGTAGTAAATGTCTGCGTAATTTTCAGAGGTGCTGAGCTCCAACTGTAGTCAATGAGAGATGCGGATGCTTAGCATCTTTGAAAATCAAGCCTTCAAATACTATGACAGAGTTACTCTGCTGTCTGGGTCTCTGTGCGGCACATTTACAGCCAGTTCCCAAAGGATGTGGGGTCTCTCTCAAATGGAGATCGAGAAAGTTTAGGGTAGAAGTGTGCTTCCTGCCTGAGAGAGAAGGCAAAAAAAAAGTGGTTTTGCATCAGCAAAGGAAAGACGGCTCTGTACCATCTTTCCATGATAAAATACAAATTCTTTTCACTGATCTTGTACTCATGTTATCATTACAGGGATAGTGCCTGCTTATGCTAATCTACCAATAAGAAGACCACAAGGTCACGCAAACATAGATACCAAATCTTAAAAAGATAACACTTGCAGTACATAGTATTTTTCATCAATAGATCTCAAACCTTTTTCAAAGTGGGGGACAAGCATCATCATCTCTGGCCTTGTCTACAGTACAAGACTATTTCGAATCTACTTAAGTCGAATTTGTGGATTCGACCTTATGAAGTCGAATTTGTGTATCCACAGTAAATACACTAATTCGAATTTCTGAGTCCACAGTAACGGGGCTGGCGTCGACTTTGGAAGCGGTGCACTGTGGGAAGCTATCCCACAGTTCCCGCAGTCCCCGCTGCCCATTGGAATGCTGGGTAGAGCTCCCAATGCCTCCTGGGGGAAAAATGTGTCGAGGGTGCTTTTGGGTAACTGTTGTCATTGAACCGTCAATCACGCCCTCCCTCCCTGAAAGCTCCGGCGGGAAATCTGTTCGCGCCCTTCTCTGGTCGGTTACAGCGCGGACGCCACAGCACTGCGAGCATGGAGCCCGCTGCGATCATCGCTGCACTTATGGCCGTTGTCAACTCCTCGCACCTTATCGTCCACCTCTTCCACAGTCAGCTGCTGAGAAATCGGGCGAGGAGGCTCCGGCAGCGCGGTGAGGACAGGAATTCACAGAGTGGCGCAGACCTCTCACAAAGCAGGGTACGCCGCGCCATGGAGATCATGGTGGCAATGGGTCAAGTTCATGGTGTGGAACGGCGATTCTGGGCCCGGGAAACAAGCACGGACTGGTGGGACCGCATAGTGCTGCAGGTCTGGGATGAATCACAGTGGCTGCGAAACTTCAGGATGCGTAAGGGCACTTTCCTTGAACTCTGTGACTTGCTGGCCCCTGCCCTGAAGCGCCAGGACACACGGATGCGAGCAGCCCTGAGTGTGCAGAAGCGAGTGGCCATAGCCCTCTGGAAACTTGCAACGCCAGACAGCTACCGGTCAGTAGCGAACCACTTTGGCGTGGGCAAATCTACTGTGGGGGTTGTTGTGATTGAAGTAGCCCACGCAATCGTTGAGCAACTTCTCTCAAAGGTAGTGACTCTCGGAAACGTCCAGGACATCACAGATGGCTTCGCCGTGATGGGATTCCCAAACTGCGGTGGGGCTATAGATGGGACTCACATCCCTATCCTAGCACCAGCCCACCAGGCCAGCGAGTACATTAACCGAAAGGGCTACTTTTCAATGGTGCTGCAAGCACTGGTAGACCATAGGGGACGTTTTACCAACATCTTCGTTGGGTGGGCGGGCAAGGTTCATGACGCGCGTGTGTTCAGGAACTCTGGTCTGTTTAAACGCCTCCAGGCATGTACTTTCTTCCCGGACCACAAAATAACGGTTGGGGATGTGCAGATGCCTACAGTGATCCTCGGGGACCCAGCCTACCCGCTAATGCCCTGGCTCATGAAGCCCTATACAGGCACCTTGGACAGAGAGAAGGAACTCTTCAACTACCGGCTGAGCAAGTGCAGAATGGTGGTGGAGTGTGCTTTCGGATGTCTCAAGGGGAGATGGCGGAGCTTACTGACTCGCTCGGACATCAGCGAAAAGAATATCCCCGTAGTTATTGCTGCTTGCTGTGTGCTCCACAATCTCTGTGAGAGCAAGGGCGAGACCTTTTTGTCCGGATGGGAGGTTGAGGCAAATCGCCTGGCTGCAGTTTACGCTCAGCCAGACACCCGTGCCGAGAGAATATCCCAGCGGGAAGCGCTGTGTATCCGGGAGGCTTTGAAAGCAAGTTTCCTCGGAGAGCAGGGTAACCTATGACTCTCCACTTGCTTTCAAGAGAAACTGACCCTGGGCCTGTGTCTGTATGTGTCGATTTCGATCTGCGGTTACATACCCCGTTCTCCAAGTTTCCCCCACTTCCAAAGCACGTTTTAAAGCAAATTAATTGTTACACTCATTATTAATAAATCTTTGTTTTACTTTGCATTTCTGTTCAGGTGTTGAAACATGGACGCATACTGTGCTGGGCACGGTGTGCACTGATGTACAGACCGCTTGTTCCATAGAGGAATGACATCCTCCTGCTCCTACATAGGTCTCTGGGGTGGGGGATGGTTGCAAGTGGTTGTGCATGAAGGGGAGGGATTGCAGGAAGGGGTGGGTTTGCAGGAAGGGGCGAGTGGTGCCTTCTTTGGATAGGGGTTTAGATGACGGCAGTGGGCTGCGGGTTTGGGCGTAGGAAGGGGTGAGGGGTGTGGGGGAAGGGTGAGTATCTGTCCGTGGATGAGGGCTCTTGTTGGGGCTCAGGGCAGTGGAGAGGCTCGTTGCTACGGTGGAAGTGCATGGTAAGGGCAGCGTGCCTTAACATTAAGGGGGTGGCAGGCGCTAGGACCCTGGACAAGCATACACATCACAGAATGACCCGGGGCAGCATACACCACACAGAGTGACCCTGGTGACTACTGACTGCAGTGTGTGTGTGCCCTGCAGTTGATCATGGCCCCAAGTCTGTACCCTGGTAATGTAGGCTATACCGTGCAATTATAAATCCCCTCCCCCGCCATACACAAAAAAATCCTCTGACACGAAAGACGTGACCGAAACAGTGAATAACAGCAAACAGCTTTTAATAATCTAATACACAGTGGGGGGATGAAACTTGGATTTGGGACTGGGTGAGCCTGTAAGGGAAGCACTTCTACAAATTTATAGCGTGAGAGGTGTGTGGTACATTAGCGCTATGCAGTGGTGCAGTGACAGTTCTCACGGCCCCTACCGCCCCTCCGTCTTGTACTTTTGGGTGAGGGGGGGGCAGGACTTCTTGGCGGGGGAGGGCGGTTGCAGATACACTGCAGGGGGGCTCTGTCCTCCTGCCTGCGGTCCTGCAGAACATCCACAAGGCGCCGGAGCATGTCCGTTTGCTCCCTCATTAGCCCAAGCAGCGTTTGAGTCGCCTGCTGGTCTTCCTGCCGCCACCTGTCCTCCCGTTTGAAGTGTGTGCGATGCTGTTGACATAGGGTCTCCCTCCACTGTCTCTGCTCTGCCGCCTCGGCTCTGGAGCAGGCCATCAGTTCCGCAAACATCTCGTCCCTAGTCTTTTTCTTTCGCCGCCTAATCTGCGCCAGCCTTTGCGAGGGGGATGCCGGGGCAGTCCGGGAAAGAGTCGAAGCTGTGTGATGGGAAAAGTAACTGATTTCCTTGAACAGATACATGTTTGCGAACAGTGAACACAGTCTAGTCAGTTTCTCTGAACAAGACCATACAGGGCAACAAGTCTCACGAGATCTCAGGACAAGTTCGAGATTTCGGAATACGCTCTCATTGGCTGCGGCATTGCACAGGAGAGTGGACAAGTGGGGAGAGACAGCTGAATCCGTCTAGCAGACAGTCCTGGTAAGCCTTACAGTACATTCTGCTTATCAGTTAATGGATAGCTGTGCCCTCCCGCTAAAGGCAATCTGGAAATCATATACTCTGACCCTTTTCCAGCCACTCCCGCCAGTGCACGGGAAAGATCAATGTATGCTTTTCCTATGTGGCCTACAACACGTGGCTGTTAAGCGAGGGTCATTGTTATGCAAAGTAAAAGTCAACCATTCACAACAGTAACAATACACTAATTGCCCTAATTAGATGCAGCATTTCATGAATGAGATCACCCTGATGCGGGTCCCTCGGAGTCACAAAGAGCGGATGCTAAGGGAAGCCCTGCAGAGACCAGGACCATATGCGGCCATGCTTGTGGAGGCGATGATTCCCATCTACATAAGGATGTCCTGGCGCGGAAGAGTGTGCTTCCACGGAGCACCCAACAAAGCACCTCTCCCCAGGAACCTCCTGCGGAGGCTTTTCGAGGACCTGAATGAGACCTTTCTTGAATTGTCCCTGGAGGATTATTGTTCAATCCCTATATGTGTGGACCTACTTTTCATATAGTTTTTCATTGAAAATTTTATATATAGTATTTCTATTTTTTTATACCTGTTTTATAAAAAATAAATGTTTACATGTTTATAGCACTTACCGCCTGATCCTTCCCCTGATTCAGAGTCCGGGTTAACGGCCGGGGAGGGTTGGTAGGGGATCTCTGTGAGGGTGATGAAGAGATCCTGGCTGTCAGGGAAAGCGGTATTGTGTTCGCTGTCGCCTGCGCCGTCCTCCACAGACCCTTCCTCATCTTCCCCATCGGCGAACATCGAGGAGGAACTGTCCTGGTTCACTATGCCATCCACTGAGTCCACGGTCACTGGTGGGGCAGTGGTGGCAGACCCACCTAGAATGGCATGCAGTGCCTCGTAGAAGCGGCATGTCTGGGGCAGGGCTCCGGAGCGTCCGTTTGCCGCTCTGACTTTTTGGTAGCCTTGTCTCAGGTCCTTGATTTTCACGCGGCACTGCATTGCATCCCGGCTGTATCCTTTCTCTATCATTGCTTTGGAGACCTTCTCGAAGGTCTTTGCATTCCGCTTGCTGGAGCGCAGCTCCGAGAGCACAGACTCCTCGCCCCACACACCGATCAGATCCAGGACTTCCAGGTCAGTCCATGCTGGGGACCTCTTTCTATTCTTGGATTGCCCGGACTCCTCTGCTGGAGAGCTCTGCATCGTTGCAGGTGCTGCGGAGCTCGCCCCGATGTCCAGCCAGGACGTCAGATTCAAAGTGCCCAGACAGGAAAAGGAATTCAAATTTTCCCGGGTCATTTCCTGTGTGGCTGGTCAGAGAATCCAAGCTCCGACTGCTGTCCAGAGCGTCAACAGAGTGGTGCACTGTGGGATAGCTCCCGGAGCTACTAAGTTCGATTTGCATCCACACCTAGCCTAATTCGAGCTAGCCATGTCGAATTTAGCGCTACTCCACCTGTCGGGGTGGAGTACCAAATTCGAACTAAAGAGCCCTCTAGTTCGAATTAAATGGCTTCCTGGTGTGGACAGTTGAGCGGTTAGTTCGAATTAACGCTGCTAAATTCGAATTAAAGTCCTAGTGTAGACCAGGCCTCTGTTTTACAGATGGAGAAAGTGAAGGCACAGAGTGGTTAAGTGACCTGCCAAAAGTTACTCATTGAGCCAATGAAAAACATGGGAACAACCAGGGGTGAAATCTTAGCTCCACTGAAGTCAATGACAAAACTCCCACTGACTCCCATAGGGCCAGGAATTGTACCCCAGTTTCCTAATTGCCAGTGGGACTTCTTATACGGCTCAGTACAAGAAAAAAAAATATCACAGGATTACAGGAAATCACATACAGAAAATATCAAGAATACACCCATCTGTCTAAGCCTTTACATATTTATGCCTTGTCTGAATGGGCATAAAGGGGAAGTCTAGGCTGAAGAGCAGTCAGTTCACATACCTTTAAATATGCTAGCCTGAATCTCAGCAAAGTTTTCACTCACATTAACTCTCCTGGCATAGTTAAGGCAACTGAAAAAATAAACACATCCATTTTGCCTATCAAAACATGGTCAAGTAATCTTAAGAGCTTGTTTCCACCCACATATGCATTTCACAAGACAAACTAACTAATACAAATGCCACTCACAAGAGTGGAAAAATTAAAGACTTTGGAGTTTCATGACCTTTTGTGACTAGACAGAATAACATTTTATTTAATCTGTCCTCCTCCAGCCCAGAAAGCCATTTTACCAGTTCTGTGGCAGTCTGAGTTCTGAACTGAATATCTTATCCTAAACCATTCATTAAATGTATCTGATTATGCTCTTCTTTATCACCTGAGTTACAAACGTATGTGCTTTGCTTGTTATTTTGCAAGTGTGGCTAGTCAGCTCTGTTTCTAGAGTTCCTTGCTGAACTATTATATGGCCCTAGACAAATAAATAATAGCTTTGACATCAGAGACCAATTTATATCTGAGCTCCTGCAAAGTCTTGTTTAATGTTCCTGAGTTCAGATGGATCACAATAGCACACAATGGCTAATGCCTCAGAGAATCACACATTAGTTACAATAGCTGAGCCCCGTCTGTTTCTGCACTACTTTACTAGCCTAAATTGACCACAGATCGCCACTGCCCAACACACGATTAAAATTTGTGGTCACTCAGTGTCAGGTAGCTCAGGTATTAGTGCCTATTATGGAAACTATGAAAAACAATAAAATGAAATAGTCGAGCAAGCAAATCTTTATAAAAATAGCCCTTTTCACTTTAAGGTCACTGTAATAATGCTTTTTAAACTTCAGAGCTGCTTCATTTCCATAGTTCTGTTCCCTTATTCTACTCTGCTTCAAAGCCTGCCTTTGCTGCTAACATAGTTACCACTAGATGAAGTGAATCAGGCATAGCTTTTACTCCATATGCTTTAATTAAAATTTCTTGACCTTAACTCCCCATTTTCTTTCCCTTTTTCAATTCTCCTTTTCTTCTCCCTTTCAGTATGTACACTTCAATCTCTGTGCCTTAACTAGTGCATGTCCTCATTTCTGATATACCTATCTTCTGATGTGATGATTCTTGAGGCTGGACCCCAGGGTCCTGAATGGCACGGAGTATGAAGACATAGCACACCAAATCAAGCTCACTTGCTGCTTTTTTGTTAAGAAATTGATGTGTCTTCTGTTTCTTTCTTCTCCATCTTTTTAAACTCCTCTTAAATACTGTACTGTGGCGTCCATGAAAACTACTAATATCCTAGAGATAGCAATGCCCACAGGTTTGGCCATGCCCTCCTTGTGTATATTAACATACTGAATGGCATAGCCCTCAGACACTGGCAGGGCCGCCCAGAGGATTCAGGCCTAGGGCAAAGCAATTTCGGGTGCCCTTTCCATAAAAAAAAGTTGCAAAACTACAGAATATTATATTTTCGTGGGGGCCCCTGTGGGGCCTGGGGCAAATTGCCCCATTTGCTCCCTCCTCTGGGCGGCCCTGGACACTGGTAACAAGGAATGTAATTGCTCATATACCGGAATCACTGGAGACAGACAGCGTGGCTGGCTACATGAGTCAAAATGGGGAGGATCAGGAAGAATATTTTTTAATATTAATTAGGCCCAAACAAAAACCCTGGGCCAGAGGAATTCTGAGAGTAAGAGAGGGTAGAGCTGGATCCATATTTTGCAACTCTTTAACTTAGGGTGCCTATCTCTACTTTTAATATATGTTGTAGATATAGGTATTCCAACAACCTGTAATTATAAGAGATTTGTTGTTTCACTGCCATTCTTACAGCTGGTTGAAAACTGTAATATTTTTGAATTTCAGAAACTTCAAAAATAAACAGGAACATTTTGAACAAATATTCACAATGTCCTTCTCCCCCAACACACACAATATTTTAACCAGTTGTAGAGCCAGTCAAAATTTTTCATGACATTTCAAAAAAATAGGCACATATTTCAAAAGACTATTTCCCCAAGACTTTCTGTTCTCATTAATTTCTTCTGGAGGAAAAGGTTTTATTTTTTCTTCATCAAGCTGAGTTTTACTATATTTTATTTGATAAGATATGCTCTTTTCATAGTTAATACACCTCATTTTGTATCTAAAAGTAATTTACCTAAAGAAGTAAGATTTGAAAATAGGAAGTTCATGAAGTTGGTAAATAGAATAAAATAATAATAATAATAATAAAACATCCCGTACAAAATGGTAAGATAACAAAATACTGTGTCACTATCATATCCTTTCATTATTAATGAGAACATTTGAGAGAATATGGTAGACTAATAATAAAACTATTACTATTAATTGAGATTAAAAACAATGTTAATAAAGCTAAAATTATTTGATATCAAACCATTCCAAAGTGTAAAAACATCTTCCAGGAAAAAGCAACTGCTTTAATCTTTTCCTTTGCATCTCCTTTGGAAGTTCTATTTGTTTGTTTATTTTAAGTAAAGATATGTTTCTCTGTCCATAATCATTGACTAAAGCTTTAAACCTTTCTCTAACAGACTTTAAAAAAAAAGCTGTCTGTAATAGCTTTTTCATCTGATTACAGACAACAGGTAGATATTTTATCGTTTTAATTAGTTAACTGAATTATGTAGTTGAAGAGTCACCAATGTGTCCTGAGAAACTTAAAAAAACAAACAAACAAACAAAAACCCCACATGTTTATAAAACCATTTTTAAAATAACAAGGATATATAAACAAATAACTTCATCTATGGAAGAGCACAATTCTGCTTCACAGTCAGAAATAAAGCAACTCAAAAAAGCTTTGCAGAAAAACATCTTTGGGGAGGGTAATGTTGATTCTTTAGGTGAATGCTGAGATCTTTAGATAGTGTGTTGTGTGAAGGGGATGTAATTGATTTCCCTTGAGGAGCAGCAAGAGAGGTCTATAAGCCTAGTTATCAGGTTACAAGTCTGATGGTGATTATGGTTACACCTGTGTTATGAATCTGAAATAATAGTGTGTACTAATTGTTTCAAGATCTTAAGATGACTCAGAATGAGCTGAGTACTTGTGGAGTTAGTAAAGTGCAGCTGATCTTCTTTCACTCTACCCAATTTGTTATCTGGGCAGCAGTGGCTCCAGGCACCAGTGTTCCAAGAGTGTGCCTGGGGCAGCAAGCTGTGGGGGGCGCCCTGCCGGTCGCTGTGAGGGCGGGAGTCAGGCTGCCTTCAGCAGAGTGCCTGCGGGAGGGCTGCCGGTCCGGCGGATTTGGCGGCAATTCGTCGGTGGGTACTGCAGGGAAGTACTGCAGGCATGCTGCCAAAGGCAGCAAAAAAGCTAGAGTCACCCCTGCATCTGAGTGCTCCCTGAATCAATGTGCACACCCTCTCTCTCTCTCTCTCTCTCTCTCTCACACACACACACACCTATATACATTTAGGGCAACAGGGCATAGAAATCTGCCAGTGATATGTGCCTGACAGGCATAGACAGACCCCCATTATATTTATTATATGGCATTTATCCTTAGAAGCCACCAGAAGAGAGAACTGGCCACTTTAAACACCCCAAAATTCAGAGTCTTTAAACGTGTGTGTGTGGGGGGGGAGGGATGGGAGCTCCCAGGGCAGCTGTGCGTGAACAGGATGAAGAGTTTCTAGTAAAAGGTTAATTTTTTTCCTGATACAGCCAAAATAACCACCCAACAAAATATCTAGCAGCAGTCCCTCAATCAACAAATTCATAACACTATAAAACCTCTCCTAGTATTTCATCAACAACCTTCCCCAACATGAAAATAGGAGTCCAGTTCTTTTTCAAGACTCTGAGCCTAACTAAGCTCAGCTTCAATTGGTCACCTTGGACAAAATAAAATCAAGTATTCGAACAAGAACCAACATTTGTGTAACAAATCATAACAAATGATAATTTCTTTAATATTTCACTATTTCTGAACTTAGCAACTGCCTCCTGCATGAGTGGACATCAAACTATTTCAGATTTTGTCATGTAAGATGACTTTGTAGGCCAAATAAAGGGAATATATGGCCATCCAACATCTTAACAGATGAAAGGAAACACAACAAAGTCAGTCAGTCAATGGTACTTGACTGTAAAGTGGGAGAAGAGCCCGATGTGCAAGAGGCAAACGTTATCATAATGGCTACGAGTCCCCTCACCAGGTGGAAGTTGAAGCATGCTCTGCTTTCTGGCTCATCTGCAGGCCTCAGCCTGGGCTCTCTGATGGCTCTCCACAATGACTGCACCAGCCTTGACCTGGCTTCTCCAGACTGAGTGACTGTGGGCAGAGTTCTCCCAGCTGTCAGTGGGATGCTGAAGTCCTTGAGACCTTGCTTGACCTTGTTGCTGTATCTGAGCTTTGGCCTTTCTCTGCATCGTGGGTGGTTCTTAAGTTGGCCATAGAGCACAGCCTTTGGCAGGCGATCTTGAGACATACACTCCACATGTCCTAGCCACCAAAGCCTGTGACCATCAAGCATAGTCTGCATAGACTGTAGGCCAGTTTTCTCATTGTTAGTCATCGTTGGTCCCAAGTGACTCCAGGGATTTTTCTAAGGCAGCAAAGGTGGAAGCTATTCAATCTCTGCTCCTGCTTGGAGTACATGACCTAGCTTTCATAACTGTAAAATAGGGTACTGAGGACACAAGCCTGATAAACAGACCCCTTTGTGTTCACGGTTAGCAACTTGTTGTTCTAGACACGGGACAGAAGCGTTGCTGATTCTCACATCAAGTTCCCGATCAAGGCTAAGAGAGCTGGTTAGAGTTGAGCCAAGATAGCAGAAGTGATCCATGTTGTCCAGAGCTTCATTATTGATGTAGATTTTAGGTAAAATGTTGGTGCCCTGTGACATGACAACTGTTTTCTTGATACTGATTACCATGCTGAACTTGATACATGCAAGAGAGAACTTATTCATCATGACCTGCAGTCCATCAGATAATTTAAAGATGAATGCAGCATCATCTGTGAAGAGCAGATCCTGAATAGTGAGCTGGGTGACATGCCTTCTGCTCTGGAATTGTTTGATGTTGAACAAGCTGCCGTCCATCTTTGATTCAATTAGTCCACCAGATTGATCATTTCCAAAAGCGTACTTAAGAAGAATAGAGAAGAAGATGCCAAAGCTGGTAGGTGCTAAGGCACAGCCTTACTTCATGCCAGTATCAATGATAAACTCAGACGATGTATCATTTTCATACTGAATATTTGCCTTCATTCCCTCATGGAACTCCTTAAACAGGGTGAGCATTTTTTGCAGACAGACAATTTTTGACAGGATCTTGTATATGCCATTGGTTAGCATATGCCATGGTTAGCATATGCTAACCATGTTGAAGGCATTTTGCAGGTCAACAAATGCTACATAGAGAGGTACCTGTTGTTCATGGCTTTTTTTTTTTTTTTGCAACAAGTGCATTGTGAAGTACACGTCAGTCATGGCGCGTCCATATATGAACCCACATTGACTCTCAGGGTAAACTCTCTCAGTGAGGACTTGGAGTCTTTTCAGCAGGACCCTTTTAAGCACCTTGCCAAGCATGGGGAGCGGAGTTATCCCTCAGTAGTTGTTGGAGTCTGCTCTGTCCCCTTTATATTTGTATAAAGTAATTATATTTGCATCTTTTAGATCCTGGGGTTTGTAGTTTTCTTCTCAGCGGGCACAGAGATGTCACTAGCAAGCTTTCTCCCTTCTCCCTTTAGGAGCTCCAGAGGTATCTGATTGTTCCTGGGAAAGCAGCAGGCAACAATCTCTTTGATAGCATTCTCTGCATCTTCAAATGTCAGTATTTGTTCCAGCTCCTGCATCATTGGAAGCTGGGGAATGGCAGCTAAGGCAGTATCACAGATAATGGCATCTTTTGAGTAGAGTTCTTTGTAATGTTCATTTGATCGGTCAATCAGGATGGTACCATCTTTTGCTTTCACATTTGCAGTCTTTTTACAAATTGGACCAAGTGCGTCTTTGATTCCACCACAGGTACCACAAATAGCCCCTCTTTCAAAGCAGATCTGAATCTTTTTGCACAGGTCTTGCCAATACTTCTGGGCATGTTCTCTGGTGACTTTCTGGACTGCCGCCTTAGCCTCTTTGAATTTAAGAGTTCTGGACTCAGCTGGTTTTTGAAGTAAAGTTGGGTGAGCTTGCTTTTTCTTTTCTATGAGTGGAAGAAGCAGATGTTCAGAGGCTGTGAATCAGTCAGGTTGTTTTTCCTTTGTTGTTCCAAAGACATCTTTGGCAGTAGCCAATGTCTTATTCTTGAAATTTTCCCACAAGGTGTCAGAATCAGATGAATCATTTTTCAGAAACAAGCTCAAGTGCACATTGAAACTTTGCACAAGTGTTAGAGTCCTTCAGGCTAGTGATGTTGATGTGAGGTTTGCCTTTGGGTTTTGCATGATGGATCTTTTTAGGGTGTATCTGGAGCTTGACTCGGACAAAGGCCTGGTCAGTGTCACAATCAGCACTGTGCATTGATTGAGCATTCAGTACTTCACAAATGTATCTGCAACAGATCAGGATGAGGTCAAGTTGATGCCAAGGTCCTGAGTGGGGGTGCCCCATGTGATCTTCTTGCTGCTGCTTCCCCCAATTAGGACTAATTGCATTGAGGTTATTGACATTACACCAGTGTAAAGCTAGTGTACGTGACAGGAAATATGGGCTTGTGTCTTATCTCAAGCTATCATCTAATCACCCCTCTTTTGTTTTGGATGCGATTCTCTGATGGCACATTTCAGCGGCAAGACTTCAACAGCTGGAAACTACCAAATTAGAAGATTCAGAAAAAGAGGATATTTGAGATGAATAATAATCACATCCATCACAGTCATATTTTCTTCTTGTTTATTTAGTATACACCTGTGGTTTGTTGGCAGTGCATCTGCTTGCAGTATGAGCGACTCAAAGCTGGCCCACCTCCCCTTCTGTGATCTTTAAATAGCTTATGCATATTCTTTTAATTATATAGGTAGAAACTGTTTACTTCAGCACGCAAGTTAAAACTCATTCTGTACAAAGGGCCAGATAACACTTTTAATTATGATTTCTGGGGAAGGGCTATGTTGATGTGCTACCCTCGGTCCACTGCAGACCTCCCACAGATGATAAGGCGGGGGATAGAGTGTTGTAAGAAGACTGACAGTAGAATATGGTCCTTTAATAGTAACTAAGGGCTTGTCTGGATGAACAGTTAGTGTGTGGCAAGCTGGGTGAAATCTACAATGTGTGCTGGGGACTAGTTGCTTGTGTGGACCCTGCTACGGCACACTAACTGTTCCCTTGGGAACTTTAATCTACACAGCTTTGAAACAGGAGTACATCAATTAACACTAGGGAACTTTTAGTGCATGGTAGTGGGGTCCACAGGGACATTTAGTGTGTGGTACAGTGCGCTCTGGATTTTCACCCAGTTTGCTGTTCTCTAACTGCTCATCTAGAAAATCCCTAAGGAACAGATTTTTAAAAGGTATGTAGGCACCTAGAAATCAAGAGAGATGCTTTTGAAAATCCCATTAGGCACCTTTAGGTACCTATATACATTTAAAAATCTGGCCCTCAATGGACAGATTGGAAAGACATCAATGGAAAGATTCCTATTAACTTCACTGGGCTTTGGATCAGGAACTCATTGAAGTCAAGTAGACTACTCACATGAGTGAAGTTAAACAAATGCATAAGCATGGATGCCAGCTCTCATGGTTTTATCATGAATCTCCCATATTCGGTGTTTCTCTTAACGTGTCAGCTCACAGGTTCACATGATTGTAAAAACTGATCCCTCAAATGTGGAACAAAGTTTGAAAATGTGATCTGAGCATACCATAAAGGGCCTAAAATTAGGAGGCAATTATGAAGCACCCAACATTTATTTTTTTTTAAATCACGTCTTATGTCAATTTCAGGATATTTTGGAGTGGATTCATGGTTTTTAAATGCTTGAGGTTGTCAATACTGCATAAGTGTTTGTAGTGTTGGGGCCTAATTTTTCAGCTAGTGAAGTTAGTGTTGCATCCAGCATCACTCCCTAGGGTGGAAAATGATGCAGGATACTTTTAGGACCATCTGTATTTCTACCCTTTGTTTATTTGTGGATGCATTTACATAGACAATAAAAATAATAGTGTTATTGCATTAGCTGTACAATTCTGCCCTACATTATTTGAAAATCTGTCCATCAAAGTACCATTATCAGTTTTTACAGTGAACATCCCATTGGACTGGGGGCAGCTCACACATCTCAGACTTATCTAATATAGTTCTACATCATTTCATATTCAGAAGGTTAGCTTCCCAACAGTAAGTACTAGAAACTTAAATTCCATGAAATGAAATTGTACATGGTGCAGGATATGAATCTGCTTAGGGGACCAAATAATCATAGCAAATAAGCCGGTATCTGACAGTCCTCAGATATAAATATAATGGCATAAATGTCAATTATTTTGAAAGTACTAGAGCAACTATTCTAGTAAATACAGAAACAAAGTTATACTTCTCACAATTCAGGGCTATTGTACCTTATTTGCTTCCTCAGAAGATATAAACAGCCTAATCAGCCACAGTTATGTTACCACACAGCTCTTTCAAAGCAAACACTTTTATTCTTAAGGTAAAAGCATTGCAAATAAAACATTACAAATAATAAACAAGCCTATCCATGTTAATAAATTTAGCAGAGATCACCCCAACTCCAACAAGGGCTCTGGCAAGTGAACAATCCTTCAAATGCCACCAACAGGCTTTTCTGTTGACAAGTTCATAACAGCTTTAGCTCAGAACAAGCACACTCATGAATCTGTGAGTCACTCTTTTATCCAGTTTGGATAAAAAAATCATGTTGTGTAACAGGTGATCAGCAGACAGTGGGGTTCTCCTCAGTGGGAAGCTCCAAAAGGTGGGAGTGGAAGTGAGAAGTAGCCTACCCCTTCTCCCAAGTATTTCCTGGAAATGACATTTAACTTTGTTTGCCTAGCACATTGTTTCAAAGAGCCCTTTGAAGCTCATAACACTTCCCAAAGTTTACATTAGCCAGGTCTCTTCCACAGGGACATCACATATAATTTCACAATAATACATACACATTTGCATTTTTAATACAATAAACTCTTAAGATACGGAAACTTAATTCAGAAAGGTTTGTTCAGGATATTGCAGGAACTTGCCAAATCTGTCACTTTACTAGGGTAAGTAAAGGAGAACATGGCATACATTTAGGTCACAATCCCTTTCAGAATTTTTGACTCAGTCATATTTTTTCCACATTAAATTATATAAGCTGCTTGATAGCCTATCGCTCCAATTTTTGTTAAGCCCTTTATTCCTCATTTGACGAAAATTTTATTTCACATGTTAATACTCCTTTTTTCCTCCAAAATATTGATGTTAATGTAAACACCAAATACCCAGCTGTACAGCATTCTAAAGTTTCTCTCCTATGTTTAGTACACATACAGGTGTGCACATGTGCACACACATCAAGAATTCAGCATTGACAGTGATAACTAGGTGCTATCTATGTAACTGACATCAAGCAAATACATTTTCTCCAAAGTAGAGATCATATATTCTTTTCCACTACAGTGACCAAACCTTCTTCTCCATTAGGGCTGATAGTAGAGGCATTTCACTCAGGAAATCAATGTGCAAGAGGATTCCAAATTACTACAGTTAACAGAGAGGTTAAATGAAGAGGTGGGTGAAGATATTTAAGAAGTGACCAGTGATGTTGTGTGCCCAATTTGAGATGCCTGAAAGAGGGCTGATTTTTAGAAGGTGGACACTTAAGACATCTCAAGTTGGGTACCCAAAAGAGTGAAGCAACCAAAAATGACAAAGTCACTTTTAAAAATCTTGGTCATAAGACTTACATCATGTTCTAAAAGTGGCCATGTGTATAGCCATACAACTTTCTTTATCATTAGTGCGAGCTGCACAGTTACATACATATGCACTGCTCTGAATACTGCTAGGTTTCCCAACTTGAGCACAAACCCAGTCCAATTCCATTTTGTTGGATTCTTGGGTCTCTGCTGTGCATCTTGAGTAATTTCAAAAAGCAGTTTTGCAAAACTCTGCTTATAGCATGGAAGATGGTTGCCATAGTTATTTCAGTGGATGCTAAGTTGCTTACACAGTTCCCCTTTTCAAATCTCATTCTATGATATATCAGCTAAATATGAATTGCCATAGTATGTTTTTTTCTGTATTATAAAATTACTGTTGTTCCAATCTCGCCTTCATTTCTGTTACCATAGAAAAAGAATATTCTGACAGTAAATCAGTTCTCATCAGGATTAGTCTTTCCTTGTAACATTACTATTCCTATGCCTTATGCTGCATCTTTCTCTAAACATACTAAAGGAAAACTGGTTGTTTATGTAGGGCATAATTTTAGGATTTAAAAAATGAACATTTTTTCAAAGCTAAATTCTTCAACTATTAAAATTTTCCCTTCCAGGTCAAGGTAAAAAAAATTAAATAGCAATGAGAAAGTGGGGCTGCTACCATCTCTGTTTTACCTGTGTTATAGTTAAATAGAACATTTCAGAGTTCTAGGGATATCATAACTGCAACTTTCATAAGCACTAAAAATTCAGTTAAAAATGTAGTGGGTCAAAGTTGCGCTGCAAGTATTTGTGTTGAATGTGAATTTGTGGGGGGTTTACTGGCTTTTTAATGCCTCTGGGAGAAAAAGCAGACTTGCAATAAAAACAAGCTAACATCACTCTCTCATGTCTGAGTGCACTGTTCCTTGATCACAGAAGAAAATAATTTTAAGGGAATGACAGTTCTGATTGTAATAGTTACAGGAGAATTTACTGCAGGTGTAATCATTCTCTGCAAAATACTGCAATGTTGCCTGATGAAAGAACTGCTGCTGCCACAGATTTAAATTGGCACTGTAAACAGGTACATTTCTCCCTCTTACACAAGTCTCAGCTTCTAGCTAAATGAATGGTTCTCACCTATTTGCTTTTTAGTTACTGCTCATAAGCTTTACGTTATTATCATTTGGAAGGGTCCCTGGAATGAATGCTTTTTCAAACCTCTCAATAGTTTAACATCAGGTATTTTTCAAATAATCTAATAAAAGTATTGAGCCAGATGCTCAGCTGGTATATACAGCATAATTCCCAACTTCCATAGACTTGGATGGAGCTACACCAACTTACATCAAACTGAGGATCTGGACTATTATTATTTATATTTCAGAAGCACACTAAAGCCCCAAATCAGAATCAACATGCCATTGTTGATATTTCATACATGTAAATAGGATCCTGTCTCAAAGACCTTACAATCCTGTCTCAAAGACCTTACAATCCTGTCTCAAAGACAGGGCCGGCTCCAGGCACCAGCATTCCAAGCTGGTGCTTGGGGCGGCAATCTGCAAGGGGCGGCAGTCCCTGTTGTTTTGGCCCCAAGCAGCGCGCCAAATTGCCGCCTCGGGCGGTGGGGGGAGTCCGTGTGCCCTTAAGGCGGCTCGCGCATGTCCGCAGTGGCGGCAGTTCAGCAGCAGCTTCTATGTTTAGCTGTCCGCAGCAGCTTCAGCTAAACATAGAAGCTGCTGCCAAATTGCTGCCGCCGCGGAAACGCGCCTGCCGCCCTAAAGGCACACGGACTCTCCCCGCTGTCCGCGGCGGCAATTCGGTGCGCTGCTTGTGGAGGCGAAAACTGTAGAGCCGGCCCTGCTCAAAGAGCTTACAATCTAAAGTGAAGCAAGATGCAACAAGTGTAACCAATTATAGGAGGGAAAGACAAAAGGGTGGACAAATAGTAACCGGAATAAGATAACCTGGTTACATAGACAGATATGTGCTGTAAGTATAAAGATAGGAGCATGGTGGCATGGATCAAGGCATATGTAATGAAGCCCAGCTAGCAACCTTACATATCTGAGATAGTGGAATGTTTTTGAGTAATGCTGTGGAAGGATGTTGTTTGTGATCTGATAGAATGTGCTGTCACCCTTTGTGGGGGCTGAACACCAGCTGCATCATAAGAAGCGACAATACGCTCAGAGATCCAGCTGACAGTCTGTGAGCAGAAACTGTGGACCCCTTGGATCTGTCTGTGATGGAAACAAACAGTCTAGGTGACTTCTGAAATTGCTTGCTCCTATCTAGATGGAAGGCCTGGGCCTGTCTACAGGGGCGGCTCCAGGCCCCAGCACACCAAGCGTGTGCTTGGGGCGGCATGCTGCGGGGGGCGCTCTGCCGGTCGCTGGGAGGGCAGCAGGCAGCTCCGGTGGACCTCCCGCAGCGGTGCCTGCAGAGGGTCCGCTGGTCCCGCGGCTTCGGTGGAGCATCCGCAGGCACGCCTGCGGGAGGTCCACCGGAGCCACGGGACCAGCGGACCCTCCGCAGGCATGTCTGTGGGAGGTCCACCGGAGCCACGGGACCAGCGACTGGCAGAGCGCCCCCCGCAGCGTGCCGCCATGCTTGGGGCGGCGAAATGGCTAGAGCTGCCCTTGCCTGTCTAACATCTAAAGGTATGAAAGGAGGTTTACACATATATGATTTTTGGAAAATAACACCAGCAGATGAACTGACAGGCTAAGATGAAAATCTAGTAGTACCTTAGGTAAGATTTTAGGGTCTGGGTGAAAAACGACCTTGTCCTTGAAGAACACCACAAGAGGATGGTCTGCAACAAGGTCCCATAAAGACTAACAAATTTATTTTAGCATGAGCTTTCGTGAGCTACAGCTTACTTCTTCGGATGCATAGAATGGAACACACAGACAGGAAATATTTATACATACAGAGAACATGAAAAGATGGAAGTATGCATAACAACAGGAAAAGTCTAATCAATTGAGATAATTAAGATGGCCCATAGAAGGTAATTATCTCAATTGATTAGACTTTTCCTGTTGTTATGCATACTTCCACCTTTTCATGTTCTCTGTATGTATAAATATCTCCTGTCTGTGTGTTCCATTCTATGCATCCGAAGAAGTGAGCTGTAGCTCACAAAAGCTCATGCTAAAATAAATTTGTTAGTCTTTAAGGTGCCACAAGTACTCCTGTTCTTTTTACGGATACAGACTAACACGGCTGCTACTCTGAAACAAGATCCCAGTTTCTCTGACTCTACGGCTTGATGTGATATCCATGAAGATGGCCTTTTTAGAAGCGAAGTTAAGTAAATAACTTATCATTGGTTTGAATGGAGGCTTTGAGAGACATCTAAGTCAACGTGGGGTCCCTAACTTGGGGAAGAGGTTGCCAAAAACCTTAATAAATCCTGAAAACTTAGGGTGAACAAATATAGAAAATCCTTCTACCAGAGAATGAAAAGCTGATACTGCAGTCAAATGAACCTTCATCAGGCTAACCGATAACCCCAATATTTTTAGGTCTAACATGTAATCCAGGACAGCAGAGAGCTGGGGGCATTGATACCAATGGTTGAATCTCTCTTCCAGTTCTTCAGGGAAGTAAACTGGGTTGCCTCCTTTCTACTATCCAGTGCCATTGGTTGTACTTCCTCAGAGCAGGTAGATTCTAACCTGGTGAAACACCAAGGAACCATGCCTGAAGCAGAGTGTCCCTAGGTTCGAATGAAGTAAATGACCTGTGTCTTGAGAGAAGTGATCAGGAATTATCAGAAGTCTGATTGCTGAATGGACACACAGGTGAAGTAGGTAAGGATACCAAACTTGTCTTGGACAGGTCACTACTGTAAGAATAACCTGGCCTTGTCCTGTCTGATCATGTTTGTCACTCTCAGTATTTGAGTGTTGGAGGAAACCATAGAATAACCCCTTCATCCAAGAAAGCCATCTCCCAGACAGTGACAGCCTAGACCTCCTCTTGAGCAAAACAGATGATAGTTTGTTTTCCTGGAGGTAGCGAAGAGGTCCATCTCTAGAAGTCCCCAGTTTTGGAATATATTGTGGAGAATTTGAGAGTCCAGTTCCCATCTGTAGTCCTGGGAGAAATGCCTGCTGATGGTATTGACTGTGGTGTTCTGAACCTCAGGAAGGGAGGCTGTTGAAATATGGATCTGATGGGCTATACACCAGTTCCACAGCTGTATTGCTTTGGCACATGGGGCAGAGGTAATCTTGCTCCCCGGATCTGTTAATATAGAACATTCAAGCCACATTGTCTGTCATGATCCTGATGGGTATGCACTCATGACAGGTAGGAAATGAAGGCAAGTATTCCTGACTGCCCTGAGTTCCAACAGATTAATGTTGGGACTTGTTTCCAGAGATGACCGTCTGCCCTGAGCAGTGAGGATGTTAAGATGCATCACTTCCGTGGTTATCATTAGAGTTGGGAGAATGAAAGGAATGTACTGACAATGAGTTGATCTTTTCACCAGCCTAGGAAGTTGTTTACATGAAAAGAGACTGTGAGCTGCTTGTCCAAACTTGTCCAAACTGTCTTTGGTCAGTGAACAGATCATTCTCAGCCAGTTCTGAAAGAATCAGAGGCTTAATCTTGCCTGTTTGGTCACAAAGGTGCCATATGGCCCAGGAGTTGTAGAGTGTTCCTTACTGTGGTTTGTGGACTCCCTTGAATGGTCCTGACTAGATCTGATAAGAGTTAACAGTCTGTCTGTGGGAAGGTATGACCTGTCTGTCAACAGATACCAGTACACTCCTATGAACTGTATTCTCGTACAGGGTCAAAATGGATTTTCTTACATTGAGCTGAAAACCCAATTCCTGGAAAAGAGAGCATGCCATCTGAGTGGATGCTTCATAAGATCGATCCTTGAGCAGCTAGTTGGCAAGATACAGGAAAACTAAAATCACCTCCCAATGAAGGTAATTGGTCACTACCTCTAGGGCTGTTGGGAACATCCTTTGGCCAAGGAAAGGCCAAAGGGAAATACTCTATTGAAAATATTCCTGGCCTATAGTAAATCATAGATATTTCCTGTGAGATGGGTGTTTCATTATATGGAAATAGAAGTCTTGAAAACTGAGGACCGAAAACCAATCTCCTGTCTCTAGTGAAGGGGTTATAGCTGTCAGAGTCACCATCCTGAACTTCTGAGACTTTACAAACTTGTTTAGTAGTCTTTCATCCAAAATCAGTCTTCACCATCCACCCTTCTTTGGCACAAGGAAATACACTGAATAGAACCCCCTTCGTGAGGAGCTGGGACCAGCTCTATAGCTACTAATCAAAGGAGAGAGTCTATTTCTTGTCTCATTAAAAACTAATAGAGGAGTCCTTTAAGAAGGATGGGGAAGGGAGTTGGAAAGGAGGGAGTGATATAAAGTGGACAGTATAGCCCAATATTATGACCTCTGTGACCCACCAGTCTGAAGTGATCTGCCTCCACACATGTTGGAAATGGTGAAATCAGTCTCCAAAAGAGAGAAGGCAGGCAAAAGGTTGCAGCTGTTGAACTAGAAATGTGGTAAGATTTGACTGGCCTTTCAAAAGTGTTGTTTCAATGATGACTGTGTATTCTTCCTTTCAGGGCCGGCTACAGGGGTTTTGCCGTCCCAAGCAGCCAAAAAAAAAAAAGCCGCGATCGCAATCGTGATCTGCGGCAATTCAGCGGGAGGTCCTTCGCTCCGACTGGGAGTGAGGGACCCTCCGCTGAATTGCCACCGAATAGCTGGACATGCCCCCTCTCCGAAGTGGCTGCCCCAAGCACCTGCTTACTAAGCTGGTGCCTGGAGCCAGCCCTGCTTCCTTTGGAACATATGTCTCTTCAGGGGGAAGGGATTGGTCAGTGGATCTGTGAAACCAGAATGGACCAGATGAGATCTCTGGGCAGTTTATGACCTACTTGATCTTCTTTTATTTGTAGGCGTATATATACCCCATTATCTTGAAGTGGCACTGGAATCTTTCAGGGTGTGGGGAGACTTATTTGTGGTTTCTGCAAAAATGCAGCATCCACATTTAAAAGAAATACATGCAAAACAAACCCAGCCTAATGTGGAGTTGTTGTACTTTAGGTGCAATGGGGGTGGGAGTTTCATGGTTGTATAGAAGTGCTAGGATAGTACAATCCTTAGCCTGACTAGAATTGGAACAATTAAAAAACAACAAAAGAATCAAATATCAGATTTCAAAGAGCTAATTAGAACACCACTAGGCTTGCACCTTTATGACAACTAATTATGTTAAGAAGCCCCATAATGACTGACTCACTTTTCTATTAATTACACTATTTTTATAAGTCAAAGAAGTGAGAAACAGCTCTACATCTACCATTTAAGCAATGGTAGGCAAAGAAGAGTACATTTTCAAAGCAGTGTGTGGGAGTTACAACAAAGGTAAGTCTAGCCATGACAGCAGCTTTCACAACTGTTGATGTTGTAGCTCTGTAGTCAACCATAATAATTTCAGTGTGCAATTATTTTACCATCTCTCTTCTGTAGAGATAAGTGTTTTCCCCCTGTCTTTCAACAAGATATAAAAAGAAAATATATGCACTAGTTTCCTCACAAATAATAGCTAATAAATTACTGTAATAAATATATACATGTAATATTGTAAATAAGGGAGCTATTGGCATAATTAAGGTTTTCTTCCTACTCTGCAACCTTGCCATTGAAAAATGGTAAAGTGTGGAATATTTTTATTGAATGGTGTAATAAATACTGAAGGTTTTAAAACTGTAATCTTAACTCTTGCAAATTAGCCAACCCAAAACTACAACTCAAACTACACTGACTCAACTCTGCTGTGTTCTTTTGCCTCTCAGATTGGTCACCCTTTTAGAGCTTGTGTAAAATACATTATTTGTACTGTTAACAATTCTGTTTATCTTCAATTAAGAAGTTAAACTAAAAACCATTCTCCCAAACAATATAAAACCTAAAAGGCATCTCACCTTGTTACCTTAGTTTTTAATCAATTAAGACTAAATGTGTGATTTTACAAGTAATCCTGGCCAAGGTATTAAATCCGATTACTCCAGTGACAGAGTAGCTTCTGTAGCCCAATATGGCAGAGCTGGCTGTGTAGGGCAATAGAGCAGTGCTGTCTCTTGTAGGCAAGATGGAGAGTGTTAACTGTTTCTTCTTCTAGATGTCTTGGCAACCCATCCATCCAGTAGTTATTCCATCATTCTACATACTGAATTGACCCTCTGCTCTATGGCATTTTATGAACTTTGTAACAGCAGCCACTAGAACCAGTGATAGGTCTAGCAACCTTTTCTCAGACCCAGGTGATGTGACTAGGGCCAGGGAACAAAGATCAGACTTTTCACCATTGACCTTTTACCATAACTTAATTATTGAGCTAATCACTGCCACTAGATCAGTGGCACATTTAGTCTTCCCATTAACTTTGATGACAAGTTGTTTGTTCAGAAATTGCACTGACTATTTGATCTGTTGCTCATTCTAGGCTCTTCTCTATAATGAACTCTGCACTTTTGTTGTTTATTTAAACAGTAGTTACAGGAGATTTTAATATAATGCATTAAGTCTTTTTAATTTGTCATTGCAGTCCAGATTTTTGGAGCTCAAAAGTTTCAAGGTCAGTGATTAAAAGTCACATCAGTCACAGAACACCAAAGTAATGAGATTTACATCAATAAGGGATAAGAAATGCCACATAGGTTCCTTAGTACTCAGATGTGTACTTTCAATATACAAATGTAAAATCCTGCACTCCCACAGTATTCACCTGGAGTCAAAGATTTTTTTTCCTGTACTATTTCAAGTGTATTTAGTGCAGGCTAAAAGTACCAGATTGATGGCACTCATACTGAGAGATTTCATGATTTCAAAGGAATTACTCAGGTGAATAAACACTATTCACATTAACATCTGCAGAACTGGGTCTTCAGAGAGCAAGTACAGAATGGTAAGTGGCAGTGAAAGCTTCCCCAAACCACCCAGAAAATGTCTTAGTCGTCAGCTAGAAGGACTAACTTTAGAGGTTAGAGGGTAGTTCAGTCTTTATGACCATTCACTCTTTGGTCTCAGCTGAGACTAATATTAAAATGTGATATGGATATGAGACTAGTAGGAAATGAAATGAGATCAACAACTCATTTCATACAGGTCACTAAAAGGCATTCAGCAGAAAAGGACTTTTGGTAATGAGCTGGGCTAGATATAAAAAGAAAACCTAAAGTTTAAGGTTTATGTACCATATAAGTCACCTAACCATACTGAAGATCTATACTATGGCTGAAATTATGTTACATGCATGCTAATTAAAAAAACCCAAATCATAATAAGTCACAAATGCTATCTGTGCCTAGATAAAATAGTGGTTGGATTAGATTTGTCATATTTGATAGTCAGTCAGTATAGGATTCTAAGCATCACAGAAGTGAAAGCATAGAGACTTTGTGCATCACACCAGGTGTGTCAGAAACTACCAACATGTGAAAGTTATAATATTCTCCTATGTGACCTGTCCAGGTTTGTTTCATGCACATAAAAAGAAAGGGGGGGCTTGACAGTGGATGAGATTTGTATATCTCTGGAACCAGTTTCTAAGCACAGTGACCACTGCACGCAAAGTTCTAGTTACATTATTAGGAATAAAGTTGATTTCTCTGCATATTTGCAGGAATAATTGTAGATATGCAGCCATTGTTCAGCAGGCTAGGGAGAAATATTTCCACTTGCTAAGATGCATATATGTCCCTACCATTTTCTTCAAAAGTGCAAAATCTAGTCTGTAACTTTCTCTGAAATTGTGAATTGTTATATTCAGCACAGTTCATTCTTTCCTCTATATCATAAGATTTGACTATGAATTTAAAACTTTTGTGTATTCCCAATTGCCATGTTAATTGCTCTGAGAAAAGACTTCTATTTGTATCCAGCAGCTTTAATTAAGACTGACAGGACAGCTAATCATCATTTATTCTTAGTTTGATAGTTTATCGTTTAAGGGTGATACACATGTTTTATTAGTCTGATTTATAGATCATGAAAATTACAAGAAATTCTAATATACAGTATAATAACCCTTAGCCCCAGCATTTCAACTTCATACAATTATTCAGTGATCTACAGGGCAGTTAAGAAAAAGAAATGGGGATTTTCAATTTTGACCATGGTAATCTTTAGATATATATTTTTGCTCTATAATCAAGTAAAAGCTACCTACAAGTAATTCTTTGTCCCTCTTAGCACTACTTCACAAAGCTTCATGGGAGTCTTGCCTGTATGTGAACAGTCTTTTGGCATAACAGTAAGCAATGCTGGTAACTCTAGTATGGCAACCTAAGAATACAGAGATCATTGTTAATTGCTGCTGACCTGATATACCCAGATATAAACACAGGCAATTGTTACAATGTTGTATGCTGCAAGGTCAGTTAAGATTGTTACAATTTGCTTTATAATATCCTATCCAAAGCCAGAACTAACATTTTTCATTCATACAAGCACATCAGAGACATATCCAGATTCAGAAAGTCACCTTTCCCCCCTGCATCCCTCAAATTCTGTGTCAAGAAAAGATCACTTAGACATAAGGATTGGGGCCTAAATATGAGAGATGATTCTGCCCTGGGATTTTTGTAAAAGAGCATGACTTTCAAGGGAAAGCACACAGCTATGTCACAAAGGATAAATTATTGTTATGGGATCTGTTGAAGCTGCTCCTGAGAGGAAAACCAGGACATGTAACATTCTTTAATGTGGCACTTTGGAACAAGTACCAGATCAGTAAATGTAGATCAGGCTTTTCAGTGAAACTGGAACAGGTTTCAGAAAGGGAGTTATAGTCAAGGCCCTTTGATATTGGCTTTTATTTTGTTTCAAATGCCCTGGGAATTTCAATGTTCACTATAAAAGTTTAAAAACTGGTGAAAATCAGTGCAAAAAATTAATTTAATAGTTTGCTGGGTAAATATTGAGGTTAAGACTGGGGGAGAGGAAAACAAGAAGAAAAGCAGCAAATAGAGAAAAGTAAGAGTATTGAAAGCAAAACCAGTTTAATGCTTTGGTTTATGTAATGAACTGTACATTAACAATAGATACACATATGCGTGTGTGTTTGTCTGTGTGTGTGTGTGTGTGTGTGTGTATCTTCAACTACGCTGCCGTACTTTAAAAGACAGCCTCATATTTATACTTACTTTGATTTATAATAGACATCTACCTAATGTACTGGGTTTTCTTAACATAATCAGTATTTTCATATATTTGAGTGGTCCAAAATTCAAGTAAAAAAAATCAGTAAAAAGCAAATAGCTTTTGCGAAAAGTGGGAAATTCAGTAAAAATATCATCAAAACTAAATCCAAGAGCCTTAGTTACAGTTTACAAAAAAGATACCCAAGGCATTATCCCCTTAACATCAGGAGATGAAACTTCTTAACCAGTAGCACATTTCAGGCAACAAAATATAGGATAGGAGAGAGAAAGTCATATATGGACAAAGCTAGAAAGCTCTCTGAGCATTTGCTCCTTTCAAACACTTATAAGGGGGAAAACAAAAAACATTCACACTCACCATTTCTAGCCTTCAAATCATATCCACTGACACCCATCTTCACAACAAGATGAATCCACAGCTCAATTGATAAAGCCAAGAAGTCCAGGGCAGCATACTATCCACTAGACAGAAACATTGGCAGAGAGTCTCCAGAAAGCCACCTAAAATATCACAGCAATAAAGGACAGGAATATGACTCTGCATCAGATGCAGCAGCACTCAATAGATAAAACACCACCACAATGAGATTGCTTCAGTGAAAGGATTACAAGCATGGAGTATTGTACAGACCTCATTTTATGACAGAATACAGCTCCAGGAAAATAAAGTTATGATACTTAAAGGAAAGGAAAGGAAAAACAAAAACATCACAAGAGCAGAAGTATATGGAAAAATGACCACTTTGTTGGGCTGTCACAATGGGGTTGAACTTCTAAACCTCATCTCATTGGAAATATGGCTGCCAGAACTTATGCCTCTTTTGCTCAAGGAAGGTAAAGAAAGAAACACATTACACCCTCTTGGACTGGCTCCTAGGTTGGGGTATTCCCTATGTTATGTACTCATTGGGTTCAACTACCTTCATGAGCATCAGCTACTACCAGCATCCATAAAACACACAATATTAGGGGCAGAAGGTTTTTTGTAAATCCAAGAGTTCTAGTCAGAATGAACTGTCAGAGACTGGTGTTTACAAATGATCTGAAATGCTTTTAAAATAATGCAAGCAAATGTTCATGGTTTAATCCATTAGCAGGGTACAGGGGTAGAGAAAAAAACTTTACAAATACCATTTAAAACAGGTATCTGAAAATCAGAGTGTGTTTTCTGTGTGAATGTTTGAATGCCTGCAAGACTATGTGTGCACATGTAGTGGTGTGCACTACTCTACACTATTAGCACAACTAACATTTCATTGGAAAGGAATAGATAGTTCTATAGAGAAGGAAGGAATTCAGACCCCCTGTTTAACAATAAGGTGAGAGTCATTAGCAGTCATCATCCATGACTTCTTGTGTCATTTGTCCATTTGTTCCTGGACTTAAGATATAAACCTGGACACCAGTTATTACAAATACTGGCTCTGTCTGCCTCTAAATACTAACATGATTGAATCTTCCCATGTTGCATCTACTAAGCAGGTAATTAGAAGTGTTGGCTTCTATAATTAAAACCTACAGACTCTCTGAAGTATTATCTAGTTCAGGGAAATGTACTATTGGGCTCTAGAGAGGATTCCTAGAATCAAGTAATCCTGGAGTAGATAGTGGTTGGTGAAGTCAGCCTCCATTGAATGGTAGAGGAGTTGTGTAAGGAAAACATGGGTAGGGAATCCTTAGAACCTCTGTCCAGGACTAAGAATACAAAAAGACTCCACCACTAAGAAGAAAAAAGACAGAGGAGGAGAGACAGACAGATGAACATGGAGAACAAGGGACAGCAACTATTACTCAAATGATGAAAGGGAAATGATGAATAAAGGAGAACCACGGAGCTGAATCCTCTATGTTTACACAGAGATGTATAGGGCACTGAGGGGACAAATCCCATATATATGCTTTCAGATTCATGACTAACAAAAGATCTTGGTATGGATATAAATCAGCTTGTAGAGAAAGTGAGTAGGATGGTGCAACATGGAAGGCATGGGAGAATCTGAGTAATTTAATTAGCTTTCTAGAAAATCAGAAATTCTTTAACACACTTTTGCTTACATCACCCGCCATCCCTCCTCTTCCATAAATGCCTGCTCTGCAACTTGCAAGATACAGAATATACTTACCAATAGCCTGAAAAGTTTACTGATAAAACGTCAGAATTCAATCATGGCCTTCTCATACAGATGAGTATTAAGATACCGGCAGAGTGGTTTGAATCTAAGGAAAGGTACTTGTTTTCTACAAGGTGATGCTTCACATCTAAAAGAAGGTGAGAATCTTGAATCCTAGGGAAAGCCGTTCTTTTTAATGGGATTGAAAGAGTTGATGGGGTGGAATAACTACAACGACCAGGCTTGGAGATTAGGGCTCATATGCAGTGGCTCAGCTGTTAAAAAGGAAGGACTGCAAGTGTTACTGTATTACAAGGCAAGGCTTACTTGATTAGACAGGACTGAGTGGTACCTCAGTGCTGCATGAAAAAGAAGAGACATGCTGCAAGCAAGCAGATGAACACTCAGCTGTTTCACGGTCACCTGTTGAGGGTCACCATCCTGAAGATGGATCACTAAGGCCAAGCTCTGAAGAAAAGGGTCCACTTCTTAAAATAGTTGGTCAGGTTACTGAAGAGTTCAACCGAGGCCATTTCCAGCTCCTCTTCACTTACAGGTACAAAGCACACACAAGGATGAGAACTGAAAGGATCTCTCATGTTCAGATTTGCAGACTAGTTTCTCACCTAAACTAGAATTGAAAGTTTTAGAAGTCACGCTTTTTATTTACTGAGTTCTGTGAATCTAAAACCTGGGTCTGGATTACTTAGTAACATGGGCACAAGCTAACAGTGTGTGTTTTAAAACAGGCAAATATAAACTCAAATCTAAAAGCAAAGAATGAAGGCCTTACTTACAGAATGAGAAGCTGGGAAGCAGGTTGAAAAACACGTGGAGTCATGGTGGATAATCAGCTGAACATGAGCTCCCAGTGCAATGTTGTGGCCAAAAGGACTAATGCAATCCTTGGGGAATATCAAGTAGGAGTAAAGAGGTTATTTTACCTCTGTATTTGGCAATACTGTGGCTGATACTGGAATACTCTGTCCAGTTCTGGTGCTCACGATTCAAGAAGGATGTTAATAAATTGGAGAGGGTTCAGAGAAGAGAAACAAAAATGACTAAAGGACTGGAAAAGGAGCTCAATCTGTTTAGTTTAACAAACAGAAGGGTAAGGGGAGACTTGATCAGTCTATACATACCTATATGGGTGTAGCAGGTCAATCCAATGGCCAGCTGACCTAGTAATTAGGCAATGGCTTCAGAGCTCATTTCAGTCTGCTTGTCTTGGAGGGGGTCCTGCCAGGTCATAGGTAGTGGGCTTTAGTCTCTCCTGCATGACCCTTCATCCCCCCACTTCTGGGTTATCTCATGACAGGGAGGAGGGGGAACAGGGTAGGGGAATCCAGGCCCTCCCACTCCATCGGGTCCCAACCCAGGCCCTTCAATCTAGCAGACAAAATCACTCAAAGCAAGAGCTAGACAAATTCAGACTGCAAACAAGACACACCTTTTTTTTAAATTTTTTTTTTTACAGTGAGGGTAATTAACCATTGAAACAACTAACCAATAGTGGTGGATTCTCCATCATTGGAAATAGTTAAGTATTTAAGTCAAGATTTAATGCTTTTCTAGAAGATATCCTCTCGAATAAAAAAAGGTGAATTAATTCAGGGAACTTCTATGGCCTGTGTTATACAGGAGGTCAGGCTAGATGATCACAGTGGTCCCTTCTGACCTTAGAATCTACAATTGTTTTGATTTCCAGATATTTACCCGGCCCATTCTCTGAATTTCTTATTTAGTAAAGACTGAATGGGATTTTATTCCATCATCAATTCCCTGAGTCATTGCTGTAGCACCTATTGAGTCAGAATCTTGTCTCTACTTTAATAAGCAACACCAACAAAAACTGGCTGTATTCTGTGCAGTTCCAACTAGTGTACAAGGCCAGTAAAAGAGACCTCAAAGCTGAAGCAGCATTAACATCCTCTAGCTCAGCGCTCATCTACTCTAGACCTATCCCTTTAGTATCATAGCAACGTACACTGAATCACAACAGGCATGACACAAGAGGCTTCTTGGTCTCAAGGGTACTTAGCCTACTCTACAATAACATCATTAAAAAGGATCTTTGTTTTCATATTGTTCTGGTTATAGATTAATGCTTTTCAACTGATGCAGCATTTTGGACCGCCTTGCCATTACCTCTAGGATGTTCCTGAAGTCACAAGCCTGTGATAGGCAGCTGACAGAGAACTCCAGGATCTCATCCATTTGCTTTTTTTAACCTAGAGTCAACGAGATATTCAAAGTCATTCTGTTAACCTGTCCCCCTAGGACTGCTATTCTGTAACTATGTTTACAGTAATGATAATAAAGAACAAGCAAAAAAAAAAACTCCATTCAGATTGAAATCAGAGTCTTTCGCTCAGTTCTGTATTTGACCAGTGTCTATAGTCTTGGGGGAAAAAAAAAAACTTAAAAAGCAGACTCAGACATTCTAAGGTTTTAGGAAAAACTTCTGGATCTGGCCTACAAACTATACTGTACTATTTGAAATACACACTTTGGAGAGCCTGTTCTGGATTCTAACAATGATGTGATGATTAGTTGCATTTCTTTTGGATTGCTTGCTAGAGAATTGTCAAAGACAGTTTAGATAGAGCTGAGACGGGAAGGGAGCACTAGTTGCCATCCCACATGAGGTATATGTTTGTGCCTTACTTTGCTTGTTCCATCACTATCAGTAGAATCAGTAGAACATAGACTGAAAGTCCTCTCCGTGCCGGCCAGGATTATTTTATTATTATTTTTTAAAATTTATTCTCCTTTATATACTCCTGGTCTGGTAAGACAGCAAAAATAGCTCCGCTTGGGTACACAAGGGGGGTATTCTGTGCTCTTCAACTACTGGCATTGAAACTCTACGTATTCATTCTTGGATGAACAAAGCAGTGCTTCCATCCCCTGCAACCAACTGGTTAGACAGAAACGAATTGTCCTTGTGAATATATTATGTTTTTAAGTAAGTGGCCCAACTCTGGTTCTCGTATACCTGCTGGCAGTGAAAAAGAACCTTATCTTCTATTGCCTGACAGAAAGGAGTTAAAAACACAAAGTGTTTGTTTTTGGGTTGCTACAGAGCTATAGTATCAGGTTCACTATTTGCTTTTCACATTTATAACATCTTTAATTTGAGGATCTCAAGGCTCTTTACAAGAATTAATTTATTACCCATACTGGCAAAAGTATGGATAGTGAAAAGCATCAGTATTACAAGATCTAATACAAGGAACATGCAGAGATCATTCATGCCTAATAAAAACATAATTGCATAGACCATGCATTCATGACACCAAGTTCTTGAAATGCAAGACTTGTGCATGTGTGACGTAAAGTGGTCAGTACAGAGAGAAAACTGAAATGGGCCTCAGAATTACTTACTGCTAGACTTCAGATGCACAGGGTGCCACAGATGATTGTATCACCCTCATTCTAATCCATCTGAAGAGGAAAGTGGAGAGATCTTAACAACATACAAATTGCTTGAAAAGACAGTCTGACTCATTGTTCCTAATCACAGTGAACTGAACACTTGCTTTCAGACTAACCAGGAGATGGCAAATACATTTAAAACTAGGGTGCAAAGAGGCTCTAGGCCATGGGTTCTCACAACAAATTTTTCAGTGGCCTCAGAGCAGGGCCGCTCCAGGCACCAGCCGATCAAGCATTTGCTTGGGGCGGGGCGGTGCTCGTTTGTTTTTTTTGGTTCGGCCAGGAGGTGCTGGAGGGTTTTTTGGGGGTTTGTTTGTTTTTGTTTCGGCCAGGCGGCACTCGGAGGGTGGGGGGCTTGGGAGGCGCAGCGCTCGGGGGGCCGGGGGTTTGGGCAGCGCGGTGATCGTGGGGGGCGGGGCTTGGGGGGCGTGGCGCTCGGGGGGGGGTCAGCAGCATGGTGCTCATGGGGGGAGTGTTACGGTGGGGCAGCGCTCTTTTTCTTGCTTGGGGTGGCAAAAAAGTTAGAGCCGGCCCAGCATCAGAGTATGGCCACAAACTCTTGCTGGTGGCTACTCTGACAATTTTTCCTAAAATACTTTATTAGCTTTACAAAAAACAAATAAATATGCAAATATGCACATCAAAATCATTGTAATTTATGTATTGCTCGCTAGTAAGTCTGCTGCTGTGAAAAGTGATATTTGCATGTCTTAATATTTTTCACAGCCTCCCAGCTTACTACTAAGTCTGCTATGAAAAAGTGATATTAACAAACATACAAGTATCACTTTTCACAGCAGACTTAGCCAGCCTGGGGACAAATTAAGCCCTGGACAGTGAGGTGGATATAGGCTGCGAGGCCTGGGGCGATGAGAGGTGGAGAAGGCAGTGGGGAGCCAGAGCCTGAAGCCCAGGGGACGGAGCCCCAAGAAGGAGCTTGAAGCCCTCGGGCCATAGCCCAAATCCCCGTGGCCAAGGGACGGGGTCAGAGCCTGAAGCTCCACAACCTGGTGGCTAGAGAGTGCCACCCTGCCACCCCAGGGCTGAAGCCCAAGCCCCCCAACCCATGGGAAGGTGGGGAACTCATAGGCTGCCTGCTCCTCCAGTGTTGTGCCCCAGGTGGCAGAACCAATACCAATGTGGCACATCCAGGAGCAACAGAGAGAGGGCGGGGCGGCTGCTTTGCCCCCCCAATCACTGCTCATGAGCCCTGGTGAAAGCCCCTGGTGGCCGCATGTGGTCATGGTGGTCGTATCTGAGAAACGCTGCTCTTGGCTACAATAACTCACTGAAGTTCAACCTTTTTTTTTTTGCCCCAGAATTATCAGGCAGCCAAAAGCCTGCACTCTGATTTTTCTAAGTGCACTCAAGAAGGATGACATATAAAAGGAAAAGCCAATTTTAGCATGGGAAGATGAGATCAAACCATCATCTGGATCAAGTGAAATCTGGCAATTTTCATAAGACTGTGGCCAGCCATAATCTAGCTGTTTATCTTTTTACCTGGATGGCCCTGGACAGAAAGCTCAGAGAAATCAGCAGAATCCATAGAAAGTTAACAAAGGTCCCTTCTGGTCTGGACCTCTTGTGGCAGAAGAGGTATGGGCCTTCTTCTTGAGGACATGATATAGGCAGCATGCTGTCAGCCCAGAATGGTTACTGTGTCCAGAACAGACTATCACCTGCACCAGCATAAAGTAAGAAAACAGTGCTTTGGATAGGAAGGAATCAGAATTTATTTAAGGGTATCTACATCTTTCAGGGCTAACTAATCCCAAATTATGAAACTACAACCACAAACTATCCCAAATTAGTATCAGAGGGGTAGCCGTGTTAGTCTGGTTCTGTAGAAGCAGCAAAGAATCCTGTGGCACCTTATAGACTAACAGACGTCTGTTAGTCTATAAGGTGCCACAGGATTCTTTGCTGCTATCCCAAATTAAGGTAGTTTGGGAATCTTTGGCAAAATGAACCAGATTACAAGAAAGCACACTTGCAGTCTTAGGATGTCCCCCTCCAAATATTGCTTTTTCCCTCTGTAAGTGAAGAATCTCATTCCAGGCCCATACAAATACAATTCTTTACAGCCCTTTGATGCAGATACAAACCAGTCATTGCTGCTTATGGCCTAGAGTAACGTATGTGTAAGCATGAGCCAATACTAGTAATTCCTATGACCATTGGCATTCAAGTATCAGAGGGGTAGCCGTGTTAGTCTGGTTCTGTAGAAGCAGCAAAGAATCCTGTGGCACCTTATAGACTAACAGAAGTTTTGCAGCATGAGCTTTCGTGGGTGAATACCCACTTCTTCGGATGCAAGTAGTGGAAATTTCCAGGGACAGGTGTGTATATATAACCAAGCAAGAAGCAAGCTAGAGATAACGAGGTTAGATCAATCAGGGAGGATGGGGCCCTGTTCCAGCAGCTGAGGTGTGAAAACCAAGGGAGGAGAAACTGGTTCTGTAATTGGCAAGCCATTCACAGTCTTTGTTTAGTCCTAAACTGATGGTGTTAAATTTGCAGATGAACTGGAGCTCAGCAGTTTCTCTTTGAAGTCTGGTCCTAAAGTTTTTTTGTTGTAGGATGGCCACCTTAAAATCTGCTATTGTGTGGCCAGGGAGGTTGAAGTGTTCTCCTACAGGTTTTTGTATATTGCCATTCCTAATGTCTGATTTGTGTCCATTTATCCTTTTCCTTAGAGACTGTCCAGTTTGGCCGATGTACATAGCAGAGGGGCATTGCTGGCATATGATGGCATATATTACATTGGTGGACGTGCAGGTGAATGAACCGGTGATGGTGTGGCTGATCTGGTTAGGTCCTGTGATGGTGTTGCTGGTGTAGATTGGTGGGAGGGTAACTGTGTATCAGTGCGCTGTCTGTGTATCTCTGGCATTGGAACTCTCACTGAAGGACTGTCTGGATATGTGGACTCTCTACTCAGACCCTATGTTACCAGCACTCCCAGCTATCTCCGTGACACCACTGATTTCCTGAGGAAACTACAATGCATTGGTGACCTTCCAGAAAACACCATCCTAGCCACCATGGATGTAGAGGCTCTCTACACAAACATCCCACACACTGATGGAATACAAGCTATCAGGAACAGTATTCCTGATGATGCCACAGCACAACTGGTTGCTGAGCTCTGTGCCTTTATCCTCACATACAACTATTTCAAATTTAATGACAATATATATCTCCAGATCAGTGGCACCGCTATGGGCACCCGCATGGCCCCACAATATGCCAATATTTTTATGGCCGACCTGGAACAACGCTTCCTCAGCTCCCGTCCACTCACGCCCCTTCTCTACCTATGCTACATTGATGACATCTTCATCATCTGGACCCATGGGAAGGAGACTCTGGAAAAATTCCACCATGATTTCAACAGCTTCCACCCCTCCATCAACCTCGGCCTGGACCTATCTACACGGGAGGTCCACTTCCTAGATACCACGGTGCAAATAAGTGGTGGTCACATTAACACCACCCTATACCGAAAACCTACCGACCGCTATGCCTACCTTCATGCTTCCAGCTTCCATCCCGGGCACACCACAAGATCCATTGTCTACAGCCAAGCACTGAGGTACAACCGTATCTGCTCTAACCCCGCAGACAGAGACCAACACCTAGAAAATCTCCACCAAGCATTCTCAAGACTACAGTACCCACACGAGGAAATAAGGAAACAGATCAACAGAGCCAGATGTGTACCCAGAAACCTCCTTCTGCAAGAGAAACCCAAGAAAGAAACCAACAGGACTCCACTGGCCATCACATACAGTCCCCAGCTCAAACCCCTCCAACGCATCATCAGGGATCTACAACCCATCCTGGACAATGATCCCACACTTTCACAGGCCTTGGGTGGCAGGCCAGTCCTCGCCCACAGACAACCTGCCAACCTGAAGCATATTCTCACCAACAACTGCACACCGCACCATAGTAACTCTAGCTCAGGAACCAACCCATGCAACAAACCTCGATGCCAACTCTGCCCACATATCTACACCAGCAACACCATCACAGGACCTAACCAGATCAGCCACACCATCACCGGTTCATTCACCTGCACGTCCACCAATGTAATATATGCCATCATATGCCAGCAATGCCCCTCTGCTATGTACATCGGCCAAACTGGACAGTCTCTAAGGAAAAGGATAAATGGACACAAATCAGACATTAGGAATGGCAATATACAAAAACCTGTAGGAGAACACTTCAACCTCCCTGGCCACACAATAGCAGATTTTAAGGTGGCCATCCTACAACAAAAAAACTTTAGGACCAGACTTCAAAGAGAAACTGCTGAGCTCCAGTTCATCTGCAAATTTAACACCATCAGCTTAGGACTAAACAAAGACTGTGAATGGCTTACCAATTACAGAACCAGTTTCTCCTCCCTTGGTTTTCACACCTCAGCTGCTGGAACAGGGCCCCATCCTCCCTGATTGATCTAACCTCGTTATCTCTAGCTTGCTTCTTGCTTGCTTATATATACACACCTGTCCCTGGAAATTTCCACTGCTTGCATCCGAAGAAGTGGGTATTCACCCACGAAAGCTCATGCTGCAAAACTTCTGTTAGTCTATAAGGTGCCACAGGATTCTTTGCTGCATTGGCATTCAATGGACGTACTGAAAGTTTGTTACTCTCAATCCCACACTAAAGCCACAAAGCAGATAAAGGTGCCAATATGCGAAGCAAATAAGTAGCAGCATAAAATGGATTCAAAAAGAACTCCTGCATCAAACTATCCATTGACGAGTGATATTATTTATTTAGATTTATACACATGTAAAAATGGGCCCCTATCCAAAGCTCTAGGGATCCTTGGCACAAGCGATTTTGATACAAAAACTTAAGAAAATTGAAAGGCAGCATACTCTCCTCCAACAGCCAGCAGAACTCAAACTGCTAAAAAACACAAAACGTCCTCCCCATTGTATATCAAATCCCCATCAAATACCACCCTTTTGCAGCAGTTTATGCAAATAGATGCACCTTATAGTGTGCCCTGAAGATCAAAACAATTAAAACCAAACAAACAGGTCTATTTCAGAATTGCTTAGTCCACATAGTATTCATGCACAGCTTTTTTCTGTTCATGAAAATACGGCAACATACGCAAGGTAAAAATCTACTGATAGTGATATTTTGCATCCGTTTCTTTACAGTTTACTTTTTTTTGGCTTGTATATTAAAGAGAATATTCACAACTTTGAGAAAACAACTACAAAGATTGAGTGAAATATACCTCATGAACTTCTCCAGAAATGCTCCTCTCAACGTCAGTGACAATACATCCCGTTCTCAATTCTGGTGAAGAAAAGTCACTTTTATTTTTGTTTCAAGTAGCTTTATGAGGCTTTTTAATGGCTTTTAGACAGCAATGCTATTCTCCTCGAGATTTTGTTGCAAGTGCTTTCTGTAGATGATGGAGAAGAAAGTTAATGAGTAGTGAGACACACTGCCTGCTTTCTTGTACATTACACATCAATGGTGAGTTGCTACAATTCTTCCTTTGGCTGCCTTGAATAACTACTGCCTGACCAAGATTCAGACAACTCACTATACATTGTGAATTTTGAAAGAAGGAAAAATAACATCTCAAAGGAATTTAAGAGTACCATGGATCTATGCACAGAAGGAAGGGCCCAAACTGGTATTTTCCACAGGAGAAAATTGCAGAAGTTTTATAGCTATCTAGATATTTTCTGAGTGAAAGCTCTAATGAGCTCTGCTTAAGCCTGTTGGTTATAGAGATCTTTACAAGTGACAGACTGTATTGGCTGCAGACATGCTAATAGAAAAAGATGTTGCAATGGTGCTAATGTCACCGTCATCCTCAACTTTATCCATAGAACATTTTTCACTATCTGAATTCCAAACTGCATAAAAGCCTTTGAAACGATGGTGGAGTGAAGATGTTCCTACCTGAATAAACATGACTGACCACACTCTTACAATGCTTTTGCTTTTTGGGGGGACACATATCACAGCAAGTAACAGTTTCACTGGTGAAGAGAACGCAGCACATAGACCCCACTTTGACTTCTCCCTCTCCTCCTCCCTACATATTCAGGGTGTGTCCAAAGCTTTGTTTCTTGTTCTGTAACATAAGAAAAATCTGACATTTGAAAATATCTTATTCATGGCACAAAAACAAGAGGACCTATGGAAATTAACAAACAAAATTAATGCAATTTTAACTATCGCAGGAACAATACATATTTATCCTATACATCAAAAGATGACTATCTAAATCTGCCTGCATACAAGAAAGATGGGATTAAACCAAAATAGCTGGAGGAAGGACTCACTCTACAGCTGCAAAGAGAAAGAATTCTGGCTTTTTTAATATAAATACGAAGAAAGAAGTGACAGAAATTAACTAATCACAGTAATTGTGGTCTTATAACACTTAGTAGTTGGCCTTCGATTTCTTCTTCCCTAAAAAAGCTTTCTAGTCAATGAATAAGTTCCATGAACCACAGCATAGCCCAATAGAGATAAGTAGGAATAGACTTCTGTAACAAGAAAGCTGTGATACAAAATAGGGAGAGGTGATCTGAAGGCCAGAATGCTTACTGGCTTTTGCACTTTTCATAGCAATTTTATAGTTTGATTCAATCAGTTCATGTTTTACAATGATCCTCTAAGCCAATTTATAAGGCCAGACTATTTAGAGAGGTGGACCCTTTGTGTTTAGTATAAACAACTACAAATCAAGGACCTACAGTTCTGAAAGTACTCAAGTGAATTTAGAGGGTTGGGGAGGGGAGTGAACGTAAAGACCTTTTCAATTTTTTGAAGTTTTGCTGTAAATCAGAAATCAGCATTAATAATAGAGAGAACAAATCAGATACACCTAGAAAGAAATGTGGGACCTGCCGTGCACCCCGTGTAATAATTTACACTTGGGCAAATTTGCATTCAGTTTTGGTGTGTTTTACACCCACATGTAAATAATTACACAGGGTGCAAGGGAGAGGAGAATCAGGCCTGATTGTTTTAGGGCTAGATCTAATACCTTTTGATTTACCAGAAGCCTTTCCGTTAACCTTAATCAGGCCCCAAGTCTTCAACGGAAACAACAGAGAGAATGAGATATACAAATATAGATCATAGTTACATGCCATAGTTTTTATGTAAGACTGCATTACAGTATTCAGTCACATAAGCCTTTAATACAAGTAGGAGATAAGCACATTTATTTTGCCTAATGTTACATATTCATATATCATAGGATTAAACATTCAACTTTAATATCATTAGGTTCCTGCTCTATTTAGGAGAAACTGTGGGGGAAAGGTGAGAACAGAGAGTGGGCAGGAAGAGAAAAAAAAATCCAGTGATAAAATATGGTGTAAATGGATCACACATCAGGCAGAATTAAAAATAAATACTGAGATCCTGTGAAAAAAGGTGCAGAGAAGGCAAGATAAAATTCTAAGGAAAATAATATGTACATAATGTTTTTCCACACAAGAGTCTTTATTATTCTGAAGTTAAGGTTGCAGGCTGTTTGAATGCATGTTACCACTCAAAACTATTACAGATAAAAATGTCAGTAACCTGGCAAATGTGCATCTCAAACAAAGCTTTGCTGTGTTAATCTGAATGGAGTAAATGAACACAGAGAATCACAGGTGTTAATATGACGGCCATCACAACATTAAACAGTTTTAAACAAGGTTCAGGGTTCCCAGTACAGAAACCACAGTCTGCTTTGTATCATCACAAACATTCTAGAAAATTCATGCCAAAGTTCAGAAATGTATTGCTTGGCATACACAAAAGAAAAAGAATCAAAAGAATGCAAAAAAGCATTGAATCTGAGCTTGAGAGATTATGCAAAAGCTATCAATTATCTACATTCCTTTTTCAAACAATGGAGATTAGCTTCTTATTCTGTCAAGCAGCCCTTCTTGGTGGGGAAGAAAGGGTGGGTGCTATTCAATATGTTCATGAATGATGAGCACTTTCCTGCTTTTGGCAAAACAGACACACAGAGGATAGAATAGTAAAGATGGGGAAAATGTCTTTTTGTTGATGATCTTAGGCCCCAGGTCAGCTAGTCAGCCATGGATGGAAGCTTTTGGACAGCAGGTTGGCTGCAACAGCTGCTGTTCCAGACTCCAGCTCACCTTCCTGATCAGGGACGTCACCTGAGTGGTCTGGTTACATCCTCTCCTTCACTGGTCCTTCTCAGGCTGGACAAAGCTGGATGGGCCATCTCATGTAGCTCTACTGGTGCCATGTGGTGTGGTTGATCTCAGGATCAGATAGAAATCCAAGAAAGAGAAGGGACAGTAGAAAGATGGTGGGAGATGAAAAGGGCCACATGAGGGAGGGGGAAGACGGAGCTAGATCTCATAGGTATCAAGTTGGGGTCCTCAATGGTGCAATGGTGATGGTCAGGCATCCCCAGTGGTGTGTCAAGGTGTGGGTGTATTCCCCTTCCTATGGAGGAATAAAATATACTCCTCTAGGCATTTTTATACTGATATAACTGCACCCACACTGGATTGAATAATGCCACCTTAACCATACCAGCATATTTAAAGGTATGCTTAGACAAGGCCTAAGTCTCCTGCCAATCACTGTCCTCACCCTAGGGAAGGAGATAGTCTCACTTCTGAAAATCTCTAAGTGCTCAGGATCAGGGCTTCTTCTGCAGAGCTTAGCGAATCCTTACAGTCATCATGATTAATATTTTTTTTCCAGTTTGAAAGATTCTACTAGATTGAGAATAATTCCCTATATTTAAATTGGAGAGCACTATCATACAGGAAGTGTATGAAGGTGTCCCCTCTTCTTGACTTCCTAAAGTTGAATGAACATCTTGAGGTCCCCAGAAAGGGAAAGCATGAGGAAATGTGGCTGTTAGCAGGCTTGGGAAATCTGCAGAATTTAGAGATGTGCATGGTGGGGGTGGGGAGGACAGGAGACTGCCCCTACCTCTTGCTCTCAGCTGACACAGAGGGAACCACATGGGTTATGAACCCCTTCCTTGCTTCCCCTGTGGCCTTCTGCTGATGTCTGGGTCCCACCCAAGGTTTCTTTGGGGATTCTCCCTGATCCCATCACGTGTTAGGAACTTAAGCTACATGACAGCCTCTAGTCTCTGCCTCTTCTTGGCCTTAGGAAGCTCATGGCCTCCACATCTCATGAGCATTACGGCTGCCAGCCCCCACGGTCCTTAGCTGGCTCAGATTGGCCTCTGATGAACACTAACATGATCATGACTAGCCAGCCTACTAAGAGTTGTTGGGATAGAAGGGAGGAAGAGTTCCCTGGTGAACCTCCTAAGGCTCATAAAGGAGGCCAGATGAGCCTCACAGGTCTAGTTGTAAATTCCAACTCCACATCCTACTACCAAGAGTCTGCAGGATCTGGCTTCCTTCCAAAGGTTTTATGAGCCCCCATTTAGTGAGATTGTGTTAGAACAAGGAAATCCTATAGGCCTGATTCATCAGTGCCCTACACAGGTGCTTACACAGGTGCAAAGTGAGCATGACACCACCAATCAGAATCGGAGTTAAGGTCCAAGATATACCAGTTAGGTATCTTCACTTGTATAACGTTTGTGCATATGGAGATACACGGTATGTCTACAGTGCAATAAAACACCTATGGCTGGCCTGTGTCAGTTGATGTGGACTTCCGGGCTATAAAATTGCAGTGTAGGCATTCAACCTCAACCCGGAGCCCAAATGTCTACACTGTAATTTTATAGTCACATTGTTACCCCAGGGATGCCGGATTAGCCCTCCTATTGCTTTCTTCCGAATTCCCAAGATGTTGACCTATTAATCTGTTCCTGCAAGGTAAAAGGAGGTGGCCTGCCCTAGTAGAATTCCCTGTGCCCTTCTGTTCTGAGTTTCCTGACTAGATCTTTTCATCCCTGGTAGGACATGGATACAACCATCTGCTCAAAGGATTTACACTCAGGCAGTACTTTCCCAAAACAATTTTTTTTCTTTATTTAGTGTAACCAAATTTTCCTAATACAATTACTCTATACTGAAATTAAAGCATAAACATAAATCCCTTAGCACAGGTATACAAGTTAGAGTACCCAAAACCGTAACGTCATACAGTTGGAATGACTTAAGTGATTTTCTGCACAAGGTGATCAGTCACATGCAGGACACTGACAGCAGTCGTAATAAGCCCTAACATTTATATATAGTAACCAGGGACGGCTCCAGGCCCCAGCACACCAAGCGCGTGCTTGGGGTGGTATGCCGTGGGGGGAACTTTGCCGGTCACCGGGAGGGCGGCAGGCGGCTCCGGTGCACCTCCCGCAGGCATGCCTGCGGAAGGTCCGCTGGTCCCGCCAAAGCCGCGGGACCAGCGGACCTTCTGCAGGCATGTCTGCAGCAGGTCCATCGGAGGTGCCTGCCACCCTCCCGGTGACCGGCAGAGCACCCCCCGCGTGCTTGGGGCAGCGAAATGTCTAGAGCTGCCCCTGATAGTAACGAAAATACACACCATTATCCCAAGCATACACATTCATTAACCCTATTTCTAGTCTATTTACTAGTGGGCATGCTTACTCTCTGTAGGCTTCTTTCCCTCTGTTTGTCAGGGTCCTTCTGCACTGTGGCAGCAGTACTGCTGATGTTGCTGCTGCTTCTGATTTCTCTGCTCTTTTAGGTTTCTTCTGAGATACTCTGGTTCTCCCTCCTTCTCCTGCTCTTATTTTGACTGACTTTTTCCTGCTTGCTCTCTGCCTTATATACAGTTTTTAGCCTGTTCTGATTGGCTTATTCTAAATCCTAGCATTAGCATACCTATCCTCCTATCACTTTCAGACCCTTTCTGATTGGTCCATACTTATAGACCAATCACAACAGCTAAATCTAACTGTCATTCAAAGCTATTACACAACAAGTTTTTGTATTATGGGATGGTGACCCTCCCATAATTTTGGACTGAGCATGCCTGACTGACCCCCTCCCTTCAGTTTTGGAGTGACCTTTACCTGACCTCACTCCACACTCTGCCTACTAACACACTGACCATAGTTCAACTACTTAAAACAGCCATCTCACTATCCTTGGCAGTGTGTCAACATTGTATGCACACTTCAATTACCAAAGTTTGAAACTATAAACCATCACCTTATTTCTTTAGTATATGCTTAACTTATGCACCTTAATGTTATGGTCTCCTGCTGGCACCCCATTTCTTACCAATTCAGTTAATTTAATTCTGTTTTTTCCCTTATTTTCAGTTACTGGTGACAAAGCAATGTTCTCAATCCTATACTTAAGAAACAAAATAGAGCAGCTAAAAAGCCTTCGAATCACCACAGCCCAAGCCCACGTTAGCTGACATGGGCCAGCCGTGGGTGTTTATTGCAGTGTAGACATGCCCTCAGTGACCTGAGAAGCATCACTCTATTCAAGCTGCAAAGTGAGCATGTCTGGACCAAAACAGGATGCGATTATGCATAAGTTACATTGCTCTGATTTTCACCCAATATCTGGGTAAAAGTGTCATAAGCAGTCTGCATATAATAGCAGCCATCAGTCACTTCTACATTCCTATGCAAATGTAAGGCACAGAGCAGGTTTCAACATGTTGGGTATTATGGCATCCTAATTTGTAACATCCATCACATGAGTATTTCTTCTCTTTTTCTTTGCAGTCTGTGCAGTAATCCAATATGCCTATTTTGATACCGTCTCACATCCTCAAAGGTAAATTCTTTCTAGAAAAAGAGATCCAGGAGGAAAATATACTCTACCACCAATCAAAGCCTTGATGCATAGTTTTATATGCCAAACTAGTGGTTTGCAGAATTTTTCTTGTGAATAAGAGACATTTTATAGTATACACAAACATTGTACAGAACAATGTAAAAAACTGAATGATATACCATAGATCTGAAATTGCTCTTACTGGCTGACTAGACCATGAACAACCACAGGGCAGGTTACCAAAGACAAGCACTGAAGTTCCAAGCTAGAATAACAATATGAAAATGTAATGCACCTTTCCATAAACAGGAGACCCTGTGATTTTTATGTCAGTGAGCTCGCATCCCCCCACTCCAACCCATTGAAATTACTGGAAGTCCTTCCATTTGGATTAAGCTCTTGATGACTAGTGCATTTCTTTCGTATATGCTCCCTGTGAATTACTGCTAGACATGCAAAGAAATATACAAAGGAGGAAGGGTTGTGTTCAACTTCCCTATACCTTTGCCACTGCCCTTCACCCAGCTGTACTCCAGACTTTGTCAGTAGATCTGGGGTGTGGAAATTCTGAAGAATCAGAGACATGCAACTGACTTGAATATCCCTACTGGAGGTGCAGACACACTGCTGACTTCACTTGATCAACCCAGGCTCAGAACAAATGAGTTTCATAGAGAAAAATGGTTCACAAATTCCAATTAATTTTGTGAAAACTGAACTCCCAAACTACCATAATACCTTGGAAATTCATGAGGCTTATCTATCACTAGATGTATCATACCAAGTTACAGACTCTGGGCTGTTCTGCCTCCCATAGGAAGCCCAGGCTGCTCCAGTTTATACTAGAGGTTATTTTGGTTGGGAAGATTACTTTCACCTGAAACTTGGAATGCAGAATGGAAATAATATTTAGGATAAAAAGAGGTTAACAGGTATACATCTGAATACTGGGTAGGCCAAGCATCTGCAAGAACTTAAACTGAAATTCCACATTGTAAAATAAGTATGCAAATTAATTTATTTTTACATTAAGGTGTGGTTTGCTCTGAAAATGACTAAGTAAACTTGTATTTAAGAGGAGAACCGTGAACTGATGCTTAGGCAAAGCAATTAATATTAATTTGTGTTAAGGTAAAAAGATACAAGTACAATAAAACAGAAGAGTCAGAACCACTATGACTATGGTGATATTTAGAACTGATTAAAGCCCCAGCTCCTTGAGCCAGGTGATCTCAACTTTCCATTTAAAAAATGAAGTTTCTATCACTCATGATTGCAGAAAACAGTTTTAAACCATGAGCCCTGATGGCTCATAAATCAGAAGGTGAATAAAAAAAGATCCTAAATTTATTATTGTAAAATCTCGCGATGTTTTGAATGCTTGGCAATACTACAAGTACAACGTACAATAACACTACTTCTCACATATTCATCACCAGTCTGAAACATTCTCCTCTGGAACTCCTGCCTTCTGGTAATAGGCCTCCAATTCCCCTCTGCCACTTTAACTCTCCATCTCTTTCCAATTTCATCTGAAAAGATCTCTCCTCTCTCTTGCTGATATCTCTTAAATAATAAACAGTAGAAGCAAAGAGAGAAGTGAACTCTGCTTAGAATGTTTTCCAAAGTTCACAGAAAAAGTGTTTAAAAAAAACCAAACATTATGGGAAACTTGTGATGACTTACATAATCTATTACCAAAGTCTCTACATTCTTCCCTTAGTACAAAAGTAAGTAACCCCAGTTCTCAATCTTTATAACCAGTAGAGTTAATAAAGTATTTTACTGTTATTGGGTGAAGTTCATTCAATCCAGAAGGCCTGCAGAAAATACCAATTACACGGTCCATATGGCGAATTTCCCCAGCATTAAGTCTAAGTAATAGCTGCTGCCCTTGTGCCTCACTTGCAGTGTGTCAGGGACACAGTCTATCTGACTATAAATCCCCAAGCTCATCTCCTGACCCTCCTACCCTTCCCCAAACTGCTCTTCATACTGCCCTGTGTCAGACCAGCACATAGACCTCCTCCATGGTACATGGGCTAGAGAAGCCCCGCTGTGTAGCTGCTCTGCCATGCAATATCAACTCAAGGTTTAAGCACTGAGCCTTGTACTGGCCCTTTGCTCCTAGGGGAATTTCACCCTCTGAGCACAAATTTGAGAGCACTTTTGGAAGAATAATAACCCCTCCAAAGTGAGAAGTATAGAACAGAGTAGAAATGGCATCCACAGGCAATTACAAATAAAGTATGCATTTGGCAGTGGAATCTTTAAACTCTTTTCAGACTTTCAGGAGATATCTTCCAGGGACCAAGTAATACAATCATCACATTTGTTTAGCCAGCTCAAGTACTACAGAAATATTATGTCAAAAGCTAAAATGCCAATTAGCGGGTGCAAAGTCATCTATTCCTTCAGCTGGCAAAATGAAAAATTGACTTGGGATTTCTCTCCAGTTGCAGCAATGCCGGGTGTGAAACATAATTAAAGTGGAAATAAGCCTATTTTTGGTACAAATCATGTGGAGTCTCATGGTCTGTGAACAATTTACTAATGCACTCTTAGATTATGGGTTTTTTTTTTATTCTGAGTGCTATTTTCCAGCAGGTCAGCAATCCTGACAAACTTGTTACAGTAGCTGTTGCCTGACAAAGCAACAACAAAAAATAATAATTCTTTACTCAGCCAGTTGTTAGAAATGGCCCTTACAATAAAGACAAGTTTTTGCATGTTGATTAAAATCTGGGCTCTTGCAAGCTGATTTCATCACTCTGTGCTCAGAATAATTACTTATTACAGAACACACACCTGGAACAGGGAGGAATGTCAGCTTTGTGGGACACCTTCTCCTCTTTAATGGCATTTGTAACTTTTGAAAACATTGACTATAGATTTATAATGAGACTTATTAAGGGACAAAATATGGTTTTAGCCATTAAGGGCTCGATCCACAAAGGGGACTTAGATGCAGCACCTGAATTAGCCAACAGGAAATGCCAAGGAAAGAGGTGGGTCTCAAGCTCCGCCCCTCCAGAAGCTTTGGATTCACAGCCATGAACCCTCTTCTGGAGTTAGGCACCTAAGTCCTTTCTCTCCTCCTCCAACCTCACCCCCTCCCCCCCAAAAAATAGGGTAGGCAGGAATTTTAAGGATCTAATCACCTCCAGTGGCAGTTAGATCCCTTTGAGGATCTAGCCCTAAATTCCCAATTGTCAGTAGCATTGAGCACCTGGAGTTCCCATTGAGCTTCAACTAGAGTTACATGGAACAGCACCTTTAAAAAAAAATCAGACCCTAGAGACTAAATATAGAACTATGCAAAACATTTTTCTTTTACTTGCATTGTCAAGCTCATTCATAGGACACAGTTCAAATTATGCAGCCTTTAAAATTCATGGAAGTTGTGGCTTTAGTCAAAGTAAAAATCAACTGATGCTCCTGACCACTTTACACTGTTTTTAATAAAAAGTTCTGGGGCACCCTCTCTTTTCCCAAGATCTCTCTCCCTCTGCCAGATCATGTGACCTTGTGTGACTTTTATAGTCTTTGGAAATATCAAGGGGGATTGTGGGAACTGTGTCCTTCACAGTCTTCATTACAGATACCTTTATTCCTGAGGTTAAAAAAATCATATAGGCTACCAAGATGAGGTGATACTATACTGCATCATTTGGTTGAATCAGCACTTTCAGTTCTGTGGTGATCAGAAAAAAAGAAATATTCATTGTGTTCAGGCAACAAGCCTGATAGCTGTTCAGGTTAGAAACACATCTCACAGTGAATAAGCTGTGTAAGCTTCTTTTCAGGTATTGTTCTTTACTTAATTCTGATGCACAGTGTTGCCAACTCTTGCAATTTAATAGCTAGGAACTCAGTTTTAGCCCCAGCTGGAGCCAGTTTGCAATGAAATGACAGGAAAAGATCCAGCCTTCACATGATTTTCAGCCTCTCCAAGGGGAAGACTCCCTCTGACCAGCTGCCCTCCTCACTCCCTCGTTTTCTGAGGAAGAGCAGCCAATCAGAGCTGCTGCAGGAGTCAAATAGAGCTCTCTTTTCTTCCAGCTTCTCTCTAAACCCCAACATTCTAATTACTGAATTCTTAATACTTAAGTTTCCAGCTTCTCCCCATTAGTCAGCACTTTATACAAGCCTGTAACTTGGTTTTAGTTGGGTCTTCCAGTGAGAGCTCCTTTAAATCTTTATCCTGAGGGGAGGAAGTGCTGATTGTTCCAGGAAGAGGAAGGGTTGTTTTCTGGGAAGGGAAGTATGCAGACAGGGAGAGTGAGAGAGTATGTGTGTCTGGAGCTCCAGACAGAAGGGCTACAGCAAGCAGGCCCTCACATAGTGAAGCAGCTGAGAACCTGCCCGAAGCCTGGGAGGGACAGAGTGGCCGACCAGGGACAGGACCCAGAAGGAGCATTGTGCTAGGAGGAATCACTGAAGGACAAACCAGAGCTGGACCCAGTATTACTGCTGCCCAGAGATGTCTGAGGTCTTGACTACTCTGGCTTGTGATCTTGCATTGGGAAGGAGGGGGATACGGCTAGTTAAGTGGGGACATGGTCACTCCATGTGGCTTTGCAGAGAGCAACAGAAGAGGGCAGTGGAGGGGTTTGTTGGGGAAAGTTTACTGGCCCCAAAGACAACTAGGAGCACCCAAGACTCGCTGCTGGACTGGAACTTTGCCCAGGACTACTGAACTCTGCGTGCAGGCACATTGCTTAGACACCTTTCAGATGGTGGTACCACTGGGTCTTTGGGGCCTTGTGTTGAATGTAACCCTGTTGTACCACTCCCCCTATTTCCCCCCCTGTTTTTTTCCTCCATTCAATCCTCTGTGAATATTTCCCTTTCCTATATCCATTGTATGATGTTCACTCCAGGAGGGTTGGAACAGGTGCCTCTGGGATGCCAGGGGGTTTTCCTGCTGTATTCCTGCCTGCACCTTTCTTGGCCAGAGCTGCCTGCAGGGCAGACTCCATCATGGCCACTAGGGCACTAAAGTTACACATTGAAATCAATGGAAAAAAGATTTGCCCTTGAATGGGCACACTGGTTTTTATCTATGTTGGGCAAACCGGGTACACCTAACTCACACAAAGTTAACTTTGGGAGCTCACGTTTGAAATGTTTTGCCTGCAAGGCTGTCACAAAGAAATGACTGGTGCATGGTGCTGTGTGAAACTTTGGTTATAAGCCCAAACCTTGGTCCATTTTTGCTTCATTTTTTAGCTTGTAGTTAGATGGGAACTGATGTCTGAGCAAACTTGAGCTGACTTATGGTTCCCCCTCAGTAGGCTGAGCATACATCCCGTTTTGGCCGGGACAGTCCCTTTTTAAGCTCTGTCCCGGCTGTTCCAACATTTTTGGCAAAACTGTGCATTTGTCCCGTTTGCTAGTTGCAAAGAACAAACTAGACAAATGCACAATTTTGCCCAAAAAAAGGGTGGGGGGGGCGATCCCTAGCAGGCACAGAGAAACATGCAGGGAGGGAGGGGGACGAGCAGCAACACCACCCCTTCAGGGATTCCAGCACCTGAAGGACATTAAGCAATTAGGAGCTTTAAGAACTGAACTGAAAAACATGAAGACAGAGTGAAAAATTAAGAGTTCCTGATGGCAGAAAATTCCCCACCCCTCCAAGGAGGTATAGTTTTAATGCCACTGAGAATAACCAGCAACACAGTGTTTGAGGATATTAGCAAACCTGTGGGGGCGGGTGGGGCTGATGCCAGCCTCCTTTCTCATGGGGGAGAAAGGAGGGTCTTGTGTCAGCCCCTCCGGCAGGAGGCAGGGAGGGCTGGGGGACACTCAGGCTGGGAAAATATGGTCACCCTATCCCTTAGTGGCTTTGAGAGAATTTCACTTTGAATTCACTGAGTCAGGAAATGGTAGCAGAGCACTCTGCTAAACTGGGAAGAATTGGAACAGTTTTCTTCAGCTAAGCAAAATGATATCCATCACAGATGGAAATGCCATCTCAGTTACTTCTGTTTAGATGGTGGAATATAAATAACGTATGCATACTGCTAAAAGTCTCCAATTTAAAGTAAACTATGCCACTTTAGAGAATCTTCTGTCAAAGGCAGATATGTACATCTTGTCTAATATGCTGTCTGGAAAAAGGCATCAATGCAGTCTATCAGTTTAGGACAGAAGCTGCTAATAGCATAAATTATTTCACTTGCTAAAGAGTAATATAAATATACAATTCATGTAAAATTTCACCATGAATACTTACAAAATTCCATTTGTCCTGCAGAAGAGAAGTGTTTTGTTTTGTTTTTTAAACAATACGTTGATGTTATTCAATGGACTTCACCGTGCAAAACAGAACATTTTTTGCAGGACAGGCAGAAGTTTAAACTCCGTGGTGAAATCCTGTCTCTGTTGAAGTCAATGGGAGTTTTGCCATTGATTGCAATGGAGCTAAGATTTCACTTCATGAATGTGAGGAAGTGGAGGTGGGATAACTTACTGAAAGATACTTGAAGAAGGACATCAGATTAGGGCCTGATTCAGCAAAAGCACTTGAGCATGCGCTTAGCTTTTGGGGGCTCCAATTCAGCAAAGCACTTAATCACAGGCTTAAATTTAATTGTATATCCAAGTGCTTTGCTGATTTGGAGCACCAAAAAACTACCTAAAATAAATGAAACATTATCATGAATGTGCATCTTCTCCCAGGTGCTGAATGCTCTGATTTTAATCTATGGCCCAGAATCCATTACACAGTATTTCTGATATGCCAGGAATTGTGTGATAACATGTTTTTGAAGAGAACTACTGCAGAAATTATTTCCCTGAAAACTGTTTTGCAGCTTGCTAAAATAATCCAGTGTCATCCTTTATACTACTGGACTATAAAATGGGAGGTATGTGCTGTTTTCATCTTTACTAATGCACATACTGCAGGCAAAAAGCATTCTAAAGATGTGACAGTATAAGGTAGGAATGGGGAAGCAAGGAAGGAAATGCATTCTTAATGATGTTTGCTCAAATGGTTCTAAAACATGAGTGTAATTTGATTTTTAATATTAAAAATGGTTATTCTTTGCCTACTCTTTTCCTTTTCCTACAGCATTTTACATAGTGCTTGGATGGCTATCAGGTATTTAATTTGCAATCAAACAATCTGAAGTGCATCTGTGTGTGCTGCTCTACAATAACAGGAAAATGGATTGTGATGTTGCTTATGTCTACCCTGTTTCAAAGTCAGTACTGCCATCTAGGGGTAGTTTGAAAGACAAAGTTCCTTTTAGTTAAACTTCTGTGACTCTCAGATGTCCTGCATTTGGGTTATACTTTATGCTAACTGTACGCATCTGTTAGATGTTTGCTCATCATTCCTACACTGAATGTAATTAAATAGTTTACAAAGCAAGATGATGGCTACATAACTTTTCTTAAAATGCTCATAATTTCATTTGGTCATGAATACAATTTCTTACCCTTCTAATATCATTTCACAGCCCCTTTAACATATTTTTGGGGAACTAGGTAGAGAGAGAAATACTGTACCTAAATATATAATGTAAATCTGTTTACCAGAAGAAATGCATTTGTTGTACACTAGCATCACAGCAACCTTCATCCCCCTCTTTTTTTTTCTAACTGCCTATGGCAGGGGTCGGCAACCTTTCAGAAGTGGTGTGCCGAGTCTTCATTTATTCACTCTAATTTAAGGTTTCGTGTGCCAGTAATACATTTTAATGTTTTTAGAAGGTCTCTTTCTATAAGTCTATAATATATAACTTAACTATTGTTGTATGTAAAGTAAATAAGGCTTTTAAAATGTTTAAGAAGTTTCATTTAAAATTAAATTAAAATGCAGAGCCCCCAGACTGGTGGCCAGGACCCGGGCAGCGTGAGTGCCACTGAAAATCAGCTCGTGTGCTGCCTTCGGCACGCGTGCCGTAGGTTGTCTACCCCTGGCTATGGCATGTCACGTTTTGCTGCACCCTCAGCTTAAGCTTTATACCACTGCTTATGTTGTGTACATTTCTCAGATAACAGAAATACTTATATAGCCCAACTTTAGAAAATGCCTTTGCTCAGGAAGTGTTTATCTGCCATTGTCTGGGTTGCCTTATTTATGAAGGGTCTTCCCCCCCCCTCCGTTTACTGTATATTACAATGGAAAGAATGAACTAGGGTTAACTATAGTAATGAACTAACTAAAAATCTAATTTTAGTAGTTATATTCACATACATTTTCAATAAAATCCACTTTTAAAGATTGCAGTGTAGTGCTAAAATGATTGGACTTTCTAAACTAATTGCTATATTTAACAAGAGCACTATGAGAGAATACTGGTTTTGTATTCTGATATCACTGATTTTAGCAAGTTGTTTAATAGCTACAGATCTGTTTATTTGTGAAGGCAAATTGTTTACAGTCAGCACAGATTAGGACTATAGGGCTTTTTTTACCAGACCAGACCAAGGTTTGTCATACCAGATCCGACCACGTCTTTTCCTTCATAAGTCCAGGAACCAAAAATCCCTGCACACTTCTGGGTCTTCTCTTTTCCTCAGGTCATCCTGGAAAGTCTCTCACATTTCCAGTCAGAGGGGTGTGGGAGACCCACATATAACTGTCATCCCAGCTTTGTGCCTCCCCAAACAGCCTGGCCCCTGCCCCCTATCTGCCCCCTCCCACTTCCTGCCCCGACTGCCCCCCTCAGAACCCCGACCCATCCAACCCCCTCTGCTCTCTGTCCCCTGACTGCCCCAACCTCTATCCACACTCCCACCTCCTGACAGGCCCCCCGGGACTCCCACTCCTATCCAACCACTCCTGTTCCCTGTCCCCTGCCTGCCCCCGGGATCCCCTGCCCCTTATCCAACCTCCCCGCCGCCTTACCATGCCACTCAGAGCACCAGGACTGGCAGCCATAAGTAGCACATTCCTACGGGGAACAATTTAATACATTACACCTGCCCTCCATACAGTTTTGAAACCTCAATGTGGCCCTCACGCCAAAAAGTTTGCCTACCCCTGAGCTACAACATTTGACAGTAAATTTCCTTTGTTAATAATTAGCCCGCATCATCCTTTCTCCTTCCTTTACCTAGTGCCTGGTGTGACTATGTATTGTCTTGTTTAGACTGTTAACTGCTGAGTAGAGACCTATTCATTTTATCTGTACGTCTCCATTAGCCCTTCTGCCAATGCATAAATAAATAACTAAAATTCGAGATCATGGTCTAAGGGTCTGAGCATAGATGGTCCACCCCATTTGCAGACCTCAAGTGACCCACCAAGGAATTGATGTAGAAATAGCCACTGGAGGATGAACATCTGGGTCTCACTCCTTGTGTACATGGTATCAGAAAGAAGCAAAACTTTTTTTGCAAAAATGGGGCAGATCCCTCAGTCTGGGAGGGAAGAATTAGAAGAGCAGTCTTCACTTTTTCTAAAATTTGTTTAAAAGAAGCAATATGGCAGAATGTGACATGGCATCATCCTGCTCCTGTCTCTTTTCTAGCCACAAACCACTTAGCGACTTTCTTTTTGGTCAAATGCCTTGTGCAATTTATTTACAAAATATTTATTTCCCACCACTTTTACAGACTTGTACAGCTCAGTAATTACAAGCATACTGTCCTTAGCTAACTCAGCCAAGGAGAGGGGAGACAGATGGTATTTCACCCTGAGAGATCACTCCTGGCTCCGACTTTCAAAAGCCAGTCAATCCATCAATCACTCTCACACCCCCTGCCCCCACACACTTCCTTCTTGTGACTTTTCTACTTTCTAAACTAATGGGTTAATTAGACTTGTAGCTCTCCCACCCCCGTCCCTACAGCTTTGCCTCTCAGGTTTACTCCATGACAATTTAATTAGTAATCCAGTGATCAGAGTGCTGGTACAGCTGCTGTTGACCAGCACTCAATCACAGAAAAAAACAAAACAAATGGGTGTTTCACGTGGCAGACCCCTGAGGCATTTGACATCTACACTACATTCCATTGGGAACAGAAAGGAGGCTGCACACTGCTAGATAAAGTCATTCAATAATTTGATCCACATAAAACTGCCAAGTGGGAAAGTCAGTTGCCCTTTCTTTACAAAAATCTAGTTGCCAAGTGAAAGGCACGCTGGAAATCAGCATAAGAACATATATCCATTTGCACTTGGGTTAAACAGATGTCTGCAATGCATGTGATCAAACAGGTGTATAATATATCTTCTGAAGAGGTCACAGCATATATTCTTAAATGATATGATGAAGTGCTCCATGAACAGATTCAGCAAGAATGCAATACATTACACTGACACATTCATGCTGCCAAAAATACATGAACAACATGAAGTCCCACTAGCAGCAAGAGTAAGAAAAAGGTGATCTTGACCAAATGGCGTAATTAGTTATTATTGACTGAATACAAACAACATGAAACTGGCTTGACAGTATAGTCACTGTAATAAAAAGTCAGTCTCTTCCCAGTAGTTCAATTGTAATATCTCCTATGAATTACTTGGAAAAAAAATTCTGCTCTGCTGTTTGCTTTTCTATTGACCATCTCTGAGCACGTAAGTAGGGTCTTTCGGGCAAACATGGCAAGGAGAGGCTGCCCTCAGAATGAACTTCAAGAACTCCTTGAGGGGCTCTTCTGCACATAGATTTCAATCCACAGGTATTTCTGCAGGAGGGGATGTGGTGGGCCAATATTATCACTATGTGATTATATTTTGCTCTCTCTGTTGTTGGGAAGTTCATAGAAGCATAGAAGATTAGGGTTGGAAGAGACCTCAGGAAGGCACCTAATCCAACCCCCTAGTCAAAGCAGGACCAACCCCAACTAAATAATCTCAGCCAGGACTTTGTCAAGCTGGGCCTTAAAAACCTCTAAGGATGGCGATTCCACCTCCTCCCTTGGTAACCCATTCCAGTTCTTCACCACCCTCCTAGTGAAATAGTGTTTCCTAATATTCAACCTAGGCTCCCCCACTGCAACTTGAGCCCATTGCTTATTGTTCTGCCATCTGCCACCACTGCGAACAACCTAGCTCCATCCTCTTTGGAACATCCCTTCAGGTAGTAGAAGGCTGCTATAAAATCCCCCCTCACTCTTCTCTTTTGCAGACTAAATAAGCCCAGTTCCTTCAGCCTCTCCTCATAAGTTATGTGCCCCAGCCCCCTAATCATTTTCATTTTCCTCTGCTGGACTCCAGTTTGTCCACATCTTTTCTGTATTGGGGGGCCCAAAACTGGACGCAATACTCCAGATGTGGCCTCACCAGTGCTGAATAGAGGGGAATAATCACTTCCCTCAATCTGCTGGCAATGCTCCCACTAATGCAGCCCAATATGCCATTAGCCTTCTTGGCAACAAGGGCACATTGTTGGCTCATATCCAGTTTCTCACCCACTGTAATCGCCAGGTCTTTTTCTGCAGAACTGCTGCTTAGCCTGCAGGTCCCCAGCCTGTAGCAGTGCATGGGATTCTTCTATCCTAAGTGCAGGACTCTGCATTTGTCCTTGTTGAACCTCATCAGATTTCTTTTGGTCCAATCCTTCAATTTGTCTAGGTCGCTCTGGACCCTATTGCTACCCTCCAGCATATCTACCTCTCCCCCCAGTTTAGTGTCATCTGCAAACTTGCTGAGGGTGCAATTCATCCCATCATCCAGATCATTAAGGAAGTTCTTTCAATGTCCCCACCCCTTTCTCTTATACTGAAGACATGTAATAGTTGTTCTGAAATGATTTGTGGTGATTTTTGTTGTTTGTGTTTTTTATCTTTGGTAAGCTAGTTTCATGACTGGGGAAGACCCCCTTTTATTTGTGTCCTTTCCTTAGACAAAGTTAATTTAAATGTGATACAATTATTTTGTATGTCATTCTACTGAGAGTTACATCAAAGTGGTAGGTATTTTGTATGAAAGTCTTGGTAAGTCTCCTTCACCTACTGTACCTGAAACATTGTTAATTAGTGGCTAAGGTATCCTACCAGCATGTAATGCTGTAGGTATTGTAACACACCTGCTTTTTGACTAGGTCTAGTCATACTTTGAGGAACACTGTAAACACTGCTCACAGAACTGTATCAATAAATATGTCTAGGCAGACAAGGCAGTGATTTCAGGGCACTCCTTCAGAGAGTGGTCCAGGCAAGCGGCTGGGAGTGCAGCAACAGTTGTATGTTAAGTATTGTGGGGAGTCTGAGGAACAACTGACTGGTGAAAGTACTGTAGCTGCACACAGCTCATATGCAGTGAAGTATGACATGTTAGCTGGTGATGTGATGGTGTGGAGGGGAAAAGGATTTGAGGCACACCATGCAGTGGGGGATACAGTGCTTGTTGAGTATAGTGGGAGTGCTGAGACTCTGATCCGTTCTCAACGTGCCACTCTGGTGGCCCACTAGAAACAGCCAATTAAGAAGGGGAGGAGATTGTACAAAGTTTTAGGGCCTTTGCAGGGATCACTGAATAAATCTAGTTCTAACATATCACTTTACCTGTGATATTCACTAGCAGGTTCGCTCATGCATCTGACATACAATATTCTGATCTCCTACCCCCTTCTGAGATGATGACAGGAAGGCACTCTTTCATAAGTGGGATTGGTTTTCTTATATAATAACCCTATAGCATTACATAATGGCTTGTTTTCAAATGCTGTTCTTTTTCCACAAGGAGAACACAGTTAATGAATTTCCTTTCCTTACTAAAAAGGGACAGAAATACAGGCAGGCTGGATTGATGATGATAGGTTGATTTTAAATACATCTGTTACTAACATTATACCATCATGTAGGAATTCAAAAGAAAAGTCATCAAAAACGAATTATTGGAAGCTGAATCTTAAGGGATGTAATTGATAGGTTGCTTCCCTTGATGGCTTTTTTATACTTGCAGGGAACTTCATAAAGTCATCTGTTGGTGCCCTGTTGATGTTCATAAATGATTCTAGTTGTGTTAAGTAAACATTTTTGGACAGTTTGATGGTCTGTTTACTTTATGACAGTATACCATGAAGGAAATTGCCTGGATTAACACTGATCTGTACTCTCTGACAGCTATTAGTTCCCATTATTGAAACAGCCTGTCTGGAAGGGTTCATTTTTAACATTGACTTCCTTCATCAAGTATAGCTGAACTATGATCATATTTGCATATTTAAAACAATAATTTTCTGATTGTCAGTGGTAACAGCTCAATTTCTTTATTAAAGGTTTCACATACAAGCATTGCTGGAAATTATGCAGCTCTACAGATTTCAATTTTACCACAACAGTGAAACGAATAATAGTTACATGGTGTGCCATGGCATAGAGAGTGAATGGTTATTTCCATTATCCCAGCATAAAATCATGTCTTCCTTGTAGGCCATCCAACCCAACAATCCTTTGCAGTGGATATTGAATCTACTGTGCATGAAGTTCACTAAATCAGGGAACCAACATAAAATACTGTAGAAGCAAAATGTGACTTGCTAATAGGAACAATCATGAGGAAAATTGATTATAAATAGGCCATCTGATCAAAGGATTTTTACACTTTTGATGGTAAGAACACTGCTTCCTTAGTGTTCTTTACAAAGAAGTATTGACTTTTTCCAAGGACCTCAGACAAAAAATGCTTTCCTGTCCATGTCCTTACAGCATCTTCTATAAAATGGTGAAGAGTCTTATGTATTGCAAATACTTAATTACAGCATTGTACAGAAATAATACAGCTTAACACAGACAAGTGAAGTTGTAATAATATTTGGAAAGAGAAACTAAGAATCTAATATGGGGTAAGGTGAAGCTGCCCTAATGTAGACCTTCTTGGAGGAAAGAACAAAGAAGTAAATCCAGGAAGAAAATATTTTAGAAGGAAAGGACCCACATTGAAAAACATCCAAGGTATATTAGTCAACCAAAATAGAAAACAGCTTCTTGATCTAGATGAGATTAAATAAGATCACAAAATACCAGAAAAAAAAATTGTAAACTACCAAATGGTTAAAAAATGCCATGTTTAGGTAATAAATCAGAAATAGGAGTATTGTAATGAAGCCTGTCAAAATAATATCTCTTGGTTCTTTTCTATTTTTTTCTAAACAGCGTGTGGAGAAAGCTGAAACTGAAATCATTTAGGTCAGAAATGTATAACATTTTTGTCAAGCAGTTGAAAAAAATCAAATCTAAAAGGTGTTTTTTCAGAGAAAAGCTTGTCATTTTCCAACAACTGTCTGTGTTTGTGTGTGTGTGTGTGTGTGTGTGTGTGTGTGTGTATATATATATACCCCCCCCCCATACACACACACAAACTATTCCTGATTTCTTGAATGTGTCATTTCCACCAATACATATTTATGTCCAAAAGGAAAAAATGGTCTTTTGATGTTTAAAGTATAGTCCAGAGACTATCAGACACTGCAGTGGGGGGCGGGGGGAGTGGGAGGAAGCCCCTAGAATCACAGTTGGTTATAGTTATTCATCATTGTTATCATCCAGCCTACTGTAGAATACTAACCAGATATTTGATTATATTTATCAGAACAGAAGGATACCCTTCAAGTCTTACTTTGTAACAATAAGCGTTTTTTACCCCATGTATACTGAGAGAAAATGGTTAAACAGTGTTAGGAAACGGAATGGACTGATAGAAACCAAAGAGGCTCTTTTTAGCTCAATTACCTTCCCTTACCACTTATGCTATTTTACCTCCATTATCAAAAATATAGTTTAATTTCCAAATGTAGTTACTGTATCTGTCTAAACTGGTCTTCTAGCGTATCCTTGCCTAACTAATGCATAAGGACAAGGAGTGGCCAATACCATTAATCTCTAAATGTTTCTGCAGTCTGTCTGGGCTACGGAGTCTGACAAGTTCACTATTCAGAATAACTCTGATGGCAAAGATAGTTTTTTTCAAAAATAGAGGAAGACAATTCATTTCAATTTCCTGAGTGTATTGGACCCTAGTCACCTGTAGAAAAATTGTGCTAGCAGTAATGGTCATTGTAATGTTTTCCTTAAGGTATTAGTTATTGCAATGTCATCTATTTACAAGTGTAGAAAATTAAATAATTACCATTACAAAAGAAAAAAACAACCCTCCAGTAACAATTAGTTTTAAATCTCTGTATAAAATCTCTGCTTCTACATGATAACTAATGTCTATGGATAAATGGCTTACTGACAGTTTCACAGCTCAGTGTTCCAGTCTGTAAGGAGTTCACAGCCATCCTTCAGTCACTTGACAACTTCATTTATAAATTTGACAGTATTTATGCAGATAATCTGATGTTCAGCTTCCATAACATCTGTCCTCCAGTGAAACTTGTTTAGCATACTTCTGTCATAGACTCTCTCATTCAGCTTCTAGGACTCGATTTGTTATTTTGATTAGGTGTTTAAAAAATAAACACACACACAATCAATACACAACTGACTTACATTCCCATGCACAAAACTCACAAAGACAAAAACCTGGACTTCACCATATAGTATCTGAGTACATCCCACACTCTGTTGGTTGCTTTTTTTTTTAGGCTATTTATGGGTTTTAAATAGGGTTTCTACTAGTGTAGTGTTAATGCACCAAGGGCCTGATCCACACCTCCTTGAAGTCAATGTCAGAAACTATAAGACTACTGATCAGCCTCCTCTTTCTGTATACATCCTCTTCCAGCCTAAGGCCAGGATGCCTGTAGGGGCATTGTCTCAGAGTGTCCTCATGCTTCTGTATCTACTTTCCAAGTTAGTGTATACAAATATTTGCATCCAAATATCAGAACATCCACTGTTCAAATTAGGCAGAATCTTCACAAAAACCCTAGGACTGAGAAGGGTGCAGCTCTGGTGCAGCTCTGTTGTTTCCAGATAGCCTCTATGCCTCTTGGGGGACTTGGCCTGCTCCAGGGGGTCCTGATGCCCATCCTCCAACCCATACAGCATAACTTGGGCCCTTGTGCCAAGAAAGAGGCCCATTCATCCTCATATTGCTGATGGATTTCCCCACCAACTGGAGGAGTCTAACACTACACCACTTTTGGCAGCATGCTTGGTGCGCATTGCTAAATGCCACAATGAAAACCAGACTGACTCCACACTGCAGTAGGGTTGCCAACGTTCGAATATCACAAAACCAAACATCCTTGCCCCACTCCTGCCCTGCCCCTTCTGTGAGGCCCCCACCCCTGCTCACTACATCCCCCGTTCCTCCATCACTCACCCTCCTCCACCGTCACTCATTTTCACCAGGCTGGGGCAGGGGGTTGGGGTGCAGGAAGGGGTGAAGGCTCCAGCTGGTGTTGCGAGCTATGGGGTGGGCCAGAAATGATGGGTTATGGGTACAGAAGGGGGCTCAGGCTGGGGCAGGGGGTCAGTGTGCCAGAGGGGGCTCTGGCTAGGGATGCAGGCTCTGGGATGGGATTGGAGATGAGGGGTTAGGGGCACAGGAAGAGGGGCAGGGCTGGGGCAGGGGGTTGGGATGCAGACTCCGGAAGGGGGGTTGGGTGCAGGAGGGGGTTCTGACCTGGGGCAGGTGTTTGGGGTGCAGGCTCCAGCTAGGTGGCGCTTACCTCAGGTGGCTCCCAGTCTGTGGCACAGTGGGGCTTAGGCCTGCCCTGGATTTTGCAGCCAATGAGAGCTGTGGGGGTGGTACGTGTGGGCATGGGCATCATACAGAGCTCCCATGGCTGCCCCTGCACCTAGGAGCCAGACATACCAGCCACTTCTGGGAGCTGTGTGGAGCCTGCCTTAGCCCTGCTGCACTGCCCATGGGGCTTTTAATGGCCCAATCGGTCAGCAGTGCTGACCGGAGCCGTCAAGGTCCCTTTTTGACCATGCATTCCAGTCAAAAACCTGGCAACCCTGCACTGCAGCGTGTAGCTACACATCTGTGAAAGGATCTGATAGTGGGGAGGCACCAGGGAAAGGCTTCAGCACATCCCCACTGAAAGGCTCCCGCAGCAGGACACTCCATGTAGCAGTGTAGATGTGGAGGCATGGCTTGGCTGAGAAAAGAGCCACATAGGGTATGTACTTGCATACACACCCACACCCTTCCAACGTTCGTACTCTATACGTCTAAGCTGTGCCTCCCTGTCTACACCACTATTTATACCTGTGCGGGGTATGTGTGTGAAATACTTGGTTAGGTACTCTGCATGCCATTGAAAGCAGGCAGTGTAGATGTACCTTAACTACCTTATTAGTCAAGAGGTAGTAGAATTAATATGTAATGCAATGGCTTTATTAATTAAAGATGTATAATGGGCTATAGTTGTTCAAACGAATGAAGACTGAACTGTGCATGTGGGATTCATTACTAACTTTAGTAAAGTTTAGCCCACAGATGGAGGAGAATAGAACTTGACATTTACCAATGCTATTAATGAGTACCAAAATCATGCACAAGTTTAAAAATATAAACTAATCCCCCCTCCGTCATTGTAGAACAAAAGCAGTATCCCATTTATTCAGCATTCATAATAGAACTATGTAAATTCTTGACATATTGCATACATTAACCTTTTAGTAAAAGACTGAGTTAATTTTACACAAGAATAACCTTACTACAATAACTGTTTGACTAAATTTAACATCTGGATCACTGCTCTGTATGATTAAAAATTTCAGAAATACACGTTTCATCTAGGAGCAACCTTCATCCTGTTTCTCTTTTGTCCCTGGGGTCTGGGCTTCTGTTCTCCTGGGTAGTTGTGTCTGTATAGAATTGGAGTAGGATAGACATGCAACTTACCACTAGTGAACTGTACTATACTCTGCTCTTTTGAGGACATTTGAGGATAGTAGTTGTAGTTATTCTGTTTAGTCCTCACCCAAATGGCAAATTCCAAAAGAGGCTTAATGGAGCCAAAAAGAGCATAGTGAGCAAAAGATCACATTGTACTAATTCTCTGATTGGATGCCTAGGTAAATCTAGTGTAAATCACAGCAATCATGAGGCTGCTGTAATCTGACACACAAAGCTTGTGTATGTACTAGAGCTGATTTGAAAATTTTATGTGTGTGTGTGGAAGTCAGCTTTTTGGTCAATATTCAAAAGAATTTCAGAGAAAAAGAGTTTCCAGGTTTTTAATTTTCCAATGAAAGCATTTTAGGAAAGCAAACACTTTTCAAGTAGTCCTAGTCTGTACTATAACATCTTAATCTTCATCAAGAAATTTAAAGTTGCTACACAGCCTGCAGGTTGCTATCAAAGTTTACATGACCTGTTCACTCTTTCTTGCCTACATGAAGGACTTTTGTTACTTTTAATAACATAGTTTCAGATGCACTGGCATTAACAATCTCAGGAGTCCTACAATAGACAGCTCTCTGGCCCCAGAAGTTGTATTCAGTACAGTTCACTTAAATCTGCTCAAAATAAGACTAATCATCTTAGTATTGAAAATGGTTACCAGAGAGCCATTTACATCATAGTTTTCAATGTTACACTAATGTCAAAAAAGTTTGCTACTATAAACAATGCTACAGAGATAGGCACAGTTGCAGATATAGATACAGTGAATGAAAGCAGCACTAACAACATAACATTTGTTTGATAAATTATATCTTGTTTTTAGTCAAGGTCTAGATGCTGATTTCAATGGGACTGCTCAATGAGAACAATACTCTTCAGCTTGCATATGAGTGGCAGCATCTGGCCCTAAATAAGTTATCCTAACCGCTACTACAATCTTGACTAAAAAGCCATGTGATGCAAGAATTGGATGACACAAGAGTGGTGCTGGTGTGACAGACTGACAATATCCTGGACTATTAAGATAGACGTTACTGGATTCGGTTTAATGTATTTTTAATACAAGGGATGCCAAGGTAATTGTGAGATTGTATGTAAATTTGCTAATGTAATTCCTCTGGTTACCAGCCCTTTACACCCATCCCCTTGAGAGTCTCACATATACTAGTTCTGAATGGATTCTCCACACAAAAAAATGGATTTTTTTAAATAAATAGCCTTATTTTAAAATAGGTTTAAGGGGTTCTTCCTGATCCAGCAAACAGACAGAACCCCTGCTCCATGGAGTCTCCAGTCCTTAGAGAAGAGTTGGAAGGACTGGAACTACTGAGGCTCTCCAAGTTCTTGCTCTGAGCTGAAGAGGTAATCAACTTGAAATCACAAGGAAATCCCTTGGTTGGGTCAGGGGTAGGTTGGAAGGACTAGTCCTGCCAGAGCCCATGTTAGGATTGGGGTGATTGCTAATAAACTTCTTAGCATGTGTGTCGGTTCTTTTATTGTTTTTAAAGCTTTCTCTGTAGTGCTTTTACCTTAAGAATAAAATAGGCTTGCATAGGAAGTGCTGTGGTACATTATAATAGTTGGCAATTACTCTGTTACTAGTCTCTGAAGAGAAAGTTATCCGGCCTCTTTAGACAGAGTCTCTCACTGGGATATCAGTGCGAGGCGGACATGCAGCCTGGAAATAACCTGGTCAAAAGAGAGCAAGACGCAGGTCTCTGCTCAAGTGAGGTGATGGCTGGTGGAGCCTGAACCATAGAGTGGGTGCCCTTGCTAGACCACAGAGTGGAAATGCAGGTGCAGTTACCCTGAACTGTGACAACTGGATACAAGGTGAATGGTAAAATAAAAATAATGGCTGTAAAGTCTATGCAACTAGGTCATGTAAACTACCTTCTAGCCCTAAAAATTGTGAGAAATGCTGAGGAAACCTGGAGAAAGTTCACAGAGAAATTTTAACTGCAGTAAAAAAAAAAAGGCTAGTAAAATGGAAGATGAGCCAGAAAAATTGTACTGCTTTAATGGTTACTGGTACTGAAATACTTGCACCATACATGTCTAAGGAAACAGATGGTGAGGAAGGGGAAGAATGCTTTGAGGTAGTAGTGAAAAGTTTGAGAATAATTATGTCATGAGAGTGTTCAGACAATATATTTTTCATAGGTAAGAAGGATCCAGAAAGAAAGGTAAATGCTACAATACTTTGTTGTTGATATCTTAAAATTAAGCCTATCATGAATTTGGATGACTTCCTTATGAAAGGCCAAAGACTCTAGTTTATGATGCAGCAAAAAGTGAAAGGCTGACTCTGAGACACAGACTTGATGCTTGACAAGGCAGTGTTCTTATCAAAGGAGTGGAACAAACTAGAACATAGATCCGGTTGAAATGCAGGATTTCTGGTTTGCAAGAAATTTTGGCATTTTAAAAATTGGTTTTGTCCTGACTCAGCATTGCACCATTTTTTTTTAAATTTCTCATGTACTGGAAATGCTGAAATAGTATCATTTTGGAAAGACTGACAAATGGTGTTTATGGAATGAAATCTGCTCCCTGAACCTGCAACCGCTGACTGAAGTTGAGATTCTTGTCAGTTTCACTGCTTCTACTTGGGTTGCCTGACTCCCAAGCAGACAGCCTACTGAGCCAGCTGGCCAAAAGTCTGGAAGCCCAGAGTGCCAGTTCTACAGCAGCATGCATTAAGGGACTGCCATGGAATTGTAGATCATGGAAGCCCATCCCAGGACCAACAGACTCCCACCTCTGCAGCATTGAGCCTAGAAGCCCTGAGATCACCTAGGATTTCCAGTCTCCCTGCTCCAGAACATCAAGCTGAGCTCCAGTTAGAGTCTGGGCTTCTAGGCTCCCTACTCTGTGGGAGACAGCCTGGAAGTTCTGAAAGCCCTGATTTGAGCAGAGTTTGCTAAACTGGCTTTTTCCAACAAAAGTCCCCAATCCACCTAAAAGTTTCATATCAGATCTAGTTAAGTGCAAGTAGAGGCCCTAGCTAAAGAGATATTTCCAGCAACTCCACACACTTATAGCCAATCTGGATTTCTTTATAGGTTTGATATCCATTTCTCTATCCCCATTTCTACTTCAGACTTCCTGTCTTTGCCCATCTGTAATTTTTTCCTCATATTTTCAGGCTGATATCTTCCACAGTGACACAGACCATATCGGAACTAAATAGATAAATCTTAAATGTGGTGTTCACTCACAGGCAATCATTTCTGCTTCCTTTCATCTGTCAGATATTAGAATCATGAAGTTTTCAGCATCCCATTCTCAGGGGCGGCTCTAGGATTTCCGCCGCCCGAAGCAGGGCGGCACGCCGCGCGGGGCGCTCTGCCAGTCGCCAGTCCCGCGGCGCCGGTGGACCTCCCGCAGACGTGCCTGCGGAGGATCCACTGGTCCCGCGGCTCTGGTGGACCTCCTGCAGGCGTGCATGTGGATGCTCCACCGGAGCCGCGGGACTAGTGGCCCCTCCGCAGGCACGTCTGCGGGAAGTCCACCAGCGCAGCATAGAGCCTTCTTGGGCCCTTTCCACAGGATGAATCTCTATCCCTTTATGAGAATCACTGTTTAAAAAACAGTCACTAAACAGTTTTAATAGCAATAATAAAGAGTGGTTGATATGACCACAACCAGCCACTGAGAGGCAGCAAAGGATAAAGGGACACAGATATAGATACACACACACACAAAATCAACACAAACAAACAAAAAAAGACAAAAACACCCCACACTCCACAACAACTGTAGGACAATAAAGTCAACAGTAAAAACAGAAGCCCTCACTCTCATGGTGCAATGTATGGACTTGTCTAGACTCTCCTAGACTTAACCATATATAAATGCAAGGGAATTTAAATTGGAGTAAGCTACACACTGAATGGCCAAAAGAAAGTTTAAGTTAAAGCTGTGTGGGCAATTTTAAAATACCTACATATACCCTCCTGCGAGTTGCTTTCCTCGCTAACTTCTCTATTCTAGCTGCTCAGCATGCTTATTACACCATCTAAGATTCCCTTATGCCCAAGACTCAGTAGGTCAAGATTAGAGATGTGTAAGGGGTCTATATGCATAAGTTACACATAGGTACACATAGGTGTGAATTTAAGTCAGAAGTGAATTGATGAAACACTTCCTGGGGGAAAGAAAATACAATTTAGCATCACTGCTGAGTTAGGCCCACTGTATTTAAAATTGTGTTCATAAAGATTTCCCATTTTATTTGAACAGCTCATGACTGAAGTGTTAATATCCATTCACAGACATATTTCCAATGCAAACACAGAGTATCTCTTTGCACTGGATATGTCCACCTATTGGAAGACAGCATCTGCCTGCATTCATTACAACCCTCCTAAGTGTAAGTGACGAGCCCTTGAGTCTTCAAAAATAATTCAGAAGTTAACAGTGATTTAGGTCAGGTCTGTACTAGAAGCTTTTGCCAGTATAGCAATGTCAGTTAGGGGTATGATTTTTTTATGACAATTCTATACCAGAAAAAACCCTACTGTAGATACAGTTGCACCAAAACACTAGGGAAAAAGGAAAAAGCTGTTGCTGGTATAGCTTATTTTGCTTGTGGAACTGGTATCCGCTATAGTAGCCAAAGTACTCTTTTTGCAGTTACCTGGGTAATTATAGGCCTGTCAGTCTGAGATCAATCCCAAGCAAGTTAATGAAGCAGATGTTATGGGACTCAATAAAACAGGGCAATATAATGCCAATCAACACGGATTTATGGAAAATAAATCCTGACAAACTAACTTGACATCTTTTTTTTAAATGAGATTACAAGTTTGGCTGATAAAAGTGAGAATGTTGACATAATATATTTAGATTTCTATAAGGTATTTGACCAGATACATCATGACATTTTGACTAACAAATAACTAGAATATAAAATTTATCTGGCACGTGCTAAATGGATTAAAAACTGGCTAATTGATAGGTTTCAAAATGTATCTAGAAACAGTGGACCATTGAATAGACATGTTTCTAGTGGGGTCCTGTGGGATCAGTTCTTGTCCCTACACTATTTACCATTTTTATTAATAATCTGGAAAAAAACAAAATCATCACTGATAAAGTTTGCAGATAATAGTTGGGGGAGTGGTAAATAATGAAGAAGACAGGTCACTGATTGAGTGATTGAGATTGCTTGGAAAACTGGGGAAAACAAACAATATGCATTTTAATATGGTCAGTTAAATGTGTGTGTGTGTGTATATATAACAAAGAATATAGGCCATATTTACAGGATGGGGGACTATCCTGGGAAGCAGTGACTATGAAAAAGATTTGGGGGTTGTGGTGCATAATCAGCTGAGCATGAGCTCCCAGTGTGACACTGTAGCCAAAAGAGGTAATGCCACCCTGAGATGCATAACCAGGGGAATCTTGAGTGGGAGTAAGGAGGTTATATTACCTCTGTATTTGGTACTGGTGTTACCACTTCAGAACTTGACATAGGATTCCAGGTGTCCACAATTCAAAACATATGTTGATAAATTAGACCAGGTCCAGAGAAGAGCCACAAGAATGATTAAAGGATTAGAAAACATGCCTTATAGTGAGACTCAAGGAGCTCACACTATTTAGGTTAATCAAGTCACCCCTTAACCTTCTCTTTGTTACAGTCTGTGAATACTTGTATGGAGAACAAATCTTTAATAATGTTGTCTCCAGTCTAGCAGTGAAAGGATAACACAAACCAATGGCTGAAAGTTGAAGCTAGACACATTCAGACTGAAAATAAGGTGTACATTTTTAATAGCAAGTAACTAACCACTGGAACCATTTACCACGGGTTGTAGTGGAGGCTCCATAACTGACCATTTTCAAATCATGATTGGATGTTTTTCTAAGAGATCTTCTCTAGGGATTATTTTAGAGACGTTCTATGGCCCACACAGAATGATCATAATGTTGACTTCTGTCCTTGCAATATATGAATCTAGGGTCTGCCAGTATAGCTATACCAGTAAGCCCTTTCTCATTTAGGCAAGGCCTTATTGATGAGAAACGTCCACAGGATTGTTTAGGCCCTATTTTTTCTCCTCACCTGAGAATTGCTGCTTACAGGCAATGAGGGCTTTCCTTGACATCTCAGCATCACTATGAGCGAGATGATCTCATGGCAAATCCAGCCACCAGATGGCAGACACTGCTAATCTATTAAACCCACTCATGTTTGGCCACAGATTGTATTTGTCAAAAATAAATCAGAAACACCAAAAAGAATAAAGGTTGGTCTGTAGAGCTAGACACCTAAAGAGGAAAAGCCTTATGCTTTAGGAGTATGCTCTTTCCACAGAATATTTTTTGCCAAGCATGTTGTGCTGTCTACTCTAAAAAAACATCCTGCTCAACTGGTCACCTGGCAGGGCAGAACATTTTAATTTTCTCTTAAAATCTTCAAAACCAAGTCAAATATCCATGACTGTATATGAATTGTCTAATTGATTAATATATTTGTATTGGTCACTCAAATATCTGATTAGTTGCAGCACTTAGTTTTTAATTATAGGAATTTAGCATAGAGAAGAACTTCTTTTTCATGCATCTGCATCACTGGTATAGAGCAGGTGCCCCTATGCTGTCCAGACAATAGAGTTGGTGGAGTTGTTCCTCACAAACAATTCAAATTTCTAAGAATATATGCAACAGTTGCAAGTCTTCTTAGAGTAATTTGAACAAATAGTTTTCCATCTGTGGTTTGTTCAGAATCTCTTCACCACAACTATTCATTATTTTTTATGGTAGGGATGTTTGAAAAGTATTTATTCAAAACTTTAATCAATACATTTCACTGTTACTTTTTATTAACAATAGTTGTAAATGAAAAAAAATCAGTATTTTCCCAGATCTAATTTGTGGTGTGTGATTAACTGAGGTGAACAATCTTTTCCATTAATTGATGGCTGTGTGTGGGGTATAGACTTATTATGGGGAGCTGGCCAGCCTATAAGTTGACCTATAAGTTAGTCTATAAAGAGTAGTTTTGTATCAGAACTAAAGATAGTTAAGGCCCAGGCAGACTGTGAAGAGCTATAAGAGGATCTTTCAAAACTGGGTGACTGGGCAACAAAATAGCAGATTAAATTCAATGGTGATAAATGCAAAGTAATGCACATTGGAAAACATAATCCCAACTATACATATAAAATGATGGGGTCTAAATTAGTTGTTACCACTGAAAAAAGATCTTGGAGTCATTGTGGATAGTTCTCTGAAAACATCCACTCAAAGTGCAGTGTCGGTCAAAAAAGCAAACAGAAGGTTGGGAATAATTAAGAAAGGGATAGATATTAGACAGAAAATATCATATTGCCTCTATAATCCATGGTACACCCACATCTTGAATACTGCCTGCAGATGTGGTTGCCCCATGTCAAAAGAGATATATTGGAACTGGAAAGGTTCAGAAAAGGGCAACAAAATGATTAGGGGCATGGAATGGATTCCATATGAGGAAAGATTAATATGACTGGGGCTTTTCAGCTTGGAAAAGAGATGACTAAGGGGACATATGATAGAGATCTATAAAATCATGACTAGTGTGAAGAACATAAAGAAGGAAGTGTTGTTTACTCCTTCTCAAAACAGAAGAATTAGGGGTCACCAAATGAAATTAATAGGCAGCAGGTTTAAAACAAACAAAAGGAAGTATTTTTTCACACAATGCAGTCAACCTGTGTTTTTACCAGAGGATGTTGTGAAGACCAAGACTATAACAAGGTTCAAAAAAGAAATTCATGGAGGATAGGTCCATCAATGGCTATTAGCCAGGATGGGCAGGGATGGTGTTCCCTAGTCTCTGGGACTGACTGGAAATGAGTGACAGGGAATGGATCACTTGATGATCATTCCCTCTGAGGCACCTGGCACTGGCCACTGTCTGAAGAGAGGATATTGGACTAGACCTTTCATCTGACGCAGTATGGCCATTCTTATGACCAGTTCACTAGGCCCTCAAAGGTTCTGGAACCCACATAGCTTATCAAAAGAAATTATCAATACATAAGTCAACTTTCCTTCAAAAAAGAACAGTTGACCACTTCAGGCACAAGTTCTTCGAAGACTATAGGGGCTGCCACTAAGGTCTATGGACTGCCACTAAGTTGCTCACAGAATTGCTTTTTATTTATTCAAGTGACAACTCTGGTCCAGAGTTCTGATGTCAAAGGATGAAACATCCAATTCAATGGGATTCTGATTTTATATATATATATATTATTAGCAGGCTAAATAACTCAGTAAAAGCATAAAATAAAATACATATTTAAAACTAAATCAAACATAAGGAAATTAGGTTACTAGCAGATTATCTAGTTATGTTGATTAACAATATAAAGTAAACCAACAATTCCTTAGAAACTCTATATAATAATTTGGGAAGGCAGCAGTCTTGTTTAGCAGTCAGGCCACAAAGTAACAGGGCATTATCTATCTCAATGTCAATTGATATATTTATATTCTAGCCAAACAGCTCACACGGAGAGAGTCAAATCAGTCCCAGGTTGAAGCTAATGTTGAAATTATAATTCTGCAACCATTTAAAGCAGCCTGCCCACATTATTATCTTGTCTTCCCTACCCCACTCCAACACCAGGTAACATGGAAACACAATTCAAAATAACAAATTGTTACATTTACTATTCAGATGACAGAACGATTGTTTTAGGTATCTAACTATTCTATACGTGGCTTTCTCATATAAATTCTGTGTGTTTTACACTCTCCCCCTCACCAGCCATCAACTAGAGTTTTAAAACACAAGTGCAACAATGCTGAGATAGAGACATCCCTCTACTAATAAAGATTGGAAAATAACTAAAAGAGTTGATACTTATGCCCAATAACTGTAGTGATTCTTTGTGGTTTCATTCAGCTTCAGGAAATCCGATAGAAAAGTTAAGTCTTTATTGGCTTTGATGATTTATGTTGACAGATTTGCTGTCTGGCTAGAAATTATTTTCTTGTAGATGTCAAATCTTAGAAGTTGCAAGTTTCTGGACTCCTACTCCTTGGTAGTCAGATGGGAAGATAGAGGAAGCACAGGCCACTTTGTCAGCAATGAGGGCATTGCATGACCAGAGGTCAGCAAATAATGGTTGCAGCAGCAGCCACTGCAGGCAGACAAACCAGAGGCAAGCAAACCAGCCAACTGCTGCCCTCTTCCTTGCATTCAGTTTTGAAAGTGGTGACCTGGTTGGCTCATCCTCCTTTTAAGTCTTCTCAGGAGCTTCTTGGCAAATCAGAATGAGGTAGCCGGTATCACCAAATGGGGTCCAATTAGGTCACCATTCCAGTCACATTGGCTCAGAAAGTCCACATCTCTAAAAATAGACCCAGTCACTCAGAGTGTCCATAGATATTCAAAGCCATGGGTCAGTCCACACATATTATGTCAACCATCCTAAAAAGCCCTGACTCAAAAACAATTTCAAACATGCAAAACTATCAAAAAAGTTGGAATTGTAATCATAGCAATAAGCCAGTCATGCTTTCATGCCTACAAAGGGCAATTCCTGATTTACAGATGAATGCCTATAACATCCCCTTTATATTTTAGAATTCAGCAGCTCAACTTAGAGCAGCTTTTTTGACACAAAATCTGGGAGAAAGGTTAGACTTTAGCTTGGTCAGAGTAAAACAACGCCCAACCCCACACCTACACAAAATGTTATATTTCATTTTTTTTCCCCCCAACATGCAGACCTATCTGCCTCACAATTAAAGCATTTCAAAGTGGAGGTAAGAAATCCTGGCTTCATTCAGATCAATGGGAATTTGAACATTGACTTTATTAGGGCCAGGAGTATGACAAATTAAGCTCTTCTAATACAAATTTTAATACATGTCCAAACATTTGTAATGTATTTAATGAGACTTTGGGATTTGCAAGCATTTCACAAACATCCAGCCATTGCCTGAATATTCATTAATAATTTGACACTACAATTAAAAGGAACTGAACTCTACATTGTTATTTGCAACAACAACAAAAATCACTTTTTTAGTTGATATTTGACAAACTTTTAGAAGGGTGACAATTACTGCCAGTTTAAGTAGTTTCTGTAATGAGGACAACTGGGAGCTAGATTGATGAGCCCACTAAACTCATTTTATATAGGTTATGAACAGCCAGTAGGTGGTAACAATTTTCAGTTACTATGGCCTGGATGTGCACATAAAGAACGTGCAGCAATTTATTCAAGGGCTGTTTATGTCTCAACTGTATCCTGATACTAATTATACATTCTGTAGCTACATGTTTTTCACTGATTAAATCCTCTTGAATGTTGGATTTTGTTCTCTGTTCATAACCACCAAGAAAACTGCTTGTAGTTACACATTCTCACCTCATCTCTGGTCACAGAGCTCCACAGGATCTTTATCTCTAGCATCCCTTACTGTGCTTTTCCTCAGCCCGACAATAGCCTTTCACAGCTTTTGTTTTTTCCCCAACTCCCAACTGTGTGTGTTCTGTGGCTTGGCCCTCCAGCCACATCAAATGAAAGTCTAAACCCCTTCCAGCATAAACACAAACAAGTCCAAGTGAAAGCACAAACAAACCTTCAAACTAAGACCACTTCCACCCCTCTCAGACTCCAATGTAGTTCTTTTGCTGGCCATATCTCAGGAATTCTCCTTGCACGGTCCTAACCAGGTCCCATAGTGTTCTTCCTGCATTGTTTGCTGTCTGTTAAACTCTAGCCTAGGGCTTTTCTCCCCCAAAGAGATCTCTCCTATGTCTCTCCCCCAGTCTACTTACAAGATCTAGATCCACCTCCTCTGGCCAGGAGGCAATTTAATCACTCCCCTCCCCCCAGGTGCAGAGCATGACTAATTGATTTTTTCCCCCTTGCCTTGTAGATGATGGGGTTAAGTCCATCACAGTGCTATTTATTAGAAATGGTACTTGATGTTTGTTTCTCTGCCAGCAGCAATGAAACAAACACATATATCAGCGTTAATGAGAACAGAGTGATCAAAGTTGTTTGGTTTCATAGTGTCAGAACATATTTGATGTTGAACAGTAACAGCAAACATTAGAAAATAAAAACAAAGACCAACATCTTCAAACCTGGTGCCTGAAATTAAGCTCCTAAATCCATATTTAGGCACATTAATAAAAGTGGTAAGATTGATAAGGAATGCTAAGCACCTACAAATACCACTGATGTCAATGGGAATTGTGGGTGTTGAGCACCTTTAAAAAACAGGCCAAACTTTTATTTATTTGCCTAATTATGGGTTTAGGAGCCTAATTTCAGGCACTCAGGTCTGAAAATTCTCACCAGAATTCCTGGTATACAATGTTGTAAAGTGAGAACTTCAACATTGCTAGAGTTTATAATTGTGCACAAACTGCTGAAGTATTGATCAAACTGGTGCAGCTCTACCAGTAAAAGTATATGTGCTGATTTACTTCCACAAGACATTACACCACCCCAAAATGTGATGCTCTCAAGATAAATAGGATGGTGCAAATGATCTGTCAAATGCTTCCGGACTTCTAAACCATAATTTCTGTTTCACTGATCAACTAAATCCTCAAAGTAGCTGGCTGGTCATGATGCCCTGACTTTGAAAGGTACAGGACAGTTGCAGTGGCAAGATAATGGACTGGATAGTGGAAGAAAGAGGCTTTGGGAAACTATAGTAAGCAACAACATTAAAAGTGGAAAATTTAAGGCCAGAAAGGAATGCTGGGTACAAGAGACTAGAACAAAGGGTGGCCATTGGTCTTCTGCAGTAAGTATAAACACAGCTAGCTGTCAGGGGCTCCATGCAACTACTAGATCCTGAGCTTACAGCTTCTATAAGGACTTTCCTCATGGACCTTCCACAGTGTACTGGCAGCATGATATTTTCCATTTATCTTACCCTTGATATCACCTCACTTCCATCTCCTGATTCATCCTTTATCTGCCTCATTTAATTATATTAACTTTCCTTATGTTTGGATCATTAATTTCTGCACTGTGCCAATTATTACAGCACTTTAATTGTGGTCTCTATTTCACTGACTAAACTGTACTTTGCCAGCACCTTGTTACATCACTCCTACTTTCACCCTCATCTTTCGCATTCCTTCACCACACCATCTGCTAACCCTCCTTTGGTTTCCTCAACCCATTTTTGAGCAACTGACCTCCTCTAACCTCCTTTCCTGTTTCATCTTCCTCTCTCCAGCTACTTCTCCTACTCTCCAAATCAATTCCTCTACCTCCTTTGTCTTCAGAACCTGCTCCTTAAAGACTGAGCTATTGTTCTTGTCATCAACTCCACTACTTCTACAATTTGAACAGGATGGAACTCTGAGGGAAAAAGAAATATCAGGAGGACCAAGATCTGTAAGCAAGGTAACATTGCTGATTTATCACAGTTTCATCATGAAATTGCCATTGTTTAGCAATAAGGATCTGAATCTCCACAGAGTTTCCGCTCTTCTGAACAAAGACTGTAGAAAAGTATAAGCTTTCAAGGTTTTATATTAAATGCAGATGTTCTTGTTCTCAGTAAAGAAATGCTTCTCCTAAATATACAGTAGACTTAATTGTGAAAGAAGTCCTGTCATTCCCCAAGAAAAGGACGCACAAAAGCATCTGAGTATTTGCAGTTTTATATGATTGCAGGCCAGCTATTACCAGCAGTACAAGAAAAGGTGGCATGCTTTCACATTTTAGTACAACATACCGTATATACATTACCCATGAATTGTGTATTCAGAACTAGCATACCCAATATGGAAAGTCCTATGGAATCTAATAGAGATCAAACATACATGCTCTTACAGAAATTTAATAGCACTGTATAGCAATGTCTCTAAGAAACCTTTAACTAAAATTGCTATAGTGTTTTTTTTAACTACCCAGTGATATGCTGTAGCTGTCTATTGAATTCTATATTTTTCTATAAGCTTTTGGGTGCGCAGGGAACCTCCTCAACCCCTATGGAAGTACCACGGAGTTTCCATAGTATGGAGAAGCTTTCACAAGCCTTACGTCCAAGGACAAACTTCACCCACAATGAAAAACCTAAAGGAAGTATTTAAATAGTGTCAACTGAACTGGCAATAGATAACTCAGAGTACTACTAGCATGCACAGGGCTGGGGTAAACATATACATTCAGAATTAGCTGAGTTTGTGGTGTATGTGACATTCATGAAAGGTTAACTTGTCAAAAATATCAGCTTTCAGATGCTGCTAGATGCAAGGCTTCAAGGTATGATCAACCAATGAGATCTTTCCGACTCTAGAGTTTAGAGATGAAGTTTTGAAGATGCTATGAAAGCGGTTTGCTGCATACAATTTAGTTAAGCTCATAGTAAATGCAGGTTATTTCTTTGGACTTGTAGTAACTATTATTATAAATGCACCAGTGCTGATTGCATTATGGACTTTTCCTATACAATTTACTGTTTTATTTATTTTTCACGGTTTACGACAGCCAGAGGCCAATATTTCTCGAGTGTACACTATTACTGCAGTGTTTAAAAAAAATTTTCTCATCTAAATTTAAATCACCAGCCTTGGAGCTGTTTAAAACTAGACTGGTAAAAGCACTAGAAAAATCTTTCACTGGCAAGGGAATTGATGACTTATCAAAAAGACCATCTCTCTAATTTCTTTGGGATCATTTAAGAAAATGAGCTTTCTATTAATCAAAATAGACACATATTGCTAATTACATAGAGTAAAGTGGAATTCATTCTATTTCATATCTTTAATTCATTGCAAATATTGAGTTTATAAGAATGAGAAGGACTGGCAGATGGCATATATTATTAAACTTTTTTTCTTCTGTTTCACTTTTGAGAATTCTTAAACCTTGGAGAGAATATGGTGATAAGTAACAGAACTGAATATTGTATTAGAACCATTACCAAATTCTTATCTCTAACACCAGGAAAGGGAATTCTTTTGTTTTTTCATGTCTTTGTGAAATTAAGTCTTTTTAAAACTAATTACAGAATTTTCCACAATAAATGCTTTCCTGATTTTCTTCAAAGTTATACGTGGATCTTTGAGATATATACATTTTCTTACAATGAATTCAATTTAGTAACAGCCTGTACAATTCTTATTGATTTTGCTGCTTAAACTACATTCTGTATTAGAAACATGTTCAAAGGAGTGTAGAATTCTGTAATATTTTAATCAGACATCTCAAGTTCATCCTATGCTCTAAGGAAGACTGAATGGCACAGGAGATTAGTACTGGGATACAAATATTCCAACTCTAGGTCAGCTGTGTGTGTTATATAATTACACACAAAACACCATGTTAAAAGAATGTTATTAAAATTGCAAAGTCAAGCATGAAATACCAGAGTTAAAGCGGACTGTCCAACCTTGATTTGCCATACCAGCCTCAGTCTCCTTGCTTAGACAGTCCCAGTTCTCCCCTCCTGTCTTCTTAGCCAATCTGCCTCTCCCTCTTCTCTTCTTCACCCATGTTTCCTATCCCCCTTGGCTCCCAGTCCATCACCCTGCACCAGCTCTTTGCCCCGTCTCTTTGCCAAGTCAATACCAGTTCTTCTGATACTCATCAGCAAGGTCTCCTCTTTCCATTTACCTCCTTCTCATGGCCCAAAGGGTCACATACCCAGTCTTCTTGCTCAGGCTGTCCAAGTCTCCCCCCAGTCTCCCCATCTGATCTCAGTCCCCCAGATCCCTCACCGTCTCCTTGCCCAGCTAGTCACAGTCCCTGTCCCCAGCTCCCAGTCTCCTTGCCTGGCTAGTCCCACTCTTGCCCACGGCAGCTCCTAGTTACAATTTCCCGCTCCCTCCTGTCAGCGTTCAGACCCAGTCTCCTCCCTCCCAGGTCCTTTGTCCCAATATTGCCCCACCCCACTGCTCAGTCTGGCAGATCTGGCTCTTGTTCTCTTTGCATTTGAATTGGGCAGCTTCCTCCTCACTGCCTGGATCCAGCAGAGGGGTCATTATTGACAGCACAGCACACCCTGCATCAGACCACAGCTGCAATTGAAAGGAAAGTCCTGCTCAGCCCCAGGCTTGAGCATGCCTGGTGCGGATAGAATGTTCAAAGAATTTAGCTGCTAAAATCCATGAAGTCTCTACTGATCATGTGGAAATTAAGGTTTTTCAAAGACTTAAACGTGGCCAAATTTGGTGGATTTTCAGGAGGACGATTTAAAAAAAAAAATCCAACCCTTACATAAAGGCCACTCCTGTGAAAAAATGTAAGTCCCTGTTATAAGAATGGCCCTACTGTGTGCATATAGCCCAGTATCCTGGCTTCCAACAGCGGCCAGTGCCAGGTACCCCAGAGGGAATGAACAGAACAGGTAATCAAGTGATCCATCCCCTGTTGCTCATTCACAGCTTCTAGCAAACAGGCTAGGGACACCATTCCTGCCCATCCTGGCTCATAGCCATTGATAGACCTATCCTCCATGAATTTATCTAGTTCTTTTTTGAACCCTGTTATGGTCTTGGTCTTCACAACATCCTTTGGCAAGGAGTTCCACAGGTTGACTCTGCATTGTGTGAAGAAATATTTCCTTTTATTTGTTTTAAACCTGCTGCCTATTAAGTTAATTTGGTGACCCCTAGTTCTTGTGTTATAAGTAGTAAACAACACTTCCTTATCTACTTTCTCTACACCAGTCATATCTCCTCAATCATAACTTCCTTTAGCCGTTCCTTTTCTAAGCTGAAAAGTCCCAGTCTTATTAATCTCTCTTCATACAGAAGCCTTTCTATATCCCTAATCATTTTTGCTGCCCTTTTCTGAACCTTTTCCAATTCCAATATATCTTTTTGAGATGGGGCGACCACATCTGCACACAGTATTCAAGATGTGGACATACCATGGATTTATATAGAGGCAATATGATACTTTCTGTCCAACTATCTATCCCTTTCTTAATTATTCCCAGCATTCTGTTTGCTTTTTTGAATGCCGCTGCACATTGAGTGGATGTTTTCAGAAAACTATCCACAATGACTACAAGATCTCTTTCTTTAGTAGTAAAAGCTAATTTAGCCTCCATCATTTTATATGTATACTTGGGATTATGCTTTCCAATGTGCATTACTTTGCATTTATCAACATTAAATTTCATCTGCCATTTTGTTGCCCAATTACCCAGTTTTGTGAGATCCTTTTGTAGCTCTTCACTTTCTGCCTGGGTCATAACTATCTTTAGTAATTTTGTATCATGTGCAAATTTTGCCACCACATTTTTTACCGCTTTTCCCAGATAATTTATGAATATTTTGAATAGGACTGGTTCCAGAACAGACCCCTGGGGGACACCACTATTTACCTCTCTCCATTCTGAAAACTGACCATTTATACCTACCCTTTGTTTCCTATCTTTTAACCAATTACCAATCCATGAGAGCACCTTCCCTCTTATCCCATGGCAGCTTACTTTCCATAAGAGCCTTTGGTGAGGGACCTTGCCAAGGGTTTTCTGAAAATCTAAGTACACTGTATCCCCTTGGTCTATATGCTTCTTGATCCCGTCAAAGAATTCTAGTAGATTGGTGAGGCCTGATTTCCCTTTATTAAAACCATGTTGACACTTCGTCAACAAATTATGTTCATCTATATGTCTGATAATATTCTTTATTATAGTTTCAACCAGTTTGCCTGGTATTGAAGGCCTGTAATTGTCGGGATCACCTCTGGAGCCCTTTTTAAAAATTGGCGTCACATTAGCTAACCTCCAGTCATCTGGTACAGAAGCTGATTTAAATGATAGGTTACAGACTACAGTTAGTAGTTTTGCAATTTCACATTTGAGTTCCTTCAGAACTCTTGGTTGAATACCACCTGGTCCTGGTGACTTATTGCTGTTTAATTTATCAATTTGTTCCCACACTTCCTCTAATGATACCTCAATCTGGGACAGTTCCTAAGATCTGTCATCTAAAAAGAATGGCTCAGGTTTGGGAATCCCCCTCACATTCTCAGCCATGAAGACTGAAGCAAAGAATTTAGTTTCTCCACAATGGCCTTATCGTCCTTGAGTGCTCCTTTAGCACCTCGATCATCCAGTGGCCCCACTGGTTGTTTAATAGGCTTCCTGCTTCTGATGTACTTAAAAAAAAATTGCTATTACTTTTTGAGTCTTTGGCTAACTGTTCCTCAAATTCTTTTTTGGCCATCCTAATTGTATTTTTACACTTCATTTGCCAGTGTTTATGTTCCTTTCTATTTTCCTCACTACAATTTAACTTCCACTTTTTAAATGATGCCTTTTTGCCTCTCACTGCTTCTTTTACTTTGTTGTAAAGCCAGAGTGGCACATTTTTGGTTCTCTTACTATGTTTTTAAATTTGGGGTATACATTTAAGTTGAGCCTCCATTATGGTGTTTAAAAAGTTTCCATGCAGCTTGCAGAGATTTCATTTGTGGCACTGTACCCTTTAATTTCTGTTTAACTAACCTCTTAATTTTTGTGTTGTTCCCCTTTCTGAAACTAAATGCTACAGTGTTGGGCCGCTGTGATTTTTTCCTGCCACCAAATTTAATTATATTATTGTCACTATTACCAAGTGGTCCAGCTATATTCACCTCTTGGACTAGATCCTGTGCTCCACTCAGGACTAAAACAAGAATTGCCTCTCCTCTTGTGGGTTCCAGGACCAGCTGCTCCAAGAAGCAGTCATTTAAGGTGTCAAGAAACTTTATCTCTGCATCCGGTCCTGAGGGGACATGTACCCAGTCAATACAGGGATAGTTGAAATCCCCCATTATTACTGAGTTTTTTATTTTAATAGCCTCTCTAATCTCCCTGAGCATTTCACAGTCACGATCACTATCCTGGTCAGGTGGTCAGTAATATATCCTTACCACTATATTCTTATTATTAGAGCATGGAATTTCTATCCATAGAGATTCTGTGGTACAGTTTGATTAATTTATGATTTTTACTTCATTTGATTCTATGCTTTCTTTCACATATAATGCCACTCCTCCACCAGCACAACCCGTTCTGTCCTTCCAATATACTTTGTACCCTGGTATTACTGTATCCGATTGATTATCCTCATTCCACCAAGTTTCTGTGATGCCTATTATATCAATATCCTCATTTAATATGAGGCACTCTAGTTCACCCATTTTATTATTTAGACTTCTAGTATTGGTATATAAGTACTTTAAAAACGTATCTCCTTCTGGCTGTTTGCCATTACACGATCTAATTGAATGGGACTCTTTTATTTGACTGTTTCTGATCAGACCCTGCCTGTATTTTATCATTTTCTATCCTCTCATACTCACTAGGACATATAGATTCTCTATTAATAGATCCTCTCTTAAAGGATGTCCGAACCATGTGCTCCTCCGCACTTGTTGGTTTTCCCCCAACCCTGTTCCCAAGGACTGGGGGCATTAGAGCTGTAAAAGAGTGGGCAGACTTTTTAAAAAACATTTTTCCTTGCCTCATTCTGAGAAACAGCTTCTGGCTGAAATTAAAAAAAAAAAAAGTTAGCCTCAGGCAGATAGCTGGCATGGAAACTTTCAGCCCAAATGGTTGAAGTTTGATAAAATTATAAACAACTGAAAACAGTGTCTTATAATGGGGAATGTCAGATAACCTTATGAGGCAGCGCTATCAGCACATCTATAAGCATACACACACTCGCACTAACCCACCTCCACACACACGCGCACACATTTAAAGCTCCACCAAAAATGGTACTTGTATTTGCCAGCCATCATCCTGATCTGCTTGTATGATGCATTCCTTTTTCCCACCTTTTGTCTTCTCTCTTTAAATTGTGAGCTCTTTTTGGGGAGAAACCATCTCTGACATAATGGGGTTCTGGTCTTGGTTTTTCACCGCTCTATTATAAGAGAGAATAAACAATAATCATGCAAACGTAACTCAGCTTCAGTAATAATGACCAAAATTGTTACTATCCCATGGCTGCTCAGAGTCCTGTGTCAAATTAATTGATATAATTATTTGTTATGATAGCACTTGCAGCATGCTAGGCACTTGTCCACACCTATAGGAAGACACAGTTATAGTCTAAGGTAACAAGAAAGACAGAGGTCATTATAATTAACCAGTGTTGAGAGTAAGAGAGAAAGAATACTCTCTTATGGAACAAAAGTGTTAGCTTTAGCTCTGTACAATGTTTCTGTATAAATAGGTTTAGAATTCTGAAAAAAAAAATATGCTCCATCATAGTGGCAGTCAAAGTTTTGCCAGCTGATGTAAATAAGACATTAACCTTAAAACTTTTGTTATCTGGAAACTCAGACTGTACTGTCATTCACTAAATTCTCATTATTTTACAGCAAAACTCTGGAGACTGTCAGGTGTTTTATACTGCTGGCTGAAAACCTTGTGCCCCTTTTGTCCTTCAGACTAATGCTGGAATGTATGTTCTGGTGGCTGCTGCATAGTTTAAAATGTTCATTATGGTATGGCTAGGACTGTATCCTAAAATACCATAATAGTAAGGGATTGCAGCTGGTGCAGAATACTCATTGCCTGTGTGACTTAATTTATATTCTTTAAGCCTTTTTTTTCCCCTCTGCCCTCCTATCCACCCCACCAGGACATTATTTGTATCCTTTTGCAGAGTTAATTATCCATTTAATACAGATATGTCAAGTTAGTTGTCCATTTATGGATATATAGCTCTATTTAAGTTTTGTATCTATTTTTGCATAAACCATAAATACTGCAGTACATAGACTGATGAACAGCAGCAGTTCGAGGTAGTTTGGTCTTGCCTAATTAAAATATGAATTTAGGTTAGCACTGATGTTACCTAATAAAACAAAATCGGCAGTACACAATTAACTCATTTAAGACTATATTTTACTATAATCTCTGATTCATTGTTTATATAATATCTTATGGTATTAAATTTAATCCATACTGTAGCATATCCAACTCACTCCTTTATACTTGCTTGTTAAAAAAATAGGAGTTAGAAGGTCCAATACTGCAGTCCTTACTCATTGCTATAAATAAGCTGACTCATGAGTAAGTGACATGGTTGGAACTTATTTACAATTAACCAGTGTTTTCCTTTAGGTTACACATTAATAATTCAGGCTATTTATAAATTTGGATGGAAGGTAAAGTGTTTCTGAGCCTGTAGAGTGGTAAGTATGTAATTGGTTGCATGAGGTTGTGGGATAATTGGTTGTGCATGTGAGAGTGATGGGTGTATATATTGTAGGGTAAGATCAAGATTGAAGGGGAGGGAAAGAAAGGGAAGGTTGGGATTAGGAGAGAACAGTGAAGGGCTGACAGTGGATATATACCATTTTTCATCAACCTTACCCTTTCCTGCAAGTTTTTGATTGTGTAATGGGGATAGATTGGGAAATGGTGCCTCATTTTCTTCCCATTTCCCCACCAACCTCTCTTATCACTGAACAAAAAACACTTCGTGAAGCTCTAAATCACCATGTCTCGGATTTTTCACTGCCAACATATGTTATATTTTGCATCAGCTGTCACTGCTTCCCCTAGAACCATCTACTCTTCCTCTGTCTCTCAGTACAAAGATACTCCTAGTTCCCTGGTGTCTGGGTGGGGTAAGCTATCTGCTTCAAAGCATCACTAAAACCATTTAACCACCTGCTAACAGGATGGGTGTTTCAGGCAAACAGACAGTTACATTAGTGTATTCAGAAAACAAAGCAAATGTCAGAAAATACAAAAAGGAATGTATGCCTCATATCACAAGACATGTACATGCAAATAAACCCACCTGAAGCTGTAATAAGAAGACAGGATTAGTTTCAAATTGGCAAGCCTTTATTATATTAAACTATGCCATCATCTCTATCATTCCATCATTTTATTAACATAATCCATCCATACTTATAACATTATAGCTGTACAATACGCTGTATATCCCACACTTTTGAGAATGCAGGTGTCAGTGACCTTTCACCTGAATAATTTTTTTTTTCCTGGAGAAGGATCTCTTGTTTAGTCATACTGACATTACACATAGGGACAGTCATCTAGTCCATCGCTCTGCCATCACTCAGTTATTGCCTATTGTTCAGTTAATAGTGCTTTTTCAGTCTATTTTTAAGTATCTTAGGCAAACAAGCTTGACCACTTCCATCAGAAAACAATTCCATAGCCCAAAAAGATTGCACAGACAGCACTTTTCCCATTTAATTTTAGCTTTATATCATCCCATTACTCCCAGTTTCACTTCGTTTCAGTGCTCTCAAAGCTTCCTCTTCCTACTTGGTGTTTAAATATTTTATATATGTATGCAGTGGTCTCTCATAGCAAACATTTAGCTGTGCTGAATGGGAAAAAACAAAATCAGGTAATTTGAAGAAAAAATATTTCATTAAAAATAAAATGATGGAAGTTGGTTAAACTAAGACCTGATGTCATGCTGATGGCTTTCCTTCAGTCAATTTTAATTTAAACCAATAATAAAGAAGTTCAGCACGCTCAACTTTTTGAATGTTATTCCAGCATTTCTAGATCTTTTCATGCATTGCCATAATTTTCCTACTATTGGTATTGTTCCTACTATCTGTATTTGGAGAGGAAATAATTAAGTGTAAGAATGTTTACTACTGAGTACATATTTTAGTTAGCAGTTTTCTTCTAAAAAAGATGAATGCCTATCACTTCATTCTAGGTACTTGGTGCACACTGGCAATGGCATCTCTTGAAAATCAATGTGTACCTGAGTATGTTTTTCTAAATGAAAATGCCATTAACAGATTCAGATATAAATTGAGTGATTAATATTTCTTAGTGCTTTGAGGACAAATTGCATAGGTCTTTTGTGCAGTTGTTAAAGGCAGGAATATGCAGTGCAATGTGAAGACTGCCACCAATGAATTTCATTTACAGGCTTCCAAAGTATGGACAGAAAAATATTGCTGCTTAGAAATTATAGCAGACTCCTTCCTGGTATGTTATGTCCTTGCTCTGTTCCATATTAAGTATTCTTGTTAGTCACATCCAAGAACATAAAATCCTGTTTTTGTCTCACTAGAGAAGGTAAGCCTGTCTGCAGACAGAATGCATTCTGTGTAATGCACCTTAGCCATTGCAAGGATTGGAAATGTATTATTAGAAGACTCACAATCTATGAGAGACATGCATCCAGTATAAAGCCATTGTACCTTAAATATAGCATTAAGATATTCAAATTGAAATAACACAATAAAACATCCTGAAAAAAAATATCAGCAAATTTGAAAATACACCTGTGTCAGCAGCAGATGTTCTTTGCCAGAGGGAAAAGAAAACCAAAACCCCAGAGACATTCACAGTGGTTGAAAATAATGAAGACTTTAAATGAGCTACTTTACAGAAACATAATGTGTTGCTGGAGTGCATATCCCCTAAAGCTTAATATGAAATAAGTACACAATTATGCTGACCCTGTTCTTTAGGAGGGCTCTGAGTGAGGAAATGCATCAAATAGTTCCCTGCTGACTTGCCTGGATGAACTGAAGACACCACTAGCAGAACTTCTGAAGTTGGAAAGAGATCAATGGAAGAAAAAGATGCAGAATCTCATTATTTAAAGTTACTTTTGCATGTAGAGCCAGTCTTTAATATGCTGAGGATGGTGTGTATGCACACAAGCACATGCACCAGCAAGCTACTGGACAGAATGTCAGACTTATATATTTACATTATTTGGGATCTGATCTAAAGCCCACTAAATTCAATGGGCAGATTTCCACTGACTTCAATAGGCTTTGCATCAGGACCTTGTTATTCTACTGGCTGAACTAGTAGAATTGTTTGTTTTGTTAATCCTGATTCAACATCTAAGTTTATACAGTCAAGATTATCTACTCTAAAGTTGTTGCTGGAGGGCATGCATATGTATGTGCATGCATACTTTTATTTCCCAAGAAACCTATGAGGTAAGTAATTCCTCATACAGGCCAGTAACACATTTACGTGATCACAACTCTAGGTAATTGCATGCCATGCTATGACAAAACTTCTAATCATACCTAGTATGCTAAATGAGGCTCCTCATTTTGAATCACTTCTCAGACTGGTTAGTGAAGGTTTTGATGTAACAGACTTCCATAAGGCATTTGACTTGGTACCACACAACATTTTGATTAAGAAACTAGAATGATACAAAATCAACATAGCATATATTAAATAGATTTAAAACTGGCTGATAGGTTCAAAATATATTTTTAGAGACTCATCATTGAGTTGACATGTTTCTAATGGGGTTCTACCAGGATCAGTTCTTGGACCTGTGCTATATTTTTATTAATGACATGGAAGAAAATATAAAAACCATCACTGATAAAGTTTGCAGATGACACAAAGATTGGGGGAGTGTAAATATCAAAGGGGAGAGGTAATCGATACAAAGAGATCTGGATCACTTGGTAATCTGGGCACAAACAAATAATATGGCCAAATGTAAGGAACAAAGAACATAGGTCATATTTACAGCATGTGGGACTATCCTGGGAAGCACTAACTCTGAAACAGACTGGAGGTCACAGTGGACAATCAGCTGAACATGATCTAACAGTGTTTGGCTGTGGTCAAAAGGGCTAATGAGATCCTGGTATGAGTAAACGGGGAAATATGGAGTAGGAAGATTATATTACCTCTGTATTTGGCACTGTTGTGGCCACTACTGGAATAGTTCTGGTGTCCACACTTCAAAATGGATGTTGAAAAATTGGAGAGCATTCAGATAAAAGCCATGAGGATGATTAGAGGATTGGAAAATGTACCAGTGAATGAACTGAAGAGCTCAAATTCAATAAAGACAAGCGTAAATTACTAGACATAGGAAGGGGGAAAATGCACAAATATAAAATGGGGAATAACTGTCTAGGCAGTAGTTCTGCAGAGAAGGATCTAAGGCTACACCAACAATGGGATGCAGTTGTGAAAAAGCTAGTATTCTGGGATTTATTAACAAAAATGTTATACATAAGTCACAGGAGGTAATTGTCCCACTCTACTCAGCATTGGCAAGGCTTCAGATGTAGTATTGTGTTAAGTTTTGAGCATCACACTTTAAGAAAGATGTGGACAAATTGGAGAATCCAGAAGAGAGCAAACAAAAAAACAAAACAGAAAACCTGACCAATGAAGAAAGATTTAAAAAAACACTGGGTATGTTTAGTCTTGAGAAAAGACGACAGAGGACCTGATAAACTTAAATATGTCTACTTGAAGGTAGGACAAAAAGTAATTTGCTTAATCTGCAGCAAGAGAGATTTAGGTAAATATAAGGAAAAGCTTTCTAACTTTAAAGATAGTTAAATACTGGAATAGGCTTTCAAGAATGGTTGTGGACTCATTATTATTGGATGTTTTTAAGAACAGGTTAGACAAACTCGCATCAGAGATGGTTTCGATTTACTTGATCTTGCCTCAGCACAGGGGGTAGGACTAGATGACCTCTTGAGGTTTCTTCCATCCCTATATTTCTATGATTCTATTCAGCTTATCAAAGAGAAGGTTAAGGGGTGACTTGATCACAGCCTATAAGTACATGGGAAACAGAATTTACATGGGAAAATACATTTGCTAGTAGAGGGCTCTTCTATCTAGCACAAAATGTAAGATCTGATGGCTGAAAGTTGAAGTTAGACAAATTCAGACTAGAAATAAATGTTCCTTTTCCCCCCTTTTAATAACAGAGAGGGCAATTAGCCATTGGAACAACTTACCAAACGCTGTGGTGAAAATTTTAAAATCAAGATTAAATGTTTTCTAAAAGACATGCTCTAGTTCAACCACAGCTATTGGAGCTGAAGTAGGAATTAACTCAGGGAAGTCCTATGGCCTGTGTTATGCAAGAGATCACATTCGATCACAAAAGGTCCTTTCTAGACTCAAAAGATCTATGAATCTATTATTCATTATTTACTTTGTGTGACTGTTCAAGGAAACAGTCCGTGTCACATTGCAAATCCTATTTTGTTTTGTACTATGCATTTTGCATTACAACTTCCATTTTGTACATGACTACTTTGTACCCAGTGTTGAGAGCTAGCTTAAACTAGTATATGCATTGCTTGGTTGTAATGCATAGCAAGACTGGGAAAGGAGTGGGTACTTCTTACCTGGGGGGATGGGGGGTGGGCGGGAAGAGAGAGAGCACGGAAAGTTCTCCAGCCAGCTCACAAAATTTAGTGACTTGCTAATGACTCTTACCAGCTCTACCGCTCAGCCCCATCCTAAAATAAAGGGGTTTGTGCACAGGAATTCAGCATGGCTGTGGCATGGGGACTCACATTGGGACTCATGACCAAGACCACCTATAAACAGGAAGACTTCTGAGAAGACTGAGCTGGAAGGGTGGAGTTAGGAGTGTCCTGAATCACTTGAAGGACACTGACTAATACCCAAAAGGCTCCCAGGAGGGGTAAAAAAACTGAGGGAGGGTTGTGAGTGCAGCTCTGTGTTATTTTTCCCTAGATAAGTAACTTGTGTGCTTTGTTATGAGTAAACTGTGCATGGTTAAGAAGTGCCTTTGCAAAAGTCTATGTGTTATGTGTTTAACTCTCACATAGTCCTGAGTTAAATTGTAACCAAGAGTACCTATGAGGATGGTACCTATGAGGAGGGAGAGTTTAAGCATCTGGGGAGATGTGGGGGCCAAAGTCAGTTGGATCATGGGAGCCTACATCCCAAGAAGGGGTACCAGACAAGGGGTCTGCACTCTCAGAGATTGCTAGAGAGGCCAGACTAAGGGATGGTTACTCAGACCCAGTAACTGATGCTTTCTCAGGGGAAGAGAAACAAACTGAAAAAATATTGAAGCAGGTTATATTTTGGCTATAGGAGGCCAGTTGCTTTCCTTTTACTATTTGTCGAATTATGAATTCACAGGTATTGTGAATTTTTCTATCTTGTCTGCAGTACTCTGTGTGGCACATATGGTGATATATACTGAAAGACAACCAATAGTAAAATGCTTTGAAGGATTTTATATTTTTGGTACAATGCACCTGTTTAAATGTGTATGCCTGCTATTTCTGGAAAAAAACAAGACTTTAATAAAAACCAATTTAATATACTGTGTGCTGATAGTAATCAATAGGAGGCAAAATATTTGTCTAGCATTGTATGGACTGGGGATTTCAAAGACTTACTAATAGATACTTCTTACAATATCTAACAATGTTTCTCTGAATTGTATCTCTAAATTGATTTTGTACTCTAGCCATATCCTGGCACATTGTTGGAACAAGAAGAGAAAATGCCTCAGTCTGCACTGAAAGGCCAGCTTCAGAAAACTGTTCAAACATGCACAAACGTAAGGGAATGGGGCAGAGAAACACTGGGGATAGAGGAACTGAAACCAAGGAAAGTGTTTGAGCTATTTTAAGGCGTGATGCATAATACAGTACTAAAATCTGGCAGATTATCTCCTTCTATATTAAAAGATTATTTTGGGAAGAAAACAATTCCCAGTAATCTCATATTAGTTTGCTATTATGTGGCAATGGCAAAACAGGTTAGGCTTTGTGACAGACTGATAATATCCTGAACAAACCTTATAGAATTAAGATAATCTTTACTAAATTCAGTTAAACCATATTGAATTAGGGTTGATACCTTTGGGATACTTTGTATTCAAATGCAAATGTGTATGCATGTTATTGTGGCATTAAATGTACCTTCACTAATAGGGACATGGATGCTAATGTATTGCCTTCATTATCAGCTCTTTGAAGCCACCCCCCTAGTGGCTTCCTATACTAGTTCAAACTGGATTCTCCAGGACTATTCAAAACCCCTTTCTTTGTTAAACAGCCTAGTTTTAAACAGCCTCAGAGCCTTTTTGCAGATCCATCAAATAGACAAGATTGCTGCTCCACAGAGCAGAGCAGAGTCCCCTTAGGGTAGGGGTATAGGGACTGGGTGCTGAGGCTATGAGGAGCTTGTGACCACAAAGGAAACCCCAGTGGTGTGGTCCTGAAGGATTGATCAGGCCAGAGCCCACATTAGAGTTGGGATTATATTTGGTAAATTTATTAGCATGCAATTATTTTATTTTCATATTTTTATAATGCTTTTTACCTCAAGAAAAAAGCAGGCTTGCATAGGAAGCATAGTGTGGTACCTTATAAGTGTAGCAATTACACCTGTCAACTATGTCTGAATAGAAAGTAAGCAGGTGTCCTTGGGCAACCTGTCTGCTCGGAATAACAGAGTATTGAGCGCCTTCTGACTTCATGTGGGGTTTAACTGTAATCTGTGTTAATTAAAAGCATTATTATGCTACATGTATGACACCTCTAACCAGGTCTGTCAATAAAATTTTAAGTTATGGTAGTCTTTCTGTTATAAACTATTTGTATGCATTGCTATTAATCATCATTTTAGGTAGTACCTTATTCAAATTTGAAGACTGAGCTTAAATCTTATTTTTGATTCCTTGATTGACATTAATGCGACTTGGACCTTACAGCATTATTTAATTAATACATGTAGAGATGGTTGAAATTTTCTTTATTTATCAGTGTCTGGTCATCCTGGTGCATTTATTTAACTAAAAATTCAGACTAATCTGCAAATAAGAAAAGAGACTAACTGTGGAAGTTACATCAATTGTAGCTTAATTGATGTAAAACAATGATAATCTTTGTTAAGGATTCAGAAATCTTTCCCAAACTGCTGTCTAAATATGGTATTTTGGATGTGTGTTCTTGCTGTGCAAGAGCTGAGAGGTGGTACAGCTGCAGAAATGTGGGAAAAGCAGATGCTTTGCGAATTTTCTTCTCCCAAACCCATTACCTCATCTTCTATAAAAAGCTTCTGTTTAAAGTGCATAAAATCTGGACTCTTTCAGCAGAAAGAAATCTGACTGTATGATTAACACAGCCTTGTCATGTGCCTATAAAGAGAGACTGGATTCAACCCTCTCTGCAATTCAGAATCAAATATTTATTCTGTTTATTTCTCTCTTATTGCCATTATCATTGGTTAAGGATACTCTCAGACACCATTCCATGTTCATCAAGGCTGATATGCAGGTTTTTTAAAGGGAATTGTAAGGAGGAGCACTCACCTCTTGAGTGCCTCCTTGCAGCTGGGTGCAGTATTTCAGACTTTTCCCCACTCCTGGAACTCTTGTAGGTTGTTGACCTCACTTGGCAGGTTTTCAGTGGCTCAACCCTCTGGCGGGGCCACACAATCAAAACAAACTCATTGTGGGGTAGCAAAAAGCCCAATAAATAAACATTGCATCTCCTCTCACCAAGGTCTTCACTCCCTAAATTCAGCCCAAACCCTCAGGGCTTAGATTAGGCCTGTCCCGCCCTTCTCAGAGTTCACACCATTTTGCCAGTGGGCAGCAGGGGAACCTGGGCCCACCCACTACTCTGGGTTCCAACCCAGGGAACCTATAAGCAAAAGCCTGTACTATTCAATTCAATTTGTTGTTACTACTCTCCTGGGCCTCTTCCTACCTGGCCTCTTTATCTTCAGCCTTATCTCAGGGTCAAAAGTTCTCAAGTCCCTTTTGTTGGGATAGACCATGTCCCAAAAACCCAGTTTGATTCCAGAATTTTTCAGTTAAGTACCTTTATTTGGCATATAGGACCACTACTCCTGAGCTGGCCAGGCTCAAATGCAGGAGATGGAGGCAGGGTACATCACAAATTCAAAGTTACATAGCAAAACCTTTCCTTATATACTGCTTTATTAACACCTGCTTTCCTGACTATACATTGCATCACACACTTCATGAGTGACTTTGTTACACTGCAGGAACCAATCCCTGTACAGCATGCTCTGTCCATATATCACCTGTTCTCTACATTCCAGATTTATCTTGTCCACAGGGTTTTCCTGCTTATCTTAGCTAGAGTGACTTGTTACACCCTTATTTACAGCTCAATCATACCTACAGAGAAATGAGATCTCACTCATGTCAAGTTAGGCCTACACCTTTCTCCCTGCAAACCCAGCCCAAATCCTGGCTAATCCTCAGGCTCCTGCTACCAGAAAAGAGCAAACTTACCTACTCTTGTGGTCACAGCCAGCAACTGAGCTACGGCAACTTTTAGCTGAGCCTGCTGGGTTCTGACTGGCTGCCACTAGCCTTTCCAGGACCAGGTGTCTGTAGTTTCCAAGATGGCTTCTCCAGAGATACTTTTCTAGGCAGGTGTAGAAGACCCATCTTCACTTTGCTATTCCTCCAACATTGATTCTTCCACTGTAGGTGGACAGTGGGGCCTCCTGTAGAAAGCTGCAAAGGTCATGTGCACCCCATCACAGGAGATGAGGCAGCTTTATCTTCCTGGATGGGTGGCAGTAACTGTCTCTACAGAGGAATACAGGGTGATCTACTGTTCTGCAATTGGGGAAGTAGTGGGGGGAAATCTTGGACAGAGAAAAGGAATATTATTGTCAAGTTGTAGGACTAGAAATCTGGAGATTTGATTGCAATTTAATTCTAGTTCTGCCTAAAACTTCTTGTGTGGTTTTGGGCAATTGACTTAATCTCTTTGTACCACAGTTTCCCTATCTGCAAAACAGAGATAGTACCTTATAGGAACACTGTTGACTTAATTCATAGGTACTGAAGTGTTGTGTTTTCTATGATTTTTAATTGTTATTTCTGAGTCTCTTATGCCTGATGTGCTGTTTTCTCTACTCCCACTTACCAGTACCCATTTAAAGTACATTTCCCAATCCTATTCAGGGTCTATACTGTACATAAGGCAAGGGCCAAGGGAAATCACAGAGTCAATTAGTACTAGTACTAATTAGTACTCTCTCTTTAAGAAAGATAAAAACCGAGAGGTGGAAAGGTACACTCTACAGTCAGCTTTCCTCTATGGGTAAATTATAATAAGTGACCGATACTGTCTTTTCCCCTTTCCTCATTGGAGGAAAAAGGGTGATTTTTGTATGCATTTAAGTGATTAGACAAAAGACAGTGTCAATCTCACACATAGAAACAGAAGTTGAAATGAAAGACTCAAGCCTCATTGTCTTTTCTTGCCATCAGTCACGGGAGCACCCTTGGTACTCTTAAATAGGCACATAAATATATAACATTATGGATAAGACCAGTGGCCAAAATTGTTCAAAAGACTAATCCATTTTAATCGATGAATCTACTAACCAGTATGAAACCCTTTTCCTTTTCTGTCTAGCAATGCAGAGTCTGAGACATTAATATACATTTAAATTAGCAGGTATAATATGAGGACATTGCAGAACACCTGTCCACTTTCTTGAAGAAACATGGATTCGCTGATAAATTATTTGTCAAAACTTTTGTGGGATTTGGAGCAAATGGTGAATCCAAGATGACAGTTGGAATAGCAGGTGCTAGAATATCATTGGCCCAGAAGTATGCCAGACATGTGACTTGGCACTCTTGCAGCCACAGCTATTGAATATTCATCAATCATTTTAACTCTAAAACTTCTCAGAATTGTCTTTGCCAAATTGCATAGGCTTTATAGTTCATATCATTTCACAATGGTACGTGAACAGGACATGAACCTATCTTCACTTGTAAAGATTTCTGTGAACTTGATGTAGGGTGACCAGATGCCCCAATTTTATAAGGATAGTTCTCATATTTGGGGCTTTTTTTTTTTAAATATGGGCTCCTATTATACCCCACTCCCGTCCCAATTTTTCACACTTTCTATCTGGTCACCCTAACTTGATGAGTCACATTTAAGACTGATTTAAAAAAACACTTGTACACTGCAGTGTGGTTGTACAATAGTATATATTCTTCCAAGTAGCTTTTATTAAATTGGTTTAAAGATGAATTTATGGATAATTTTCAGAGAATATTTAGTGCAGTCAATAATATGTAATACAACTGTTCTTCAGTCATGTGGTAACACAACAATCAAATAAACAAACTAAAAATCATTTTTAAAAGATCTGACATGAACTTTAACATAGATTATTATATATCTTCAAAATCCATGACAATCAGTGGCTTTAACACTTCATTTTAATACGTGAATTTTTCTGTATCCATGCTGACTATATAAGCAATAATTAGTTATTGGTTACTACATTACATGTTGCCTCTTTTTGTCTAGTCAAGAGTTTGGGGCAGGTATGCCATCCTACTCCCAATCTCCTGCTAGACCCACTGCTCCCACACCCTGCAGAGGGCACAGCAGAGAGCAGAGCAGGGACTGTGTGCAGTTCTGATCTCCCATGTTTAAGAAATATGAATTCAAACTGGAACAGGTACAGAGAAGGGCTACTAGGATGAGCCGAGGAATGGAAAACTTGTTTTATGAAAGGAGACTCAAAGAGCTTAGCTTGTTTAGACTAACCAAAAGAATGCTGAGGGGAGATATGATTGCTCTCTATAAATATATCAGAGGGATAAATACCAGGGAGGGAAAGGAATTATTTAAGCTCAGTACCAATGTGGACACAAGAACAAATGGATATAAACTGGCCATCAGGAAGTTTAGACTTGAAATTAGATGAAGGTTTCTAACCATCAGAGGAGTGAAGTTCTGGAATAGCCTCCCAAAGGAAGCAGTGGAGGCAAAAGACTTATCTGGCTTCAAGACTAAGCTTGATAAGTTTATGGAAGGGATGGTATAATGGGATAGCCTAATTCTGGCAATTAATTGATCTTTGATTAGCAGTAAATATGCCCAATGGCCTGTGATGGGACCCTAGATAGGGTGGGATCTGAGTTACTACAGAGAATTCTTTCCTGGGTGTTTGGCTGGTGAATCTTGCCCATATGCTCAGGGTTTAGCTGACTGCCATATTTGGGGTCGAGAAGGAATTTTCCTCTGGGGCAGATTGGCAGAGGCCCTGGGGGTTTTTCGCCTTCCTCTGTAGCATGGGTCACGGGTCACTTGCTGGAGGATTCTCTGCACCTTGAAGTCTTTAAACCACAAGTTGAGGACTTCAATAGCTCAGACATAGGTCAGGGGTTTGTTACAGGAGTCAGTGGGTGAGATTCTGTGGCCTGCATTGTGCAGGAGGTCAGACTAGAAGATCATAATGGTCCCTTCTGACCTTAAAGTCGATGAGTCTATAAGAATGTGTCAACTCATACTAGTCCAGTTTGTCTTTTGATCAGCATATTAGGGAAGAAGATTTTCATAAGACAACAGGTATAAATTCCATTGATCAAAGGAACAAAATGTGATGTCCTGGTGGGGATGCCAGAGATGTGTGCCTCAGCCTATGGATGTAATGCAAATAGCTTCAGTTAAGATAGTGTTATTTTCTAGAGTAACGCTATCTGGAATTATTTCAGAGGAAATGGAAATTTGCTGCTGTTGAAAGGGCAAAAATGGGCAATAAAATATACTAATTACCTGTATTTTTCTACCACAACAGAGGTATCTGCTTCTGAAAGATATATATTATACAAAATGAGCCTATGAATTTGCTTGAAGTTTCTCAGAGAAAAAGCAGAGAATGACAATATTTTTATTAGACATACGTTAAGGATAAAATTTTCAAAACAAGGTGCTTAAATCCCTGTTCAGATTTTGAGCCTGTGTTCACCCTATGTCATCACAAGAACAAGGGAACAATCATTAAAACAAAGTTTCTAATTCAAATTCATAATTAAGGAAACATGTTTCCATACATTCACTTAGACTGTGGAATTCGTTACCACATGATGTCATGAATCCCAAGATTCAAATAAGGATTGAATGTTTATATAATAGTTAATGCTAATAAAAAGAATTTTAGAAAAGAGATGAAGTCTCATGTTTCAAGTCTTAAACTAGTCTAACTATTAAAGATTAGGATGAGACTTTCATGGAGTCAGATTATCTCATATGTGCCTACTGTGGAGTGGGTTGTGCTTTCCTCTGAAGAATCCGATGCTGGCTAAGTTCAGGGACCTTAAAAATAGCATAAGAAGAGCCTTCAATGGACTAGATCAGGGATCAGTAACCTTTGGCACAGCTGGTCATGGAAATCCGCTAGCAGACCAGGATGTTTTGTTTACCTGAAGCATCCACAAGTTCAGCCAATCACAGCTCCGAAACATATTATATTGGACATGAGATCTTTCCTCCATCTTTTGCAATATTTCTTCTACGCATGTATTTTATAATATTTTATTTTGATGATGTTTCCTCGTGGTGGTTAGGTCTAGCCAAGAAAAGGGTTTTAATCCTTTTGCTGAAGATGGTGAGGCTCATAGCCACGCTGATCAGATTCTTACCTTTTACAAATGACTGTTGCCATAAGCAACAGTAGCTGCAATGTGCATTCTTTAGGAAGTTAGATTTTGTTTCCAAATATAGGTACTATAGTACATAAGCTTGCCTCTTATTTTTTCCACATTTTTGCAGACCATACTATGCTGTTTGTTGTGCATAAGATGTTCTGTATGGTATTAATTTTCTGCTATATTATTAAATTTTGACATGCTATATTCCAAGAAAGAGATTTTGGACAGGCTTCTGATATTGAATTTGTATCAGTTCGCTACATTTTGTCACTCCTCGTTCAAGAGTCTTGAGCTTTTTGATCTGAAACAAGACAACACTGAAGAGTCATGATTGTTGCAGCTAGTCACTCTCTCCTGTGACTTTCCAAACTAAGCTGCACAATAGGCGGAGCTGTGAAACATTGTAGCCTTAGCAAAAAGAAACATTCTCAATGATTTCACAGAGATCAAAACATTTCAGTTTTACCTTTGTTCTTGCTCATATTTTGTGCACAAAAGGTTCAGGAAAGTTTACATTAGAGATTAACTATCTCAGTATTTATCCATGTGAAAAACTTTTCTTTACAGTAATCTTCAGCAGCAAGGTGCTGCAAAATCTGAGTTGCATCTTAAACTCCTGACCTATAAGAGATCCTGGGAAAATATTGGGAGTTAATGAAATTTGGCACTGCCCAATTTTAACTGCTGTTCCAAACATCACATTGTGAAGGGTAATGGAGCAGAATTACGGGTACCCAAAAAGGATTATGGTCCAATTGACCTGTTGTAAAGCTCCAAACTGGGTCAAAATCTTGTTGAGCTCCAGAAAACATGAGGGGCATTCCCTTCCCCAACCTCAAAGCAGCTATATAGCACCCAAACATGCTCTACCTGTGAAAAGACTACACAATTAATATAAGATCAGGTTGTATTAAACTTTCAAGGCTTTCCAGCTGTTTTCTGTAGAAGAGAGCAAAATATTCTGGCCCTCGCCTTCACCATGCTGCTCATTATACATCTCCTCCCTACATGACATTTAGGTTCTCATCTCAATGAGTCCTCTGAAGGATCTAAGAGCAATATGGCATGATGTTGCTGAGGCAGCTAACCTCCATATACTCTTCAGTAAGGACTTTACCAAGTTTTCATCCCCTCTGGCCACTGAAATGCAGATGACAATCTGCCCCAAAGTATTCAGTGAACTCTAAATATGAATACTGTTCTGTATTCAAAACAGATTTTTTTCCTGCTTATAAATTTTCAGAGGTTTCTTTCTTGAGACTGTTTTAAAGGCATTTAATCATTACACAGTAGGCAGCATTTGCCGAATGAATATATAAAGTAGGTGGACAATGAAATCTGATAACTAACCTTATACTTTCATATCCCCTGCTTAGATTCAAAATGAAAATCAGAATACATATGAGCATTAAGGACCTCCAGGGAAAAGTCTACACTCCTCTGGGTACAAAAGGTCCTAACATATAGTGTGATGGGGTGTGAACTGTCGAAGACCACACAATATAACATGGAGTTCCCACTACTCCAGTGCACAGATCCACTTCTCTTGTTGTTAGATCCAGTACTACAACCCTCTATCCCAGAGGAAATAGTGGTCACTTAGATAGAATCCTATTCCCAAATTATCTACTGCCTTGAGTATTATGAAGACTCTCTACACCAACCTCAGTTGGTATTATATTCAGTAGTATATGCTGTATTTACTATGCGCATTATTATCCTCACTCCCTTGTGTAAATCAGGAGTAACTCCACTGAAGTCATTCAGGCATAAGAATGATGCAAGGCCAAAATTTGATTTTGAGATTGCAAATGGACATATTTAAGATTAAAAATGGGTGGGGGAGGGAACTTACTGTGATTCTTTTTCAAATTTCATGGGAAATTAATGTAGTCCAAACAGTGTTGAGTTACTATATTGAATGCATACCTGCTAAAGTAATGAACACATTAGGAGCCATCTCACAGAAAGATAATGGTATTTTGTGCTTGCAGAAACTCATCTAATGGTTTCACATCATTTTACAGGGATGTTCAAGATTCAGAGAAAAGATCAATTTAAATATTTTTTCATATTGTATGTCACACATATTGTAAAGCACTACTTCCCTATTCCTCTCACTACATCTCATCTCACAACACTGTAATGCAGCACTACTCCTCCACTCCATACCCATTCCCCCACTGCAGAAGTATTGTACTACATTTCCAGTTTCAAGATAGAAAAATTCAAGAAACACAATTACAACTATCAAAGAGAAATGTCTCGTTTGTCACACTTAACAACACAGCAGTGTGCTCACTGTACACAAAACACTCTTTTACATTCACATCAAGCATTGGGCATTACCTAAATTTTCCAAGTGCTCTATCACTAAATGCTACAAAGTTGTTTCTAATCTTTCCCCCATATGCCAAACTATAATCATTCTCTCTATATTAGGACCAGAGATGAGTGTATTTGTTTTGCCTTATTTTAAATCTGCTTGAACACTGTGCACTCTAAATTATTCAAATATGATAGAGTTCATATTCCACCTAAAACAGAGAAAGAGAAAAGCAATGACATTAGGGGAGAGAGACATAAACAGGACACATTCATTTGCCAACCTAGCTTTTAGGACATGCTTGTATCTCTACTACAAGCATAGATTTCCTATACATAGAAAAGACAAATTAATAAAACAAAGTAACCTTGTGAAAAATCCTATATTGAAATGATAGGGAAGAATAAGATTGGAAATCCAAGCCTGCTCTCAGACTGAATTTTAGGTTTGCAGAGTCACAGAATCTAACTCTGTATGCTTTGTCAGACCCCTAAGGGTATGTCTACATTGCAATTAGACATCTTCAGCTGGCCTATGCTAGCTGACTCAGCCTTAGAGGGCTTGGGCTATGGCATAGACCTTGCGGCTTGAGTTGCAGCCCAAGTTCTGAGATCCTGCCACCTCACAGGGTCCTAGAGACTGGGTTCCAGGTTGAGCCCAGATATCTACAAAGCAATTAAACAGCCCTGCAGCCCAAACCCTGTGATCGAATCAGCTGGCATGGGCCACCTGCAGGTTTTCAATTGCTGTGTAGATATACCCTAAGAGGGACATTGCTTTTAACTAATGTTTGTTTCTTGTGTCCAGAGATTTAATCTTCCATCAGAACCCTAACATCATTTAAGACTTCAGGCCCCAGTCCTGCAAATGGATCTGTACAAGCATAATTGAGGGATCAGATTACACAATCCAGGCTTGCCTTCTTTTAATCCTTTTTTCCTTTCAGTGTCAGTGCTATATATCAGACCTGGTTGCCTTTCTGTCATGAGAATTTCATCTTTCCAAAGTCATTTCCATTTTTGTCATCCCTGTCTATAACCAAATCATATCAGGAAAATGACCCTTTTCTGGCATACTGTACAATATCTCCCCAGTCCCATGTTTCTCAGACAAACCAAAATAGCTATTTTGTTATTTATAAATTCCAATTCCACTCTCAATCTTAGTGAGTTACTATTTCTCCCTTTCTTGTCTTAATATTATACTAGGAAGCTGTACAAATGCTGATTTTTTAGATGGAACGTCTTCTGGAGTTCAGAGTTCACTCTAGTTAAGGGGTACCACTCAGAGAACCTGTATTTTTGTTGCAATAAGCAGAGGCATTTAGTTAGTTACAAAATCCATTTGCTGGAAGAACTGTATTTTGACACTATGAACATTATTGCTACTTTCTTTTAAAACAAAAAGAAAACCTTTCCGCCAAGATATAAAACTGAAAGAACACAGAGAGATTCAGACCAGAATGCTACTTCTCCATAGCACTGCTATCTCAACTTACATGTGGCTTTTCAGTGGCGTTGAAGCCTTTTGGAGTAACTGATTAGGGGTGGAGTTTAAAAATACTGTAATGGTTAAATACACACTTGGGATCTATCAAGTTAACAATTGTTCAAAACATTTGTTTCCAAGTGAGTGGCTTTTAAGAAGGACAGGAATATAACTGGCAGGGCGGAGTGTCAGTAGAAGCATGTTCACAAGAAGAGTCTGGTTAAACTGTTCCAAGCTGTATAATCTTACTAATTAACAATGACCTCCTATATTGTGCTTCTTAGCCAAATACTTCAAGCAGATAGTTCTCTTGCAGCTGAGAACATTGTGAGCAATTTCATTTTGTTAGTGCACACTTCCAAAACTGGAGCCCTGAACAGCATTCACCAAAATTGTTACAAAGTACACACATCAAGTCATGTGGGAAATCAGATTATTCTCTCACCTTTTGTCCATGTTGATAAATAAGTTGTTATGGATGCTTCTCACCATTACTTGACTTGTTTTTCCATTTCAAATGATGCCAGATGCTCACATGTCTAATACAATTTGCTGCCTTGATATTTTTTTATTAAAGTTGCTGTGTAATACACTCTCTCTCTCTCTCATAATTTTAGTGATGATGTTAGGATAATTGTTGTAACTCTCCTCTGGAGACTTTTGTGACCATTGAAGTAGATGTTATCTCTTATTTGTACTATCTAATAAGATTCCAGGAATGCCACTCTGAAGCCTAGAATGCCTGTACAGTCAATATGAAATGCTGGGAACAGCTAGAAGCATGGCTGAGAGCACTTTTTGTTAGAATATCACCGGGTTCAATCATTACAGGGATTTGTGGTCTGTTACCATCCAATTTTTAAGTTCTCAGCCATTTTCAGACTTTTTTTTTTTTAATACATATGACTTTACAAATTTCACTCATGTGACAGCACGGGCTTTCAGCTACTAGTTCAGATATGAGAGGAACATGAGGGCAATTCATTTTTGGAACAAACAAGTAAGGAGTGTAAAGCCTTTCTAAAGCCCCGTAATACCAATCTGCATATATGACTGTCATCTCTCAGATACTGTAAAACACCTTTTCTAACTCTATAGCTATATATGTGCAATTGAAGGTTTTACCTTGTAAAGTTACATATTGTGTTAAAGGACAAACGTGAGTTACTTACTAAGGCTGTGGCTACACTAGAGAGTTTCAGTTTCCACTCTCAGGTGGGGAACCAGCATGGTTAGGTCACTGAGCTGCCTTAGTCCTCTAGGTAAGTCACAAAATGTCTTGTTAATCAAAGTTCAAATGGAGACAAAACCAAATCTTCTGTTCCAGACTCTTGCTGATCACAATCCTTCCTCTCAGACTATGTTCTCTTTCACCTGTCTTTAGCCCATTTCTTGGGCTCAGCTTTCAATTTGCCTGGGCTCTAATCAATTCCTCTTTCTTATTATTGACAAGGATGGCTGTATCACACCTCAAGTTAACTACCCTCTACTGTGGATTCCATACAGTAGAACCCTAGAACCCTCAGCTTTCAATTTGCCTGGGCTCTAATCAATTCCTCTTTCTTATTATTGACAAGGATGGCTGTATCACATCTCAAGTTAACTACCCTCTACTGTGGATTCCATACAGTAGAACCCTAGAACCCTGAAAATTGGGCTGGGAATTCATTGCAGCCATCTACTGCATAAACCTATCATAAGCCCTATACTCTTTCCCTCCACCCACCTGTGGAGACAGCTAAACTTGGAACAGGTGAGCACGAGCCCCAACACCCCTTAATGGTGTCCGCAGTCTGTGTGCTTAAATAAGTATGTGAATAGTCATATTGACTCTAACACACTAATTGCATGCTTAAGGATAAGTACATGCTTAAATGCCCTGCTGAATCAGAGTCCAAACAAACAAGTCAAACAAAGGATGGAAGATAGAAAGCATTATTTTGCCCATTTGGCTGACAAGGAAATTGATGCATAGAGTGTATACTTTAACCATGAAATCATTCTTCCTGTCCTACCAGAAGTAACGTTCACTCCACAGCAACTGAAGAGAACCATAGAGAGACTGGCTCTCTATGTGGGTGCCCCAAAATCCAGTGTGAGCATCAGATCCTCCTATGTTTCCTCAGCATCATCTGAAGGCCACTTGTCGTTCCCCAGAAGGCCACACAAATACTAACTCCATCAAATGGGGAAATCTTGGCAATAACTTCAAGAGCCTCATGAAAGTTTAACACGACTATTTTCCCTCCTCCAGCCTCAGGATGGTGTAGCCCCTGGCTGGCCAAAATGTGTTACTATATTCTGTCATAGCAAAAGAAAAAGCCAAGTATGTGCAGCAAAATTATTTTTAGTAGATCTCAATATATTATTTATGCTGCTCATAAAATTATTCATAACTCTCTTTACCTCCTCTACAAAATAAAAAAAAACTATTTGGAAACAGCACATTAATCATGATTTTTCCCTTCTTTTTCTGCTTTCCTATGCTCTTACTTGTACATGGAATTGATAGTACTTTAGTGATACTCAACATAATAAGAATATATTTGCATTAAGTTAACATATCACCATATTATACTGACACATTGTATTCTGGTTCAATATAATTGAATTTATTCAAACTATTAAACAAACAGTGAATATAGATTTTTTTTCAAAATCATAGAATTCATATGTAATTTTAGCATTCTTACTTATAGTGCTTTCACTGAATTTTGAAGGCTGTTGGAAAAGTATAATTTGATCTTCAAATGTGATACCTGGTTAGAAAAACGACTGGAAATCCATTAAGAGACATACTTTCAGCCAGCAGTTCAGGCATTTTTTTCCCTTTGTGATTGTGTAACTATGTCTTGTGTGTACAGACAGTTGCACTGCTAATCCATACAGAACTTGGGAGAAAAGGTATTATTGGCCATGCTAAATAAGCACAAATACAAAAGTTGAAAAACAATTTTAAAAATAGGAACATTAAAAGAGTAATCAAAAGTTAGATTTCACTGGAGAGTCTTAACCTCCATTACATTGTAATGCATTTTAATTATACTAATATTTAGACATGTACAATACATAATTACTGTAGCAACGAAAAATAATATTAGCCAGCATAGATTTCAATTAGTACTGCATATTAAATTTGGTAGTGAAGGCTTTTCTCAGAATTTATTGCCATATCTATATAACATTTAATTTTTCTGAAACTACTGGCAAGTTCAACATTCTTTTGCTCAGTTGCAACAAAGTTTTTAAAGTTCTGTTTTATTAAAAGTGCTCTGAGTACAAGAACAAAATAATTAAACTGAAGAAGCTTTAAGTGCCACACTTCTCCTACAAATATTTTGAGAACAAACATTACTATGACAATTTGCTTTTTTACTGGGATAAAGGTCTTGATTGCATCACTCTGTTAATGTTACATCAATTTCTGTTTAATCCATTAAATATTTTTATTGTAATTCTTGTTTAATTTTTCTTTTTTCTCGATCAAAAAATGCCTTTTCATCTCATTGGTACTATTAGGTCCAGATTATTTCCTATGGTGAGAAGAAAGGGGCCTGAATAAGCAATCCTATTTAGGAAAGCACTAAAGAACACATTTAAAGATAATACATGTTTAAATGCTACTCTGAATAGGGATGCTTTCTGGAACTGGAGCATTGGATTGCTGACAAAACAGAACTAAATGTTCTTTAATAATTTAAATGGCCTATTGCCAACTTAAAAGAGTGCAGAAGAGATTTATTTTATGCTAGCCAATACAGCATTTTTGAAAGTTCCAACAATAGCTAAGTATCAGAGGGGTAGCTGTGTTAGTCTGGATCTGTAAAAGCAGCAAAGAGTCCTGTGGCACCTTATAGACTAACAGACGTATTGGAGCATGAGCTTTTGTGGGTGAATACCCACTTCGTCGAATGCATGATGCATCCGACGAAGTGGGTATTCACTCATGAAAGCTCATGCTCCAATATGTCTGTTAGTCTATAAAGTGCCACAGGACTCTTTGCAACAATAACTAAGTTTCAGCTATGGCATATTGCCCTCCATTTGTTCATGGCTGATATTTGGTTTTTCCTAAAGGCTATCTAGCATGACAAGATGTGACAGGTTTTCTGGGTGGATGAAAAAGGAAAAAAAATAGAGGTTAAATAAGGATCAGTGGAGAGTTTCTATCCATTTTTTAAAAGATGAATTTATCAATAACAATGTTCTGAAATTAGTCATTCATTTTTTTAAATCTTACTTTTTGTGTCATTTCAATCTTCTTCTCTACCATATGACTGGAGGACAGGTAATGTGCACCATTTTTTAAAAAAAGATGCTCCAGAGGCAATCCTGAAAATTACGAGCCAGTAACTCTAACTTCAATACTAGGCAAATTGGGTTGAGAGTATAGTGAAGAACAGAATTATCAGATATATAGATGAACAGGATTTGTTGGAAAAGAGTCAACATGGCTTTTGTAAAGAGAAATCATGCCTCACCAATCTATTAGAATTTTTTGGGAAATCAGCAAGCATGTGGACAAGGACAAATACATATTCAAGCAGCTGCCTTTGATGAGAAAGAAGACAGCAGAAAATAGCAGTCTTTTTAACCATTGCGAGAATTGAGGCAGTAGATGTCTTTAATAGCATGCAACTATGTCAGACAGAGAGAGCAAGTTATGAAAAAATTTAACAGAAATTAGAATACAGTACATCCAAAAACAATGAAATATTTGAAAGGTACAAGTTTCACCTTGGAAGACAAAAGGAAGGAGAGTCCTTTGCAAGCTAATGAGGCAAACCTGCAAATATCAACAGTTAACAGATTTAATTATAAGGGATCAAATTATAAGTCAAATCAGAGATCCAAAGATGCAAAAAGACTATTGGAAGATATGGATCTCACTTTGGATAAAGCAGTAAGACTCTATCAGGCAGAAGAAATCACTCTGAACAGAATAAAGATAATGAATAGAAAACAGGACACTGACACTCGACACTCCTACTAGATGTGTACTAGAAGCGAAAGTAAAAGATCAAGTAGAATTAATAAACTTAGTGGTGGTTAAAAGAAATAAAGCACCTATATTGGATTTAAAAACATGACAAGCCCTTGGGCTGATACAAAGAGTACATATGATAGAGGAGATAAGGGACACGTTGCCCAGACCATTTGATAAAATTGTGGTAGAAACAGGAGCAGTCAGACATTGTGCATGTTAGCCTGATAAAGAATTGTCCTATCTCAGAAAGGAAGAGGAATGAATTTGCCAAGGCGATAGCTAAGGATGAGACTTTACAGAGGGTAATTAAGGTTATTACCGCTGTGTGTCCAGGACATTATATACCAAGTCCATAATTTCAGTTCAAAACAGAACTGTCCATTATTGATGGCATATTGCTTAGAGGAAATAGGACAATAGTGTCTAAGATGTTACAAGCTGACACGCTCACCAGAATACATAAAAAACACTTGGGCATACAGAAATAAGAACTAGGGGCCACCAAATTAATGGGCAGCAGGTTTAAAATACATAAAAGGAAGTTCTTCTTCACACAGCACACAGTCAACCTGTGGAACTCCTTGCCTGAGGAGGTTGTCAAGGCTAGGACTATAACAGGGTTTAAAAGAGAACTAGATAAATTCATAGAAGTTAAGTCTATTAATGGCTATTAGCCAGGATGGGTAAGGAATGGTGTCCCTAGCCTCTGTTTGTCAGAGAGTGGAGATGGATGGCAGGAGAGAAATCACTTGATACCTGTTAGGTTCACTTCCTCTGGGGCACCTGGCATTGGCCACTGTCAGCAGACAGGATTCTGGGCTGGATGGACCTTTGGTCTGACCCAGTATGGTTATTCTTATGTTCTTAAAGATAAAAGTAGAGTCAGAGAGAGATACTGTATTGGTGACAAAATAACAGTTTTCTCTTTCTCATTGTTTTCTGTTCAGGTTGGTATTTCTGATATTTCAGACATGAACATTGTTTATGATGATAAACAATGACCAGTTAAAGGCCTGGTCTAAAGTTGGTGTGATTTACATATGCAGATAAAAACTATGGTTTTATTTTGGATCATTATTCTCATTATCCAGAGGTTGTTTTATTAGAAAATATCATATCAAAACATGTTCTAATGTGCATGAAATCCATATTTTCCAGGCGTGGAATTCCTGAAGTTATGTTTGATAAGGGTCCAAAGTTTGATGGACTTGAATTTAATTTTTCTTAGAGAGTATGGGATTACTCATGTAACTTCAACTTCCAGGTGTTCTCAATCCAATGTTCTGATAGAGAATGGTGTGAAAATTATTAAAAGATTTGAAAAAAAGGCCACTGACTCAGATATAGCTCCATATTTGTCTATACTGAACTACAGAGCAGCACCAATGCATCATGGACAGTCACCTGCAGAGAGACTGTTTGGCAGGAAGTTGAGAACAAGACTCCCTAACATTATCATGTTGCTTGTATTTAAACAAACAATGTATTATGACAGTGGGTCCAGTGTGTTAGAGCCTTGGAAACTCTCAGTTGCTGTGCAGATTCATGATGGTCCTTCCTGGGCACAGAGGGCAGTAGTGACTCATGAGGTTGCCCCATGATCTTATGAAGCACAGACTCCTGAAGGACGTGCATTTGAGAGGAACAGGAGACATCAGTCACCTTCTTGAAGAAGAAGAAGAGGATAAGGAGGCAGATACTTCACTGACAGCTATAGGCAAAAGCAATTGAGAAAACCACTGAGGATCCTTCAGACCAGCAAGCAGAAGAGTCTGCTGATTCACTTGGTGCAAGGATTGAAGTAGTGCCTCGTAGATCTAATAGGCTGCACAGAGCACGTGAAAGACTCATTGAACGCTGCTAACAAAGATGAGTATGTTATTGTATTTGTATAGAAAGTTAGTATACATGTTAAATTGTTGGGATTGCTTTTACTGGAAAAAGGGAGATGTTAGGAGTATATACTGTGCCATTAAGAGCAGAGCACATGCTAGGAAGATCTGGTTGGAAGTAGTCTAGAGTCAGCTTCACCAGGCACATAGCTGGGAGCACCTGGCTCTCCTTTGTCTTATGTACCTCTGTTTTAGTTCTAACAAAGCCTTACTTCTAAAAGTCCAGTCTTACAAATCCACAAGACAACACGGCTCCAACATACCCTGAGGGGTGTGGGGAATACCATATACTGACTGCCCTAGGAATTATTGAGGGAACACAAAGATGGTATACAACCACGTTCTGACCTTTTCTGGTTCTATACTGAATATAGGCTAGCCAGATTTAAAGACTAGAGCCTTGGGTTACATTTTCAAAGCAGATGATGAAAGTGCCCATATAAAATGTGAGTTCATAGCTATCGTAGCCATATCTAGGAAATCTAATAGGCATTTGTGAATGCAGTTATGAAGACAAGTATTCAATTACTTGATCTACACAACCATCTACAAATGTTGCATGCACAAATGCAGTGCTTGTGCACACAAAACATGTGCAAACTCTTTGCATTTAAAATAAATGTTTTGACCATGTGCTCCATTGTGTCATCTTAGTTCAATAGAAAACAATCTGAACTAAAGTGCCAAACTCTGGGAATGGGTATGATAAATATGTTGTTTATAGTTGCCACCACATTGTGTTATGTAGTTAGGTCTGTGATAGAATTGTTCATAACATTGTGGAGAGTAGAGAAAAAATCATCATAGTTCAGCAATGGTATTTAAAAAACAATACAAAATGGATAGGTTTTACCTGGAGCTAACCTAAAACTGCATTTGAAAAAAAAATCAGGCTTCTTTGATAATGTTACACAATGGGTTACTTCTCAGAGATATCAGAATGCCATTAATAATACGGGATCAGGCCCTAAAGGCTCAAGGATTGTGGTAAGTTGCCCTACAATATTAATTTTCCTCATCTTCTCCCTTATCAAAGTACTACAATTTCTATCCAACAGGTCTAAAATCCTGCAGTAACATTTCCATAAGATACAGAACTTTGGACTTTCATTGTAAAATACGATAGTATTGTTTAGAGGGATGAATCTGAGTTTTCACAGAAAAAAACTGGTTACATTGTAGTTCTTTGTCAGAGAGATCAAGAAAAGGACAAAAGGTTGGGAAGCTTGTTAAAAATAGAAGCAGTTAATTAGGGTATTGGGAATTGAAAAGCAGAACTTGATTCACTCCTTTATAAGAATCCTCCACTCCAGTAATGATTAATAGGGCCTTCACACTAGCAGGTAATTTTCTTCCTTCTAAACTAAACCTCCTAAATCCCTATCTGCATAGAAGTAGAATTAGATAAATCCTGCAAGTTGTGCAGCCTCTAGAAAACTAGAATAATAGGAATTGCCATGCTGCCATCAGACCTCAGATCCTTCTCAATAACAGACCAGTACCGGATGTTTCAGAGGAAGGCGTAAGTACGCTGCAATAGGCAAGGCCGGCTCCAGCTTTTTTGCCTCCAAAACCGACGAAGTGAAAAAAACAAAAAAAAGATAAAGCCATGATCGGCGGCACTTCAGCGGCAGTTCTACTGTGCCGCTTCAGTCTTTGGCGGCAATTCGGTGGCGGGTCCTTCTCTCTGAGAGGGACTGAGGGACCCGCCGCCGAATTGCCACCGAAGACCAGGACGTGCCGCCCCTTTCCATTGGCCGCCCCAAACACCTGCTTCCTTCACTGGTGCCTGGAGCCGTCCCTGGCAATAGGCAAAAGTGAGATAATCTGCCTCCTCCTTCCCTCCCCTCCCCCCGCCACATTAGGTCTCATCTTCTTGACCTCCAAATAGTCCTAAAGAACAAAGTTTAATATCCCTTCCAAAATTTGTCATTAACAACAACTCTGGATATCATTGATATCCATGCAAATATTCAATACTTCTTTTGAATTTTCCTAAGCTCTTGGCTTCTAAGGTGAACAATTCCAATCTTTCTTCATATTAGAGTTTTTTACATACCTTTAACTATTCTCAATTCCCTTCTCTGAAGCCCCTCTAATTTTGCAATATCTTTGTTGAGCTGAGAGTTGATTGATTAAATGAAAAGGGTAGTCTGGGAAAGAGTCAGGACCTGTAGCAGAGAATCAAGACCTGTGTACTATGGGAGTTTGTGCAGTTGGGTGACACAAAGCAAGCTTTGTATTATTTTTTTCTTTTGGTTCTCAATAGCAAGCCAATATTCCCCTTGGACTAGAATGACCAGCTTCAGAATCCACCTCCAGCAAGTGAGAGTGCCTTGTGTAGCTCAGAAGACAACAGTTATTTTTCAGCTGGATCATGTCCAAAAAGGCTGCTCAGAAACTACTTCAGATGATTTTCCTCATTTTAAGTAACTTAACTGACTGAGAGGTCTGAATTAATTTGGGACTAGCTGTGCTCATCTGAAATTTGTTTGTTTTGGGGTGGGGGAAAAGAAAAAAATGTGGTAACACCTTAAGGCCCCAGTCATATCATGTACAAATTTATGCATGGGAGTATTCTAATGGAGGTCATTGAGACTATTCATGCATGTAAAGTTAAGCACACACTTAACTTTTTGCAGGAACCAGACCTAGGAGTATAGTCAAGCTGGAACTTCACCCCTAAAAGTGTCTCATTGGCCATTTTCTGGACATGGAAAGGCAGAATTTTCTCCAGCTAATAGGGAGTAACAGTTTCTAATAGCAGAACTTAGGTCTCTGGAGATTTCAGGGGCCAGCTACCTCACAAACAATATTTGATGGGGTCAGACCCTTAGGAGCAGACAATAGGCAGCAGGTTTATATAGCCTGCCATCTATTAGGAAAATATTAATCACGTGTTCAGTAATGCTTTAAAATATTAAGCTTGGACATTGTTGGGAACAGATGTTCCCAACAACAGCTTTCAGAGTTATAAATATGAAAAACAGCCAGTCTGATAACAAAGAGCAAATGTTCCAGTAGGCAAGTGCTGCAATGTAGTTACATGGAAAGCATTCACATTCACTAGAAAAGAAGAGGTGTGTGATTTTTTTTTTAAACAGATGTCCCCATTCTGTCAAGTTAGGCTTATGGAATTCTACTTGATCCATAGTACTATATCTAGATCCCTGGTGAAATGAAATTTATTGCCACTATAAAAACTGTGAGGGGAGGGACGGGCGAGAGATTTCAGTTGATTACAGAGACAGATTTAGGAAATGTTTGCCCTTTTAAATTATGCCTTCACTCTTTTACTGATGACACTGATCATTATTTACATGCAGCCTGTTAATGTCAGAACTATAATAAAAGGCATTGCAATGTTGCCTTTGCTTTTCACATAAACATCATGAACTTTATATAGTCTGATAAACAGAACAGGTCTAAAGACTTTCTTTTCTTCATAAAGCATTTTGAAAGGTTCTCAAAATTTAAATATAGATGACCAAGACTTTCAAGAATGGGTGCATACAGTTAAGGTCCAAAGTCCACGTTTAGGCCTCTAAAGAACTAGCCTCATTTCCAGAAGTACTGAAAATCTAGCATCTTCAGATGACTTCAGCTTTAAATACCCATTTTTAAAAATCTTTGTCATGTATATTATATAGGGCAAAGGTGTACCCAATACCACCTAGCCTAATGCCACCCACCTGCATCAATGAGTGGAGAAAATTGATGGGGCTAGTGGTAAAAGCTGTTCTTCAAACTCCTTTTTGGCTTTTCTTATTACATTTTTACACTTACTTTGGCAGTGTTTATGCTCCTTTCTATTTACCTCATTAGGATTTGACTTCCACTTTTGAAAATATGTCTTTATCTCTATGCTTCTTTTACATGGTTGTTAACCCATGGTGACTTTTTTTTAGTTCTTTTACTTTTAATTTGGGGTATACAGTTAAGTTGGGCCTCTATTATGGTGTCTTTGAAAAGTGTCCATGCAGCTTGCAGGGATTTCACTCTAGTCACTGTACCTTTTAATTTCTGTTTACCTAACCTCTTCATTTTTGCATAGTTCCCCTTTCTGAAATTAAATGCCACAGTGTTGGGCTGCTGAGGTGTTCTTCCCACAATAGGAATGTTAAATGTTATTATATTATGGTCACTATTTCCAAGCGGGCCTGTTATAGTTAGCTCTTGGACCAGATCCTGTGCTCCACTCAGGACTAAATTGAGAATTGCCTCTCCCCTTGTGGATTCCTGTACCAGCTGCTCCAAGAAGCAGTCATTTATACTATCGAAAAATGTTGTCTCTGCATTTGGTTCTGATGTGACATGCACCCAGTCAATATGGGGATAATTGAAATTCCCACTATTATTGAGTTCTTTCTTTGGATAGCCTCTCTAATCTCCCTTAGCATTTCATAGTCGCGGGCAGGTGGTCGATAATAGATCCCTACTGTTATATTCTTATTAGAGCATGGAATTACTATCCATAGAGATTCTATGGAACATGTGGATTCATTTAAGATTTTTATTTCATTTGATTCTACATTTTCTTTCACGTATAGTGCCACTCCCCTCCCCCGCATGACCTGCTCTGTCCTTCCAATATATTTTGTACCCCAGAATGATTGTGTCCCATTGATTGTCCTCACTCCACCAAGTTTCTGTGATGCCTATTATATCAATATCCTCCTTTAACACAAGGCACTCTAGTTCACCCTTATTATTTAGACTTCTAGCATTTGTGTACAAGCACTTTAAAAACTTGTCACTGTTTATTTGTCTTCCCTTTTCTGATGTGTCAGATTATTTTTTATGTGAATGTTTTTCATCTGATCTGGCCCATACTTTATCTTCTTCCATCCTCTCCTCCTGACTAAAACTAGAGAATCTCTATCAATAGAGTCTCCTCTAAGAGAAGTCTCTGTCTGATCCATGTGCTCCTCTGTAGCAATTGGCTTTGACCCATCTCTTAGTTTAAAAACTGCTTTGCAACCTTTTTAAAGTCTTATCGCATATCATCAACATACTTTTCCTTGGGCATTAAATACACTTAGACTGGATTCACATGAGAAAAGGTTAACTAGTGATGTGATGTGACAGAGGCCAGGAAAGCATTAAGTGAGCATGATTTTTGGAGCGGGGGCTGGGGGGAAAATGCACAGTCACCATAGTATGAATAACGTCAAATATTTTAAAATATTGCTGAGTTAAGTGGGACTGATTGCTCCATTGCAGCTGATTTGTCTGAAGGCCTTGGAGGGAGATTATATAAGGTGGAGTACTTTGCAAACCAAAAGACTGAGGAGTAAGACCGAGAAGGCTTTGCCTTTTGAATCAACAAGCCAAGTGAGAGAAGAGTGACATTCCAGAAACCCTAACATTAGTCACCTTGAGGAGAGGAAGTCAGAACATCCACCACCAGGCCATTCCAGCCTTTGACCAATCTCTCCCTATACCCAAAGGAGGCCTACTAGTGGGAAGCACTGGGTCAATAGATCACTAACCCTGGCTTCTTGTCTGCAGATCCAGCTCTGACTCTACAAGAGCCCAGAAACTGCAAGAGTTGAAGAGTCTGCAGCTGGCATTGGCTTAAATATCTTGTTTTGCATGTCTGTTTTAGTGTTTTTGTTTTGGGAGATGTCTCAGCCTATTTAGCCTTTTTAGTCAAAAGATGTGGAAGTGAAATGTGGCTGTTTGAATGCATGTGTCTGTGCGCCCCCACAAAGAGCATATGGGGAAGGTTCCAGGAAAAAAATTTCCCCAGGTTTAAACAGCCCTAAATATTGTTTCATGAAACTATTTACAAAAAGTATGTTCTGTGCTTTATGTTTAAAAGTCCTGGGAGACTTAAGATAGTTATCTGCAAGATGGGTCAAACTGTAGTTTATCAAGAGAGATCTGTTAAAGTCTATATTACAATATCTCTATTTGGGTGGGCAAGGGCTAGCCACCATATGAGAGCTGGATTTTAGGAAGGAAACTTTATAATTGGCTCCGAGGCTGTGGTTTAGACCTTTTGATAATAATTTGGCTTCAGTATTAAGACATTTAATCAGCTCCAAGTCAGAGTTGGCTTTAGCAAAAAAAAAAAAAATAGTTCAATTTATAACCAAATAGACAACCATCTCCTTAGAATCCTTCTTAGAATATGTATAAGGCTTGATTATTTTTAATATTTGAGTATTTAGTTTGATTATTTAATTTTAATCCAGTATTGAGACTAAACCTGTTGATTTGTTATATTGCTTTATTTTTAGTTTAATGCTAGTAAGCATAGTTTAGCTTTGATATATATTCTTGATTTTATTTTTGCTTAAGTGTAATAAATTTTATAAAAGGATATAGAGCAGAGGTAGGCAACCTATGGCACAGGTGCCGAAGGCGGCACACAGGGTGATTTTCAGTGGCACTCACACTCTCACATCTGGGTCCTGGCTACTGGTCCAGGGGGCTCTGCATTTTAATTTAATTTTAAATGACGCTTCTTAAACATTTTAAAATCCTTATTTACTTTACATACAACAATAGTTTAGTTATATATTATAGACTTATAGAAAGAGACCTTCCAAAAACGTTAAAATGTATTACTGGCATGCGAAACCTTAAATTAGAGTGAATAAATGAAGACTTGGCACACCACTTCTGAAAGGTTGCCGACCCCTGATATAGAGTCACATTCCTGTCCATAAGCAACGTGGGTCCGGAACCTTTGAGGGACTGGGGTGGATACCAGCCAATCTTACCAGCTCTCTCTAATTAGCCTTTTCTTCCAAAAAGTGTGCTAGAAAAGGCCTAAGAAAAGCTGTCTTGTGACATGTACCTTGGAAATATTGCAGTGCTGCAGACTTGATAGAAGCTGATGACACTCAGTGTAATTATCCAGCGACACTGATAGGTAGCCTGAGATTCATAAGCCAAACAACAAAAGGTCAAATTCTCATTGGTGTAAAACCACTGAAGATAAAAAAGAGCAGTGTGCGCTCGCTCAGAACATCGGGGGAGGGGGGCGGGACAGGGAGAGAAACCAACTTCAGGCTACTTAGTTAGGTGTCTAAATATGAATGTGAGAGCCTAATATTAGGACATTTTAGGTCCAAGCTTGACATTTTTGGCTTGTGACTTTAGAGAATTAAAAAATTGAGTCAGCATCTAAGCTGGAGTTTCATATTTTGTTGACTTATTTAGTCCTCTAGGTGCTACTTTGTTGAACTCACATTATATACTTGTGTCATTTTAAAGTCCACTTATGAACAGACATGTCACTGTCTAACCTACGAGCAATCTCCTAATCTGTTTATCTACAAAAGTAAGGTTTTAATGCTTTTAACCCATTAGCTCCCTCTCTCAGCACTGCTGAGATAAAAGTAATGGGAGAAGGAGCTGGATGAACTGTTTACTAAGTTTGTTGCTGAATTTTTATTACTGATTATGTAGGAAGTAGAAAGAACATAGCTTGAATCTCACATCCCATGCAGGGATGGCAGATGGAAAAAAATTATAAAGTAAAGAGAACTCAGAGAAATCATGGAACCCTATGAAGCTATTGGTTTACAAAATCACTTTTCCAGAGTATAGTCTCACATCAAAAAGCCAGATTAAAAAATGGTATAAACTTCAATGGAATTGCACCTCTTACTACTAGTTAACAATTTAGCCAGTCAGCATCATTTAGACAAGTGTGGATGTCATTAAAACAGTCTGCATTTATTACAATGTCATCAGTTTCACACTATCAAGCCTCTAACATTTCAATATTAATACCTTACTGTGCTATTATTCCCTATTGTGTGAGTAGGAAAGGCAAGGGGACACTGTGGTAAAGTCAAACTGCACTAATTATTGTTGTTTAGTTGTAGCCACTTGCAAGCAATGTAATATAAGTGTGTGGCCAACAAAGATCTATTTCAAAAGTATTGTCTTTTTATAACTGCTAAAATCATGCACATTCCCCATATTTTCCCCAATCTGATTTTCCTCCTCATTTTCTGCTAGCACTACCCAGTCAGTGAAATTATCATCACAGAGGATGCATCTTCTCCTACACTGAAGTAGTAGTAGTAGTTCTATAGACCAGATTGTGTCCATAGATCCTGATCCTGGAAATTGATCCACATGGGTGACTACTATGCCCTTGTAAAGCCTTGTTGATTTTACTGGGTCTTCATATGGATCAGTTTGTACATTTGGGGTCCTAGTAAGAGGAAGCCTGGAATATCTTTTGAACAGAGTGCCACCAACTATAAAGAAAAGAAGCAGCATGCTTTTCCGCTTTCTTGGAAAAGCATGCCAGGGTAGTGTTGTCAGCGCAGCTTTGAGAGCGTGCTCTTGTGTTAACATCACTATATTCTTAGCCTGCTCATTTAAATCAATAGTACTGTACATAATCACTGTTTGTCACCCTCAGTATCAAAAGGTGATGTGTTATTTTATGCTCCACATGAAGTCCATTATGTGACCAACACACACTGATCCTTTGGACTGAGCACCAAGAAACACCTCCCAGTTTGCATTTAAGCAAGAAACACAATACTTTGACTTCTTAGTGAACAAACACATAGGTAATTGCAAGGTGTAAATGTGAAAAATAAAAAAAGGTGTATTGTGATAAAAAACGGAAACAATTTGCTGAAAACACATGGTAACAAAAAGTATAATTACTGCATACTGTGAATATGTATTTTAAGTATATTGTGTTTGATTCCATTTTACACAGTTGCTAAAGGATGGCAAGAATGGTGGGCGGTGGACAGGAAAGAAATAAGATTTTTGCACCAGATTTTAAAAAGTAATTTTATATTTAAAAACACCCCAGAAACACTCAAGGCAGTGCTAGGGAAGGCAATAGCCACCCCAAAATTTGCCTTAGCCTCCTGTAGCCACCCCTCCCAGTGCAAAGGTCAAATGTTATGCAGAAGTAAGGGTGCCATGGTATGGTATTGCCACCCTTATTTCTCTGCTGCTGCTGGCACTGCCTTCACAGCTGGGCAAACAGAGAATGGCGGCTGCTGATCAGGTACCCAGCTCTGAAGGCAGCACTGTTGCCAGCAGCAGTGCAGAAGTAAGGGTGGCTGTGCCATACCATGCTACTCCTACTTCTTTGCTGCTGGTGGCGGCTCTGCCTCCAGAGCTGGGTGCCTGATCAGCAGCCGCTGCTCTCTGGCTGCCCAGCTGTGAAGGCAGCTCTGTCTTCAGAGAAGAGTGGCTCACATTCCCCCCGGATACATTCCACATACTCCTGAGTCAAGGCCTCAAAATCATGCAGAACTATGTGCAAGTGAACTATGGGCAGGGGCTCAGTTATAGCCCAGTGTGGAAGGCAACAGTGGGGGCAGGCTGGGGCTCTCAAGGCTTGAGTCCACAATTTGACTTTTATACAGAGCTGGCAGCCCACACTACCGGATGCCATTTCTACTCCAGCCCCAGAGCTGGAACAGTGGTTGCAAGGCATGGGATTTCAGGACCTGGCTGCTCAGAAACCCAACCACATAGATCCCAAGTACTCAGGGTTTAAGCAAGTGGAGTGGATTTTGCCCTGTGCGACTGCACTCCATTCCATTATCTCTGTGCAAACTGGCTTATTTCACAAAGGGTGAAAGTCTGTAGGCTTAAATATGTAAGTAAACTATTTTGAAAATGGACAAAAAAATGCACACACGCTTGTTAATGGAAGTACAGTAATATTACTTACAGTAATAATACATTAAGTAATATTTTAACATAACAAGATAACCATTAATCCTTACCTGACTGAGCACCCCTCCTGTCTGCTTAGCCAGAGACTCAGTAATGCCAAGACATGCTCCATTTAACACAAGTTTAAACTCAGTCAGCACCGGTATATACTTCTACACACACTGTATCTTTAACCTCACACTTCAATGCATTTGAAAATATGTGTAGGATACTTCTACATGAGTTACAGACAACTCTTTCTCACCTCAGAAGAAGTTCAGTGCCCAGTTTTCATATTAAACGTATGTGACGACTACTGAAAATCCTCCCAAACCAATTCCTAACTGTTAGGATTGGGCAAATAGGTTTATGTTATATTAACCTTCAGCAGCAAATCAGCAGGGCTTTTTCCTGAACATTCAGAATAGCTGCAACGTTCAGCCTGCTGGCTGAATCCTACGGATAAGACAGACTGAAACTAACATGAGGCATCTCCAAGCTCGTCTCAAATATTGTTCAAGTTTCAGTTGAGCCTAAACCCAAAATCCAGTTCCTAAAACCTTTAGGTGATGGATGAGGATAAGAATTCAACTCCAGACCCAAATCTGAATTTCAGAGCTCATTCCTATATTTTTCACAGGTTGTACCAGATCACAAGATCCAAATATTCTGAGGTTTGGGACATTTGAAATCCAGATCTAAATTTTATAGCTTAGACCTGTCATTAATGCCAGTATTCAGTCCAATATTAGTAACCTGTAATCTGAGATCTTCAAAACTTTTTATGAATTTCTACGCATTTGACCCAAAAGATTTCAAAAAATTGATTCACAAAACATTGTTTTTTTGTTCCAATTGGAATTAAAATTTGAAACTGTTGGAATTTCCCCTGGAATGGAAATTCTGAGTTTTGACCAGTATGAGTTATGAGATTCACAGCCCAGCTTCTAGATCAAAGAGGTTTTGATAATCTTCAGATAAGCATTCAAAAGTTCCAGTGCTTATCATGCTCATCGAATTAATCTATTGCATTTTTAAAGTACCGATCCCCTTGGTACCAAACCTAAGGTAACTGGAAACTTTTCTTTGTTTGATAGATTACTTCCCAGCAAACTTATTTTCTTTGGGATTATTCAGGTCTCATTGAGAAATACATACAGTTGTCTCCCACAGACTATGTCAATATCTCTTTCTTTCTTTCTTTCTATGTCCCCGTTTTTGGGGGAGGAGTTGAGAGGAAAAAGCATCAAGAAGCAGCCCACCTGGGCTGCAGTAGATAAATTCATTGAAAGTACGGAACCCCAATTGCTTTTCCAGTGTTAGTCTCTGAACCGGCCAACATCACAGCAGAAGAAATGTGATCAAAATTAATTTATTTTGGAGTTGCATCAAAATCAAGATTACTTCTGCATAAAACATGAACTATTTTTTTAACTCTTTGAGAGACAGTAAACAAAAGTGCACATCTAGCACACAAGTGGTAGATACAGTAGCATTAAGAATATTCACAAGGGGATTTCTTAGTAGTTGTCACAGAAAGGCTCATTGTCTGAAGCCCAGTTCATCTTTTAGTTAAGATGAACAAAAATAGTTTATGCAGATTTCCACAAGCATTGTATGTTATTTGGTTTAGTGATCCCGTCTTAAAAGCATAATGAGGCCCAATAAGTAGATTAAAGAAAGATTCAGGGGCTGCCTTATTCCACTAGAGAACAAAATGAGCTAGTTTCATTTAAATAAATCTGATAGGTTATATACATTACATTTATTATCATTAATTTGACTGGCTTTTGTTTTGCATCCACATATTTAAAGTTGCCAAAATGCCACTGATGCTAAGAAAGACTTCAATCACCCACCTGGTCTCCTTGGCTTGGGCCTTGCACTACACATTTTTCTTTACTTTCTTTAGGTGAAGTTGAAGGGGGGCTGTTGCTATGGGCATAGATTCTGATTAGTATCCCCAAATCATCCAAGAATCACTGATATGCAGTGGGGCCCTCAAACTAGATGCTGACTGAACTAAACATCCTGAATATCGATACTTGTGTTGATACAAATAATTGCTGCTGTAAACGTAACTACAGTCTGATAGATTTCAGGTGTCCCAGCCATTCAACTTTATATCAAATATTTATATGAAAAAGGAGGAAGGGGGGACTGGACACCCTAGATATCTCAGAGGGAAAGTGGAATTAGATTTCTACAGGAGTTCTCTCACATGGACAGGGTTAAACCGATTGCCAGATTTGAAATAGGAAACAAATTTTGCCTTTAAACACACTAGCAAGGGACCTTAGAACAAGTTTTCAAACTGTGTGGCAAGTCCCCCTGAGGGGGCACAGAGGAACATTTAGGGGGCAGCCCCATGCGGATAACAGAAAAAACCATACATTTAACTGCGTATTGTTAAAATAAGTATGTGCGCCCACAGGATTAATAGCACAGCCCCCTCCATCCCAATTTTCTGTCTTGCACACCTCTCCCCTCCTTCCCCCATGAAAGAGGCTGGTTCTGCCCCTGCAAATACTCTATCGATATTTTAGCTTAGTGATATTCAATGTAGATATATTTGCTTTAGACAGCAGACAATATGTACCATAATATTGTATTGTAGCGGGGTGGTTACCCGCTCCTACCCTTCAGGACTTAAAACAACCCAGGAGAGGGCTGTGGCAGGGGCAAGAAGCCTGGGCTAATTGGGACCTGGCCACAGCTGAGCCTGCTTTCTCCCAATCAGCCCAGGCTTCTTGCCCCAGCCACAGCCCTCTCCTGGGCTGTTTTAAGCCTCGAAGGGCAGGAGCGTGTAACCACTCCACTACATGTATCTTGAATTTATATCTGTTTGAAATAATAGAAAAGATCCAGGAATCTGTCTCAAGCACAACACACAAAATAAACAACCCTCCCTCACCCCATATCTTGAAGCAACCTGTACAAGTTACAGAAAGGTAAACTGTCTATATTCTTTATGGAGGGGAAAAACAAAAAGGACCTGAATTTCATTTCCACATTCATCTAGAACTCCAGATGTATAGAAGTGATCTGAATAAAAACTGGATAACAGATAGATGCAATCAAAAGATTTCTCTCTATTCTATACTTATGACAAGAGCATTCAGAAGTCTCAATCCTATAAGTGCTCCACTGTGGTAGGCACTGGACAGATAGATAATAAATGACAATTCCTGCCCAAAGAGTTTACAGTCTAAAGACGAGAACAAGGAACTGAGACATACAAAGGAAGAGAGAGCAGGATAGCCAAGATAACAACAGAACATTTTCATTATTTTGTGCTTTGAATGAGCTGGCCTGCACTAACCCCTCCCAGATGGTCCCTCTCTTGCCACCTTGGGGATAGACCCTCTCTCTAGAGGCATTGTGCTTCAAGCAGGTAAATTTGCCCAGAGCTCTATGGAATGCAGTAGAAGTGGACACATTGCACCATTTCTTAGCATTGCACAGCCTCTCCTCACACCACAAAGCTGGTTGGGAAACAGTCAGTGGTTCTCCCTTCTTATTTTGGCAGCTTGTGATCCAGAAGGTGATATGTTCTTATAAAGGAATGAGGAGCTTGTATTTAACAGTCAAATTACTTTTGTTTAAACATTACATAACATAGCTGAAAGCTTCCTGTAGGCTTCAGCCAGTTGCAGTCTCTTCTGCCTCCTGGAACCCAGAACCTCATCTTCCACAATGGAAAATCACCCTCAGTTTCTGCAGCCACACTCATCCCCACACAACAATGGCAAGTACTCCACACAAGTGATAGGGGGAATCATCTCTTGTGCTTTGGGAATGTCAGGGACTGCAGTCATGCTTGGCCTTTACATCGGAGGCACACTGGAATTGAGAAGGGCCCTGGCCTTACCACCATCCCTCTTTTGCATCCAGACACCAGACACAATCTAAACCAAAATATTCAGAGTTGTTTGTAAATCTGCTCTGAAGCACATTCATCCTTGGTGTAACACTGAATTGGTGAAGTCAGTGGAGTTACATCACAAATTAATTTGACTCTGTTACTTTAAGTGACTTCAAGACTAGCCTCTGATTTTGGATGAACAATTTTGCATGATCCCTATGCTTCACAATTGAAACAATATCATTGTCATAGTACTTTACATATGCAGAATCTTGCTTGGGCAAGAACAGGAACTGCAATCTCCCTGGCCCTTAGGCAGGCCAAGCATAGACTGAAGGAGATTCCTTGCCACCTCCAAGACCACAAACCTGCAAAAAGGTTCAGGAGAATCTATCCCTAAGAAATAGCCTATCAATCCTAAAGAGAATGGAGATGAGAAGGTACTTGGCCTAGTTTCTAATCCAAAAACATACTTAATGATTGGCTGAATATGAAATATATTTAAGCATAATTGTTTTACAGTAGTGGGAAATTCTGAAACCTAGTATTCCTTTAGCATGGAAAGCGAGTCTGTATTGAGCCCAATAACTTCTATTTGACTAAAGCATAGCTGGTTATATCATTGTTTATACCAGCTTAGCTTTTTCTGGAATCTAAGCTTAGTTTATTCAGGAATCTAAATAAACTGTAACAGTATTAGGTACCTTTATGCCAATATAGTTGTGCTTACACTATGGTTTTTACCAGTATAACTATGTTGGCAAAAATCACAACTTAATTGACAGTATAACTATATAGACCAGCTTTAAGATTTAAAAAAATTTGTAAGCGCTATTTATAAAAAATTTAAAAAATAATTAGAAATAAAAAGGCTCTAAAGTCAAAGAACACCATAAGCACATGTATATCTCCCATTTTTCAAAGTAAATGACAAAAGTTCAGTAAAACAAGACTGATCAGCAATCGGAGCAGCATGTTACAGAACTAAATGCAAAGTACAATATTATGGTACTACAATATAATTTAATGAAGACTGTTATTCATCAAACAAGTGTTAAATTCCTGATATTTCTTGAAAATGTAAACTAAAATAACGAAACTACACCATATCCCAACATGGACACCTTTTGAATGCAGATGGATCATTTTGGTGGAGATAAGGAAGTGAGGGTTTGGGAAAATGGGGTCTGGAAAAACAAAACAGAAATGCAAATTGACCCAAAGGGTTTAGTCTGTTCCTAGATCAACCCTCAGTCAGTCATTCTGGTTCAGTTCAGGGCTCTTTTGGTTCTATCTTAGCTGGATGATCCCTAACATGCACATCCTTCCTGCCCTATGGGTGGGAGTAGGAACTATTGCTAGGATGCATGATTGTGATCAGCAGACAGTACATGTGATCACAATCAGTCTGTTGACTAAAACAGAGATGTGACAAATCTACTTCTCCGATTTGCCAGATGTTAAACCCCACCTTAACTGTTTTCTAATAGATTAATTGCCATGGAGCTAGAAAGACAGTGACAATCCTGATCTTGTAATACCGTATTTGACAGCATTTAGCTAATGCTGCCTCACAAAAAAATAAGGTATATTTCCTCCATTAAATTGCTGAAGCTTTGGAGTCAGTTCTGCCTTAGTAATATAAAATTTCAATGGTGAAGATTTTATTTTCCCATTTGTTTTCTGCATCTTCCTTTCAAAAATTTGCATAACACCCTTCCAGTTTGTAAGGAAAAAACAAAACATTAAATATTCTTAGACATTTTGCACAGGCATCTTTAAATAGCACAGATACTGAAAAAATCTATTTAAATAAATTACTGTTCCTGCTCTATGTTCCTCTGTTTACAGACATGGAGCTGTGGAATTCGACAACTGCATCATGAAATGTGGTAGGATGTTTACTGTTAAAGACGAGGATTTGAAATGTTGAGGTTTTTTCAGTTAAAATTGTCTAACCTTTCTGTGCAATTTTGTAGATGAAGTGTGACCTTCCTATTGAATAACAATGAGTGCTTATAGCAACTGAAAATTCACCCAAATCAAAAAGCATCTTCCATTCTGTCTCTTTACTGAAGCCCAGTATGAGATATAGGTTGCAATTATAACTTGGAAAAAAAAAAGCATAATTGCAAAAGCTGACATGGCTGAAGAAAATCCTTATAAACATGAAATCCATGATGCTAAAACCTTTTGGTTTTAGTCAATCTACATAGCTGTCAGACTTAAGCTTCCTAAAGCTCCTCAGCTGAAATAGTGTCCAATTGTGTTACCAGGAGAAGCCTGACAGGTTTTTCAAATTAATCTGTCACTACATTTCTTCTCAGTTTTTCATTGCATGATTGAATAGGAGAGGTCCACTTTCAGTGAATGAGAAAAGAAATGTTTCATGGCAGCTAGTGTATTTTATTTCAGTATTTACTCAATCCACTTTCCATACCAATGAAGAAGGTGGAATAATTTTTATGAATTAAATACAGTTGTCTGCTGTCTATCATTAAAAAAAAAGATCCACCACAGTGCCTTTTATACACATATTCAGAAATGGTGATTTCAGGTCAATATAAAATTTAGCAGTCAATCTACATTGCATAAGCAAATGCTTTTGATGATTACAAAACAGAGACACAAAATAAAACTCATAGTCTGAAAGAATGAAAGAAGGCAAGAGATAAACTTCACTTCTTGTGTCAGGGGTGACAAGCCAGGGGATGCCAAGGACAACTGAATGTAGTACACAAAGTAGCCCAAACTAGAGGATTTCTCAGTGGCCCTTAAGGATAGTTACCTTAAGAGAGCCATCTGGTAGGTGACTGGTCCAGAAGAAAGGAGATTCCACCAACTCATGTGAATCCTTGTGCTGGGTGGGATGTTAATTTCTGTGATGTCTCGCTGAAAGCTTCTTTCCACAGCTTTTCAAATAAAACAGAAACTTGGGCCCCAAAATGACTGCTTCTTGCAGCAGTAGTCCTGGAAGTCACAGGGAAGAGGCAATTCTTGATTTAGCCCTAAGTAGCATACAGGTTCTGCTCCAAGAACAGTGACCATAATGTAATTAAATTTAACATGTGGGGGGGAGGGGGAAAATACCAAAGACACTCACTACAGTAGCATTTAACTTAAAAAAAGGGAACTACACAAAAGTGAGAACTCTATTTAAAAGGAAATTAAAATGAACGGTCAAAAATTAAATGCCTTCAAGCTGCATGGAAATGTTTTAAAAACACCATAGATGCTAAAATTAAATGCATACCCCAAATAAAAATAGTAAGAGGACAAAAAAATGCCTCAATGGCTATACAATGAAGTAAAAGAAGCAGTTAGAGGCAAAAAGGCATCCTTTAAAACTTGGATGTCAGATCCTACTGAAGAAAATGGAAAGAGAGCATAAACTCTGGCAAGTCAAGTGTAATTAGGCAGGCCTCCCAAAAAAGGAGGAGCAACTAGCTAAGGACATAAAAACTAACAGATTTTTTTTTAAGTACATCAGAAGCAGGAAGCCTGCCAAACAATCAGTGGAGCCACTGGACAATCAAGGTGCTAAAGGAGCCCTCAAGGAAGACAAGGTTGCTGCAGAGAAGCTAAATGAATTATTTGCATCAGTCTTCACTGTGGAAGATAAAAGCAGCAAAGAATCCTGTGGCACCTTATAGACTAACAGACGTTTTGCAGCATGAGCTTTCGTGGGTGAATACCCACTTCGTCGGATGCAAGCCGACGAAAGCTCATGCTGCAAAACGTCTGTTAGTATATAAGGTGCCACAGGATTCTTTGCTGCTTTTACAGATCCAGACTAACATGGCTACCCCTCTGATACTTGACACTGTGGAAGATGTGAGGGAGATTCCAACACCTGAGCCATTCTTTTACCTGACAAATCTGAGGAAGTGTTCCAGACTGAGGTGTTGATAAAATTGATAAATTTAACTGTAATAAGTCACCAGGACCAGATGGTATTTACCCAAGAGTTCTGAAGGAACTCAAATATGAAATTGTAGCACTACTAAACTGTGATATGTAAACTATCACTTAAATCAGCCTCTGTACCAGATGATAGCTAATGTAATTCCAATTAAAAAAAAAAAGTTCCAGAAGTGATCCTGGAAACTACAGGACAGTAAGCCTAACTTCAGTGCTATGCAGACTGGTTGAAAGTAGAGTAAAGAACAGCATTATCAGTCACATAGATTAATATGATTTGTTGGGGAAGAGTCAAGGCGGCTTTTGTAAAAGGAAATCATGCCTCATTCTATTACAATTCTTTGAGGGGGTCAACAAATGTGGACAAGGGTGTGTGACATTGCACTCCATATGATTTTATGAAAATATGCTAATGCATGAGAATATAATGTAACTGGAATATGCTTCATGCAAAAGATCTCTTGTAAGGTGCATCATTACAAAGCTTATAATCTACTGAGTGTGGCCATTCTATTTGTATAAATGTATCATTCTTGTATCTGAAACTAGAAATATGAACTATTACTCTGAGGGTCTATTGTAGTGGGCCATTAAAAAGTGTGGGCCATTAATGGTGGTTTGGAATCTTGATGGCTCCCATCAACTAGGACAATTGGTTGTAAATGGCTCTGTTTACTTTCAAGCCTTCCTGTGAGTCAGGCCAGGAAGAATGAAGGCTTGGGGTCTCCAGGACATGTGACCATGTCACCTGGTACTGGAATCCATCTTAAACCTGGTGCTTTTCCATTTAGAAGGAGGGGTGGGGACCCAGAAAGACCAAAGATTCTTGCCTTGTTCCAAACCTACCTAAGGGGGTATGTGCCGGGGTGTTGACTCACTGGTGTGGCACCCCTGCTGGTCTTCCAGGGAATTAGCTCTTTCCAGCCCAGAGTGCTCTCTTCAGGTCGGTGTCTCGCCTGCTGCTGGCCCCGTGTCCTTCCCAGCCCCCGGTGCCCTTTGCCCACTGCAGTACCTCCTCACTCTGGGTCTCCCCTCCCAGGGGAGCCCACAACCCCCTATGCCCACCTTGCCTCAGTGGCTACTGCCTGTCATCATCTAGCCCCCGTTCACTGGGGCAGACTGCAGTCTGTAAACCATTCAAGGGGGTTAGGACCTGCTGCCTTTGCCTATCTCTGGGCTGCCTCTCTGCAGCCCCAGTTCCCTTTTATAGGTTTTTAACTTGGCCTGCAGCCTGAGGTTTTGCTAGGCTGGAGCTCCCCATCTCCCTCTGTCCTTCCCCAGCACTGCTCCACCCTAGATAAACCTCCTCAGCTTCCCAGGCAGCCAGGTCCTTCTCTCTCTAGGGAGCTAGAGAGAGTGTCTCCTTCATTATCTGGCCCTCAGCCCTCGTATAGGGTCAGCTGTGGCCTGATTGGGGTGTGGCCCCACCTGTGGCTGCTTCCCCCAATCAGCCTAGCATTTCTCTGCCACAGCCCTCTCCAGGACTGCTTTAACTCTCTCAGGGCAGGAGCGGGGTGACCACCCTGCTACAGGGTGGAACAGAACAAAGGAGGCGGCAGTCATGAGAAATCCCCTATCTACCATCTGAGCTGGAACAAGGACTGTACCAGGAGAAAGGATTGGGCCCAGACTAGAAAAGAGTCTAGTCTGTGAAAGAAGCTTATTGGAACATCTCTGAGGGAGAGATTTACCTATATTCAGTTTCTTAAATGTATTAAGCTTAGATTTTGTGTTTTGTTTTATTTGGCTTGGTAACTTTCTTTATTTTGTCTGTTATTATTGGAACCACTTAAATCCTACTTTTGATACTTAATAAAATCACTTTTCCTTATTAATTAACCCAGAGTAAGCAATTAATACCTGGGGGAACAAACAGCTGTGCATCTCTCTCTAACAGTGTTCTAGAGGGCGGACAATTTATGAGTTTACCCTGTATATGCTTTATACAGAGTAAAACAGATTTATTTGGGGTTCGGATCCCATTGGGAGCTGGGTGTCTGGGTGCTAGAGACAGGAGCACTTGCTAAACTGTTTTCAGTTAAGTCTGCAGCTTTGGGGTGCATGGTTCAGACCCTGGGTCTGTGTTGGAGCAGTCTGGCTCAACAAGACAGGGTTCTGGAGGCCCAAACTGGCAGATAAAACAGGCTCAGAGGTAGTCTCAGCATATCAGGTGAGAGTCCCAAGGGGGTCTCTGTGATCGAACCCATCTCAGGGTGATCCAGTGAATATAGTATACTCGGACTTTCGGAAAGACTTTGACAGGTCCCGCACCAACAGCTCTTAAGCTAAATAAGCAGTCATGCAATAAGAGGAAAAGTGCTCCTATAGATCAGTAAATGGTTAAGAGGTAGAAACAAAGGGTAGGAATAAATGAACCGTTTTCAGAATGGAGAGGGGTAAATAGCAGGGTCCCCTTTGGATCTGTACTGGAATCATTGCTGTTCAACATATTCATAAGTGATCTGGAAAAGGGGGTAAACAGTGAGATGGCAAAGTTGGCATAGGATACATAATTACTCAAGATAATTAAGTCCAAAAGCAGAGTGCAAAGAGTTACAAAGGGATCTCACAAAACTGAGTGACTGGGCAACAAAATGGGAAATGCAAAGAAATGCATATTTGAAAACATATTCCCAAGTATATATACACAAAATGAGCAAAGAGGGTCAGGGGTACACCCCCATGCTCTGGGTGTCTCTAAGGCTCTGACTGCCAGATGCTGGGAGCTGACGACAGAGGATGGATCGCACACTAATTGCCCTGTTCAGTTCATTCCCACTGATGCATCTGCCACTGGCCACTGTAGGAAGACAGGATACTGGGCTCAATAGACCATTGGTCTGACCCAATATGACCCTCGTTATATTCTTAAAAGCAATTAGGATTTCACCTGATTTCCTCCAACTTTCTAAAGCAGATAGATACCACTCTCTAAAACAGCACTCAGCTCAGCTAGAATTAACTGACAGCTTGTGGCGCTATTCCTTGCACCAGTCTGACCAACATCAGTTTTAATCAGTGAGTAATCCCATTTAAGACGTCCAGTCTTTCCACATTTCCAGCAGATCCAATCCTCTGTGGCATTCAGTAATATATTCCAGTGCCCTATGGAGACCTGGTCAGGGTGTTATCTTGTGTCTCTTGACTGAAAACCTACATGTCTCTCTCACAGTACCTTTTGTTGCTGTGCAGTCACAGACTGCCTTTCCCTCTTCAGACTTCCTTGGTCAGTATTTTCATTGCTTCTTGCAGATAATTATATTGTTGATCCCTTTGCCCTCATGGCTGTGTCCCTGAGCACTGTGGCCCCAGATCCTGACAGTTGCTCCTTCATACCTTTCCAGATCATGGATCTATTGTAATTTACTTGCTAATACAATAGCTTTAGTTAGCGTTTACAGTTTTGCACTCTGCAGTTGTATTCAAAATAGCCTCTCAGCCTGCATTAACAATGAAGTAGTCTCATGTTAGGCTGATCTGTATTGCTATGTCCTTTCCCAAAAGGGCAAATGAAATGCATAAACAGGGGAAATCTTGAGTACGAGTCGAGAGGTTATTTTATCTCTGGATCTGGCACTAGTTGGAATACTTGTCCAGTTCTGGTGGCCACAATTCAAGAATGATGTTGATAAGCTGCAAAGGATTCAAAGAAGAGCCATGAGAGTAATTAGAGGATTAGAAAGCATGCCATATAGTGATAGACTCAAAGAGCTCAAACTATTTAGCATAACAAAGAAAAGGTTAAGGGGTGACTTGATTACAGTCTATAAGTATCTACACAGGGAACAAATACATAGTGGGCACTTCAATCTTGAAGAGAAAGGTATAACACGATCCAACAGCTGGATGTTGAAGCCAAACAAATTCAATCTGAGAAATAAATTACTTTTGGGGGGAGAGGAGGAAAGGGGACAGTGAGAGTAATTAACCATTGGAACAATCTGACAGGGGTTGTGGTGATTCTATCACAGACAAATTTAAAATCGAGATTGGATGTTTTTGTAACAGATCTGCTCTAGGAATTGTTTTGGGGAAGCTCTATGACCTGTGCTATACAGGAAGTCAAACTAGATGATCACAATGTGCCTTCTGGCCTTGGAATCTAGGACTCTAGGAAAACACTTCGACCCATATCAGTCTCCCAATAAAACTTACAGTTGAATGAAACAAGATGCAGAAAATTCAGCAAGGTCAGTCAAGCAGTGTTTCCACCACTGGAGAAGAGCTTTGTGAGCTCATGAAGGGTGTAAAGGATCATAAAAATTTTAAAATAAGTGACTTAGGAGCATGTTATGTGTTTCTTGTATACTGTAGGTTGCAGGGCTGTAACTCCAGGCTTCTGTATCATATATGGACAAACTACAGAACTTCCTTCTCACAGAGATACACCAGACATGAATCTTCCATAAGATTTAAATGACCTGCCAGATATAGCTGAGGTTAACTTAAATAAGATATGTTATTCACGTGCACCATAGAACTTCTTGAAGTTGAATGTCTGTCAAGGTTGCTTTTTTGTAGCTGGTGTAATCTTTTTTGGCACTGTTCTGTATAGGTCCACAGCAACCACATATGACTATGTTATCTCTGAACTCATGGATAGCTGAGTTTGATGCTGGGATCCATGACAGAATGTTTGCAACTACCAGATTTTTCCCAGGAACATATTTAGCAATTAGTTTAAATCACATTAACCTCATCAATAGTGACTTTTATTCTTCATGCTGTTTACAGCTTCTAAGCTAGTTTCAGGTTTTTCAAGTTGCTTCTGCCTTTTGTTCTACTGCTTGATTAGTTCAGACTGCTTTGCTAGCGATATAACTGTGGGTAGGTTTAGTCTGTTTTTAATTGCAGCTACTGTGAAAGATTTTTATCTGTTAACCCAATAACCTGCCTGTCTCTGGTATTTTCATGTTTTGCAATTCCCTCAAACAGCGGCGGCTCCAGGCACCTGCGCTCCAAGCCGGTCCCTCGGATTTGGCTGCAATTCAGCGGTGGGTACGCCAAAGCCACAGGACCGGGGACCTCCCGCAGGCAAGCCACTGAAGGCAGCCTGCCTGCAGTGCTTGGGGCAGCAAAAAAGCTAGAGCCGCCCCTGCCCCCAAAATCTCAATTTTTAGCTAATGCATCCAGAGCTCTTATAAAACACTCAACATTTTCTCCTGGTCTTTGAATTCTCTGGTGAAAACATGCTCGTTTAATGATATGCTTTGCCTGCTTCCCCATAGCAGAAATTAAAAAGCCTACCTGAATATCTTCAGTTTCCTTACAGAGTTTTGTAGCAATTTGAAATCTTGCAAAATACTGCTTCCAGCCTGTCCATTGAGAAGGTTTGTCAAAGCTGAAGTTCTCTGGGGCATTGAAGAGTGGCATGTTGATGAGAACTTGCAACCTTTGTTGCTTTGTTCCTTCTGCTTCTACTCTCTTCTGGCACTAGAATTACTCCATGTCATGCATTTCTTGTATGGAGTAATAATATCACTGAAAAAAATCAAGGATTTTCCAGCAGGATCACAAATTGAAAAAGCTGATTCTCTAGCAAAAACATCTGAAGAACTAGCTGTGACATGGTCTTCCTCTTCCAAAATGTGTCCTATTCATGCAAGTGATGCATAGCTACAGAATCCTAGGAGAGTCATTACTAAGACTAGATGACCAGGTAGTGTCAGTGGTGAAAGGTGGCTTCCTTCAATGTTACCTGTTTCTCCTGGATGAGGATTTGGCCAGAGGGATCCACTCCTGTGTCACTTCCAAATTAGATTACTGTAATTAAGTGTAGCTGGGACTAAAAGTGATAGCAATGCAGATTCCAACTCATGCAGAATGCATCAGCCTGCCACCTCAACACATCATCCTTGTACTCCAATCCCTCCCTGGCTCCCAGTGTGTTACATTTACCAGACAAGGTCTCTGTCCTGTTCCTCAAAGCCATTAATTGGTTGGTACCCAAACTAGTGACTGCATCTCCATCCAAGAAAACTATGCAAATTATATGAACAGCATTTAACAAACACTGAAAACCCAAAACAATCAGCAGAAGATTCTCATGGCCCAGCACTGCCTCTAAGTCAAATAAGCTAATTAACTACTGTAATGAATTACTGGTAATCTTTTTACAGATGTCTCCTCTTTTCTAGCCACCTGCACAAATAAGGATGGTAGTTCGTCCTGATCATGTCTACTTTTGTTGCCTCTATATTCATTTCACTGGCCTCTAGAGAATTGGAGACAAGAGCATCAAGTGTCATGTTTACAGCATGGGACAGGGAGACAAAGAATTTTGGTTCTGTCTCTAATAGTGCCTCTTTTAAACATTTAGCCTCAGATTCTGCATCAGAAAAATGAATGCAATAAAAACTTCTGTAGCTCTCAGGGTTTTGTGTCAATTAATTAACTGACTGTAAAGCACTTTGAGATAATTCCATGAAAGATATAATGAAATATATTTTTAAAATATATTATAATTAAAGTTTTAAAAGCTAATACTCATGCAGTAGGAAGGATGTTAAAACAAGCATTCATCTAAAGAAATTCCAAGTCATATTTGCTCTGCAAAAAGAACAGAAGTACTTGTGGCACCTTAGAGACTAACAAATTTATTTGGGCATAAGCTTTCGTGGGCTACAGCCCACTTCATCGGATGCATAGAATGGAACATACAGTAAGGATATATATATATATATACACACATACAGAGAACATGAAACTCTAAGAGGCTAATTAATTAAGATGAGCAATTATCAGCAGACAAAAACAACTTTTGTAGTGATGACAAGAAGGTTTGAGAATACTTAACATGGGGAAATAGATTCAATGTGTGTATTGGCTCAGCCACTCCCAGTCTCTATTCAAGCCTAAATTGATGGTATCTAGTTTGCATATTAATTCAAGTTCAGCAGTTTCTTGTTGGAGTTTGTTTCTGAAGCTTTTCTGTTGCAAGATTGCCACCTTTAAGTCTGTTACTGAGTGACCAGAGGGGTTGAAGTGTTCTCCTGCTTTTTTTGAATGTTATGATTCCTGATGTCAGATGTGTGTCCATTTATTCTTTTGCATAGAGACTGTCCGGTTTGGCCAATGTACATGGCAGAGGGGCATTGCTGGCACATGATGGCATATATCACATTGGTAGATGTGCAGGTGAATGAAGACTGATGGCATGGCTGATGTGATTATGATGATCCTATGATGATGTCACTTGAATAGATATATGGACAGAGTTGGCATCGGGATTTGTTGCAAAGATAGGTTCCTGGGTTAGTGTTCTTGTTCTGTTGTGTGTGGTTGCTGGTGAGTATTTGCTTCAGGTTGGGGGACTGTCTGTAAGCGAGGACAGGTCTGTATCCCAAGATGTGTGAGAGTAAGGGATATTCTGGAAATAAGGAAATAAATAAAACATCAGCTATATCTTTACAGACCCTAGGACCTGGTCTACACCACAGTTGCCAGTCGATTATGCCAGTTATGCAACTTGAGTTACGTTAGTAGCGTAACTCCAGTCAATGTAGCTTAGATCTACTTACCCTGGGGTCCACACTATGCTATGTTGACAGGAGACACCTCTCCTGCCAACATTGCTTCTGCCTCTCACTGAGATGAGGTACAGAAATAGATGCAAGAGCACTCTCCTATTGATTGAGCGTGTCTTCATTAGACCTGTTAAATCAATGCCTCTGTATCGATTGCAGCAGCGCCAACTTAGCTCCGTAGTGAAGACAAGCCCTGAGTACAACTATTGGTTTCAAAATCCTTGACCTTTTGATTCATCTTTTTAAATCTCCACATTACATCAGAGAGTTATTGTGCTTTTACATGAATAAATACAGCTGCATTATATTTAATAACAACTTCCCCATTTTATCCAAAGTGATTAGAACTGGCCAATTTGTCAGAGCTGTTTGACAGCTTGGAAAAATTAAATGATTCCTCATGATATTTTGCTGAAATAATGGAAGAAAAAAAATAATAAAAAATAGCACCCAAGGAAGTGAGTGTGGCAGGTCCGCAGATCATCTCTAGGTCTCTGCAAATAACAGTCCTTTATGCTGATCAGCAATAACCCTGCTATTCTAAATAAATGGCTCACATGGAGTACAGGTTGCTAACCAATATTTCCCCCAATGATTTTTTCTGTGTAATTTTCTCCTCCTCTTTGTTTAGCCATTAGGTGTATACAGGCCATATACCACCTTTGATTCATACATGCAACTCTCATTGCATTGCCATCAACATAATGGGCTTTCAGATCAAGAGCAGAAGATAGTTTGTGTGCTGTCAAAGTTTCCCCCATATCTCCAGCTTGTGGCTAAAGGAGGAACTTTTTTTTTCTCTCTGGCTTCAGCTAGAGTGGAAATGTGAGGGGAGGGAGAAAAACCAGCTTAATCTCTGACCATCCCATGGGAAAGACCCAGTTCTTCTAAACCATTGAACCAATTTTCTTAGTACTGCCTAATAGTGTCAAATACTCCTGTGAGCAGTGCTATGATGGATGGTTCTGCTAAATCCATGCAGAGAAAATAAACACCATTCCTCACTCAGTCAGGCACAGCAGGAAGTGTTTCTTTAATCTTCTCCTCTTGAGCATGAATTTTGTCAAAAATGAGTGAACTAGTCAGGCATGCATTAACATGGGCAAGGAGGCATCTTTCACATTTAAAAAAAGATCACCCTACCAACTGGAGCATCCTTAGTCTCAGTTTGATTGTGTTACTGCTGCTGGAGTGTAACCATAGATCAATTTTAATCCTCCCAATTTAAACCAAATGACAACTAAAACTTTTAGCATCAACATAAAAGATTAAAAGGGATACTTAATCTTAGACTGATGTAAACTAAATGAAAAATCTCTTTAGAGTTGCCACAAATGAGGCAATCTATTAAGTGCTGTTTCCATAGCAGCTGCTCTCATGCTAAATGTTTACTTTGTGACTCTATGTATGAGCACAGAAATTAGCAGTCATCTAGTCCAGTATCCTGCCCCTCAGACTGGCCAGTTCCAGATGCTTCAGAGAAAGGTGCAAGAAACTGCACAGTAGACAATTATGGAAGAACTGGCCCACTGTGGAAATTTGGATGTTGTCTTATGTCCAGATCATGGGGGTTTACTTCATAATTCTTTGTTGAATCCTCTCATATGTTCTTCTATGTTCTAATTAGTCACATAAATCATTTTGTGGGTCCTACTACGCTCCTGACCTTGATATTTCATGCTAATCAATTGCACAGCTTAATTATGTTCCATTTAAATAAAATATTTCTTTTATCAGTTTTAAATTTGCTGCCTTTCAGTTTCATTCAGTGTCCTCTCAATTTTGCATTATGAGAAAGGGTAAATAGGAGTGTCTAATTTATCTGCTCTCCCCCATTGATTATTTTGTATAACTAATTTTTGTAGTCTCCTTTGTAGATTAATAGTCCTAGGGTGAGTTCTTGACCCTGGATCTGGCCCATTTATGGAAGATGAAAGGGCCAAAGTGGCATGCAGGGACCTAAAAACCCATGTGCAGGCTCTGTGGAAAATAGCAATGAGGCTGCCCTCTGATGATACCCTTGGAAAGCCCAGGTGTAGGACTGTTCTGGGACAGACCTGGTAATGAAAGGAGGTGTTCTGGGGGAAAGACAACAGCATACATCACTGGAGAATCTAAACACTGCTACAGCCCATAAGGCAGCTTGGAGAGACTGCAGTAGCTAAGACAGGACCTCCGGGGTGTCTTCCTTGCAGCAGGTGCCATTCTAGCCCTCTGAGCAGCTCTGGATGAGGGGGTTACTAAGAGGCTTTAAGTCACCTTTGAGACCCAGCATGGCGTGTTCCCCCAGTGTTTTCAGTCTCTCCTCGTACCTACACATTTATTCGGACTTATATGGCAAAAAAGTCCCTATCCTGGGTTCTAGAGAGACAAGGTGGATGAGGTAATATCTTTTATTGGACCAAAAGGGATTACCTCATAATAAAATATTATCTCACACACCTTGTGTCCCCTGGAATATCCTGGAATTGACAGTGCATATCCTGGGTTCTAGGCATCTTTCATGTATTTTTTTTAAAACAGTAGATAACCTAGAAAACCCACCAATCTCCCGCAAACCAGAAAATAAACAACCAGAGATGTCAAATCACACAGCATATTAGGAAACATTTTACATATGACACTAAAGGGTTAAAAATATTGTGGGGTCTCTTTTGATCTGAGCTACTTTCATAATGATGATGCAGAAATGAAAGACTGTATAAACTCTTGAGAATCTTACTCAGTTCTAATGGGACAATTAGATTTGTTTCTGTATGACAAAAGATCTGGACAGAGCGCAATATCAGTAATATATAAATATAAGCTCACACACAGCACTTTAGGAAACATCTGAATAAAGTATCTTTCAATCATTTTATACTGTTCTGTACCAAATGATTGACAACTTCCTCTTTTTTTTAATTGTAAAGGTGATTATAAACCACCTAATATAGATTTTATAATAGACAGCTTAATTTGCTGCATTGCTAGCAACTGAAAAGCAAATTGAAGTGGAAGTTGTAGCTATATCCAAAGGATTCACAGCAGCTTTGGCAAACTGAAAAAGATTGAAGAGAAAAAAAACTGCTGTTGTTTAGAAGAGAACTTTTAGTATCATTCAAATTTTCTTGTGCCATTTTTTTCTGCATCGTTTATGATTATTGCACACATTTTTTTAAAAAAAAGCAAGAGGCTTTAAGGATATTTCAAACATGGCCAGATTGGGCTGCAGTCTTTCTGTTAGTTTGAGTTTTGATTTAGATTTTGCCTTACTCTATATATCGCACCTTTCTAAGCCAAGCATCTTCCATGAGGTACTGATCAGCTTTGATTCATCATGGACTTCAAACTGGGAAGATGTGGCACTTCTCTGGACTGGCTTCTGTGCCCCTTCAGGTAATCTTTCAAAATATAACCCAGAATTCTCTTGTTTATTTTACTAGTCTCTTCACAGTGACCATCTCCAGTTTTGAGATTCAATTTGTACATATCCAGTGGAAAAGGGAAGCAAAGAGATGCTAAATTAGCAGATGTGATATTAAATGATCATTCAGAACGTAAGGTGCTTGCAAGAACTCTGCTGTATTCTGTGTCTGGTTTCAACTGGCCATGCACAACAAGAGCTTCACAGAGCCTACCCAGATATGGTCTGGGAAGCTCAGCCCTTAAAGGCACAGACCACCATTACTCAGACGCACTAGAGTTAGCATGACCAGATGTCCCGATTTTATAGGGACAATCCCGATATTTGGGGCTTTGTCTTAAATAGATGCTTATTACCCCCAACCCCCATCCCGATTTTTCACACTTGCCATCTGGTCACCCTGACTAGACTAGTTACAAAGTGGACAGCAGTCCCATACCATAATTGGATTCCATTGCTCTACCCTTCTCCATCTAGTACCTCCCAAAAAACAAAACAATGTCTTATGAGAAATGGAACAGGAATTACATGGTAAAACAATGGGAAATTTGGCTACACTCTGGCAATTACCCAGCACAAGTTTCTAGTAACACCAAAGGAGAAACTAGGACAACTTCGGAGGTTCTGGGAAGTAACAGATCCAAGGGAGTTAGAACGCTCATTAAATTTCAGTAGAATTCAGATCTCTAACTCATGCTTTCCATAAAAGGGAGACTTTCATAGTTGGAGGGGGGTGTACATTTCCTTTTATTATACTATACATCTGCCATATGCAACTATCTGCTTTTTCACTGCTTTTCATATCTTTTTTGTTTCCATCCTTTCCTGCTCATGTAACATAAAGCAAATTTATAATGTAAAACATATGACTTTGCTGTCATTTGCTTGGCAAACTGTTATAAATGCAGGACTATAATTTCATTACAAGATCAATCAGGAGATAGCTCCTATTCAAACACAAACATCAACAATAGGCAAAGAAAGAAAAATTTGCAAAACAACATTCTGATTCCAAAAATCAGCTCCATGGTAATTTATGAGCCTGCAGTCATAAGGCACCATGAGGTTTTGCATGAGTGCAGGTGTCTAACCCTACAGATATCACCACACGATTGGGGCCTAAATAGCTACAACAGTTATATAAATATTGTTTTAAACGGATTTTTCACTGTCATAGTTTCCTTTTCATAAAGAGTTGGCCATTGCCATTGGTTTCATTTTTCAAATCTGAAGAGAACCCTGTTAATATTGCTCCAAATCCTTTAAATGTGTATTTAGTTTTTACCCAGTCTTTTCACAAGCAAAATGTCAACTGGGAAAAAATTCTAATGGCAAGAACATTACTGTATTAGAGTTAGACACACTCTTTGTAAAACCAATTTGTTTGATTCATTTAGCCTGAGGAATTCTTGATAAAATGACTTCAGTTTTTATTAATTTGTTCATTCTTCAAAATCCTTCAGTTAAAACAATGCTTCTCTGTCTTGCTTACAAACTATTCTATGTAACTATTGTGTGGTGTTTAGATGTTGCTTGTAATTATTAGAACTGGGAGCACTGACTGTTGGGAGTCTGAAAGGACAGGAAACAGGAAGGAGGGGGGAGGAGTTGAGAGGCAGAGTGAGAGTTACAGAGGGCGCAGCAGCAGCTTGGTGAAGCGGTTTCCACTTCATTTTTAAAGTCCTGCTGAAGTTTGTTAGTACCTTGCCTGCTTGATACAACATTTTGGTGACGAGGCTGGATCTTCTGCCTCTGAACCCACCTGCACCCTTTCTGCAAAGCCCTGGTGAGCCTCCAATTGCTTTTACTGCCTGGACCCATATGTTTGAGACTTATCTGCTTGCAATCAGTGCTACAGAGATTTCTGAAGTAAGAAAGCATGCTGTGCTAATCCACTGCCTTGGAGCAGACGGGCAGTGTATATTTTACACTTTTCCCCTTGCAGCTGTTAAATATGAGACTGCACTCACTGCATTAAAGAACTTTTTTGTGCCAAAAGAGAATGTAGTAGCTAATCGCTACAGATTTTGCCAGCATGAGCAGAAATCAGGAGAGACTATAATGCAGTATATTTCTTCCCCGAGATGGCCTAGTAACCCTAAAAACCTTGACCCAGTTTTGCTGCCTTATTTTAGAGTTTGAGATTAACTTTCTTTGCTTGATGGCTGTGTGCTATGAGGTACACACCAGCTACTTGTGCTATACATCAATATATGCTTTCGAGAGTTTGGATAGAACAGTAAAATTCTGATTTTTCAGATCCCTTAGAAAACTTAAATTTCAAGAAATTATTTCTTACAGCTATTTTAAACAGGTTGTTATAGCACAACCTTACCAGAGCAGATCCTTGGGGAATTGTGTGGTGCCGCAGCCACTCAGCTTCAGTTTCCCAGCTTCTTTTTTTTTTTTGCTGCTCTACCCAGCATCTAACTCCTTCTGGGTTGCGGACACTCAGGTTAGGTCACTTACAATTCTACCCCTCCTGGGGAATGGAGTCAAAACCAAGTATGAAGCAACACAAACCTAATTTCTTCCCATTCCTCCAAAAGATCTGGTAGACTTGGGCACTAGAAATCTCTCTCTCTCTCTCTCTCTCTCCTTGCTCCCTCCAACTTCACAGGGCTCTTCCTTCTAAGCCCCTTCCTGGAAGTCTACCTCCTACTCCAGGTGTCTCAATTTGAACTCATTGGGCCTTTAGTAGCCCATTAACCGCTTCCTGCCTTGCACAGACATTTGTGTGCCCCATTATATAGGCATCTTAGCATATGAACGTGTGTTGTTTTTTGTTTTTTTTAAATGATCTGCCACCCAGCCACACACAGAAATAAATTGTAGACATGAAATAAATTGTAACAGTCAAGTCCTGCCTCTGGGCCTGAGCCAAGCCTACTGAAGATGATAAAAGGGCCCTAATTGACTTAAGCAGCCTTTGGATTAATCCTAAAGTTTCTAACAGCCTGTGCACAGTGAGGATGAGAGAAAATGACAGCTACAACAGAGCCAGCATTCACATGGCAACATGGTTCAGTTCTTTGCTGTTTCCTTCAACAGCAAATGAAGACATCAACATGTACATACCACAGAGTGCACACACCCCTGGGAACTATCAGTGCCTCCTTCCGCAATAGCTAAGTCATTTCTCCCATAACCTCACAGGCCCTAGTGTATTAGCCTGGTATATCCCTGGGTTCTCTCTTCTGTATGATAAAAGGATTCTGGCTGACCACTATATCCTGTTCAAGGCTGCTTGTATTTCTTTTTGAGACAGCCCAATCATCCCTGTATTGTGTGCAAGTGCAGCCAAACCTAAACAGATAGGTTAATCGGAAAATATAGGAGAATATATTTAATGTTCATTTCCCCATGTAAAGAACATAAAATATAATTTAAAAGGTTTTATAATAATTATGCTTGAAACAAAATGCCAAATGTCAATGGTCTGATCTTTAGGTGCTTGAAAGCCAAACCTGGATCCCGTTCTCATAAATGGCTCTATCTGTATAATGGATTTGTCCAGATCTGAACTCCTGTGCACTTGGAGATACTCAAAATTTAGATCCAAACTTTGTAACCTGAGACCACCTTTGGTTAGAATGTTATGTCTCTTTAAATTATTGCTTGGCATGTTAGTTAGTCTTGTATACTACCAGAATACAATCTTATACTCCTGTCAGTTTAGGAGCAAGTCTATACTACAATCACAGGTGTGATTTACAAGTTGACATACTAAATCGTATGATCCAGCAGACTCTTTCAAAGAAAATAATTGACCTAAATCTTTGCTCAAGACTTCAATTAAGTTGAATGATACTCAAACTCTTCTTAAAGTTCAAGCACATTAAGTTTCTGATCTTTCAGTGAGAAACATGAATTCAGTGGGGGTCCTGAATGGGCACCAGTTTCCTCCCCCCACAGTTCTTAGTGCTGGATCAGGGCCTAAGCCAATTTTACTATTTTTTCAAATGCTATATGCACAAAAATATTACAATAAATTGCTCTGATTATTTCCAGTCCAGATAAAACCAGCAAGAATTAGCAGTGTCATGAGACAACCCAGGCATTTTAACTTCATGAACTTAAGAAGTTTAGAGAATTAAATAGTCATTTTGGATAAAGTTCTACATGCTCACCCTGATTAAAGCAAACCACAGAACTAGAATAAAGGCATGTTGTGATGACAGTGTGTATTTTAACTAAAAATTCATTTGGATCCTATAATCCTTTTACTGTAGTCTCAGGCCAGCTTGTTTTAGTTAAATCTTTAGGTCTTTTGCTTGGAAAAAAGATTGAAAGTTCAAGTATGTGACCCATCACAATTTAATGAGAACGAACCCTGCTTCATTAAAAACATTTACCACAATTGCAACAATTAGTTTAAGAGACAAACAAAATATACATAAAGAAAAAAAAAAGATGTTGGACCATCTTGGTCCTTCCCTGTTCTTCAGATCAATCTCTTCATACCTTTCCTCTTGGGTATCTGACTAGATAGCTGCTTTCACAGATACTGTCAGGTTGTCAAAGTCCTATCAGCTTATTAGATGCTATGGCATGCAATACTTTGTCTGCAAGTTGTAAACAGCTGTCATGTTTACCTTGTGAAAATTTCCAGCAGTATCAGCATCCATTGTGAAGTGAATGCTATAGTTCTGATTGGCCACTCTCACTTCTCCAACCATATTTTCTCACCTACCACAATATGTTTCACACGAGTAAGACCAGAATTTAGACCATACGTTAAATATTATACTTGAGTATTGTCCTCTTTTATATGGATGCACTTTCCCATCTACCAACCAGAGGTCATCATTTACATGTAAAAGGAAAGCAAACATTCAATTAATCAAAAAGTCAATTAATCCATTAGATTACACTATACAATAATTGTTTTTAATTGCATGAATCCAATAAATCTAATTTTAATTAAGTTCTAAGTTAATCTAAAGTGCAAATTTTAGCACCCAGACCGCCTGCTTAAATTAACTACAAAGTGTCTTAAAAAACCAACCAAACAAACAAAAACAAAAAAACACACCACAGAAGACCTGCATGTTTTCACCGCAAATGCAATTTTGAGGCTTGAACTCAACCATGTCAACTGTATAGTGGAATGATAGAAAATGAAACCTCCCTCTTAATGTATGAACAATAGAATTATGGCCTAATTCAAAATGCTAGAGCTGGACAAACAAACATTAATTTAATGCCCAAGCAAATTTTTGCTTTTGGGTTATTGTGGTCCTTTTTGTGTGTTCACATTTTAAAATGTTTGTTTAAACATTTCCAACCTGTTTGATTTCCTTCCTGCTGTTTGTAAATGTTTCAATCCACCAACCAGGGACTAGGAATAGTATTGTGTGATTTGGATATCACCACCATTTATGAGTATTAATTATTCAAAGATATAGTCAAAATAAATTACAAAGAACCAAAGGCTCCCCATAATTGGTGTTTCCCTAAGTGGGGAGCTCTGAGGTGAAAATCTGGTAATACAAGAGTAACCTTTCCTAATGACTATTTCTTGTTTTGCTTTGCTGAACACTAAATAAAAAAACCTTGCCAACTTCTTCTGATATCTGAGAGTGCAGTCAGTATAAAAAACTCTGCATGTGAAATGAAAAAATATTTTATAGATTAATTGGTTATATACTTCTCAGCTTTTACTGTCAAACCAGTCTTCTATTCCTAGGGAAACCCAGATTAGTTTTGACATGCCAATACTGACATACCAATTAACATACATTCATCTTAATTTCTGTTCACCAAGAAGGGTCTGATACATATGACTTTGCTTAGATCTTGAAATCTGCTCCTAAAAATCAGGTGATAAGATCTTGATATGGCTGAATGAACTGCATAATCTGCAGTATCTGGAACTGGATTTCCAAAAGCAGAAATCCTATAGGTGGATATATGGTAGAGATACAGAGAAAGGAGCCAGTTGCACCAAAATCAGTGCAGGGAAGTATAATTTTATATCTCCGTGTAATAATTTTTCCCTTTGCATTGAAGGAGAAATTCATCCTTAAGAAGGGCCTCAAATTTTCCCTCCCTTGTCTGTCCTTCTCTATGGGACAACTTTGATATAAGGCTGAGTCTCCATGGGAAATATTTAAAAGGCAGCATTGATTTCATGGGACATCACTTCAGCACCTTGCAGCAGATACTGAGACACTGGTGACAGACACCTGCAGACATTCTGCTGAACAGGTCTATATCATAGTTTTTGATATATCAGGTAGTCACAGCCTTCAGTAACCTGTGTCAGAGGAAAAGTCTTACATAAAGTCAACTAGACATAAGCTATATGGAAGTTAAGTATTCTAGTAGGTCATACTTATTTTAAATAATTGCAAATGTCTTATCTACTAGAATTATATTAATGTTGGGCCTAGAATTACCTAGAAGTTGAGCTAGTTTATGTATGTAAGTAATATGAACCTTCAATGTCTGTTAAGGACAAATGAGTACACTTGCAAGTAGGTATCAAATGAGCTATTGATAAGAACATATGAATGGTCATACTGGGTCAGACCAAAGGTCCATCCAGCCCAGTATGCTGTCTACCGACAGTTGCCAATGCTAGGTGTCCCAGAGGGAGTGAACCTAACAGGCAATGATCAAGTGATCTCTCTCCTGTCATCCATCTCCACTCTCTGACAAACAGCGGCTAAGGACACCATTCCTTACCCATTCTGGCTAATAGCCATGGACTTAACCTCCATGAATTTATCTAGTTCTCTTTTAAACCCTGTTATAGTCCTAGGCTTCACAACCTCCTCAGGAAAGGAGTTCCACAGGTTGGCTGTGCTCTGTGTGAAGAAGAACTTCCTTTTATTTATTTTAAACCTGCTGCCCATTAATTTCATTTGGTGGCCCCAAGTTCTTATAGTATAGGAACAAGTAAATAACTTTTCCTTATTCACTTTCTCCACTCATGATTTTATATACCTCTATCATATCCCCCCTTAGTCTCCTCTTTTCTAAGCTGAAAAGTCCTAGCCTCTTTAATCTCTCCTCATATGGGACTTGTTCCAAACCCCTAATCATTTTAGTTGCCCTTCTCTGAACCTTTTCTAATGCCAGTACATCTTTTTTGAGATGAAGAGACCACATCACAGGATATGTAGCATCAGGAATGACTTTGTTCAGAGACACCAAAACAATGCCTGCTATTGATGAGCCTGCTACAACAACTAAACAAACAAACAAAACCATACAAGTCTTTTTCTGCCAAGAAATGCTGGAAGTGGTTTCAACAATTATAGAAAACAGCTGGAGGCAACAGCATCAATTGAAGACTATGTTAAAACCTCTGGGTTTAATTAAGGCTCTTGGAGCCTGAGCTGTATTTTGGAGTAACAGCAGGTGAGCAGCCTGAGTTGTGCTGGCTGGTGTGGCATTATAGCTAAGATTTTGCCTAGTCTCTGAAAAGTTTCAGAGTAGAGGAATGTGCCAGTATCTACCCACTCCCTTGCACCTCGATGCAAGGGCAGGCAGAATCAATAGCAGGAGCATAATCCCTATTCTTTACACCCCAGAAAAACTGGGGTCAGGGTGAATTTGGGGCTATGACTTCCTCCTACTCGTGATGACTAGGCCCAGAAAAGGGATATCTTGCAAAGATGGAGCAAAGAAAGACATTTGAATCCCTCAGAAAGGAGAGGTAGCCGAGAACTGGGGAAGATGATTGTAGCACTCCTAAATTTGCCATAAAGTGAGTGATAATTCAGAGTCAAAGAGGGTGAAATCTTCATCCTACTGCATGTGAAAAGCCTAGAAGCACTGAAGATCTACAATAAATTCCAGTGGGACAAGGGAAGGAACTGCATATTTTTGATAGTTATTCAAAAATTTCAGGAACAGTGAAGCTAGACACTAGATAATACCATTGATCATGATATTACAGACCTATATAATAAATGTGCCATGGTATTTTGAAAATAAATAATAATAATAAAAACACCAGACCAAATTATCTGTGACATAACTTACACGTAGGTCAAAGCAAGGTTATTATAAGAAATGGACCTGAATTTGCAAATAACTTTTTAGTGTATAACTTTGTATACCACAGTGGCAGTCACCTCATGCCCTTTCCCTCCTCTCATCAAGGGGAGGAAACCATGCAGTGATATTCAGCTTACGTCAATGCTGCTATCATCAACATTAACGCCCGTGTGACGCTCCATACTCCATACTCACTCGCTGGGGGAGAATACTGCAGATCAGTCATTGCCAGTTTGCAACCACTCCAGATGGGCTGTTTTCCATCTAGAAACTGGACAGTCCCAGCTGTGTGTCAGTCTCAGGAAGGGGTTTCTGGATCCTCAGTGGGAGGATGATACTTCTTAGGCCTAGATGCTTCCTGGACCTATTTGGACATTATTTGTCTTGTCATCGTCTGCATGTATCCAGTGGAGAAGATAATTCAGGCCTTAGACTGTTATTATTTAGCCATGATATATAGGACTTGGTCAAATATGCCTAAAAAATTAATGTATATGCACTCATTTGACACAACGGTATTATGTGCCAGTAACTTTATGACTAACATTAAGCCAAGACTACTGTCAGGTTTCTGAACATTTTGTAGAGAACTACTTTTTAAATTGATGCCTTTAAAAGTAATAGTATACTTGTTGGGACTTTACTTACAACTGAAAACTACTAAAGGAAGCTTGTAATTAATAAGCAGCATTCCCTTCAGTAGCTATGTAAACTGATGTGTCAGGGTTTTTCCAGGTAGTGTTTGTTCTATTTATAATGAACAAATCAACAATTTGTCACAAGATAAATGCTATACTTGATTGTATACAATATCAGTGTCAAGGGGGGCAAAGCTGTACTTATGGTTGAGGAATTTTCATTATAAGCCAGTTTCAGCTATATATCAACATAGAGATGGTACTCAAAATGTTTCCGAAGTGTCTTTATTAATGCAGTTTGGAAAGGTTAGAGCAGTGTTTCTCAAACTGGGGGTCGGGACGCCTCAGGAGGTCGCGAGGTTATTACATTGGGGTTCACGAGCTGTCAGCTTCCACCCCAAACCCCACTTTGTCTCCAGCATTTATAATGGTGTTAAATATATAAAAAAGTGTTTTTAATTTATAAGGGGGCGGGGTCACACTCAGAAGCTTGCTATGTGAAAGGGGTAACCAGTGCAAAAGTTTGAGAACGACTGGTTTACAGTATGTAATCTTTCTATGTATTTCAACTTTATATCAATATTCTGAGTCACACAAATACATATATGTATGTATGTATGTATGTATGTATGCATGCATGCTTCTTTATCTTTAGTATATATACATATATAGATAGAGTTCAACTCATTGAGATAAGTGCACTCAGTATTTTTATAAATGCTGCAAAAATCCAAGTGTACTAACGCCTACTGAAATGACACATTGGAAATAACAAAATACTATGGGTAAAAATGAGTACTTGCACTAGACATTTGAAAAAATTAAAATAAATTACATTTCCCTTTGAGGATGTACAAAGTTCCTTCTTTCCTTTCAATAATATATCAGTCTAGTTGAGTATACACCTTTTAAAAGGGAGAAAAGCATTTTCCTGATGTATTGTTGTGCAAAAAGTACTCTTGTTAAAAATTATAGTTCATAACAAAATGGTTGCTTTTCAAAAATATTCATTTAGTAGCTCTTTGGATTTTTTCATTCTGGTATTACGTGAAATTCATGGGATATTTATTCTTTAATTATTAATGTTGTGTAAACCCTGTGTGTGTGTGCACATGTTAAAAAACAGCACCCATTCAGTAAGACAGTTGTTGAAGTCAATGGGATTTAAGTCCACATTAAATTGCTTTTTTGAATGAAATCTTACAAGTATACAGGATCTCATTAGGAGATGAGGGCTTTATAGGAAGCAGTAAGCACCTTGAAAGGGTAGACCTGTAATTTGGTTGAGATGAGTGAGAGTGAAAGATTTTATGTTCAGCTAAAGGTGATTTCTCCCCTATGAAGATGTCTTCTCCAAGTGCCTGATCCAAAGCCCACTTAACCAGTCCATTGACTTCACACTGGAAAGTATGCCATTTGCTTCAGTGACCTGAGGATCAGACCCCACTGACTCAATTGTTGGATATGCTTTTTTTTCCTGATAAGAGATGCTGTTGATAATTCTGCCTCTAACATAAGATGTAAAGGTTCCTATAATACCATCTACTCACAGTCTAATAGCAGAATTGTCAAGATGAAGGTAAAACACCATCCTGAGAGATGATTATTCAAAATAGAACTAATTCCATATGCAGGTTTCTTTGAGTGCCACACTCCATTATAAATCCTGGAAACTGGTGCATGCCCAATGTTCCTAACAGTAGTTGAAATTATGTTTGCAATCAAATCGTGTGGCAGTAAAAATTAAATCCAACTAAGAGCGAGAAGACTGAATCCTGGAGTAGAATTCATAATTCTGCTCCTCAGAAAGAACATTTCAGCTCCCAGAGGCCTAAAGGCATTATTTCATCATCACCATTGTCTTGGCAGGAACACTCATCTGGAATGACCATCACATATTTGACCCTCCTGTCATTATTGGTCGTTCATGCCAGCTGAAATATTGCATGTAAACGAGGCTGCAGGGATCATGAAAGGTCTCCTCTTCAGCTCCACCCTGACTACCAAAGGCTATTTGTGGACTTTCTGAGCATATAGCTACAGCTTCTTCTTTCTCTTCTCACTGCTCCCTGTGCTGGCTTCCTTACTCCACATCTTCTGTGTTTGTTTATATTTATTATGGGTCAGACTTTGAGAAGTGCTTGTACATATTTGCATACACCCAAAGTAGACATGCACAAACCCTGATGTGCATGCAGAAGTCATTTTCCCACATACGTTGTTCATGTTTAAATGTGTGTGCACATAACACTTTTGTTCACACTTTTGAAAATTTTCTCCTCTATCCCTATATTTAGGGATATCCAATCTAGTTTATGCCGTGCAAAAATAAACCCTATATTAAAATACATTATACTTGCAAAGAAAACCTCTCATGCAACAATTAAAGCTTCCTGTGCCATTTTAATTCTACTTTCTTGTGCATTTCAAACAATAACACAATATAAATAAAAAATCAAGCTCACACAGGACACTGAGATATCACCAGCATTTCCCTCCAGGACCTCCTCTGTCTTAGCTCCTTAGCACACACACCATCTCTCTCTTCCCCATCCCCCAGAAACTCCTGAAGATGACTATCAGAACAAATCTTGTCTGATCATAGAATGGACAAAAACCACAATAATACTGGGAACAGTTTTTCGTCTGTGCCTGCACAGAACTTAATTAACAAAACATATCTGTAGTTATTACCTTTTTCACTCCAGACCAGCCTAGCAAAACTTATTTATTTTAATCTAGAATGCATGGCACTTGTTTTTAACTATGTTTAACAAAACTTGAACATGAAGAACAAAGACATCTTCTTAATGCTGATAGACATATGAGTTTTTACTTTTGTTTATTCTCCTGAATATGAAAAAAAAATGAAATGCTAACTTAATTGAAGAACCACATTTCATCATCTGTTTAGAAAGATAATAAAGTCCAGTAGCATGTAATAATTCTTTCAAAGAGGGAATTTGAGTATTATATTTCAAACAGACAAAACCATTTTAAATTGTAGAACTTTTGCTCTTAATAAACAGGAAGCACTGGAGAATAAAATTGCCTAGCAGTGCTACAAAATGCTGTTTGTCGGTCTTCAAAGCCCCAAGACAATGTGATTTGTTTAAGAAATCAGTGATTGTACCAAATTCTAGCCACTGACATCTGAAACATTTTCCATCTGAAAGGAACATTATTATAGATCTCAGCACCACCAGCATGCATAAATCAATCTAGAGTTGATATGCATTTGTTTGTCTACTGCATTAGAAACTGATTGAGAGTTGATAGAGTAGTACTCCATCTGTATTCTCAGATGCAGTAATGAATGTCAGATTGTATTTTCCTTAGCAAATAATGTCAATTACAATTCTTGCTTGGGTCAGTTTGATGGTGACAGATTGCACACCTAAAACATCTGTTTTAACATTTTATTCACACTATCATTCTGAAACAGAACAGATTAAAACAAAGCTAAGCCAAACTAAAATACCCTTATAAACATCCAAACTGTAAAATCATTGCAATCTGACAGCTAAACATGGCTCAGAGGTTTTAAACTGGCACAAAGGACTATAGAGTAATTCACTGAAGCAATGACAGCGGGAACAGTTCATCAGTCAATTCCCAGACATTACACAACTCTGTAACTGTAAAGGAGATAAATTATAATATATGCTAGGATATTAGACACCTAGAGAAGTCTAATTTCATATGCAGCAAATGAAAGTCTAGTTTAATCTGAAACCATCGTTCCATAAAATCCCCACAGATCTGTAGATGCTTAGAAAACAAACTCTTGCCTTCCACACAACAGAAAGCTACAAGCAGCATTATTAATTAATATAACTTGATAATTAACTCTATTTTTAGATTAGATCTTTTAGAATAAAATCTGTCTAGTGAGATTTCTACACACCAAAATAAAAATGTCAAGCTGAGGCAAAAGTTTCATTTTAGACCAAACTTGGTTTTGGATGAAGGCTCCAAAGGGTAGAAGTGGTTGGAAGATATCTTTTCTTTTCTGCCCAATGGAATTAATAGGCAGCAGGTTTAAAAACAAAACATAAGGAAGTACTTCCTCACACAATGCACAATCAACCTGCGGAATTTATTGCCAGGACATGTTGAGAAGGTCAAGAGTAGAACTGGGCTAAAAAAAGAAATTGATATGTTCAAGGAGAATAGTTCAATCAATGTCTATTAGCCACAATGGTCAGGACAGAAACCCCATGCTCTAGGAGTTTATAAATCTGACTGCCAGAAGCTTGGACTGGATGATAGGTGATGGATCATTCAATCGCCCTGGTCTGTTTATTCCCTCTGAAGATCTGGCACCAGCTATGTTTGACTATTACTTTTTTCATACAAGCATCACTTGGCTGATTTTCCTAAGGAGTTACAGTTCATAAGAGTTAACCAAATTATTGGTTTTTAGCTTGTCTGGTGCTAGAAATCAAGTCACTGTGTTGACTGCCTTTGTGGCAGCTTGGCAGTTGACAGACTGCTTATTTCCCATGGAACTACCAAGCATGCACAATTAATCCAAGTCATAAGAACAGCCATACTGGGTCAGACCAATGATCCATCTATCCCAGTATCATGTCTTCCGACAGAGGCCAGTGCCCGGTGTTTCAAAGGGAACAGAACAGGGCAATTTATCAAGTGATCCATCTCCTGTTGTCCAGTCCCAGCATCTGGCAATCAGAGGCTTGTAGTTGAGCAGAGAGCGAGGGCAAGAGAGGAACTGCATGGCCACTGGACTCACTTAGGCCTTATCTAAACTAGGAAAATAATGTTTTTAATTAAGTGATGTTTTAAAATTTCTCAGATCCGAGTGTACAGTATTTAAAACCTTTCCAAGCCATTTTCATTGCTTGTGGTCAAACCTACTGTTGAATACATACAGATTTTATGGATATTTGAATCTCTAGTATAAAGATTTCTTTGGTCAGTGTCTAATGGTTTCCCTATTTTCTTTTCAGGAGCATTGATTTCTTTATCCATACATGCTGGTGAAGATCCCTCAAATAGAAGAATTGCCAACTTAAATCTTTATTTTACTGGCACAGTTTATTAGATTCTAAAATGAATGCTTTGAGACTAGAAAAAGGTTAGTCATTCACTCTTTTGCCCTGGCCAAATGGCATTACGAAATTATATTGCTCTTTGATCCTCTGTGACCGCCCAATTCCCTGTGCAAAAAAAAAAATTGAATACAATATTTGACTGTCTCAGGTAGGAGTATTTATTTGTTGGTTTTCAAATATCTCAGGTTGGGAAATATTTTCATTCAGCATCAGAAACTAATTTACAATTCTCCATCAGCATATTTATGGACCAATGGTGCCTTTTTTAAAAGAGATTACATTACTGAGAGTAAAAAGACTGGGGAGGGAGGGGGTATCCCTACTCCACTTAGCAATTCACAAGATATTAATGCTTTGGCTGTAAGAAACTCATTGCAGTTTACCCCTCCATGTGGATGACATCCTGTTTTGAGAAAACAGCCACAGAAATAAAATGAAATTTTGTTAATCCTAGAAGATAAAACTAATGTCCCTGGTACATTCAAAGGATGGGAAGTTAGTCTTCCTGGTCCCACTCCTGCTGATCCATTGGGCCATGAGGCACTGTGTACCTGGTATAATACTGAATGTTCATGGCCAAATGTTTAAACAATGGAATTAATCCAGCTCCCATTGAATTCCATCTGAGTTTTGCCAATGACTTGATGAGAAGTGTATGATGCCCAATGTGTCCTAATCTACACATAGAAATGTTCATTTGACTGTCCAAATAAAGCCAAATCATGATAATCTTATTCAAATTTAACAACACCTTATTCCAAGTTATATAGGACTACCTGTGGGTGAAGGTGCTATTCAAGGTAATGGTTTCAACATCTGCCTCCTGAGTAATTACAGCCACATACCCTGTGTTTCAACATGTAAATGTACCATTTTGACTTGTGAATAGATAAGTTAAGTTTAATATGTGCCCTTCATTGTCAAAGCACTTTCTGATAGGTTGGTTGAGCCACTTGTCTCCTCAAATGCCACAACATGCTGTAATTATCTTATAATTTGCTGCAAAAAAATTTTTTTTTCAGGGTACAAATGAAAACGGCTGAGTTTATTTTACTCACAAAAGCATTCAACAGTTGGTTTGGGTTAGATAACCAATTTTTGTACTGGTTGTCCAACTATGCACATTACTTTCTCAAGTGGAGTCCAAAATAATTATCTGCGTTCGATTTTCTAGAGGAACTGGTCACCCAATCTAGACGAAATAAAAAGCAAAAAGACTCCAAAGTGCCAATGTGTTATGTGGTATTCAGTATAAAAGTGTGAAACTGGCACACAAGTTCCTTCTTTCAATGCTTGTTTAAGGACCAGTAGCACAAGGTGTGCTTTAAGTAGAAGTGATGCTCAAGGACTTTTGAATCACTTATTTCTGTGAAGTAAGTGCTTTCTTGGCTCAGTCAGGCATAGTCAATTTACAGTATTACTAGAATATAAATCCTCACGATGAACTAAGAAATGAAGGTGAACTTATTTAACTTACTGTTGATTTGGTGTGCATGTACGTGTTGGAGGAATTAAAAGATTAATAAATTGTTAGCTGAACACTGCAACTAGTAAATACAGGCTTGGTGCATCTTTGAGCTGTTAACAGGAGAATTTCCATGGAGAACCCTTGTAAATTCAATAGTAATGAAGGGTGAACAATTGATTGCCTTAATGTAAAGCAGGATGAGGGAGTAGTAATTAAGATTATGGTCAAGGGACCAGCTAAGGACCTTAAAGATTAAAACCAAACATCAAGGAGTTTCCAGAATCAAATGTAGAATCCATAGACCATGCAGGACACTGTAGTGATGTTCACTACATTAGCTTTCTTGTGCAACAGGCTGGCTGCTGCTATGTTCGATTTCAATTAGAAAACTTTCAATCAAAAACAAAAACAAACTTTTCATGAATTTTGGTGGGAAAAAATGTTCCCCCTTGCCAATCATCTCTAGCTGCTGTGTGGCATACAGGATGGAGTTTCCGTGTCTCTTTTACCTTTATTCCTCGGTAGAGTGAGCTGCAGTACTTGGCTGAGACAAAAATACAATTCACGGTGGTTAATGAAGCATCATCCAGGAGGAATAAGGATAGTGTGCTGAAGGTGGAAAAACACATTTCTAGCACCTGTTGCTATCCGTGTCTACAAGCAGTGATGAGTCCAGTAAAATCATAAGACTATACGTTAGTAAGTAATAATCTGATGATCAGAGGTTAGACATCCTTGATAGAGGAAGAGGACAGTGTCTTCTTAGATACTTCCTTGGAGTGCTTCCCTCTTCCTAATACTATCATCTCTGTTTTACATGAATTGAGCTAGAACCAGCTTTTTTTTTTTAATGCATGCGCTCATTTCTCATAGGCACTGTGGTTGATTGGAGGAGTTATGTAGTCTAAAAGGAATTCAACTGCTCTTCAAACCTGTGTATCTTTTCCTGCAGTAAGAAAACTAAGTTGCAGTTGATAAACATAGCCTTTCTGGCTTTTGTTTAAAAAATTGGAAGATACCAAATTTCACATTAGATTAGCTTGCTAATTTATGCTATAGTCATTTATATTTCTGTTATGCTCTCTTTGAGGCAACAGACTAGATTCTCCATCTCCTTCATAGCACTGTTGTGATTACACAAAAAGGGCAGACTTTGGCTCTAAATCCTCTGCCAGAGTTGGAAACATTTTTCTCTCTGTCTCTTCGCTATAGACAAAATGAAGTTTCCAAGAGTCGAGAGAGTGCTCTGATGGCCTCTTAGAGGAATGACAGGAACAATCCTCTCAAATTCTGAAAGGTAACTGCAGTGCATGTTACTATGTATGCAAATCAGATTGCAAAGTTCTTACATTGCAAGATACTGTTACATGGCTGTCAACTGTGGGCAAGGGCTCCTTTCGATTCGACATTTTGAATGAGTGGATTGTTTTTGTATTTAATGCAGTGAATACTTCTATTTACTTGATTTCTGTGTCTGGCTTATTGGTTTTACACTCCTTTGTATCAGTTTGTGGACTTTTTCCTCAATTAGTTCTAATGCAGGTTTGCATTACCATAGGAACTCTTGGCTTCCAAAGCAGGGATGAATGTGCGTATTTTTTTCTCCCTCCTCAGGAACAATGGAGGTAGGGGTACAGAAAGCCTCCCTTTCGTATAAGTTTGACTTGATTTGATCTGAAATCAAAACTAGAGATCTGAATTAGCTCTAAAGAGATGTGAAGATTTAATTGCACATGAACTTCACTTCATGCAATTAAATTTGAACAATCAAGTGTGATGAAATGAAAATACACTTCTACCTCGATATAACGCTGTCCTTGGGAGCCAAAAAATCGTACCGCGTTATAGGTGAAATGGTGTTATATTGAACTTGCTTTGATCCACCAGAGATCCCCAACCCCGGAGCACTGCTTTACCGCATTATATCCAAATTTGTGTTATATTGGGTGGCGTTATATCGAGGTAGTGGTGTATATGAATTAGTGTTATTACTACATAGGGTTCAATGACAATAAAAGGAGCTCACTGATGGTATAGTGGCTGGTCTCATGATCTAACCTTAGTGCTCTATGCAAATATACAGACTATCAGATTTTAAGATTAAGCTTGTCCCTTTGCTGGTGCAAGCTCAATTTGGTGTGGAGGCAATGAATTCAGCCTTGCGTGAGCAGCTTACATTGTTGTCCAGCATTATGGTTTCTATTGCTAATCCAAGAACACAGCTGAGTGATAGCCAAATCCAAACCTCCTCAGTGAGACAATAGTCATTGTAACATATGGCCTTGAAATCACAGGGAGTAAAAAAAAAGAAGAGGGTCCACTGAGGCTCAGAATAAACCCAGTGAAGAAAACTGACTAGTAATTAGGGGTGGGTGAAATGGTTCAATTTAAACAAGAAAACATACTTGGAATTCATACAGATCCTTTGAACAAAACCTGAGTCAAATTTCAGATCCATAGATTGTAAGGCCCAAAGGGACCACTGGAATCTTCTTGAAGGCGGGAGATGGAAAAGTCCAAACATACTCTTAAGTCTTCTGAGCTCTGCATTTCTTATGGTAGTGGCCTATCTTCGGGGCCTACTGGCATGCTTCCTCCCTCCAGATATCTTCAGGGTGGTCTGAGACTGTTTCCCTCTGAGTGGCCCATGGGTCATTGTTGGTACAGTGATATGCTGCAGGGTGTTCACTGCTATAATTCTAGAGCATTTAAAAGGTACCCTGACAACTGCATCCCAGACCACACAAGATTAGGAAATCCCTGAACTCAGACTTATCCCTCCCTCCTTTCCTTTCTGTGAGCTCAGTGGTTATCAAGGGAACCAATCTCTTATCAATTTAGTTCCATATAAACTGTTTTGGGAGTTTTATTTGGTTCCCTAGCATAGTTATATAGGTCAAAAGCCTTGCCTTCTAATTTATAGTTTTTTGGGTTTTTTTTTTATTCTCCAGACAAAAACATAACATTCCCTATGTCCACAAATGTTCATTCTACCAGGGCAAAAAATAGTTCAGTAGTTTTTCCTTTTAAGTTTATACCAAGGCAGTCTGGGCACTTCGACATCCAGGGCTAGGATTATCTTCATATTATTGACTGAAGTTACAGAACTCCCATAGCAGAACAGTGGTGAAAGCATAATGTCTGTGTATTATTCCCAAGAAGAACACAGATGGAGAAAGTCTGCATAAAATACTGGATGTCTGCATTCCTCCATCTGGGATCCCATGTACGGAAAGTGTGGTCCTTTTCAAACGGAGGTCCTTACAGTATATATATATAATCCCCGTAATGAATAAAGCATGAAAAGAATGAAGAGTCATAATTACTTGACCTAATGTAGAATAATTCTGACTTCAAATGCTGGCAGATTGGGAACCATCTATTAAGTGAAAAGTAGAATATGATTTTTATTATGCTACCATAATACTGACTAGCATTCTTAATGATTAGAGGATTTTGACAGCTCTCCTAGGGGAAAGAAATGTCACACATAAGGAGCTAAAGTACAACCTAAACTTAACAGAAATATGATCATTACAGCAACAGAATGATAGGAAAGTGTATAGCCAAGGAAAAGCATATGACTCAGAAAAGGAGTTTTGATGTGATAATCAAACAATAGCGTAGAAAACTTCTGAGAACCAATGATCACAGGCCCACACTTGGGGAATAATTACCAGTTTGTCCTAATATTTAAGTGACTATGGTCAACATTGAAATATCTGATACATTCCAGATGACCAGAAAAAAAAGTTTTATACTGAATAATTTGCCTGGCCTGTATCACAAACTTCTGGACTTGCACAATATAGAACTCCACATGCTTCAAAAGATAATTTTTATTGATTCTTCTCCTGTTATTGATTAGGCAAGTTAAAAGGATAGTCATGGCTGAATCTCTCCCTGAATCCTGTTTCTGTTATTTAATGGCTGTCGTGTTTGTGCGCTATTTATTTCCACAAAACTGAAAGAAAAAGAAAGCGATGCATAATTGTCTAAAAGGAAGGGGAATGATAACAGATGTGTCAGAAAAGGAGGAACAGCTTCGAACAGCTAGGCAAGATAAGCAGAAATAGAAAATATGACAGCATTTGGAAGAGGAGTTTGTAATTGAAAGGAACTTAGAAATAGGGCCAGGGAATGATTACAAATAATGAGAACATAAAAGAACAGCTGAAGTGAAGCAGATGAACTAGCCTCACAATCTAGATAATAACAGGCACGGGTATCACTCTAAATGGATCAGCTAAGAATATAATTTCACTATAATTAAATTTTACTTAGTTGTCCAGATTAGAAGTCTAAGGCCTTGTCTACACTACAAGACTATTTCGAATCAACTTAGTTCGAATTTGTGGATTCGACCTTATGAAGTCGAATTTGTGTATCCATACTAAATACACTAATTCGAATTTCTGAGTCCACATTCACGGGGCCAGCGTCGACTTTGGAAGCGGTGCACTGTGGGAAGCTATCCCACAGTTCCCGCACTCCCCGCTGCCCATTGGAATGCTGGGTAGAGCTCGCAATGCCTGCTGGGGGAAAAATGTGTCGAGGGTGGTTTTGGGTAACTGTCATCATTCAACCGTCACTCACAAACGCCCTCCCTCCCTGAAAGCGCCGGCGGGAAATCTGTTCGCGCACTTTTCTGGTCGGTTACAGCGCGGACGCCACAGCACTGCGAGCATGGAGCCCGCTGCGATCATCGCTGCACTTATGGCCGTTGTCAACTCCTCGCACCTTATCGTCCACCTGTGCAACAGTCAGCTACTGAGAAATCGGGCGAGGAGGCTCCGGCAGCGCGGTGAGGAGAGTGGCGCAGACCTCTCAGAAAGCAGGGTACGCCGGGCAGTGGAGATCATGGTGGCAATGGGTCAAGTTCATGGTGTGGAACGGCGATTCTGGGCCCGGGAAACAAGCACGGACTGGTGGGACCGCATAGTGCTGCAGGTCTGGGATGACACAGTGTGGCTGCGAAACTTCAGGATGCGTAAGGGCACTTTCCTTGAACTCTGTGACTTGCTGGCCCCTGCCCTGAAGCGCCAGGACACCCGGATGCGAGCAGCCCTGAGTGTGCAGAAGCGAGTGGCCATAGCCCTCTGGAAACTTGCCACGCCAGACAGCTACCGGTCAGTAGCGAACCACTTTGGCGTGGGCAAATCTACCGTGGGGGTTGCTGTGATGCAAGTAGCCCACGCAATCGTTGAGCAACTGCTCTCAAAGGTAGTGAACCTGGGAAACGTTCAGGTCATCATAGACGGCTTCGCCGCGATGGGATTCCCAAACTGCGGTGGGGCTATAGATGGGACTCACATCCCTATCCTGGCACCGGCCCACCAGGCCAGCGAGTACATTAACCGAAAGGGCTACTTTTCCATGGTGCTGCAAGGACTAGTGGACCATAGGGGACGTTTTACCAACATCAACGTCGGGTGGGCGGGCAAGGTTCATGACGCGCGTGTGTTCAGGAGCTCTGGTCTCTTTAGACTCCTCCAGGCAGGTACTTTCTTCCCGGACCACAAAATAACGGTTGGGGATGTGCAGATGCCTACAGTGATCCTCGGGGACCCAGCCTACCCGCTAATGCCCTGGCTCATGAAGCCCTATACAGGCGCCCTGGACAGTGAGAAGGAACTCTTCAACTACCGGCTAAGCAAGTGCAGAATGGTGGTGGAGTGTGCTTTCGGACGTCTCAAGGGGAGATGGCGGAGCTTACTCACTCGCTCGGACATCAGCGAAAAGAATATCCCCGTAGTTATTGCTGCTTGCTGTGTGCTGCACAATCTGTGTGAGAGCAAGGGCGAGGCCTTTTTGTCCGGATGGGAGGTTGAGGCAAATCGCCTGGCTGCAGTTTACGCTCAGCCAGACACCCGTGCCGAGAGAATATCCCAGCGGGAAGCGCTGTGTATCCGGGAGGCTTTGAAAGCAAGTTTCCTCGGAGATCAGGGTAACCTATGACTCTCCACTTGCTTTCAAGAGAAACTGACCCTGGGCCTGTGTCAGTTTGTGTCGATTTGGATCTGCGGCTACATGCCTTGTTCTCCAAGTTTCCCCCACTTCCAAAGCACGTTTTTAAGCAAAGTAATTGTTACACTCATTATTAATAAATCTTTCTTTTACTTTGCATTTCTGTTCTGGTGTTGAGACATGGACGCATACTGTGCTGGGCACGGTGTGCACTGACGTACAGACCGCTTCCTCCATAGAGGACTGACATCCTCCTGCTCCTACATAGGTCTCTGGGGTGGGGGACGGATGACAGTGGTTCTGCATGAAGGGGAGGGTTTGCAGGAAGGGGCGAGTGGTGCCTTCTTTGCATAGGGGTTTGGATGACGGCAGTGGGCTGCGGGTTTCTGCGTGGGAAGGGGTGATGGGTGTGGGAGAAGGGTGACTATCTGTCCGTGGATGAGGGCTCTTGTTGGGGCTCAGGGCAGCGGATAGGCTCGTGGATCCGTTGCAAGTGCATCGTAAGGGCAGCCTGCCTTCACAGTAATGGCGTGACAGGCGCTAGGACCCTGGACAATTATACACATTACGAAATGAACAGGGGCAGCATACACAACACAGAATGACCCTGGTGCCTACTGACTGCAGTGTGTGTGTGCCCCGCAGTTGATCCTTTCCCCAAGTCTGTACCCTGGTACTGTAGGCTATACCGTGCAAGTATGAAACCCCTGTCCACCCCATACACCGAAAAATCCTCTGACAGGAAAGACATGACGGAAACAGTGATTAACAGCAAACAGCTTTTATTAATCTAATAAACAGTGGGGGGATGAACCTTGGATTTGGGACTGGCTGAGCCTATAAGGGAAGCACTTCTACAAATTTCTAACGTGAGAAGTGCGGGGTACACGGCCGCTCTGCTCTGGTTCAGTGACAGTTCTCACGTCCTCTACCACCCCTCCGTCTTGTACTTTTGGGTGAGGGGGGGCCAGGACTTCTTGGCTGGTGAGGGCGATTGCAGAGACACTGCAGGGGGGCCCTGTCCTCCAGCCTGTGGTCCTGCAGGACATCAACAAGGCGACGAAGCGTGTCCGTTTGTTCCTTCATGAGACCAAGTAGCGTTTGGGTGGTCTGCTGGTCTTCCTGCCGCCACCTATCCTCACGTTCCATGAGTGTGCGATGCTGCTCACATAGGGTCTCCCTCCAGTGTTTCTGCTCTGCAGCCTCTGCTCGGGAGCAGACCATCAGTTCAGCGAACATGTCGTCCCTAGTCTTCTTCTTTCGCCGTCTAATCATTGCCAGTCTCTGCGAGGGGGATGCCGGGGCAGTCCGGGAAGGACCCGAAGCTGTGTGATGGGGAAAGTTAGTGATTTCCTTGTACAGATACATTTTCGCGAACAGTGAACACCGTCTAGTCAATTTCCATGAAGAAGACCGTACCGGACAACAAGTGTCACGTGGTCTCCAGAGAAGCACAACATTTTGGCCTACGCTCTGATTGGCTGCGCCATTGCACAGGAGAGCGGAGAAGTCGGGAGAGAGAGCAGAATCCCTCTAGCAGAGAGTCCTGGTAAGCCTTACAGTACATTATGCTTATCAGTTAACGGATAGCTGTCCCGTCGTGCTAACGGCAATCTGGAAATCAGATACTATGACCCTTTTGCAGCCACTCCCGACACTGCAGGGGAAAGATCAATGTATGCTTTTCCTGTGTGGCCTACAGCACGTGGCTGCTAAGCGCGGGGCTTTGTTATGCAAAGTATAAGTAAACCATTAAGAACAGTAACTATTCGCTAATTGCCCTAATTAGATGCAGCACTTCAGTAACGAGATTACCCTGAGGCGTGTCTCTCGAGTGCAGAAAGAAAGGATGTTAAGGGAAGCACTTCACCGACCGGGACCCTACGCGGCCATGCTGGTAGAGGCGATGGTTCCCCTGTATCTGAGGATGTCGTGGCGTGGAAGAGTGAGCTTCACCGGAGGACCAAATAGGGCACCTCTTCCTCGAAACCTCCTGCGGAGGGTATTTGAGGAACTGTTTGAAGCATTTGTGGAATTGTCCATGGAGGACTATTGTTCCATCCCAATCTGTGTAGACCTACTGTTCGTTTAGTTTCCCTTTAAAAACTTTTAGATATAGTATTTATAGATAGAATTAGAATTTATATTTTGGTATACATGTTTTCGAGCAAATAAATATTTTCTTGTTTATACGACTTACCGCCTGATCCTTCCCCTGACTCTGAGTCCGGGTTCACGGCCGGTGAGGGTTGGTAGGGGATCTCTGTGAGGGTGAGGAACAGATCCTGGCTGTCAGGGAAAGCGCCATTGTGTTCGCTGTCGCCTGCGCCTTCCTCCACGGACCCTTCGTCGTCTTGCCCATCGGCGAACATCGAGTAGGAACTGTCCTGGCTCACTATGCCATCCACTGAGTCCACGGTCAGTGGTGGGACAGTGGTGGCAGACCCACCGAGAATGGCATGCAGTGCCTCGTAGAAGCGGCATGTCTGGGGCTGTGCTCCGGAGCGTCCGTTTGCCGCTCTGACTTTTTGATAGCCTTGCCTCAGGTCCTTGACTTTCACGCGGCACTGCATCGCATCCCGGCTGTATCCTTTCTGTGTCATGGCTTGGGAGACCTTCTCGAAGGTCTTTGCATTACGCTTGTTGGAGCGCAGCTCCGACAGCACAGACTCCTCGCCCCACACAGCGATCAGATCCTGGACTTCCCGGTCTGTCCATGCTGGGGATCTCTTTCTATTCTTGCATTGGGCTGACTCCTCTGCTGGAGAGCTCTGCATCGTTGCAGGTGCTGCGGAGCTCGCCCCGATGTCCAGCCAGGACGTCAGATTCAAAGTGCCCAGACAGGAAAATGAATTCAAATTTTCCCGGGTCATTTCCTGTGTGGCTGGTCAGAGAATCCAAGCTCCGACTGCTGTCCAGAGCGTCAACAGAGTGGTGCACTGTGGGATAGCTCCCGGAGCTACTAAGTTCGATTTGCATCCACACCTAGCCTAATTCGAGCTAGCAAGTGCGAATTTAGCGTTACTCCACCTGTCGGGGTGGAGTACCAAATTCGAACTAAGGAGCCCCCTAGTTCGAATTAAATGGCTTCCTGGTGTGGACGGTTGAGCGATTAGTTCGAATTAACGCTGCTAAATTCGATTTAAGATCCTAGTGTAGACCAGGCCTAATAAAGCTTAATAAGTGTTCTTTTAAAAATATAACATTAAATATACATTTAGTATCTTATAAAATCTAAATTAAATGCTTATTTGAGGCAATTAAAGCATCTTTAATCCTTTTTTAAAATCTACAGGATGTATTCAATGTTTTTACAAACTAATACCTTCCCTAATACTCTAAGGGCTTCATATTTCCATTTTTCTTGTTCATTTTGTTGCATGGGCAGTTCTAAGAATGCTTGGGCCTCCCTAAAGATGGGGAGGGCCTTACTATTGCTGCTAGTGTTTTCATTTTAACACTTTTACATGGACTCATGTCTCATGGTTAGAACCTACAAGGGCTCCAGGATTCGGTTCCCAGATTTGTTGCTGATGCACAAATGTGTGGCAAAGGCAAGATATTTGGGTACTGACTCCCGCTTACACTAAGGCCTCTTCACACTGCTTCAGTACTGTAAATGAGACTAAGTGGATATAGTTTACATTTATACCCACTTCCAAGGGCAAAATATTCCATATATGCAAAATAGGTATAATTATGTCCTACTTCAAGAGAGTTGGGAAGCTCAACTAATTAATATTTGTACATAGGTATCAGATCCTCCAATGTAAGGCGCTCTATAAATGGTAACATTTTCACATATTATATTTTTAAGACTACTCTGGAGATACTCTTATTCCTCTCTCTAGTTTATCTTTTTGTCCCCTTCTTGCAAGGCCTAATCCCATTAATTCAGTCAGCTTTGGATCAGTTCCATATTTTTCTTGGCCAAAATTTAAGCCTGGTTGCTTAAAATTCAGCTTCTAAATAAAGATTAAAATGTCTCTCTAAAATAGGCACCTAAATATAGATATAGGCATCTAAGTTTGTGTGATGGGGTGTTCATTCCATATGAAGAAGAGGGGTTAATGGAGGCCTCATGGGCCTGCCACACTCTGTCTCAGAGAGGAGCCGTGGAGGGTGAGTCCTCCAAAACAGTCTAGGGAGGCTGCATAGGAAGCAGCCAATTGGAGGAAGGCTGCACAGAACAACCAATCAGGGCCCAGTGGGCTCACATAAAAAGGGAGCTGTAGGGCAGAACAGAGGCAGCTACTGCAAGGAGCCTAAAAATAGAGGACTGTATTCCTTGCAGGCTGCAGGAAGGTAGCACCTTGGACCAGGGCAGTTGCTGGTAGGGACTGAGGGTGCTTCTCCTGGGATGTTCTGGCTGGAGACCCAGAGAAAAGGGCAAAGAAGATACTGGGGTAATGGGGAAGTGGCCCAGGAAACAGAAGAAGACTACTGCTATCCACAGGATCCCTGGGCTGGGACCTGGAGTAGTGGGCAAGCTTGGGTCCCCTCCACTTACCACTGAGGAGTGGCAGGATTTGAACAGAGATTTCTCCCTTCCAGGGGGGAGGGAGAAACACAGATGGTGGAACAGCCAGAGGGCCAAGTCATGAAAAGGATGCTGGAGTTCCTGGGCTGAGATGGGTCAGCAGAAGAGGCTGCTCTAGCGGACAGAGCTAATCCCTGAGTCTGCCAGCAGGAGGTTCCACTCTGGTGAGTAGGACCCCATCAGAGTTTGGAAATTCTGGATTATAGTTGAAATAAATCATATTGCCTTAAAAATTAAGTAACCACCCTTTAAAATCTGAATCACTTATTAAAATTCACCTTCTGTTTTTTCTCTTTAATGGCAGATTTGTCAACAGTTGTGTTTTATTTTAGAGCAAATTGATGGTAAAAAAAATTTTTTTTTAAAGATGCATGGGTGTTGCCATTACCAACATACTACATACTTTGAGGATCTGATGCCATATGGCCATTCAGCTGTGTGTTTCTCACCCAAACCACTCACTAGATGACACTCTTGTACCATAGGAGGTATACCTACTAATGAGTGCTGGTTATGAGAGTCAACATTTAAAAGAAATAACATCAGCTTCAAATTATATGATCATAAACTGTTACAAACAATAGCAAAGGTGTAATATCACTCAATTGTAAATAAAAGTAAAAAATAAACTTATGTAATGTAAACCGAACTAGAAAACAATGTTAATTCTAACACACAATTCAACATCATTGAATTGTCATTTCATTGTCATTTCATTCCTCACAAATATGGGCTGGCTCAGATTCCAGCAGTAGTGAAATATTACCCAGGAGTAATAAATTAGTTTCTGAAATAGTGGTATATTGCCTCAAGCTGAAGGGAAAGAGTAGTTTGAAGATATTCACTCTCTCTCACACACAGAGCTTACTTGATTGGACAGGATTTGGGAGTTGTTTCCCTGCAGTGAGTTATGACCTCCTCTCAGCCGATGTGATTTTGGGGGACAGAGTGACCACCCTTCTCCTCTAACAAATTCTCTCCATTCCTCCCCCCCTTCCATTATTTTCACTCTCCCGAACCCCATTCAACTCATCCCCTGTTGTAAAGAAGTCAGGGTAATAATGACGAGAATACACTCAGCATGCTCTGTTCCTCCAGCTGAGGAAACCTCAGAAGAACTTAAGGCAAACTGAAAAGCTGATTTTAAGTGACCACTGTATGTGCTTTTTTTGCAGCATTTGTGTAGAACTGGTGATATGCAGTGGGCCATGAGTCTTAACATGTAAACACTCTTTGTAGAGGTTTCAAATGACTAATCTATTCTAGTCATGGTATCCTGCTTAGAGGTAGTCTGGTAACCAATATCTCAGAGTATGAGATCATTGTACTATAATATTTTATACATCTGGCATATCATGTTATGATGAAGCAGCAAATGCAGTCTTGTACTAGCAAATCTGGGACATTTCTGTTAAGAATCTGTGATAGTTTGCAGTGTGGAGACTGTCAGATTGTAGCTAGATGTGTGCTCTTCCCAAGTTGTTCCTTATTGAGCAGTATTATTTCTGGACATGTTTTACTGCTTTTTTCTGAAATGTACTGTATTTTTTTAAAATAGAACTTGCTGTGGAAGAGCTGTTGTATGTAGAGTTTGGAGCTTTGTATTCTGTGGCCTGCATTTTTTAAATTTCTAAATACTATGCATTTGTGCCAAGATATATGCTCATTCTGTTTTCAGCACAGATGCAGTATGTAACAGGAGAGAAACTCTCAGGGAGACTTAGACCTGGTCTACATAAGATAGGGTTGGTATGTACAGCTCTACTGGCAATCCCTTCTAGTGGACATGATTTTATAGCAGCAAGTTAATGTTTGGCTGGTATAGCTACACCAGTTCCCCAAATGAAGTGAGTTATACCATCACACTTTTTTGTGGTGTAAGTGAATCTACACTAGGACACTAGTTTTGCTGCTATAAAAGTGTCCATAAAAATATTTTAAAAAAAACCCCAATCTGCCATTACTATACTGGCAAAAGTTTCAAGTATAGCCTAAGCTTTGCTGACAAGAGACTTTTTTGCTACTATAACCTTTGTCTACATCAGTGATTTACTGGTATAATGGGTCTACAGAGAGGGTTTTGATCTACAGAGGCGGGGTAGGGGGGGATTTTTTTCTTCTTTTGCAAAAAACTGTTTTAGATTAAGTAAAAGTCCTTCACACTGAAAATATAGGATAGCTTTCAGTGCAGTAACGAGAACATCTGTTTTCAGGACCATATCTACTCTTATTCTGGCCCGGGGACTAGATGGTGGCTACGTTCCAAATAAGATAGGGATCAATTAACCAGGATGCAGACTCAAACAGAGACCAGATCAGGAATGTCCAAAAGCCTTTTCCATCTGTTGCCTTGTTTGGAGTCTTACAGGAAATAAATCTGGTATTCTGACTCTGATTCCTGGTAGGCATGTGTCCATGTCACAAAATCCACAATAAAGGCACTAATTGGCACTCTTAGTGACAGTCAGAGAAGCCAAAGACTAACTGTGTTGGAAAACAGTCTAGGTCCCCAGCTTCCAGGTCAGGGTATTCTAGGTATATCTACAGTGCCCTACTAGGTATTCTAGTAGGGCACTGTAGGAAAGTTTGCACTGCTGTTCCTTATGCGCTATGGCTCTGTTCTGTGGTGTAAATGAAGACTTCATGCTCCAGGATTATCAATGAACATTACTCACACAACATGGTGAATATGAGATTTTTCAATAAACTTGTTTATATTTTGTTCCACCTACAAAATACCACTAATACTCTTTTAAGCAAGGCATAGGCAACCTTGTAACAGTTTGTGTGGTGTATAAGCCAAGTATTTTATATTTACTTAAGTTATTCATTGCTCATCCCATTATCTGCATGACATTTTATTGTCTGCTACTGGGTTTTGTTTGATATATTACATGTCTACACTACAATTATTTCTGTATTATAATGGTACTGGGGGCAAGACACTGAATTTTAACATGACTGTTCCCTAAACATGTTAATATAGTCTGGCGTATCTGTACAGAAATGATTAAATGAGAACTGGACTAAATTTTAAGGCTGTAGCATATTTCTCTTATGGTTTTAGTTTTGCCTCATTTGCACAGAAATAATCATGTTATAACAGCTAACAATTGTGCTGAAACTGGGTGTTCCAAAATATTTGTAATTTTATTCTAGAAAGGACTGATTAGGCACTCTAGCAAACTTTTCTTCAGGTAAGAAGTCCTGAGTAGTGATCTCTTGTCTTAACAGGATTTCAAGAATCGGGAATATTATAACTCAAGTAGTCAATTTCCATGTTAGGAGAGAAACTGACATAAATATAGAAATACAAAGTGTAGTAACTTTCTATTTTTACAATGGTGGCACCATAAACACTAACAGATTTATTTGGGCATAAGCTTTCGTGGGTAAAAAACCCACTTCTTCAGATGCATGAAGTGAAAATTACAGATACAGGCATAAATATATATACTGGCACATGAAGGTAAGGGTTACTTGTAAGGTAACTCCCTCCCAACACTAACCCAGGAACAAATCCCTATAACAAACCCCGTTGCCTACTCTGTTCCCATATCTACTCTAGCGACACCATCTGAGGACCCAACCACCTCAGCCACATCATCAGGAGCTCATTCACCTGCACATCTACCTATGTGATATATGCCATCATGTGCCAGCAATGCCCCTCTGCCATGTAAATTGGTCAAAACGGACAATCTCTATGTAAAAGAATAAATGGACACAAATCAGACATCAGGAATGGTAACATACAAAAGCCAGTAGGAGAACACTTCAATCTCCCTGGACATTCAATAACAGATTTAAAAGTAGCCATCCTTCAACATAAACATTTCAAAAATAGACTTCAAATTGTAACTCTGCAGTTTCTCTTTATTTGCAAACTTAACACCATTAATTTGGGTTTGAATAGGGACTGGGAGTGGCTGGTTTACTACAAAAGCAATTTTCCCTTTCTTGGTATTGACACCTCCTCCTCAATTATTGGGAGTGGACCACATCCTCCCTGACTGAATTGGCCTTGTCAACACTGGTTCTCCACTTGTAAGGTAACTCCCTTCTCTTCATGTGCCAGTATATATTTATGCCTGTGTCTGTAATTTTCACTCCATGCATCTGAAGAAGTTGTTTTTCACCCATGAAAGCTTATGCCCAAATAAATCTGTTAGTTTTTAAGGTGCCACCAGATTCCTTGTTTTTGTGGATGCAGACTAACACAACTACCTCTCTGATACTTTCTATTTTTATTGGTTACTGTTAACCTGCCGACTTCAAATCTGAGTAAAGTTAGGTATCAAGAGAAAAGGTAGAACCCTTAGAAATATGTATTCATAAAGCTGCAGAAAGTCTTATATATGCCAAACTGTCTGTCCTTATATCAAGCAGATTAAAAAAAAACCCTGTCTCTTTGAACAGTCAGAGCCTCATCCTGTTTCCTTTGAAAATAAATGGTCAAAGTCCAATTGACTTCAACATAAGTAGGATCAAGTCTTCAGGATCAGAAGGCTCTATTAAAATGCAAAAGCTCTGTGCCCTAATCCACACCTCCAGAGATCGCAGGGGGTCTTTATTCTCTGAGGGGTGTGCTTTGACCATGTGGTTCAAGAGGGTAGACAAAGGTTATCCTTTGCTGTTCTCAGAGCCTGCCTATCTCATATTTGCACTGAGAAAGGAAATAGCTTGAAACATTCAACTTTAGAGAGTAGGGGGAAGTTACAATTAACTGTTAAAAGGACTATGAAAGCAGCACCAGATATTCTTAGCCTAGGATTAGATATCACATGGGGGGAAAAAAACCTGTGCCTGAACAGCACCATATTTTATACCTTTGGTATCCCTAGTACAGCTGCATCAATGCTGAAAAACACTCGAAGCTCTTTGTACTGAGGACCCACCTTACTACATTTGGATTTGGGGGTGAGATTCCCAGCTCAAGTAGACATGCGCCAGCTCTGATTTTTTGAATGCACTAGCTCAAACTAGTAATGTAGCCATGGTAGCAGCAAGTGGCAGCATAGTTGGTCCAAGTACATATCCAGAGGGTCCAGGTGAGTTTCTATTTGGTGTCTATCCCAAGCTGTTGCCACCACAGTTACACTATTTTTAGCTAGTTATACATGTTTTATATACTCACACACAGATATGATAATGTGCTAATTGCATTTATTATATGAAATATGAGTGCTAGATAGTTATACTAACTGACTTGCATGTTTATGTTCCCATAACTCTATTTACCTTTGCCAAGTCTTCCCACATCACTTTGCAATGCAGAATTCAGCTTTGTAACTGGCAAATATGAAATCTGTCTAAAGCAAGACATTCATTCTATGTCCTGCTACAGGTAAGGAACTTGGAATGTGGGATTCAAAATTAGATAAGGGCACAACCTAGTACAAGAAAAGCTAGTTTAAAAAAAATGGTGAATTTTAGTCTTGGGTGGCACAAAGTGCTTTTAACTCAAAACTATTACACTATAAATATGCATATTTGGAGCATACCTTCCATGTAGTGTGTAAGAACCACCTCCCAGAAAGATAGATAATGTGTTTTTTGGGTTTTTTTCCCCTGAATTGTACTGTTGTCTTTAGACAATAAATTGGCTAAATTTGACTGTTTGGTCTGTAACATTTTTAATATTGAACCACAAGTGTAGCCAAGTAATTCGCTACACTTTAGACAACAAGCTCAGAGCTAGTGCATGTCTACCCAACTCCGAGTGTAGACCTAGCCCTAATTAAGTCACTATCTAACTTAATTTTTCTGTCACTGGTTTGTTGCCAGTAGCGCTTCCTTTTAAATAAAAATGTTAAATGTCTTGTTTACTTGCCTATTAAGACAACTTGTTTTTCAGATGAGTGTCTTTGGTTTTTGGACAGATCGCTTTCCTTTATGAAAGTCCTTTATCTAGTTCCCTTCACATTTATAGAAAAAATACTTTGAGTTCAGACTCATTTCTTCATAGTTTCAATATATTTAAACAAAGATAAAATCTGTCCAATATAAATATACAGGATCTCCAGATGTATTTAACAGCTTAAGGGAGGGGAGGGGGAAGGGACAGTTTAAAATAAACTAGAGTGATTTGTTGGTCTTCCCACAACTTTAAACTTCCTGCTAATATAAGCTTGAGCCATGCTGGGGAAAAGGAGGATACTGCCTTTGAGAGTATGTCTACACTACGGGATTATTCCGATTTTACATAAACCAGTTTTGTAAAACAGATTGTATAAAGTCAAGTGCACGCGGCCACACTAAGCACATTAATTCGGCAGTGTGCGTCCATGGTCCGAGGCTAGCGTCGATTTCTGGAGCGTTGCACTGTGGGTAGCTATTCCGTAGCTATCCCATAGTTCCCGCAGTCCCCCCCACTTTGAATTCTGGGTTGAGATCCCAGTGCCCGATGGGGCAAAAATCATTGTTGCGGGTGGTTCTGGGTAAATGCTGTATTCTCAATAAATGCAGCGTATTGCCTTTTCCCCTAAGATCTTGCGTGCTTTTTATAAGCATAATACCTGCTTTCTTTCAAAATAAGGAAAGTTTGGAGACATATTCCGCATAATGGAAGCCATGAGAGGGGTATGGATCATGTTAGTTTCAAGAGTATATACTTTCATTAAATCAGCAACAAGGTGTGGATTCTGTGAAAATGCCAGATTTATCTTTTGACTCGCACTTAATCTATACTGACAGTTCTCAGGTTGAGATTGCTTGTTTTACATTACATTTACTGCTCTAAGGTGATGGTTGATTAAGGAAAAAAAACCTCAGTAATTCTCCAATTACATTACTCCCACACAGAGTATACCTTTAAACAGCAGGAGACGCAGCAAGCAAATGAACATGTGTATATGATCAAACATTTTCTTGACAAAAATGTACATTGTTATGTATTTGGTTGTTGTGGTAATAGAATCTTGTGTTGCTATGGCAACCAAGTTAGATTATTAGGGGCTAGCCCAGCCAGTTTTGGCTGGTTTTTGGTTAGTTCAGAGTAGGGTGACCAGATGTCCTGTTTTTATAGGGACAGTCCCGATTTTTGGGTCTTTTTCTTATATAGGCTCCTATTACCCCCTACCTCATGTCTCTATTTTTCACATTTGCTGTCTGGTCACCCTAGTTCAGAGTCTGGCAATAAATGGCCACTTTCAAGGTTTACCGCTCTCTGTGTCTCCAGTGATTTCTTCCTAAAACTGTTGCCCGCAAGGACAGGGGCTTTAGGTCGATTCCTCCGATTCCCTGGAATCGGGCCCCACGCCTTAGGCGCCTTTTTAATTTTTTTTTTTTAAAATACACTTACCCAGCAGCGGTCCAGGGATTCAGCAGCATTTCAGCGGTGGGGGGCCGCTCTGGGGGTCTTTGGCAGCATTTCGCCGGTGGGGGATCCTTCGGTGTTGCGGAAGACCCGGAGTAGACTCCCCGCTGCTGAAGTGCCGCCGAACCCCTGGACCGCCGCCGGGTATTCAGATCGGGCCCTGCCTTTCGTAAAGCCAGCCCTGCCCAGGATATATACATACATCCGATGAAGTGGGCTGTAGCCCACGAAAGCTTATGCTCAAATAAATTTGTTAGTCTCTAAGGTGCCACAAGTACTCCTGTTCTTTTATCAGTAACTTACTAAGTCTAAACAGTGAGAAGCCATTTATTTTGTTTGCATTATTGTAGCTGTGTTGGCCCCAGCATGAGAGACACAAGGTGGGTGAAGTAATTTCTGAAGAGAGTTTGAAAATAAGTCCTCTTTCTCCAGTCTCCAAGCACTGCAACACATCTCAGCTTCCTCAGCTGAAAGTCATCATGTTATCATGACATCCAGTCCTGAGCCCATCAGTGGGCAGAGGCATGTGCTGCTTTCTGCCCCTCTTCTCCCCCCCCCCCACACCTTTTCTTCTATCCTCTCATTCTCTTAGTTTTTCATCAAATCCCGAGATCAGCTATACTGAATTCATCCAAGGCTGCCTTGTCTAAAAAGAAACAATCCAATCAAATGGCATCCCTGACCAAAATGTGAACCAGAGTTAAAGCAGCCGGTGTTCTATTCAGCTTGCCAGCCAAAGCATCCAATTGTAACTAACCAATGGTCCAATGTTACAAAACCACCACCAAATGGTTTAAATACAGCTTTTTCTCTCCTTTCTCTGCTCCACCTTATCTCTGTCAAAAACAGGATAAAATGAATGCCCTTCACATATCAAAACAGAGTAAAATGAACACTTTCCTTTTCATCAAAGAAAAGGTAACACAAATGAGTGACTATTTTAATTTCAAAAGGAAAGACTTTGAGAGAGTCTAATTTTCTTTTGCATAATCACTCAACCAGTTTAAATTTGTTTAACAGGAAAAAATATTAATTTGCTTTGCATGCTTATTTTAAATAGTTTACTATATTAAAGATTTTTAAAACAAGCTTCTTTTAAACTAACTTTGAAAACAATTGCTTGTTTGCTAAGGTGCCAGCTTCTGAATATATATTACACATTGGCTTATTTATTCAGTCTAAATTAATATAACATTTTTAGCAGCCCAACATGGTGCCCAAAGTTAATACAACATCTTGTTTAACGTTAAACAAGATTTGGTATTTAGAGACTTTAGCCTAAGTAGTATGACACATTCTTTAACTTATGAAAGATACAAAAAAGGAAAAACAGTTAAAATGTAAAGTATTAAGTGAGGCTTTTATTCCCCCTTCCCCTTTATCTGGAGAGAGTTTCAGTAGGGAAAAAATCCTTGTATGAGTCTCTTAAATGTTACTAATGATGATATGTCCTTCTGGTTTAAAAAAAAAAGTTGAGGTGAGCTGGAGCTGTTAAAGTCTGATCCAGTTTCATTTCAGGTGGTGTTTGGGATTCAGCTGGAGCCAGTAGAGTTGGCAGTGTTAATTGGGTCCCTCTCTCTGGTCCAACCAGATTTGAGGATTAGGGAGATGAAGGCCCAGGGTGTCGGCCATAATGGTGAAGCTCACTCTAGTAGCCTCCATCTGTTCTTCCTTCCTGTTCACATCCCCCTCCAAAACTATCTTTGTTTAAGGACATAAAAAGGGAGTGGTGGGTGGAATAACCGATCCCCTCATTCTGTAGGTCAATTAGGGTTAATATTTAACACCAATTTTGATTTACTAGTTTTCCATTCCACATGTTTTTACTAAGCCTGAGTTTAATGTTAGTACTTAAATTATATGAATAGACTTCTTTAGACTAATTTAGTTTGTCTCCCTTTTATACTTTTTTCTATTAACATTTGTTGTAGGTTTGACACATTTTATGAACTTTTACACAATTTCTACAATTCAACTTAAAATTAAGCTTTTAGGTCCCATAATTACAGCTGGTCCTCAATCCCACAAACATGTTTGTCTTCACCCATGTAAAGCTCCCACTGAAACAATCACTATGCTGCTCAATGGAAAATCCCTCTTATGCAGCAAGGCTCTCAACTAAAGGAAAGCTGGTGGAAGTGATATAGACATCTTTTGTGTTAGCTGCACTCTCTTCCCCAATTTAGGAGGAGTGACAGTGTCAGGGAGGGGTGAGAGGCAGGATAGAGCAGCTTCTCAGCAGCTATGATTTATGCCACAGACTAGTGGCAATGGTTCAGGGCTCCCTGCAGCTTCTGCCTCCAGTGCCTGTAATGGAGTTTGAGTAGGGTGCTGAATCTTGGCCAATGTGTTAGTGCTAAAGAATCTAGACCTCATAACAGTAGTCTATATGCAAGCATAGTTTGGTATATAATTGAAAGCCTGAAAAGTTTACTTTTAAAACATTGAAAGGGGAGCTACACTACAAAGAGGCAAATGAAAGAGTAGTGAATTAAAGTACCTCTAGCCTCTAAGTCTGTTCAAGCTTTAATAAATGCATCTGGAGAAGGTAGAAGGACTCATGGTGAACTGTAGACCCAGATAAACCATAGATATCAAGCAGCACTGTGTTAGAAAAGTAGGATAAATTAAACAACTATACTGACTGATGCTGGCAGACCAGGTGCCAGCTCATTCCAAGGGCCATAGGCCTCAGTGAAAACTGACAAATGCATAGCTGGATACCAGTCTGACTCATGTGTGTGTTAGTATTGGTAAAATATGTTAGTTTTAGTGTTTGAACTTTATGAAATGCTTGTGAGTTGCTGCATGCATTAAACTCAGTTAATATCTGTATCCCATATTATAAAGGTAAATATTTAAGCATTTGTTCTATAATTGCAGTAATGTTTTCTATGACAGCAAGATTTTTAACCATAAGCTAGGGGTCCCCAGCTGCTTAACCTGGGTTGTCCTAGAGGACATATAGAATTTGAATAGTACAAGAGTTTCTATTACCTTTTTGGAACCTAAGACTAACTCGTGTGTATGTTTACTTGCTTTAGCCTTGTAAATAACATTTGTTAGTTAATAAATCTTTAGTTTATTATAGGTTTGACTCAAACATGGTCTTTGGTGTAGGACCTAAAGTGCAATTGACCTGAGTGGTCCTTTGGGGCTGGAGGTAACCTGACTATTATTGTGATTTTTGGTGTAAGATCATCTATCACAAAGGCAAACTTGCCTGAGTGACAAGATCAACTGGAGTGCCCAAGGAGACTGTCCATGACTCCATGTTAAGGATGTTAGCGTTTGAGGAACTCATACTTGTTACGTGGTTGGTTTGGAGTTTGTGCCCCAGTTTGTAACAGTCTGCCCTGAGGCTGGCACCTGCATTTGTGAGCCATTCCAGACAGCTCAAAGTAGCAAAGGATGATTACTAAGACCTATTTATTGTTAGATCAGATGTTATGATCTTTGCATATAGTATTTCATGATTCTCCTCCCCTTCCTCCTCCCCCCCCCCCCACACGAGTATAGGAAGTGAATAGGTGAAATGCCCTAAAAAAGTTGAGGCACTTACAGGCCTTTTGTTATGTGGATGGCATGTGTTACCAAAAGGTGGTTTGTTTTTTATTGTTTAAGATGCTGTAAGTGTGTTATGGTACTGAAATAGTCAACATTAAAGTCACCAGCATCACCTTCTAGAGCACTGTTGTGTTTTTTTGTTGTTGTTTTTTGGGGGGAGGGTGTTAAATAGATACAATTGTAAGAAGTGTATTTTTCCAGAATTAATTTCCATACAAGACTTCCTGTGCTGCAGTTTGAACAAATCCTGACTTTTTTTTTGTGAGCTTGCTTATTTATAGTCAGAAGTTAGGAGATGTGCTGATGGTTCTGTAGGTCAGAATGAACATTTGATCCACCAAGCCCTTAAAAAAGCAGCGAGTGTAGATAACCCTGCTGTACAGAAGGTGTTTAAGCTAGTCAGAGGAAATTTTCAAAGTTATCAAATTATTTTGTGTTGGATTCCCCCACCCCACATTGAAATTAGACGGTTTACATGAAACATTGTGCTTTTAGTGAATTGGTATTTTTCAACCAAAAAACATTCCAATGGAAAACTCCTGACTAGCTCAATGCCCACACACATTGTCAATTAAAAAAAATACCATTCCATCAGCTCACAGCCAAATACTAACACATCAAAATATTACCCTATGTTTCTGTCACCTTACTGCTCTTTAGAAACTAGATGAAACAAATGAGCCTTGCAAGATACCCTGAAAGTAACAATTTGGACCACTTTGGACCATGGTGGGAAGATGTTCCAGATTCCTGGGATATTTACAGAGGCCATGGCTGCACTTGCAGGTGTGCAGTGCTGGGAGTTACAGCTGTCTTCGTACAGCTGTGTAGGGAAAGCGCTGCAGTGTGGCCACACTGACAGCTACCAGTGCTGCAGTGTGGCCACATTTGCAGCACTGCTGGGAGTGGTGCATTATGGGCAGCTATCCCAGCATTCAAGTGGCTGCAATGTGCTTTTCAAAAGAGGGGGGTGGGGTGGAGTGTGACAGGGAGCGTGGGGGAGACAGAGAGAGTGGATTTTTGGAGCTGATTTTTGTGAGCTCCCTGCCTTGCAAGTTCTAAGGACTGGAAGATACACAGCACCAACCTTCAATCATTTTAAAACTTTCGACCCCTTCCCCCACCCCTCTCTTATTCGCTAAATGCAAATGGCCTTCAGACCACATAAGCAGCTGTTTCAAAGCGGACCCCCCCCCCCCTTCTCTCCTCAAGCAAATTATCTCTCTCCTCAAGCAAACACTAGCTGTGCACATTCCAAAGGAATTCCCCTGCCTGCCTCTGCTCCAGCAAACAGGAGCTGTGTTTGTTTTTTAGATAAGCAGCTCCGGGAGCCCGGAGTTCACAACAAAACAAAGAGAGGCATCACAACAAAACAAAGAATGTTATCTGGTACTTAAAGCATTTTGGGAAGGTTCTGGAGGTCAGTTACAGCATAGTAAGATTAATCACTGTTTACACTTGCTCCCCAGCACTGCATCACCAGTGCTGCACTCGTTATACCTGAGGCAGATCAGGTGTATGGCCAGCACTGCAGCCAGGGAGATGCAGTGCTGGATGTGCCTTGCAGGTGTGGACAGTTACTAAGTTGCAGCGCTGTAAACCCACCACCAGCACTGCAACTCTCCAGTGTAGCCAAGCCCAGAGAATGTCCTGCCAGCCATTCCCTCTGTTATAACCAGGGGGAACTAGCAGCAACACCTACCCTGATCCCATGCATGTCAGTGCATCATGGGGAGAGAGATGGGCTCAGAAATAAGACTTTAGAAATATGCTAATGAATAGATGTCATTAAACATGCTGCACCTACTTACAAACCTCAAAATACACACAATCTTCCTTCAGGAGATATATTCTATCACCAACATGCAACTTTCAGTTCCATGCTATGCTGTCATGGCTCATCACTATCGCATGCAGTAAGGAATAGCCTTTTACATTACAGAAGGACTGTGTCACTATATCCACATCTGGTCTAAATGACATATAATGGCAGGCAACAGAGATAAAAGCTTATGCTGATTAATATCTACAAGCCCCCTCCCCCCATCAGTTAACTTTACCCACTCCATTGTGGCAATGTTAATTCTTGCCAAGTCAATTGGGGATGTATTGACAACAATGCAGATGGAGAGGTTAATGAAGCAGGCATCAGTTGCTAACGTACAACTCTAGGATCCAAAACAAATGCCAAGCTCACAGTAGCAGATGGACAATGGGCTTTTCACCCAACATAGCCTTTTCATTTTCCAAGCAACTGCTGTCAGTTGTCAGAGTAGCAGGAGCTTGAAGCTTTCCTGAAGTCTCAGCATTGGTTGTCTGTTTGATATGCACAGGCCCATGGTAGAAAGCTTGCAGAAGGCCCAGTGGGATTTTTGGAAAGCTTGATATGAGGGGTATGCAGAAGAAAGACAGCTGTCAGCAAGCTGGATGAGTAGAACTTGACATATCCAGTCAATGTAAATAACTCCGACCAAACTTCCCATGAATTAGTTCAGGCAGTTGCTAAGAAATTAATCTCCAGAGGCTATTGCTGACAGCATATCCCTGGATAGTAGTCAGAGGCAATTAAACTCTACTAAGAATTCAAATCTGCTGATAATGAACAGACGACCATTAATAAGGACCTCATTCAACTGTTGGATCAAGCCAGGTACAGTTGCTGGAGACAGTCACAAAGGTGGACTTTCCATGATATTCCAGAATGAGTAAAAAAATTTCTGGAGTTTCCAGCCTCAGCAAAAGATTTTTCAGTCACTGCAACTGCTGTTACATCCTAGCTCGAGGCTACTGGCCATGCACAGAACTTGAATAAGTCTTTCAGCCAGGCGGTCAAAATTGAAGTTAGATTGGTGACAGGCCCTAGATTCAAACTTGTTGGCTCCTTTCTCAGAGAGCTGGACCAAGCCACAAAGCTTATGAAAAACAGAAAAGGCTCTAGAGGCCTGGATTATATCCAGATTGAATTCATATTTCACCTAAAACCAAAGCTGCCAGGTTTTGGGCCATCAACCGGATGTTTCCAGGACAAATGCATCCCAAAAAAAACTGGTGCAGGGCAAAGCTCAGCCATTCCAAAACCAGGAATACTGCTGGAAGCGCCTCAAGATCTACGGACAAGCTTATGGAGAGACTGATTCTGCTGCACATCAACAAGGCTATTGAACCAAAACTGCCCTCTGTTCAGGCTGGCTTCAGTGGAGAACACTACACCCAAGATCAAATCATTCGCCTAACCACAAGACATTGAAGATGCCTTTGAGAAATTGGTGCCATTGGTGGTTCTGTCGGCTGCAGATGATACTGTCTGGCATATGGGGCTGCCTGCCAAGTTGCTGAACATTATTCCCTGTAAGCTCATGGTTTATCATGGAAATTATAACTAGGGCCCTACCAAATTCACGGTCCATTTTGGTCAATTTCACGGTCATAGGATTTTTAAAATTGTGAATTTTATGATTTCAGCTATTTAAATCTGAGATTTCAGAGTTGTAGTTGCAGGGGGCCTGACCCCAAAAGGAGTTGCGCTTCTGCACTGCTACTTGTGGCGGTGCTGCCTTGAGAGGTGGGCACCCGGCTAACAGCCACTGCTGTCTGGCCATGCAGCTCTGAAGTCAGTGCAGAAGTAAGGGTGGCAATACTGTGACACACCTCTGCAACTACCTTTTGGGTCAGGACCCCCAATTTGAGAAATGCTGGTCTCCCCCATGAAATCTGTATAGTATAGGGTAAAAGCACACAAGACCAGATTTCATGGTCCGTGACATGTTTTTCATGGCCATGAATTTGGTAGGGCCCTAATTATAACCAATTGGAGCTTTGTCTCACAAGCTGGAGACAAAGGCAGCTAGCTGGCTTAGGCAGCTCCATAATTGACTCCCACAAGGATCCAATCTAGCTCCTTTCTAAGATATATATTTAAGACCATGGAGACTGATATGTATATATGGATGACATCTATCTTGTTGATGTGGTTGGTGCTCAGCGCTATATAGTGAATATACATGAATACTCTGGCCACTTATCTGAGTCAGTGGATACTTACATTAAATGAGTCTAAGATGATGATCACAATCTTTCATCTGAACAATCACCTGGCCAATCAACTCCTTACAGTCCATGTTGAGGATTGCCTATACCCTTTCCAACCAGTTGTCACTTACTTAGGAGTCAAACTGGATTGCAGTCTAACATACTGGTCCAGTCTAGAATGCTTAAAGAAACAGATCATCTCCCACACTGCTTTGTTCTAGAAGCTAGCAGGAACTTCCAGGGAAGCAGTTCTGGATCTAGTATTTGCTCCAGTATAATATTGTGTAGCACTTTGGGGCAGAAGTCAGCATGCACATTGTGAACACAACCACTGTATTATTAGTGGCCATAGCCACATATGAACATCCAATTTATGGGTGTTGGTTCTTATAGCGCCTTCAAAATTTTGACAAGATGCCATTAGCCATAGAGTTGAGAGGAGGACTATGATCAATGAAAGCAACCTGCTGCACACAAGGCTCACAATGCGTATTTATACTCATTGGAACCAATACACACTTCCTAGAAGATCTGTCTGCCTCGAGAACACACTTACACCGGTAGTTCCTTTTGACTTGCCACTATTTATTTTCCAATATCTTTTTGTAGCCACTATTCATGTTCTCATGTGCAGTGCTGCCAGCCCAATGCCAGTCTTGGCTGAACAACCACACATCAGGGCTGATTGCTATATCTTTGCAGAGTGGCAGCAACTCTGGGATAGAGATACAGGGCTTCTGAAATTTGTCAGCATGCCTAACTTACATCCATCTGTTTGCAGTTTGGGATGCAGATCCTGAACTAGGCTTAACAGGCTGCTGATTGGAATGGTCAGAGTTGCTGCCACAGTGCAGAAGTTTGCTTAGCCCTATCTTCAGTGTGACTGTGAGAAAGTGATGCAAATGCCAGAACATGTGGTGGAGTCTGTAGTTAGAAAATAGCAAGGGCTTGCAGTCCACCTTCCAACCCACAATGATGCAACAGTTTGAGGGCTGAACATTCCAGATATTAACTTGTGATGTATACAAGAAGATTAAACATACTACAAAGGTCAGATGAAAAGACAGCCATTCCTGTACAAAAGTGTGAGGGTATGAATAGGGGAAGGGAAAGGAACTAATAATATGGATACATACCCTGATAAAGTAAAATCTAGGTTTAGACAGATCTATGAAATATAGCATGGACCCAAACAAAGTCCTAACTTTTTGGAGGAAAAATAGTGCAATAAATGAGGCCAAAGTAACCATGACACTACATCTGATGATCAAACATGCAATGAAGTCAGGTGTATCTGATTTAAAAAAATCAGAAGAATTGTTTATAGACAGCAGAAGTCAGTCACTTTAATGAAAGAATAATACTCCTAGGCCTTAGAACTTTAAAAAAAAATTAAACAGCATTCCAACTTTTTATTCATGAGGTTAAAGTACATGAATTAAATGTTGAGAGAAATCTATGATGGAATACACAGCTAAGTTACCTCCACATTCTATTGTCTTTCATTGTAATAAGGCTAGGTATACTGCTATTATTATGGAGTGGTAGAGACTCTACAGTAAAGTTGTGTTACAGATTTCAGTTCAGCCAGAGCTTTAAACCTTAATGACTTTAACACCCAAAATAAAATGGTGAAAGCTAAGACCTAGAATGTAAGCCGTTTGATTCCCTCACCCTCTCCACCCCCATTGCTTGATGAAAAATGGTTTGATACAGAAAGATTGACAAGTTCAGAAGTCACCTCTTTAAGGCAATTGTTCACTAAATTGTCTCACTTTTCTTTGCAACCTTTTTGCAAGAAGTCTAAAATCCTGGAATCTGTTTTGTCCTTATTGAAGAGTTTGCAAAACAACTCAAGAGTGCTTGTAGGTTAGGGAGTTTCACTGGGAAGCTACATTTTCCTTCTTAGTTACTCCGCTAAAGACTGCATTGCCACTTGGCCTTACTGGCTGTGGAAGACTAGACCTGACGTCTTCTGAATACTCCATGCTCATAATGGCTGCTTGCTGTTATTTATCACTGGTGTTAAGTTCCATGTAGACTTACTGGATTATCAGGTTTGAAGAGAGGTGTATCTCAAGAGTGATTAAGGTATTCCCTTCCCTTTAGGCCTTCCTCTTAAATACCCAAATTTGGGAACAAACAAACAAACAAACAAACAAAACCCAAGCTCAAAACCTGAACTTGGGCTCTTCTCTGGGGCCATGATCCAGGAAAACACTTAAGTATGTGCTTAGCTTGGAGCATGCGCATAGGCCCATTAAATGTTTTGTTAGCTGCTTGAATATGATAATGAACAGAGAAAATAAGTGTGTTTTTAAAATATGGGACTGCTCTCGAGCTTAAAGTTAAGCATGGGTAAGTGCTTTGTTCAATCAGGGCCTGTGTACTTGATTCAATACTCATTAAAGTCAATTAATTGTGCTGACATTGCACTTGTTCACTGCATTGTTTCTGAATATCACACAGAAAAAAAAAGAAAGAATAAGTTACTGAATGCTGTAACTTTCAGAATTTCTTATTTTGCTTAGTGTTTTCATATTTGCAGAAATAAAGTGTTACTGATTAGTTTCTGCTAGTGAAATGCCAGCTATAGTAAAGCAAAGGAGTTCAAACACTTAAGTTTTGCCATATGGAGGCTACCTTATTTATCTGCTACTCTTGACTGAAAAAAAGTATTCTACAGAAAATATGAAAGAGAAATGAACGATGGGAAAAAAAATTAAGACAGCCTGGATACTTGCAGCAGATCTTTCTGACTGTTGTGTGTGGAGTTGTCTTACCTTGTCAAAAATATTTGCTAACAAGCCTGTTGCTAAAAAAAAACCCACACCAAAAAACAAATATTAAAAAAAAGGAAGACCTGGCTTATAGAAATTAACACAACTAATCTGAAATCTGCATGCTCATGGAATCTAAAAGGGTTTTAATTCTGGCACTAAATTGGTGCGGTTCCTGTGAGGTATTTGATCTTGCAAGGTATCTTTAACTTCTATTGACTTCAATGCAATGATTGATTTAAAAAATTCACACTTTTGTAATTTTCAGTCATACCAAAGAAAAAAAGGGGGGGGGGGGACGGCAACTGGAAAAGGTTTTTTTGCCAGAATCCTGAAAGCAGTTTTATGAGGAAAAGTTAGTTTTCTGGCTATGGGAGGAACACAGGGAAGAAACATAAGGTGCATGCATCTGACAAGAGATAGAAAAGCACTTCACACTCCTATTGTAATCTGGCATTTTCTTAGAATTATGACAGGCTTGCAACCTCACAGCCACTGATTAGATTAAGCAGTCTTGATAGGTGAAAGGAAACATCTCAGATGCTGATATATTTAAATTAATCTGTTCTGATTTGGATCTTTGCAAAAGATACAGAGAAGCCAGCAAGATTCCAGTCTCCGAAAATGCAAGCTGTCACAATTTCTGAAGAAACTGGGTGGCAGCGAGTTCTTCTGTGTTAAATTAAAATTGCATTAGCTCATACCGCACTTGCCAAGACACTCTGAACATTCTCTGAATCTCAAAGAACATGGGTAACCAAGCTTTCTTGACTCTCCACCTGTCACACCTGAACAAACAAAGCAGAATACCCTATCTTTAACTGAAAAGATCAATGTCCCTCCTCTCCCCCATGAGCATGTCAGTGAATGGCAAGGAGAAAGATTCAGACAAAAAAAAAAGTAGAGTTCACTTTTGATCACCTATACACAATAGAAGTTGCTATGAAATAAGATCATTTCAGAATTGCATTAATGAGTGTCATATTTTGGGTACAATACAGACCTGTGAAGAATTATTGCCTCTTACCCTGTAACCCTGAGTGCCTCACAATGCCTTGCTTCTGTAGCTTGCTGACTGGGACACCCACAATCAGCAAAAAGCATTCTCTGGCTATATATTAGGAAGCCCAGGTCCAATGCTTTGGATCCTGGAACCTGCCTGCAATACTACAGACTTCCAAACTAGCTCCACCACCCTTGGTTAACAACTGGTAAGGTGATGCCACACTCTACCCACCCCCATATTTTCCCCAGTGTGTGGGTTCTGATGTCTCCAGCCCTGTGTGAAACAATCCGAGAGATTGTAATGTTTGTTGCTCCTTAAAGGAGCAGTTATTCAACAGTTCCTTACTTTAACTGGAGTTATTAAACAGTTCAGTTTAAATGAAACACTGGATTGCTTTAGATTAAAAATAAAATCAGTGTATTTAATTACAAAGACAGATTTTAAGTAAATCAGAGTGTAAGGATTAAAGTCAAATGGTTTTTAGAGAAATAAAGAAAAAAATGCTTTCTGGTAACTAAAATTAACAAGCTAGACTTGGTTCAAGGTAAAATCCTCATCACCAGTTCCCAACAAGATGTGGGAACTGCCCCACCCCCACCGTCAAATGGTTGATAAGAGGGGGGGGGCAAGAAACCCTAAGTTATTGTCCAATGAATCATTGCAATGGATTCTTCAGAAGGAGACCCCCCAGATAAAACTATTTCCAGATGTGGAAAACATGAAGCTGCCTTGAAGGAAGTTCCCTGCTGCTTCCCCCCTTGCTGGAGTTGTGTCTGCTAAAATGTTAGTCATTTAATTCCTGCCTTCTCCAGTGCAACTGAATGAACATTGAACATGTTATTGTCAATCTCCTCCTGCACCAGGATAGTGTGAGGTTTGCCTCCAGCCCTTCTTAGTTTGATAGGTCTGTTTATGTAATATGTAAATACATTCTCATTGTCTTTCAGAAGTACTTTGGCAGTAACTCCCTTGTGGAAAAAGCTACATTTGTCTGGGGTGAGGTTACTCATGCTTGGATGGAAAACAGTTTAAGAATTCTAATTTTAGTTTATGTCCATAACTTTGCATCAGTTGCTTGCACCTATATTATGCAATATTAATAGCCAGTGAGTCATGAGCTTTTCACTAAAATTTTACAAGACATATTTTGTACAAAGATTATTACAGTAGTGTGTAGTCAGAGGAAAGCACTACTACATGCTCACTTAGTTACTTTTGCTTTGAAAGAGGGAAGAGAGGCCAAATTGGAGAGCATAAGAACTAACCATTTCAAATTTCATGAGAAGAATTATGCTAAATGTATGTCTCCTGAGACATCCATGCTCTGCCCCACCTCACCCCCTTTTCATCTGATTTCAGCTGACTTCTAATTCAACTATTTTTGGTAAGAGCTACCACTAGAACATATCTGCATTTTTTAAAAAATGCAATACCATCTTAGTAAATAATTAAAGAATTTAAAATGTAATCTCATGTTTGCTTCTCCATGAAGTTTGGCAGGTGGCAAGTGTTCTCTTCCCCAGCACAATCTCCAAGTTTTGCTCCTTCGCTTTCATTTTTGGTAATGATGTTAAAATACTAGCTAATTAATGGGCCACTTTCTGCACTTATGCCCATGCAAAGTCACTAACTTCAAGAAGACTGAATTGGTGTAACTAAACAGTTGGTCCAATGTTTCTAACACTATGATAGGGAACATGCATATAGGGCAATGGCTGAGCAGCATCATAGTTACCCCAATATTAGGCCTCTTCATTTTTCCAAATCTTTCTATCTTGTCTCTAATTGTAGATTTTTTTTAAATATTCAAGTCTCATTTCACTTCTACTAATTATAGGCATAGGAATGCTATATCATTAATTTACTGTTAGTTTGCTTAAAACTTTAATATTTTGGATATTTGCATGATAATGAATGATTCCTGGTGCACACTGTATTCATGTTACTGCACAGCCATTCATGTCTGCAAGAAGCGCCAATAACTAAAGAACCTGAACCATACACCCATAAACCAGCAAAAAACATTTCCATCAAATAATTTACAGATAAACAATGAAAGAAATGTTGCTTGAGAATTTGGAGCGTAAGGATATTTACTTTGTATATTTTGACATGTCCCCTTCACCTTTCTCCTCCCAGGCCATTTTACATATTCAATCCTTTGCTTTTGCCAAAATGTCCAAAATGAAATTGTGTCTGATCAAAACAAAAATATTGGGAGTCAGAAGATTTGTCAAAACCATACTGTTTTGTGAAGTTTTGGTTTTAATGAATTAGCATTTGATGAAAAGTGGATAGAGCACTGGTCTGGCACTCAAAGCATCTGGGTTCTAGTCCCAGCTCTGCCACTGACCAGCTGGGTGACCCTGGGTAACCCCCTCTCTATGCCTCAGTTTCCCCATATGTACGAGGGATAATACTTATCTCCCTTTGTAAAGCACATCTGATCTTGAAGAGGAGGTAGGTATTAGTTGAAAATCCCAATTAGCTGTATTCAGGACTATTTTAAAGTGATGAAATACATTTCCTATGAAAAAACAGAGTCTAATCATCAACTGGCATTATATAATCGCTATAGGCTAGAAACTATCAAACACTGATACACACTATTAACAAAAGGCAATCATTTTCCCTGAAGAATACTTATAGAAATTGTAGAAGGCTGCTGGCCAATAACAAAAGCATTAGAAATGGACCTGGACATTACCAATTTGTCCTATGGTAAAAGTGTAGAAACAATAGAAGTCATACAGGTAACTATGAAAGCCAGCAGGTTTGAAAACCCAGGATCTAATTGGAGTACTAGAAGAGGAAACCATTTAGGATTCTATCAAAGCATTTAAATGTGTTTAATTTTAAACACGTGTAGTCCCGCTGAAGTTGAAGTGTCTTGCTGGCTCGGGGCCTAGAAAAGTTCAGTTACCTTATGACACTGGGCATATGCCAGCTCATGAGGAAAGTGGGTAATTTACTGCAGATGGGTCAGCGTTTGGAATATATCTGGTACCATTACAGGAGAAGTCTGAGGAGGATTCTTTGAAAATATGTGCCAGATATTACTTTGTTGTTCTGTCTTTATCAGCATATGGCTGTAAGTCAAGGACAATCACTTTGAGATATGGACAATGCGAATCAGTGATTTCTTCAACAGTGGGCTTTAAAATGATCAAATTAAATTCTCTTTTATCAGCCCATAGCAAGCTTTTACATCCAGGTGTTGGTGTACATCTGATACCTGATAACAACAATAACATAGTAAAGGCTATTGAAGTGTGATGATGCAAAGCAGGAAGAACTCTGTTCTGCTGCTGTGTTACCATTTGGCAGGTGGAGGATGAGATACATCCAGAAAAGCTAGCCAAATGGTGATTTGCATGATTACATTGAAGAGGTCTTATTAAAGCTGTGGTCCCAAATCATCATCCCTTTCTCCCCTTGACTTGTGAAGATCAGACAGAGCACACACAAGGACATGGATCATGAGGGTTCTAATTAAAACTAGTACTGAACAACTGATGAGTGGTTTATTTGGGAAAGCTCACTGACCAAGCATGTGATCTGATATTAAAGAAGATTCTGCTGCTGTTTCTGTAGAGAAGAATGAGTAAGAAAAAGAGGGGGTACTATGAGCATCAACTTGTAATAATTTGTACTTACTCTACGTCTGTCAGGGTTCCCTCCCAACTCTGAGGTACAGATGTGGGGACCACTGTTCCCTCTAAGCTGTGTATGTGCCACACAGATCCTAAACCCCATGCACGGCGAAACACCGCACACACAAAAAATGAAATACCACATTGGAGCCAGGCCAAAATATCATTTACCGGCAACTTTTGACATTGTTCGCCCGCCATCTATCACCACAGCCAGATTCTACTAGTTGGCAAGGAGGGGAAAGGGAAAGGAGGGAAATGAATCGTTCGTACCTCTCCCTGCCAGCATTTTGAAAGTGGAACGTTGATCACTCACGTCAGGATGGTCGGGACCCACACATCTCCTTGTAGTCTGTTCATTTGGCTGTGTACAAACTCAAGTATGTGCGAATAAGTCAAAATGCCTGGGCATAGTTGCTAAGGAACTGCAAAGATTTCCCAGCAATGAACAAAGGTAAGTGTTATTTTTGTGATTGAAATCTTTCAAAGGCATTGGACTTCATACATTTACTCGTGATGTTTTACCATTTTCCCGTGTTTTTTTTAACCGCATTTTTTTGCTATGCACAAACTTCTGGTATCCTGATCTGAATGATCTCCCGTTTGCCCTTTTGTCAAGTCACGCTGTTAAGCACATTGAAATATTAGCCATATAATAAAAGTATTAATTTTAAATAAATCAGTCTGGTAAAAAAATCAATCCCAGAATGTCACTGTCTAGCGGTCTAAAGCGTAAAAGAATAGCGACTTCATTTAAATCTGGATGGCTGGATGAGACTAGAGAGACAGTTACACCAAAGTCACATAGAGTAATGCTTGTTAAACTTTGTGAAATATTCACATATGAGCAGCTGCGCCAACTTTCTCTGGTGCCAGTGGGTGCCCGGGCCCCCCCGCCCCCATTCCAACCTCATCCCCAAAGTCTCCGCCCTAACTCCGCCCACTGCCTGCCCCTATTGGATCCCTTCCTCAAATCTCCACCCCGGCCCCACCTCTTCCCCCAGAGCACGGCATTCTCACTCCTCCCCCCCTCCCTCCCTGCCCCGCTAATCAGCTGTGTCACGGCGCAAGGGCTGGAGGGAGGACAAGCAGGACATGGTGGCACGCTCCGCGGAGGAGGTGGAGGTGAGCTGCCAATGGGTGCTCAGCACCCACCAATTTTTTTCTGTGAGTGCTCCGGCCCCGAAGCAACCATGGATTCGGCGCCTATGCATATGAGGACAACAGAGTGGTTTGTGTATATTGTCGAGATGCCAGAGCTTCAGGAGAATTTTCAACAGGAAGAATGTGGAACAATGTATGGAAGTTGGATTTCTTAAAGCATCATCTGTCAAGTAAGTCTCATATAGATTGTTTAACAAGACTTAGAAACAAAAACCCTTCCTTACGGATCGGATTGCTTAGCATGATTCTTGAAAGTCCAGCTGAAAAGCAGAGGAGGCAGATTAATCTTGAACGCAAGCGCTCAAACCCCGAAGAAATCAAGGTACTTATTGACAGTGTGTTGTTGGCTATTAAAATGAACAGCTCAGTGCTTTCTATTCAGGATATTAATGACCATATGGAAAAGTATGTATGCGTACCAATGAGCTGGAGAAGTAAAAATTATACTTTTGAATTTTTTGAAATTATCATCAACTGCATTGTCCAAAATGACCTCATGCATGAAATAGCATCAGCAATGTTGATGAAAGCACTGATATATCCATTAACAGATACTTGATACTCTAAATATAGATCTATAAATTCTGCAGACTATAAAACTTCATTTGGTGGACTATTATGATTGCAAGATTGTGATGCTGTTTCAATAGTGTCCGCAATCAAAGAGTTTTATAAAAAACGCCAACTTGATCTAATGAAAATGGTAATGTTCACATCTGATCATGCCTCCCTGATGTTGGGCAAACTCAACGGCGTGGTGGCTCAGCTGAAACATGATATTCCACACTTCGTCCAACAACATTGCATTGCACACGGGAAGACTTGGAGATTTCCGATGCATGGAAAGAGGTCAAGCTGATAAGAGACATCGAAACCTTAATGAGAACTGTCTACACGGTTTTCTGTCAGTCATCCAGGAGAAAATGCAAATTTCAGAAAATAGTGGATGCTTCTGAATGCGAATCAGTGGCTTTCAGGCCACTCAGTGAAGTGTGCTCTTATCTAGGCACTTTTCACTTCGAGCAATTATTCACAATATTGTGACTTCAATTTTGGAATTCATCAAGTCAAATCCCTATGTTCAAAATACAAAGACTTTCTTGCTGAAGAGATTGTTATAGTCAGTCAGTAAAATGACTTCAATTTTGCAGTAGCCGAAAGAATCAAAAGCCAATTCCCGGATATGGTGACATTTGCTCACTGTAGAGGTGCGGACTCACCCCTGCGGCACCTCCTGCTGGTGACTTCCAGGAATTAGCTCATTCCAGCTCCGGAGAGCCCTCTGCAGGCCGGTGATCTGCCTGTCTTCTGGCCCCCGTGTCCCTCCCAGACCCGGTGCCCTGTTGTCTGGGGTACTGCCCCCTGGCAGTAACACCCCAGTCTTAGGGTTTCCCCTCCCCAGGGAACCCCCACCCACTATCCCCACCTCACCTCAGTATATAGCTACTGCCAGTTATTGTCTAGCCCCTGCGCCCTGGAGCAGACTGAAGTATCAGCCTACTCATCACTGGCAAGGAGGGTTTGGATCTGCTGCCTTTGCCTACCCCTGGGCTGCCCTCTGCAACCCTCAGTACCTATTAGCCCAATGCTAGGCCACAGCCTGGGGCTTTCCAGGCTGGAGCTCCCCAACTCCTCTGCCTTTCCCCAGCCCTGCTCCACTCAGGTACCCTGTCTCTAGCTCCCTGCAGCCAGGCCCATCTCCCTCTACAAACAGAGACAGACGACTGAGCTCCTGGCTCCCAGCCTCTTTATACAGGCCAGCTGTGGCCTGATTGGGGCATGGCCCAGCTGCAGCCCCATTTCCCAATCAGCCCAGCTTAGCAGCTCCCAGCCACAATCTTCCCCCAGGGCTGTTTTAAGCCCTTCAGGGCAGGAGCAGGGTAACCACCCTGCTACGCTCACCATAATGAACAGTTTCAGGATCTTGCAAAGTTGATGGATATTGGAGGAACATTCCTTGCATCAAGTGCAGACTGTGAGCATGGGTTTAGCTTAATGAACACCCTGTAAAACAAACTACGGCATCGTTTACAAGTAGATCATTTAGACATGCTGATGTTTATTAAGAGTTACCAGATGGATAGAAGACTGAAATATCTGGACAGAGTTTATATTGAATGGGCAAATGAAAAAGATCTGGGCAGCCTTACATTTGCCTTTCGTTTTGACATGTGTCTGAGTTTTGGGGTTGGAGATTGCTGTTATTTCAGTCACTTATTCAATTCGGGATGATCTAAAGTCATTGGTTATGCCCAACCTATACCAAGGTTGGACTCCTCTGGTGCATGAAATTAAGCATGTGCTTAAGTCTTTGTGGGATCAGGGCTTAAGGGGTTTATTCTTCCCTAGCAAAAGGGTACATTTGCCATTGAAGAAAATGGGAGCTGCACTCATGTAAATGATGCAGAATTTTCAGCATTAAACTCAATAGGACTTCGTAGGAGGTGAGAATCAGGACAAGAATTATCTTAAGGAACTTGCAGTTCTTTCCCAGGTAAAACTCCCACATTGTGTTAATAATTGACAGGTTGGTCAAGCTTCCACCATGTTCTCTACCCAGCACATGGAGGACCCAGTTAGTGAACTTGGCTAGAGGAACAACAGGTGATTTGGCAGGACAAGCTTGCTGATATAGAATAGCCAGGTAAGATTGACAGCAGTGCTATCTACCATGGAAGTTGGCAACAAGAAGATAAGCATGGAAACAAGCGAAGGCAAATGTGGTTAACCTGATCTAGTTCAGAGGATAAGGTGTTTTCTTTAGAAATATTGTAGCATCTCCAGCAAAGATTTGGATACCTCTGAGTAAGGGGTAAACAATAGACTCTACTAGCAGATATTCTGCTGCTTGTTTCTCTTCCAACGTACAAGCTTAAAATTAAGAATGATACACAATAAATCAATGAGCCTTTTATTTTTTTTACAAAAGGTTGTTTAAAATGAGAATCATTTTACAAGCTACATTAAGAGCACATTGGCATACAGTGAAGCAGTCAAAAGTAAGGAAGTGCCATGTTAAGACTATATGCCCCATTTAAATTGTCCCTTTGTGTACATGCTTTCTAATACAATCTTTAATTGCATCAGCTCATATTAGGAGAGTCTTTCCAGAGACATCAATGGACTTTGGATCAACTTCATACATGGTTCCTTAATGGGTTTATCACAAGTAGAATCATGGGGAGGGGGCAAATAAAAACCAAACTTTGAAGTAGGCAACGGTCATTACCTCCCACAGAGAGTCTTCACTTAGCTATCAATGAACACATCCTGGAAGTCTGTAGTGAAAGGGACTGAAGACAAGGCCATCCATGCTGAAGTCTTGATTCCTCCCCCTCATCCCATCTGCGAAAAAACCCACGTTCATTTAACTTGATTAAGGTAGCCCCACCACTTGGAATGGTGGGAAACTTCTGAAAGCTGAAGTCATAGGGCCCTTCTATAGGTGGATGCTTAACACATTCAGTCGGACCCCTAATGTTCTAAAGTACATGGAGATACTCAGATTAGTGGCAGGATATACACAGGTGCTTTTTTTCTGTCACTGAAATAACCATGCATATGCTGAAGCACAAATAAAAGCAACTGAAAATTTTCCCATTGTTTATAAATTCAGTGTATTTCAGCTTAAACTACATCCAGATATCAGCCCCCACTTAGACTTAGTTCTTTGCTTTGATTTATCTAGGTTCTGGTTCAATCCTGCACCGATGAAACCAGTGGGAGTTTGGCCACAGACTTCAGTAGGAACAGGAGAAGCTCCTTATCTACATTGGATCTGAACCAATGCTGTGAAATGTGTCAGAAGTGTCCATAATATAGACAGGGAACATACAGGCCCTCACTTCCACCAAAAAAAGTATACGTACCATTCAGGATGTATTCTAAAACTACTGAATGCTAACACCAGATTGGGAAATTATGACAGCAATTTTGACACACGTTCTATATATTCCACCTCCAAATAGTTGTGCTATCAATTTTAGTCATTTACCACCATGATTTCCAAACTGATAGTAAATGCCACTTATTGAAGAGATTCTGATCAAGACTATGTGACATAGAAGCTAAATTTCAATTTTGACCTACCTTTATATTTAATGTGTGTGCTACTTTTGCTTCTCCTGAGAAAAGATTTGTACAACTGTATCCTATAAGAGGATTAACAAAGCAAAGGGATCAAGGGTTATTTTTGTATGGAAAATACTTGCACAACATGAAAATAAAAATGGAAATGTATTTAGATTCAAATGATGAGAGTCCCTGCTCTGGCAATGGAAAAGTCTATAGAGTGCTTAAAGAAATTTAATTAACTTGAAAATGCAACTTAATCCCTGTATTCTAATTAAGAGCAATAAAAGTATCTGTAATGGTAAGGGGAATTAAGACATAACTAGCAAGGGAGCAGCTCTACTGGTGTGTAAACAATTAAGGACAGACTTTCCAGTCTAGTATGGATGCTTTGTGCCACTTTGTCAGAACAAACGAACAAACAGACATTAAAGCTGCTCAGCTGGCCCAGGGAGGATCAGTTTAGGATAAGGTTTCTTCTTTGGTGGCCGAAAATTGATAGAGGCTCTTACACCATTCCCTCACCTCTACTGGGAATGTAAGAGGAGAAAGAGGACATGGGTGGAAAAAACAGATTGACCACTGTGCCCCTAACCACGTCAGTCTGCAGTTTCAGTCCTTCCTAGTTGTTGTTGTGAATAAGCGTGCAAAGCTTTAGATTTATGCTCCCCTGACTCTTCTGCAGGCTCAGTGCAGGGCTGTGCAAGAGGACCCTGCAGAAGAATCGGGGGAGCATACATTTAAAACTGTAACTTACCTTTGCATGCTTATCCCATTATTATGTTTTGACCAGATCAGCCTCATCCAACATCTGGACCAAAAGGTCACTTTATGATAATTGTACTGAATAAAATATGTCCACAGTTTATTCAGGAGGCAGAGGGAGAGAAGTGTAAAAAAAAAAACCCCTAATGTTTATTGTCCTTTCATATTTTCCTATTTCCAGCACCCGCAGAATAGGAGATTTCTACTATAAAGAAATAAACCCAAGCAAAAGAAACTTACGGTACTATTAATATTAATGTAGTAATATTTTTGACATAGTAACAACACTGCATACAAGAGACAGGGACCAGGGCTCAGAAGCACTCACACACTAAGGGGCCTGTTGACAATCAACAGCAAGACTTATTGACTTCAATAGGAGTAGGCCTTTAATGGCAAATAAGGACTAAGTTCTGGCCCTAGGCACACATGAATGACTCACATGAAGAGCCAGAAGTAAATACTTTTTCAGAAGAATGAAAAAGGCACTAATAGTTCTACATTTAGAGCCAAATCCTACAGATCTTACTCCAGCAAATCTTCACCACCTGATGTCAATAAGTCAATTGATAAGTTTTCTAGAGTAAAGACTGAAACAAGACCTGTTTCCTGCCCTTGCCGAAGTCAGTGGGATGATTTCCATTGATTTTAGTGGGAATAGGCTTGGACCAAGAAAGCGGGCAGAGTTTTGGCTCCAAATATAAGAACATTTGTGCACTCAAGGTCTAATCCTGCATCAATTAAGCTAATGGGAGATTTTTTTCACTGATTTCAAGGGAAGAGGATCAGGCCTCCAAATATCTTAAAATACTTGCAGTAGACTATTCCCACAAATGCCTATCAGTTTATATATAAAAAAATCACACTTGAAATTGTGTTTTGAAGGACATGCTTTAAAGGACCCTATTTGCATTTCTACTACAGCCAACCATTTCCTTTGTGCCACTCAGACTTGAGTGACATTCTCTCTTTAAAAAAAAAATTGGCATAGTCCCAAGGGAATTTGAAGCTGATTGCTTTTAAATTTTTAATGTTACAGCATGACATGAGATAATGAAAACTTTATCCAGAATTACTGTGAATTTATGATGTACCTTATGGGACCTTTTTCCATTTAAATTAGATGCTGGCAGAGATGATAGCTTGCTGTCTAAACTATGTACTTGAAATAAATCAAGTTTCTGATTTTTTTTTCAAAGATGAAAACAATAGTATCAGATGTCCTATTAGAAAGAAAGCATCTTAATGTGTGACTGAAATACCCAAGAATCATGGTAACGCTTGAGGTTAGACACATCAAGGTAAATGTTCACTTTTGAAAAAGGAGTGCAGGTGATGGGGTGGGAACTGCATGAAAAACGATGAGAAGAACTTCACAAAATTATACAAGAGATTTATTGCTTCATCTGGTACTGTTGTACCAGATCCTCAGCTAAAACAGTGTATCTTCATTTACTTTGGTGGAGTTACACCTAATTGATGTAACTGAGCAGCTAAAGATCTGTCCCAATTACATGTTAAAAGCTGTTCCAAAAGTCTATACTTGAAATTAAAACAAGTCAGTCAAAATCCCTCAGTGAATCCTCAAGTAATCCTGGAGAGAATTTTCTTAGACTAAAATGAATGCTTTTTTTAATTTTACATTTAGACCAACCCTAGCTATCTGCCAAAAGCCTGTACTACTGTCATAGCCAGTTAAGTGCCCAAAACAAGAGCCATCCTTTTGTCACAAGGTAGAACGTCCTACATTGAACCAACGCACCATGCTATGGTAAGCTCTTTACTGTTCATTGTAGCAAGATCAAAGTTGGTCATGGACTGTTTTTGTTGAGTGCCTAGACCCATGGTGTCTTTGCTGTGACTGGGAGATTCTGCACACTATCACAATACAAAGAACTAATTAATAGCATCCAGCGAGGTAACTGATTATAGCCAGATAGTGGTGTTTGGCTACTAATCAGTTTATGTGGCAGTCATGCCTCTATTTGTTAACTATGCCATCTTTGTTAATGGTTCATATTCTATCACATTAGGTAGTTCCATTCAGATAGAATTTTGTCATGCTCCCAGCAAAATTCTTCATATTGTCTTAAATATCAACAAATGAAATATGTTTGGTCCCTTTGTTTTGTTATTGCTTATCCTATGGAAATAGCTGACAGTGATTTTCAGACATCTCTACAGCTATGAGAGCTGCTCTGAACCCAATTAAAATGAAGCTATGCTTCCTATTTGACTGTTTTTTAATATTGTCGCTCTGGACACTTGTTTATAGATTAATGAAAGGCATCATAACTGTCTCAATATGTGTCAAGTCTCTAGTCCAAATACAATTTAAATACATCACCTGAGTCTGGCAAAGGGGAAAAAGAGTAAAGAAATATCAGTTATTCTGAAGTACAAAGTTTAAAAAAAAAACAAAAAAAACCACAATGACCAAATCTTGTTAGCAATAGGATAAATCAACTAATGTTACGGTTTGAATTCATACACTGTCAAGTTGTTGCTAAAGATAACTGGAAAAAAATCATTAAAATTTTCTTGATTGTGTAATCTATTTATCATAAATCATTATAATATCATGGTTATTTACTTTGACAAATGATATTTATAATGAGAAAGAAGATGCAATTTCAAGAGTGAAGATGAAAATGAAGATGCAATGTGATGGACTTCAGCAAGGCTTTTGACAGAGTCCCACATGACATTCTGATAAGTAAGCTGGAGAAATTCAGGCTGGACAGAACTACCATTAAATGGTTACATAAATGGTTAAAAAAACCAGAAACAAAGAGAGTAACTACTAATGAAATGACATCGGATTGGAGGGAGGTCTCAAGTGGGGTTCCACAGGGATCTGTCCTGGGTCAAGTGTTGTTCAACATCTTTATTAATGATGTGGATGTAGATATAGAGCACATACTGATTAAGTTTGCAGATGACACAAATTTGGCAGGTTGCCAACACTTTGGAGGATAGAGCTAAAATTCAGAGGTATCTTTATATGCTAGAGAACTGGGTTATAGGCAACAAAATGAAATTCAAAGACAATGTAAAGTGCTACACTTAGAGAAGAATAAATAAATGCACAAATATGGGGGGGCAGAGGGAGGAGAGAGAATTGGCTTGACAACAGCACTACTGAAAAGTATCTGGGCATTGTGGTGGATCACAACATCAACATGAGTCAGCAATACTACTCTTGCAAAAATTGCAGTGCAGTTTTTGGTTGCATTAACAGAGATATAGTATGCAAGTCACAGGAGGTGATAGTACCACCCTACTTGGCACTGGTTAGGCCTCAGCTAGAGTACTGGGTCCAGTTTCGGTCACCAATTTATAGAAAGGATGTAGAAAAACCGGAAAGGATCCAGAGGTGAGCAACAAAGATAATAAAAGGGATGGAATGCAAGCCATATGAACAAAAGCTGAAGGAACTGGATATGTTTAGTTTGGAAGAGAGGAGACTGAAGACTACGGAGTGATATAACAGCAATTAATTGAAAGGCTGCCATAGAAGGCAGGAGTTCAAACTACAGCATAGCGGAATTAGATTAAATCTGAGGAAAAGCTTCCTAACTAACACTAAGACAATGGAACAGACTGCCTTGGGAGGTTGTGGAAGCTTCTTCACTGGAGGTTTTCAAAAGGAGGCTGGATATTCATCTGTCTTGGATGGTTTAGATGGGTCTCCACTCTACTTGCCTAAGTAGTGCTTCACCATCTAACTATCAATGTATACCCATTTTGGGGGATGTGCTGTGTAAGTACTCTACACACCATCATAAGGAGTGTGAAGTGTAGAATACCCTTAGAACCTCACCTTTTTCATCCCTTCTCATTTCAGTGCATCCCTTGGCATTACAACACAAGGAGACATTTCCTGATGTCAGTCAGCTAGGAAAGATAATAGAGATAAAATATTACCTTCCTCATTCCAAAATTATAATTCTAGCCCAGAGATAGGCAACCTATGGCACGGGTGCCAAAGGCGGCATGCGAGCTGATTTTCAGTGGTACTCACACTGGCCACCAGTCTGGGGGGGCTCTGCATTTTAATTTAATTTTAAATGAAGCTTCTTAAACATTTTTAAAACCTTATTTACTTTACATACAACAATAGTTTAGTTATATATTATAGACTTATAGAAAGAGACCTTCTAAAACGTTAAAATGTATTACTGGCACGTGAAACCTTAAATTAGAGTGAATAAATGAAGACTCGGCACACCACTTCTGAAAGGTTGCCTACCCCTGTTCTAGCCAGTGACTCTATAGTGAAGAACCTGAGCTGAGACATCTGTACCCTAGATAAAGGAATTCTCTAACTAATTAAAGATTGTCTTGGTGGCAGATGTAATTACAATAAGAGCATCACATTTGGATAATGGCCCAATTTTCAAAGAGGAAACGTAATACACAACATTGAAGTTCTCCTACTTCCTACTCTCTTTGTGACCAAACCAAAGTGTCTATCCTAGCACAGACCACCATCTTCTCAATCTCCAACCAAAACCCCTGATTCTAACTCCCTCCTCACATTCCCCCCATGTCTCTGGTGGTATTAGCCTTCTGCTAATCCCCCAACTTTGTCTTTGGCCCTTTCTCTTCAGTGTTTCTAGATACTGCCAATTACAAATTTGTAGCATTGTTTGACTTCATAGTATATTTTCCAGAAATTCTGTAATTAAGGGGCCATTCTGAGACTGTGGAATGAATTAAGGATCTTCACAAATCTCACCACCTTCTCTAAGCATGAGGGCTATTTTTGACTTTGTATTTATGTTAGAAAAGCCAGTGCAACAGGTTTATTTTAAAAACCCATACAACCAACATGCTCCACTGCACACATTTCTGCTCTCTGGAGGGAGGATCAGAGAACCACCACCTCATACCAGATATTAGTCACACTGCTTCATGCACTACTGGAAGATGCTCAATACTACGGTGATGAGTGCAATACAAGAACCTATCTAGAATACAATTAAAATTTAATAGGGAGAAGTGAGGAGGCCTCCACTACCCTTTTCTTTAACTGCCTGAAATATGAGTGAGAATTTTCCCATATCTATATTATTTTACCAGTACAAATTCCAATCTGAATAACTGAAATTAAAGGAGAAGATGGCATTGAGAAATTTCACTGTAAAATAAAGACATTGAATAGATAAAAAGTTGAACCAAAATTATTTCTGTTGATTAATAAGTCTGGAATAGGGAACAACTGATACAAACATGTATCTCCTTAAAATATTTTTTCTAGGCTTAATTTGTGGAAGTTTTGGATGATTATAATTTGACTTCCAGAATAAGATGAAAAACTTCTAGCCTACATTTCAGAAGGAAATGTATATGGCTGAGTTTTCCTGGTCACTTACTGATAAACCTGTGCCTTGAGACAAAGAGTTCATGAAAGAGGAAAGAATTGGAATTCTCTATTAAAACCAATTGTTCAAAAACATAGCTGTTACAACCTTCTCGGTATCTCAGTATCAAATCTTAATTGATTTCAGTTACATTGGTTTACTTTTCAAATGTCTTAGCCTTAAGTGAAAGCTTTGCTTAAGCCCTACAGTTCTTTGTTTTCATGTGGATAATAAATTACTAATCGGGTTTCAAGATTTGTACTACATACCAGTAAGTTTTATTTCATATCCAAAGGGCTAAGTATCTTTGACAACACTAATCTCATGCCTCTAACTTTCCCTTGTATATTAGCAATGCTCTTTGAATTCTAAAATAACCGTTCAAAAGTCAAAACAAAATAATTTGTTCCCCATGATGGGAAGAATTCCCTGAACAGAGTGATCACTGGATGAGGGATAAGTAAATAAACACATGGAACTAATAAAATCTATTTTAATTTCACCTTTCAGTATCACACTATTGGAACTATCTAAAGAATTTTTTATATTTCCCCCAGCAAAATTATTATTCAGCTACACTAAGCACATTTAGACTAGTTACATTCTAATGTGTTAGGATTGTAACAAAACAATTCGTTTTAAGCATCAGTACTCAAAGAAACAGTCTAGTAGTCAGTTATATGATTAAGACCAATATTTAGGCTTTGGTAAATGAGCTATTCAAAAGCTAATAGGAAGGGATATGTTTTCATGAATTAAAAGATAATATACAATTAATCAACATGTGTTGGACAACAATCCCTGCAGTTTTGCTAATGTGCATGAGAATCTGAAAAAGAAATTGCCAATCACCATATAAGGAGCCAGATCCAATTCCCTTCTCTAAATGTAGAGTATGACAATATTATCACCTAGAGTTTCATGTTGGGCCCAGTCTTGAAATCACTACTCCATCCTTATTCAGGAAGTCAGAGATTGGCCTCCATAAGGCCAAAATTTTCAAATGCAGTGCCTGAAGTTAGGCACCTAAATAGGTGGCCTCCTTTTCAAAAGTATTGGGCACCCACATCTCTATGTAGGGCTAGAAGTCAATAAGTCATTCTGTAGATTTATGTACCTAACTTTTTGAGTTTTAGCCTCAGCCCTTTCTTCAAAAGAAGACTACCTAAAATTGATATGCGTGTCATAAAGGAAGGACTGAAATGCCAATCTTACAGGTAGGCTTGGCAGAATTCTATTTATTTTTTTTAAATTTTGACAGATATTTCAGTTTTTATTGATTTAAATTTTGAGTTGTGAAAAATTATGGGAGAATCAGACAGTTTAATGACAGTAGACATTGAAATTCAAAAGTTAAAGCTTTATAACTGTTAACAAATTGTCATCATATGTCAAAATATGCAGAGTAAATATCCTTATGTCAAACTCTAAGAAGTTCTCAAGCAGTATTTTTCTTCCTTTATTTCCATTGATAATCAAAATATACAAATAGGCATTTTTGTCAGTGACAGTTACTGATAAAAATCTAATCCCTCCAAGCTGATTTATAGGACATTGAGTAGAATTTTGTCCTTCTAGCTTTGACCTTGAAGGTCAGCCAAGGCCTACCTGACTTCAAAGGTGTTTACAATTTTAAGAAAGAAGAAATGTAAAAAGCTGGGAGCAGTTAGACTGTAATATAGCAGCCTAACTTTGAGGCAAGGTATAATATGTGGATACTTGTCATCACTGAGACAACAATTAAAAACTAAGTTTCTACTTATCTAGGGATATGCTCTTTTTTTGGCCTTCCTTTCTAGCATTCATGACTGACAGGGAAAATGACCAGCTTTTCTTTGAAAGCAGAAGTGAAGCAGAAACACCAAATAATCATTTCACCCTGTGGCTGATGAGGTGAATCATCTGATACGATGAGACTTCAGCAACTGTTTTTGTATTCCATAGCTGTGTGGCACAGTAACACAATTCAGCTGCTGCATGCCTAGATCACAAAGCAGTTCTGCACGTTTTTCAGTGTATCCTACAATCTGGTCTGGTTACATGCTTTTCATTGACCTGGCAACCAGTTTGATTTTACAGGTATTTCAGTATAGTGCCAGTTCTCAGAAAAGTACACCAGAACATGGTCCATTTTCAGGTTTTTTTTGCAAACTTGTTTGCTTCCTGGGAAGTCAATTTTTAACTCTAAAAGGCTTTGTTATCTACCATAACTAAGAGCCAATATTGCTAATGGCTAAGATTTTATTCAAAGCCTTAACATGGAAAATTAGTTTTCCTGTCTTAACCTGCTGTGTGGATTTACAACTCAGTTATCAAACTGCTTCTTCTTACTACTTACAAATAATCATGCAATATCTCTTCCCTTCCCTGATATTTCACATACCTATGAAAAAGCTGTTGGGGGTCAATTAAGAGATTTGGATTCTGAACTTTAATATAGCTTTTCAGATTAATTAACTGATATTTCAAAAAAATGACTTTTGAACCAGAAAACTGGATTTTTTTGGGTCAAAAGCATAGAAAGTGTTTTAAGTCTTTCAATTCTGGAAATTATTCAAACCAGATTCTGTTTTGCAAACTTTTGTTTTTACCAACAGAGACAAAACAAAAAACCTCACTGTAGTCAAAGAATTCCTAACCAAAGTCTATTTTAAACATACTATTTAGATCTACTATCTATGGCTAAGCTTCCAGGAACTGTAGCAGCACCAAGGAATTTCTGATTTTATAATGCCATATTTGGGGTTGCTGCTTTCGGAAATGTTGATAATAAAGATAGTTGCATCAGTGATGAGACATGCTAGATCTGTTAACAGGGCTTCCATTTCAAGTGTCTTGCTTTCTGTAGATTAAGTGTGTCCCCGTAGGAGGAGGATGTATGTGTTGACTTAATTGCTCTAGTTTTACCTTTGAAGCCAAATACACCCAACCCCCCCAGCCTGAATTAATTTGAACTAGTATATTCAAAACAAAGAATGAGGAGTACTTGTGGCACCTTAGAGACTAACAAATTTATTTGGACATAAGCTTTCATGGGCTAAAACCCACTTCTTCGGATGCATGCAGTGGAAGGGTTGGAAAGACTGGCTTACTGAGGCCCCATAAGACTGGGTGCTTGCTCTGAGCTGAAGTGCAATTAACTTGAAATCAGAAGAATTCCCTGGCACAGGGGGTTGGATTGTTCTTACCAGAATCAATATTAGGATTAGTGTTAACTCAGGTAAGTTATTAGCATGTGCCTAGGTTCTTGTGTTCTTTTAAGTAGGTTTTCTGTAATTCTTTTACCTTAAGAGTGAGATGTTCTTTCTAAGCAAGCCTTGTTTTGTATACGTAACTGTTGACAAACATGGTTATCTTTCTCCTCAGAGACTGCAAGCAGATGTTGTCATTTGTACTGGGAATAACAGTGTAAGCAGGGAAACTATGCAACATGGGAATACCCCAGTAAAAAGGAAGAGAAATGTGGGTCTCCACCCATGAGAGGCAACAGTTGAGGAACTGGAAGCCTGAGAGTGGGTGCCCTTCCTGGACCATTCAGAGGTGAATACAGGTGCTGTTGCCCTGAACTGAGACATATAAGAAAAGGAAGATTTGCCTGGACCTCCACATATGACCCTAGTATGGGCTCTGAATAGAATTAAGGACGTTATATAGAGGAAGAGACATAGAAAAGTATTTGAAAATATTCAAAAAATAAGTTTAGAAACATTTAAGAAAATTCGCTGAGAGCTCAGGACCAGATTGTGAGATACTCACTGTGAACAAAAGTAATGTCTCACTTTGCAAGTAAGGGACTCTGCCTGCTGTGAGATACTATTAAAAGTAATTAGTGCCACATACTGGCCTTTAAACTATTCATAATGGAAAGGGCATCTCATACTTCCTACAAACTGGTAGAATGTAGAGAGAAGCCTCCAGCTAGGCACAAACAATTTGAAGATTCTTAGTAGGATTGAATCTACAGGGAGTGGGAAGGGTAGGGGGAGAATCAGCAATTCAGATCTGACACTGAAGGCTTTACAATGCATATCAGCAAGCTATTTTTGGTCCTCTCACTTTGAGTGAGCAGAATGGTAAGTGCAGCTTGGAAAGGTTTTCAATCTGTTTGATAAAGCTTACAGTGCTTGGCTAAGAGCTTAATACCTCTGGATGGCAGAGCTGTTTGTGCCAGGAGATATGACGTTTGTCCAGCCCTGGTGCTAGGCAAACATAGCAGGGAGGCTGCAGAAAGCTATGGGGAGGAAAGAAGAATTTTAGTTGTGGGGAAGGGGGGTTCTGCCTATTTCCCTGCAAATTGAACCTCTGCATACCAGCCTCCCCATTCAGTTATCTTCAGTGTTTTGTGTATGGCTTTGTGAGATTCTTAGTGGCTCCTTCTCTCTTCTTTATAACTGCACTCCTTAGCCTTGGGCATGTGAGGGGTAGGATGGGAGCCATCCTGTACTTGGCACTTTCCTTCCTAGGCTCAGGTGGAGGCAGATGAGTACCCATCTTGCTTCCCCTACAGTCTCCTTAGGATCTCTCTGTTGTCTGGCAAACAGATCTTTCAGAGTGCCTCTCTTTCTAACCCTCCCTATTTCATCAGTTGTGAGACAGCAGGTGGCTATTGGAGGCACTTGCAGTGCAGCTGAAGGGAAACAGAGCAGCTGTAGCTCAGTGCCTTGAGCCATTTCCCTGAAGCAATGGGCTTTTCCATATTACTGAGGGAAATTATGTAAATACTGTAAGACATGCAGCAGATGTGGAGCTGCTATGCAACAATTCTGTGAATAGTATATATGGACTTGGTCAGTAAGGTAAAGTTATTATATAGTTATATAGACTTTCCTGTGTCATTGTGTTGATTTAACTTGAAGGGCCAGCTTAAAAAAAAACCCACCACCAAAGCATGAAAAGCAATACAATGGATCTAGGTAGGGAACTACTAATACTATGGAACTTACTGTGCTTGATTACTACATTTTAGAAGCAGATTGTAACCATTCTAAAGCATACTTTGTTTCATATTGTATATAGAAGCGAATGCCTGGGAGGGGTAACTGTCCAATCTTGGTGGGGGAGGGCAATCCATTATATGTGTTTCAGATGACTAGAACAATGAAAATCTAAACTTCTCTTGTAATAGTCCTTGAAACCAGACAGACTGAGTCTGTCTTCATGCTCAATTACATGAAAAATTATACTTTATGAAATATGTTGTAAAATATTGGTATTAGATATTGTGCTCACCACGTGTATCTGTTATCTTGAAGTACTTACAGTAAACAAACACTTTGAAAGCATCTGTAGAGGAATAAGCATTTTTCCCCCTCCTTCTAGACAGATGTGTGAACACCAAACCTTAATTAGTGCAAGATTAACAACAAATAGGTATGCAAGGAATGATGGCAGTCCATTTTTAATCCCATAAAGATAACCCTAATTATTGTTTCTTCATAGTAATTATTCTCTAACCTCCACAGGTCTGTATGGACAATTTATTTAAGTTACATATTCAGGGCTTAGAATATTATGGCAATAGGCACTGGGCACTGTAAAAAAAGTTTCAGCTCGACAGAGAGAGATGGTCCAAAGACAGTTATATTTTGGGGACATTGAGGAGGCCGGCATGGAGGAAATATGCAGTGCCATTCGCTGTGCTTTATCAGTTCTGTAGATAGCTAGAGATCTTCACTCTCCAGCTCTGTACCTGTCAGGAAACTAAAATCCATTTAATATAAATGCACACTGGACTAACTTGTTTCCTTTTACTGAAGCACTTGCAAAGGTTAACAGTTATTATTCCTGTCAGAATAGCCTTTGCTGGGGGAAAACAAGCTTTGTAATATGAGTGGAGCTGAAGGCTATTCCTTGCACAGAAACAGAGACAAATCACTCTACAGATAATAGGTCAGCTTCAGCCCTCTGTTACATCAGGCTATGCCTTGTTTCCTGTCCCTCTCCAGAAAGCTTGTTCAGGGCAGCTACAATCTGAAATCATGTTGTTTCTGCTCCTTAGTCATATCTGAATTTGAATAGGTGTGAACCAGCATTTTATCCAGTACTAATAGTGAAAGCAAACATTGACTACCAGCTGTATGTGCCAGGGAAAGACTATCTCAGCTACATTTAAACTAAGTTATCTCAGTCTAGTGATGCTTTTGGTGAGTTACATTGAAATACAATTCCTCCCACACCCCTCTTCTGATCAAGAGGGCCTTTTATCACATAGCCAGAGCATTCCTAAGTTCAGGTCAAGTCACCATCAAGACCAATGGTTAGGTGTAAAACAACAGGCAAACAACTGCCAACTGCAGTCTTACCTAGCCACAAGCAAGGCACAGATAGCAAACAATAGTCTCACACCTGGCCTGCCTTCCTTCAGGGAGACTCTAGCAAGCAGCAAGTCTGAGGTAGCTGTCAACTGTAGTTCCACATCAGGTCTACCTTCCCTCAGCAAGGCTGACGGGGCAAGGGGTTCCTAGACAAGCTTCTCTCACTAGGCTAATCATCTCTCAGCTAACTTTTCTAGTCATCCCTGAAACCCCCTCTGCTCTTCCCTTTTTAAGCTCTCCCTCCAAGCTTGACCCCCTATTGCAGGTGTAGCAAGGCAGGGCAGATTAAATCCACAGCAGATCATTAACCCTATCCTGGCCAGGTGCTATTTATATATCCCATCACAAGGAGTTAAAAGATAAAGATTTATTTAAATTAGAAAGTTTGTGTATTCTCAGACCTTTCACATTCCTGGGTCCTTGTTGACTCAATTAGGCCTGTAAGGCACAACTCTGCCAGCGGGTTGATGCCAAAGCACACTGCTGTAGTGAGAGCTGCAAGCCCCTAAAATTGCTAAATTTCATATAGAAGAACATACAGCTATACAGCAATCAAGCTTCCTATATAGCTAAAATAGTATAGGAGTAGACAGTAATGTGGGTTTTCTCAACATGTACATATTAGAGTTAGAATTCTTCCACCTGTTTTTAAAAGGCATTTTTATGATGCATTTGTTAAGATTTTATTAGTTCATAGTGCATTTGCCAATACTAAATATTCATAACCAAATTGTCTTCAAACTAAGCTTGTTTTGCAGATCTACTTTAAAATTTTAAATCTAACCATGTTGGAAGAAAAATGGTTTGGTAGTATTAAATTTGTGAATGCCTAAATTCAGTAGGTCCTTTACAGATGTGTGATAAATTGGGAGTCCCTTAGAAATGAATCCTGAAAATGCATAGAAAAATAACAGATAGATAACTTAATAGTTGTTAATTATTCACTCCATTCCAGTTTTATGCATTTAAAATACATATTTTTGATAACTACCTTTTCCATCTTTTTGTTCTCCTAGATGTACCAAAGAATAAAAATAATACCATGTATCTTATCTGACCAATCAATTATACACTTTTTATTCTTTAATTGGGGCTTGTGGCATAAACACTCATGCATGAAAATTTAAAATTCATTTCCCGTGTTCATTTTAATCTTGCATGCAACCATGAAACTCCATTACAACTCAACTGCATGAATGTTTGCAGAAGCTAAAGACAAGTGAATGCAAGCATCTTTGAAGTGAAATTAAAAATTCAAATGAACATTTTGCAGCATTCTCACAAAGTTCTCAGCTACTAATTGGAATGATTCAAATGTGGTTTAAAAGTTAGGTCTTAATTAGATCTACCAAAAAATCAAGTTTGATATTTCTAGTTTCAGACAGTTTTGAATTACTTGAGCACAAAAGCTTCATGGTGGAAAGTGAGAGCTAAACAACTGTGCTCAAAGGTGTCTTTGCATAAAGTGATGATATTTTTAATCTCCAATTGTTAGACCCAGCCAATTATATTAGTTACAAGCACTGTAACTAAGATTGTTCACCATGAGGGAGATTCAATGACTGATCTTGGATAAAAAACAGATATCAAACATTAAATTATTATTTGGTAACTTCCAGAAGACAGCATTACAAAAAAGTGCTTTTTAGTAAATCATGGTGGTTGTATATTTGCAAATTCACTGACTAAATATGCTGAAAATACAATTAAGTACTTGAAAGGAAGATTCTGCCTCAGTGTTCCTGCTTTTTTTTTAAGACACAAAATTGTTTCTTTGTCCCTGATTCAACAAAGCACTTAATTTAGATTTAAACATATGTATAAGTGCTTTCCTGAATAAGAGAGAAGTTCAAGAACATGTTTTGTTGAATGAGTGCCTTAAGCATCACCTAAAAGCCCATGTAATTGAAAGTGCATAGAACAATTGCACACCTGTTCAGACAGGCAGTTGCCATATTGTATATCTGGTTAATATGTTACGTAGAGAGAGAGGAAGGTTTGCTTCCCAAAAAGGACCTTTTTTGTAAGTGGCAGGCTGGCAGAGGTCCTTTCAAAATGATTATTTTAATGCTGATGCGGGTTTGTTGTAGTGTTCAGGTAACAGAGCCTTGTACAGGCATATTTTTATTAATATTACAAATTAATGTAAATAAATTTTATTGAGCTAGGGAAAATTTTCTGATGGAACTGTATTTAGTCAGAAAATGGTGATCTGATGGAATTCAGATATTGTGGGAATGTCTTGATTTTGTTAAAAAAACTGATGAAAAATTTTCAAAATGCTTCAGTTTTATAAGGTTGAAGTTCTTTGTTTTCTGACTTATTTTAAATTCTAAAAGTCTTTATACAAATATAGAATAAAAGTTTATATGGTAAAGTCAAAAGAGGCACTGCAACCTTATTGAAATAAAACAAGATGTTTCAATAAGGTTGTTTTCATATTTTCTAAACTAATTTGTTTTAAAATTTCATTACATTGGAAATTTTGTCTTTTCGTTCCAAATTCCAAGTACTGACCAGCTGTAACATGGTAGAGGCATCTCTTCATGTGCATTTGCCCCTCCCCCGGCAAGATGGAGGGCAGGCATGAAACTGACAGCTTCTGTGAAAGCATATATTAAAGCACTACAACACAGAGTTAACACAACTAAGATTATTGTTTTAACAATAGTTGTAAAAGCATCTATTTGACTGATTTCCTCTTTGGAGTATAATGCATTGCTTTAGGTTTCTTTGTGGATTTTTCAACACAAAAGAATGACATTGCATGCATGTAGCTTGTTTATGTTTGTTTATCCATCTTGTCTAATTAGATTGTAAACTCACTGGGGCAACAGCTGTCTTTCATTTTGTCTGTACAGTGCCTAGAACAATGTGGCCCTGACCCTGAATGGGGTCTTGAGGCACTACCAGCAAATAAATAAATAAATAAATAATAGCCCTTGTGAATTTGTAGTCTTCCTACACTCTGCCTTTTACTAATGATTATACTCAGGACTAATTTCAAGCTTACTGAGTAAATTGAACAGAGGACATCAGGACATCATTTACATCTGAGAACACTGTATTTTAATTTCATGGCCCTTTGACATGCAAGTAGTTGGACCTTCTATGCCTCTTGTTTCCAGTTTTAGCTAATTCTGGATGTCACGACTTTCATTTCCTCCTGGATAATTTCTGTCCCAATAGTATGCATCTGTAATACGTTGTTTGCCCTGTAATACTCTCTTTACATAATTTACCGCTGCATGTCTATCCCCAGCTCCATATTCCGCTGCAGAACAATTCAACTGAATGCTGCACCTGAGACTAATGATGTATTCATTTATTATTCTGTATAATCCTATCTCATTCTTCCTGCTGGCTATAAATGACTTCATTAAATCTGGATTAGCATCGTTTTGACAATCTGGACTGTGTCCCAGGTAGTTTATGCCTAGTTCTCTGGGTTACCATGAGGTAAGAGGTAGTGTTGGGGCAGTTATCTTTTTTCCCCATTTGATAGCTACATATTTCACTTGTGACTGCGTGAAAATCCCTCCCAAAGTTCCTCTTAGACAGGTTTAATTGTCACTAAAATCCTTCTCCAAAGCATCTGACCTCCGTGTAGCAAAGGAATTACATGTCTAATGGAAGAGCCTCTTAGATATACACGTCCCAGGGACCGGATTCACCTCTGGTGATTGAAACCAAAGAAGTTACATGAGAGATTAATCTGGGCCCGTGTATGTGATGTCTGCTGTAGAATGTCTGATGGGAGCTGTCTAGCACATTGCATGCTGTTTGATGTCTGCTGCTGTGTTCTGTTTCCTGGGCAACTTCTCCCATGATGAGTGGCAAAATGACAGAGAGGAGCATTTCTTTTTATTAATTTGAATAAGAGCAGAGAAGTCCCCCCAGCCCAGCTCCTCTTAGAACTTCATTTTTATACTGAAGGTGCATCAAACTCCCCACCCCTCAACTCTTCAAGATATTCTGTTCATGTCTGAGGAACAGGAAGTCTCCTCTGAATGAGTTTCCATACACAGGGCTTAACTCAATATTCATGAATTCCTCTTAGAAGAACTGATCAGTTTCAACTGGTTCTCTTGGATTTGGATACTGCAGTGGTGATTTTCTTGCCACTCCAAGTAGTGTCAACGACATTGTAAGAACTTGGTCCCAATCCAGCCCTGGCATAAAATGGCATAGCTTCCGTGGATTTCAATGGGGCACATACCTGCTTATCCCAGGAAGAATTTGGTGCTTTCTCCCTAAAATTCACTCCGTTGTGGAAAATTCCTCCACAACTGAAGCTTGACCCCCTAAATCGCTGACTCTTCCCTGCTGTAACACAAGAAACAAACAAACAATCTCCACCATGGTTCAATGGTCTACTCACTTCAAACATTTCCTGGAACCAGTCTATGGTTGGTTCTTCCTCCAGCAAAGTCTTCATTATCTTGCCAAGGGCTTCCAAGGACCTCACGTAGAGTGACTGAAACCACAAAAGTAGTGAGGCTCAGCACAGATCATTTGTGTGTGTGGGCTGGGGAAAGCTAACCATGCCTTGCCAAGGAGGCCATGTGTGACTGCCATCACCCAGTGCCTGCTGGGCAAAAATACAGTGGATGGTGCCAGAGGAGAGTTGTCGTCACATTCCTGTATATGCAGAGTATCCTTTGCTGTCTCGCCTTCCTCTTTCATCTTCTCCAAGGGAGGAAGGGGAAATAAAATTTTGAAACACTGATAAAGGAGTTCACTGTTTTCCTTCAAGGTCAAAGATGGTTTGAGTTTGCTGGCAGAAGAAAGATAGAGAGAAAAGTCATGCATTAGACTCAGTACCACCTCCAAGTAAAAGAAATGGGTCTAATGACTAGAGATTGTCCCAGCCTAGAACCCCAAATGGAAACAACCTTTAACTTTGCAGCTGAGCACCTCTATTAAGTATTGGCTCATCCAGAAGTAAAGCTAAAGCTTCCAGTCCCCTTTTTAGAGAAACCCACAAGCTTCCTCCCCCCTGCCAGCTAGCCAGACACCTCCCTCCCCATCTGAACTCTCCTCCATTGTACTGCATGCCCCACAATCTCCAATCTTGTGTCTTTCAAGCACAAACCTCCAAATGGACACATTCAAACCCTCAAGAACTAAAGTTCTGCTGGTGAGCAGCATGTGAGCCAAACCCTGCAGACATCAGACTGCTACTAGGAAAACTGTCTTCCAGGACAGGTATAGCAGTGAGCAAGCTGCCAACGGCTCGAATGGCAGAATCATAAGCCTGTTTAGGACTGGGTTGAGGTCCCAGGTAGGGGCAGGGTGGCGTACTTGGGGGTAGAGGCGCTCTTACGAAATCGAGTAACTAAGGGGTGGGAAAACACGGAGTGGCCACTCTCTCCTGGATGGAATGTGGAGATGGCCGCCAAGTGCACCCGCAAAGAAGATATCGCCAGGCCCTGCTGCTTGAGGGACCAGAGGTAGTCCAAGATAGTAGGGATGGAGACCTCTGAGGGAGTAGCATTCTGCATCTTACACCAGCAGGAGAAACGCTTCCACTTGGCCAGATATGTGGACCGAGTGGAAAGTTTTCTGCTACTCAGGAGAATATGCTGTACCGGAGCGGAGCAGCATAACTCTGATTTGTCTAGCCACGCAGGAGCCATGTCGTGAGGTGGAGGGCCCTGCAGGTCCGGGTGGCGGAGATTGCCATGATCCTGGGTTATGAGGTCAGGGTGGAGTGGCAGGGTAATTGGGCTGGCTATGGAGAGGTTGAGCAGTGTGGTGTACCAGTGCTGTCTGGGCCACGCTGGTGCGATCATGATTAGATGCGCTCTGTCCTGGCAGAGTTTTAACAGGACCCTGTGAACCAGCGGGAACGGTGGGAAGGCATAGAGCAGTCGGTGCTTCCACGACATGAGATCGATCCCGGTGAAAGACGCTGGAAGGAGCAGAACACTTGGCATTACCTGTTCGCGCGAGACACGAATAGGTCTATGTGGAGAAAGCCCCACTTCTGGAATATCGAATGAATAATGTCTGGTCTTATCGACCATTCGTGACACAGGAAGGATCTGCTCAGCCGATCCGCCAGAGTGTTCCGAACCCCTGGGAGAAAGGACGCTACCAGGTCCATCGAGTGGGCTATGCAGAAATCCCAGAGTCGGATGGTCTCCTGACAGAGGGGGGAAGATCGAGTCCCTCCCTGCTTGTTTATATAATACATGGCCGTTGTGTTGTCTGTAAACACTGAGACACAACGGCCGTGCAGATGCTTCTGGAATGCCTTTAACGCCAGGCGGACCGCTCTCAGCTCTCGGACATTTATGTGAAGCACCAGTTCCTCCGATGACCAAAGGCCCTGGGTGCAAAGGTGTCCGAGGTGAGCCCCCCATCCGAGGGATGACGTGTCTGTCGTCAGGGATAGCGAGGGTTGTGGTGGATGGAACGGTAACCCTGCACATACCAGGGAGGGGGTTAGCCACCAGTCGAGGGAGCATAGGGTGCTCAGTGGAATGGTGACTATTGCGTCTATTGGGTCCCTGCCCAGACGATACACCGAATTGAGCCACGTTTGGAGGGGTCGAAGGCGGAGCCTGGCATATTTGGTCACATAAGTACAGGCAGCCATGTGACCTAGGAGACCGAGATAGGTGTGAGCTGAGGTCGTGGGGAAGTTCTGCAGACCTCGGATGATTGCTGCCATCACCTGGAATCGCGGCTGAGGCAGATAGGCCTTGCCTAGAGTGGAGTCTAGGGTAGTTCCTATGAAGTCTAGCCGTTGAGTAGGGACCAGTGTGGATTTCTCCGTATTGAGCATCAGACCTAAACGTGTAAATAGGTCCCTGACAATGCCTACGTGCTGCATGACTTGCGCCTCAGAGGTCCCCCTGATGAGCCAGTCGTCCAGATGCGGGAATACATGAATCCCCCATCAGCGGAGGTGCGCGGCGACTACGGCCATACACTTTGTGAACACCCTTGGGGCTGTGGAGAGGCCAAAGGGAAGGACCGCAAATTGGAAATGTCGATGGTTGGCTACAAAACGAAGATACCTCCTGTGCGGAGGAAAAATGGCGAAGTGAAAGTACGCGTCCTGCGTATCGAGGGCAGCATACCAGTCTCAAGGATCCAAGGACGGGATAATGGTCCCCAGGGAGACCATGCGGAACTTCAACTTTATCATGGACTTGTTGAGGCCTCGCAGGTCTAGGATAGGCCTGAGGCCTCCCTTCGACTTGGGGATCAGAAAGTAACACGAGTAAAAACCTTTGCCCCTTTCCTCCTTTGGTACCTCCTCTGTCGCTCCGATGGCGAGGAGCGTCTGCACCTCTTGTAAGAGGAATTGCTCGTGAGGGGGTCCCTGAAGAGGGACTGGGATGGAGGGTGGAAAGGCGGTGTTGAAACAAATTGGAGATGGTATCCTTGTTTCACGGTACGTAGGACCCAGATGATTGAGGTCAGTTGGGACCATGCTGGGAGGAAGTAGGAGAGGTGGTTGGAGAAGGGAGGAAAAGGATCCTGTCCAGAAACAGTGGGGGAGGGATAGCTCAGTGGTTTGAGCATTGGCCTGCTAAACCCAGGGTTGTGAGCTCAATCCTTGAGGGGGCAATTTGGGGATTGGTTCTGCTTTGAGCAGGGGGTTGGACTAGATGATCTCCTGAGGTCCCTTCTAACCCTAATAATCTATGATTCTATGACTTAGTCCCATGATTATTAGTTCCAGCTCTGATTTTGCTAGCAGTTACTTGTTCTAGCCTGTAGTCTGGAAATTCCATATTTTATCATTCTTCAGCAGATGTCTCCCTCACTCTTAATACCTTCTTTATTGTTTTATTCTCACTTCCTGGTTGTCTCATTTCCTTCTTTTCCTGCGTTTGCATTTCACCTTCAGGGGTTTTTGTTTGTTTACTTGCTATCAAACCTCCTAGGCTGTCTCATACTTTTGTCTGCTTAACAGGCTGCAACTGAGAGGCATTTGGACTGGGATTTTCAAAGGGTCCTAAGGTATTTAAGAATCCAGCTCTCACAGGAAGTCGCTTCGGTCCCTTTGAAAGTCCCAGCCTAAGTGACAACTCTTCCCCCACATTACAAGATCATTCATTTTCTGTGCAAGGTGATTCATGCTCACAATGCAAGGCACTGCATGTCTGCAATGTTCAATGAAAATGAAACTGCTTAGCCATCATTCTCTATCCTTTTTTAGGAATTAGTCCTTGCCTACACTGAAAAAATGTACAACAGAGTAACTATATTGATTTAGTTATACACATAGTAAAATCCAAGGGTGAAACCCTGGCTCCATTAAAGTCAATGGAAAAACTTCTATTGATTTCAGTGGGGTCAGGATTTCATCACTCATGTAAACAGATTGCACCAACAAAAATGTGGTCTTATAGCCTACTCTACCAATAGAAGCCCCAATTTTCACCAGTGTAACCCATTTACATTTGAGCAGGGGGTTGGACTAGATAACCTCTTGAGGTCTCTTACAACCCTAATCTTCTATGATTCTAGTACAGTGGTTCTCAAACTTTTTTTTCCGCAGACCACTTAAAAATTGCTGAGAGTCTCGGCGGACCACTTAACGACCTTACCAAATGTTGTTTGTACCATTAGCTAACTATTGTAAAGCACTTTAGATTAAAAAAATAAGTATTATATTATACTTAATAATAAGTAATATTTTTTGTTCTACAAATAAAAGCACAAAAATTATTTTAATATCAGTAGTCTTACATTTCGAATGCGATGGATGTGCCCTCTCTCCCCTGCCGGAGCAGCCTCCGAGCTGGGGCTGGGAAGGAGGAGGGTCTCTCCCCTGCCATGGAAGCCCCCAAACTGGAGCTGGGAAGGAGGGGGGGGTCTATCCCCTGACACGGCAGCCCTCGACCTGAGGAAAGTCACCTCTTTCTCTCACCGCTGCAGCCCTGCACATCCCAAATTTCCCACACCCCCTCTTCTCACTCCACTGCCCCTTCCCACCTACCCCCTATTTCCCCCCAAGGCTACCACTTCACCTTACATGTGCGTCTTTTTCAGGGTCTAGACACCTAATTAGTGGAGCCATGCTTGCACTCTCTCATTCTCTCATGTGTGACCACCCAGGTGAGCACTTTAGAGGGAACTATCTGTGGACCTCCTGAATGGAGCTCGCAGACCACTAGTGGTCTGTGGACCACAGTTTGAGAACCTCTGCATTAGTGGATTGTGCAGTTTAACTAAATTGACATAGGTATACTGATGTGAATGTTCTTAATGTAAAGAAGGTTTTATTCAGATTTATGCTCCTCCTTCTTGGAATAATAAGTTGGTCTTCAAAGACAAGTATGAAAATAGTCTTATATGGCATTAGGCCCAAGAATAAAAAAATCCTGCTATTTATACAGTAATACCAACTATAATTGTTTGTTAACACAATGCTTATTTTAAAATATTTTATAACTACATTTTAATTTAATTTTCAAGCTTTAAAAGCTCATATGCAAATGCATTATTTTATTATTGATACCCTGAATGAAAAATTGTAACTTGATGGCTCTGAGTACGCTGAGCAGCTTTAGCTGATTGCATATACAATAAAGATCATTAATAATTAGCTTACTTGATATTTGCAGGCAAGCAACATGAGGAAAGAATAAGAAAGATTCATAGGTTCATAAACTTTATAGCCAGAAGGGACCATCTAATCATCCAATCTGATCTCTTGTATATCAGAGGCCACTACTTTTCACACAGTTATCTCTGTATTGAGTCCAATAACTTGTATTTGGCTAAAGCATAGGTTCCAGAAAGACACCCAGTCTTGATCTGAAGACATCAAGAAATGAAGAATCCATTGCATCTCGTGGTAGATTGTTCCACTGGTTAATTACTCCACTGTTAAACATTTGTGTATAATTTAAATTTGTCTGGCTTCATCTTCAAACCATTGGTTCTTGTTATGCCCTTCACCACTTGATTAAAGAGTCTTTTAGTTTCTGGTATTTTCTCCCTGTGAAGGTCCTTATAAATTGTAATCCAGTACTTTAGATAAAATAAAGAGATAAAGCTCTTTAAGTCTCTCACTGTAAGGTATTTTCTCCAGCCCTCAAATTATTCTTGTGGTTCTTTTCTTCACCCCCTCTCCAAATTTTCCCATCCCTTTTAAAATGTGGACACCCAAGCCGTACACAGTATTCCAGTATTAGTCTAACCCATACTGTATACCGAGGTAAAATCACCTCTTTACCCCTAATCACTATTCCTTTTTATCAAGACCGTCTGCCCTAGAGGTTGTAGATTTTCCCCTAATATAGAATAACTGATTGATTCATGTAATTATTGGATTCCTCTGGTGCTTATCTATTTCCAATTTAAAAACACACCATTAGAAAATCTAAATATTTTTCAGTACTGTACTTTGATATTGTGACACATCCCAGGGTTGTCAGGCACCTCACAACCACTTGCCCTTGGCGTGAGAAAGCTTTGTCTGTGCCTGCTGTGGGTCAGTTCCCCAGCTCCACCAGCCATGGGCAATACAAGCAACTTCTTCTTAACAGCCTATGCAAGTTAACAATAAGCATGCACCAACCCCCAAGCCTGCCAAGCATCCCTCTGGACTGGTTAGCCCTTGTTCCACTAGACACCCATAGTCTTTACAGATTAGCTGCTCCCAAAGAAGCAGTACATACCAGTTTGCCAGTTTCTCTTTAGATTACTGCTCCATTTAATACACAGCATTTAGATAGGAAAGATGCTTTTCTGTCTAACAAAGTTTTGCTCACCCAAAATCTTTGCAGTGTTTTCCAGCCAGATTGACTGTGACCTTCCTTACATAAGGCAGAACATGCTGACCATTCCCCCCAAATCCATTGACCTTAGTCATAAACTGAACACCCCCCTGATGTTTTGGGGGGGGGGGGTTCTGCAGATTTTCTATCATGTGAATTTACAATCTCTTCATTAGCTTCAGGCTCAGTAATGCAAATAGACCTACACTGTATGACACACGGTACACAGTGACCAGCCAGAGAGATAAGTGTCTGCTCCCTCCTGCCGGAACAGAACCTTTGGTGACCTGTCTTAAATCACATACCGTAAGAACACAGTTACTGAATGTTCAACAAATTCAGACTCTGGTGAACCCAGGAGCAAAGCTAATCTTTTAGTCTTGAATTCTTCATATCCTGAACAGTGTCCAGCTGACAGTCTCATTTGTAGAGAGAGCTTCTCCTTCCATACTTTCACTGAACTCTACTATAGCAATATGACACAGGGAAAGAACAGGGCTCTTGGGTAACTGGGTCCCAGACCATTTGCAGCTTTATAGCATAACACCAATTCACTGACCTCCACACAGAAACTTATATAAAGGCAGTATCATTCCCAGAATATTGGCCTTTTATGTCCTTTGCATGACACGCTGTTCAACAAATGGGCAGCTTGTTATAAAAATCTAGGCTTAGGCTCCAAAGTCCACACATTTGGCCCTCATAGGGAGCTGCTGAGCAATCAGTACTTCTAAAAGTGGACCACTAATTTAGATACTTAAATATGAAGTTGGGAATCTAACTTTAGGCACTCAGTTTCAGCCTAGTCTTAAGGAAAGGCAGGAATGTTTGTAGCAAGATCTGCATCAAATAGGAAAAGTCACTGACTTCTGACCAATAAAAGATTAATAATGCCTTTTTGGAAACAATTACAATTTGATCTTCGAAAAGCAGTCCTGGATTTCATGTATTATTTCCCTGAAAATAACTCAAGTGACTTTGGCAGCTGCAAAACATATTGAAGCTTTCTTCATGACTCGTTTCAGTTAGTTCACACAATGCATGCCTTTTTTCCTTTTTTCAATCAACCCAGCCAGAAAATGCTTTTCACATCCTTGTGATTTTTTTTTCTTAGTTTCTTTTTAAGCATAGCTTAAACTCTTTATTCTTACTCAGATAATAGTAAATGGCCTCCAGCTGAACATTTCTGAAAGCTGCTGGCATATAGATGAAGAACAAAACAGATGGGAGTTAAATTTGAGCGTATGATTACAAATAAATAAATAAATGTAAGCATAGGATGGAATCAATACTCTGGCATAGTGTAATATAATTTTTAAAATTAAAACTCTTTGGCTTACAGTTATCATGCTAGAGCAGAGATATCCAGATCTCAGTGCTTCAGGTGCCAAATTAGCAATCATTTCCCAAAAGAGCCACAGTAGTGTGAATTCATTGTTTCTTTTACTATAGTACTATATATTCCTATTGAAACAGTATGACGGGAAATATATAGTATTCTCACAGCAAAATGACTGCCCAAATATTTATTTTATCAACTACAATTGGTTAATAACATAGTAAAAGCATCTGATTTGTTAATAAATTAAATCACATTGTGTTTAATATCATGTACTGCTAAGAGCTGCAGGAAACACATTAAAGAGCCACTTACGGCTGACGAGCCTCAGTCTGAGTATCACTGTGCTAGAGACTTGATGGTTGCTGCTTCCTGCATTTTGAGATACAAGGTAACAGATGTCAATAGGCATAATAGGCCAAGAAGCAGAAATAGTGCATCTATTGTTACGACTGCTCAGTGGATAGCAGTTCCATTAACTTCACATAGTAAATATTTCTTCTTCAGCTTGAGGATAGGAGATAACATTTAGGACAAGGTAAATAGACATTCCAGGGAAGGAATGGCGATAGATCCATCAAAAATGACTGAATTCAGTCATTTTCAAAGAAAAGTGCTTTTATTTCATTTCACTTTTTTGCCCTATCATCCCTACAATACCAAATCCAATTTAAACTTATTATCCCAACAGACTTGCATAGGGTTTTAAAAAAATATTCTAAATGATGGATTTTATGATGGCATAAAAATTACAGCCAAACCCAGTGTGATGTTGTTGCAAAAAGGTTAATAGTCTTCTGTCGCTAAACAGGTGAGTAGCAGTTAGGGATGATTTTAAGGGAAAGAACAACAAAATATAATGGTGCTATCAGGAGACCTCTACATGCAAAATAAAATAAAAGCCCTAATCAGACAGAAGGGAATCCAAACTATGTGATGCATAATCAGGGTCATATTCCACCCAATTAGGGAGGATGTTATATTAATGATGACTAAAACTAGTAAAATATCTCCATGTCTTATCTAAAATTCAAAATACATGTGAAACAAAATCCATACACTCCAGGCATCAGGGCTGGCTCCAGGCACCAGCCGACCAAGTACGTGCTTGGGGCGGCACCTTGGGGCAGGGCGGCGCTCGGGTTGTTGTTGGGTTTTTTTTTTTTTGGCTGGGTGGTGCTGGAGGGTTTTTTTAGGTTTGTTTGTTTTTGTTTTGGCCAGGCGGCTCTCGGAAAGGGGGTGGGGGGCTTGGGCAGAGCGGCGCTTGGGGGGGTAGGGGGCTTGGGTGGCACGGCATGGCATGGTGCTCGGGAGGGGTGGAGGGCTTCGGTGGTGTGGCGCTCATGGGGGGGCGTGTTATGGCGGGGCGGGGCGGCACTCTTTTATTTTGCTTGGGGTGGCAACAAAGTTACAGGCCCTGCCAGGCATACGGTTAACAATTAAAGGAGTATAGGTCTGTATATTGTCATAAAACACCTATTTGAATTTGTTAGGTAGAAACTGTGCACATAATCAATTTCACACTTGAAATTTCATGCACTTTCAGGGGATGAACTTCAATAAATATATAATTTTGGATCAACCTGATATAATTTTTTTAATCTTTTGACAACATGAAAAAGCTTAAAAAGAAAAAATTAGGTTAAATTAAATGTTTTTGTTTCACCTAAAACAAGGCATTATGTATAAAATCAAATAAAATTCAAAATAAAAAGTCATTTCCAATTGAAAAATCACATTTCATTTTGAAAATGCCAAAACAACCCCAAAATAGGTAAACTTTTTTTTTCTTCCAGCCAAAATCCTCAGGCAAATTTGACATGAATTTGCAAAATGTTGCAGTCTACCTGAATATGTATTTTTGGTGAAAAAAAAGTTGCATCTAAAAAATTTCACCCATTTCTGTCGTCAGGTCCAACAACAAAGCACCTTCTAAGTAGTAATTTGAATTCCTTGGATTTAATAATATAAAAAAGAGATGAAATATCATTAAGGGAATCAAATTTTAGCATAAATATTAACTTATTGTTTAATGGATCAGGTTCTCCTTTATTTTCTGATAAAAATACCTAGAAGATGAAAAATAGGTCACAGTTAGCTGCTATGTGATGTACAAGATGACTACCAGGCTTGCCTGCTGATCAGCTTGCTGCTGCCTGGCTCCTGGGTTTCCTGGACAGATGCCTGGATGGTGTGGGTGGACTGGCCAGCTGCCTGTCTCCCCAGCTGGTGGGCAAGCTATCCAGTTTCCCAGCTGTCTGGCTCCTGGCTGCTTGGCCAACTTCCCAGCTGCTCTCCTTGCTGCTAGCCAGCTGCCTGGCTTTCCACCTGCCTGGCTGGCTGGCAATGGCAGCATCATTTCCCAGAGAAAAGGAGGAGCACATTTAAAATCTAATGATCAACATTAAATAAATATTTATTCTTAGTTCCATTATTAAATCATTTGCGATCCCAGAATAAAACTGTTATACAGATGAATCACATAAAGCTGAGCAAAACTTTCATGTGGAACACAAAAATCACAAAAAGTTGTTACCTGAACTGTTCTTGCATCACAAACATGAAATTCAGCCTGGGTTCACAGAAAGGCTTGCAGACTACTTAAGGGAACCTTGGGCTAGTTGCAGGTGACCCAAGTTCCTGAAAATCTTGGGTGAGGTATGCTTTCATGCTGAAATGTTGTCATCATTAAAAGAGAGTTTCCTCTGAGGTTTGATTTGATTTGGGGAGTTTGTTTGAACCAATAAATGTGAGTGAAAATTCCAGAGACCAGTTTACTGTAGGACTTTAAACCCACACAACCCATTGACTTTAAAGAAGAGCACAAGGTATAAGGCAATATAGAATTTGGTCCATAGAGAAAGATACCCATAAACCCCAAAAGATCAAAAACCTGTGAACTGAAACCAAGTTTCACAGAGGTCTGATAATTCATTCATAAAACATTATGTCTTGACCCAGGAATCTTCCATATTTTTAGACTCCATAGGCCCCATGAGGGGAGAGGCTCTTAGAGTCCAGTATCCAGCCTGAGTCTGAATGTCTACACCACAATTTAACAGCCTCATAGCCCGAGACTGGTAAGCCTGAGTCAGCTGATATGAAGCAGTGATGGGTGTTTAATTGCAGTGAACCCTCAGTCGCCTCAGCCAAGGTTTGTACAGTACATCTTTAGTCACAGTGCTGCTATTAGCCCCTGGTCTCTTTTGAGGGGGGGGAAATGAATAGTGATTTAATGGAAATGCATTAAGCAGTGTGAACTCATTTTTCTTAGCACCATTTATTGCCGTCTAAATGAATTCATTTCAGAGGAGACTTAATAATACAGGGCATCTAGTTCACTAAGGGAATTTCCAAATTTTTCAATGGATTGTATCTTTTGCTCAAGATGCTTAGGTTCAAAGGTGCTTCTTCTGCACCCTTGCTTCTCAGCTGCTGTTCATTGATATTATTTCGATCCTCTCTTCTTCAACAAGAACTATCACACCTCTTCTCTCCTCCGATCGCTGCACACTCCATTCTGTAATGAGCATTTGAAATAGGAAAAGTTATCCAAGTCACTGAGGCCCAGGTCATCAAAGGTATTTAGGTGCCTAAGTCCATTGAAATCAATGGGAATTAGGTGCCTAAACACATTTGAGGCTCTGGAACATAGTTCTGTGCAAAATAAATGGCTTTTTTCCAGTCTCTTGTGTTGATAGCTCTATGTTTTGTGCATTGTCTAGTTGCTGAAATACGTACTCTGAGTTTTTTTGTCTTATACATGGGTAGAGGTGACAGCTTTATATTGTTTTATTGAAGGGCCTTTTTGTGTTTGTTCAAGAAACTACAGTTTCCAAATATGTCAGCGATGAAGGATGCCCTTTTTTTGATGGCTGTGTAAAGCAGATGCATAGTGCAGGAGTTATAGAATTTACATTATATGACATTTTAGCCTGGAACATGGAGAAAAATAAAAGTGGAAATCTCAAAAGATTCTAAAATGTATCGAAAGGAGGACCAAATAAAAGGCCATTCAAACTTGTATTCTCCCATCCAAAGAGATCAAAGCTGAATAGGGATGGAGGATTAACGAAGACTTGTGAAGGAATTTTTTTTTAATTTAAGTTTGTGCCATTTTTGCTATTTTATGATACATAAACAAGACCTGAAATTTGTGGTGGTGTTTTTAGTAACTATTTTTTCTGCTTTTCTCTTTCATCAAGAATGTGAAGTCTGACTTTACCTGGTTTTCTAGAAGGACTTTTTAAGGTCTCCTAAATATTTAGCTTGAACTCCCACAACGTAACTGAAGAGGTAACAAGACAGGTTGAGTCTTTGACAAAGGGCTCCCTTCTTCCAAATGTTCGTTAGCCATTGGAATTAAATAAATATTAGCAAAAACAAAGAAAAAAATCAAACAGTTTGGTTACAAGTCTCTTGTGATGCCATTATTTTATTGATTCTACAGTCGCTAGAGTCTTCCCTTAAAGACAATGTATAATGTAAAAAACTAGCAATTTTTATAAACAGTTTTCAAAATTTCTTTGTAGATTGTAAATATGCAATTTAATTGTGCTGTATTTTTTTTTTCTCTTTTGCCGGTCAGCTTTAAAAGGCTATCTTAGAAGAAACAAACAACACAGCTCAAAGGATAAATGGTATTTTGACAGCTCAGTGCACAGAATACACAAAGATTTTTAAATGAGCCTTTTTTTCTTGCATATCTTAAGATGTTACTGAGCTCAGTTTTTAGGCACTGTGACTGGGTTGACTCACCACAGGCTCAACCATTGGTCAGGCCGGGCATAGCAGATTCTCTTCTTTCCTTGGTCCCCTTGTTGAAGGCGCTCTGATTCAGCAGTGGTCTGTCTCTTCAGTGACTTGGCCCTCCGGCCAGACCATGTTTTTTATGTCTGCCCCTTTCCAGGTATATAAAAAGTCCAGCAAGGAGTAGTTCTCTTGGTTAGTCAAGGGTATCTAGGTCTCCCCCTGGGTTGAGGTCTCGGAATCTTGACCCTCAGTCCTCAGGGCCTTCTCTCCCCTAGCTTTGCTATACTTCTCCATTTGATCACATTGTGTAAGTAAAATAGTGATTATTTTTCTTTCGTTACAACTCTAGTAACGGCATATGATCAGAGTATCTGCACTGTACACACAGATCTAGCGCTGTATCCTATGTGGATCTGTCAAGAGGTCAGTATTTGAAACAAACTCATATATTATATTGTGACTCACTTTATGTGGGAGCTCTTACCTAACTCAGGAGATCACCCCCTTGCAGCCAGGATGATGGCATCATGGGTTTCCTTTTGAATTCAGCCTGCTTCTGTCAGTCAAATTAAAATAGGGTACAGCAGTCTGTCCATCAGTTTCCTCATCTGCAAAATGGACATAAAACCTATGTTACAGGGAGCTGGAATGGAGTTTGTTTAAATCTTGTAAA